>NC_141693.1:316519691-317820941 GCF_964263255.1 Lissotriton vulgaris | reverse complement strand
TCAAAGGATTCTTGGAGTGCACCCACCCAGCCCCAATACACTAAAGCCTGTCTGGAAGGTGGTGACACCTCCCTGTGACATGAAACCTATTGTCCAGGCCTCCCCTGCCAGAGTTTCGTCCAGCAGCAGGAGGCCAGACTTGTGTCTGTGGCTGCAGCATCCATTTTGTGATGCCAGGGCTCTTTTAAACTGGTACCGGGTGTACCGGTGTGTACATGTCTGTCCCTCTAGAAGGGTGGGATCATACCCCTGCCACCAGGACTGGCGGGGGGGTATGATTCTAAAGTGTTTGACACCAAACACAACATGTTTCCTTGCAGCCATTCCAAAGTTAGCATTTACTGCAAGGCTATAATGCATTCAAGAGTATATGGTCTGGATGCTTCACAGAACAACCCTGGAGAATAGAGTCCAAAGGCTGCAGAGGGGCCCTGCTCAGGTATGGGCACCCTTCCACACAAAACCCAGCGCCCTGCCTTCAGGATTGATAAGGCCTTCCATAGGGGTGACTGATAGGTTTATATGTGTAGTGATTTAAGGTAGATATAGGTAACCTATATCTAAGTAAGGGGTGTTTGCACCACCTTACTCAGGCTACAGTAGCAGTCCTGTAGTGTCATTTTGTAATGCTTCCCAGGGGTGGCACAATACATGCTGCAGCCCCTGGTAGACCTCTGGGGTACCTATGCCCTTGGTACCTAAGGTACCATATACTAGGGACATATAAGGGTACCCCAGAATCCAATCTGAAGTGTACCTAAGGTACTGGCAATCAATTTTGAGGGGAAGCAGCTAGGCTGGGGTTCTGAATAGCAGGGCTCCAGCCAGACTAAAGTCCAAAAACAGTGAAACGTCAGCTAAAAGTAGGGGTAACCTTAAGAAACAGATCCTACTCTCCTACACACACACCCCAAAAGCAGGGACATTAAAGTAACCTTGACCACTTGAGTCTACATGTTCTAAGTGGAAATATCTGGAGAGTGAATCTGCATTAGCATGGTTACTCCCAGGTCTATGTTCCACTCTATAGTCCATCCCCTGTATGGAAATGGACCACCTCAAAAGAATGGGGTTTTCACCATTCATCTGTTTCAGCCATAAGAGGGGCTTATGGTCTGTCTGAACAGTGAAGTGAGTGCCAAACAAGTATGGCCTAAACTTCTACAGAGCCCGTACCACAGCAAAGGCCTCCCTCTCAATAGCTGACCAACGTTTGGCTCTGGGGGTCAGCCTTCTGCTAATAAAAGCTACTGGCTGGTCGTTACCTTTATCATTCAGTTGTGATAACACAGCTCCTACCCCTAACTCAGATGCATCTGTTTGAACAATTAATTCTCTGGAGTAGTTAGGACTTTGCAGAATGGGAGCAGTGCACATGGCCTGCTTCAGGCCATCAAATGCCTTTTGACAGCTGACTGTCCACTGAACTTTCTTATTCATTCTTTTTTAAGTTAAGTCATTCAGGGGTGCCAGTATGGACCCATACCCCTTGACAAATCTTATGTAGTACCCAGTCAGGCCCAAGAAAGCTCTGACCTAAATCTGGGTAGTTTGAGCAACCCAGTCAATTATGGTCTGGATTTTGCTCTGTAATGGTTGAACCTGGCCTCCACCCGCAAGGTGGCCCAGGTGCACAACCTGACTCTGCCTTATCTGGCACTTAGTAGCCTTGATAGTTAGGCCTGCTTTCTGCAGGGCCTCCAAAACATTTCTCAGGTGGACCAGGTGATCCTCCCAGGTGGAGCTAAAGACAGCAATATCATCTAGATATGCTGCACTATATTCTTCCAGGCCTGTTAGGACTTTGTTCACCAACCTTTGGAAAGTGACAGGTGCATTCTTCAAACCAAAGGGCATCGCCACAAATTGGTAGTGCCCGCTAGGGGTAGAAAATGTTGTCTTGGGCTTTGCATCATCAGCTAGTCTGATCGGCCTAAAGCCAGCTGTCAGATCAAATGTGCTTAGAAACCTGGCTGAGGCCAAAGTGTCTATACGCTCATCTGCTCTGGGTATTGGATGGGCATCAGTCCTAGTGACTGCATTGAGACCCCTGTAGTCTACACAAAACCTCATCTCTCTCTTATCACTCTGGGTGTGAGATTTGGGTACCAAGACTACTGGGCTAACCCAAGGGCTATCTGAGTGTTCAATAATCCCAAATCCTCCATCTTCTGAACTTCAGTCCTGATACAGTCCCTAACATGGTCAGGTTGACTGTACATCTTATTTTTAACATGCAGACTGGCCCCAGTGTCCACTTCATGAGTGCACCTGGTAGTCTGACTTGGTATCAGAGAGAACATATGTCTGTACTGATGGAGTACCTGTCTGCAATCAGCTTGCTGCTGAGCAGTGAGGCTGCCTGCCAAGGCTACACCACTCACTGACCCATCATCAGGGTTCTGTGAGAGCAGGTCAGGAAGTGGATCATGCTCTTTCTCCTGTCCCTCATCAGCAGCCATGAGCAAGCCCATGTCTGCCCTGTCAACATATGGTTTCAGTCTGTTGACATCACCCTATGGGGGCTCCTGGGAGTTCCAAGGTCCCTCCACATGCTTCGCAGAATCTACAAGTGGATCCCCATCGAAACCATAGGGACGGTGACACAGGCCCTCGTCAGCAGCAGGCTGGACTACAGCAACGCACTCTATGCAGGTAGCCAGGCCAAACACCTACAATGACTGCAACGCATCCAAAATGCCTCCGCCCGACTGATCCTCAACGTCCCCCGCCGCAGCCACATCACCCCACATCTGAGAGACCTCCACTGGCTCCCGTCGACAAGAGGATCACCTTCAAGCTACTCACCCATGCACACAAAGTACTCCACAACACCAGACCGGCCTACCACAACAGCAGACTCAGGTTCTACACCCCCATCCGACAGCTCCGCGCCGCCAGCCTGGACCTCCCCGCTGTCCCCCGCATCCAACGAAAGACCACTGGTGGAAGATCCTTCTCCTTCCTCGCCGCCAAGACCTGGAACACCCTCCCTACCCACCTACGGCAGACCCAAGACCTGCTCTCCTTCAGAAGACTCCTCAAGACCTGGCTCTTCGAGCAGTAGCGGCACCCCCCCAAACCCCTCCTCCAGCGCCTTGTGACCCTTGTGGGTATGTAGTGTACTCCACTTGTCCTGGAAGGCTGCTGGGGCCACAAGCTCCAACACCCACACCTTCTGTCCTGGCTGGTAAACAGTCAACACAGCCTTTTGGTCATGGCAGGCCTTTTGCAAAGCCTGGCTAGCCTCAAGGTTTTTGGTTGCCTTTTTCATATACTCTGCCATCCTGGAGTAGAGACCAAGTACATAGTCCAATATGTCCTGTTTAGGGGGTTTGAAAGGTAACTCCGATCCATCCTCTACCAGATACAATGGGCCCCTAAATGGATGCCCAAACAAAAGTTCAAAAGGGCTGTAACCAACCCCCTTTTAAGAAACCTCCCGGTAGGCAAATAAAAGGCAGGGCAAAAGTATGTCCCATCTGCGCCTAAGCTTTTCAGGGAGACCTTTAATCATGCCCTTCATGGTTTTGTTGAATCTCTCAACTAAACCATTGCATTGTGGGTGATAGGGTATGGTGAATTTGTAATTCACTCCACACTCCTTCCACATAGCAGTCAAGTAACTAGACATGAAGTTAATACCTCTGTCTGATACTACCTCCTTAGGAAAACCCACTCTTGAGAACACTCCCAAGAGGGTCCTTGCCACCACAGCAGCCGTGGTGGTCCTAAGTGGAATTGCTTCTGGGTACCTGGTAGCATGGTCCACCACCACCAGTATAAACCTGTGCCCAGATGCTGTCTGAGGATTCATGGGACCAACTATGTCCTTCCAAGCCCTCTCAAAGGGAACCCCCACCATAGGTAGTGGTATCAGGGGGACATTTGTAGTACCACCTGCCTTACCACTGGCCTGACAGGTGACACAGGAGTGACAAAACTCCTTGGTGTCTTCAGACATGTGGGGCCAATGAAAGTGAGGGACAATCCTGTCCCAAGCCTTGTTTTGGCCCTAGTGACCTGCTAAGGGAATATATTGGACTAGTGTTAATAGGAAGCCGCTAAACTTCAGAGGTATAACGAACCTCCTGGCTGCACCAGGCTTTGGGTCTCTACTTTCGGAGTATAGGAGTCCATCATCCCAATAAATCCTATGGGTACCACTAGCATCCCCACCAGCCGCAGCAGAAGCTTGCTGTCTGAGGGGTTCAAGAGAAGGGCAGCTCAGCTGCTCCCGGCTCAAATCTGCCCTGTCCCCAAGAACTCAACCTGATCAAGCTCATCTCGGACAGTTCCTTCTTCAGGACTAAGATCATCTCCCTCAAGAGACTGATCTGTGTTCTGAATCAGGGGAGAAGGCACTGCCTTAACCCAACTGCTCCTTTTCCTGGAAGGCACCTGGTCCGTTCTTCCAGAATCCAAGGCCTGTTCAGTTTTTGACATTTTGGCCTGTGACCTAGTCATAGCAAACACATGTGCAGGGATTTCCAACATTTCTGCATGGGTCCTGAGCTGCCCTTCAGCCCAAGCTGAAGTTTCCAAATCATTGCCAAGCAAGCATTGAACAGGGAGGTCTGCACTTACCACAATCTTCTTGAGGCCAGTTACCCCTCCGCAGGAGAAATTAAAAACTGCCAGGACATGATCAGTCCAGACATTGCTAGGATTGGTCACTTGGTACATTTCACCAAGTATGCTCTGCTCAGGAGCCACAATGTCTTGTTCACCATAGTGACACTTGCCCCTGTGTCCCTGAATGCCAAAGCCTTGTTTCCATTAATCAAAGGCTGCTGTCTGTATTTGGCCAGCTTACTGGGACTGACAAAGGAGGACATATCTATGTTTCCATCACAGATCAGAACAGCCTGCGTTGGAACTCTGACTAGGCCATACTCCATCTCAGAACCCAGGGTTAACCCGACTACACCCTTATTCTGAGTACCACCACTTGGAGCTGAACTAAGTCTTTGGACTTATTACAATCATTAGTCCAATGGGTTTTCTGTTTACAGATTTTACAACATGGTTTCTTTTGGCCTTTTCCTTTGTTTGATTGGGCCTCCCCACCAGATGCAGATTTTTGAGGACCGTGAGAAGACTTCGGGTCTTTACCCTTTTCGCCATCCTTGTCAGAGTCCTTTGAATCTTGCTTCTTTGGGTCACCACCTTGGTTCTGAACCTTCTGCTTCACCCCGGTTCTAACCCATTTGTCTGCCTTCTTTCCCAATTCTTGGGGAGAGGTCAGATCAGAGTCCACCAGGTACTGATGCAACAGCTGATTTTGACAATTATTAAGGATCTGCTCCCTCAAAATTAAGTTGTATAATCCTTTGAAATCATACACCTTGCTGCCAATTAACCAGCCCTCCATAGACTTAGTAGCACTATCTACAAAGTCCACCCAGTCTTGATTCAGTGCCTTTTGGGTATCTCTGAACTTTATTGTTCAGTGGTTAGGCCAAACCCTTCAATCGGTGCACTCTTCAAGACTTGGTAATCATCAGCATCCTCTTCTCTAACAGTGAGGAGCTTGTCTCTACCTTTGTCTGCAACGGAGAGCCACAAGATTGATACCCACAGCTCCTGGGGGACCTTCTGAACTTTACACGCCCTTTTCAGTGCACTAATCCATTTGTGGATGTCATTCCCACTCTGGGAGGGAGGGACAATCTTGCTTAAGTTCCTATGGCCATGAGATCTCTCTCTACCACTAGGGACGTTGCTGCCACCATGCGGCTCTAGCCCCATCTTCTTACTAGTTCTCAGAAGTTCTAGGGACTCTCTTTCTAAGGCTATCTGCTGCCTTCTGATGCTAAGCTGAGCTTCCTCATACTTGAGCAGCCTTTCTTTACTCTCATGGGAGGATTCTCTCCTGTGAAAAGAAACAGGGGTCCTTTTAGATGTGTCAGAATGGAATGACTCCTGAGAAGGAGCTCTTGACCTTCTAGGCACACCTTCAACCCTCCCAGGTGGACTAAAGAGAGGGCCATCATGGCCATCTTCCTCATTTCCAGGATGAGCTGCATCTTCCAGGTTAAGATCATTGTCATCTTCCTGTTCAGCTCCAGAGGTCAGGTCCTGGTTATTTTCACCACTGGGCCTTTACTCATCTGCTGCCCCACCCACTCTGCCTACCCCTTCAGATCCTGAGGTCTTTCTGAGATCATCCAACAGCCATACCTCTATGAGGCATTGGGTGTTTGCACTTATGCCTGTCTTCAATTTTCTAGTAGTACATAATGCTCTCAATTCCAAGAATGGGAGTTTGTCATACTTAGATGCCAGTAGTCCACTGACATCTGGCAGGGACCCATTAGTTCCTGGCCTTGAAGACATTACTAGTGTGGTGTGGTGTATGCAACTACCTATTCTAATGTGGCCTACTAAACTCTCTTGTGTTGTAGAAATGGTGTGCTAAGCCCTTGACACAGTACTCCAAGTTCAGTAGAACTTACTGTAGTTTAAGTTTGAATTATATGTACCTCAGGTACCTTTAGTGGTTTTCAGTTAGTCACTCACTTGAGATTATCTGGTAAAACAATGGCAAGCTTGAATCCCAACCGCTGTACACCAATGTGAGAAGTTGGCCTGGCATATGCTGCCACTAGTTATAGTGGGTAACTTGCACCAGTCCAAACAACCCCTCAGAGGTGATAGGTTAAAGACAACCTTATTCGAAAGCTATCCTAGTGGTTGCTATGGAGAGCAGCCTTCAGGCTAAGTCTTGAAGGAATGCAGAGAAGCTTGTTTTACCAGTCTATAATCTCGTGAATGGCTAAATGAAAGGAGAACCACACCAGGTATATATAAAATGTATGTATTTATCCTAAACACACCCTACCAATCTCTTTATGAGGCTAGAGGTCATAGCACATATGTTACACTTAATATATCACAGTAAATTAGCACAATATACGTTAGGCCCTAGGGACGAGCCAAACCATAAATCAATAAAGTGGTATAAGAACCACGACTTGACTAGATACAAGGCCTAGAGCCTGTAGAATTGCTGGGACCACAAGGAACTACCCAAGGTAATGACACAGGGGACCCACGGGGGACGCGAGCAGTATGAGAACACAGCCGCGAATCGCCGTTAACTTCTATGGGGAAAGTCGCGGTTGGAAATTTAAAGATTAAGGACACTTAGGAGAGGACTTTGAGCAAACGCCTTTGGACTTAAGGGCATCTAGGGCCAACACCCATGGGAGCACCGTAGTACTCGTGTTACATCACCCAGGGAAGCCCGGTGCATAGGTGTCTTTTGGTGTCAGTAATTGTCATTGATTTCAATGGCGATCTGCTGCAAAGTGCTTCTGCCGTCAAAGAGAGAAGCGTCCGGTGTGATCCAAGCCTGGATTGAAGATGGGAAGAAACTGAAAGCAGAGGAGACAGATTCTGGGTCACTTGCCAGTGACCAGGGGCATGACAGACGAATGCCCACCGATGTCGGGTGATTCATGTATGAAGAGGTGAAGCTTGACACGAAGACTAGGAGGTGTCGACGACAGCCAGGAGCTTGATTCGAGCTGTCCCACAAAGGATGTGGAGTGCTGCGGTGTCGATGCCCGTATTGGACACAACTAGCCTTGGCAACAGCAACCCAAGCAGGAAAAGTAAAGAAGCTTCAGTGTGGACCAGCAAGGCCCGGAGGATTCACCAGGTGGTGGAGAGTCAGGGCACATCTGGAGCAACCAGGGAAGCCCAATTAAAGTCAGAGTTTCCTTCACAGGGACCCACCAGTTGACAGACCAGGGATCCCGAAAGGGCCTCAAGTGAAAGCACAAAGGACCGGCTCACGGAACACTTGTAGAGTGTAGGCCAGTAATTTTCAGTGGAAAAGGTGCTCGGGCCTGGGCTTCAAGTCACCCAAATCACAGCCTCAAGGAATGTCAAGAAGCTGATGCACTTGTAAATGTGCACGGTGTCCAGGGGTTCCGGTTCCATGGTACCCACAAGGGCTATGGGTCTCAGCTTTCCTGAGGACCCAGTTAAGCCTCTGGGAAGTTTGGAAACCCATTTCCTGTGTTGCAAAAACGTCTGAGTCCGGCGGGAGCTTCGGAGATGCAACCGTCAGATGCATTTTTGGTGCCTGCCAAGCAGGGGAGTAACTCCTTTACTCCAAGGGAGATTTTTCAGTCATCTAGTCGTGTAGATCGTCGAAGTTCCGGGATTTCTGTAGCAGAGTTTCGTCCAAGTGTAATCTAAAGTCCTGTTGCCAGGGGTTCCTTTCTTTAACCCAAGGAAGGGGTTGGACATACCCTGGGGACCCACCTATGAGAGGGTTTGGAAAGACGGGTGGCTACACCCATTTCCTTTGTCCAGTTTCGCGCCAAAGCAGGGGCTGGTCTGAACTGGACTATGCACAGGGACACCAAATGTGCCCCCAGTGCAGACTTCAAAGCCCTCTTGGAGTGCATCTACCCAGCCTCAATACACTAAAGCCTGTCTTAGAGGTGGTGACACCTTCCTGTGACAGGAAACCTATTGTCCAGATGTGCCCTGCCGGAGTTTCATCAAGCAGCAGGAGGCCAGACTCGTGTCTGTGACTGCAGCATCCATTTTGTGATGCCAGGGCTCCTTTAAACTGGTACTGGGTGTACCAGTGTGTACATGTCTCTCCCTTTAGAAGGGTGGGATAATACCCCCACCGCCAGGACTGGTGGCGGGGTATGATTCCAAAGTATTTGACACCAAACACAACATGTTTCCTTGCAGCCATTCCAAAGTTAGCATTTACTGCGAGGTTATAATGCACTCAAGAGTATATGGTCTGGCTGCATCACAGAACAACCCCAGAGAATAGAGTCCGAAGGCTGCAGAGGGGCCTTGCTCAGGCATGGGCACCCTCCCACACAAAACCCAGCACCCTTCCTTCAGGATTGATAAGGCCTGCCATAGGGTGAATGATAGTTTTATATGTGTAGTGATTTAAGGTAGATATAGGTTACTTATATCTAAGTAAGGGGTTAATGCACCACCTTACCCAGGCTGCAGTAGCAGTCCTGTGGTGTCATTTTGGAATGCTTCCCAGGGGTGGCACATTAAATGCTGTAGCCCCTGGTAGGCCTCTGGGGTACCTATGCCCTTGGTACCTAAGGTACCATATACTAGGGACTTATAAGGGTACCCAGAATCCAATATGAAGTGTACCTAAGGTACTGGGAATCAATTTGGAGAGGAATCAGCTAGGCTGGGGTCCTGAATAGCAGGGCCCCAGTTAGACTAAAGTCGAAAAACAGTGAAACATCAGCAAAAGGTGGGGGTAACAATAAGAAGCAGAAGCTACTCTACTCTCCTACAGTTGCTAAGACTAACAGGTAGCCCTAGAGAGCAGGGATTTATTCATTTATCAAATGTATACATTGTGATCCATTTTAATTAATAGTCAACTCCCGGACCCTCTGAGCTTCCTCACCCCTCTGTTCACTAAATGTCCCTCTACTCAAGGCCTCTCCGAATAATCGTGCCCTTGCTCCTCCCTGTCTCATCTGAGCACACACTGCAGTCTATGCACCATGCACCTTCTGAGCACAAGTCGCCCTCTCCTTCTCTCCAAAACACTAACTGCATTGCATGCGTCCTGCCTTATCCATTGCCCCCTCTCTGTTTACTGTCCCATCTTCTCACACACAACCTCTCTGCTCCCTTCTGGCTCTGACCCTCACTGTCCTCTCGGCTCCCTGTCCTTCCTCTTCAGCCACTACCCTCTCTGGTCCAAGACCCACTAAACATTTACTGCCACTGTCACTGCTCATACACTTCCCACTTGTTCTCCCTGCCATATCTAGTCACAAACACACTCTCTGTTCTGAACATTTATTACCCCTCTGTTCACCTCCCCTCTGAATGTTCACTATACTCTGTGATCTCTACCCTTTCAGCTCATGCATTGTGCTATCCACTTACATTGAGCCATCTCTGCTCCCTGCCCTTCTAGTCACACACTACCACCTCTGCACAAAGACTTCCCTTTCTGCTCCCTGCATTTCTAGCCACACACTACTGCATCTGCACATAGATTGCCCTCTCTACTTCCTGCCCCTCTGCTTATAGACTGCCCTCTCTGCTCCCTGCACCTACTAGTCAAACACAGCTTGCTCTGCCCATACACTACCTTCTCCTGCCCATTCTATACCACACTCTCTCTGCTTACACTCGGACTTCCTTACATAACCTTCATCCTCCTTCTCATCTGAGCACTCACTATTTTATCTGCTCTCTTGCCCTTCTGCTCACACACTATTCCCTCTGGTCTGTGCCCTACCTGGCCACACACTGCCCCCTTTAGTCCCTGCCCCTGAGTCCATACAGTTCTTCTGGGCACCCTCGAAGTGGAATTTAGATGTAAATGAAAAAACTTCCATTAATAAAAAACACTAAATAATTCAGGGAGTCAGGATTTGTGATTTTCAATTGTAAAGTGTACTTATGAAGTTCAAAGGATGCAGTATAATCATTGGGAACCATTTTAAGAATTGTCCTGAAAGATTTAGATTTTGGACTGAATGACAAATTTAGTGATGCTTGAAACGTGTTATCCTGGTGCACACAAGGTTAATCAAATTTTCTAAAAGTCAAATTTATCTATTTGGATTAGCGCTGCTCGGGTCACAAGGCGTCCTGCCCTTGTCTTCAAGTAACTCAAAACGTGGGGTAGGAGGGGGACTCCCTCCTACAACTGAGCGCGCTGTTTTGCAACGAAACTCATAGGTTTCTTCTCTGTATTTTACATAAGTTCATACATAAACTGTTCCATGTATCATAAATCAATAGTCCATAATTAATCTCCGTAGTATAGTGCTTTTATTTCCAATTTCAAGCAGATAATTATACCAGGTTTAGAGATACATCTTGCAAACCCAATGCATTTCGGGTCTTTCCAACAGACCCTTCGTCAGGGGACTATGGATTGAAAAGAAACAGGACCTGTTAATTCACCTTGCCAATAGACACGAAAATATAAAAGTATACATCGAAACATACATTAGTGTCATGATTGAATTCAACTCGTTTACATGATACCACTCTAACATAAAAACTGTCTCCTGAATTATACACTACAAGCACAGCGCAAATATCATGACAATCATTAATTCCTATAAACGCAATGCTGAAAAGTGATATATAATTGTACACTCTCGATTCTGGGTTACTTACATAAGACCGTCCGGTCTGATGCCTGAATTCGGCGTCTCAGTGTTTCGCGCCAAAGCTAAGCATCTATTATGAAATGCAGTTCCGTGCACGTGATCGGAAAGCCTTCCAATCACGGCAGAGTGACCCTCGTCATGTGACCTGTTCCATTGCGGCTTCTAGGAAGTGTAGGGATTAATTACGCTAAGGCAAATCTTAATGTAAATGCGGTAACCAGGAAGTATAAGTAGTATCTACACATAAAGATGGTGACAATAACAATGATGTGACGGTATTCATATCAACTAATAAACTAAATTGCAAATAATATGAAAAACCGATACATTCATACAAATGGATTGTGGAACCTTAATGAACACATCAAGGGTCTCGGATATAGTTCAAACCCACAGTTGTGGTGCTTATAAAAAACATGTAAAATACAGAGAAGAAACCTATGAGTTTCGTTGCAAAACAGCGCGCTCAGTTGTAGGAGGGAGTCCCCCTCCTACCCCACGTTTTAAATTTAGTGATGCCCCAGAGCTCCACAAAGCATGGAAGCCAACATGAGTGTTTGATGTTGTCTTAACATTTTTTACGTAATTGTTTAATATGAGCAAAGCAAAAGCGTTACAAACTAAAGTTCTTGAGTTTGGGACAGAAGCCCACAACATTGATGATGCCTTTGAAGATACAAGCAAAGAAGTGAAAGACAATGACATGAACTCACTGGCTGATGTTGGCCAAATTTAATGTCTTTTGCAAATCATGTTTTAAGAATTACCTCACAGCAAAAAGAAAGCACTGCTACACATGATGACTGCTCACGCAATCTATGACAAGTGCTAAAGCAGAAAGCTAATCTCTTCAATGAACAGAATTGGTGTATCCACAAGTTATAATGACATAGTACTGAGCAGGAATTTGTTAGCAGCTCATGCTGTAAAAATTGTTGAATCTAACAGCACACTTCTTCCAAGTCTCTTTACCAGGAAAGAATTCACAATTGCTGCTCTTGACAAATTTGATTTTGAAAACAGCACTTCTTTGTCTGATGCTTTTTAAAGACTGTACCAATGAAGTAGCTGCTGGAAAACAAGCTTTGTCGGCTGTAGGCATAAACAACCGAAGCTGCAAACTTATAACCCAACTGTCTTGACAACATGTGCAAAATCACTACAAACCATCAATACATCCCAGTCTACTAGAAAGTTTCAAAGTGGCTGAGGACATACATATTCTTCTACCTGATGCCGCAGTCCACAAAGATGATTTACATGAGTTTATCATATCACTTATTCAGTGTGAACTGAAGGATGAAGAAAAGCCAGTTCCTCCTTGGGATGGAATTCATGCTCTGATTTCCCAGAATACCATCCCACTGAAGAAGGTTGGGTTTTTATCAGTAATACCATCTCCAGTCACAAACTACTCAACAGTAGACCAAGCTCAAACAAATGTCCAAAATGTGCATGCTCAGCTTCAAGACCAGCCTATCCTGACAATTTTCGGCGATGAAGGTGTTTTTCGTATTGCAGCTGACATTTATATGAGCAATCCAGTAGAATGTGATGATCTTTTTCCAATGATGGTCATTTTCCACTTGACAAAAGTTGCGTTGCGGTGTGCAGGAAGTTATCTCTGCGGATGTGGCATAGACGATACACTAATTGAGGCTGAAATTTTTGAAAGCAAAACTCCCCTGTCAGTATTGAGCAGAACTCATTATGTTCATTAGTTACAAGCTATGCTCATCATATCTGAGGCTATGGAAAAATTGCATTGGAATGCTTTCTGGAACAAGAATGACTAATAAGGCTTTGCATATCTTATTTCAGAAGTGAACAAGGCACAGGGTGTACTTCATTCAAAAGACATAATGCAAAGCTAGGCAATGTTCAATACACTCAGTTCAAAATCAGAAAACCTGAAAACCAAGGGGCATATTATCAAGGGGGTTTATCTCCGCTTTTTTGGCTTTAAAAGCCAAGAAAGCGGAGATAAAATTATCTCCCTATTACCTAGCTGTCGCTAACACCAGTTAGCGACAGCTAGTAGGAGATAGCGGCCATCTCAGGCCCCACTTTTCATGTCAGTGATATTTATCACTAATGACATGCAAAGTGGGCGTGCCAAGATGTTAGCGACTGGAAACAGTCACTAACATCGCTATCTCCTATCACCAACTTTTGGAGATATTCGCGCTAAGTGCGAATATCTCCAAAAATTAACACCTGCCCTGAGCAGTTCTTAGCCATGTTATCCAATTGGAGGTGGATAACATGGCTAAGAGTATTAGCTCGGTAATGCATGAATATCGCTGACTTTTCAGCGATATTCATGCATTGCGGCCGATTGCGATAAACCTTGGTAATACCAAGGTTTATCTGCGATAAAAATCGCCACAGCTCAGCGGTAAATTTTTGTCTCTAACCAAGCAATAGCGATAATTATCGCTATTGCTTGGTAATATGCCCCCCAGTTTGTAGAGTTTGTCAAAGAATGTGAAGAAAAATCTGAACTTTGTGAGTACTGGAGAAATGTTTTTACACATGATAGCTCTATTGAAAAACTTGGTACATGACGATCGGGAAGGTGATTGGGAGCTGCACGTGAAGACTGTGGAGACACTGATTACTGTGTTTTGCGACTTTGATTGCGTAAACTTCCTGTTTTATGCGCCCTGGTATTTGGAAAGAGTGGAGAAGCTAGAGTTAAAAAATCCCTACCCCTACAGAAAATTAATCCAAAGACATTTTGTGGTGAAAGACAGAGAGGGAAGGTTCAACTTTGTGTCTCCAGATATGAAACTGGAAAAGACGATTCAGAGATCATAGAAAAGCTCTAAGGGAATTATAGGTCAGACACATAAAAGTGAATATGTTGCAGAATGGCAGCTAGTTTACCATGAAGTCCTTTCTATTTGCAATATTTTCAGAGAGATGAACAATTCAAAATTAATGGTCCACTGTGAAACAGTTCCTCAGTACAAACTTGTGGAAAAGAGAGGGGAACGTATAGATAAACATGTTGAGAACCTTTTTTGTTTCATGCAGCAGCAAAGGAAACCCCTTTGAAATGACTGAGACTGTGCGACTTCACAACTTCGTGACCAAACAATATGTGGATATCGATTTAAAGACACATCTACTAGATGTCCACAAGGATCACAACTATACGCAGAACTGAAGCAGGAGAGATTTGTACTGAAAGAGAAAAGGCTGTTTACCATAATCACTAAAGCTAAACTTCCAAGCTTTAATTGCCATAGTAAGAGTTTCTTCCAACTAGCCACTACAAAACAGGCTACAAAAACAACGTTCGCAAGCACATAGAGAGATGGATGTAGCAAAAGAAAGGGTTGAATTTATCAAGAACATTCTGTTGAATGATCTTCTTCATGTGAAGCCCAAACTCGTACAAAAGCTTGAAAAAAGCTTTCACTTGAAGACTTCCAATTAAAAAAGATGTCCTTGTTGAAAATTGCATTTGTAGTAAATTAAATGTCACAATTGTGAATGGTCAAGATTTCCTCCATGCAAAAATTCGGAGAGGTCGTTCAGACTGTTCTACAGATATCAAAGTCAGAATTCACCTTACAAGAACTGCACATTGTCTATGACAGTTATCTTGAACTATCTGTCAAAGAATGTGAGAGAATCAGACAAATGTCTACACGTAGAACAATTGGCCTTGCCTGCATGAAAAATTCAAAACGTATACCTGTGCAATTTGATAAATTCTTGTAATCAACATTGAATAATATGAACTTGGAGATTTTAACTCGCCAAAACATTGCTGATGCTTCAGTGAACATAGATTTTCCAATTATTGCAAGTGGAATGATTGTCAATAAGGAGTTGGTGCCAGCAGAGATATATTCAAAAGGGACGGGCCATAAAATTCAAAAACTTAACAGCAAATTGGAGGAAGCTGACCTTCATGTTGTGCCACATGTTGAGTGGGCTGTTTGAAATGGTTCAAATCGAGTCATTGTACTGGCAAATGACACAGATGTTAATATTGTGCTTCTTAAATGTGTTGCAATGTTTAGGTCAAAGATTGTCAGAGTTTTGAATACATAAGGAACAGGTGGGAAAAGACGCTTAATCCCGCTTCATATTCTGTGCAAGAAACTTGACCTAGTAATGCCTAGTGTTCTGATCTCCTTCCGTGCTCATGACGGCTCCCGGCCATCATGAGTCACACTAGTTGTGTGCTCGTGATGGCCGGGAGCCATCAGAACGTTGCCACTTGGGCTTGCAGTATGGATGGGAGCGGATTGAATGCTTGAGGCTTCGGTGTTCACGACGGGGACCCGTTATGCAGGAGTTGATTCCCTGCTATTAGAAAACTGTGAGAAGTGTGCAGTTGAACTTTCATTGAACCATTGGATACAGCATATTTAAGGATTTGAGTGGCTACACAAGCCAGGTGGCTGCGGGATCTTTCCTGCTAGCCTTGTTTTGGAGATAGTCTTCTCTCAGTCAAGAGATACTGATACCCTGGTCCTGATGAAGCCGAAAGGAATCATTGGCTGAAACGTGACCGCGCCTGCGTTAACATTTTTACGAGGAGTCCCATCTTTTTGAGTTGTCTTGAATAAGGAAAGCACCCATTAAATAATTTGTTTTGAGGTGTTATCCCTCAGGCGCAATAGGGACTACCTTAGAGTGTACTGCTCGGAATAAGGAGTGTATATTCTGATTGTTTTGCTCTCAGTAGGGGTATTATTATTTTTTCTGTGCACTATCTTTGTATGCTTTATATATGTTGTATATATTGTATATATGTAGTGTATCATATATATGAATGTAATTTAAATGTATTTGTAACAATTGTCTCTGTATTGTACATATGAGGTTTATATATGTATTTTTGTTTTGATCAAATTGTGCTCTGCCCCGTCATATGACACGTATAAAAGTTTGAATTGTGGAAAATAGTTTGTTGTAAATAAGAATTGGGATCATCAGGGTAATTACCTGTACTCTGAATGAAAATAAATGTATACCTCTATACCTTCTTCCTTTGGATATACATCTTCGATGTTTCTTTGCTCAGGAATATGAGGGTGATTTGGGAAAAACCCTTAACTTTTATGTACCGGTATGCAGGCGAATTAATCAGTGGGCGGAGTGTTGACAGCTCCTGGCCGTCATGAGCACATGCCCACCGTGATTTATGATGCCCGGGAGCTGTCATGAGAACCGCGGCGCCACACAGGACCCCCCCACACACCGCAGCGGAAATCGCACTACGGCAAAGGGGTTATCAAGGCACATACTCTTACGGGTGATGACAATATGAGCTAAATTAGAACAAAGCTTACAGCTTTAACTGCTGAACCTCTGAGGTTTCTAAAAGGATTTGCTGGGACAGAAGAATATTGTAACTTTTAAGACATAAAAAAATACCTTGTGCAAGTGTGGAAATCGCGTTCTGACTGTCACACATTTGGCGATCTTCGATACAGTGAGTTCAAGAGATCAGTCCTGGTAAGTGACCTTCCACCGACATCATATTCTGTGTGTGGACTCAATAAATGAGCGTTCTACTTGATCAGAAGATGTGTAAATGTTTTGGATAAGGCATAACCCTTGACCCAGTCCTGAGGCGGAAGCCGGGAGCTGGAGGTACTCGCTTTTGTTTTTAAAACTGTGAAAAACTGTATTCTCTTCTTCTGTGTGGTGTCACTTTGATGTGTTTTTAAAACAACGAACTCCTCAGCGCTTTCACTTCTTTCAGCGCACAGCTGATCCTAATATCTGCCGCGCCTTACCTCGCTCATTCTCAGCGGCCGCCATCAGTCCAGGTGTGCGCGCTGACTCCGCCCCCTTTTAGGCCACGCCCCCCTGCCTTCGGTACTTAACCGACTGATTTCTAGCGGCAGACAGAAAACCCTTGACCCAGTCCTGAGGCGGAAGCCGGGAGCTGGAGGTACTCGCTTTTGTTTTTAAAACTGTGAAAAACTGTATTCTCTTCTTCTGTGTGGTGTCACTTTGATGTGTTTTTAAAACAACGCACTCCTCAGCGCTTTCACTTCTTTCAGCGCACAGCTGATCCTAATAACTGCCGCGCCTTACCTCACTCATTCTCAGCAGCCGACATCAGTCCAGGCGTGCGCGCTGACTCCGCCCCCTTTTAGGCCATGCCCCCCTGCCTTCGGTACCTAACCCGCTGATTTCTAGCGGCAGACAGAAAACCCTTGACCCAGTCCTGAGGCGGAAGCCGGGAGCTGGAGGTACTCGCTTTTGTTTTTAAAACTGTGAAAAACTGTATTCTCTTCTTCTGTGTGGTGTCACTTTGATGTGTTTTTAAAACAACGCACTCCTCAGCGCTTTCACTTCTTTCAGCGCACAACTGATCCTAATAGCTGCCGCGCCTTACCTGGCTCATTATCAGCGGCCGCCATCAGTCCAGGCGTGCGCCTTGCCCCCTCCCCCTTTTTGGCCACGCCCCCTTTTCGTCACTTGATATGTGCATGCACAGGACGCGCAGCGGACGAGCGCAGCAGGAGCGCCTAAGGCAAGCCCGTCTGCGCCCGTCCGCGCCAAGACCGCGCCAGGCGCAGGAAACCCTGCCCTAATCCCCTCACATATCAGGTACATGTCTAGCGACCTCCATCAACTCCGAGGTACCCTCTACTGCTCTTGCAAACTTGACCTTTCAAAGGTAGTAGGTGCGGCTTGCTGCACTCAATGCCGCTGGTTACTGACCTTCGCCCCAGCCCATCCAACTCCACCCCCACCCAAGAACCCTCTACCATCTTTCAAAGGTGGCCTGATAAATGCCCGGTCTATGTGTAAACATAGCCAAGATATTCATGATCTCATCATAGATTCCGATCTAGACTGTCTCATGATTACCAAAACCTGGCTCACAGAAGACAGCAACCCAGACATAGCCATTGCCCTCCCCCAAGGTTACTCCTTTCACAGACAGGACAGATTGAAAGGAAGAGGCGGAGGTGTTGCAATTATTCTGAAAAACACCTTTAACTGTCATACATTCAGCCTAGACCCACTCACCGACACAGAAGGTATGGGCTTCTCCATCAAACTTAGCCAATCCCTTTCCTTCTCAGGTGGTCTGATCTACCGCCCACCCGGCAATGCTTCCAAATTCCTTGACTCCCTTAACGACGCTCTGGGACACTTCCTACTTCGTTATCCACATTTTACCCTTCTAGGAGACTTTAATTTGCACCTTGAGTCCCCATCCGATTCACAAACCAGTAATTTCCTTCAGACACTTGAAATCTTCCATCTTCAACAAAGTGTCACGTCGCCCACTCATCTACTAGGACACACCCTCGATGGTTTCTGCTCTAATCTCCCTTCTCTCATCACCCAGCCCCCCCTCCCCCAGATATGGACAGATCACAGCCTGATCCCATTCCACATCACTAGTAGCCACCCTCAAACTATCAATAAAACCAATCTTCATCGCGACCACTCTGTTAACTGGAAAATCGTCCGGGAAAACCTTATTATTAATCCCATTCTTCAAGCCCACTTCCCCCCTCTTTCAGTAAACATTGAAAGTGATGCAGATCTCTTCCATAACTGGATCACACAAGAAATTACAAAACGGAGCCCCACCAATCACCCTGATAGAATTCAGAAGAAAACTAAAAACAACGCTCCCTGGTTCACCCCTGACTTAGCCTCCACTCACCTACTTTGCAGGAAAGCTGAGCGTAAATGGCGTCGAACCTATGACAACGACGACTGCCTCGCCTATATCCATCAGAGGAAAAACTACCTCTCTAACATTAAATCGGCCAAGAGAACCATTTTTTACGTAAAAGCCATCAAAGAAGCCAGTCAAAAACAAAAAACCTTATTCTCGATAGTAAAAACTTTCACTCAGCCCAAAGCTCTCCAACCCGAAATCCCCCCATCCCAAGATCTATGCGACAAGATCTCAGACTACTTCGATGAAAAAATCGCCTCCATCCAAAAGAACTTCCCCCCTCCCCAAACCCCCCATGCACCTCCCCATCCCGACCAACTTTGCTCGACAGTTGGCAGTCTTAAAAATGTCACCCCGGTCAATCTAGCCCAAACCAGAGATGCGATTCTATCCTGCAAATCCGGCTCCCCCCCCGACCCCTGTCCCCCCAAGATTCTCCATCAAATCATTGATGAGATAAACCCTACCATCAATGACATAGTCAACCTGTCTCTCAGTTCTGGATCTGTTCCTCGCTTATGGAAAAAGGGTGTTGTCAAACCACTCATGAAGAAAGCTAATAAATCCCCAGTGGACTTGACCAATCTCCATCCAATCACCCTTCTCCCAGCTTTGGGAAAAATAACCGAACAGCTTGTCTACAAAGAACTCAAATCCTACCTGGAAACCCACAACATACTTCATCCTCAGCAATCCGGTTTCCGGCCTAAACATTCAATTGAAACTGCTCTGATCGAATTGACTGACACCATCAAAACGTTGCAAGACCAGAGGAAGAAAGCCATTCTGATACTTCTCGACCTCACGGCAGCGTTCGACACCATATCCCACTCCATCCTGATCAACAGATTAATGGACATTGGCATCTCAGACGCAGCCCTATCATGGATCAGATCTTTCCTCAACGACAGGTTCCAGACTGTCGCCCTGGGCCCTTTTCAATCTAAAGAGAAAAAGGTCTCCTCTGGAGTACCTCAAGGGTCCATCATAAGTCCCCTCCTTTTTAATATTTACCTTATCCCTCTCCTCACCCTGATTGAATCATTCGGCATACCTGTCACCTCGTATGCCGATGATACTCAGTTGATCGTACCCCTAGACGACAACTCCAACAATGCAGAGCTCAATCTCAAAAACTGCCTAACTGCTGTCTTCCAATGGATGGACTCTAACCACATCCGGTGCAACTCTAGTAAAACAGAGATCCTCCCCATCGGAAAGAACACCTCCTTCTGTCCAGCCCTTTGGTGGCCGGATAACTCTGTTGCCCCCCCCAGACCGTCACCACTGCTAGAAACCTCGGGGTACTTTTTGACTCTGATCTTTCATTTGACCAACATGTCATGACCGTGGCCGGCAGATGCTTCGGCATAATTAAATCTCTCAGAAAGTTTTTTGACTTTCTCCCCCTTGAGGCCAGAAAAACGGTAACAGTGGCCCTCATTATCTCGCGTGTGGACTACTGTAACGGCCTCCTGGCTGGGACCAAGAAGTCCACTCCTTCCAAACTCCAAAGCGTCCTACACACCGCCGCCCGCCTTGTCCTAAAATTACCCCGCAAATCTTCAATCTCTGCAGCCCTAAAGACCCTACACTGGCTACCCCTGCACAAGAGAATACTTTTCAAGATACTCATCGTTGCCTTTCGAGCCTTTAACAAAACGGGCCCTAAATATTTAACCAGACGCTTGCCACACTACAACCCGAGTCGTTCCCTTCGCTCCGCCCAAGAACATCTCATGTCCTCCGCCCGGTTCAACCTGAAGTCTAAAGGGGGGAAAACTTTAAGCTCCCTTGCCATCAAAGCCTGGAATAGCATGCCCAAACACCTAAGACAACAGACCCTAGAGAAGCCTTTTAGAAAACTTCTCAAAACGTGGATTTTTAACCTTCCCGACGACTGGACCAAAGCTGCCATCTAACCTCCCCCTTACCACTCTTCGACCTGGCTCCAAGGACTTTCAGCGCCATGATGCTCCCTCCGGAGCGAACGCCGCGCTTTAGAAATACACCTTCAAATATCAAATATCAAATATGTGAGAAAGATCTGTGTGAATTTAGTTGGGTAGATACTAATGGGGTTGCTAAAAGCTGCACATTTTCTAAAGTCTCTACCCACAGAACTTACAAGTACTTGCAAAAACTGTGCTACAAAATGATGTCCCTGTCAGTATGCTCTTCTCAAATGTTCAACATTCTGCAAATGTACCAAGAATGATTGTCGAAACAAATACATATAGTGAACTATAAAAACGTGTCTAAAACAGAAGAGATAGACATTATTCATTTTTTCATATTCAGATCATAATCATTATTTGGTGTATACATAAAAGTATTAAAACCCATCATCATTTGTTTATTGTCTATATATGTCTCTTCTCCTCGATTATAGCTGCCATTTTGAAAAATAACAAAAGGGTTTCTCTGAGGAGTTATTTTCTGTCTCTATAAGAGTACTTGACCCCCCCAAACCTATGTTTTGACACCAAAATGAAGTATATAGGTCTCATGGTTACCAAAATATTACATCATCACTGCAACAAAGCCACCATTTTTAAAAATGTCACCAAGAAAAAATTGGCCCGGTTCAGCATTGTCTACCCAAGCTAAATCTCTTTTCTAATGATCCAAAAACACACATCAAAGATGAAAAGCTCTGGACAACTATTTTTTCACTGAGGGAGCCGGGATTATTCACCAACCAGGAAATGCTAACAAATACTCAAGTGATCGGTAAATGTAAGTGTGTTTACCGTGAGGGAATGGGACAAACCCAGATTAAACTGAGGTGTAGGTAAAGAAATAAAGAAACAAAAATTGCCAAATTGAGAACTGTCCATCATGTACTCGTGTGGATTTTCCACTTTCTGAGAAAGCTGTATAAGTGAATTATACAAACTGGTCTACTGACAGTAGTACAACTAGAATACATTTTTAGGGGGACTAAACAATGTTCTAAACAATTTTCCAAACTGGAAAATTAGAGAGGCTGCTGATTTATACAATCGACTATAGAAAATGGCTGAATCTACTCCAGAGAACAGAGAAATGGGTGTATATTAGGGCTTATTTACAAGCCCCTTGTGACTATGGTATGTCACTTTATCCCATATTAAACATGATGTACCGGCAGCGCAAGAGACTTGTTAATAAGCCCCAGGTGCTTTATGTGGTTTGTGCAGTTTGTGTGGTTCTCCCAGGCACCAAAGTAGGGAGACCCACACAATGGCATGCACTACAAAAAATACCAATGAGTTCAGCCGCTCACAGTCCATTTGCAATTTTCTCACTGCCTCACACCTCATTTTTCCTTAATGACAGGTGGAAACAGATAAGCGGTTTCTCACTGATTTGCAATGCCACCCATTTCTACTTACCAGAGAATGAAAAAAATAGCTCACGCCCCGCCATCTGTACCTATTATTTGTGTTGTATTAGAAAAGGTTACATTGTTGCTGCTACTGCCAGACCCGTCCTGCCTGTTAATGAAGCATAATGAAAACAAATTCTCAATACTACAGTCAAATCAAATGGCATAATCAATGCATGCCTTCATGCTTGCTGCACTTGAAATAGAACATGCCATAAATTGGTTATTTTGGGTTAACATAGTTTAGATTTAGTGGTTTGAAATGCAAAACAAGAAGTAATAATGTTAAAAATGGACTAGACAGCTTTGCAAAATTGCTAAACATATCAGCCAAATAATACTATGTTATGTGGGACTCCTTTAGCAAGACTTTCATGGTGACATTTTCAGCCCCTGCTGCCAACATTAAAAACAACTACAAGTTCCTGAATGCAACTTGCTAATACCTGAAAAGCCTGGGATGGCTGAAAGAGTCACACATGTTTAAGGGCCATATTGCAAGCATGTATAAATTAAAAATGTCAGGTCTCAGCTTGTGATTTTAGGACTTTATTCTGGGGGGCAAACAAAGGTTAATAAATAAAGAAAAAGTCTGGAGATTTCTTCTAACAGCAGAAGGTACAAGTTAGCTTTATAGTGGTAATAAAAGACACACAATTGATGGACGGAATGCAGAACAAATCAAAACATTCACCCCCAGTCAAGAGATCTGGGGTAAATCCATCATTCTTTTGCTCACCATGCCACCCCAGTTTAGACCTGGCCATATGCAAATCATTTTTGTCCCTGTGCCTCATGGGAGCAGTCTAGCCCGAACTGCCAAGCCAGGTCCTCCCAGGACCGGAAACAAGCATCCTAGGACCGTGTTTGGGGTTTCACCCCTCATCAGCCAGGAAAGCTTGAATCAAGTGGCACAGTGAGCCTGGGACCCACACTAGGCCATACCCAGCGCACCTAGGGCGAACAAAGCAAAAGACACACAACTGATGGACGGAATGCAGACCCATATGGCTGGGTCCGAACTGTTCGGGCTGGACTGTTCCCATTCGGCACAGGGTCAAGACCGATTTGCATATGGCTGGGTCCGAACTGGAATGGCATGGGGAGCAAAACAACAATGGATTTAGGCCCAGATCTCTGTACTTGGGTGAATGTATGACATTGTTCTGCATTTTGTCCGTCTATTGTTCTTTTTGTAGTCTAGTGGTAATAGACACACTTTCACAATCCCCTAAACCAATGAGCAGTTGCTGAACTTATCATCAAGAACTGGTGCTAGAACCTCAGTTCTCGAGCCCAGTCTTTGGTTCGGCTTCAAGTGTTGAAATATGGAGCCCGCCGGCAGCCCTTGAGGGACAGCATCCGCAGCATCTGATGCAGTTGTTCAAAGCAGGGCCCATCACAGGGGTGTTGCACGTACTCCACCATAATCATGCAACCTCAACATTTGGGCTACCCTTGGAAAGAGTGCTACCAGCACATTGTTTTTCCTTACTCACTGTCTCTCTGCCACTCACATTGCTCTGGTAAATTAAATTTTTCAGGTACTAGTTTGTTGTCAAAGTTAGCCCATTAGCAGTGATATGCTCTTGTTTGGATTTGAAAGGTCATCATTGCCCTCTCACCCACTGGGCTTGACTGAAAGTCTGGAACTACATTTTATTTTGCATTTCACAAGTCTGCCACATGACACTAAGACATGATAACATTATGCATGCCTTCCTTATCATCCAACAGAATTATACACTGGGATCTTCTAGTTGCTTTAAACACCGTCATTATGCGCTCAAAATCCCAGCATGCAAAGTACTGCTAGCTAAAATGCCAGAATTCCCTAGTTTGGATGAGGCTATGTTCCTTATGTTGAAATGTATGTTCTCCCTTTATTAAACTATCACACCTATAATAAAATTGTGTGTGGGCAAGCTAAAAATTGAATTTACTGATACCTCCCTACCACAAGATTAAAAACAGCTGGGTCATCGTTCTTTATCTCACTTCGCCACCTCAGTTCAGACCCAGCCATATGCAAATCAAACACAAGGAGAAGATGGACGGATGCTAGTTTCCGGTCCAGGGAAGACCTGGCTGGGCTTGAAATGAGGTGGCAAAGTGAGCTAAATAACAATGATGGATTCAACCCAGATCTGTGACTGGGGTGAGTGTATGAAAAGTTTCAGAGCTCTGTTCATCATATACTTGTGTTTGCTTTGTTCGCCCTAAGTTGGCAGGGTATGCACAGACTTGGGTCCCTTGCTCA
This sequence comes from Lissotriton vulgaris, assembly GCF_964263255.1. Lineage (NCBI taxonomy): Eukaryota > Metazoa > Chordata > Amphibia > Caudata > Salamandridae > Lissotriton > Lissotriton vulgaris. The sequence goes on along the minus strand of NC_141693.1, from coordinate 317,796,474 downwards.
CTTTGCCACTGGATTCACGCTAACCTAGCTGATGAAGAGTGTTGCCCCGCAGCCAGTCTCGAGGTGCTTGTTTTCAATCCAAGGAAGAGCTGGCTTGGCAGTTTGGGCTTGACTGTTCCCATGAGGAACAGGGTCAAGACTGATTTGTACATGGCTGGGTCTGAACTGGGGTGGCGAAGTGAGATAAAGAGCAAAGATGGATTCAACCCAGATCTGTGACTGGGGGTGAGTGTTACAGTGCTCCATCCATCATCTCCTTGTGTTTGCTGTGTTTGTATGTATGTATGTATGTATGTGTGTATATATATATATATATATATATATTCAATGAAAAAAACATAGGTTATAGACCATATATAGTTAGGAATTAGCATTTACAAAACCTTATTTTACTCGCACAAAACCATAGAAATTCGCATATATAGTTAGTTGCAATAACTATATATCGCGCACCCGCAATCCACTGCTGATGATGTCACATATTACATCATTCATGACATGGTCAGTGACATCACTGATGACATCACTGATGACATCTCAAATGACATCACTGATGACATCACTGATGACAACATCCAGTGACTGTATGTTTCTGTAAAATTAAAATATGTCTTACATATTGAAGAATGAGTGGATGTATAAGTGTCTGGATGAAGGATTTAGTAGGTGCGTGACTGACTGAGTGAGTGAATAAATGTGTCTTACTGAATGCATGGATTAGTGACTAAACTGTCTGAAAGTGTGCATCAATATGTCTGTTGTTGTGCAAACTGCTGCATGGTTTGATCAGTAGCTATATGAGTGGCTATATGGGTTATTGATTGGTTGCCCAAGTATTTGTATGGAAGACTGAGTGTGTGTGTGGCTGGCTGGGAGGTGTGTGACTCTGTGCACATCAATGTGTACTTGTATCAGTAATTGTATAAGAGAGTAAGTATGTGTTAGTATATGTTTGAATAAATAAGGTGTTCTGTGTTTAACTGTATAGATGAAGAAATCGAAGTGTGATTGATTATTTACAGGACTGACTAGGTGTGTGAGTAACTCTATGGATGAGTGGCAGTGTTTGAGTGTCCGCATAGGTGTATGAGTGCATATGATAGTGTTGTAATAATGAGTGACTGTATGTATGAGTGATTGTATGGGTGAATGAGTGAATGTGTGTGTAGACGTAGGAATCAGTGAGTGCGTATGTAGTAACTGGTATTGGTGTGTCAATGGTTCAAAAAATGAAACTCTGTATTTAACACTGGGTGTAACAGAGGTTATTTTAGAGTGTGAGGAGGTGCATTGTATTATCACATCAATTATATCATCAGTGACGTGATTATTGATGTCAAATGAGATGTCATCAGTGATGTGATCAGTGATGTCAATTGAGATGTCATCAGTGATGTCATCAGTAATGTCATTTGAGATATCATCAGTGATGTCATCAGTGATGTCATTTGAGATGTCATCAGTGATGTCATCAGTGATGTCACTGACCATGTCATGAATGATGTAATATGTGACATCATCAGCAGTGGATTGCGGGTGCGCGATATATAGTTATTGCAACTAACTATATATGCAAATTTCTATGGTTTTGTGCGAGTAAAATAAGGTTTTGTAAATGCTAATTCCTAACTATATATGGTCTATAACCTATGGTTTTTTCATTGAATTTTCAAGGTTTTGTTAATGCTAATTCCTAACTATATATGGTCTATAACCTATGGTTTTTTCAGTGAATTTCAATGGTTTTTTAATAGCAAATATCAAAAGCTGTCAAATGTCAAGTACTTGATAGGTAAAAACATTTTCGTGTTTATGCACGCTGATGTGCTTTGAACGCTGCCCCCCCCCCCTCTTTTCTCTTAGTAGTACTCTCTCTTTCCAGATAGTGAAGGGTAGTTAGCGCAGGCCTTTGCCCCCGTTGTAATCCGTCGTGCCTGCTTGTCTCTCCATTTGATTGATTGTTATCCAAGCATTTACTGTTTTAGAATTGATTCTCTTTGGTTCATTCTCTATTTACAAACAAGCACAGAGTCGCAATACTCTGTTTAGTCTTTGCAGATAGTGAAAAATTGTGTAAAACAACAAAAGTAATCGAGCAAAATCAGTAGGCCACTAATGGGATCTCTTTTTGACCTCGCTAAAATAGAAACATTAGGAACAACCCTTCATGAGAAATACGAAACTAGTGAGATGAACTGAGCTCCACACCATGATGGCTGCAAGACAGCTCGGCTCCGCCACCCACCCCGCCCAAAATAACGATAAACTCTATGCAAATATTATAAATATATACAACACACCAGCAAAGTAACAGGGTAAAACATTTTATTAAATAACTATTTACATAACTATTTTATACTTTTTGTTGCCTGATCCGGCTAGCTCAATCGATCGAGCATGAAACTCATGCACTCTGATAGCAAGCGTTGCTGCTGATGCTATGCAGACAAAAACTGGTTTTCAGTTTGTACATTCTTCAAGATTTTTCCATCCAAGGCTGGTTGAGAGTTTGTAGAACGATGGCTTCAGATTTCAACATACGGTGTGGTGGCGCGGACTGGGAGGGGGCGCTTGGCTCCTGCCCCCTCCCCAAGTCGTGTTGCCCTGGTGTGGCCTAAGATCGCCCCCGACATAGGCGGCCGGCTCCCGGGGTCCGGCGGAACTTTTTGCCTTTTGATGACTCTTCCATTCTGGACCTTGTCCCACAATCCGTTTGACCTGAAGACACGCTGTAGTGGGGCGCCCCTTTACCGTTTCAGTTGCCATTCCGCCCGCTTTTGCTACACTGTGCCTCTTCCGCCATTCAGCTGTTTACCGCCCGCTCTTGCGACTACAGCGTCTCGCTCACCATGTAGTTGAGTTGCTCCCGCTCTTGCGATGCAGCGATAGGCGGCTGCCACAGGACTCTCAAAATGGCGGCCGGCTCTTCAGATTTGGGCGTGGTCCACTAAAATGGCCCTGGGACACCTTGGAACTCGGACGCTTGTCTGCTAGGGCTTGGGCCCCATTCTCGAAAGCGTCCCCTCAGCCTTGAAGATTCTACAAAAGTCTTGGGGGCCCCCGACTCCCGCAGGCTTCTGGTGGGGAGCGGCTGCCATGATTGCTCGTGGAATGGCCACGACTGAGCTACGAGATGGTGGTGCTCTCATGCTGACGCCAGCTTCAGTCTGAAACATCCAGAAACACTGTAGACTACCAATTCGATCAGTTCCGGTAGCGCCCCAACGTGACCCGGTAGAGAAGAACTTGCCCTCCCCTCTTTGACTGATGGTTCTTGTTGCCTGTCCCTTCTGTTGTCATTTAACAGAACTTTTTAGACTGCTGAAAGGGGTTGTGTTCCGACCGCTGGTTGGTGGAGACATTTTGACTATATTCTGGACCTACGTTGTCGCGTAATGCGTTATATGACACGCCGCGTTAGCGCACCCGGAAGTGCTCCGGTGCGCGAAGCGCAGCTTCCCGGAAGCGATCCGGGGCGCGGCGCGCAGCGCGTAACGTAAGCATAACAGGTCATGTGACTTGTTAATAAAACTTTTCATTGGTTCATTTTACTTTTGTTATTCTAATGATGAAAGGCTTGGTCATATGACCTAAAAATTACGCTTTTTATTGCTTTCGAACATTATTTTTTCTTAAACATATATGTTATAATGTTCCAGGCTAATGTACTTTCCCGGGAAATTTACAACTGTCCTGCAAGTAAAATATATTCCTTTTTCTAGAAAAAGGGCGTTTCTTCGTCCCATGACGGAGCCGTTGAGCAAAAGAGGCTCGGCCTGCTGTCTTAGTCGCCGATACGCCTGAATATCAGATTCTTATCAATCACTTTATGTTGCAGGAGTAGAAAACACAACAGCCTTTGACCATTTATCTTTACTGCGTTCCTGCGTATTATACCTTTTATCCGTCATGTAATTGGACTGCTTCATTTCACTTGCCTTTTACTGATTCGAAAACAGTGACTAAAATTAAAAACTTTACCAATGTAAATACTACTACCATGTTTTGTTTTAAAAACCTTTATTGTGAAAATGTCAGTATACAAATACGGGCCTATAACCACGTGGGCCGGCCACGGAGCAAACTGGAATCGTATATGATGAGGAGACATTTACACTGTGGAGGAACGTAACGAGCGGGCCATTAGGTTGCAAGAACTAAGGTGTCTAACAGTTGCGGAATCGGTGGACGTACATTTTGTAATTAAAATACGACAGGGCCACTTACAATAAAATTATCTAGATATACATTTGCGGGCAAGTACCATGGGTGACGTTAATTCGAACTTTCAATAGTACAGTAATCAATAACACATCAGAACTTAATATCAATAGGGATGTCGAAATATTCAATCAATTCTCGTCCCCGCCTGCCATGTGCTTCAAAACTGCATACGTATCTCGTGATATCAAGGTTGTGCAACCAGTACACAACAAGGAGTTACGAGTCCCATTTATACCGGCACCATTTTGGGCGAGGCCGGGCAGGTCCAGGATATAGTCAAAATGTCTCCACCAACCTGCGGTCAGACCAGAACCCCTTTCGGCAGTCAAAAAAGGTTCAGTTAAATGACAACAGAAGAGATAGGCAACAAGAACCATCAGTCAAAAGAGGGGAGGGCAAGATCTGAAGCCATTGTTCTACAAACTCTCAACCAGCCTTGGATGGAAAAATCCTGAAGAATGTACAAACTGAAAACCAGTTTTTGTCTGTATAGCATCAGCAGCAACGCTTGAGTCAGCTTTGTGTGAAGCCGCCATTTTGATTCAATCAATAGCGTCCCCCTGCACACATTCAGGGACCTGGTCGTGTCTTCAGGTCAAACGGATTGTGGGAAAAGATGCAGAAAGGAAAAGGAAAAAAGTTCCGCCGGACCCCGGGAGCCGGCCGCCTATGTCATGGGCGATCTTTGGCCACACCAGGGCAATAGTGAAGCTGCAGCAGGTGCAAATAAGCTTCAGACAGTGTTACAAGCGCTGCTCAGAACTCTCAACTATGACACCACCTCGGTGCCATCCAGATCTTGGCGCCTTGTGCTGGTTCCGGCCTATTCACACATCGGTCCGCTACTGACACCACCTCACAGGCCAACGGGGCACCCCACGCCGACTTTCGGCGCAGCATTGTAGGATGGCCACACCAGTGCGGCAACTTGCTGGACACCACCTCGGTGCCATCCAGATCTCGCCGCGTTGTGCTGCCTTCGGCCTACTGTAGCCGCAAGTGCGGACGCAACTCAGCTGGATAGCGAGTGAAACACCAAGTGGCGCCCCACTGCAGCCGAGGAGCCTCCATCTTGGGGGCGACGCACACCACCTCGGTGCCATCCAGATCTCGGCGCGTTGTGCTGCCTTCGGCCTACTGTAGCCGCAAGTGCGGACGCAACTCAGCTGGATAGCGAGTGAAACACCAAGGGGCGCCCCACTGCAGCCGAGGAGCCTCCATCTTGGGGGCGACGCACAGCATCACATTGCTTTCCAATGCAGTCAGATCCTCAAACAGCCCCCACTGACTGACGCGACCTCACAGGCCAACGGGGCGCCCCACGCCGACTTTCGGCGCAGCATTGTAGGATGGCCACACCAGTGCGGCAACTTGCTGGACACCACCTCGGTGCCATCCGGATCTTTGCGCGTTGTGCTGCCTTCGGCCTATTCGCACATCGGTCCGCTACTGACGCCGCCTCACGTGCCAACTGATTTTCTACGCTTTTTATAGCCTTATGCCGCATAACAGGTCATGTGACTTGTTTATAAAACTTTTCATTGGTTCATTTTACTTTTGGTTTCCTAATGATGGAAGGCTTGATCATATGACCTAAAAATAACACTTTTCATTGGATTAAAAAAATTTTTTTCCCAAACGATGAAAGCCCCACCTTGTTTCTGGATGTTTCAGACTGAAGCTGGCGTCAGAATGAGAGCACCACCATCTCGTGGCTCCGTCGTGGTCATTCCGCGAGCAATCATGGCAGCCGCTCCCCACCGGAAGCCTGCAGGAGTCGGGGGCCCCCAAGACTTTTGTAGAATCTTCAAGGCTCAGGGGACGCTTTCGAGAATGGGGTCCAAGACCTAGCGGACAAGCGTCCGAGTTCCAAGGTGTCCCAGGGCCATTTTAGTGGACCAGGCCCAAATCCGAAGAGCCGTCCGCCATTTTAAGAATCCTGTGGCAGCCGCCTATAGCTGCACCGCAAGAGTGGGCGCAACTCAACTACATGGTGAGCGAGACGCTGTAGCCGCAAGAGCGGGCGATAAACAGCTGAATGGCGGATGAGGCACAGTGTAGCAAAAGCGGGCGGAATGGCAACTGAAACGGTAAAGGGGCGCCACACTGCAGCAGACGAGCCTCCACCTGGGGAGGCCCGTTCACGCCGCCTCCCCCCCCCCGGGGCGCCCCACGCCGTTTTTCGGAGCAGCATTGTAGGATACCAAAACCAGTGCGGCAACTTACTGGACATCACCTGGGTGCCATCCACATCTCAGCGTGTTCTGCTGCCTTGGGACTATTCGCACAACAGACCGCTACTGACGAGGCCTCCCCCCGCACCCCCCGGGATGCCCCACGCCGTTTTTTGGAGCTGCATTGTAGGATACCAAAAACCAGTGCGGCACCCAGGTAACATCACCTGGGTGCCGTCCAGAACTCAGCACGTTGTGCTGCCTTGGGACTATTCGCACAAAACACAGCTACTGACCATTGTTGCTTCTTTTTTCAAAAAAATGTTCAAATGTATTTACTGTTTTTGTTGCGTTGTATATATTTATAAGTTATTAAAGTGTTATAATCCTACTACTTTGTTGGAGTGTTATATATTTTTAATGTGACACATAATTGTAAAAACTTTGATGTACAAAGAGGCATCCCTGGAATCTCCCGCTTCAGGCTCGGACCCACACACCCTCACAGTGAGAATCCCCTCCCCAAGCACAATACAGGATGGTTATCAGATAGTAGGAACGCGTGTGGTGTGACAGATCTCATCGGGTGGGGGCCTTGATCTACTGTAACTCCTTTGAAGAGGGGTGATTCTCTACAGCTGGGGCCATAAACTACATCTGCAGGGCTAGGTGATAGCCTGGGACCGGCCTGGACAATCGGACACAGAGGAAGAGGAGTGTCAGAGGGTGCGGTAGTGAATAGGGTGAAAGGGAGGTGTCGGGCGGGCACAGGGTGTGATTCTCAGAGAAGAACAGCGCAGATGGGAGGAGGTTTCTGGCCCATGCATGAGAGAGAGAGCGGGGGTGACCAATGCGTGGGGGAGATGCTTGCGAGGGTGGGGAGCCATGCTGAGGATCGGCGGCGTGCAGAGAGTGGGTCTGGTCAAGGCATCTAAAATGGCTGCCGTGCTCAACAAAAGTGTGGCATTGCAAAAAGGCAAGATGGCGCAGACAATGTTTATCAATAAGGATTAATTTATAACAATTATTTTTAACAAAATATTTACTCGCAGTGACAAAATGGCGGTCAACAGTTCCTGATTTCCATCGAATCGAACGTTAACAGACGTCACGCAGCAAAAAAAAAAAAACGCTCACGCACAGCCGCTGGAAGACATGTATCAACATATATGAGCCTCCTCAGCCACCCTCAGAAAACATAAGGGGTCAGGATACGTCTCCCGTACCCCCTTATACCCTGTAATTTAATTAAACCGAAACACAAAATGGCGAATTCCCGTTTCGCTACCAGTTTGCGGCCCGGTTCGCGAACCGGGAAGCGCTTCTACCGTGAAAAATCTAATTTTTTTTATTTTCCCCACGGGACCCTTTAATAACCCCAACATCATTCCTAGGGGGTCAAGAGGGGTCTACCTTGCCCCCTTTCATTAAATTCCCCCTTCGTTTTTCTCCTCCTCTTGTCTCTCGATCCTACCGAGAGACAATATGGCGGCCGCTCAGGACTGTTTAGAATGTTGACAGACACCAGAGAGCCAATCAGCTTCGCTTCGCAAAGCTCCGTTACGCGAAAAGTACGCGATCTGGAGCGCTATCCAGGACGCTGTCACAGATATATCTGTTTTTTAAAACGTTAATTTCTCAAAATCCACTGGAGCACATATATAGAGACCCAGCAAAGGCACATCGGGCTAACAGTCCCTACAATTTTGCCAAGTTTCGTGTAAATCCATTCAGCCGTTCGAGCTAAAAGTGAGGCCAAACGCCCTATGGAAAAATGAATGGGAAAAACGCGTTTTGGGACCCCCCTTTTTTCTCGGCCCCCCCTTGACGAAACCCTACCAAATTTTTAGGGGCTGCTCAGAAACAAAATGTGCCATTGTCCTGAAAATTTCAGCCGATTACGTCCACAAACGCCAAAGTTATTAGACATAGAATTTTCAGAAGTTCCATAGAGAAAAAATCCTAACTATATATACCTACTGGCGAGCGCCAGTAGTTAATATATATATATATATATATATATATATATATATATATATATATATATATATATATATATATATATATATATATATATATATATATATATATGATGTGATCAAGATCCCATGAGATCGTAACGCGTCATGGTAAGGTGTACCACAACAGAGCTGGAATACACTTTCTGCACCTATTTGTGGTCCAGGCTCGTATTTTCCTGCAGAGCTAATGATGGATGCGAATGGCGGAATGGAAGGAGTGCTTTGATTGGTAATATATATGAAAAATGAATGTTCAAGAAAGGAAGAGAAAAAGATGCTGAGTTTTCAAATACTTTATGGGATGAAGGCAACTGCTGCAGAGATGTTTGTGCCCCTCAAGGCCAGGGACCTGCTCTCTCCCGCTGCAGCTCCGCCGCTGTGCTGTAGGTGTTCGAGCCCCAGTCCAGATTGAACGGTGCCTGTTTTCAGAATAACTTTGCTGCATTACTGTGCCCCTCATTTCTACAGTTTTTGTCCTTATTGTGCCTTTTTAGTTGCTATTGTGCCTTTTGTTTTGCCCCTTTGTGCCCTTCTGTTGTTGGCTTTTGCACTCTCCACCCACCGTTGCTGCCCCCCTGGCCCGCCCCCAGACGATCCTTGCTCCTGCCTCCCACTTGTGCCTCCCTCCCCTATTTAAAGGCGGCCGCACGCAGCATGCGTGCCACCGGTGCGCCAAAGGCAAGCCTGCCTGCACCCGTCCGCGACCTGACCGCGACTAGCCCCAGAAACCTTGGATCTTCAACCATACACCGCTTCGACTCAGCTACCCTCCTCGCACTCAACCCTGGGAGGAACAACAACTGCCAGATATCCATGCAGAGCACCACCCACGGACAGTTCTCATGCCGTCACTGCCGCCAGACATTCAGCACCATCAGCACCCCCATGGCCACCACCCCTACTCCGAACCCCAACACCCTCAAAACCCTGAGGTGCTTCCTTCTCAATGTACCCTTCCTGCCGAGACAAGCCTTTGAGATCTGGGACCTCCTCGACTCCCTCTCACAAGACGCCGCCTTCTTTACAGAAACATTGACCAGCGCCTCCTCCGCCCCCGACATCGGCACCCCATCCCCGACGGATACAAGATCCAGAGAAAAGATCTAGGGGTATATTAATAAGAGTAGGATAACTCTGGTGGTTAATGCACGTCCTGGCGAGAAATGTGTTTATATGTAGTTACAGTGTTGAATCATAAAGTATAGCCTTGCAAAGTTTCCCAGGTCCATACAGCACTAGCTGCTCCACTCCTGGGGTTTTCCTTTGAATTTTGGGACTTGTAGTCTCATTTATCCCATTATAAAACCTAGACTACAAATCCTAGAATTCACAGAAAAAAACCTGGACAGGAGCAGCTAATCACGCACAGACCTGGGAAACTTGGCAGCTGTGTAGCACAGAGAAAGAACATTGAAGTAGGAGACAACCAAAGAAAAATTAAAGAAAAAAAAGGAGAGACAAATAATAAAATAAGAAAGAGTCAATGATTGAAAGAGAAAAAGAAAGGAAGAAAGGGAGAAACAAAGAAATAGAGTACGCGAGACAAAGAAACATGTAATGGAAAAAGAGAAAGTCAGAGAGAATAAAAGAGCAAGTGAGATAAGATTGTGTGAGAAGAAGAAAACGAGAGAGGGAGTGATGGAGAGAGAAAAGAAGAAAGGGACGTACAAACAGTTAAGAGTTCCAGTGAAAAAGATATCGAAACAGCAAGAGCGAGAGAGACAGAGAGAAATAACCCTAGAGAACGAGAATGAGAGGGAAGACAGACCATGCGAGAAGGAAAGGATGAGGGAGATAAAACTAGAGAGAAATAGAGAAACACATAAAAGAATGACTGCGAGTAAGCGCCAGTGAGAGGGAAGGAAATATAGAGAGAAAGACTGAGAGAGGAAGAGAGAGAGAGTGAGCTGGGGAGGGCGTGGGGGATTTATATTCTCAGCACTTTGGAAAAACCATTTTCCTGGGAAAAGCTTATTAAGGAGCGCGTTGCCGCTAATGAGCCTTTCACTTGCCTCGTGCTTGAGAACGCTAGACCTCTGGCTCGCGCCTCAGGGACCTCACTCCCCACCTGCCTCGTGCAGCCGAGGACCTCTCGCAAGTGCAAGGTAAGGAACCCAGGCATCAACCGTCACGGCACTGAAAACATTTCGTGCTTTTGATATTAGATGAAACGAAAATGCTAACGTTTTTTTTCCCTTTCATGTTGATTTCTTTTAAAAATGGCAACCTTCGGTGGTCTCTTCGAAGAAAAGTTGATTAAGATGAGCACATCTGACGCACTGTTGTATTTGTTGCAGAAAAGTTCATAACCTCCTGGGTGTATATTTATATACAATCCAGGTATTTTAGATGGTTTGCACGTGCTCACAGTACGATTGTGTTCTCATTGTGCAGCATGTAAGGGTTGAAGTGTTTTTATGATGTTTGGCTGCCGCGTTCGTGTATATGTGGGTTTCTAACTAAACGACGTTCGCGAAAAATAGCTGTTGTTTGACGGGTTTGTATGTGGTCCAGTGACTGAATAGATGTCCAGGTGCCAGATGCCAGATGCCGCAATTCTGCAACACATTTGCACTGACCGACCGGTTAAAAAATGACAGTTCCACTGACTAGCTTGTTAAAAAAAAATCAGTATTTGCAAAGAATAAGCAGTGCAAAAACACACATTTTGCATCGGCGATTCATTGGAAATGCTTTGTAGAGGTCTGACAAAGTGTCGATGCCAAATTGGAGCTTCACTGATGCATGTGATCTATTTTCTCCCCAAAACTGTTTACTTCTGCCTTTGCTCCATGCCTTTGCCTCACTTAAATATGTGTGATATAAAAGGCCAGGAGCTCGGTGTGTTGACCAGTCCTCTTCCAGTTAAATGTTCTCAACCCTGCTCATTGCATCTGGGTTTCTGAAAGTGGTCTTTGCAGTAGCCCAAGCACTATTATAGGCACTGGAAGTAGGGGTGTAGGGTGCTGCCGCCCCCCCAAAATAACCATGCTGGAGGACAGAAAAGATGCCTTTACATTGTGTTTTAAATCTCTGACATTTGTAGTACTTTGTAAAACACTGGTTTTGAATCAGGCTGTATCGTCTGTAAAATTGCTGCTTATTCTTTTAACACTGAGAATGATGTTAACTTTTCTTTCTCTGACTAGAAAGTTGGACGATTTTCTAAAGTTACAATACAGCTACAGTGCAGGGAGTGTGAAAGGGAAGGCTCTAGTACGTTAGTTTTTCCTAACACAAAACAAAAATGAAATACCTGCAAATGAACCATACAAATATTTCAAGTTATATTAGCAGTAAGAGAATCATAAATAAAGCACATTTTTTGTAAATCTGTAGTGTGATGCAAACCAATATTTTAATCGGATCATAGCAAATCAAGGTAATTTACTTGATGATGTGCCAATGGTAAATAGTTGCTGCAACCCGATCCGTACGCAATATTGTTTGTGTGGTATGTACTATTGTTTGTAAAACAGCATGTCAGTGCAAATGTTGTGATTTTAGTGGCCATTTCAATGGAAAATGTGCATTTTAAATGACAGTGTGCTTTGACCCATACTTTAGTAATAGATTTGGAACTGTGTGCTTAAAACTGCACCACCGACTACATACCATACATACCATATATTTACCACTCTTCTGCTGAATGGGCATGGCTTATTTGCTATGCTTGTTCTTTTCATGAGGCTTGGTTTTTCACAAATCCCTATAGCTTCATTCATGTTATACTGATGGCAGAATCCGCACACAGAAAAGTGTTCCTTCACCCCTGGGAACTTCATGCTTGAGTTGCTCCTACAGTACTAAAAATTTTCTCTAGAAGGCGCCCTGGCTGCTCCTAGCAGCAGATCGGTGCTGTATCTAACTGCTACAATATATAGTTCTGGGTAGTGCCACTTAAATTATGTGATTTATCGGCTGCAGTTCTTTTTGCTTACTTATGGATTTACTACACTTTCCCCATAATCCACCATCTGCTCACTAATTTGCAAATTTCAACAAAAATAGCTGAAATGGATCAAAAGTTACTAGTGGTGCCACATAGTAGCAGAAGGTTTTTTGGTTAACCTTTAGCTGCTCCAAGCTATAGTCTGGGGTGAAAATGGAAATCAAACGAGTGAAACCATTGCACACGCTTAATTAATTCACAGCACAAAGATGTTGAGCAGAAGCACCTCTTATCGGCTGCCTATGCGACAAAATTGATGGCTTTACATGCCTGCAAATTTCATTTCTTTGAACATGTCTAAAGAACATGAAACCACACCTAAAAAAACTCACACATGCTTTACAGCATAAATGTGTGTGTTTTAGGAATCCATAATTGAAATACTGGGTGCCTGCTAAGTATAACACTGCTCGTGTTTGGCGACAGTGACTTGTGTTGCAGGATGCTAATAAAGAGGTGTGTGTCACCTTCCAACACCTAGCTGTCAAGTATGGAGAGACATAAGGAGCTGTATTTAAATCAATCAATCAATCAATCAGGGGTCTCAAGGCGCTGAGGGGTGGGAGGGGGTAGGGCAGGTCAGGTCAGTTGAAAAGCCAAGTCTTTAGTGCACTCCTGAATGCCGGCAGGGTTGGTGTACATCGTATTTCCAACGGGAGAGAGCTCCAGGCCGTGGCCGCGGTGTAGAAGGCCCTGCCTCCGGATCTGCTACGGTGGGTGCGGGGGACTCCTGCCAGGGCGAGGTGGGCCGAGCGGAGGTTCCTCACTGGTGAGTGGAAACTCAATCTGTCGTTGAGGTACTTGGGCCCGATGTTGTTGAGTGATTTGTAGGCGTGTGTGAGTAGTTTGTAAGTGACTCTCTTCTCGACGAGGAGGCAGTGGAGTCTGCGGAGGTGCGGGGTCATGTTCTCTTGGCGTGGTGTTCCTAGGATGAGCCTTGCGGCAGCGTTCTGGATGGTTTGGAGTCTGCATAGCAGGGATTTGTTCATTCCTGCGTAGAGGGCGTCTCCGTAGTCGAGCCTGCTAGAGATGAGGGCGTGGGTGAACGTCTTTCTGCAATTGGGGGGGTGGATCCATTTGAAAGTCTTACGCAGGATCCGGAGGCAATTGAAACTGGTGAAGGAGACGGCGTTGATTTTGCGATTCATGGAGAGGGAGGAGTCCAGGATTATGCCAAGGTTTCTTGACTGGTCCGTAGGGGTGGGGGACGGACCGAGGGCAGATGGCCACCATGCGTTGCTCCAGGCAGAGGGGCGGGTGCCGAAGATGAGGACTTCGTTTTTTTCAGAGTTGAGTTTGAGGCAGCTGTCCTTCATCCACAATGCGACGTCCTTCATTCCCTCCTGGAAACTGAGTCTGGTGTCTTCTGAGTTCCTGGTGAGGGAGAGAATGAGTTGAGTGTCATCGGCGTAGAATATGATGTTAAGTCCGTGTTTCCTGATGATGTTGGTGAGGGGTGCCATGTAGATGTTGAAGAGGGTGGGGCTCAGAGAGGACCCTGGGGAACTCCACAGATGATGTCTGTATGTTCGGAGAGATAGGGGGGAGTCTGATTTTCTGAGTTCTTCCGGAGAGGAAGGAGCGGGTCCATTTGAGGGCGTTTCCCTGGATCCCAGCAGTGTGGAGTCTGGTGTTTAGTGTGCGGTGTGACACGGTGTTGAAAGCTGCGGAAAGGTCCAGGAGGATGAGGGCTGCGGTGTGTGTCTGATCTAGTAGCATGCGGATGTCGTCAGTGGCGGCGAGCAGGGCTGTCTCGGTGCTGTGGTTGCTCCGGAAGCCGGATTGGCCATATTTCACTTGAAAAATATTACTGTAAAATCAAAAATTGCACTACATGTATTTCTTGGACTTATTTGGAATATTAAATCCGTGGTTGATGAACCCTGAGAAAAAATAGAAATATAGCAATGCAGAGGGTGGGCAAGCTCTTGTTTATCTAATTCAACCCCTGCTATATGGAAAATGAAACCTTATACTCATGTTCCTTGGGCACTTTTATTGCCTTTGACATAGAAAGAGTTCAGTCCCAATATTAATGTTTTAGAACCACTAGATCGATCAGGTCCAACCCCTCCTATGGGGAAGTTCTGGCCTTATACTAATCCACAAGGACTCTCCTGGGTCACCAATAGTATAAACAACTACAAGTCCTATACACATTTATTTGGGTGCCGTGGGTCACCGCTGTCTTAGAGCAAATGGAATCTGTACAATATTGCATTAGGACATCTTGTTTTATCCTATCAAACCCTTGTTATTGAGCAAGTCTTTCATTAATGTACTTAGGGCCCATGTATGACCAGTGCTATAAAAGAATATATATTAGCCACCCAAGTGCAAACTTTAAACGGGTGCAATAGGATTCCTTGGGTCACCAATGCAATAGAACAAGTGAAAGCCCTGTAATAGCATACTAATGCTGCTGGGGGTTACTATTTCTCTAGAACAAGTGCAAGAATGTTGCTATTCTGTCTTCAAGCCACACTATAGCACAGAAGGGATTGCTCTATTAATTTACTAAGTGTTACATTATGTTTGTATTTAAAGGCTCCTGTGATCAATTTATAACTGCGTTATATGAGAGACCATTTTGGGAGTTAATGTTTCTGTTGGGTAGCTTGTGTTTACCCAAGATACAATGCTGATTACGATGCCAATTATGCGCTTTAAATGCAACATGTGTTATCTGAAGTCACTTTAGAGTTTACTGCTCAAATTGCTCTGAACATTTTAAACATGCACCAATGACCAGATTTGGAGAACACAATAAGAGGAGTCTGGCTGTCACATATCTAGACCTAAGGCTCCAACAATGTGGGTAAGAAAAAGAGCTTTAAAATCAAACTTAATTTCATTTTGAGCTCGCTAAAATGATTTCTTCTCATGGTAATTGTGCACCATATTCCACAAGCTGTTGCTTATTAGTTTAGGTATTTAAATGTACATATATATTTATTAAGTAATCTTCCTTTGTAAGATTGAAATGTCGATTCCTCCTTTCACTTATATTGCATCGTAGCCTTGCTACCATATTACATCTTAGACACAGGAAAGTCAGATTTCAAAGTGGTAATTGTACACGTGTAGGTAAGGTATTATGAGGTCTTCGTCATGATATGACATTATCATTAGTCGCTATTTTTGTACTTTAAACTTCATTTTATGGACTGGACATGTGTATGGTACACATCATCTTATGTATCAAAGTAAAATTATCTATGTCCTTAACAGTTGTATATTGATCAGATTGCCATAATGTATGCTCTGTTATATAGTGTTGGACGTGATGAGCCAGGTTTCTATTCTTTACTTTGAAATGTTTAGAAGGATCAGTGTTGGGTATGGTGCACGATAGCCTCATGGCCGGCCATACAGAATTCCACTTGTAAAAATTACAGAGTAGCACTATATAATGCTTCAAGCATGCAATTGATTATCATGTAGAATGTGTCGATTTTGGAGAAAGACATGTTCTTTTCAAGATGGCGTCTGTGTTCATAAAATAGTCCCTACCAGATACTGCCACTTCGGATGTATGTCGTTGCAACGCATACTTTTACAACGCATACCTTTACAACACATTTTTTACACCGCACATCTATTACAACGCATTCCATTACAACGCATGCCATTACAACAAATTCTTTGACACTACCTTTACAACGCATTCCACTGTAACGCATACTACATTTACAACGCATACCATTACAACGCATACCATTACATTGCATGTATGGTAAGTATTGGATAGTGTAGGGGTAAAAATTACTATTCTAACTCCAGGGGGTGCAGCAGTAGGGTAAGTGTTGGATAGTGTAGGGGTAAAAATTACTATTCTAACTCCAGGGGGTGCAACAGTAGGGTAAGTATTGGATAGTGTAGGGGTAAAAATTACTATTCTAACTCCAGGGGGTGCAATAGTAGAGTAATTGTTGGAAAGTGTAGGTATGTGTTGTAATGGTATGCGTTGTAATGACTGCATTGTAATGACATGCGTTGTAGTGGTATGCGTTGTAGTGACATGCGTTGTAATGGTTGCATAGTAATGGTATTCGTTATAATGGATGTTGCGTTCTAAAAGTTTCGTTGTAAAGGTAGTGCGTTGTAAAAGTTGCGTTGTAAGTGTTGTTTCCCTGCCACTTCTGATAACAAGCCCCACTAGCATTGTAATAGATGTGCGCACTAAGTACCAGCATTATACAATAAACAACCAAAAGCATGAGAGCTAGAGAGATGTACTCCCCTAAATACCCCTCTGTGTACAGCTGTAGAAAAGTAGTTTTAGCAAAACAGGAAGAGTAACGCAAACTGAGTCCTCACAGCCACAAAACAGACCCAAATAGGCATACTAAAAAATGTAATCTTCCAAGCAAATTGTCTCACACCAGAACTGCCTTTTCCAAAAAGTACCCAGGTTTTTTTTAAATAAATGCCTTAAAACTCATAAAAAAGTTAGGATTTTTCTCAGTTTAGGAGTCCTAAAGTTAGGAGTCCCAACTTTACTACTCCTAAACTGAGAAAAATCCTAACTTTAAGATGTTCGGTATTCACAGAAGGCATTTAGGAGTCCTAAAGTTAGGAGTCCTAACTTTACTACTCCTAAACTGAGAAAAATCCTAACTTTAAGACTTTCGGTATTCACAGAAGGCATTTAGAAGTCCTAAAGTTAGGACTCCTAACTTCTGTGAATACCGAAATGAGTAAGTGCCTTCTGTTAATACCAAAATGGAAGTAAGTTTAGGATTTTGTCTTAAGTTAGTTCTGTGAATCGGGTCCGTAGACTGTTCCCAACCCAGGCACCTCATGTTAACGGATATTTGACAAGGACAGGCCTATCTTGTTATGTGTGGAGTTCTCTGCCTCGACTGAGAATTCTCCGCACTCTTTAACTTGCTCTTAAAATGTCGTTTTGTCAATACTGAAAGATTGTAAACTTACACAAACATGTACGTTTACCTGCATGAATCAGGCCCTCTGTGTTAATTCTAATATTTTTTTTATATTTCTTTTTATTAAATTTAAAACACAAACAATGAAAAATCAAGGCAATACAATCATTGAAATGGTGGCGCGTCCTGCAAGGGAGGAAAGTATATAACTTCGATACAGTCAATAACAGTACGGGATGGGGGAAAGCAAGGGGAATTGCGAGTCAGGAGGCATTTTAGCTGAAATAGCAGTAGGAATGTCAGGTAAGAGGAAAGGTGAGGCAGTCTCTACTTGTGTGAAGGGAGGTGTACATATTTCACCTCGGTAGGAGTTCCACTGGCCCCAGACTTTCCCCCATTTATGAGGCTTGCCACGTGCTACATATACCGTCTTCTCTCTAAACATACACCAGTCCATATTCTCCTTCCATGCCAGAACAGTGGGCGGCCTCTGGGATCCCAACAATTGCGCTATATCTCTCTTGGCAATCATATTCCAGAGGGTCGCCCACTGCGTCTGTGTCACATCATAGTCTGTCGGCTCCCAAACATTCAACAAGCATCTCCTAGCTTCAGGCAACAACGCAACACCCGTGACCTCTTTCATATCTTCATGCACCCTATTCCAGAAACGCACCACCACCGGGCACTCCCAGAGTGTGTGGAGGAAAGTGCCCAAGAAGCTGCATCCACGCCTACTCATCCCATTCCAAGGAATATCCCATGCTAACCAGGCGAGGACCAGTCACATAAATCCGGTGAAGGATTTTAAGCTGCACAAACCGAAGGATGAGCTGGAATTGCAACCTCCTTAGGCGAGGAGACAGCCGACTGCCAGTTCTCATCGTCCAACTCCAGACCATCGCTGGTCCAGGCCTCTCTGAGACGGTGTAGGAGGTCAACTCTATTATTTATTAGTTTTTTGTAAATTAGCGAGATCGTACTGTCAGGGACGTACCCATCCAGTATCCAATCTTCAAGCGGGGATGCCTTCGGGATAGTAGTACCCGACGGAAATACCGACAGCAGTACGTGCTGAATCTGTGAATATCGGAAAAACTCTCTGTCACACAATTCATACTCCACCTTCAACTCCTCAAAAGTCTTGACCCTGTCCTTGATCCATACGTCATTCACCCTGCATATACCAATCACGTCCCACCTGTCGAAGCCTTTCGGCTTCCACAGGGAGCCCAGTCTCTCGGATGCGTAAAGTGGAGTTGCACGTGTCAGTCTATCCTTCCATCCCATGGCAGCATTTGCACGATACCATACTTGCACCGCTATCTTGGTTGGACCCTTGAGCATCTTCCCGGCCGATTTTGTATAGAGCACCCTGTTGTAGTCCCCACCAGGCAACTGCCACTTGTCCATTTCGAAGGCATGATTTGATGCGGGACCGTACGTACCATGATTAATCGCCCCCAGCTGGGAGGCCCAATAGTAGCGCCTAATATCCGGGAGTACGATTCCATCATCGTACCACAGGAGTGTCAATTTGGCAAGGGCAATACGGGATCGCCCATTCCATATCAATTGTCTCTGCAGACTTTCCACCTCTCGGAAGTAGCTTGCTGGGATAGTATCAAATGTATTCTGTAACGCTTATAGGAACCGGGGTAACAACATCATTTTGAATAATTCCGCTCGTCCAAGAGGGGACAATGGAAGTTTGCGCCATGCCTCAACATCGGACCTTAGGCGTTGAAGCGGGGGTAGCAAGTTACGTTCATAGCGGACCACTGGATCCAAGGCGATAAAGACCCCCAAGTATTTAAACCCCGCCTGCACCACCTGTATGGAGCACCCACGTGGCAAGAGAGGAGACCCATCCGAAAGAACATACACACAGGACTTGGACCAGTTAATTACAAGGCAGGCCGGAATTTTTCCCAAAAGAATTCAACACATCAAATAACACTATCAGCGACTTCCGAGGCGACGTAAGATATAGCAGGATATTGTCCGCATAGAGTGACACTTGGTCCTCGAAGTCCGGGGTCCATCGTATACCCTACATCGATGGCTCCCACCTCAGCCAGGCTGCCAAGGGTTCCAAAGCAAGGGCAAAAAGAAGGGGAGACAACGAGCATCCTTGGCGTGTGCCTCTTCCGAGGGTAAACGAGCCAGAGAATTGACCATTCACAACCACCTGGGCCAATGGTTTCTCATACATTAATTTCACCCAGCCAATAAATACAGGGCCAAAACCGAACTTAGCAACGGCTGCCCAGAGGTACGGCCATTCTAGCGTATCGAATGCCATTGTGGCGTCCAAAGAGGCCAAAATGGCCGGCTCACGTAGCGACGCCGCCCTCGCAAGGGCGCCGTGCAGGCGCCGGAGATTCAATGCAGTGTTACGGTGCGGAATGAAACCGGATTGATCTGGATGGATCAGGTCGCTAATGACAGTTATCAAGCGGTTCGCGAGCCCTTTTGCGAGGATCTTGGGCTCAGCGTTTAAGAGCGAAATGGGTCTATACGATGCACAACGATCTCGCGGCTTCCCCTCCTTATGAATCACAACAATCGATGCAAGTCGTTGATCAGAAGGGAGGGAGCCTGCGTCTAGCGACTCTAATAACATTGATCGGAGATACAGTGCTTTTTTTGTTCGGGCGCAACGTGTAGAGCTCAATGGGGAGTCCATTAGGGCCCATGGCTTTTCCCGACCGTACGAAGCGGACAGTAGTCGCCACCTCCTCGACTGAAAGCGTGGCATCCATCAGTTCCCTGTCTGATTCCAATAAGCGGGGCAGTGCAATGTCACGTAGAAGCAAATGTGAGTCCTGCTCCGGCCTGTCTGATACAGGGGAATATACAGTTCGGAAGTATTCCGAAAAACACTCCACAATCTCAGTAGGGTCAGTTACTCTCACCCCATCCACTCTCTCAATCAAAGGAACCACACGACTAGCCCTCTCCTTTTGTCTAGTCAAGCTATCAACTTTCCCGCCTTATCAACCACATCATACAGACGTCCTTGCTGCTCTCTGCTCATCACCTTGGCGGCATCCGTCACCAGTGCTCTATAGTCATGTTGTTTAAGACTGAGGAGGTGGAGCTTTTCCTGGGCAACACCACTTTCCAATTCCCTTTCTAAGTCAGTTATTTCAGGCTCAAGTCAGACAACTGCCTCATGCTTACGCTTCTTAGCGTTATTGATTAATGACAGCGCCTGGCCACGGATTACAGTCTTGAAGGCTTCCCATAGTGAAACAGATGATGACACAGACCCCTCATTTTTATTGATCCAATGATTTTACCAACTCCGCACGGATCTCAGGGTCGCGGAGATACCAAGGGCTAATTGGGGCTACCCGGCCCTCAGTTCCCAGCTTTGTTTCTAGGACAAGCCATAAAGGAGAGTGGTCTGAAATACCCCGCGCCAGATGTCTAATCTCCCTGACCGAGAAGGCCTGTGTCGCGGGCATCAGTATGTAATAAAGTCTCGAGAGACTACCGCGAGCACCAGAGTGAAAGGTGTATTGCAACTGCCCCGGGTGAAGCAGTCTCCAACAGTCTATTAATCCCAAAGTATCCAGGAAGCCACTCAGCCAGGACCGAGACCTCACAAGTTCCCTGGGGGGGTAGCGGTCGCTATTTCCAGACACTACCGAATTAAAATCACCGCCCACCACCAGGATGCCTTCCGGGAACCCCAGAATCACTCTCCCTAAGTCGGCAAAGGTCTTAGTCTGGAGGCCAGCCGGGACGTAAACAGGAAGCCCGGTGATAACCTTCCCCTCCCATCTTTCAATAATGGCGGCGTACCGCCCCCTATCATCAAGGAGGATGTTATCGACATTCAGAGGGAGGGAACCCCTGACCAGGATACCCACCCCTCTAGAGCCTGTAGTGAATCCAGAGTGCGCCAGAAGACGGTAGCCCCGTCGATTCATAGCGTGGCATGTGTTACCTATCAAGTGTGTCTCCTGCAGCAGCATAATATCAGGGGAGAGGCGTCTTAACAGTTGTAACACCACACTACGTGTTATCCTGTCCCCCAACCCATTAACATTCCAACACAATAGTTTCAATCCCCTACCCCCATCCCTGAAATGATTGCTGCACCCTCCCCACAACGAACGCGACAACCAAGTCCAGAAGTCCATCAATACATTGCCTTTAAAATGACCCAAACATAAACAACTTCCCCCCCTCCACCCCCCAACAAACTCCCAAAACAGACCCACCTCCCTGCACCCCTGCGTTAGACTCAAAAGCCACCCCAACTTGCAGTGTTCCTGTCGCCATAACATATATCTAGTCTACGAGAAGAAACCCCAGAGGAGGAAAAGACTCACCCCCCCCCCCCTCCACCCCTGGGTAACCACCTCTAGCAAAGCAAGTTTAAGAATCATCAAACCGCAGCTGAAAAGTTTATATGTAGTCCCGAGAACCAAGTCCGTTTCTCATTCCTGCTCCATCGGACCACCTTCAGCTCCTCCGGAGTGTTCAGAGTGTTCCTGCTGCCTGGGCAGCGTATCGAGCCAGTCCCTTGCAGCCTCAGGATGATCAAAAAAGAACGTCCGATCTCCATTTTCCACACGTAGCCGCGCTGGAAAGAGCATTGTGTATTTCATGTCCCTGTCTCTCAGTCGTCGCTTCACCCCCTGGAACCCCATCATTTGTTTCTGCACAAGCTGGGTGAAGTCCGGATAAAAGCTCACCGTGGTGTTTTCGAATTTTTTGGGGCCACCCGAGCGCGACGCCTGCAGGATAGCGTCTCTGTCGCGGAAGTTGAAAATCCTGGCGATTATGGGCCGCGGGGCAGCACCCGGCCTAGGTTTACCTCCCGGCACCCTGTGTGCCCACTCCACCGCAAAGAAGTTGCTCAGGCCTTTAGGTGCAAGGTGGTTTACTATGAGGTCCTCCACGAGGAGGTCAACAGTTGGGCTGTCTGTTTTTTCTGGAACACTCACAATACGGACGTTGTTTCTCTTGCGCGACTTTCGAAATCCTCCAGTCGGAGGGAAAAGAAATCGGTTGAGGACCGCAGATTACGGACCTCCGTTTGTAGGTCGGAGACATCAGTCGTGAGGCTGGAGGTCTTCACATCCAGGGATTTGACTTTTTCATTGGTCTTAGCTAAATCCACCCTGATCAGATTGACGTTGATCGCAACAGTGTCAAGTTTATGGACCAGAGTCTCGTATTGTTGGCCAATAGAGGTCTTCATGCCATCAATGGCGCCCATGACATCTCGTAGAGTCAAATCCTCTCCTGCAATCGAGCCGTCTCCCATATCTCCAAGAGGCCTACTCGCCCCACCGGGGGATCCCTTAGGCTGGGTGTACCTGTCCATAACGTTTGATTGTATGGTACCTCCACGGTGGCCAGTCTTGGTCTTTCGCCTCTCAATCTCAGGTTTGCCGGCCATCTTGGAAGCTGCGCCCCTGAGGGGACCTTGAGACCTGGTTAAAATAGCTATGGTCAACTCACCAAAGGGGTTCGCTAGAAGAACAGGTTACCAATCGCTGTACAACGAACCGTGACTTTCAATCACGGCACTAGAGCGAAGTGGAGCAGACCCTGGGTGGCAGAAGCTGAACAAATGTTGGGGAGGGTATGAGGCCAAACGCGAAACCGAAAGCTAAGACCTGCGTAGAGAGTAGAATAAGGCTGGTCGATGTTGTTCAATTACTGCCCGGGCAGGCCATTGACTCGAGCCCGGGGCAGTTCCGTGGAGCAGGCCGCAAAAGTTCAGAGTTTCGTAAAAACGGTTCCGGGGGTCCAAATCAATTTCTGGAAACAGCTATTATATCAGCTGGGTTGCATCTTCAATGACCCGTCGTCATAAACCAGGATAATAGTCAGGATAAGTGACAGAGGTGGCGAAGGACCGGGAGCCCTGTGCTCACACGACCATCACGGTTGCGCGCGAAGCTCCTCCTTTTGTTAATTCTAATATTGATGCAATGAGCATCATTGAGTTAGGTAACAGTTAACACCTGTTATTAGTTTCCAAAAAGTAATGTAAGTTTGTACTGCCTACTTAGACAGTAGTTTTCTCTGTGTAATTACACACATAGAGCCATATGCCTTTCATGTGGAAAGACTAAGGGCCTCATTTATGACTTTTTGCCGTAGGAAAGCGCAGCAGGCCTTCCTGCTGCGCTTCCCTACGGCAAAAGAAAAGGGCAGAAATGCGCCGTATCTATAAGATACGGCGCATTCCTGTCCTTTTCCCCTGCGCCGGCACACAATGGGCTGCCTGCGCCAGCGCAGGCACCCTTGCACAATGGTGCAAGGGTGCCTGCGTTGCGGGGAAGATTATTTTTGTACAGGAAGGGAAACCTTTCTGTACAAAAATAATCACAAGAGGCTTTTCCTCTTTCTATGTGTGCTGTAGAATGCAGCAC
The DNA here is from genome assembly GCF_964263255.1 of Lissotriton vulgaris. Lineage (NCBI taxonomy): Eukaryota > Metazoa > Chordata > Amphibia > Caudata > Salamandridae > Lissotriton > Lissotriton vulgaris. The sequence goes on along the minus strand of NC_141693.1, from coordinate 317,772,810 downwards.
ACATAGAAAAAGGAAATACGAGGAGAAATAAAGACATTTCTCCCTGTTGCGTCCTCCCTTACGCCTCCCCTGGGGAGGCGTAAGCTTTTGGCACTGCTTCAGAGTTACGATTTCTCGTAAATCCCCCGCCTCCCAGCTGAGACGCCCTCCCACAAAGTTAAAAGCGCTCCGTTACCTAGAAGCACCGTGACTCACTCTACGCTTCACAGCCGAGTGGTCGCTCCCTTTGGCCCGGTATCGTTTTCCTAACGCTTTGTGCTTTGTGCTGATATTTGTGCTCACTGAACTGCCTGCTGTGCGCTGTATATGCCGCTTAGCATTTTGTTTAATTGTCGTGTCATTTCACTTTGCCAGCGCGACTTTGCTGCTCTTCGATTTTTCCCCAAACGCCCTCATTGTGCTTTGTGCTGATATTTGTGCTCACTGAACTGCCTGCTGTGCGCTGTGTATGCCGATTTGCATATTATTTAATTTCTGTGTCTTTCCACATTGCCAGCGCGACTTTGCTGCTCTTTTCGACTTTTCCCCCAAGCGCCCTCCATTTTGTTGTTGTTGTCCTGTTACCTAGCCCGCCCCGCCTCCCAGCTGAGACGCCCTCCCACAAAGTTAAAAGCGCTCCGTTACCTAGAAGCACCGTGACTCACTCTACGCTTCACAGCCGAGTGGTCGCTCCCTTTGGCCCGGTATCGTTTTCCTAACGCTTTGTGCTTTGTGCTGATATTTGTGCTCACTGAACTGCCTGCTGTGCGCTGTATATGCCGCTTAGCATTTTGTTTAATTGTCGTGTCATTTCACTTTGCCAGCGCGACTTTGCTGCTCTTCGATTTTTCCCCAAACGCCCTCATTGTGCTTTGTGCTGATATTTGTGCTCACTGAACTGCCTGCTGTGCGCTGTGTATGCCGATTTGCATATTATTTAATTTCTGTGTCTTTCCACATTGCCAGCGCGACTTTGCTGCTCTTTTCGACTTTTCCCCCAAGCGCCCTCCATTTTGTTGTTGTTGTCCTGTTACCTAGCCCGCCCCGCCTCCCAGCTGAGACGCCCTCCCACAAAGTTAAAAGCGCTCCGTTACCTAGAAGCACCGTGACTCACTCTACGCTTCACAGCCGAGTGGTCGCTCCCTTTGGCCCGGTATCGTTTTCCTAACGCTTTGTGCTGATATTTGTGCTCACTGAACTGCCTGCTGTGCGCTGTATATGCCGCTTAGCATTTTGTTTAATTGTCGTGTCATTTCACTTTGCCAGCGCGACTTTGCTGCTCTTCGATTTTTCCCCAAACGCCCTCATTGTGCTTTGTGCTGATATTTGTGCTCACTGAACTGCCTGCTGTGCGCTGTGTATGCCGATTTGCATATTATTTAATTTCTGTGTCTTTCCACATTGCCAGCGCGACTTTGCTGCTCTTTTCGACTTTTCCTCCAAGCGCCCTCCATTTTGTTGTTGTTGTCCTGTTACCTAGCCCGCCCCGCCTCCCAGCTGAGACGCCCTCGCCCCTCCCCTTCCACCACCCATATATGACAGTAGTTCCCGCGCGCAGCGTTTACGCGCAGCGTTCGCGCCCAACCCGCGCCGAAGGTGCGCCAAAGGTAAGCCCGTCTACGCCCGTCCGCGCCTGGACCGCGCCCAGCGCCAGACCCCCTGCCCCTCGCGCTGCCCAGCCTCCCCGCGTTACCTATGATGCTGCCACCCTCCTAGCCCTTAACCCCGGTCGCACCCCCAACTGCGTCCTAGCCGCTCCTGGACGCACCCATGGACCGTTCTCCTGCCTCTCCTGCAAATTTAGCGGCACCGACAACATCCCCGCTACGACCACTCCACAGACTCCCGACCCCAACCACCTAGAATGCATCCTTCTCAACACCCGATCGGTCCACAGACACGCCATCGACCTCTGGAATCTACAAGACACCATCTCTCCAGACGTCGCCTTCCTAACAGAAACATGGATGAACGCTTCCTCCGCCCCTGACATCGCCATTGCCATCCCTGAAGACTATAAGATCACACGCAAGGACCGCACCGACCATACAGGAGGTGGAATCGCTATCGTCCATAAGAAATCAATCCGCATCTCAACCAGCTCTGACGCCAACCTCGCTAACTCCGAACACCTTCACTTCCAGATCCACATCGACCCCAAGACCACACTCAGAGGCACCCTCCTCTACAGACCACCAGGACCCCGCGCAAAATTCAGTGAAGACATCACAGACTTCATCACCCCACACGCGCTCCCCTCCAAAGACTACATCCTTCTGGGAGACCTCAACTTCCACCTTGAAAAAATCTACGACCGCAACACTGCCACCCTCTTGGACAACCTAGCCAACCTCGGACTTAAACAACTGGTCACTTCCCCACCCACATCGCAGGTCACACACTCGACCCAATCTTCACCTCCAGCAACCACGTCTCCTTCAGCCACACCACAGATCTCCTCTGGACTGACCACAGCTGCGTTCACTTCACCTACAACAAGCCGAAACCCATCAACCACCTCCAACCAACTCTACAAAGAAACTGGAACAAAATCACCACGGAGCAGATCTCCACATCGCTCCTTCAAACCTCCCCAGCCCTCTCCTCTAACGCCAACGAAGCCGCCTCCAACCTCACCCTTTGGCTATCCAACACCGCCGACACCTTAGCACCACTGAAAAAACGTCAACACAAACTTGGCAACAAGAAGGCTTCATGGTTCAACGATGACCTCAAAAAGTCCAAGAAACTGTGCCGCTCCCTTGAAAAGGCCTGGAAAAAAGACCCAACCAGCAGCACCAAGGACGCCTTCAAAAGCGCCACCCGCACTCACCACCAACTGATCCGAAAAGCCAAGAAAACAGCATTCAAGGATCGACTTGACAACAACGCCCACAACAGCAAGGAACTCTTCAACATCGTCAAGGAATTTTCCAACCCCTCGGCCAACTCCAACGACATCACCCCCTCTCAAACCCTCTGCGATTCTCTAGCCTCTTTTTTCCACAACAAGATTGCTGACATCCACAACAGCTTTGACAACCAACCCGGAAGCCAACCCACCCTACCACCAGCTGACCATCCTCCCCCCGTTAACACCCTTAACGCCTGGAACCCAATCTCCACTGAGGACACCATCCGCCTGATGAATTCCATCCACTCTGGATCCCCCACAGACCCATGCCCTCACCACATCTTCAACAAAGCAGACTCCGTCATAGCCCCGCACCTCCGAGACGTCATCAACTGCTCCTTCAACTCCGCCACCTTCCCAGAAGACTGGAAACACGCTGAACTCACCGCCCTTCTGAAAAAACCAACAGCAGACCCCACCGAACTCAAAAACTACCGCCCCATCTCGCTTCTTCCATTCCCGGCCAAAGTCATCGAGAAAGCTGTCAACAACCAGCTCGCCGCCTTCCTCGAAGCCAACAAATCACTCGACCCCTCACAATCTGGATTCCGAGCCAAACACAGCACTGAGACCGCCCTCATCGCAGCAACAGACGACATTCGAACTCTACTGGACAATGGAGACACAGTCGCCCTCATCCTCCTGGACCTCTCAGCAGCCTTCGACACAGTCTGCCACAGCACCCTTTTACAACGCCTCAGAAACATCGGAATCCAAGGAAAGGCTCTGGAATGGATCACCTCGTTCCTCACCGGAAGAACCCAGAGAGTCCGCCTCCCACCATTCAAGTCTGAGGCCTCTGAAATCATCTGCGGCGTACCACAAGGATCCTCACTCAGTCCCACCCTCTTCAACGTATACATGAGCCCCCTCGCGGCCATCGCCCGCCAACACAACCTCAACATCATCTCTTACGCGGATGACACTCAACTAATCCTATCTCTCACCAAGGACCCCAGCACCGCCAAAACTAACCTACACGAAGGAATGAAAGAAGTCGCCGAATGGATGAAACAAAGCCGTCTGAAACTGAACTCAGACAAAACAGAAGTCCTCATCTTAGGTAATTCCCCCTCTGCATGGGACGACTCCTGGTGGCCGGAAGCCCTCGGAAATGCACCCATCCCGACAGACCACGCACGGAACCTAGGCGTCATCCTGGATTCTTCACTCTCAATGAACAGACAAGTCAGCGCCGTATCCTCTTCCTGCTTTAACATTCTTCGCATGCTCAGAAAAACATTTCGCTGGATCCCCACCGAAACAAGGAAAACAGTCACCCACGCTCTAGTCACGAGCCGACTGGACTACGGAAACACCCTCTACGCAGGTACCTCCGCTAAACTCCAGAAGAAACTACAACGAATCCAAAACGCCTCAGCCAGGCTCATATTAGACATCCCACGCAACGAACACATCTCTGGTCACCTTAAAGACCTCCACTGGCTACCCGTCAACAAGAGAATTACTTTCCGACTGCTTACCCACGCACACAAATCACTCTACGACATCGGACCAGACTGCCTCAACTCTCGACTGTCCTTCTACACCCCCTCCCGCCAACTTCGCTCTTCCAGCCAAGCCTTCGCCACTGTACCTCGCATCAACAAGACCACCATGGGAGGCAGATCCTTCTCATACCTGGCTGCCAAAACATGGAACTCACTCCCCGCTTACCTTCGCCTCACCCAGAATCACCTAGCGTTCAGAAAGCAGCTTAAAACGTTGATATTTGACAAATAATCCTCCTCCCCTTCCTAAGCGCCTTGAAACCCTCTGGGTATGTAGTGCGCTATACAAATTTTATGACTTATGACTTATGACTTATGACTTATGTTGCTGGGAACGCCCCCAGCAACACCCATTGCACGTCCCTTTAACGCAGTACACTGCGTTAAAGGGACTGATATTTATCAGGCAGCAGTACGCCACAAAAACTGGCGTACTGCTGCCTGATAAATAACACGCTGGCTTCTGCGCCACGGAACTTCATGAAAAGTGAAGTTCCGATGGCGCAAGGGGCCTCATAAATGAGGCCCTAAGAATTTAAAACACTTCCTCTCTAAGTGTATCTCTTTGTTAATGGATGAAACGGCAAAGCAGAGTCTGCATTTATTTTCCTTGATCCATATCTGAGTCTGCAGTGAGGTGTGACAGTTTCCAGCTGTGCTCCACGTGGCTTCAGACCCCTGAGCTCAAGCTGCACAAAACGTGGGCAAAATAAATGACTGATTTTCCTTTATGTGCTGCATATGGAGCAGGGCTGCAGAGAAGAACTCCAGTACACCATAACCCTGAATACTGCTGTGCAACTGGGAGAAGCACGCACTAAATGTGTGTTGCACCCTGCATATGTCCCAGTGTTGGCATAACACAACAATACGATGCAATAATATGAATCATTTGACTTGACTAACCTTGGATCCGGTTCAGCCATGGGAATAGGTGCCAGGACCAGAAAATGATGGATGCCAACTATATGTCAGCATTGCCCACTAAGGTATTAGATAAAATGTGTATTGATAAAATCACCAGCTACTACCTTTTGTAAGACTGATACCTTTAAAGAAACTCACGATGTGAAAATGGATCTGCACGTTTTTACAGTTTCAAGTTTTGTTATTTTAGTGTTTACAATTTGTGCCTGCATTATATGTAGTTTTTAAAACAAATAACTGTCAGATGGGACCTTATGCTCGATGCCTGTTAATCACCCACGTCATTTCCCAGTTGGTGTAGTCTAGGGCAAAGAGAGACCAAAGAGAAGTAGAAATCGAAGTGGTGTAGAGTTTAGTTCCTGGTCAAATTAGATTCTCTTATTTAGAGGCAGGACACTAGTTGGCATGCTCTGATTGGTGACGCTCATTGGCTGTAATGGTGTTGCATGCCTCCAGGCAGGAAAATGATCTGTTTCACATGAGCCTGTTGGGAAATGACATGGGGCCTCATTTATGAGGCTGTGCGTCACTTTTACGCTGCCGGGACGCACCAGTGGAGTAAAAAATGCGCCTTGTTGCACCATATTTACAAAGTGACGCATCTAGGCAGATGCATCACTTTGTAAACCCCTGCGCCACATTATACCTGCACCAGGTATAATGTATGCAATCTATGAGATTTCACTGCATCACTTTTAGGACGCTGTTGCGTCAAAATCTTGCGCCTCCCTCACAGCAGGCGTAAGACTGACGCAGGCCCTTTCATATGGGGCTTGCCCCACGTGAAAGGACGCATTGCTGGAGTTGCATCACTTTTGTGACATACTCCAGCAATGCGTCACTTTTGCGCTTACAGATACATCAGAAATACTGACGTATCTGTAACTCCGTGCGACGTGATGCGTCATACATTAAATATGACGCATCAGGAATGTCGCAAGGAGTGCGCACTGAGAAGTGACGCATCGCTGCTTTCACGCAGCAATGCGTCATTTCTCATAAATGAGGCCCAAGGTGTTTGATCAGTCTTTGCAAATACATTGCATATTTATAATTCACGACTTCACCATATCTAGCAGGGTCTAGATTGCTCACTCCCTTGTGACTAAAGAGAGTTTGATGTGAGCGTGTGATTCTTGTTAAACAAAAACACATTTTAATGCCTTCAAGATCCCCATGCCCTGCAGCCAAAGTTAGAGGGGTTGTTTGTTGGGCAAGATTTTACAGCACAATACCACCCTGTTCCAGCTAAAGCTTCATGAGGGGTCTGATTTATCAGCACTGACGTGTAACCCTCTGGCAGCAACCTTCCTCTCAGAGAAAACCCTTACCGCTATGGTAAGCGAACACAACCAGCCGTTTATCAAAGACCTGCTGAGCACGTCGAAACTAAACAGCATAAATACAATTGGAGAGGGACGTCAGGCGTCACTCATGACAACCAACCTACCCAGGGTATCGAGATACCAACTTACAGAGTATTTGCTCATATCATACTTTCCGCCCAGGCAGTGCTACATTGATTCCAACCTGGAGGCTGCATCAAAACAAAAATCCAGCAAGTTGTGCCACAATTATGATGAACCCTTCGAGCACATTCTATTTATCCGCCCTGGTTTGAGTGATATTCGAAGCGAATATATATTACCAACTTTTAGAGACTCTTGGCTACATAAAATTAGAGAAGCAACTAGGGTGTGCTTCCCGCTACAATCAAACATCAAAGACTTATAGCCTCAGCTAGAAGGCCACTGCAGTGTTAAAACCGCAGAAGGTGTCTCCCCTACTGTCGATGCCTACCTTCGCACCGTGCTGATAGCGCCTCAAATATTCCCCCGACTTCAGGCCACATAGAACTTCATTTCCCAGCTGCCCATAGGCGGCAGCAGCTGGACTGTGCATTTTCGTGTCTCCAGGCACAGGATAAAGGCCCCCGGCAGCTCCCGCATTGTGCGAAGCCACATTTTGCCCTTCCCTGCAGGAGGTGTCGTCCCTCCAGTTGTTGCCTAACTTTGCACTGCGCTGAGAGCACCTCAAACCCTCTCCCACCACGGACCACACAGGAATTCATCTCCCAGAAGCCCCGGAGGGGGGCCAGCTGGACTTCGTATTTTTGTGCCTCCCGGCCCTAGATAGATGCCCCCAACAGCTCCCGCATCGCAGGACAGACGCTGGAGGAGCCCGGGCAAGGCGTGCCCGTCAGAGACACTCCTTTTTCGCCAGACTCCTACCTTAAGGTACTGTGCCCGTTCCCCCTGTCGGTGCACTCCCTGCTGTCCCTGCACGGCCTGCGGTCCCTATCGCTGCCTGCTGTCCCTGCCCCGCCTGCTGTCCCTGCCCCTGTGCTGCCTGCTCTCTCTGCACCGCTTGCTGTCCCTGCCCCCTGTGCTGCCCCTGCCCTAGCGCTGCCTGATGTTCCTGAACTTGCACTGCCTGCTGTCCCTGCCCCTGCCCTGCCTGCTGTCTCTGTTGCTGTCTGCTGTCCCTGCCCTACACTGCCCACTGTCCCTTCTTCTGCACTGCCTGCTGTCCCTGCCCTTGCGATGCAGGTTCCATGACCTTGTCTGGCACCCAGGACCACTGGGACCACCCACCAGAACCACTAATGGAGGCCACAGCACGGCCACGCAGCGGATCCGCAGCTAACGCACCGCAAGTCGGACAACGCCCAACACCAGGACCCCTGGCACCCTGCCACCCGACGGTACACCGCCAAGTAGCTTCTGGATGCCAAAACAACAGCTGCATCTCCTCCTCTCCACCATCCACCAAAGCACCATTCACCTGCAGAGACTGCCACTTCTCCTGTGACACAACCTACAAAAGATCCCACACCACTCCTGTCCAGAGGAAAAGAACACCCCACTACTGTTCCATTGTATACTGCTCAACGTCCGCTCACTCTGCAATCACACAATGAAATTCTAGGACACCATCACCACCCTTTCAACGGATGTTGCCTTCATCACTGTACGTGGCTCAACTCTTACTCAACTCTTCCTCGAACCCTGACATCACCACCACCACCCCCGGAGACTACAAGATGAAGCACCAAGACCATGCCAACAAACAAGGCAGAGGCATCGCAATCATCTTCAAGAAACCATTATATGCACCATCACCAATGACAACCCAATGACTCTTATGGCAAACCTCAACTTCTTACTAAAACCTGTCGCAAAGACCACAATAAGAGGCACCCTCGCCTGCAGACCCACGGTTCCCTGAGCAACATCCTGCGGCCCATCCCCAACCTCATCATCCTCCTTGCAATCAATTCTCACCACAGCATCCTGCTCGGCGACCTCAACTTCCACATTAATGACCCCAACGACAATAACTCCATCGTCCTCATGGAGAAGCTGAAAAACATCACTCTCACTCAACTGGTCACCGAACTCATGCAAAAAGCCGTACACACACTCTACCCCAATTTCACCTCCAGCAACAGAATCAAATTCAGCCACACCACAGAACTCACCTGGACTAACCACACCATCGTACACATCACCAGCCCCGACGCCCAGTGCACAGTCACCAGACATTAGATCTCCTCCCACTGCAGCTGGAGCAAGGTCACTATAACTCAGTGGTCACAGGCCCTCACCAACTCCCCACCCAAAGCCTTAACAGACCTCGACTAAGCCATTCAGAGCTTCAATGCCTGGTATGCCAACGGCACCAACCGAGTCCCCTCACTGAAACCTACATAATCCATCAAGACCTCCAAACATGCCAACTGGTGCACCCCAGTACTCAGGACCAGCAAGCACAACTGCCGCCAACTGGAAAAAAGATGATGCGCCATCAAGAACCCAGCGGACAGAGCAGCTCACAAACAGCCCTTAGCAAATATCACCAGCACATCAAGGAAGCCAAGAAAGCAGTCATCACCACACGCATCGACTCCGTGGCCAACTACACAAAAGAACTCTTGAAAATAGTCAAAGAATTCTGCAACCCAACAGCTATAGAGAACCCATCCACCGCATCCAAGAGCTCTGTGACACTCTCCCAGGCTACTTTCACAGCAAGATCACCAACATCTGCAACAATTCCAACCCCCAGCCCGCCACCCTCAACCCCAACGACCTCAACCAACCTGCAAATATCAGCAAAACCATCACCAACTGGTCTCTGCTGACCGCCAGGACCACCTCAACCCAATCAGCACGCAACCCAACAGCATCCTCAACACCTCCATATCCACAGCAAATTTCCCAGACAGATGGAAGAACACAGGTGTCAGGCCCCTCCTAAAGTAGGCCTGTGCGACCCCAGCAATCTAAAAAATGATAGTCCGATCTCTCTGCTCCCCTACCCGGCCAAAGTACTTGAGAAAGCCATCAACCAGCAGCTCACCAAATTCCTGAAACAAAATTACCTACTGGATGCCTCACAATTAGGATTTTCTGCCAAACACAGCACTGAAACCTCACTGATTGCTGCCACAGAAGACATCAGAACACTCCTCGACCATGGAGAAACTGTGTCCCTGATCCCCCTTGACCTCTCTGCCGAGTTCGATACCGTTTCCTACAATACCCTCAACAACAGACTCTACAACATAGGCATATAGCAAGATGCCCTCAAGTGGATCGCCTCCTTCCTTACAAGATGCACACACATCATTTGACTGCCTCCCTTCACCATCGCACCCAAAGACATCATATGGGGCAAAACCACAAGGATCATCCCTCAGCCACACCCTGTTCACCATCTACATGACTTCCCTCGCAGACATCGTCAGATCCCATGGGCTCAACATAATCTCTTATGCAGACGATCCTCAACTGATACTCTCATTCACTGACCATGCACGCAACCTCAGCATTATCCTCGACAGCCAACTGACCATGAAACACAGTCACTTCTTCCTGCTACCACACTCTTCGCTTGCTCCACAGAATCTTCAGATGGATCCCAACCAACACCAGAAATACAGTCACTCTGGCCCTCGTCACCAGCCACCTCAATTACGGCAAAACCATCTACGCCGATATCTCCACCCTGCTCGTCAGAAGAGTACAAACCATCCAAAACGCTACAGCTAGACTCATCCCTGACCTCTCCAAATGAACCCACATCGCCCCCCCCCCTATCTGAGAGACCTCTACTGGCTCCCCATCCAGAAAAGATGGTAGTTCAAGATCCTCATGCACGCTTACAAAGCCCTCGATGACCCAGGACCTGTTTAGATCAACCATCAACTGAACTTCCACTAACCCCCCAGACAGCTGTGCTCCTCTTCACTCACCCATGCACATACCCCCTCATCCATCTCAGCCACAGCTGTGACCGCTCCTTCTCCTACATTGCTGCCAAGACTTGGAAGGACCTTCCCCTTTAGCTCAATACAGCCTCCTCCCTGGCAGACTTCAGAAAGAAACTCAAGACATGGCTCTTTGATGGAGACACAGCGTCCACATAGCCCTAGATGTGACAGCGTTGGCCTCTACAAATGCTGGTTGATTGATTGAAAACATAATTTTTACATATTCTATTCTTATATGCAATTGTTATCCATGATGTTCGTAAACTTCAAGTTCATCTTAGGTTGCCTAAATCTGTTTTACCTCTTATTTGTTTTATTGTAATGAATATAAATATTCAATGTAGAGTTTGTACTTACTTTCTATCATGTAGTGTGGCAGTATTCTAGCTGCGTAAAATCCTGAGTGGATTATAAATCATAGAGTACCCCGTGATCCAAAAGCAATCTCCTTAGGGGAAAGGACCAGCACCTGCACATGGAAGGGATCTAGATCATGCCTGTGGGCTACTGGTCCCATTCAAAGGTACTTACTGAAACATAGAAACTGAAGCCCAAGACAATGTATAGGGGACCCTGCGATGGGTCCACACTCTCCCATTCTGTGATTTTCCCACAAAAAGCAATGACTGCAAGAAATAGAGATGGTAGTGATGGGATCAGTCTTTCGTCTGAAGGGGGGCAGGCTCTGTGCAACTCATTTCCTTACTTGAGGGAAATGCACCCAATTTAGAGAGAGAGACAGAAGTCTTCAAGGAAAGGTACAGTAGTGCTGTGGACAGCAGCCACAGCCCAGGAGGATGTCTCAGACCAGGTATTTGTTGTTGTCATTGCCAATGTTCATAACACAAGTTTAGGTACTTAATGCATAAGATAAGTAGTATGACCAGGGTTAGGTATGCGCTAATGAGCGAATAAGTGGTGAAGGAGGCTGAAATTACACAAATGAATTAGAAACTCTGCCCTCAGGGCCTGGAGCTTGCCGGCACAGACATTACAGCTAGCAGTGCTTTTCTTTACGCTTGCATTAATCATTTTTTACAGCCTCATTGAGAGGGATATAACTAAGTTAGTCTTTGGAGATCTTCATGTTTAGCAGTGGCTGCTCTGGACAATTGCATTTGAGAGTGTGAAGGCCTGTGGGGAACTCGTTTAAAGATGGCTGCCGCGTCTCGAGAAAATGGGCAATCAATAAACACTCTCTCTCAAGGGCAATTGGCCCATTTTGAAATTGGTGTGTTTTTGATGAGCTGCCTGATACCATAAAAGGGAGGCATATCAGGGTCAAGTCGCATGTGCGCTGAGAAGACATTCAGGGTTTTCACTTCCTGTCACTGATGTGTTTCAGTTCAGAGAGAGCACAGGGAGGCCTGGCCTTCCAGCAACAGTAGTAATCATGTCAGCAAACCATTCCGCTAATGGACACACTCCGACCAGGGATGCCTATGCAGCCACGGCCCGTGGAGGGGGTTTTGGTGGGGCGGAGAGACGGGACGGGGGAAGGGCAGGGTGGGGGGTGGGGGTGCTAAAAAGTGGAATATAGATAATTGAAGGTAATTAAACAATTTAATAAATAAAACGAATTTCGTAACGCACCCTACATCGCATTTTGCGATGCAGGGTGCGCCCTACCTTTACGCCCGACCGAAACTACCTCCACGGGCCGTGGGTGGGCCTATGAAGGATAGTCACTCTCCTGCCAGTGAGGCGTGCGACGGATAGGGAGACGCCAGCCAATGAGGTTTGGGAGGAACAGAGACACTCCTGCCAGTTAGGCTTTCGAGGGATCTTAACACTCCAGCCAGTGAGGTGATCGAGGGATAGGGATACTCCTGCCAGTGAGGAGTAAGAGGAGTGGGAAGACTCCAGGCAGCGAGACCTAGGAGGAATAGTGACACTCCTGTCAGTGAGTGTTTGAGGTATAGGAGCACTCTTGCTAGTGAGGAGTACGAGGAATGGGAAGCCTCCAGCTAGTGAGGTTTAGGAGGAGGTGTTTGAGGTAGGCGTTTGAGGGAGGCATTTGAAAGGTGTGAATTCTCTTGCCAGTGAGGTGATCAGGGATAGGGATGCTCCTGCCATTGAGGCATATGACTGATTGGGAGGCTCCAGCCAACGAGACATGCGAGGAATAGTGACACTCCTAGCAGTGAGTGTTTGAGGCATACGAGCATTCCTGCCAGTGAGACGTTTAAGGGTTAGGAACACTCCCGCAGTTGAGGTGGTTGAAGGATAGGGACACTCAGGAGAGTGAGGAGGACGAGGAATGGAAAGGCTCCAGCAAACGACATGTATGAGGAATAGTGACACTCCTTCCAGTGAGCGGTTGAGGGATACGAGGAGCCTCCTGCCAGTGAGGTGTTCTAGGGAGGAAACAGCCTTTACACCACCGCTGAAACCACACTGTGCCTTAACAGTACGGTCCGAACCAAGAATATGTCTTTACAATGCATTCCTTTACCATGCAAGTCGTTGAAATAACTGACCTTAAGGAAAGCATTGTTGGATCGATATTGGACTTTAAGTCCAACACTGTCCCTACTGTTGCACAGGCTGGAGTTGGAATAGTAAATGATACTATTCCAATAGTAAATGATACTATTCCAACTCCAGCGCTTTCCCTAAGACAGGTCGCTATAACAACTTGCGTGATAATGGAATGCATTGTAAAGATGCATTCGTTGTTCATACCATGTTATTAAGGCAGGCGTAATTAATGCCTGCATGGTTCTGACATTCGACCGTTCAAGTGTTAGGAGCACTCCTGTAGGTGAGGTGGATGAAGGGAAGGGACACTTGTACCAGTGAGGCATTCGAATGAAAGCAGCATTTCTTCTACTAAGCAATTCCTTATATAGGAATGCTTCTGCTACGGAGCTCACACTGGCATAGACACTCATGTCAGAACAAGCACTAGTAATAGGATCATTCCTTCCTGTAGGACATTCTTATGTTTGGGAACTTCTGTCAGTGAGGCGTTCCAATGTTAGGATCATTGCCTCCTCCTTCAATCCTCAACCTCACTAAGGCTGACACACTCACCTAGCAGAGGTACACTCAGCTATCTCTTTGAACATCACAACAAACTGAATCAGATTCCATCTGTGATGGAAACTTTGGAATTATTTGATAAGTCATTTACCGGACCACAAAATTAGCCAGGAGGACCCTATTAAAAAGGCAGATTGTGTGCTATGCAAATGATAAATAAATAAAATATTGAGTTCTGTGATAAAGCAATCAACGAAAATGAGCTAGAAATTCTAGGGTCACATACTCGTGAAAAAGCGAAGAATTTGCGTGATAGGTAAGCTTCAGCTAAAAAGGCATTCCAGTGACACTCACTCTCATATCAGCCCACGTTCTAGTCATAGAGCCTTTCCTACAAGTGAAGCATTCCACTATGAGTGGCCCTCCCGGCAGTAATGCATTTCAATGATAAGGCGGATCGCTCACATCAGCTGAGCGAGGCATTCTGGTGACATGTACCTTCCAACCACTGACGCTTTCCAGTGGTAGTCACTTGCTGCTTCTGAAGCAATCCTCCAAAGAGGCCTTCCTGCCACTGAGGCATCCCAGTGCTAAGTACCTTCCTGACACCGAGGTACTCTAGTTATGGATTGTTCCTGGATAGGTATAGGTAGGTGAGAATCTAACTTTTAAAGGGAAATTAATCAGTAAATCCAAGTTGGGTGGGTATATTTTTATTCCCGCCCAATATACCGGTATACTTTTAACCCTGACAGATAAACTTTTAATGGAACAGAATGAGCGCTTCTTAGCAAGGACAGTCTCACAAACGCAATGGTTTAATATCATTCTTCTTTCTGTAACTTGGCACTTTCTACTAATTACCTAGCATATCATTACATGGTTTTAATGGGAGTTCTGTTAGCCCAGGTACCACCAATTAAACCAGGTGCTGCCCATGTTTAGTTAAGCTGCTCTCCAGACCTCCCCCATCCATTGTTATCACTGTTGGAATGGTAATAATTTGATCATATAATTACCACCTTTTTCATATATCCACTGTGCATATCGGTCAATCATTACTTAATGACAACTGTAATGTCTGTGCGTGACATTGTTACTAATAGTGGGAAAATTCCATTAACCCGACCTTTGAAAATCAGCATCTACATATGGAAGCCATGATTACAAAGTTACTAAATGCATGAATAATGAATTGGATACATCATGACTAACTTTCACCTTTAACTTTTATGTTTGAGTGAAACCAGTAACACTGGGCGCTTACTGAATAGTGTGTTATTCCTGTACACTAAGCGCGTCAGCTTCCCACGAGGAGTAGTAAGCGCTATATAAATTCTTAGGCTAAGCCAGACCAGATGTTGAGCAATAACCACGTCGAGTCATTATTAAATCCCAAAATGATTATAAGAAATATTAGAGACTTTTGAAAGTGCTTACAATCAAATGAGAAATTTTCAAAGCAAAAACATAAAAAACATTGTCAGGCTAGGAAGTCTGTAATTTACCGTAATGTAAAATGTAACTATTCTATGTCCCCCACATAAATATTTTCAGCTCACACTGTGTTCAAAATCTAGAACCTTCCACTAGGAAACAGGTAATGTTTAGTCAGGTAGTAGTAACTCCTGCTATTCAAAGCAGATAAGAATCATGGTCGGACTACGACAGAAAGTAGGCCCCCTACTAGTGAATTAGAAAGCTAAAATAATTGGGCAGTTTTGAACTTGAAAAGATGAACGGTAGAAGTGTTTTGTGTGAAAGATTGCATGGATTTAAGCTTGCTGCGGGCAATGTTTGTTTCACTACCTGAGAAATCAACAATAAAACCCAGGCGAGATGACCATAAAACAGACCCACAAACAGCCCAACAAACACAGCCCACACACTGATTTGTCAGACTCGAACATCCAGCACTGTCTGATTGCCTTATAAAAGCCGCGGCCCATGCAGGTAAGAGCAGTGGGGAGGTGGGGCGGGTAGGGGGGAGATTTCGACAGACAACAACGATGGAAAATTAAATATTTAATTTTCCCTCATCATCGTCAGTCCCCCCACCAGGCCCCTCCGCTTTCACCTGAACAGGCTACGGCTGTCCTATAGGCCAGTCCAACCTTGAGAACTACATCGAAAACTTTATACATTATAAATTCAGGCAAGTGCATAGTGATTCTATGCCGCAGTACTTGTCGCACTCAAGAATATGGTTGTTTTTACAAAATAATTTAGTATAACAACAACTGTTCATCTGGAAAACATTAACCATGTTCCAAGTTGGCCCAATATAAAATATGACGAGTGTCTTCCATTTAGGGCATTTTAGTGTGCTCTACTGCTTCGCTGGTTTATGCTTTCTTAATGTTATCTTCTGTAGTCTTCCCTGAAAGGCATTAATTTCCCATGAAGGAGACGTCACCTGATAATGGTTGACTGAGGAATCTTTCACGCCACATGAAATTGCTTCAGACAACCATATGTGCGTCACCTGTCCCGAGAGACTGAGAGACATCCTTTCTACATGTTGCCATTAATATGCAATGGGAGATTCACAGAATGAGGCGAAGGCATTTAACCAATCAGCACTCTAGAATGGTGGGCTGTTATGCAACTGCCAGTGTGCACTGGGTGTATGGTGGGTTACTCAGCACTTCTAAGCACACAACATTTAGCCATTACATGTGTAGGGAGTGCAGTCGATGTCATTGCTGACGTCACCCCTGAAGTCATCTTTAATGTCACCACTAAGGAGCACAAATTAGTCATGGTAAGCGAAGTGCATGGAGCATATTTGTGGTAACCATTGGTACACTACAGTCAATAGCTGATGTCACTTATGGCTGAGATACCCGCCACCCCCTCTCAACACAATCCCCAAGGATGGGAAACCGGAAACAGTTCTGAACTTTTGGAAGACGGGAGGGAGTGACCCTCCCGGCCGTATTTATTAAAATATGAAACAAAATTAAAACATTAAAATAACAGTTTCATATTATGTACAATTTCATTACCACATTGCGATGTTTGGCTAACCTTAACATATTCTCTAATACAAAGGTTCTCCAGCCGAACTAACATCCTACAAAACATTTAACTTGAAATTTTGAAATTGTACATCCTAACGTTTAAGGGCCAACGGCAAGGTCGTAACCGGTGTCAAGATCCCTAAACCAGAAATATCCCCCTCACTTGTGAGGGGCGACCGCACAGAGGTGTACCTCAAGTGCAACTACCAATTTCCCTTGACTTGACGGGGGCCCCAATAAACTCGACGCCACTTAAAGGTCGTCCGAGGACTCGTGTGAGGTATCTAGAAGGTAGCGTAGACCCCCCCCCAAACCCTACACAACTTACCGCATCTGCCGTCGCAGATGACCTGGCCCCGGGAAATTCTCCAGGAGGGGGCTGTAGCCCCTCCTACCCAGGAAGGGGCCTTGACCGCCTTTCCTTTCCTTTCGGCGGCCCATCCTTAGAAGGGACCGCCTACCCCGTTGAGGGGCCAATGGCCACCTCCCTCGAGCGCTCCCATCCGTAATGGGTGACGCCCACTCATAGGGATCTTCCAATTAGTGCTCACCGATCATGACCTTACCGCCACAGGCCGGATAGTTGACCGGCTATCCGGACCCCCCACAACACTCCTACCTAAAGGTCATGTCTTAAAGTCTTTAGCCAAGCTATACAGTCTCCTATGAGTAACTCGTTCCCCACCCGGGACAAATGAACACCATTCCCCAAATACATACTGTCACCAGTAATACAACCATGCGAAATAGAATGCAGTGTATTGGAACGGAACAATCTACTCACTTTGTTATTAATTTTCCTTACTGAATGATTCAGAGCAGAAACAGAAATAGCCCCCCGCCATACTTTTCGTGGGATCATATGTGACCATGCAATCGTGCACCCTGGAACTCTCCTTGCCAACCAACTTACAGTGGAAAGCATCGCCTCAAGAAGGAGTCGTCTACCAGTGGTGACCAAATCATTGCCCCCGAGATGTACTATGATTATAGACGGCGGTGACCTCGTCCGCCCTAGCAAACCCTCAAAAAATGATCGAAACCGGTCAATACAGAGTCCGCCCTTTCCGTAGAAGGACACACTGTACCCGTATTCCCCAGCCACGTGAATCATGTCACCTGCTTTGAATACGTCCGCGGCACGCCTCACGTATGAGTGGCCCACGACCCACACCTCCTTTTTCACAGCCGGTGAAGTCTGACCGCTGGCCCGGTGTTGGGTCGACTGCATAGTCCGCCCCGCCTCGTAGGCTTGCGCAACTGAAACCAAACAAAAACAAGAAGCGTGAGTACATCATTACAGCTTCACAACATGTGCAACCGCACATACCTCTTATAACAATTGGAGGACCAACGCCCCACACGTTTAACTTGTTCGACATTCAGACCCCTGGCTGTAGCCTCTGTAGCAGCCCCTATCCGAAAGGAATGGGTCCCAAACTCGCCCGGGTTCAAGCCCGCAGCAGTAATCGACATCGCAAGCACCCGCTGAAACTGAAACCTCGTCAGTGGGGTGGTGTCAGCGTGTCTCAACAAGGTCCCCCCCCATGATGCCATCCTTTGTGCCAAATATTCCTCTACACAACTCACCGGGCACATGGAGGACCCGGGGATCCTTTGTATGATTATGCAATCACCCATCGCACCCTGATCGGTCTTGGACCTGACGAACGAGAGAGTCATTGTCTCCCCTCTTATCTGAACGTGCTCTTGGCACAGTCCCCCCATCACGTCCTGCTTGTTCCTCGCCACTAGTTCGCTTACTCGCATAGCCCCATGGAATGCCAGCGTAAAAGCGGCTCGGAATAACACTGTTTCATACTGGGATGAACATATTGCAGGGAGTCTAGATAATAACAGGGCCAACCTATCCAAACCTATCGGGCGCCTTTCATCTACTCTGCGACCCTCAAGGCGTTGCCACCCCCGTAGCGCTTTTTGCACAACGAAAGACGCTGTCGGGTCCTGGATCCCATGAGCCCTAGCCACGAAGGAAATGGCGGCCCGATGCCTCTGGGCCGTAGCCACTGATTTGCCTGCCCGATGTAAAGACAGCAGGAATTTCACTACCAACTCCTCCTGGCCCCAAAGCTCCCCTCTAGCCGCCCCCAAAAAGGCCCAATAGGAACGGAACGCCCCTTCATATGCCTTCCTCGTCCTGGGTGCTAAACTCTCTCCCACGAGGTTCTGTAGTTCTGGGCACCGAGAGACCAGAGAGCTTCGGGAAAGGGTGCTGCCACCGGGTCCGCTGTGGGCAGAAAACCCCAGAAGGCCTGCATATGAAAACGAGAAAGTGCATCAGCCGCCTGGTTCATCACCCCCGGGACATGTCTTGCCCTAAATAGTACATTCAATTGCATACACAATAACACAATTTCTTTGAGCAATCTCAGAATCCATTTGCATCGTGCTGCCTGGCTATTGATACACTCAACAACGGTCATGTTATCCGACCAGAATACCACAGAGTGATCTCTGAACCCCTCGGGCCAAGTTCTCAGGGCCACCAGTATGGGAAAAAGTTCTAGGAAAGCAATGTTACTTGTCAGACCACTATCATGCCACCATGACGGCCATTTTTGTGCCGACCACTGAGTGCCGAATATGGCACCAAAACCAATGCTCCCTGCCGAATCTGTCCACAGCCCTAGCTCCTCAGAGGACACGGCCGGTTTGTTCCAGACAATTCGACCATTGAAATCCGCCAGAAATGCCAACCAAATGCGCATGTCCTGGCGAACCTCTGCCGAGAGCCTTGTGCGATGATGACTCTCCCTCAGGCCGACCATGGCTTGAGCGATCGAGCGAGAAAAGGGGCGGGCCATCGGTATAACTCTTAGGGCAAAATTCAACTGTCCCACCAATTGCTGTAATTGATGTAGCTTAACCTTAGACTCACTTATACACATTTGCAGGGATGCCCTGAATCTTAACACTTTGTCCCCTGGTAAACGAAAACAACCTTCTTCGGAATCGAGCTCGATCCCCAGAAACTCGAGGCAAGTCGAAGGGCCCACAGTCTTACCTGGTGCCAATGGCACTCCAAACTGATTCATCAAGACACAAAATGCAGTCAAAGCCTGTCCACATTCTGGATCCCCCGCTGCCCCCAGAAACAAAAAGTCATCGAGATAATGCATAACATGTTGAAACCCCGTCTTCTTTGTGAAGACCCATTGCAGGAAGCAACTGAACTTTTCGAAATAGGCACACAATATAGAGCACCCCATCGGCATACACCTATCCATGTAATAGTGACCCTGAAACATGAAACCAAGGAGACGCTGATCGTCTGGATGTACCGGGAGCAACCGGAACGCTGACTCGATATCAGATTTTGCCATCAGCGCTCCGGGCCCCAGGCGATTCAATATGGCTACGGCCTCGTCGAAGGATGCGTACCGCACCGAACACACTTCCGGGTCTATTGCCTCGTTTACGGAAAGACCACGTGGGGCTGATAAATTATGTATCAGCCGAAACTCACCCGGGTCCTTCTTGGGGACCACCCCTAAAGGGGAACAAACAAAGTTAGCAACTGGTGGCACATTAAATGGACCGGCGACTCAACCTCGAGCCACCTCTTTCCCGATTTTTTCCTGTACCACGGTCGTATGCTGTAAGACCGATATCTGGTTTTTACATTTTGCTATACCCTGAAACTCCCTCACTGGGATGCGGAAACCATATGAAAATCCGTCCCGCAACACCACAGCGGAAGCGTGATCCGGGTATTCGCTGAGCCAGGGAATCATTGCCATGGTATCAATCGGAGTAGGTAAAGGCGCCCCTCGGACTATGTCAGACCTGTTTGGCGCCTCCTCTACCCCCGTTATCACCCGTTTTGGCTCTGCACATGGACTCAGGATGGGATGATTGCCCACACCCCCCACATTCGTGCCTAAATTTGCATGACCCCTGGGGCCTAGTACATTTCCCCCTGTTAAAGTTCCAACAAACCCCCCTTTTACCTGTGTTGCCGATCGGCCTCGAGTGATTGTCGTTACTCGTACCCGATCGAAAGGGCGTCCCCGCATATTGGCGGGAGGATTCACCCACGTTACTCCCTACCAATGGCACCTTCAACATACCAGAATCCTCCATTTTTGACCAGGACACAGAATCATAACAGTCCCAAGTTAAGTTTTTATCATGCTCTTTCGCTTTTCTGAAAATATTATCGTAACAAAACCAATGGTTGCCCTCGTGAGATACTGAATACCCCATGATCCATGATTGATAAATCGGCAATTCGGGCAGCAATTCGGGCCTACGTTCCCCCAAGATGGATGTGAAAACCCCCCATGCTTTGCCCCAATTACCAATGTTTTCATTTATCTTAAAGGCGGCCATCTTTGCGCGCCAAACACTCGGATGCATGAGCTCCTTCTGGCTCTTAACATGCTCCATCTCATAATGATCGGTAAGCAACGAGAAGATGTTTATATACTCCCCCGCCCATATCTTCTCCTTGATAGCCAGAGGGACATGTTGACCCAACTTTTCCCTTCGAGAGGGTGCCGACTCATCCCTCGCAATCGGCAATGGCCGCTTACCTGAACCGGAAGCTGTATCTGCGACTGGACCTGACCCAGGTGGTTTCTCTACTGCCGCAGCCGGCGATGGTGCCTTCGTCGCTTCCCTTGTTTCCCGCAGCTGTTTCATCAACACCTGCGCGTCGTCAGCCGTGGCGCCCTTGCTACCTTTACCCAACCACGCTGCTAATTGTGCTGCCAGCTCGGGCGGCATATCTTCCCCGGACACGGGGGTGACCACTACGGGAATCGGATTCCCTTCCTCCGGGACCGGAGTGGGTGCTTCGAGTGGGGTACAGGGAACTGGGACGTCTCCCCCAGCTGTTCCCCTCCTGGGCCTCTTGCCTTTTCCTCCTGGAGCTGCTCCCGCCAGAGGACGTTTCGGCCCCCCTTCCTCGTCTTTCTCCGCCATTCGCTTCTTTAGGTCGGTCACCTCTTTCATGAGAACACGCAGCATCTGGTCGGTAGTCATTCGCTTTCCCGCCTTCTTGGGCATTCTCCGACAGAGTTTCTGCAAAACAAACAAGAAGATTACAACGCTCAAAATTGGCTCTTCGTTCCGTCTCGAGCTCACGTGCAGCGAGGTGGTGCAGCTTCAGAGCACAGGAACAAGAGGATGCTTCCTTGGCTTGTTGCTCCTTTTATCCGTCTTCAGGGCGGGCGTAGACCCGCCCCGGCCTGCCCCGAGGGCGTGGCCCGGCCGCGTCAGTGTCTAGGCCAGCCCACTCCAGGGCGGGAAAAAGGCGCGCCCCGGCTACGCCGCTTCGGGCATACCAGCCGAGACTCGCCTCCCGCCCAAGATGGCTTCCCGGAGGGATCGTGGTACTCCGCCATACGTTCGGGGGGACCGAATGGTCGCCCCTTTCCAAATGTGTGGCTTTAGCAGGTCCTTAGTAATCATTAAAGGAGCAGCTGCAGTGGTATTGAGAGCCAGGGGTGTGAAGAGCTTAGTGCACCCCAATTATGACTGTCATGTGCTACCCCACTGGGGGCAGAAGAGCCACTCTTTCTTGCTTACAATCAGATCCAAGGTATCCTTGATCCGCTAGTGGCAACCAAATGTTCATGCTTTGAACCTACCGTGGCAATAACCGTATCTCTGGCTGTGGAAGAGTCCCAGGAAGATGGATCCTCTGCCATTGGTTTTAGTTTGTGTGCATTTGCTCTTGAAACAATCAAATATACCATTGAGCTTATCCCAATCCCAGATATCAACTTTTAGTCTGCTACAGGGGATAGCTGCCAGTCATGACTAGGAAGCAGTACAGAGAGGGCTTAGCATTTCACAATGTGGGTGGTTTTTGCCACTGTAGTGGAATGATGTCCACATCTTTGCCCCTCGTCTTGTTCAATAATCTAAATGCTTTTCCTGAACAGATTCATTCATTGCACATTGGCTGTCTTAGTGTCGCCTGCAGCAATGGGGTGGGTTGGTACCATGCATGGGCGGTCATCACAGCTCATATAACATGGCAGAATATATAATGCCCATTTCTTTGAGTTGCTCCCGACACTCTTAAAGGGACTTCCGAGAGCTAACATCAGGGCGGGTTATATAATAGTAATTCCTTTGCCGCTTTGGGAGGACTCCATATACTATTCGCTGATAGCGATAGCTATGCCTCTAGACTTCAGTCACTTTTGGTTCTGCTCGATTTACTTTTCCTCCACAGCTGGGGGCATTTGTCACTCCTGGATTGACTCACTGTTATTCTATGAGTGCTTAAGTGGTCCACTAATGGTTGGGCTTCTCTCTGTCTGGACCCATTCTATAGCGTTATTTGCTGGTTGCTTAAGCATGCCTCCAGAGGATATTTATTTTGGGAGTATTCCATACCTTCTCCAGGGTGAACTCTATATATCTCTCCATGATCACTTGACAGTTTCCAGAGGTGAGGCCTTTTTCACACCCGAGCAGAACCATATAGTGTATAACTTGGATTCATACATGGGTTCAGGTTTATGATATAAACCACCGTAAAATGTACACAACTCTTCATTCTTAAATACAACAAGTATGATACACCATGTTTAAAGTAGGCCTCAGCAGAATTTTAATTACAACTGCATAATTGGTGTCATTTTGGAACTTTTGCTTAATAAAATTAATGTAGAATCACATAGATTACACCATACTGTTACATCGCGTAGTTTTGCTTCAACAATTTAGCAAGGGCTGTATCGTTTGTTTAATTTTTGTAAGCAAATGGAATTTCAGGTAGATTTCTTTTACCCAGATGGACGGTTCAGGCAATTTTTGAGACCCAAACTACAAATCTGGATGGAAGCAACAGTGTTTTGAACGCAAGCACCAGAAATTCAATTGTTGTGTTAAATTCATAACCAAACTGATCGCTTGGGTACCTTTCTGAGTGCAAGATGCATTTCACGTAATTTTGCATAATTGGGCTACAGCAAATTACACAGGTTTCGCACACCTTTATTTTAAACACATCCACAACCCTAATGCACCTCACCCAACTCCTCCCATTTAGGTCATTGAGCTACCAATACCCTTTACCACCACACACTTCAAAATTATAACCAAGAACCTAAAGCCAATCGGAGTGGTTCATCGGCCATTTATCAGTATGAAGAACTACATAAATGCTACAGGACTTCTGCAAACCTGTAATTTATAAAAGGCTATTGACTCTTTTTTAATCTCTAATTTTATTAATAATTTCCCTTAAACAAATTACATTGCAGTACCTCCAACAGGAACAATACAGGGCCACTAAATAATCAACACAAACATGAGTAATATACATAGTAGGATGAAGTGGGAAAACTGAGAACATAAATAAGAATAAAGGACAAGAAAAGTCAGTAAAAACGTGCAAATATTGTTCGAAGAGTTACCAGTAATCAGCACTCTATCTTCCTATGAAAGTAACTACGCCTTTTAATTAGTGCCAAGCACATTCTTTCATACGAAGTACAAAATGATTCCTTCAAATTAAATATTCTGAAATATAATGACACCATTCTATGTCATCCCTAAATAACGGTGCACAGTCAAAATATCGACTACAAAATATGGAATAAACATAATATCGAGTACAAAATATAGGCTGAACAGAATATCGAATGGACAGAATATAGACATCAAAAATATCGTTTTGAAGGTAAGTAATGTAATATCGAATTTTAAAATATAGATAGACAAAATATCGAAGTACATAATATAGGTTAATAAAAATATCCAAAATTTAATAATATCGATTTTTTTATAGTCTATTTTATATGTTAAAAGTGTTTATTTATCTTATAATGTAATTTAATTAATGAATTTAATGTTATTAAAATTTTGCATAATTTAATTCTGTAGCGGGTTGTGGGTTTATAGGGGAATAGAGTGGGAAGTAATTTAATTATAATTAATTAAATATGTAAATTTATTTATTTTTATTTGTTTATAATTAATTGGTAATTAATTTTTTTGTAATTAATTACATTTTAATTGCCAATTAATTTTATTTAATTGATTAATTGATAATTATGTTATTTTAACTAATTTAATTTCTGTAGCAGGTTTTGGGTTTATAGGGGAGTAGGGTGAGAAGTAATTTAATTATAATTAATTAAATATGTAAATTTATTTATTGGTATTTGTTTATAATTAAGTGTTAAATAATTTTTATTTTGTAATTAATTACATTTTAATTGCCAATTAATTTTATTTAATTGATTAATTGATAATTATGTTAATTTAACTAATTTAATTTCTGTAGCGGGTTGTGGGTTTTTAGGGGAATCGGGTGGGAAGTAATTTAATTATAACTAATTACATATGTTAATTTATTTTGGGTATTTATTAGATTTTAATTGTTAAGTAAGTTTTTAATTACTAATTAATTAATTGTTAATTTGTAATTAATTAGTATTACTAGATAACTAATTGTAATGATTAAATTAAATTAGTATTTGTAATTAATTAATTGTTATATTATATTAAATTGGTAATTACTTCTAATTATTTTTTTTATAGATTTTAATATATATATATTTTAAAAAAATATATGAAGTATCTACTTTCCCTACTGTTGCACTCTTTGGAGTGGGAATAGTAATTTTTACCCCTACGCTATCCAACGCTTTCCCTACTGTTGCATTCTTTGGAGTGGGAGTATAGTAATTTTTACCCCTACGCTATCCAACGTTTTCCCTACTGTTGCACTCTCTGGAGTGGGAATAGTAATTTTAACCCCGTCCCCTACGCTATCCAACGCTTTCCCTACTGTTGCACTCTTTGGAGTAGGAATAGTAATTTTTACACCTACGTTATCCAACGCTTTCCCTACTGTTGCACTTCCTGGAGTGGGAATAGTAAGTTTTTACCCCTACGCTATCCAACGCTTTCCCTACTGTTGCACTCTCTGGAGTGGGAATAGTAATTTTTACCCCTACGCTATCCAAGGCTTTCCTTACTGTTGCACTCTCTGGAGTGGGAATAGTAATTTTTACCTCTACGCTATCCAACGCTTTCCCTACTGTTGCACTCTCTGGAGTGGGAATAGTAATTTTTACCCTTACGCTATCCAACCCTTTCCCTACTGTTGCACTCTCTAGAGTGGGAATAGTAACTTTTAACCCTACGCTATCCAACGCTTTCCCTACTGTTGCACTCTCTGGAGTGGGAATAGTAATTTTTACCTCTACACTATCCAATGCTTTCCCTACTGTTGCACTCTCTGGAGTGGGAATAGTAAGTTTTACCCCTACGCTATCCAACCCTTTCCCTACTGTTGCACTCTCTGGAGTGGGAATAGTAATTTTTACCCCAACGCTGTCCAACGCTTTCCCTACTGTTGCACTCTCTGGAGCGGGAATAGTAATTTTTACCCTTACGCTATCCAACGCTTTCCCTACTGTTGCACTCTCTGGAGTGGGAATAGTAATTTTTACCCCTACGCTATCCAACGCTTTCCTTACGGTTGCACTCTCTGGAGTGGGAATAGTAATTTTTACCTCTACGCTATCCAACGCTTTCCCTACTGTTGCACTCTCAGGAGTGGGAATAGTAAGTTTTACCCCTACGCTATCCAACCCTTTCCCTACTGTTGCACTCTCTGGAGTGGGAATAGTAATTTTTACCCCTACGATATCCAACGCTTTCTCTACTGTTGCACTCTCTGGAGTGGGAATAGTAATTTTTACCCCTACGCTATCCAATGCTTTCCCTACTGTTGCACTCTCTGGAGTGGGAATAGTAATTTTTACCTCTACGCTATCCAACGCCTTATCTACTGTTGCACTCTCTGGAGTGGGAATAGTAATTTTACACTTCCGCTATCCTACGGTAATAAAATTGGATATTTTTTAATTATATTATGTTACTATATATATATATATATATGCTTTAACAAATATGATTGCAATTTTTTTTTAATAACTTTAATTAATTATTTAATTATTATAAGGTAATTGAAGTATTTTTAAGTATATTTTAGTAAATCATTTTTAATATTAATTTAATTTAACATTGTTTTTAATAAATTCGATATTTTTACAAACTATATTTTTGTGAACGATAGTTTTTTACTCGATATTTTTGTACTTACCTGTTTGTAGATACAAAGTCGATATTCTGTCTGTCGATATTTTGTCGCCGATATTTTTGGTAGTCGATATTATGCCCCTCGATATTATGTCAGTGATCCCTAAATTACCAAGAATTTCCAAGTTATACTAATTGTCATGACTCTCTTTTCCATGTATTAATAAATATTTTTCTGATACAGTGCTTTGAAAATGTATCTTATTTCTTCACTCCATTGTATTAACAGGGATGAAACTGGTGCCCCTGTGTTCTGAGAATATTCTAATTAGCTATTAACATAGTTGTTGTTAACCACTTTACCCATTGCCAATCAGTCACTCCATCAAAGATATAATCATAGAGATAACACAATGTTGGTTCTCCTTATTTTTCAGAGCCTACTATTGTGTCTGTTGCCTGTGGAATTTACAACTAACATTTTGGCAAAACTGGGCATGCCTATGGCATAATGTGTTTAAGAAAACCACCCTAGATCCTGAAACGTCGCTGTTCAATATGTTAGATATGCCTGTGTGATCCTTAATGGAGCTGGTATAACATATCTTTTCAAGGCAACTTTTGGTATTTCAGACAAGCTGATAAATTTCAAGGGTAACATCACACTTTCAGGAGTATTGCATCTAATATGGCTTTATCTACACACATTCCATGTATTTTATTTGCTGATACAAACCCACCGAACATCACTCTCAAAGAGTAAAACACAGATTCCTACTTACTCTGAGCTTATCTCTATAACCTTCATTCATCCGTTGGCAAGTATACCATTTAGATCAGGATGTGTGCTAGTGTACCATCTCCCTGCTGCTAAAAATGCTATTGCACATTATCATACCATGAGTTGTGTACTAGAGATGTGATGTTTAAAACAAGTTATATTAAAATACCTGATTTTGTAGTACCAGGTGGCAACTCTACTTTCATGCTGACTGAATGGATAATGAAAGTCAAGGTTTCTCTCCCCAATAGTAGGGTACATGATTTTTGGGATGTGAAGAAATGCCAATAGACCGGGATAGGCAGATAGGCCTCCAACATGTAGACCATTATATAGGATCACAAACAACTAAAGTTCAATTGGCAAGATGTTTCCAATTGTATCGTAGACCACTGTAGATTAAATAAAAGTAAAGGCACTGTGATTTCTGCAGGCAATTCAAATATATTTTTATTACACACACTATCATTTCCATCTCACTTTCACTCAAACTGGGCAGACAAAAGATCCCAAAATAGGGGCCTTCAGGGAGTTGAACTGCCCAAGTAGTGTGGAGCAGAACCAATGATAAAGCAAGAGACACGATAGTAACGGACTGATGGAGCCTAAAAATGATAAAAATGGGAATAAAAATGCGCCGCAACAGAATAAAACTTCCAAAACCACTTCTGAACACGAAGAAATAGAGGAACAGATTGCAACCCCTGTAAAACAATCAGCGGCGTCTGCAACGAATAAGACAGCGGCAACTGGTGGTAAGCAGTCCATTATCCGCCCTCCTCTTTTATTGGTCTCTGAGGATAAGAGTACATCTAATAATAATCCTACTAAAGATAATACCACGGGCAACAAGGTACTTGCTAATCTGAAGGTCAGGGCTAATGGGGGTATAAAAACTAACGCTAAACCTGATCCCCCGATCAACAAAGGGCCTATTGACAATATAACGGAGGCAGAGGGGGAGGGTGATAAAACTGTAAAAGATGCCCCAGCAGATATTCGTACAATAGAGCCTTGTACATTGCGGAGCTCGTCGCAAACCCAAGAGAGGAACGATTTGGAGGATGATGAGGGGGGTTAGGAGGGCCCGGATCCGGGAGTTGACCTGGACCTGGACTTGGACAGCTGCAGTGCTGTGGAGGTGGAGGTTATCACTGATGATAAATCTGACTTACCAAGGGTACAAGCTGTACAAGTTACACAACCCCAGATAGTTACAATCTTCGCTCCTGAAAATATAAGTACTATAACACAAGGTGGTGATGAGTTGGATAAGACATATTTATCAGTTGTGGAATCTAAGGAATCTAGCGAGGATGAGTACGAGGAGGTGGTGGATTCGCTTGCTGGAGGAGGAGAGTTGGAAACAGAGGAAATGGAGGAGGACTCCGCGGCAATGGGAGCCGGCAACATTTCTGGTCTTAAAAAATGGAAGAGGAAAGCTAAGATCAAGGCTAAGAAAGGCAGAAATACGAACCTTAACATGTTATCAACAACACTGACCTCCGCTAGTGCCCGGGAGAAGTTTATCAAAGATCAAAGTCCATTAAGGAAATGGATACAGGCAAAAGGGGGTGTTAAAAGTATGGCCTTACGGTTATCCGGTAATAACCCTGCAGAAGGAGAAGGTATAAAGACCACTAAAGATACCCCCCTCAACAGGAATATCCCTATCTCTCCGGAACCTCTCCAGACTTCTTCAAAAAGAGTAGGAGGTGATGATCTGGCGACTACTGGTTCTACTATTAAGGGATATGAGAATAATGATTCTCCTCTTCCATCCACCACCACTACTATTAGAGGAGAGATGGTACCAGCCATAATTCATCGATATGCTCCTTTCTCCTCGGAACCGCCGACAAAAACCTCATTGGATCTGATTTTGACGACACTGCTGGAACATCGGCAAGAGGTCCAGCAACATTTTATTCAGTTGAGAGAAGATAACAACAAAATGCAGACCTGTTTGCTAGAAGTTACAAGTAAATTGAGTGATGTTACAGAGGAGATTGAAGAAATCCAGCAGAGGGTTGTCACTGTTGAGGAATCTTTAGCTACCACTGTGACTTCTACTAACCAACATGATTGAGATATTGTGATACTAAAGAATAAAGTTGAAGATTTAGAAAATCGGCAAAGGCGCCAGAACCTGAGACTCTTTGGAGTACCCGAGGGATCGGAGGGTGCAGATGTCCGAGCATACCTGGTCAAGCTTCTACCAAAAGCGCTCCCCGATCTATCTGATTGGGATTGGGACACACAAATACAGCGAGCCCATAGATTACCTATGTTTACCAGAAACAAAGAGAGCAAATTTCCACGACCTATATTGATGTATTTAGGTAACTTTCTCTTACGACAAGCGGTCTCCATCAAGGCGAGGCCAAATAAGCCAGTGACGGTTGATGGTGTAAATTTCTTCGTAAAATCAGACCTTAGTAAGGTTACGATGGAAAAACGCTGGGGATTACGCAAATTGATTGACCCTTTTAAATCTGTGGGAGCAGTGGTATATCTTCAAGAGCCTGTACGACTCAAAGTTGTGAAAGCTGGGCATACTCATTTACTTACTGAAGTTAAAGAGGCTGAGGAACTGCTCTCTAAGATGGCATCGGAGAATTAGATGTTAGATGTTTAATGGTCATGATCTTACTATAAAAGATCTCTTTTTTTATTTTCTTCTCTTCTGCTCTCTTTTACATATTTTTTCTCATTTTCTTTGCTCCGTCTATGAGTGTTATATAGAGGGAGGGGGGTCCTTGAAGCGACCTTGCTGGTAGGCTGCCCACTCATCGGCAGTCGTTGATAGAGGGAGGCTTCCTTGTAGGTACTTTGGGGAGGGGGAGAACTAGGGGTTGGAGGATAGGGCTAGGGGATGAAGGTTGGAGGGGAGGGGGGCTCTTAGGGGGGAAAAAGATGACACAAGCAGTAAAGACTTAAGGAACAGATTGAGTAAGAAACTGTTTAATTTTTTTATGATTAAAACAATTATTTAGAACATATTTGAATTGTGTAGGTGTATTTATATAGCGCAACCTGTCACCCAAAGGGCATCCTGGCGCTTGCATAGGGAACCCGTCCTGGTATTCCCCTGTGAGAAGCCCCGGCAGGGTGTCCACAGGGTGAAAGCCAGGCATCCCGCCGCGAGGGGCCGTCGTGGAGATTAAGCAAGCTATTGACCAGAGTTGCAGAGTGAGACCCCGTGAGTTGAGTATGCACCGGAGCGAGAATTGTCGGGCCGTGGAATTTTTGAGCCCGAGACCCGCCGAGGCGGGGAATCGAACCCTGGTCCACGGTCGATCCCAGCTTCCGGGTCTGCCGCCTCTAACCACTGAGCCACACTTCTCCACATTAAGATATGTATCAAGTTAGCTGCTTAGCCTGGAATGTTTCAGGTCTCAATAATAAAAGTAAAAGACAACTGGTATTTGAAGAACCTAAAATGTATAATCCCCATTTTGTACTTTTAAGTGAAACCCATATTCGTTTCCAAGATAGAAAAATGTTAGAACAAGGGGGGTTTGAGCTAATAATATGTACACAATTAAATGCATCAATCCGGGTAGTGGCTATACTTAAGAAAAAATCACTTAAGGTAGAAATTCTTAGAGCTGCTGCTGATAAAACCAGTAGGTGGGCAATTGCACAATTAATGTTATCAAATCGTAAATGTATCTTATGTGCAGTGTACGGATCAAATTATGATGATGCAGCAGTCTTTGACCGACTTAATATTGAATTACTTGATTGGGAGGGGGAGCTAATATTAATGGGATATTTCAACTGTGTAATTAACTATGCAAAAGATACTACGAAGCGCACCCCTTCACAACGTATGCGTAAAACAAGGGCTGCCATTTTAGAACTTGCACGCATACATAACTTAAAAGATGTTTGGAGAAATCTCCATCCAACACTGGCTGGATATACTTACTATTCAATACCGCATAAAATGTGCTCCTGCATTGATATGGCCTGGTCTACGGATAATATACTTAAAGGTAGTAGAATGGAGATCTGTCCTAAAGTAACTTCAGACCACAATCCCATTCTGTTCAGTTTTAATATCTTATCTAAAAAACAGGAACCTAGGCTATTCACATTTCCAAGACACTTGCTATCCAACTCACTATTCATCAATCAGTTGAAAGAACTTATAAAATAATTTTTGGAGTTTAATATTGACTCGGCCCTACCTATTACTGTATGGGATGCTTGCAAAGCAAGTATTAGAGGCTTTGCCCAGCAGTTTATTATTCAGCAGAATGCTATTCAAAAAGAGGAGATACGGGGCATTACATCTAAGATCAGGGCTTTGGAAGAACATTTGGCTGAAATTACTAAGCAAGAGGATGCATAGTTAACTACTAATTTGAATAAAGCAAGGCTGGAACTTAAACTAATTACTTTACGCTGCGAGACCAAAAGATTCCTTAGGGATAGAGTCAGTACTAAGCTGCACAAGTATAAACTATCACAATATGAGAGCGGTGACAGAATCTGCAAGATTCTTGCCTATAAGGTTGCCGATGATAGAGCTACCTCTTTAATTAAGAGCATAAGAGGAGCCGATGGAATTAATTATACTTTACCCGAGCAGATTCTGCAACAATTTGTTAATTATTATACTAAACCCTATACCCCCGAGAATTTACCTCCGATCGAATCTATTCAAAGGTACATTAGAACTAATTGGCCAGTAGAAACAGATGCAGAAACAATGGAAAAATTGGAAGAAGATTTTAGCCTTGCTAAATTGAAATTAGCTATCTTTTCCCTTCCCTCCGGGAAAGCCGCTGGGGATGATACACTTCCGATTGAAATATACAAAAGTTGTAGTGAGGAGCTTCTTCCTTTTCTCTGCTCTATTATAAATCAAATAGGGATAACTAGTAAGGCTCCGAGTTCTTGGAATACCGCTAAAATCATTTTCTTTCTAAAAAAGAATAAAATACCTTCAGAGTGTGGGTCCTACAGGCCCATTTCCCTGATTAATTCAGATGCCAAAGCATATGCTAAATTAATTGCTACAAGATTATCTCCTCTTATGCCCAAATTAGTGAGCCAACATCAACACGGTTTCGTGGTAGGGAGAGTCACAACATTGCATGTTAATATGGCTATCACTGCGTTTGATGTTGCTGCAACAAATTCCTCCCCACTCGGCATGGTATTACTCGATGCTGAAAAAGCATTTGACCGAGTGGGGTGGGGATATCTTTGGGCTACTCTTAAAGAAATTGGTTTTAAAAAACACTTCCTAATGAAAATACAAGCACTTTATGATTGTCCAAATGCTATAATAGGGTACGATAATCTACTGTCCTCTAGATTTCCAATTTTAAGAGGGACACGTCAGGGGTGTCCGTTATCACCTCTTTTATTTGCTCTTGCTATGGAGCCCTTTATTAATGCTATACAATCTCAGGAACGTATAAAATCATTTAACTTTGGCACTAATTCACTTAAAATTACAGCATACGCTGACGATTTAGCGATCTAAACAACAGATGTCGCAGAAGCCACGGACGGAATTATTAAAGAAGCTGACGCCTTTGGTGCAGTATCAGGCTACAAATTAAATCTAAATAAAACACAAATCATAGTTAATTATCAGCCACGGATTCCAGTCTCTGGCATATGCCACACAGCTACCTACTTAGGTATTAAAATTACATCTAACATTAAGTCTATTACTGCACTGAATTATGATGCTTTATTAAAAGACACTAGCATTCTTCTTAAAAAATGGCATAAGGTTCCTCTAAACCTTATTGGTCGAATAAATCTCATTAAAATGAATATTCTGCCAAAGTTTCTGTATTTATTTAGGTGTATTCCTTTAAAAATCAACAAATCATTTTTTAGAAAACTTGATGGTATTTTAGGCAGCTTTATATGGGGGTTTAAAAAACCCCGCAGATCAATATCTACTTTAACGTTACCATTCAGTAAAGGCGGCCTTAATTTTCCAGACTTTAGAACTTATTTTTTTGCATCCTTTTTGGGACGTCTACAGAGCCTTTTTAATTCCAATAATCCTTATTACTTTCACCAATTTATGCTTGGTACCGACTCGATTCAGTTCCTTGCTAGAACCAATGATCCAAACTATTTTAAAAGAGTCAGATTTAAGACCGCTATAGATATAATAAATATATGGAATATAATACTGGTACTCAACAAAACGTCAATTTTTCACCCTGATTTAACTCTCTGGAACAATCCGGGTTTACCAGGTATTTTTAGTGACTTGGGGTGTAGGATCTGGTCCAATTTAGGCATAACTAAACTGGGCGATTTATACGGCTCCTCAGGCTTGTTAGAGTTTGAAACACTGAAATGTACCTTAAAATTTACGACCGGTATTTCATCAAACATTATTTTTTCTTTTTTAAATAATATTGATACTTTAGTCCATTCAACCAGTTTAAAACTCCAAGCTTATAAGACCATCTGTCAGCTTTATTGCACCCCGCAACAATTTTGTAAATGGTCTTCTAATAATGTTCACAATGATCGTATGAAATGCCCAAAATGTCAACTACAGGCTGCTGATCTGGAACACATGATTGTTTCATGTCCGGTTTTGTTTTCATTCTGGGAGAGCTTAGAAAACATTCTGAAACAGAAATTATTAATTGACACATCATTACGACCTGAAATGATTCTTCTTGGTATCCAACCTACTATCTCCACATTTCGAGATGTTGTTTTTATTTTGTTATCATCCGCAAGATTGGTTATTGCAAGGGCATGGATCTCGGACCAACCACCTCATGTGAACGAATGGTGGTTTTTGGTGAAGGAGATATATGATATGGAATTATCTTTAGCTAGGAAAAGGGGTGATAAAGCCCTTAAGAAAATTGACAGAATATGGGGATGTCTTTTTACTTGTTCAAATATGAATTGATTTAATTAAGGGTTTTGTCCACCTTGGTATCTTATTATTTGTCTTTTAGTTGATATATGAATCTGCTCTGATTATTTGATGTCTTTTTTCTTCTTTTCTTTTTATGTATTACTCTCTGTATTACGAAGAAATTCAAAACATAATATGTACTGATCAAATGTATTTTTGTTTATACTTCTCCTTTTGTTTTTTTTTATTAACTATTGGCTGCTTGTGTTATCAATAAAAAAAAGGTTTAAAAAAAAAAAAAGAACCAATGATAAAGCATGCCACCAAGGTGGGTGAGAGCTGTTGCATATTTTCAGTCCAATTGGAACAAGAAATAAAACAAAGGGTCTGATTGCGATGTCGGGCGGTCTGCCTGACATCTGCCCCTGCAGTCGGCTCCCGCATTACGATGCTGCGGGCATAGGCATAGGGCGGTAGCTCCTTGAGCCCGATGGAGCATCAGAATGAATCATAATCCCATAATGACAGCGGAGCCAGCCTCGGTTCCACCATTGGGATTATGATGTTACTTTCCCACAGCCTTTCCACGTCGCCCTTTCCGACATGGAAACGCTGTCGGAAAGTGACTTTAGGGACCCCTAGCAGGACCGCCTTCCCCTCTAGCCCTCCGTTATAGGGCCTGAGGGGCACCATTGGTGCCCCCCTAAACATCCCTGTACCGTAAGGCAGGCACCGCATGGTGCCTGTCACAGGGTGCAGGGATGTTTAAAAGCATGCACTTTTCAATGGCAGCTTGTGCTGTGGGTCTTTTCCACCTGCTGCACAAGCTGCCACTGAAAAATGCATGTTTCCAACCACCAATAGGGCGGTCGTATCCAAATTCTGCTGTTGGAACCGCTGACCTATGGTTGGGCGGTTCCATTCTGCAACGCTCCGACCGGCATCGTAATAAGGGCCATAGTGATTAAGTTCCAAAACCTTAAAGTAGCTTTGAAATTTTTTGAAACGTAACAAATTTTGATATGTGATGGAAATAACCAGAGATGATTTAGCTATGTTTTTTTGATTATTTGGAAATATCACATTTATTCATCTTCATTCAACAATGGGAACTAGCCTTTAATAGTAGCTTAATGTGTTTCCCATTGTAACTGATTCCACTATTTTTTTCTTGATTTTGCTTCATGAACTCCACTTAATTCATTTGTTCATGTCAAAACCTTTGGACTTAGACGATTGAGGATTAGGGTGCGCTACATGAGATTGCCGATTGATTAATTAGACAGATAGGCAAGAGTCATACTAGGCCTTTGGAAATACAATAGAGCCCCTTGCTAATGTAGTATCTCATATTGTCAATAGTGCCACTAAAAAGTAACCGTGTACTCAGGGAAACCATTTAGGTACCATCCATTTCTGTAACAGCTCGTGCGACTGACACTACAGTGCATAGCTGAAAATGGTATCAGCTTCAAAGAGGCCCAGCATGTTATCTTTCTCGCATTCCATTACATCAATTTATTCCACTGGGCCGTTAGTGATCACACCAAAATTTGAACATTGATTAATAAAGAGTTTTGTAAACATTTCATGTACCATGCATTTTTCGTCGATTCTGTGTTAACCCGAAATTTAAATTCATGCAATTTCCTTGAAAATCAGCCAAACAAAAATAAGTGACATTTTCACTATTAACACTAAATGCGAGGGTTCTTTTTTTTAAATCAAAATGAAACTTTAATGTTAAGCACAAAAAGTAAGGAACTAGGGCTGTGGTCACATACTTGTGGATACAGATGTCCTTTATGATATCACTCAAAGAAAGTATCCACGGCAGCTCATCGACCTGTGCCCTCTTTTTAAACCACTCTGTTCCCGTATTCTGCATCAGTCTGCGCCCGATTGCTTCTTACCTGTGAAAGCTGCCCTGAGGCACAGTACCATCGCACTAAGTATCTACCTAGCCTCTCCTGAAGCACATCTTCTATCACTCTCCTGAGGCAGACCGCCCTGTCGAGCCTGATACACATCTTTTGCTTCCCTGTACACAATGATGTGTGCACCCATGGTACACACCATTCTTTCCCGTTGCGGCTTATCACTATGCACGACTGTTTACCTATGCTTATGTGTACCTGTTTGTCATTATGCATTTGTACCTGTGTGCCTGTAGGCGCCTTAGCATGGGGGACACAGATGTCTGTATTTCCTTGCTTCTAAGTGCCTGGATGTCAGGATGTGAGTTGGTCAGTGTGAATGAGTGTGCGCAGATGT
Source organism: Lissotriton vulgaris (assembly GCF_964263255.1). Classification (NCBI taxonomy): domain Eukaryota; kingdom Metazoa; phylum Chordata; class Amphibia; order Caudata; family Salamandridae; genus Lissotriton; species Lissotriton vulgaris. The sequence goes on along the minus strand of NC_141693.1, from coordinate 317,736,241 downwards.
CTTGGTTATGTATATGTTCCCTGTATATATATATATACATACATACATATATATATACATATATATATATATATATATATATATATATATACATACATACATACATACATACATACATACATACATATATATATATATACATATATATATATATATATATATATATATATATATATATATATATATATATATATATATATATATATATATATATATATATATATATATATATATATATATATATATATATATATATATATATATATATATATATATATATATATATATATATATATATATATATATATACATGCATGCCAGGGTGCTCAAAGCCTTTTTTGGCATGTTCTATATAAAAGCTGAACACGTAAACTTTGTCAATGCTTGAGCGTAATTAGTGGTCTGCAAAACTATAATGTAACCAGTGGTTCATTGATGCCAGTGGTTTCAGATGGTGGACAACGGCATTTACGTTTGTGAACCAGAGCCTACTTTATTTCGCCAGGCAAATGAGAAGAAAAGTAGCAAAGGGTGATAGAAGGAGGAAGAGAAAGATAGAGAAACAGTAAAAGCATTGATGAAAAAGAACCTGCAAAAGTGATATAAATAGACCAGAAGTAAAGGGTGGTGGATGAAAGATGCATGAGGGAGAATGGCGATTCTCCAATTATTATGCAGAGAGAATCTTGATTTCATTAAAGACTTACGGAGGCTAACATTATGCAAATATTTTATTTGCTGCCCACCATGCAGCCCTTTAAAGAATGTAAATACATCACAATAAATAGAACATTAACAACATCATAAGTAGTGCACTTGCAGCAGCTTGTAAAGTTGGACTAATAGGATCTTGGTCGGAGTCATTAATGGTCCCAATCTTTAAACAAGCATTGGCATAGCCAATAGGTCTCGCCTTTGTGACCTTATAAGTGTTTAGCTATCCAGCACAATACCCTTGGTGCAACAACATCAAGGGGGCGATTCCGATTTGGTAAACCAATCGTACGACCGAATCGAATCCGTAGCCCTTTCCGTACGACTCGTACAATTCCGTCCGAATCGCATAGTACGATTCGTTTGAAGAATATACGACCGTATCGTTGCGAACCATACGAAAAGCAAGGGAAAATCCGTACGACACGGACCCTCACAGTGAACCCTACGAATCGTAAACATGCTGTACGACCGACAAGTATGATCCGGACCGGGGAATGAGAACGCGATTCACACAGAAAACGTCAAGTATGAGCGATTCGTACAGAGAGCAACACAATCACATACGCACCGTACCCCTGCAATCATGGGGTGTACGCACCGTACCCCTGCAATCATGGGGTGTACGCACTGTACCCCTGCAATCATGGGGTGTACGCACCGTACCCATGCAATCATGGGGTGTATGCACCCCACCCCTACGCACCGTACCCCTGCAATCATGGGGTGTACGCACCGTACCCGGGGTGGGTCCGTATTGTACGCGGTTCAAGTCAAAATCTGCTTTTCCGGATGTTTTGAGCTCCCGTAGAAAAAGAGTTGTACGGAGTGTTGACGAGACAAATCGTACTTGCTGGGTCGGAAAATGCTCCTTCGATCCGTACGGAGGTCGCGTACTGCGTGTTCCGAATGCGATTCGTACAGACTTTAAAGTCGTATGGTCTTTTGTACAATTCATACAGAGATCTGCTTTGGGTCCGAATCGTACTTCATCGTACGTACGGGGACGTTTAAGGGTCTGATTCGTACGGGAAATATGCTCCGTACGGCTATTTGTAAGGGATTTTACCGATTCGGAATCGCCCCTAAGTGTTGCATGGCTAAACCCTTATAAGGTCCCAGAGGCGTGACCTATTGGCTATGCCAATGCTTGTTTTTAAAAGCAATTAAAGATGGACAGCCACCTTAAAATGTTATTTTACATCCTGCCAAACGGCATCAAGTTTTTACGAGGGTGAACTGGCCCTTTGCTCAAAGAATTCAACTTTAGAATTCAAATATTTCTGTATGGCCTCAACAGAAAATATGTTCATCAACTGAAAGATCACATGACGGGTAACAGTACTTTGCTAATTAAACCGAATTTAAATGGCGAGCATTTCCCATACACATGCGCCACATCGCTTTGACAGCGTTACGCTTTGCATTCATCAGGCATAAAAATTCCTAAAAAGTCCACATGGGTAGTGCTGCATTCTGTTGACAGACAGGCATGCTCAAATGTATTACATCCACAGGTGCTACATGGTTTCTCAAAAGCAGGAGGCAGTCAAAAAATGTCAAATATGCAAATGTGCACATGTATTTAGGACAGTTACATTTCATTTTGACAATGCCTCGAATTTGGTAAAACTATGTTGACTGGCTTGTGCATCACATGTTTTGTTTGACGAAGGTCGTGCTCCGTGCAACACCAGAGCTGACAACTCTGAAATCACGCACCCTTTGCATGCGGCTGAAAACAAAAGTACATTCCAACGACAGTCTTAAAAGCGGCAGTGTTCTAAGAGGTCAGGAACCTCTAAAACACCCAACCGTCTTATGATCACTCACTGTGACCTACGTGCCAGAAACCTTTAGCTAGGCGGTTAGACATTTCTTAAAAAATGCGGCTAGCTGGTAGACAAAGCAGGGCATCCAATCAGCTTTCAAGCAGCTGTGTCAACAGCTTTAAAAAACAAGTCAGGCGGCGCACTATGCTAACCACAGATTGCTTACGTGTATTTAAGCTACGCCCTTAATTGCATTGGCCACGCCTCTTTGAGAGACCCTCCAGTTTTTTCATCCCACTTAAAGCCCTTTGTATCCTAGTGCAGAGGTCCCTCGTTACCAATGAACAGTTTGAATTTTGATGCAAATCCGAGGTTCGAATATGGGTTATGGATACTGTAAATACACGTCATTGCTTATTTACTAGGGCCTTTTGAGATCGGTAGATTAGACACGCAATAGTAAAGCTTTGAGGACTAACTGAAAAGACAGGGATTGTGTACACTAAATTTGGATCAGCCGTGTGTGTGCTTTCGGCAAGGCCATTGGTTCGCAGGCTATGCTATCAGCATTTTAATGCTACACAGATATGTGTGTCTATCATGGCAACTTGTGCGGTTGTACTCTTTTGCTTTTTCAAATGCAAATCGGAAATGAGTGTTAAGGAACCGCAAAAGAAAAATTTAATAAAATCAAAGCAGGAAGTCAATGTAGGTGAGGCGGTCTGCAGTGTCCCGAAGCTGACTGAAAACGTCCACTTTCCCTGTGCAGAGCTGCGGCTGTAGAGTTAACTTCACTACAGGGAAGGGCTGCATAATTTATGGGCTATTTGCTTGTGTCTCAGGGCTGACAGGCAGCCCTCACAATGTCTGTCCTGGCAGAGGCGGCTGCTGCAATCCCCTCCTTCCTCTCTCTTCACAGGTGGTCAACACTGCCACCTGCCAATGCCAGGTCACTCCGGGGGCTGCACATGCCAGGGACGTGGGACTGCTGACTGCTGCTGGCTGGCGTGGGGGGAGGTGCCAGCGCCTGGGAAGGGGGCTTCATTAACATGGAGGCTGTCTGCTACCGCCCCAACGGCTCCTGGAGACGGGAATCAGAGTTAGGAAGCATTGAATAGGGAAAGGAGGCAAAACGGGATACAGATCAGCGCTGCCCCCATTCTGTTACACGCATCTGCACCTCACCCACGGCGAAAGTGGCAGCAGGTGGAGAGGACATGGGCGATTCCCTTTCGGGAGCGTGCGACCATATGGTGCCACCATATGCCGCCGCACGCTCCCGAAAGGAGGTCGACAAGATGTGCACGGGTTGCAAGCAATGCAACGCGCACACTTTTTTGCCCCCAAAGCTGTGGCGATGGCTACAGGTCTCTCTCCTATGCAACACATGCGCGTTGCGTAGGTCGAGACCTAAAAAGGCGATGGACAAAATCCAACATGCTATCGGCCGATCTCTTTATTAGATTCGGTGGAGAAGGTGTTGGGGCGTATTATTTTAAATCATATTTAGGAATGGGCCGAGGACAATAAAATACTAACTGACTTGCAATTTGGTTTTATGGAAGGCCTGGGAACCATAGAACAGGGCCTAAATTTAACTATTTTGATAGAAAAATATACGAGGGCAAAAAAAGGGAAATTGTACCTGGCCTTTGTCGATCTCTCCACCGCTTTCGATTGTGTATGTCACGAGAAATTATGGAGGACCCTCGAAGTGATCGGAGTCGAAGTAGCCCTAATCCAAGTTGTCAGAGGATTATATTCTCACGCCAGAGCCAGGGTAAGGTTTGGACCAAATGGTGAAATCACAGCTCCATTAGACGCAGAGAGGGGGTTAGGCAGGGCTGTGTCCTGGCACACTTCTTGTTTACCCTGTATACAAATGGTCTAGAGCAAGCGATGCTCGAGGGGTGTCAGGACCTGCTCAAGTACAAAATCGACCTATACCAAACCTACTCTACGCAGATGATGCCGTGATAATGGCTCAAACACCAATAGAGCTACAGCGGGCTCTACATAAATATAATGACTTTATGGAAAGCCTCGACTTAAAGATAAATGCCACAAAAACCTACATAATGACTTGCGGGAAAGCCACTAGGAAAGAGAAAACTATCTTTATTGGTAGCTACAAACTTGAAAATACAAAATCATATCCATACTTGGGTATCCTTATGGATAACAAGGGTTCCTGGCAACAGGCCATAAGGGCAAAGAAACTCTTATTTATGAAATCCACAACTGCCCTTGTAAATTTCGCGCAGAAATTAGGAAATAGGCCACCACTGGAATTGATTAAGATATATGAGGCCAAATGCGTAAGTGTGGTTTTATATGGGGCAGGGATTTGGGGATATTGCACTGTATCAGAGATACAGAAAGTAGAAAACGCTTTTATCCGCTATATATTGGCAGTCCCTTGCTCTACTTCAACTTTTGTTTGCCATACAGAGCGGGGGCTGCAATATATAACGGATAAAATAAGAATCCATCCACCTTTACTGTGGCACCGTATCTGGACGTCAACAAAAACAACATTTAATCAAAGCGTTATAAGTGATTCCCTTAAATTAGAGCAAGCCCTAGCTATTAGATGGCTGAAATACATTAAAGATTTCATGACGGACTTAGGACAGCCTGAATTATTTAATAATCCATTACAGATTAATAATATCTCTAGAAAAGATTTTAAAAAACAGTGTATGCTACACATGGACAAACTGAGATATAAGTGAGGCTCATAAGTCTACAGTTCGCCTAAACCAGATGATTCTTTCTTCTACAGGAATGCAACAATATTTGACCTATCGCAGAAGTGGATATGATAGAATTGTATTGGTCCGATTTACATTAGATTCCTTTTATCATCAAGTTTCATTCCCTACAATAAACGATTGGTCTAAAAATCTTGGACCTTGCCCATGTGATGGTGTTGCAGCCCAATCGACAGTACATATTGTTTTATTTTGTAAATATTATGGGCTATACAGAAAAAGGTGGATCCTTCCATTTTTAAAAACGTGGGGTCTGAGGCAATGTCGTCCGGCCTATCTTGCACTCCAGTTATATAGAACTATTTTTAAAAGCTGTGATTAAATCACGGAAAAATATCAGAATTTTAAGAAAATGCATGTTTTGTACAAAGCGTTTTTTAGATCATGAATTTTTTTATGGAGTAATGTATTTATTATTGTACTGGATATACGTGAGAAATGTTAATATAAGATGACGGTGGTGCCCCTTAAAGCAAGGAATCCAAATAACTGTATTTTGTATTTGTGTGTTATGCTTTTATGTTTTTTTATTACAAAATAAAAACCGAATAAAGTGAATTTTATTTGATTTAGTGCACACTCCCATCTTCCTCCTGGGCTGCGAAGACACAGGTGCACAACGTGGCAATCCAGATGCTCCTAAACATTGTTATCTAAGGAAAAAACAAAATCACTGTATGGTGAAAGGTATAGAGATGATATATGTATATATATATATATATAAAAATGATAAAGACAACAATGGATAATTGATTAAATGTAAGAAATCCAATATCAGCATATTAAAAGATAAAAAGTACAAAACCCAAAACTCTCAGGGAGAGGATGGTGGGATAATGTTAACCTCCTTAAGTCTTTAATGAAATCAAGATTCTCTTGGCATAATAATTGGAGAATCGTCATTTCATTACAAGACCAGAGGCTACCATTATGCATGTTTAAAGCCATGTAGAGCTACACTGCTAACATGCTCTATTGGTCTCAAATAGAACTTTGAGAAGGTATATGCATTAGACCAATCAGCGGCTTTAAGTATTTCAGGCAGGGAACCACTGGCCTAAAATACCTTGCTAGCCATTGCTCCCCTAGAACCGAGAGCTCCAAAACTAGAGAGATCCACACCAGCCTCATGCATAATCAAGCAAACCCATCTGGCTAGGGAGGCTGAAGAGACAGGCTTAAAAGGACTAACATATGACAAAAGAAGTTGATCAGTTTCAACAGGTCTAAAAGAAGACATTTTGTTGTCCTAGCACTTCATGCAAGTCGCAACACACAGTTTTTCACAATCGTGTTAAGAGGGATAGAAGGCAGATTCTGACATTGTTTTAGTTATTTTCCAGATATTGAAGTGAACACCTTCGGAGGAGTACAGCTTATTAGAAAGTTCCAAGGCTTTAATACCTGAGACCATTCTAAAAGAAATCAGACACAAAAGAGTTACCAGTTTCATGGAGTGGAGAAGCGTGGCTCAATGGTTAGAGCAGCAGACCCTGATGCAGAGTCTGGCCTGGGACCACGGTTCAATTTCTGCCTCAGTGGCTCTTGGACTCAATCTCCCCGGACCTGATAATTCTCGCCTTGGTGCCTAGTCTAATCATGAGTCCCACTCTGTGACTCTGGGCAATAGCTTGCTTAATCTCCACAACGGCCCCAGCAGTGCTTGGATGCCTGGCTTCACCTTGGGGGTGCCCAGGAGTGGACATCTCACAGGAAAGCCAGGTAAGGGTTCCACAGTGATATGAATACAGCGCTACGAGACCTCTGGGTAGAAGGCGCTATATAAATATAAACACACATGGAGATCCTTTCAAGGGAGAGTCAATCGTTGACAGGCCAGGAAAGGAAGAGATTAAAGATAAGGCTAATGTCCCAAAGGGATTCGTAACGAGCCTTGGGAGGTCTCCTTAACAATTTAATAAATAAAATGAATTTGGTAGCGCGCGCTGCATCGCATTTTGCAATGCAGGGCGCGCTACAAAATTTGTTTTATTAATTAAATTGTTTACTTACCTCCAATTACCCATCTTCCGGATTTTAGCATCCCCCACACTGCCCCTTCCCCGCCCTGCCTTTGTGCCCCACCGCAACTCCCTCCACGGGCCGCGGCTGCTTGAGTGTCCTCTGAGATAGGATCTGAATCTTCGTACCACAGGCCTTTCCTCAAGCCTAGAGCTTTCAGTCTCTGTAAGCCCCTGTAATGACGTGGACCGGGTGAAATAGCTTGGATGGAGGATGATAGGAGACCTAGAACCCGCTATGTCTTTCAAACAGATTAATTCATTTGAAAGGATAAACGAGAGATGTTTCTTTATCCTGGTAACCTTTTTGTATGGAAGGATTAGGTTGGAAAGAATAGTATTTACCTGGAAACCGAGGAATTCTAACTCCTGTGTAGGGACCAAGATACATTTCTTTATATTTATGATGAAGCCCAGGTTCTGAAGGAGGTCTACGGTCATTTGTGAATGATCCTGGATTACCAAACTGTCTTGAGACATAATGAGGATATCATCTAGGTAAACTATTAGACAAACCCCTCTCTCTCTGAGATAAGAGACTACTGGCCTCAGGGCCTTGGTGAAACACCATGGTGCTGAGGAAAGGCCGAAGGAGATACACTGGAACTGTCAGTGTCTTTGGGAAGTTCGGAGTCGGATTGCAGTTTGGTGTTTTGGTCCAGTGCTGTGTTTTCGTAGCACCTGGAGAAACGAGCGTGGAGACAGGAGACAGGAGCAGTGTGAGCGGAGCTGCGGTGCGGTGCAACGGTTTGCCTTGGTTTGTCTTGACTTGCCGCAGAAGAGGAGAGGCAGAGAGGCTGAGCGGCGGACCACGAGGTTCTTGGGGCAGTGAGGATGTGCCGCGACCACCGCGGCATCATCATCACCGCCGCGGCTACGTGCTGGCGGCTTGCTGTCTGTTTGCTTGGTCGTTTCCTGCCCTATCACCGCCCTATCGCTACCGCCACCAAAGGAAAAGGAAAAGCCGTGATTAGCAAGAGACTGGCAAGCAACTGGTGTGTGAGAGTGGTGAGCTACCACCAGGAACAGCAGCAGCACAACCAAACGCCACAATACCACAACCCCTGCAATGCAGGTGCAGCTGCAGCTGCAGCTGCAAGGTGGGCTAATGGTAAAAGCCAGGAAAGCCAGTGGCAGTGGTGCTGCATCTGTCCTGAATTGGTATCATGCCACACCCTACACCCCTCGTGTATTGCAGACGGCCAAGAGAGCACCGGGGAGGCAGGTGAGCTGTGTTCCCTGTGTAGCCTGTGTGCCCTCACGAGGTGGAAGAAATGGCATGATTGAGAAGGCCCAGGAGACACCCAGGAGATATGTAACATCTGCCCAGTATCCACTCAGCATGACTTGGGGCAGCTTACCGCGCCAGTGCTGGGGGGCCGGCTATGTACCTGGCTGAGCCCAGCTGAGCTAGTGCGTGCATGGTGTGGCACTGCGTCTATGCTGTGCTTGTTTAGGTCTGGTGCCTACATTTGTGGAAACCGGGTTTTGCCATACTCAGACAACGATTTGAATCAGTTGAGAACACTGTGCCGTTTGCACCCAGTCAATCCGGCCTGTACCCTATTCCATTGAGCTTGGACCCTGCTCGATCTCTGCTTGGACCCTGCTTTCTCCTTGTTAACCCTCTGTTAACCTGGTTACTTGAAGTTAATTTAAGTTATTTGAAGTGGTGAAAGTGGATAAACAGCTGCTATAGTCCTAAGAGTGGCTCCTAGGCTTATACACCTGCCGGTTCAGTAGACTGCCTTACTCAACTTACACTAACCAATTTACACTAACCGAATTTCAGGAATGCGATCAGGCAGAGTGAGGAAGGCTTTGGGAGAGAGAGTAGTCACACAAAAAGGACTCACCAAGGAGGGGAAAAAGGTGACAAACCAGCAACGGCAAAAGGGGGAACTTCTACATTGAAGAGCCCGCTAATGTCTCCAATTGCATCTATGTTTGAAAAATCATTATTACTTAAAAAAAGATACAAAACTCAAGACTTCAATATTTAAAGGATCCGGGTTTATCTCTCTGCGCTAAACCAGGAGAAACGTCAGGTCTGATGACCCCTTTGGCTTTGCAAAAAATATCGCAATGGGTAAATTTAAGGGGGGAGGATTCAGATCAAGAATCCCCCTTAACAAGATCAACAGAAATCCCAAATCAAAATCTCATTGAGACTCTAGACCTGAGTAATCAATTAGAGGAAACAGAACTTTGAGACAAGAAAAATCCAGTAGGAATACTTCCTTCATATAACACCATCTTAACAACAGCAACAGTGCGCGCAAAGGAAGCGATATTAGCATCAAATTGGAACATCAACATCAACATTGCGAAACACTACCAGCCTCAATTATAATCTATGGTGAAAGCACTCCCTACAGCATAGCTGCAAAGCAAAAACCTGGTATCCCGATTAGAACAAGCAATGATCTCACACACACAGCTGAGCATGGACAAGAAGCTAGCCAATATGACTTGCACTTAAACACAGATGAATTAGCACATCTCTGGTCAAGACCTGAACAAGCGCTAGATAACTTGGAGGACTCAAGTGCGAATATACATGTGGAAACTACACAGGAGACAAAACTGGAAGTTGACGGGAATGGAATTGAGGGCGAGGAGTTGACCACCTCATGGGAGAGTAAACCTGTGGAAAACTTACACCGGGGAGGCCCAGGGGCGGGAAGAACAACCAAAGTTTCTGACATAAGGGAGCTATGGTTTTCACTTCTGAAACAAATGCAATACACATGATATCTTGGAATATAGCAGGAACCAGGAGATTGCTTGATGAAGGCCTCCCACTTAAGGAGTGGGCAGATTGTGACATTATAGCCCTGCAAGAAACGTGCTCGCAGGAAGATATTCCGATAGCAGGTTACGCCCACTATACAGTAGCTGCTGAAAAATTCAAGTACTACGGCAGGGCAGTAGGAGGATTGACTGTTTATGTATCGACAGCTCTAAAAATATCAACAGAACAGTTGAAATCTCCAGATCCCAGCATACAAATTGTAAAATTTTCAGATCAAAACTTAAGTGCAGGCAAAACGATACTACTAATCAATTATTATACACAAATGAAGGCTCAAATAAAAAAGGAGAAAAACGCCCTTTTAATTAAAACAATATCAAGACTACGTTGCGATGAGCCGACCTGAAATTTAATAGTAACAGGTGATTTTAACTCGAATTTGATATTCACGACAGATGTAGACAAAATCCTAACAGCAGATAAATCTTTTTGGTGTGTGCCACAGCAACATAATACAGGGACTTACCGTACGGACCACATTGGTCAGCAACTAGTCACAGATATTGAATTCCAAGGTATGCGGGTCCTTAATTGAAGAAATGACGAAGATCGCCCTCCAGAAAAAACATATTACGGTCCAAGGGCACACTCAACATTAGACTTCACACTCTTAACCCTTCCGTTTTTACCAACATTACCTCGCTTCTACACAGAGTTTACCCCTTTGAGTGATCACTCAATACAGCATGTCATCTTCAACCTAAACACACCAAGATACCAACCTTCTAATGTTCCAGAGGGTGAAATTACCTCACTCAATTTAAAATGTCTGAATTTTACAAATACAAATAAAATAGACTTGTTTCCAACAACAAAGAGTCTCTTGGCCGAACTAACATCAGAACCCATTAACATAATACAGGCTTAGTCGCAATTTCTTAAACAAATTAGCAAAAAAATGAAAGTCTCAGAAATTAGGGTCAAAAGATATGACCAGACAAGAAATCTAACAAAAGGTCTGCAAATGATAAAGAGAGAACTAAGAAGAGCTCAATGGAAATTGCGACAAGACAAATCCAAGGGTGTATGCTGGAAAGCATTTCAACAAATGAGAATACAATTAAAAAAATATGGGAATTTAAAAAGAGAAAACCGAGAGTTTCTGGTCTAAACTAATTTACAATTGAAGACGTTCAAATCGCAACAAATTTTGGCAGACAATAAACAACCTGTTGAGACCTCGAAACATCTTAAGCACAGAGCAGGAGTGGGTTAACTTCATCAGGGAAATATTTAAAGAAGAACATCTCCACAACATAGACAATTTCCAGTTACCGACTGTGAAGCAGACTATCGAGAATGAATTGAAATCACAGCAGCAGCCGCGGCCGGTAGTGGGAGTACCTACCGGGGGGTGACGAGGGGCAGGGTGGAGGGTAGTAATGTATGTATTATGGAGCTTTTCAGGTAAATAAACATGTAAACAAATATTTGGTGATGCAGTGCACACAACAAAATTACTACCCCCCACACTGCCCCTCCCCCTCCCCACGTCACCGCCCGGCAGGTACTCCCACTACCGGCTGCAGCTGAATCACAGACCAATCAAACAATGTACACAACAGAAGAAATAACAAACATAATAAAGAAAGACAAAAGCGAGGGTGCTCTGTAAATAAAATGTGATGCTGCCTGTAAGAGTGTAGCCCAGGATTTGCATGGTGCTTGATAGAGATTGCTGTAGCTCATAAAGGGGCATATTACCAAGGGCCCTTATCGCCGCTTTAGCGGGACTTTTTCCCGCTAAAGCGGCGATAATTTGATCGCCCTATTACCAAGCTGTCGCTAGCACCAGTTAGCGACAGCTAATAGGCAAAAGCGAGCATCTTGGGGCCCACTTTGCATGTCGGCGATATTTATCGCCAATGACATGCAAAGTGGGCGTGCCAAGATGTTAGCGACTGAAAACAGTTGCTAACATCGCTATCTCCTATTACCTACAAAGGCGTACTTTTGGAAATATTTGCGCTAAGCGCAAATATCTCCAAAAGCTAACACCTGCCCAGAGCAGTTCTTAGCCATGTTATCCAATGGGAGGTGGATAACATGGCTAAGAGCATTGTCACGATAATGTGTGAATATCGCTGTATTTCCAGCGATATTCACACATTTCGAATGATTTTTATTGTTTCTGAGATAAACCTTGATGATAGCAAGGTATCTCAGCGATAAAAATCGTCGTAGCGCGGCGATAAAATTATTCCCGCTAACCCTGCTTAGCGTAAATATCGCTATTTCTAGGTAATATGCCCCAAAGTAACTTGCTCTCTGCTCTTCTCCATCCAATCCTGTCTCCACACTCCGACCAATGTAAACTACATGTTGTGTGTCTGGTTTTGGCTTAAGATCCAACTCAATGGAACAGGACATATTTTCTTGTTTAGTTCCATGTATCAATGCGGTTAGAGATGGTCAGCCTCATGCCTGACAACGGGAACACCTGAACAAAGGACTCAAACTCAGGAGGCCAGTAGCACCTCAACAAAGGAAATGGGTTGCCTGCCCATCACCCACATCCTGTGTTGAGCTCAGCAAAAAGATCCCCAATATTGAACACTTACGAGACTCTACTGGCTTGCCTTGGCTGCCAGTATGACAAGGAAGTCTGGCTGCATCATCTATGAAGCTAATAAAATGGGAGCACCCACGTAGCTAACGGAAAAGACCACCATTTCCAATGTTTTTTTGAACAAACACAGAGAACAAAATTAGGCAACATACCCTCTCCACATATACACCCAGGGGGAAACGGCCTGAACAACGATTTTTAAACAACGAGTGGCCTTAACAACGACTCATATACAACGACCTGTGACTGAACCACGACCTCCTTAACAACTACTTTATTAAACAACGAATGGCCTTAACAACGACTCCAACCTTTAAACATGAAAATAATGTAATTTATTTAAAGTACACTTCAAACGTATACTAATTTTAATAAACATCTAATGATAGTCCGTTTTAATTTGCCAGGTTTAAATTGGCCAGTAGATGGCACAGTAGGATTGTTTTCAGGCAGGAGGACCTTGAGCACGGATCTCGAGGATCTGTGTTTCACTGATTTGAGATCACAGAACTGCATTGTGTGAGGAGGAGGACTGCAGAGGGTCAGTGTGGCGCAGCAACCCCTGCTGGATGCAGTGGGGGCCAAGAGAGAGGTGCTGGTGCACCCCCTGCTGTAGAGACTTTGCGGAGTGAAGTCGACCGCCTTCCGCACCATGAATGAATGAATGAAACCAATGAATGGAAGAATTTGGAGCGCAAATCCTTTCCTTACTTTCTGCTGAGGCAGTATACTTCAGAGGGTTTTTCTGAGGAATGTACCTAAAATGTTAAAGGTTTCTAATAAGGGGTGATTTGGCTCGGAGGATGCCCTTTCCTCTGACCCAGTTGAAAAAAAGATCAAGACTGACATTCAGGGGAAGAGCTCTGGCATCAGAAAATGTTGCTGATGTTGGTAACAGGGCAGGGTGGCACAAAAACACTCTCGCAGCAGAACCAGCACCTGTTAATAGTGTTACTCCATAAATTGTTTTTATAGAATATATGTAGCCCTAATCAGACTCGAAGCACTGACAGCGAAACGGAGATACATAGTAGTAGATTTGGTTTATATGTAAATGGAAATTATGGAGAAACATAGCAGTAGATTTGGTTTAAATGTAAATGGAATTTATTTCGTAGTTCAGGGAGTCGTGGTTCAAAACATAGTGGTTGGGATTAGGTCGTTGTTTAGCCTTCGTGGTTTAGGCACTCGTGATTCCAGAGGTAGTTGTTAAATCATACAACCGGCACACCTCTTCAAAGATCACAACATTGTAACACATTAAAGAGTCCACCACTCTACGGACCCAGCACTCTCCACCTGGCTTCACCCTCTCATTTGATCTTTTTTTGACCCTCTACAGCACTCCGCTGCCTTTTGGCTAGGTTTTCACTACAGAAATACAGCATAGATACATTATCACCCAACTGTGTCCCTGAATTGGAGTGATTGTGCACAATATTGGATACTGGTTTCAATTTGACGGTTCTGTACCTACATAAAGATTTCCATGGCACATCTAAAACAATGGTTTTAGCGAAATTAAATCAGTGACTAATTAAATTCATCATTAAAGCTCCCAGATTATGATATCCACCTAATACAAGAAAGGCAGTCTTTGGACGACACATGCTCTCCAAATGATAGTTTTGGAAAGCAATATGGATTCGTTCTTGATCATGTGTTTAATCACACACATTTAATCATAGCGCTAACAGAAGTATCACATATTCGTTTTTGCTTCCTCAGGGCTTTAACATATACATTAGTTTTATAATAATTTCCGTCTATATCCCTTAAAATTATCATCTACATTTATTCATCCTTCATAATTATTAACTTCAAAACTCCATGAATAGTTCTTCTAGAACTTGAAGGCCAGATGCAGGCACATCCTAACACGTCCCAATTAGTGGAGGTTTGTGCCAGCAAAGCAATGTGTCCATCATTTAAATTAATGGTCGCTTTACTCTAAGTAAGCTGACTCTTGGTGGAACAATCCTAGTGGTCTCTTGCAATAATCTAAGTCATGTGCATACTTCTTACCAATATTTATTTATTTGCGATTTATATAGTATGGCCAACACCCATTGCATGGCATCACACTACAGAGTATAAGGTAACAGAAAAAGGACAACATAAATTTTAATGTTTCCATGAATATTTTACAAGAGGTACAAGAAGGTAACAAAATACCTACAGAATATTCAAGTGCGTTACCATCGTTGAAGGTATGGAATGTTCTGTTCAATGTGGATCGTGACTCTGGCAAATAAATCCATCCATATGAAATAAAAATCCATGCGACCAACAAAATCATAGACAGGAACGGCAGTGTTTGAAAAAGATTTTGAGGCCAAGAAGAACTTGAATGGCAATGGACAATATATAGCATTAGAGATGGCTAACTGAAATAGGGAGGTGTTTTTCACCTACGAGTTCTGAGTGACATCAAATAGTCAATACGAGTGAAGCTTGAGTTGTCCATGATGCCACTCTGAACCTCAAGGTGAAAAAAAGTCCTGGTAGTTCACTATTTACCCATCTACAATTGTATGTTATGTATGCTCCCTAAAATCATCTGCTCTTGATTTCAATTACTAGACAGGGGTAGAGGAGTAATTGGTGAAAAAAGGTGTTTCTTCCATGTCTAAAATGTTTAAAAAATATTGCAGGCCTCCTGTCACACATCGCCACCAATCTCTGTACCCTGTCCTCCAAAAAATGTGCTCCTTGGTTTCTCATGATGCTTTGACAGACTGTTACAGAGCCCAACACGAGCAGCCTGGAATCCTTCATGATATAGCAACATTTAGAAAAAACGTCTGTTAACAACTATTGCTACGTCATAGCAGTGAGTTACTTGCTTTTAATCTAGTGTCCACCTTATTCATTTATCGATTTTATTTTGCAATCTTATAAAGGTCACAGCTACCTAAAAAGGGTTTCCCAGCACTAAACAAAGGGAGAGAAAACAAATTTCCATCTGAAAATGACCAGGTCATCAGCCCGTTACAGAATGCAAGAAGAGAAGTGCAATTTCTTATGGGCTCAGGAAGGGAGTTCCACATTTTCAGACCTAAGACTGCCAAGGAAGGCCCTCCCATATGGGGCACACAAAACCTAGGCACACTACATAAGGCCTGGTTCAAGGATCTCAGCGTTCATTTGGGCAGATAAGGTGTCACCACCAGTTCCTGAATGTAGCATAGATATACCCTGGCTTTGGCTTTGAACATGTAGGTCAGAGCCTTGAATCGAATATGTTTAGTAACTGTAGGCCAATGAAGTTGTTGTAAAACATGAGAAACTGAAGCATGCTTCGGGAGTAGAAACAAAAGTCTGGCTGCTGTTTTGGACCATCTGTAGATGTCGAATGGATGACACAACAATTCCCAGGTACAGGATGTTCCCTTAGTCCAATCTGAATAAGATCAGAGCCTGGATCACTGTTCTCTGGGCTGTTTGGGGAATCATCCAAATGATCTTTTCTGCCCACTTAAGAACAGCAAAACAGGTGAGGGTAACCATCACCACCTGAGGCTTCATGGAAAGATTCTCATCCAAGACAAAGCCCAAGTTCCTAACTTTGGGAGACAGTTTGGAGAGAGTCGCTAGAGATTCTGGCCAATATTGAGGTCCCCAGAGTTTTGGATTCTTAGCCAGGATCATGGCCTCCATCTTATCAACATTGAGCTTAAGAGAACTGGTGTTCATCCAAGTGACGACTCGACTCAAGCCCAGGTTAAGATCAGACGATCCATGATCCTATGAAGATGACAGAGAAATGAAAATTTGGGTGTCATCTGCATAAAAAATAAGGGTAAAAACTACTCTCCACTCTACCTTAGTGGCTCATACCAGAGTCATAAATAATAGTACAGATTAAAGAAGCTCCATACGCATCAAAAATCCCCACCTGCACAACAGATTAATGAACATAAAAAACAACAACAAATCAACAAGCTTAACGTCTCCATGAGAGTGATTGAGGGACGGATTTTACCCACTCCTCTTTGTTTTTAATGTTATTTTTGATTTCCTTTCTCCTTAAGCTTGGAAAATTCCAGTTTTAAGGCATAACAAGGGGTATGAATAATATACAGATTCAAAGCCAGGTAAGCATTGTATTAGCCAAGTTGTCCACTGTCTTAACAATGTCTAGAAGGTATTTGTGTGGGAACATCCTGGAGCTGGAGGGATGCCCTTTAAATTCAAAACATACAGAAGGTGTTAGACCTGTCATCCTTGATATGGTTTCGTAAGCTTTTGACCTCAGACCTCCTGTTTTGCTGACTTCGTTTTTGCTGGCCTTGGGACTGCTAACCAGTGCTCAAGTGCTTGTGCTCCCTCCTTAACCCCTTCGAGGCTGATGACGAGCTGGGCTCGTCATGGTGTAGCCTCCTCAAACACTGATGACGAGCCCAGCTCGTCATGAACAATGGGTTTTTTAAAAAGTCAGCATTCCAGGAGAATGAGCACAGCGCGCATGTGGTTAAAGAATGGTAAGAGGGCAAGACTGATTTGTATATGGTTGGATCCAAACTGGGGTGGCATGGTGAGCAAAAGAGCAATAGATTTAACACAGATCTCTTGACTAAGGGTGAATGTTTGATTTGTTCAGCATTCCGTCCATCATTTGTTTGCCCTAAGTGGGAAGGGTATGTCCAGACGTGGATCTCTTGCTCACTGTGCCCCTGGAATGAAACTAGCCTAGCTGGTGATGGGTGATACCCCGAAATTGGTCCCTATATGCTTGCTTCTGGTCCAAGTAGCAAACAATCACAGGGGATTGATTCAGTTAAGGAAGTCAGAGGCTGGAATCAGGGTAAATTATAACAAATAGGAATTGCCTCTGACACCATAGATTTCACACATGATTTTGTCCAATGTCCTAATTTATTGACATTGTCAGCAATTTATACTTAAGCGTTTTCTTCAGAACTATTCAATGGTACACAATTGGGTGTTAGCACATTGCTTATAATCATCTCCTTTGATAGAAAAAACATTCAACATGTATTAAAAAATAATGATAAATTCATTACATAAACATTTGTCTACACAACATTTGACATTACTCTACACAACATTTAACAATACTCTACATAAATGCAAAACAGTAAAGCAACCTATTTTACTAGTGTTTTTGCTCCTAAACGCACAAAATCTTTCAAATTTGCCACTCTTCCAAGTTAGCTAAAGAAAGAAAGAAAGGTCCTACTAGAAATCAATAGGTTAGCTATCTTTGAGGTATGAATACTTTTCCACAAAGAAACAATAAATGTAGTCCTGTATAGGGTCGGAGAGTTCTTTTAAACGTTTTGGCCGTGGCGTGAGATACTTCTCTCACTATATGTCCTGTTGATTTGCTAGGTCATAAGGCATACACTTCTCCTGGCCTAAATGTTAAGCCTACGCGTTTCGCCCTTCTATGTGATGACAGGAGGTAAAATGGGAAAGGTTTTCATCAGGGCTCGCTGCTGTTGTTGTAGGACATCATGCTACACCTGTAGGGGTGTAAAGGGCATGTTTTAGTTCGGGGTCAGGAATCTTATGTACAATTTCGAAACTAGTTATAGGTACTGTTGTGGAAAAGAAAATCAAGGTCACGTACCCTTGTGGTTAAAAAATGCTTCCTCTTGTCTTATTCGTATCTTTAAATGGCATCGATCGCTGGGCCCAGCGTCGTGACGTTTCTTTAAGTTGACGGGATGGAATTTTTGCTTGAGTTGATCAGAAGTACGCTAGTGGCCAAGGAAAATAAAGGGATATTTGGTTTCCTTTTTGTACTGATGTGACATATGTAAGTAGCGGCTTGAAAATTACAAGGTTGGGAAAGTGTACGAGATAAACTTGATGATTGTGTTATCCCTTGTCATATGTAACTCTCCGATATTAATTAACCTTGGACTTAGCGCGCTAGGGCCAAGGAGGCCCACCCAGAGAACAAGCCTGCATTGAATCGCTTTTTCGGCAGACGGACATGTCATACCTGCTGATCATGTGGTATCCGTCCTGCCGTTTATCATTACTTTCTCCGGTGGGTTCGGAATGGCGTCTCCTCGCTGCACGGCGTTCCCTCACTACCGGACTCGTCTGTTTCGTAGTTGTAACAGAGAACATCGGTCATAGGTTCTTTCAAGACTCATTTGGACACATCTACGTCCTTTTCCACAACAGTACCTATAACTAGTTTAGAAATTGTACATAAGACTCCTGACCCGAACTAAAACATGCCCCTTACACCCCTACAGGTGTAGCATGATGTCCTACAACAACAGCAGCGAGCCCTGATGAAGACCTTTCCCAATTTATCTCCTGTCATCACATAGAAGGTCGAAACGCGTAGGCTTAACATTTAGGCCAGGAGAAGTGTATGCCTTATGACCTAGCAAATCAACAGGACATATAGTGAGAGAAGTATCTCACGCCACGGCCAAAACGTTTAAAAGAACTCTCCGACCCTATAGAGGACTATATTTATTGTTTCTTTGTGGAAAAGTATTCATACCTCAAAGATAGCTAACCTATTGATTTCTAGTACGACCTTTCTTTCTTTCTTTAGCTAACTTGGAAGAGTAGCAAATTTAAAAGATTTTGTGTGTTTAGGAGCAAAAACACTAGTAAAATAGGTTCCTTTACTGTTTTGCATGTATGTAGAGTATTGTTAAATGTTGTGTAGAGTAATGTCAAATGTTGTGTAGACAAATGTTTATGTAATGAATTTATCATTATTTTTTGATACATGTTGAATGTTTTTCTATCAAAGGAGATGATTATAAGCAATGTGCTAACACCCAATTGTGTACCATTGAATAGTTCTGAAGAAAACGCAAAAGTATAAATTGCTGACAATGTCAATAAATTAGGACATTGGACAAAATCATGTGTGAAATCTATGGTGTCAGAGGCAATTCCTATTTGTTATAATCTGGTCCAAGTAGGACCTGGCTTGGCAGTTGGGGCTGGACTGTTCCCATGAGAAGCAGGGTCAAGACAGATTTGTCTATGGCTTGGTCTAAACTGGGGTTGTAGGGTGAGCAAAAGAATTATGGATTTAACCCAGATTTCTTGACTGGGGGTGAATGTTTGATTTGTTCCGCATTCCGTTCATCATTTGTGTGGCTTTTGTAGACAGATTTATAGGCACATCTGTTTCCTGGTGTCTAGGACTTTTTGACCAAGTTTGCCGTGCATTCCAATAGTTCTAACTCTCATGAGGATCCCCAGAGATTATCACCACGAGAAGGCACAGTAGGACTTGAAAAATCAGGTCCCATTGACAAACCACTGGACATGGAAGAAGGGAGTTGGACAAAGGCAGAAGGTGGAAATAATTAAACACTAGGGGCCAGATGTACAATCCTTTCATTTAGTGCCTCGCAATTGCGGCTCATTGCGACGCACAAATTGCGATGCGCTAAATGAAATGTACAACAGTGTTATTACACTGTTTTGCGATTCCCAATGGGTTTGCAAAGTGCGAGGCTCATTAATATTAATAAGCCTCTCGCAATTTGCGAGCCCATTGGGAATGCCAGCCCTCCCAGGGATGGTGACCTGCTTGGCTCAGCAAACCACCATTTCTAAGACTGCTTTTTAATAAAGCAGCTTTTTAAAATTAAAATGCAGCCCGTTTTCCTTAAAGGAAAATGGGATACATTTAAAAAAAAAATAAACCTTTTTGTTTCATTTTTTATGTGCCTGCCCTTCAAAAATATTTTGTAAAGACAGTCACAAAGTGGAAGGGGTCCCCTCAGGACCCCTTTCCAAATTGCGACTGCATTACCACCCTCTTGAAGAGGATGGTAATTTGCGCATGTTTTGCGACCGCAATTGCGGTCACAAAACATTCACACATACCATTGCGGACGCAATTGGGGAGGGAACACCCCTTCCTAATTGCAACTGGCAATCCCTAAATAGCGAGTCGCAAATGAATTGCGACTCGCTATTTAGGAATTGTACATGGCCAACAGTGATTTTGCACACGCAAACCGGTTTGCAAACCCGTTTGTGCATGCAAAATCACGTTGTACATCTGGCCCTAAATCATCACACCTGTGAAGTTCAATCCAAGGTGCTCAGAATAAGCCTGAAGAAGAATCTCTCATGAACAAGAGCAGAATCAGGTGACGGTATAGGGGCCGAGGTCTGTCTAATTCTTCAGATAGGTGTCTGTAACCCAGACTGTCAGGACTGGACACAAGCTGAGAAAAAATGTAATGGTTGGTTCTAGTGTGATGCAAAGATGGCTACATCCAGACCCCTAGTGTTGAAGATTGCCTAAAAGATCCAAAAAATACCCTATTTTGTTCACTAGACATGGTTGAGTGAGCATTGCCAAGAAAGACTAAGATAGGCTGTACTTAGCATATGTGTGCATATCATACTTGCTTCCATGTTCACAATAAAAATCTTGGATTTCCCCTGCACTTAAGCTAGGAAAATGCCCTTAAATAGCACTGTAGAAATCTTGGC
The DNA here is from genome assembly GCF_964263255.1 of Lissotriton vulgaris. Lineage (NCBI taxonomy): Eukaryota > Metazoa > Chordata > Amphibia > Caudata > Salamandridae > Lissotriton > Lissotriton vulgaris. Next base: position 317,715,113 of record NC_141693.1, on the reverse strand, counting down.
TGTACAAATGCCGAACTTATCAGGTATATGGCATACTGCGCAAAACCCGAAAAGGTATTATACCAAATGTTAGTAAGTAGGGATGGTGGAGTAGCAGCCCTTTCAGCTCCCTTTTGAATATTTCAGGGGACAGTCCTGGTAGGTGCTCAAATGTAATTTCACACTTTGGTAAACCTCTATATCCATAAAATACAACAGACCTTGTGGCATTTCCCCAATTGCACTAAGAGTCCCACACTGTAACACGTTTTTAGACAATTTAAATATTTTTACACAAAAAACCTGTGAGTCTTTGCTTTTTTTTTTTTTTTAAGGCCAACGAGTCTGATGAAGATTTCCAACGCTGGTATTTATTTCTTATCTGCTACTGAGAGCTTGTACACCAAACCACAGCTATGCATTGTGAGATGTTTTACAGTTGATAAAAATTAGGGTTCGTTCGAAATTATGTAATTTGTCTACACATATCGATTTTACTCATGTTTATAATCTACAGTAGTTTACACACAAATGCAAAAGCCATTCCAGTCAATCAATGCTGCTAGGATAGCACATGCTTACATGGCACACATACGAATTCACAATCATTGCGAGACATTTTCTGCTTGACCCAGATCATATGCAAGTAAAAATTACGTGATCCACGTAAGCATAAATAAAATATAAATTATATGCAATAAAGATATTGCAGTGATCAGATTACGCGCAAGTCAAGTAAATTATATGCATCCCTAAAATCAAGAGAGTTCAATTAGGGACAGTTGACATTTAAATAAAGAGTCCTCCAGTGGAGTGTGTCCAAGATGGCGGCTGCAGCGGACACATTCTACTGAGTTACGTGCAAGTCCTCAGAACCATCCGAAGATTAATGGTAGACACCTTCCAGATGCTTTACACGGAGGTGCAGCGGAAGCACACATCAAACACTAGGAGGTGAAACAATGAATCCTACTGATAAGTCTGAAATACGCCGTCTTAAACCCTGCAAAGGTTAGGGTGGTGGAGGGAGACACCACACACATCTACCTCTCTCCAGTGGAAGCGTGGAACTGGCAATAGACAAAGGGTGCCCAAGTTTGCAAGTGGCATAGGAAGAGACAAACATGAGGTACAAAATCCAGGGTTTGACAGACACATGAACAGGTGGCTAAGAAACGGAAACAAGTTGTTTCTGAGATTTTCCATCAAAACCAAAATCCCTTAGCGGCACTAGCAACTGACCCGGAGACCAAGGATGGTCATGGAACACATGGGCCAGGGACCTCTGAGCATGAATTTCCACAGGGACCAGCTTTGAGATCCTAAACTGCAGATGCTATTATATAATTACCCTTTCCTTTACAGGACTGTCCTTCTGCAACCAGCAGGGGAGCGGGTTATCCAGTCTTTTTCGCTCTAATGTTCCTTGGTACAGGTGGTTTGTGGGGCCTAGTGATGTTCTCTCCTGTATATTTGTGGGGGTCTTACCATTGGAGAGAGCTAGAGTGGCTGACACGCCCCCATCAGACTAGAAGTAGTTTGTGATTGTCGAGATTTTATTTTATGTAATGTGTAAGCATTGTGGTGTAGATCATGTTTGGATCTTGGCCTGGTTGCAGAGTTGAAGTTGAATTTTGCATTTGGTTGGTTGGAAGCCTGAGTGTTGTCTGTCTGCATGATGAGAATGTTGTGAAGAGTGATCAATTGAGAAGTGTAGTGAAATGGATGGCAGGTCAAAGACCTTCTCCAATCCGACTATGGAGGAGTCTAGGCAAGTTAGGCAAACCAGATATAATTTGCTAATATGGAAAATAGGAAGCATGGCCACTCCACAGAAGCAGCATAATAAATACACATATCTTCGACACATGCATACAGCATGCCTGGAAGAAACGCATCTGGTTAGGGACCAAGAGGTGCGAGAGCATTTGTGTGGTACGTCCTACTCACCTTCTGCTAGAGGACTGTGGCTGTGGATAGCAACAGGGGTCCCACTGGTCATTTGTAATTTTAAGATTGACATAGAGGGTAGATATTTGGTAGTGGAAGGAACATTGGATGGAGACCTCCTGATAATCGTAGGTATTTATGCACCAAACATTAATCACTCCGACTTTATTCGCAATCTTACCCCCGGCCTGATTGACAAAGTTTGTGGAGCGAAGACTTAAACTGTGTCCCTGACATAGAATGGGGCAGCACTACCCCGCCAGTGCCTAAGTCACATTGCAGTGCGACCACGCATCACTTGTGGCACTGGATAGAGCCTATACAAGTTACAGACATATGGCGGCTGAATCACCTGCTGACACAAGAGTATTCGTTTCACTCCCCAGTCCACTGTGTTCATGCGTTACTGGACCTCATACTGTACAGTTCCGCTTAAAGGTGATGGTCAGGGAATATTTGGCCCCACTTTACCAGACCACTGCCTCTTGAAGATAGGGGCTGGAATGGGGAAGTGGATTAGCTAGAATCCCAACCTGGAAATTGAGAAAAGAGGTGTCTCAGGACCTCCCTTTCAGAGAGACAGTACTGAAGCATATCACACAGTATTTCAATGAAAACTAAGGCATTGCTACCAATGGGATGCCTTTAAGGTGATTATATGGGGCCACTGCATTGAGGCACCAGAACGATGTTGGCCAGAGAGATTGTGGAGGTGGAACGTAACCTGTCAAAATTGGAAACTTCTTTGGTGGGGAATAGGGACAAAGGGGAACCAGTGTTAGACCTCCGAAAACAACAATGGGAGTTGACTGACAGGTTGGGGCAACTTGATTATAGAGAATATGCTGCAAAGTAACATGGAGAGTGAGACAGAATGAGAAGGACGTTGACATGCCTTTTGAGAAACACAAAGGATCCAGCACTCATTGGCGCCTTCAGAGACCCTAGGGCTATTGTGGTTAACACATAGGCAGGTACAAATTATATCCTTAGGGCCTACTACAATGACCTCTACAATGATGCCACGCAACTGGACTCAACCGACTTACAGGCATACATGCACACAGTTACTCTGCCTGAGATCTCTACCAAGAATTAGAACAGGCTATCACAATTGAGAAAATACACATCGCCATAACCCAAATTTCTGACTATTTATTCCCCGGGTATAGATGACCTCACCGATTTAGTTTAACACCACTTATAAAACATAAAGCTCAAGTGGCACAGAACCTGCTGACAATGTATGGGGCTGCTAGGGAGATTGTCTACCTACAGGCATCCATGCAGGAAGCACTAATAGTGGTAATAGCTTCAGCTGCTGTACACTTTGCCCCTCACTAGTGTGCAAACGGGCAAAAGATATCAGCCATTTTGGATATACACAGGACCACAATGTAGGGGTGCCCACTGTCTCCGATTGTATTTGCAGTGGCACAGCAGAGTGAAAGGATGACCCCTATCGCTCCCAGTTAGGATCGTGGCCAGACTTGTTTAAGTATTTAGGGATGAATGTGTACCATGAGAAGGACGACCTCATTGACAGTGACTTGGGGAGAGTACTAGCGTCTTCCCACCAGTCCTTGAGGTTTTGGGTGACTTTCTGCTCTCACCCATGGGCAGAGTGGTGATAGCTAAGATGCTATTGTTGCCACAACTCCTATACTTCTTCGTAGCCCTACCGGTATTTTTTTGAGGAACTCCGTGCACTCTTAATTTAATTAATTTGGGGTCCCACAGGAGGAGAGTGGCCTTGGATAACATAGAGTGTCCGAGGAGGGCCTCAGGGCACCAAATTATAAATTATGCTATGCAGGTGCACAATAACAATGGAGCATGCACTGGCTAAGATTGGCACCCAATACTGAGAGGGCATATTTGATGAGTGTACTATGAGGGTGCTCCCTCATTGATTCATTGCTGGGTCCAGGTATGAGTGGTGCTGCCCAAAACAAGCTAACTCTGTGCAAACAAATTGTGGGACAAATACATTAATGCATGGGAACAGTCCCGACTGTATGCCTCCCAAATACCAATATCATTGATGCCCGAGATGAAAGTGGTGGTATAAACACATAATGTACAGGTGTAGACCAACGTAGGGGTGAAACTGATGGAGGATTTACATAGGAGCTGAACTCTTTAAACCTTTACTGAACTATGTGACGCACATGGCATACCACAGGGCTAATTTCTCTGGAAAACTGCAACGTCTACTGCCACAGGGACATGGAAAGTGAGCAATTACCACACTATGCAACACATTGCACACAGAACACAATGCCCATGGCCTCCAATCTGGGAGAAGGTGTGTGAGGGACTCGGGTTACGAGATATCTGACGCACAATAGGGGACTGCCCCAGAATATGTTAAGAGAGTGTCCAGAAGCACCAGATTGAAATGCACCCAGTTGAAATACCTCCATCAAATGTACCTGGCACCAAGGTTTGTGCGTCAGATGTTCAAGAGTGCATCCTCTAGTTTCCTCAGATGCATACAGGAATATGCTTGGTTTTACCATATGATATGGGAGTGCCCCGTGATCTGAAGAGCATGGCGTGAAGTGCTTGAAGCGGTGGCTGAGGTCACAAACAGGAGTGCTCGCCAACACCAGGCCTCTGCCTATTGGGCATAATGAAATGAACTAAAAGCACCAGATATATGCCCAAGTTCATAAACGTAGCACTCATACTGTTTAAATGGTTTATTGCAATGTCATGGAAGGCTGTGGTTACATCCGGTATTAAACGATGGTTACATGATTTCCATAAATGGCCATTGACTGAATGTGACAGCCTCACACTGGACAGAGGCAGGGCTGTCGGAGAGGCTAACTGCATGTCTAGGCTACATATGTTGTGAGAGTTGAAGCAAAAAATGTATGAGGCCCTCTTGAAGCCGAAAGTGCATTCACAAACTGTATGCCCCCTGGCTAATACAGGGTGGTAGGGAGTAGGCCATTGCCTTGACAAACACTATGTCATAGTTGGGTATTCGAATTACCTAAGTGTTGGACCCAGTGATGGTAGATATTACAGTGGGTTATGGATTGGTCTGCGCACTGGAGATGTCTTTGAGTGGGTGTCATCATGGGGGCTTGGGGCTTGCCTGTTCTTTGTTATGTTGCTTATATTTTGTTTTTGTTTCCTTCAGTTTTCTTTGTCTTTTTTCTCTGACTGTCAATATGCATATGCAACCTGTACATTATGTCAGCACGCCTCATTTCTGTAAATGACGGGAGTGGTGTAAACCTAGATTCCTTTATAAAGCCTTCAGAATCCCCCCCCCCACTGGAATTCCCCCGCTCCCGCCTCCCAGCCTCTCCTCCTTCCCACCTCCCCTACTTAATGGTGGCCTCTGCGCGGTCGCACAGCTGGCATGCCAAAGGCAAGCCCGTCTGTGCCCGTCTGCGACCTGACCGCGGCCAGCGCCAGAAACCCTGGACCTCCCACTACCACATCGCTAGGACACCACCACCCTCCTCACACTCAATCCTGGAAGACTTAGAGAATGCCAACCGGCCTTACCAAACACGACCCACAGCCAGTTCTCCTGCCTCCACTGCTGCTGTTAGACCCTCACTGCCACCCCGGCCTCCAACACCACCGATGCCAGCGCCGACAACACCCTAAAATGCATCCTCCTCAATATACACTCTGTACACAAACACGCCATGGAAATCTGGAACGTACTCGACTCTCTCTCGCCCGACATCACCTTCTTCAAGGAGACCTGAACCAATGTATCCTCTGCCCCGACATCAGCACCGCCATCTCAGACGGATACTAGATCCAGAGGAAAGACCGCCCCACCCACCCAGGAGGGGGCCTCGCCATCGCCCACAAGAGCACCCTCGGCCTCAGCATCTCCAGCGAAACCTTCCCCTCTACTGAACACCAGCACTACCAGATACAGACCACCCCAAAGCCAAACTCCGAGGAACCCTCGTCTACAGCCCCCCCGGCCCCCGAACACCCTTCGCCACAACCATCACCGGCTTCATCGCACTCCACGCCATCGCCTCAACAAACTACATACCCATTGGAGACCTAAACTTCCACCTCGACAACCCCAGCAACCCCCACTCCACTATCCTTCGTGACAACCTCGATAGCATCGGAATTAAACAACTCATCAACACACTGAGCCACAGTGCAGGACACACCCTCGACCCCATCTTCGCGGCATGAAACAGCATCCAATTCAGTCACACAATGCAGCCACCATGGACCTAACACGACTGTGTACACTTCGCCATCAACAAACCACAGCACCGAAACCAGGCCCACGCCCACCACGAAGGAACTGGAGCATGGTTACCGACGAGCAACTTAACTCCACCCTCACCCGAGACAACCACACCTGGGCACCCGACACAAATGACGCAAACGACGCAGCCAGAGAACTTCACACCTGGATCTTCAACTGCGCAGACGAGCTCGCCCCACTACGCAACCCTGACAGACAACGCCCCTGGACTGCCTTGTTCACCACCGCTCTCCAAGAAGCCAGATGCACCTGCAGATGCCTGGAGAAGAACTGGAGAAACATCAAGACACCGAAAACCACACCACCTACAAGGACGCCATGACGGACTACCACAACCAGATCAGAGCCACCAAGAGGAACTTCATCCACATCAAAATCCTGGCCAACTCCAAGGAACTTTTCAGTGTCATTCAAGAATTCACCCCATCCCGAGACCTCTGCGACAAGCGTGGAACCTATTTCCATCTCAAGATAAAAAACATCTACAACAACTTCTTCGACCATCCTGTAAGTGACACAGACGGCCCCTGCCTCCCATAAACACCAGCCAGCCCACCAACTCCAACTGGACACCGATCACAGCCGAAGACATCGCCTCGACCATGAAAAGCATCCACTTGGGGGCCCTACTGACCCCTGCCCCCCTCACATCTACCACAGAGCCACGGCTGCCATCGCACCCGAAGTACAATGCACCATCAACGCCACCTTCAAAACAGGCACCTTCCCAGATGACTGGAATCACGCAGCAGTCAGACCCCTGCTCAAGAAGCACAGAGACCGCCCTACTCACCGCCACAGACATCCGCACTCTCCTGGACCAAGACCACTACTCAATCTATCAGCGGCCTTCAACACCGTCTCCCACTGCACACTACTCGCCTGACTACTTGACGCAGGCATACAAGGAACAGCCCTGGATTGAATCTGATGATTCCTCACCAGAAGAAGCCAAAGGATGAGACTCCCACCCTTCCTCTACGACCACACGAAATCACCTGCGAAGTCCCACAGGGTTGATCACTGTGCCCCACCCTCTTCAACATCTACATGGGCCACCTCGCAGCCATCGTCCGACCACACGGCCTCAACATTGTATCCCACGCCGACGACACCCAGCTCATCTTCTCCCTCACCACATACCCCACCACTGCCAAACTAAACTTTCAGAAAGGAATGCAAGACGTCACAGTCTGGATGACCAACAGCTGCCTGAAGCTCAACGCCAAGAAGACAGAAGTCCTCGTCCTCAGTATAACCCCTTGTGAACGGGACAGCAAATGGTGGCCGACCGCCCTCAGAAGTCCACCTACCCCCGCAGACCACGCCAAGATCCTTGGCATCGTACTCAGCTCATCACTCACCATGAACCGACAGGTCAACAACATCACCTCCAGCTGTTTCAATATCCTCTGCATCCTCCACAAGACCTTCAAGTGTATGAATGAATGAAATTGTACTTGTATAGCGCATGGCTACCCTGAGGCCTCCCAGCGCTATTTGATAGAAGAGCAGAAAAAGCAGAAGCTGTGATGTTAAAGCGATGCCTGAAAGAGGTGAGTTTTTTAAGAGCTTTCGGAAGGCCAAGAGGTTGTTTTCCTTCCGTAAAGTGGGAGGGAGAGATTTTTGCAGCATTAAACGAAAAAGCACGACCACCCCATCTGGATCTTTGTATTTTCTTGGCGGTGGCCAGACATTAAGAACTGGAGCGCAGGATTCTGTGAGGGAGATAGGGGGTGACCAGTGAATGGGTAATAGCCGGACCAGTCTTCCAGATGGCTCTATGCGCCAGGCACATGGCTTTAAACTGTATCCTGGCCGGAATAGGGAGCCAGTGAAGACTCCTCAATGCTGGTTTAGCAGATTGCCACCTCGAAATCTGGAAAAGCAGGCGAGCTGCGCAATTCTGAGTTAATTGCAATTTGTGGATTGTAAATTGAGGAGTTCCAAGATATATGGCATTCCCATAATCAATATGCAAATAGTGGTTCTGTCGGATTGTACTCAATCTCTGTGATCTAAACAATTACTTGGCTTACTTTTTTCTCATATGTACTTTTTCATGAAAAACATAGAGATACTTTAAAGAAATATGCACACACCAAACGTTTTTTTCTTGTACGCAAAGTTGTAATTATTCAATCACTTTGCAAAAGAATTTTTTCTTTTTAGATATTAAAAAAACGGTTGTCCATACACATTGAAAATATAATGACAATAAATAAGTGCTGCAGTGAATAAACGTGATCTGTGACTAATGGTGACTGTTATAGTGATACAAATTCGTGAAAAATGCAATTAGATACACTGGTCCAGCAATAACTTCAATTTCCTCAAACAGTATTGTAAATCATATTTTTCTGTTGAGATGTAGTGAGGACCAATTGGTGGATTAGCGTCGACTTTTCGACCCAGCGGTATGGTGCCGGTTTATTAGCAACCGTTTCGGGTCTTCATCAGGACAAAAGGGGGGACAACCTAAAATTAGATAAAAGGTGCCTGTTTTAGTGATGGGTGTGTGCATGACTCATCCAAAAATTGGAGAAGCACGGCGGGACTTGCTCACCTTAAAGAAGGAGACTGAGGTGTCTTATTCATAACCTCCGTGGGATGATTGTTCTCTCTTATATCGAAGCGTGGTATCTGTAGGTTATTAATATCAATAAATACCAACCCTACATGTTATTTAAAACAGGGGGGGGGGAGGGGTGGACATTCGAGTTATCAGTACACGTACCTTCGTAAAAGAATTTATCACCGTCCGGTGACGAATTCGGGTTTGAAGTTACCGCAGCCGCGATCACCTAAACAATGAACATGCCTTAATTAGTCAGCTTCCTATCCGCATGGGTAGGAATGAGGGGTTTAACAGAAGGAGGGGTGCGCCAGGCACCATACCGGTGGCCATGTAACTTACGGTGACCGCACTGTGCCAGCCTTTTGGGTTCATTAGTTGAGGACTTACTTGAGGAGCATGACAGCAGACGTCTGTATCTCTCTCCCGTTCACGAGTCAATGGGTAGGGATCGCATCTGATTACCTTTTAAAAGCCAATTGCGTCAGCGTGGCGTGCACGTCTGGGGAACACGTCATGTGTGACGTGTAGGGGGGTATACAAAACCCGGAGGGCATGTTCATATGACAGGGTTAATTGGAAAACCCGTACTGGCCGAAGTAAGATTACAACCACGGGTATAGAGGAAACTGGTCAATTGAACCAGGACTTTTAATGGGACTATGTCAATTGTGACTGGGACTGTTAGAACTGGAGGTCCTAGCATGTGGGCGCCAGCGTACAAGTCGAAAACACAGTCTGTGCCGGGTATGCACGGCATCCAATTGTTACACTGTTTATCAAGAATGTATATTTTAAAAAAAATGCATTTACACAAGACACATTAGCAAGTTATCATACAGTGCCTAATTGGGGTTACATAACAAGTGTTTGTTAAAGTCTGCTCATATGTAAACATGTTTCTTCCTGGCTATTCAAACCCTGTGCTACAGAGTCTAGGTTATGGATCCAGAGGCACTCTTTGTAGTTCAAAATGGGGGCCATGTCCCCTCCTCTCTGGTGTAGTTCAATTTTTTCCACACCCAACCATTCCAGGTGTTCATGTGAGTGGTTGGACATGTTGTAGTGTTCTACTAGCGGGGCACCATGGACTTTGCACCGGATTCTACTTTGGTGTTGTAGGATCCTGTTTTTTACTCGTTGGGTGGTTTGGCCTACATATAACAGTTGACAGGGGCATTTGATGACATAGATGAGATTTTGGCTATTACAGTTTGTGAAGTTGGTCATTGTGTATGTCTTATTTCTGTTGGTGAAAGAATTGACAGTCTTGGTGTATTTGCATGCTTTGCATGCTCCACATCTACGGTGTCCTGTTATTGGTGGCATTCCTAGTTGGCTCCTGATGTTCATGTTGTTAGGAGTATCCAAGAATGAGGAGACCACATGGTCCTTAATGTTTTTGGCCCTTTTGAAAGTGCACATGGGTGTTTCCTCAATTCCAATCTCTGGCCCTACTAAGTTCCAGTATTTCTTAATTATTTTGTTGATATCGTGGCTCCTGGTATTGAAGGTTGTTACACAGATCAATCTTTCAGTTGTATCAGGCTTTTCCACCACTTCTAGTAGCGTTTCTCTGGGTCGATACCATGCCCTCTTGCGTGCTCTGTTGAGTAGGCCTTTGGGATATCCTCTGTCTCTTAGTTTCATGAGAAAAATGTCTGTTTCTTTGAAATAATTACATCGTTTGGTGAAGTTTCTACGGATACGTAGAAATTGTCCGTATGGTAGATTGTCGCGAAGATTTCTTGGGTGGTGGGAATTGTATTGTAACGATGTGTTGCGATCAGTTGGTTTTTTATAAAGATTCATTACAATTTTGTCATCTTCCACCTCGAATGTTAGGTCAAGGAAAGGCAGCGCGTCTCTGTTGCATGCCATTGTGAATTTGATGTCTGTAGAGCGGTCGTTTAGCCACAGCAAGAAAGTATTTAGATGTTCCTCAGTACCATTCCAGATCATTATGATGTCATCTATATATCTGTTCCATGTAGAGGATGATTTCGAGTGGAAACATATCTACTCTGAAGATAACCCATACTCCAACTGCATCACTAAATGGAACAGATATATAGATGACATCCCCATTGAGCTTGAGGCAGGAGAGTTCCATCCACTTGGTCACCACCTCTAGGCATGGACCTAGGGTGCTAGACGACCCCTCAAAGTGATTTAATGCTACCACTAACTGAGTGTCGTCTGCGTAGATGATGATCTTAATGCCGAATGGATGGACAATCTCCGCCAGGTGACTCGTATAGTTATTTAAAAGCGTGGGGCTCAGGGCAGAGCCCTGAGGAACCCCACAGCTAAAAGGGAACCGAGAGGACACCACATCTCCTTCAAAGACTTGGAAGAAGCGGTTACTGAGGAAGGACTTTAACCAGGTCAGTGCCGTGCCTGGCACTCCCATGCTTTTAAGTCGATGGGCCAAGATGTTATCATTAACAGTGTCAAACGCGGCTCTGAGGTCCAGGAGGATGATTGCCGCAGTTCCTCCCTGGTCCAGTAACCTTCTTGCCTCCTCCGTCACCGCTAATAGTGCAGTTTCCTTCCCATGCTGAGGACGAAAGCCTGTTTGAGAATCATGCAACAGGTATCCCCCCTGAGTCAAGGAAGACAGTCACCCACGCACTCATCACCAGCAGACTGGACTATGGCAACCCACTCTACACCGGCATCAACAAGTCCCTACTCCTCAAACTCGAGACAATACAGAACACCACCGCCAGACTTGTCCTCGGCATCCCTGACACGAACACATCAGCCAACACCTACGAAGTCTCCACTGGCTCCCCATGGAGAAAAGAATCACTTTCAAAATCCTCACTCTTGCCAACAAATGCCTACACAACAACGGACCAAAATACCTCAATGACAGAATCAACTCCCTCTACCCAAAAGAACCTCCAATCTTCCAACCTCGCGCTGGCCGAAACCCTGCGCATTCACAGAGCCAGAGCAGGCGGAAGATCCTTCTCTCACATTGCAGCCAAGACTTGGAACAAGCTACTGGCAGACATCAGACGAGCCCCCTCCCTGAACACCTTCAGGAAGACCCTCAAGACCTGGCTCTTCGGCTAAACAGATCTGCGAAGCCCCCTCCCTCAGCACCGTGAGACCATCACGGTGAGTAGCACGCTTACAATTCCCTGATTGATTGATTGACAATGAGACACATATACTGGCCTCCGACATGTTCTTCGGGTTTGAATAAACAGCATATTAAACACATAATGAAAAAAAAAGTAACATGTCCTCTAATCCTCGCTCAGAATATTATTCACTGGCATATTTATATTCAGTTTCCATAACACTGTAGCTTGAGTTGCTACACACTCTCGAATAAAAGTTCCACTAAGTCCATGTTGTAGGATTTAGAAGTCACTTTAGTTTCAAATTTAACACCATTTTTTTTAAACATCTTCATTGGGGCACTCAAATATAGAAACTACAAAAACTAGATCTCCATAATTTAATGTCACATATCAACATGCTTTGACTAACCATTTGCTGCTTTAAAAAATATTTTTCAACAATTTTCTTTTCATCAATTGATTTACGTTTAAATTTTTCATTTTGGAACATGCTGTAAAACAATCATCCTTGAGGTTTTTTTGTTTAAAAAAATAGTGGCATAAGGGAATAAATTAAATTAGTTAGACCACAATAGACTAGTGACGGGATCCTTCCTGAGTGTGAAAATGATTGTGTGTATGCAGTTGTTTCATAAAGGTTAGTAAGTGTACAGTTCCTATGTACAGATTGTTGTATCAGCATGCTAAACACAGTACGCCTTATTACGAGTTCTGGACCACTGAACCAATGGTGGGGCTGACCACCGCAACACAGCAGGACATCCTGCAGTATTACGACTGTGTTGGTCAGACCGCCATGAGAGCTTCAGCACCTCTGGGATCAAGGATCCCGCTGGGCCAGTGATCTTTTCCCTGGCAGGAATATGCCGACATATTCTGAATTGCCATTTCACCGCCCTTTATATGAGGTGAACCTGCCATGAAAAGGGTTGCAGAATGGCAACGAAGGGGGCCCTTACATGGCTCCCTCCCGGATTGGGTCCTGGGGGTACATGTAGGGGGGGCACATGTAGTACCCCTTGGATTTGCACCACCCCTTCCCGCAAGGTGTGGGATATATATCCACCCTGTGAAAGAAGGAGTAGTCAGCGCTCTGACTGCGCGGTATGCATGATAGGCTCTTCTATGAGCCTCGCAGACCACCGCAGGACTGCCCACAATACCAGGATTTAACTCCTACTTTGGTGGGCGGACACACCACTGCTTTGGCTGTCCTACAGCGGAGGGCGCATTGCACCGTCTGCTGTAGGATTGCCAAAGACGCAATATGGCCCAAAGTATTGCAGATATAAGGATGCCCCGTCCAAGCCTTGGTTATACTCTCCACTCTCCCACCGAGAAAAGGTTGATTCAATTTGTCACGAGGATGAATAATGATCACAATATGTGCTCCATAGACAGTATTATTCTTCCCACTTTTGTGGCTAAGCTAGCGCGGTATATGACACAATTCATTCATTCATTGTCTTTTCTCTTTTACTGATGATATCACACCCTCTAATAACAGTTTTTGCCTTCATCGCCCGCAATTATTTGCATGCAGGTTAAAATAGTCTGCATAAACGATGGTAGACTCAGCTGCCTTCAAGAAAATGTGCATTTTAGTTGCATATAAAGGTGACTAGATAGACTTTTATGACATTATTTTCTCTCAGGTTATCTCACCCATATGAAATTCTCCAGAGTAACCTAAAAGTAGTATGTACGCCTATTTGTAGTCTTTTCAACAGGATTGACCCTTTACAACTATTTTCGTTGTAATGTTTTTTATGGTCACGTTATTTCACCTAAAGATGGGGTCGAATGCATGTTGTAAGGGCCTCACAGGAAACAGATCTCTCTTTCTTGTTGGCAGTTAAATGAAAAATCAATGATGGGCGGTCTCACACCCAATGTCCCTGAGAATTAGTTGGGTCCTACTCTGAAATTTGCACATCAAATGTTTGTGTGAAGCTGCACACAAACATTTTGTTCACACACTGAGAAAACATAGTTGGGGAGAATAATGTTGGCACATCTACCTTAGCTTCATTAATCTAATCATTTCGTTATGTTCTGAACTCATTTCTCAATCTTCCATCTCCATTGCATCCAAAAAGTCCTACATGATGCAACTGACCTTTAAAAGAAAATAATAAATTGTGAAACAAGGAAATAATTCAAAAGCCTTACGATCCAGTATGCCAATGGTAATCCATGGAAATCTCACTGGTTTCTGAGAGATAAGAGAATTATGTTGATGAGATAATCAGTTTAGTGCTGACAGTCCATGTCATAAAATCTATAATGCACATAATCCAAAGCAGCAGAGCCACTTTCCAATTAACCCACTGCTCTCCAGTCATTAAGGGAAAGGGAGTCAACTAAGTTGCCAGAGATCTTAGAGGAGTCAGTAAGGCTTTGGTACTTTAATACCTGCCTTTCTGGCCTGAACATGAAGCAGAAAGACAAGCACCTTCTTATATCAGATGGTCTAACTTTCGTTTTAAATATTAAAGTTTATTGAATCTGTAAATGGCTAGAATATATATTAGTAACAGAGTTTGAGACTAGTATTGACTACGAGTGACAGATTTTTTAAATCTGAAACAAATAGTTACACAGTTATAGTTAGGATGGTGTTTGTATGGGAAAGGGATTTCTTCCCATACAAGTTGTGGGGGCAGTGTGCCTCTTTGTTCTCCCTTACACTAGGACGCACTAATGGTGTACCCATGATATTGATACTGAGGACAGCACAACTGTAAAGAACAACATTTAGTGGCTCTTTGATAAGGTGAGGCCTAGTATCAAGATGCTAGCATTTAGGGATTATTGAGCCCTTAAACAGGTGATGGTCTAGTCCAGAGGTGTTGGTTTCCAAGGCTGCCCCTCCAGGTTTCACACCTGAACCGAGGTTTTGCATGGACTACCGTGGGCTCAGTGCATTCATCTGGACTGGTGCACACTGATCGACTTGGAGTTGCTGAGTCCCTCAGCACATTTGACTTAACATCTGGGTACTGGCCGACTGTCTTGACCGAGGGGGCAAAAGAGAGGTGAGCATTCTCAACACCAGAGGAGCACTTCCAGTTCTCTGTCATGCCTTTTGGGTTGAAGAACACCTCTGCCACCTTCCAGAGGCTGGTCAATCAGGTCCTGGCTGGGTTGGATAACTTCAGTGCAGCCTATCTAGGCGACATTGCGTTCTTGATATCTAGTTGGGAGGACCATTGGAACCTCCTCTGGGAAGTGCTTCACGCTCTGCAGAGCACAGACTAACTATCAAGGCCAGTAAGTGCCAGATAGGGCAGTATTCTGTGGTCTACTTGGGACAACAAGTAGGAGGAGGCAAGGTGCAGCCCTTGCAGCCCAAGATTGACACCATTCTGACTTGGAAGCCTCCCAAGACCCAGACAGAAGTGAGATCCTTCTAGTATCACTGCATATTACAGGAGATTCATCCAATGATATGGCGCCATTGTTATCCACTTGACAAAGTTGACTTCCAAAAAGCAGCCACATCTGGTGAGCTGCACAGAGGTGTGCCCAAAAGAATTGGACTCCCTGAAAGAAGTCAGGCACACAGCACCTGTGCTCAAGGCCCCTGATATCTCTCAAGAGTTTGTTGTGCAGGCAGATGCTGTCACAGCTAAATGTAGAGGGCCTGCATCAGCCTAGAGCCTTCATCAGTAGGAGGCTACTTTCCGGGGAACGGAGGTGGAGAGTGAATGAAAGGGAAGCCTTTGCTGTGGTCCGGGCGCTGCATGGTTGGCACTCACTTCCGGGTTGATACAGGCCATAGGCCCCTTAGATGATTAATGCAGATGATTGGTGAGAATCCCAAACTGTTGAGGTAGTCCACCACCCCACAGACAATGGACTTTATGGTGGAACATGATCCTGGCACAGACCATGCCAATGCTGATATTCTCTCCAGGTTCTTCGACCTTAGTGAAGAGCAATCCAAAGGGGTTGGGTAACTCTCCCCACCTTCAGCTTGGGGGGACATATTAGACCTGGCATCCTGAGTGTGATTTCCCCTGACTTTTACCTTCTGACTAGGGGTAGGCGGAACTTGCAGGGTTCAACAAGCGGTAGAACATCATACTTGGAGCAGTGGCAGGAGTATCAATACCAGCCATGCGGTGGCACTATCCCCACACTGATAAATCCTTTCTCTCTGTTTTCCAATGTATTTTATAGTGAGCTTGGAGCAGAGCCTTGCGCTGCATGAACACTGTACAACACATACCGTGAACACGAAGGGGCAAGAGCTGGGCACATGGTACAAACCGACTGCAAGGGGCTAAAAAGAATAAAATATTGGCATAGTTTCCATGATGCACTCGTAGGGTGGTCACGTCATGTGCCCAGAATCTAAACGATTGCATTACTATCAAGTTTGTCCTTTCCATCGGACACACCAGCTCCCAAGACTGACCCCGTAACCTAACTGTGGCCATAAGTGCATCTTTCCTATTAGTCACATAACGTACCAATAACTAAATGTACAGCTCACGCTCCTTGCACCAGGCCTCTGCTTCGCTGGAGATGTGAACTGCAGCAGTGAGCACTATCCATCAAGAAGAGCAAATTATGGCGCTGTTAGCAACTAAAGTAATTTAACACAATCAGCCTGAGACTACACAAAAGCAACCACATCATCCACCACGAGAGAAAGTCACATAACAGGGAATTCCGGGCTAAAGTTCAGGATGCTGAACCCGGTCAGTTGAATTGATTCTACATCACAAATCCCACTCCCCAACTCTCCTTTACTTCTTCTTACCTCCTCTCTGGGTGGACCGCCTAAGCTAGGCTCTGTCTTACTGCCTGCTACTGCTGTGCTGAGTCTGACCTGGATGCTGTCACACAGAGAAGAATGAGGATCCTCACTGGCCTGAACAAGGGCAGGCCCAAGAGCTCTCTGAGGCTCTGCAAACTGCACATAGTGCGGTCACTCGAGTCACTGGCAGTGGAGGGAGTGATCTGGCCCAGGAGAGTGGTGGTGCTGCTTGCGAGTTCAATCACCACCCAAGGCACTGACCCCATAGCCAACTGATAGAACCCGCCAGCAAGCCCACAGCCTGGTATCGCTGCTCCTGCAACTTCCTTTGGGCCCGCTGCTTCTTGGGAGTGTCTTCTCTGCTTCTGCTGATGTCATCGGGCCTCCAGGTCATGTGACCATGCTGTTCTGCTGACCACAGAGGGGATTTATTTATTTTTCTCTATACATAAGCTTTTGTTGATATTGACTGTGCTGAAAAACTCCACTCTGTGGCGGAATGCGGAATTATCCGCAACTCCGCGTTCCACTCAGAGCATGGAGTTCCCAAAATTCCGCAAACTCCGCAAGTGGAGTGAATTTCTCCCAGCCAGGTCTATCCTAGCGCTGAAACTTTTCAGACACTCACCCCCAGTCACAGATCTGCGTTGAACTCATCATTGTTCTTTAGCCCACTCTGCCACCCCAGTTCGGACCCAGCTATATGCAAATTAGTCTTGACCCTGTGCCTCATGGGAACAGTTCCGCTCGAACTGCCAAGTCAGATCTTCCCTGGACCGGAAACAAGCATCCTGGGACTAGTTTCAGGGTAACACCCCTCATCAGCCAGGCTACCTTGAATCCAGTGGCAAAGTGAGCAAGGGACCCACGTCTGGGCATACCCTGTCAACTTAGGGCGAACAAAGCAAACAAAGAGATAATGGATGAACGCTGAAACTATTATATTGAGATGACTGCCTTTAATTTTACAATTGCGTTTGTAAATATTTTTTTCTTTCTGTTTTATGACAGCCCTGAGGAAATCCCTTTTGTGTTTTCAGGATGAAGCACGTTAGCTGTATTTCTCATGTCATTGTGTAAAGAAATAAAGCATATCTTTTGGAAATATACTCAGGGGCAGATTTACAGGCCCCTTGTGACACGCTTGTGCTGCCGTTGATTCACTTTTTGTAATGCTGCAGCGGCGTAAACAATGCTCCACATTGCTGCCTATTTACAACATGGCACATCTAGGGAGATGCTTCACCTTGTAAAGCCCTGCGCCACATTATACCTGCGTCAAGTGTAATGTTTGCAGGGTGGGCGTTCCCATGCAGGAATGCTTTGTAGAAGTGACACAGTGAAATCTACAATATTTCACTGTGCCACTTCTAGGACGCCACTGCGTCAAAACCCTGCGCCTGCTTGGAGCAGGCATAAGGAGTGACGCAGTGTATTAGGAATAGGTCTCCCCATGCATTGCTGGAGTTGCATCCTGCTTGCGACACAACTTCAGCAATGCGTGACTTTTGCACCGACAGATGCGTCAGAATTTCTGACGTATCTTTAAATACGGCGCATCCAAGGTGGCGCAAGGGTTTCGCACGCAGGAGCAAGGAAACTGACGCATCTATACAGATGCCTCAGTTTCTTGTGAATAAGCCCTTGAGAGTGTATTGGACTCATGAACTTTATGGATCAACTTAGTTCTAGATACATGAATGGACTTATTATATGGTCTGCCCTTTCCTCTACTTTTTCTTGTTATCTATTTTTGGTGTTTTTTTTTTCGTATGGTTAATCCTGAAAAGTACAGCGCGCCCCTTTGTGAAACGGCATAGTGTGCGATAACATATATCACAACTGTACAAAATAACAGCTTGAAGGCTAGCCCTACTGATTCTGTACAAATGTATTTTTTCTAATCTTCTACCAATAAGTAGAATCTTAGTAATAACATCAAAATGTACCGTTTTGAATGGGTCCCATTAGGGGGCAGTAATTGTGCTGAAGTTTCTGGAATACATGCGTGAATTGTTCATCCAGTGCACTTTTTCTCTTCATTGTGGAAAATGAATGCCTAATAATGCACCATTGCAAACTAAACCTCTGAAAATGATGTGCCATTTAGGCATAAAATCGGGAAACGCGAGAGCTCTGGACAGCCATATTAGTGTAGCAGGTAGTTCCGCCTCCCATTCAGTCGCTGGCCTCTCATCAGAGAGTTTAATCTCAGACGGAAATATTCACCACAATACAATGGTGTGGAGGCCATTAGAAATTTCCCAGAGACCAAAAGACAGTTGACAAGAGAATTCTTTTGAAGGGCACACACCTCAATAGAACAGTGCTAAATAACAGAGCCAAATTGTCCTGTGCCGTTCTATCTATCACGAAATATCCCGTCGATAGCAGGCCACCCAGGACTGTTTTCATCTGCTCGCTGGCCACCTACGATGTATGCGCGCGGAGCCCGATAAAACTGTCTTTAATGTCTCCCTTCAGTACGAATCACCTTCTTACTGGTAGTGGCGGAACGGACCAGCTTGGCACAGGAGCAGTGCGCGGCAGATGCTGTTGCCAGGGAAACCTGGTCCAATACATGCGCAGCACGGCACAGCTCGTTTATCGTAAAAGTCTACCTTGCGCTCTGCTGTTAATGCTATATTTTAATGGCTGTCTTTGCATATGTTTTGAATTGACATTTGCCAGGCTTACTCTTTCGATGATCTTTCTTGACTCGGGTAGAGAGGAGACGATTAAAAGTTCCAGAGCTTGTGATTCTGACTACTGTGGTTGAACAGTTAAAAAAAAAAAAAAAAAAAACGGGAATTCAGCAGTAAAGTACGCTTATTTTTCCCTTTAACGTTTGAACCTCGCTCAGCGATGAAATCAGACTGGTCAGCTGGTAATGCGGAAGGCGGCTGGTTAGGGAAGGAGTTAGATTGGCCTTTGTTCGGAGCTTAATTTGTCATAGAACGAGTGTCCGTGCTTAAACCTCTGGTCAGAAACCCAGGACAGGTCTGCTCGTTTTAAATTCTCTTCCAAATTCTTTCAAGTTTGTGTGTTTTCCTCTTGCTCATGGTCAATGTCTGATGAGGAAAAATAACTGCTTGTCCCCAAAAATGAGTGCATGAAGCCCCCACTGGCAACCACCGGCTCAAATTTAGCACTGCCTTTCTGTAGAAGGCGAAGGTTTTTGAATTCCAAACTTTGCTTGACTGGGAACCAGTGTAATGACCGCTCAGGGAAGATGTCCACGGCCGTCTGAAGTCAAGTCAAGTCTTTTCCAGTATGCTTTTGAGAACAGTGTATTTAAATTGGGGAAATATTGCCATGGCATTTCAGTCTCCAGGAACTGCTGATACTACGGGAATAATAATTCAGAAGTATTGTAGTGTTCTAACTTGCACCACAGGGGTCCACAGTCAAATGGGTAACTACAGTGTGGATTGGAATTACCATACTCGCTTCTGATAGTAATTCCCCATGGTCAGCCCTTTCACATCCATAAATTCCATCTTATAGTTGGTGAATTGAGAGATTGGGTTTGGTTCCCATATCCCTTGAAATTTCTGATTTAGCCACTAACACCTTTTCTTTGAAAACCTTGAATTACACTACACTACACTTGTGAGAGGCCTTAGAGTGGTATTGCCCATACGGTTTTGCAATAGACTTCAGGCTACTTTTTGGAGAACAGCAAAAGAGACATTACAACTTTCTAACACATGAAACACACTGGGCCTCATTCATAAAACAATATTGAACTGTGAATAACTCTTGAATTCCAGAGAAGAAAGTGACACACACTTAGCTTTATGAATGTAGTTTATAAACGAATATATTTTGTATATTAAGTGCTAAGTCGTGAGATAGCCAAGCATTGTCGTATACGTTGTTTTTATTATCTAAGTCAATGGAACGCATTTTCTACATGCAGAAGGATGAATGTATGAGTTGGCGCCCCCTTGGATCGATATCAGCTACACAAACTATTAAACGCTTCTGCAGCATGCATATTAAGGCATAGGCTGTAACACTGGGACTGGAACTTGTAACCTGCAGGTTACACACAATTCTCAGGAGAATGTTCATACTCTGAAGTATTCTGGCATTGACAACTTTCACCCCTGGTTTACACCCAGATCTCGGCACCATTAGCATTAACCTGCCAAACTGTCCTAATGATGCAAGAAACCATGACATATTCAAAATGTAACAGAGTATATAGGGAAGTCTGAAGTCCAACAGGAATTAATGCAAAAGAGAAAGCAGCACATGAAAAGATCAAAGAAGATTATAATTTCAACTGACTAGTGTTCTTGCCAGAGAACAGTCAGTAGGAGCCTAGGGCTAAAAGCCACAGAAAAACAACCTGGTATAAACATGTTTTCTCACAAAACACGTCAATAGAGCTTAATCGTGTAAACACATCTAATGTGTAAGTGGCTGAATCTCCCTCGCCCAGGAAAGCGTGGGATGCCCTTGAGGGGACGATATCATTCATGTGTCCAATAGTAGCCTCATTATTCGATCAAAATACTGCTTTCACTTGCCAGGTTTGAAAACGAAGTTACGCTTTCTAGGAAATGTGAAAAGTACAATTCTGAGCCCTATGGTTTCTGGGCCTTCTAGAGCCACAACATTTAGCAAGCATGTTCAGTGTTACTAACAACATTAAACATTCATATTTCCTTAACAGCGTTAATATATGACATGATTGCTAACACTGTATTACAAAGGAATATATGAACATGATGTGGGTGCAATGTATGTTTTCACACATGCAAACTGCACAAAGACATTAGAGGATGCCACGTTTTAATGGGGCATCATTAAACCCATTCTACACGGCGGCTTAACAAAATCCCGTGGGTATGAATAGAGACAATATAACATTTAAATAGCACATTTAAACTGAATTAGCTTTACACGTGCTGTTATTTCCCAACTCAATGCTATCAATTTCGGATTCTAACGTGAATGTTCAGGTTAGACAGATGTCTGCAATTAATGTCTGACCATATGAGCTACCTTACCAGAAAATGGACTTGATTTAACATCATACTTATTGTTGTATTGTATTGTATTTTATCCTATTGTAGTTATATTTGTGTAGTGCTTCTGAGACCTGCGGAAGCGCATTAGTGGAAGGGTACCATACACCTTGTAGGGTGTACTTCATTGAAAGTATGTAGAATTCTAGTGCAGTTTGAGAAGTGTTTTAGGTCTGAAGTTTTAGGATTCCCTTTACGAAATGTAAATTGCATCAAATAATATTTGTAATTTGTGATATCCTAATAGCAGTCTGCTACAATGCATTTGGCAGAATTGGGTGCAATTTGCACACAGATTTCTACTCAATGCATTGGTATTTTGTGAACCAAATCAAGTATTTACGGGTTGGTTCACAAACTTCCAATTCCTAGTGCGTCACAATTCGACCTACCTCATTAGTATGCATGAGGTATGTCGTAATTTGAGACCATCTATGATTGGTTAAAGTCACAGGCCTGGTGGCCTGCTGGGAGCCGCAGACCACCATATCTGTGATTGCTTTTAAACAATGGATTTAGGCCCAGATATCTGTACTGGGGTGAATGTATGACATTGTTCTGTATTATGTCCATCAATTGTTCTTTTTGCATTTGTCCCCCGAGTGGGACGGGTATGCCCAGACGTGGGTCCCGAGCTCTACATGCCACTGGAGTCAAGCTATCCTGGCTGATGAGGGCTGAAAGCCCGAAACCGGTCTTAGGATGTTTGTTTACAGTCCAGGAAGGACCTGGCCTGGCAGTTCAGAATGGAGTGTTCCCATTGGGCGTAGGGTCAAGACTGATTTGCATATGGCTGGGTCCAAACAGGAATGGCATGGTGAGCAAAAAAACAATGGATTTAGGCCCTGATCTCTGTACTGGGGCGAATGTATGATATTGTTCTGCATTCTGTCCATCAATTGTTCTTTTTGCTTTTAAATGAAGGAATCTTTTTTTTTACTACAGCCCATTTTCCTAAAATACATATTTCTCTGAATATATGTTTTAAAAGTAGTCAGTCGTCCCAAGGACCACTGCCTGCTTGTGAAATATGTGTTTGTTGACATTCAAAAAGTGGAAGGTGTGCCATTTGCAAATGCTTACCACCTCTTTTGATTTGGTGGTAAAAAAATGTATATTTTGCAACTGCATTTCGGTCGTAGAGCAGTACATAAACTAAAGAATCTGTAGTTGGAAGGGATGCCCTTTACATGTCACTTCCAAATTCTGATTCTGTATTTATCCTGAACCCTGAATTACAATATGGGTTTGACACGTATAAAAAAGCAATTTTGTAGCCGCAAAGCCTCAAATTTGACCTTTGTGATCATAAAATTGCTTGATTTATCGGGCTCTTAGTGTTGGAGTGATGACCAGAGTGGTGCTCCCTACCTGTCAGCTGTCACTGTGCTGAAGCAAAAGGAGTGTGAGATCAAACTCTTCAGCCATCCACCTTTCCAAGGTTGATACATAGAGTTATATAAGTTGGGTTATAATAACAGTTGCTATTTACAGTGCTTTGAAATGGCAGATGTGATATGAAGCACTACATAAAAAACATCTAAGACTCAAAAGTAGTATGAGGCAATCAAGCCTGGTGTGGTATGAAGCACTACATAAAAACCATCTAAGACTCAAAATTAGTATGAGCTAATTAAACCTTGAGATATGCCAGACTTGGTTCTGAAAGCTAAACTAAAATGGGGCTGCAGGTCTATGCTACTCCTTCTGCATAGTAGGTGTCACAGGAAGGCAAGACACAACCCACACTAACCAGTAGATCTCAGAAGGGTTTTTATTAAAAATGTTCTATCCAGTAGCAATGATCAATACAGGAAACACATCCAACCGGTACTCCACAGTCCTCTCTTCAATTTCTGGAGGTCTTTGGGGAGGGCAATTCTCTCCTTGTTGCTCCTTTAATATTGAAATTGTACCCTCGGGGAACCAGAAGATGGAGGCATGTAAGGTAAAGTCAGTAACAATGAGTAATTTGTCACCAATATCACCAGCAGGTGTTTTAACTAACCGCACGGGAACCCCTGCCAGAGATGTGACCAGTGAGAAACCCGCGTACACATTCCTCAGTCTTAAAACCGGACTACTTGGTCATCAGTGTGGAAGAAACCAGTTTAAGTGCTTCCTCACCAGTTGTTTACTCCACGTATCTCCCTTTACCCAGCATCCATCTCTCACCAGTGAGGATCTTATCCGGAAGAGTGCAGGTAAAAAAATGAAAGCATTACTGTAAGAAAGGAAACTTAACAAAACGTGTCATGCAACGCTACCAGATATGATTGCGATAGCAGCCACCATGCCACAGTGCGTGCCACCTCCCATGTCACTTGCCTAAAGCCGTGACTCTTGGGAAGAATCACAACCACCTTTTCCATTTCGCCTTTCCCCTGGGTGTCTGGAGTATCGCGGGTTCCTGGGAACTGCTCCCTCAGACCTCTGGTTGGTATGGGTGTCTCCGGAGTCCCCATGGACCGGAGCAAAATCCGTGCAGCGGGGCCAGGCTCCATTGTCCTTCTCACTCCTGTCATTCTCCCCTCCTCTGACAGTGTAGTGTTCTCTGTTCTCTCCCAAATCTGTGGCCATCATTGATCGCCTTCCGGACTTGATGTCACACCCCTTCCTGGCTTACTCTCTCAGCGTATGAGACTGCAGCGGTTATTGAGGGTTCGTCAAAGTGTCCTCTCTAGTTATCGGTGTGCACTCCTTTGTCTCTTACCAGGGTTAGATTGTCTGGGGTGCAGCATTACTGGTGTAGAGGCCTCAGGAAAATGTAGTCTCTGGTCTTGAGACAGAAATTGTTTTCCAGCTCACCAGGTCATGGTGGCATGAACTGGTAATGGGCAATTGTACCAAAACAACTAAACCTGGGTGTGCCCCCACTCCTAAGTGGACCTTGAGTCATGAGTTAGCCACATCTTCAGTGAGGCTTAATTCATTTGCCCTATTTGGGCTGGTTCCAGAAAGCTCCCTTCTCTGCTCAAACGGAAGGCTTTAGATTGATTACAATTTCGACTGGGCTTTGGGAGTGGGTGGGGAGGGGCCTCATAGACTGGGAATACACTATCAATGTGGTGCCTGCATTAGGCCTCGGCAATGAACTCCGTGCCATTTGTGAAGTTTGCAGAGTTTTCCGCACTCCACGAAGCACGCAGAATTACGAAAAACTCTGCTCCACTTGACTGAAATAAAATAGTGCCGGTGATCCTTTTTTAGTAAGGAATATGAACCTGTGTCTTTGTTGCATAAATGAATGTATTGAATTAGGAATCCAGGTGGGCCTCTACCTTGTGTGGACACAATGCGTCCAGTGGGTAACATGTCTGGATGTCTGGCATGGGGAGCGTGTGATCACTGTTTGTACTGTGTGTGCTGTGTCCTGATTGGCTATGTTTTCCTTACTTCATGTGGCATCTGACTTTATAGTGTTTTGGGAACGTGTGCACTCCTCTGGCCATGTATTCATTTATTGAGGCCTATATCCCTTGACCATTGTTGTGTCGCTACGCCTATCTGCAGGATTGATTAGGGGTTTCCTGTTTGCGCGTTTGTATGCCTGCTAAGTGCCACCTCACCTTTGACCTGTAAATCAGTGACCTCGGGCCTGGGTCTCAGGGCCTGCCTGACTACAAATTTCTGAGTCTGGTTGACATGGAGTTTATAATGGGCGAATTTGTCAATAAAGATGCAATTTGGTTTTAAACATGAATGTGTCATTATTCATATTGACATTGACTTTTTCAATATTACCTACTCACTGTGAACTTAGCGAATGGCTGACATGAGACGACCCATTACTCCATTTTGGATGGTATAGCGGGTGGGAGACATATTTTAAAATAAATTGCCTTTCATGGATGCACACATTATACATATTGCCTAAGTGTGGTAACAACAAATATTTTTAGTAGCTTCTAAATACAAGCTGGCACACATTAATACTTTGTGTGATGTGCACAGGGCTAAATCTACTGAGAAATATTATTAGAACATTGGAATGTTGGGAGCTCCATTGAAAACAATGGAGTGCTCTGGGCTTATAATGGCTGGTATAAGCCTGGAGCTCCAACATTCCAACATTTCTTTGTTCACAGCTCTGGCTGTGAACAAATGCTTCAGGGAGCCTGAGGGGATTCCTATCCCCTCAAGCTTCGAAAAGGCTTTGCTTTTTTGTTAGAACATTCGGTCCTCTAGTGACAGAATGTTCTAATAGCCTTATAGCCCTTCGTAGATGGGCTATACCGCTATTTAAGTCCCTCTCCCTTGTTAAAGGCCCTCGCCTACGGCTCGGGGCCTTTAACGCTGGAGAGGGCCTTTAATAGCCGGTATAGCCCTCTACGGCGGGCTATAAGGCTATATTGTAACAGCAGCAGAGAACTCTAGAACATATTCAATGGCGTCATAAGGATCTCAGGCACAAAGTGATGCAAGTGTTAGCTGCTCTAAGGAGGTTCTGAATCCAGGGTGTGTGGGGGGGGGGGGAGGGGCCTGGAACGGCTGCTGTGCACTAATTTGGTGCTCTAGCGCGCGGACACTCCGTTGGAGTAACCAGGCGCTCTATAAGCTGTATAAAAAATAAAAAAAAAGCGGGTGTAACATGGCTAACACTAGAACACATAAAGGAGAATGTGGCAGAGAGGTGAGATGAGCAGTGTCATACTTGCATCACATATATTTATAATTTGAAGCACATGGGACCAAAAGTATCAAAAAAGCGTTTTGCGATGACCAAATAGCGATTTTTACCGAATCTATATTTGATAATCACAAAATGCTATGTATGTAAGAAATCGTCAAAGATTTAGCGATTCCTTAATTTTACCAAATAGAATTCGCTAAATAGGTAATCGCTATTAGGGAATAATTTTTCATTCTCCTATGGGCCTAAAGGCCCATAGGTGCGACTGGTTTTGGCTTTAACTGATTTGCCATCAGTTAATTGGTAATCGCAAATTAGGTAAGAGAAAGCCAGGGTGCCCAGGGCCTAAGACGCCTTACCCTGCTCCTAGTGATCCTGTAGGACTGATTCAGTTACCCTTGTTCTATTGGTTTCCTCCTACAATTCAGGAGTAAGCCAGGCTGTCAAAGCTTATTATCAATGGGCTTCAGGGTGTAAGCATACCCCCTGCAGTGCTTATTTGAGCTGGTGGTTGCCGGTGGAGCCTACCAGCATTCATTTTTAGGAACGGGCACTCATCTTTCTGCATCAACACTTACAGGGAGCAATAAAGGGAAACACCCACAAAGTGGAAAGACAGAGGAAAAGAAAGATGGAAAACTGTCACAAAGGGAAAAACGCCAGAACCTGAAAAAGTGAGATAAAGGGACAGGGAGTGTCTGGAAGTTGATTACAGAGGCATGAGGTCGAGTCAAGTCAATGCAGCCTGGATATTCGCTGTGCCAACATTTAATTGCACCAGCGGCAAACTTCTGAGCAGAGCTTTGGACAACAGCACTCACTCTTTTACAAACTAAGCACTGATGTAAGTCACCACAACTTCTAATTGCTTAACTGAACAGCATTCACAAAAACACAACATTTGTGTTTTCATGAATACTGGCAGAGTCTAGGTCAGCCCTCTTTGCCTTGTCACCAGGCTTCTAATGACAAGTGGAGAAGGAGGGCAGAGGAGGATGAGAGAGGATCGAGCTACAAGAGAAGTTCAAAAACTGGGCACTCTGTCTGTGGATGTTTGGATTGTACATGTGTGAGAGGCGTAGTTCAACTATGATTCCCTCACACAGGCACAATCCAATTTTTATTTAGCGGACATACTGCGCGGGCCTCATGCAGTACAATATATCTGCTAAAATGTGGCTGTCAATGCACACATCTGTGCATCCCTGAGGCCAATGAGAAACCACACAGAGCAGTGGGGGCAGGATCCCCAGCACTGCAAAAGCTTATTGTAGTGCTGTGCTTTTTGTCCTATCAAGAAGCTGGGAGAGTGATTGAGTTGGATCTTTCCCTTTTTGAACTTTGACTTTTCTGCTCTGCCTTGTGTCTTGTTGATGAGCATGGCTGTTGGATTCAGTTTCCAGCACCAGATTCCTGCCCTGCAACTGCAATGGAGCCTCTTAGTTGCCAGTAAAGGGAGAAAGATAAGTAAAAAAATGTTGTTTCTCTGTGCTTTGTTTCTATGTGTAAATGTGTTTGTGACTGATCGAGTTAATTAGATTGAGTGAGAGTGTGTTTGAGAGTTTCAACGAGAGTGAAAGTGCGTGAGAATCTGAGTTTGAGAGTGTACAAATGAATGAAAACAAGGGAGTAATGAAGGAGTGTGAGGGTGTTAGAAGGAGTGAGTGACAGGATTGTGGGAGGGAGTGGAAACATGTTGGGCTGTACCTATTAATGATCCAGAAGGTGGAGTTGCACCAGGGCATGCAGTCAATGAGTAGGAAAGGGTGTTTGTGAGAATTTGAAAAGGTGACTGAGTATGTTTGTGTGTGACTGACTGTGAGTGCGAGAGTGGGACTTAGGGAAGAGAATGAATGTGAGATAGAGTGAGTATGAGAGAAACTGAGAGAGTGTGATTGAGTAAGAGTATGTTTGTTTGCATGCATTATTATTGTGAGTCTGCCACTGGCAATGACATATTCAATATACCTCTGGGCTTATGGTGGCACCAAAGGAAACATGCTGCTGCTGGCATATTTCTATCATCCTTGGCATAAGGAAGGGCACCCATGGCAAAATGCAGGCCCTAACATACTAGAAGCAATTCTTTGCATATAGGGCCCTGTGGTAAAATGGTGTCATCTGCATAATGGAGGAAATTCTTGGCTTGGGGGCACCTGTTGCAAAATGCTAACACTTGGACGTTGGGCATAATTCTTGGTGAAAGGAATGGCACCATAGGCTAAATGCAGGTGCTGGCATACTGAAGGTCATTCTTTGCCCCAGAGAGGGCAGCCATTGTGTATTGGGGCTGAGAAGCAGGTTGGTAGAAGCAAACTATGATGAAATACTGGCTCTGAAATACTGGCTTTTTCGTTTTTTACATGTAGACCTCCCATGTTACATGGTAAGCATCAATTGCAAAATGTTTGGCAATAGGGAGTAGTCATGAAAAAAATGCTGGCAATGGCACAATGAAGGTAATTATTAACATAAAGGGAACTTGCAACTCCCCTTTTTGAGAAAAGGGGAGTGGACTGCAGTCAAGCAGTATGCCTCACCACTTTCAATGATCCCCAGCTGCCACTGAAGCTGGGACTAGTACAAGAGTAAGTAATTGCAATTCTTTTGGAATCAGGTCCAGAGTTCTCTGAAAGACAGTGATGTGAGTCTGTGCTTTATCAGAAGAAACATTCTTTGAATTCTAGAAATTACTGCAAATATAACTCGGAGTAAATCTATATTATCAAAAGCAGAATTCTGAATGTGTGCCAAATGTGTCTGCTCATACCAGGAACAGAAACTCCCATGTCTCTGGCCATTATGAGGCAAGAGCTCTGGATGGCATAAGAGTGGGTAATACCAGCATTAAAGCTCTAAGTGATTCTGGGTGCTATCATCAGCAGATCTCTGGTGGACTCTATATATTTTTATGAAAGGAGCTATGACTAAGCCTATATTATAAAGACATAAATGAATAAATATATATATCAACCAATCTGGAAATTTTAAAGAACAGAGCTCTGATAGATTCCATCTGTTGAACACTATAGGCAGGCTGCTGTGTACGTTTGTCTTTAACCCCTTCCCTGCAGTGCAAATTTTTCAGCGGTGCGGGGATTTAATTAGGGGGCGTAACCCCTTGTGTGCTCAGGACGGACCCCGGCCGTCCTATCTCACGCTGGGCTGAAGCGCAGGACGTCCGGGGCCATCGAAATGCCGCCCACTAATTCATTCTCCAGTGCAGGCGCGGAATTCGTGCTGCGCTGGGGAATCGGCGGCGTTCGGACGGCCCCCGGCCATCCTGAGCACTCGCCCAGCATGACGTAGGGCGGCCGGGGGGCGTCCTGAGCACATAAGTGGTTAATATGGCAATGATGAGCTGGTATTGGTGTTTTACATAACTCTACTCTCATAATTACCAAATTCTCACACAGCACAGCAGCCAAAAATACTTGCCTGCACTGCGTGAGAAGGAGAGAGCAGGACAGCACCATATCCACAGAGACATGAGGCAATCTCCTCCCCGCTCCCTAGTGCCGGCACACAATCAGGCATCCGAGCACCACAAACACACCTCTGCACCATATTGTAAAGGTATCTTTGTGAGGCTAGGATAGGTTTTGTACTGCAAGGATTCCCTTCAGTGCTATATACTATGCATAGACTAACTTTAAAACATACCCCTATTTTTATGTGTGCTATACAATGCAGCACACATGCAAAGTCCCAAAAGGAAGGAGAATTAAAAGCATTTCTCTCTGATAGCACATATTTGAAGTGAGCATTATTTATTGACACAAAACCAGTTAACTTTTTTTAGTAGACATGGTTTTGCATTAAAAAAAAATGGGTAGTTGCAGGAGAACGTCATTGTGCCACCCATGGAATGCCCCCTTGGCGCTAAGTAATGTAAAGCAGAGCTCTGAGCTGCTTTGCACGAATTTTAAGTGAATTTTCTGGAAAGGAAATTGGGAAAAAAGATAACTTTTCCGACACAAGCATAGTGCAAAATCTTAGTAAATATACCCCCAACGCATCATCAAGAGGAGAGTCTGTGTGTTTCTAGATGCTATCGGGAGAAAAGTTCCGAGTTATCATGGGACATTAGCAAATCTGGTACTATGTAGCACATAGCACCTAGCACTAAGGGACTCCTGAGGTGGATTGATATTGTAAGCAGAGCTCTGAGCATGGCTCAGAATTAAAACAATTATTTAATATTTTAGCACAATGAAATAGTAGCACATTATTCAATCACAGCACAGTCTACACATTTAGGGCCAGATGTAGGTCGGTCGGTAACGGCCGAAAATCGGTATTTTCGGCCGTTACCGATCGGTAAATAGGTGATCGCTATGTAGGGGGCATTATTTTACCGAATTGGTAAAATTACCGAATCGGTAATGCCCATTCATTCCTATGGGCTTCAAAGCCCATAGGAATGAATGGGCATTCGATTCAGTATTTACCGAATCGGTAAATACCGAAATCATCCGATTCGGTATTCCAGCACATCTGGAATACCTACATGTCCACCCCATAGATTTACCGATTTTTAATTACCGAATCGGTAAAATTCGGTAATTGAAAATCGGTTAATCTATTTCACCTACATCGGGCCATTAGGGCCTTATTTATGAAGGACTTGCGCCACCGGTGCGTCACTTTTCCCCATGTTAAAAGTGTCGCACAAATAAGGCCCTTAATCTATGCCCGGATTGGCAAAATAGATCGAATCTTCACAAAATGTTCCACCATTCAGATTTATATTGTATGTGCTTCCAGTTAACTAGGACTTCTATTGAGATTTATGTTGCAAGTGAGTGTTGTCACACAATATTCTTTTTGCCAAGAGATACTCTCGAACAATCTGAGCCTAAACATTTTGACCCACTGATCATTTACCAATAATCTGAGGAGAACTGTTCTAGGGCACAGTATTCTGCGGGCCATTATTCCACAGGACTGTACTACTTCTGGGATTGTTTTTTGTTAGATGACAGCCTTTGTCCTCGACCAGTGACCCTCGTGGAATTTATTTAATAATATAGTTTTGATATCCATAATTTCTCAGGTAGTTACACTTTTGATGGATTCTTTACTTCAGCTGTGTCTTAGTTTTCCCGGCCAACACAGCCTGCAATAATGTAAAAGACATATTTTGTTTAGTGCATTCAGTGTTTCATCTTTACAAAACATGTAACAAATCTTCATATATATTGTTTTTGTTGCACTCTGACAGTTTAATTAGCGATATTAAATCAAATAGCAATAGCTCGTTATTTTTTAAAAGCTATTACCTGAGGAGGACTCTGAGGCTACTGTCAAGTGACTGTTTCAGCAATTTATTATCATCCATATGCCATTTTGATGTAGAGAGTGGCAGGCGTAAATGACCTCTCTCTATTGTGACATATTTAAACCATTTCTTTCCATATGCTTAGGAATTTGTTCACCACTGGAGGTAAATGATGTGGACATAACACCTCATGCTGTAAAGGGGAGAGGGTTGGCTCATTCACTGCACTCCCTTATACAGCTTCATGGGTAAGTACAAAAAAAATCGAATAAAATGATGTACATGGCCAGCACCCCCACTATTTTGCTCTGTGGCACGTGGACCAGAGAGCAAACCGTAGACCCGCTTGTCACAAAATCTGGCTGATGACCAAAACATTGCCTTTTCTGTAATATTCAGTGCATCCAATTTCTCTGGTTAGACACGTCTAGAAACACTACAGAGTAATCCACAGCAAATGTAACCACCTTTTACCAGGAAAGGGACAAAGAAGAGACACTACAGTTGTAGTGACATCTAGTGGTCATTCAGAGCATGGCTTTAAAAGATGTCCTGATTAGTGGCGGGCAAAGTCTTTATTACACAAACACAGTCTCGCATAGATCCTAATAACTGGCCTAACTGCAGTCTGAGCAGTTTCATACTCTTGCTGTGTCTTTGAACTGTTGAAGTTTTCTCCGTTAAACTGGCACGCATGATCTCACATGTGTCAATGTTCATTCAGCTCAAGGATTGTCGTTGCTAAAAATCGATGCGCCATTTTCTGACAAGTTAACATTTTTCCCTTCAGACTTTGACACTGGTTGGATGTTGAAAATTACCTTTTCTCATAACTTAAATGGGATGCGAAATTGCTGATTTTAAAATGAAAACCCACATGTTGAAAATTGTGTTTGCTAAGGGTAGTAGAGAAGTAATCTATCATTTGCTTGAACTACGGGAAGAATGGGGGGAGGGGACTGCAACTTTTTACAACCTTGGTCCTGTGGTTGAGCTTGAACCTCAGGATATAACTGAGGAGCATCCTTTAGGGGAGCATGGAAAAACATAAAGCTGGAGTGTTCAATAATAGGCCACATTTTTATGGTCTGGCGTGATAGCACAGCGGTCACCAGAAAATTATGTGAGCATCACTGGAGAGGGATTTTGGCTCTGTCCACATTTTAGGAGGCCAGAGAACATTTCCATTGGGCAGACGTTGTGTGCTTCCACAACAGCGTGCTTGCCCTCCTCGTAGCTGTCATAATATTGTTTATTTATCCAGCTGCCTAAACTGAACTTTAGTGGCAGACACATGAAATTGTAATGCTATCAAAGTTTCTCTGATAACTAGTTAATGTATGTTCTTTTTCTCTAGCAGCAATAACCTACACGGATTTTTAGGTCTGGCCTGACAATGCAACTGTCACCTGACCTTTTAACAATCAAATGTTATTTACAGTTCTATACTTCCACACAAATACATATTTATTCCCATTCTATTAACTAGAGATGCTTCACATTACCATATAACATTCCTTTAAAGCCAGAACTATTGGCACTGCCATTGCTTGTTAGTTAAGTGGGGACACTCTGTGGTTTGCGAAGGAAGTAATAAATTCTCTGCAAGAGGATGGTTCACTAGTCGAGAATCCCCTTGTGCAATTATTGTTGGTTTCAAAAGCTGATGTGAGCACTTCCAAAACTGCTTTGAGTTGAGAACCACCAACACCCTCATTACTCTGCAAAGTTGTGATATTCTAATGCTTAAAATGTGTAACTATGCAAAAATTGCACATTTTATGTATCTTACATTTGGGCGATTATCTTCACAAAACAAATTGTACAGAAGGATGTACATCGAGTGCAGTTCTTTTGTAAGGTAACTCAGGGTCATATGTGCTCCATAATGTAATTATTGGTGCTGCACTAAAGTGGCTTTTTAGGTTTAAATGGTTTTATGAATTTTTCACGGAGTATAAGAAAAATACACCTTTGTCAAGAAAACAAACATCAAAGATTGGCAATTTAACAATAATCTATTCTCATATCAAAAATATTTTCTTTAGTCAACAGGCACGATGACAATCAGGGGGAAACTGTAAAGCAAAGAGACAAATCACAGAAAGTACAGTTTAAGTATACCCAAAGCTTCCCCCCACTTCATACCCTCTCAGTGGCAGAGGAAGACCCTGATGTACCAGTTAATAGTAATGCCCCTCATAAGAAACAGCAACCCTTAGTTAGTTTCCCCACTACTCTCTATCGTCCCACATTATTCGCTGTATGTTTTCCACATATTTCATAGCCGAGTCCACCTGAAAGAACACTTATTTCTTTATAAGCTAAATCCAGCCCCAGTCTCACTGGAAACTCAACTGTCTCTTTGATGCCCTTCACCATCAACCTGTGTGTCCCTTTCATCCGAATCTCTTTTCTGGCCAATGTCTCTGGACTGAGAACAGGGAAGAAAAGGAGCGTTGCATCTTGGACCACAACTTCATCCTTATTAATTGCCACCATCAGTGCTCTTTCACTCCACTACACCCATACCAGGTATTCATTACTGCGCCACCTCGATCGGAGTTGCCTCATCAACGCCTCTGGGGCACTCTGAGCACACCCCACATCACAGGTTGTATGGCCTCATGTCTTTACTCAGAGATTCACCTAGAACAGGAGGTGTCATCTTAAGGATCTTGGTCCATCAAGAAAGGCATAATAAGGGGTCCCAGTCTGGAACAGCTGTGCAATTTATTACCCATTTTCTGCTAATTCAAGCCCCATGATGCCAAACAATATTGAATAATACATTAAAGGCTGAGGTGGAGAATTAGATGAAGGTGAGGTAGAGAGAAAGTCCCCTTTCCCTGGTGGCCCCTCGTAAGGGGGTGGAGCCTGTACAAATGCACATTTTGACCATGCCTAAAACATATCTGAGAACAGTACACAGATCCATTATCAGGGTACCAGCTTAGACCATCGACTGTAGACTCGACACCCTCATTTGCGTTCCTCTGTGTAGATGATCCAAATGATCAATCTTACTGTCTTTGAAAGTGACACTGTCAATCTCATTGTTCCTGAAAGTCCCAAAGTGTCCAGTTCTCTCACAGTGTTGGATGATTTATGTATCTGCCCATCCAATTTTTACAACCTCCTCTTTTCTAAGCCTTCGTCCCCACTCTAAGTCTGACTCTCTGTTGGCCAATCCCTCCAACACATCTTCCACTGCTTTCACTGCACATTCAGTATCAGTTTATTATCAGTTTTAGCTGTCACTGAGTGCATAGAGAAAATGGACAAATGTATACTTCTTTCAATTCAATTTCAAAGCTTTATTCGACAAATGTCATAAAAGCATCCTTCCTAACCCTAATACAATAAATACTACAATTAAAAATAATTCTAAAACACATATTAAACATTTGACAGTCGAATATTATACATGAGAAGTACAATAAAAAAAAATTCAGTTGTTTCTATAAATAGTTTCTTTTTTAAAAACAATTCATACAATGCAGTAGAATGATTGGATTAAACAACACTATTTCATGATATATTTACATTTGACTTTAAAGTGCGTGTACGAATTGACCATGCCCAGGCAAGAAATTTAGCTACGGCAACTACAAATGGTGTGGAACAATCCGATTCAAGTATTCTCAGGGCTGTCGATTGACTACGGGTGCCAATATTTAGGCACACTGGCTTCAACCATTTACGTCTAGGGCTAACATATAATGGGCAGCAAAACAACAGATGGGAAATGTGCTCTATTTGATCCTTACAAAAATAGC
Organism: Lissotriton vulgaris; assembly: GCF_964263255.1. Taxonomy (NCBI): domain Eukaryota; kingdom Metazoa; phylum Chordata; class Amphibia; order Caudata; family Salamandridae; genus Lissotriton; species Lissotriton vulgaris. The sequence continues at coordinate 317,679,741 of NC_141693.1, read as the reverse complement.
AATGATCATCCCACATGGGAGACCAGTGTTTTTTGAATGCATTCACTGGTAAGGTTCCTATACGAAATTGAAAGTATAGTTTCCTATCATGTGGTCGTTCTATTATGTCCCAATATGTTTCGCAAGATGGATACATTTTAATATCACAAAAGCGAGTTGTCAATATTGATTGGGAACCTTTACAGAACATTGTTACGTACACCATCTCCCAATATAATTCTTTCAATTTTGCTTTCAAAGGAAAGCTAGCCACATCATGGTTGCCCCAAAGGTGTTCCAACTTTAACAATACAAGAAGCCCCCGAAGTTCCTTTAGCCATTCAACACAATGAAAACGGTCGAACTCAACGACATCCTCCAGAGCTGCAGCATAATGGCTCAGCTCTGGGGTCACCATCAAGCGTCTCCAATATAGGAGTGGCCGTAGTCTAGCTATGTCCTCGATATTTTTCTTGCCAAGGTCCAATTTCAGAGGAAGTGTGGGTGTGCTTTGTGGGACCATAACAAGCCCTCGTAAAAATCTGTTTTCTGCACGTCCCAACTCTCCCAAATTTGGAAACCCCCACAGTTCAGAACCATATAAGCAGGCGCCTAATACTTTCATATTGTATATTTCGAGTGCACATTTAACCGGCTTTGTTAGCGATTTGCGATGTTTCAGGGCAACTGCACCAGCAAGCTGGTTAAACTTCAATAGTGTATTGTCAATATGCGATTTCCACTTCATATTTCCCTGAAGGGTGATGCCTAGGTAGGTAAAGGCATCCACTTTCTCTAAAGGGGTACCTTTATATTTAATTACGCCTTTGAAAGAGGACTGATAGTTTAGGCACATGAATTTGGTTTTGGTGGTATTCAATTCAAGTCCCCTACTATCACAAAATTCACCAAAGGCATCAACCACTTTTTGGAGACTGCTCGGAGTGCGTGAAAGTAGAAGCGTATCGTCCGCGAACATTAGAACAGGGACGTGGGAGCCTGCTATAGTCGGAGCGTCACTTGGGGATTTCATTAGATGGTCAACGATTCCGTTTATGTAAATTGAAAATAGTGTTGGGGCTAAGACGCACCCTTGCCTAACTCCTCGTTCTACTGGGAAGGTATCTGTGACTTCTCCTTGCTTGCCTCATCTAATTTTGGCAAAGTTATTATCGTGAAGGCGGACTAGGAGGGTGATGAGTTCCTGACTTACATCAGCCAGGGTCTGCCACAATTTTTCTCTAGGGACTAGGTCGAAGGCTGCTTTTAAGTCCACAAAGACAGCGTACAACGTGCCCTTTTTAAGTGTGACATTTCTCCAATAGATGGTTATAAAATAGAGAACTTGGTCAACACTACTAGTCAGTGGACGAAACCCTGCCTGGTATGGGGACAATATGTTCTTTTCATCAATCCATCGTTGTAGCTTATTCTGGACTAAGCGGCCCATCAGTTTTTGCGCTGTGTCTATAAGACTAAAGGGTCTATAATTTTGGGCTAATGTTTTGTCTCCTTTTTTAAATATGGGGATAATTTCTGCTCCCTTCCATGAATGGGGCACTTCCCCTCCCATTGCCACAGCATTTGCCAACATTTTGAAATAAGAACACCAGGCATTCCGGTCCGATAAAAATACGTCGGCCGGGATGCCATCCATGCCTGGCGCTTTTCCCCCCACTATACAATCCAGTGCTTTACTCACTTCCTTCTCATCAAATATTTGGTTTTTGAAAAAAATAGATGGGGGAGGTTGAACAGAAACGTGGGCAGGGTTGCGGGCATACTGTGGTTTAAAAAACTCAGTCCATTTATTTATTGCAACATTGTTTTGTGGCTGGGCAGCTATTCCTCCCCTCTCCCATTTTACTATAGCCCAGAAGCGCTTAGAATCCTTTGCTGCGCAAGCTTCCTTCAAGTCCAGCCACCCTTCTTCGTCCCAGCGTTTCTTGGCCCGTTTTTGGGTTCGTCTGTATGCATCTCTTGCTCTCCTAATTGCTATTGCATTGCCTGATTTTAGTTCCAAACTCAGGTTAAATCGTGCCACCCTGCAACTCTTATCGTACCAACCTTGCCTTGGTTGGGTTTTTCCCTCTTTACAGGGATCTACTCTTTTAGTAAAAAAACTTTGTAATTTATAAAAGAGGTTTTCGTGAGCCTCCATCATGTAATCTTGGAAGCTAGGCATCCCTTGATGAGACTTTATGTTATTTACTTCATTTACTACTAGTTTTTTAAGTGCCTCTAGTTTTGCTTTGTCCTCTATTAGCATTCTCCATTTGAGGTGGCGTAGATTATTTGAACATACTACATCCTGCGTCACCATTCCAATTTTATTAGAATGCTGTATAGGCTCATAATAGGAGTAGAAGGTCAACCGCAAGGGGTTATGGTCGCTTTCTAGTCTATCTTCTACAACCATATCTAGCATTTTACTCCAGATCCTTACGTCTAATAATATATAATCAATTCTGCTAGTTGATCGCCCATTATCAAACGTGTTGTTACCTATTAGATCGGATGGCGAGCGCCCATTTGCCGCTCTCAAACCTCTAGCTAGGCAGAGACTTTTTAGCTGGATTGCCACACTACTCCATTTTTTAATGGCTGATTTTAGTTCCAAACTCAGGTTAAATCGTGCCACCCTGCAACTCTTATCGTACCAACCTTGCCTTGGTTGGGTTTTTCCCTCTTTACAGGGATCTACTCTTTTAGTAAAAAAACTTTGTAATTTATAAAAGAGGTTTTCGTGAGCCTCCATCATGTAATCTTGGAAGCTAGGCATCCCTTGATGAGACTTTATGTTATTTACTTCATTTACTACTAGTTTTTTAAGTGCCTCTAGTTTTGCTTTGTCCTCTATTAGCATTCTCCATTTGAGGTGGCGTAGATTATTTGAACATACTACATCCTGCGTCACCATTCCAATGTTATTAGAATGCTGTATAGGCTCATAATAGGAGTAGAAGGTCAATCGCAAGGGGTTATGGTCGCTTTCTAGTCTATCTTCTACAACCATATCTAGCATTTTACTCCAGATCCTTACGTCTAATAATATATAATCAATTCTGCTAGTTGATCGCCCATTATCAAACGTGTTGTTACCTATTAGATCGGATGGCGAGCGCCCATTTGCCGCTCTCAAACCTCTAGCTAGGCAGAGACTTTTTAGCTGGATTGCCACACTACTCCATTTTTTAATGGCTAGCAACTCCAACTGTGGAATTCCCCACTTGGCGTCCTCTTCCTCAGACAAGATCCTGTCCTCCTCACCCAGGGGCTCAAAAGTTACGTTGAAATCACCACCTACTATTATTTGGCTTTGTGGTGATAGCGTTTCAATGTTCTGTTCTAAGACTGCTATGGTATTCGAAGATTTACCACTAGCCACTCCTCTGGCGTAGACATTAAACAGGATAAGCTCTTGGCCGTTATCCCATCTAACAATAAGAGCCATAATGTCATTAGATGGTATGGATAGTTGTTTTATGGTGCAATTCAAAGATTGGCGTATCCATATTAACAGGCCTCCAGAGGGACGTCCTAGGCGATTTCTGGTTGCTGGAATGTAAAAATTTAAATATCCCTCTCTAAAGGTTGGTGTGAGAGACCAGGTTTCTTGCAGCATAATGATGTCATGTTGGTCGATATATTCAGCCCATTCCAATGTGCTTATCTTACTTGCTATGCCTGCAATATTCCATGATACAAGGGATAGTAAATTAAGTTTTTGTTGATGTAATAGCTGATCATTTTCATGTTCGCTTGCATTTACTTTCATTTCTGGTAATGCTATTATTCCCTCCCATGAGATACCCTTGGTCCCTTTCGCCTCTGTAGCACATACAGTATCCTCAGCTGCTATCTTTGGCTCTTTAGGAGCAGGATTTTTACATACAATGTGAGTTAATTTCTGTTTCTCTATGTTCTGATTGGCCAAATGAATGCATATCATATTTCCTCCACTTACATACTTTTGCAACGTCGGCCTATTAGGAGAAACCGGATCAGGGCTTTTGAGTCAATCACATTCATTTAAATCGGATAAAGCCGAAAAGCAGTTTTCCAAATTTAGCCCCCAATCACAGCTTGGACCACCCCTAGCCCTTCTAGTTCCAACTACTGACCACTTAGTCCTTAGGATACTTGGTTTTGCCAATAGGCCTCTTCTGCTATAAAAAAAGTCCAACGTTAACGGAACTATTTCTGCCGTTCCGCGTTGGGGTGGAAAAATGTTATGCAGAATGTCTGGTAATACATCTGGGCCCTTGAGGTTTAGTACCACACAGTCCCCGGCAAATTTCTTGGGTTTGGTCCCTATCCACTTTACTCTTCTTGCTGTTAGGAGATCTTCGGACAGCTTTTCTTTACCCCATGGAGATATTTGGATATTGTTACCTAACCACTGCAAGGATTTATTTAAAAGGGAATCAGGAGTCTCAATCTGATCTTCAGCGGTGGGACGTTAGCAAGTACTAAAACTAGGGGTGAGGCTTCCACTATCAACTCTACAGGATTTAATTCTGGGTGAAGATCAGGTGTTAAAACATTCCCTTGGGTTGTCGGAGGGACTACAACTGTGGGGTTGTTAAGATCATTTCTGGCAATGGTTACACCAGTCTGAATCGGGTCAGATGTAACTTTTGGATTCCCAGTCATATTCACCTGTATCTCATCTATTTTGTTCATGATCGAGTTTGGAATTTCCCTCATGTTATCATTTGTTGTTTTTAAAAGGGTCTCCAGTTTGTGTACTTTATCGGACAAATGGTCTATTTTAGATATGAGCGGTTTAATTATTCGTGAGATCCTGGATTCTAACATGCCCATAAACTTGTTCGATAGTAGGTCATCCCAATCTATAGTGCCACCCCTTCCTCCCTTATATCATCAGTTAAATTTTTGTGTTTAATGTTAGGGGGAGTTGCTGGTTTTTTGCTACTGGACCGTAGTCCTGGTCTTTTGGGGGGGACCTTAGTGGGCCTTTTAACCGCTCTTGGAGCAGGGACTGGCGTTGGCGGGGTGATGCTCCCATCAACTAGCTCTAAGTCATTACAGGTCGTGTGGGGGTCATCCCCCGTTAGTAGTTCAACATTTATGACAGGTTGTAAGACATTTATAGAAGCATTTAATACTGGGCAATCATCATTTTCTACAATTTGAGAATCAATTAGATTCATTGCTTCTGTATCCAGTTCAATTAAACATGAAGCTTCTCTTTGGGTGCAAGGAGGGGAGTCATCAAGCCCCAAAGAAGACCTCCGGTCGCTATTTATTTTTGCCACCCTATGTACTAAATAATTGTCCATAATATTAGCAGGGGTATTAGGTGTTTTCTGTTTCGACATGTTTAGACAAGATAGTAAGGTGCTACAAGCAAGATGTTAACCCTTACGTATGCAAACAGTCAATAGTAATAAAGCGCTGGGGCAGATGACTCACAGTACTGGTGATGTTAATGTCCTGGTCTAGTCCAGTCGTGGCCAGTCTTGGACTGTCTTAGACTGTCCGCCCTTTGTCCGGGCTTCGTCCGGGCGTCCCGCTCGCGTCCCGCGACGCGGAGGACGGCGGGAATTTCTAGCGCCTCCGGGCGCGGTGACCCCAGAGATGGTGTTCCGGGTCGCTGGGCAGTCTGGGAAATGTAGTTTCCCTCCGCTCGGCGGCCGCGAGAAAGACTCGAGCGGCGGCGGGAGGGAAACCAATATGCACCAAGACAAGGCAAGTGTTCTGGCAGCTCGGCACCCCCAGGCAAGTTGAAGCAGCTTGTGGCAATACTTCTTTCATCTGATGCAAACTTTAGTTCCTCACTGGAACATGCAAGCTGATCACTTTTACTTTGACTTCACAGAGTTTGAACTTATCAATTAGCCTAATCTGATGAGCTCTTTTTCTTCTCCCTTTCTTGGAATTGTAAGAAACTGTAGAGTGGTCGTCAGATCTTGATATGGCAATTGTGTGCCTCTTACCCTCTTGTCTTTACTACATGCGTTTGCTGTACAGGAGGAGAAGTGTGGCTCCATGGTTAGAGCAGCAGACCCTGATGCATTGGTCTAGCCCGGGACCAGGGTTCAATTCCTGCCTCGGCGGGTCTTGGGCTCAAAAATTCCACAGACTCGATAATTCTCGCCTCGGTGCCTATTCCAGTCATGGAGTCCCACTCTGCAACGCTGGGCAATAGCTTGCTTAATCTCCACAATGGCCCCCACAACGCTAAGGATGCCTGGCCTCCACCTTGGAGGTGCCCAGGAGTAGACGCCTCACAGGGAAAGCCAGGATGGGTTCCACAGCGGTATTCGTACAAGCGCCTTGAGGGTGAGTAGTGCGCTATACAAGTATCAATTTACATATACATTACAGTAAACAGAATTCTTAAAATGTAACCACCATGACTGAAATAGCACTCTTGACTGTTCACAGACTCTTTAGGCCTTCCTAAGCAAAAGCATAAACAGTAGACTTTAGTGCAGTGAACAAAGAGGTAAGTAAGAATAATCTGGCTCGCAAGAAAGTGTGAGCATTTCACTGAAGTGTCATATATTTTTTTATGCTTTAGACACAATACAACTCCAGAGGTAGCCAGTGCATTTTCCAAGGAGCAAAGGAAACATGATCTCTTAGTGAAAGCCCTAAAGCTGGTTGAGTAGCCATGTTTTGGACCAGATACAGTATTTTCAGTTCGTAGTTGGCAATCTGCTGGTGTGGCCTATAATAGTACTGTAGTGAGAGGAAGTGCATAAAAAGGCTATCTCATAACGGGGAATCTAGGTAGAGCCCTGTAGAGATTTCTCAAGTGACAGTGGTGTGGCTTGATCAAAACATCGACCTGATGGCCCAGGGTCTCATTGCTATCAATAAAGATCTGCAGTGTCTTTTGTAATGCTGAAGGCATAGAAACTTTGCCAAGACACCTGGGCCAGAATGGATTGTGTTGCAGATGTTTGATTTTCTCAAAGTCAGTATTTCAGGTTTGCCACGAACCCATTTCACCAAGATTTCCTGAACCAATCAATCATTTGCCTAAAGATAGGAGTGGAGCTGTGACCACTTGCAGTGAATAGCATCTCTGAGGATGATCAAGATCTAATGCTATCTGCACTGATGTGGAACTGCAGACTTCACAATGCAACATGGGCTGCCATCGGTGAATGTGCTGACGGCACATAAGTGCTTTCAATGAAGACCCCTGAGGATTATAGGACAGGGATCAGGGGCTAAAGTGGCAAAGCAAGAGACTGTGAGCAGCAGCGGTGCGTCCATATGGGCGTAGGGGCGTAGCCCCACCAGCCCATGGACCCGCGGCTGCCAGTAAATAATTAAAATAAATGTCCCAACAACAACTTGCAGTTACTTCCTGACTTCTCATGCGCCGCCGGGCAGTACCCGACTGAAACGGGAGGTCGCAGGGGGGCGGGCTGCGGGGCTGCAGTGTCAGTGATTGACAGGCGTCGCCGTCGAGACGTCACGACGAGTCAGAAGAAGAACGCGCATCACAGCTTGGGGCAGAAACTTGCCCGAGCATGCGCATATTAAGGTGCCCCACATAGTGACATGGGGGGGGTGCATATTTATTCGCATGCGGCGCAGCCCTGCCGTTAAAAGGGCGACAGGGCGAGCATTTCGTGTGCCATCCAAGCCAATCATGGCGCTGCAGCTGCGCCAGGATTGGGTGGTCACCGTTCCGCAGAGCAGGGGCAATCCATATTGGATGCCGCGCGTGGGTGGCTCAGCCGCAGTGCACAATGGCCAATCACTGTATCTGACTTCTTGTAGTCATGCAGTGATTGGCCATTGGCGCGCGGCGCTGGTAACGGTTCTTCAATCACTACTTCTCACTGTCTACCTGCTGTCTACTAGTCCCGTGTCCGACTCGCCTCGTGGTTGTGACTGTGTGGACTGTGGACTCAATTCGACTCGTGTGCTGGTGCTGCTCGTGTGGAGTCAGTGGAGACAGTACTGTCTGTCAGCGTGTGGTGAGTGAGTGACTACTAGTGAGAGTATAAATAAATTAAACAACATGCTGATTATACAGCACCGCGCAGTCATGTGGGAAACGCTGCTTCCTAGGGCAGCCAGGCAGTGAGGCGTTCTGCGGGCACGAAGTAAAGAGGAATCTCTAAGGTCCTCATATGGGGTTGAGGTATTTATCACACATAGTAAAAACCATTACACCAGGGTGATGTAATTACAACATGTGGTAAGTACCACTTATTCATAGTTTTTAAGAGGACATAACATGCAGAATCAGTTTTAACCCCTTCCGTGCTCAAGATGGCTCCTGGCCATCAGGAGTCACAGTGGGTGAGTGCGCACAAAGGCCGGGGGCCGTCCGAGCGATGCCCGCGATCAGAATGTTCAGCACAGTTGCAGAATTTGTGCCGCAGCCAAGGTCTTAAACACACCAAAGTCCGCATATTTCACCTTTTTTTCTATACCCTTTCTTCCGATCAATTTCGGCATTCATATAGTTTTGAATGGTCTCGAATAGTCTGATTTATCACACTTTTAAGATTGTGATGGGTAATAGTTTTGATGGTACAGTCATCAGCATCGCTGGCAGGGGCAATGGATGGTTTAAGCAGCAATGGCCTTTTGAGAAGGTCCCCAGAACTTACATTTTAACAAAATAAGTGCTTGATTTACTCTCCGAAGAATGGGGCATGCCAGAAATACTCATTCCCCACCTCTGAGAGGAGATTTGCTCCAGTGAAGTGTCTGTGTGGATAGATACTTTTATTAGCAGGAAACTGAATATGTGAATTACAAAAGTCATTGTCACTGATAAAAAAAGTAATCTTACATAATTTACACTCACGTACAAAAATATTGAGTTTGAAGCCCATATAATAGATTTTGTGTTGCAAGGTGGACTTTCACTATCTCCATTTATAATGAACCCATTCAATTTTAGTTTATGTCTGTAACAGATTTACTTCTGAAGACAGTGTCAAATCACATTTCTAATCTAAACACCTAACCCCTTTAGAGAACAATAACCAACCCATGTCCTGAGGAAACCTCAGAAGAGGATGATGTTGAAACACACACCCAACATATAATATTATTTCTTTTATAACAGCATCTTTCAGTAGTTTTTCACCAAAATAGGTCAGAGAACATTCTAGGTTAAAATCAATGCTGCATAAATTTGTCACAAGTTGTGCCCAAATGTGCCCCCAGTAGTACTAGTCACTCTAAAGCATGAACAAATACCAACAAGAGTACTTATTGATAAGTGATATACAACAAATATGGGTTTGGATCAACAGCCTTTGTTTAGAAACACCAGTCCATAATTTACAAAGAGTTTGTGGGTGGGGGGTGCAGGGGGGGGGGGGGGGTTAGGTGCCTAACTATTTAACTATTTAGAATCCAAATTTCAAAGGTCATAGGTCGAGGTGTGGACGGGGTATGGACCATTGTGTATCTTTGTTAGAAATGATGGACCCCTCGCTGAACATCTTTAAAAGTCTTTTTTCAGTCCAGTTCTCTTCATCATCTAGCTGTCCACATTTCCTCAGATCTAAACTCCCTGAACTGGCTCCCTTATGAGGCAAGAATACAATTAAAGATTTCGTGCATGATTCATAAACCCTTACATTTCAATACCCCTGGGTATTTGCCACAAAAGCTAGAACTATCAGGCAGATGCAGAAAATCATGAAGTACCATCTCCCTGCTGCTGAAACCACAGATTTTCTATCAAAAGAAAACGTGCAACAGAACCTTCTCGGGTATCGCCCCAAAAATTTGGAATTCTCTTCCTCGAAAATCCTCTTTATTCCGCCTACTGCCTTCTTCAAAAAACGTGAAACACCTCATATGTCCATATTTTTTTCCCTTAGATCACTCCTGCTGTTTCATGATCTTATCGGTGACTATGACTCATTTGTTGACCATGACCACTGTATTGCAGACTTCCTATAGAGTTTAAACTTATCAACATGCTATTCTTTTTTGTTTGCACCTCTCTCATATATGTTACGGGGTATAGAGACAAAATATCGACTCCAAAATATCGACTGGACATAATATCGAGTTTTAAATATAGACTGGACAAAATATCGACTGGACATAATATCGACTACAAAAATATCGTTTTTCAGGTAAGTGAAGTAATATCGACTGTATAAAATATAGATAGCAAAAATATCGATTTTTTAATAATATATAATATTTTATAGTGTATTTTTATGTAATAATATGTGTGAATAGTGTGTATTAATGTTATAAAATATTTTATTACATGAATTTTGTTTTGATAATAATTGCGTAATGTAATTCTGTAGCGGGTTGTGGGTTTATAGGGGAATAGGGTGGGAAGTAATTTAATAATAATTAATTAATTAATATATGTTGTTAATATTTTTAATTAATAATTAATTGATAATTAATTAATATTAATTAGTTAATTAATTAATATAATTTTTAATATATTTTGTATTAGTAAATAATTGTTAATTAATTAATTGTAATTAGTTAATTACATTAATTAGAGTACATTTTTTATATATATAATTTTGTGTTATTTTTAAGTAATCAATTTTGAAAAAATAATATTAATTATTAAAATAATTACACCTAATGTTCTAATATATTTACTTTATTGTTATTGTTAATTAATAATTAATTGGTAATTAAATAATATTGATAAATTTTGGGTAAAGGAGCATTTTTAGGGTTCAGGGTCAGTTTTCAGTTCATGGGTAAAGGGGTATTTTTAGGGTTCAGGGTCAGTTTTCAGTTCATGGGTAAAGGGGTATTTTTAGGGTTCAGGGTCAGTTTTCAGGTCATGGGTAAAGGGGTATTTTTAGGGTTCAGGGTCAGTTTTCAGTTTTTGGGTAAAGGGGTATTTTTAGGGTTCAGGGTCAGTTTTGGGTTTTTGGGTAAAGGGGTATTTTTAGGGTTCAGGGTCAGTTTTGGGTTTTTGGGTAAAGGGGTATTTTTAGGGTTCAGGGTCAACAAATAAGATTTTAAAAAATTATTTTTATTATTTTCTTTTATTATTTTATTATTATAATTTAATTTAAGTCGTTTTAAGTATATTTTAGTAATTAAAATTTAATATTAATTTAATTTAACACTGTTTTTAATAAAGTCGATATTTTTTACATCTATATTTTTGTTAACGATATTTTGTACTCAATATTTTTGTACTTACCTGTTTGTAGATACAAACTCGATATTTTAACTGTCGATATTTTGTCCACGATATTTTGGCAAGTCGATATTTTGTCAGTCGATATTATTTCAGTGATCCATGTTACGGTTTCTCTTGTCCCCTACTTATCTGGTACATCCCCTAATGTACATCGGATCTCTGATACCCTCACGGGTCATATTTGCGCTGTAAAAAACTTTATAAGCAAATCCTGGTGAGAAATATTATGACAGAGCTGTCCCAAAGGAATGTGTTTGTGACCCGCATTTTAAGACAACTTTCTACAGTTTCAGAAATAGTCTAGGAGAGGTGAATCCATTTATAGTTTAAAGAATCTTAAAGAATTCAAGAGGAGATTGGTTACTAAATCCATGTGAAGCTAGCATACAGTGCATTATTTAGTCCTCACATGCTGCCTGGTTCTATCGCAGTGCACCCAGCCCTAGGCAGGAGGTGACGCTCCCTCCATCTGCATGCATTAGCAGAGGAATTCAGATCTTCTAGGAGCATGTACAAAATGCAAATAGCACAAGGTAAACTGAAGGAATTGAAAGAAGGCTGAGAAACCAGGGAAAATATTTGTTTACAATCACAACTTGCCAGGGCTGGACTAGAAAACAAAATCATCCTACGCAAAAGCATTCAAAGTACTTTAATAAAACAAGACAGTACATAAACGTTAACATACTTTACTATACAATTAAGGGAAACAATAGTTGCCAAATTAAAATAAAAAAGACCAAATATCCATTAAAGTCAAAGTAAAAATAATTAATTTGTTTCATTTTACATATATAATGAACATAACACACTTAAAAAAAATATTGGATTTAAGTTACAATGTGGTTTTAAAAATATGTTTTACAAATTAAATAAAAAACATGTACTATATAAATTATGTTGTTAACATTATCTTGTTTTACAAAACAAATCACATATTTTTACTTGATATCTATATGTTTACATAAATGTATAAAATATATTCATTACATTACATACTTCTATATTTTTATTCATGCGCTATGTGAAGAAACATTATGTGGCTGATTCACAAAGGCATGCAAGAGTATGAAAAAGAATACTCCTGTATCACTACTTCCATTTATCATAAATGCTTTTGAGAATCAGCCCCTTGCTTTTACAAAGCCAAGAGAAAAACGATCTCACCGTCGCGTCATCGTGTGGTTCTGTTACCATTGTTTAAACTTAGTGGAAAGTGCTTCATTTTCTACTCGACTATTGCCCAGAAAAGTATCACATTCTAAACCTAACTCGAAGAGCTGGACTATTTAATTTTCATCCATTGTATTTTGATCTAGAGGCCTTTGCAGAGTGTGCTGCCAACTATAGCACACTTTAAACCATTATTTTAGATCAGTATGTGCGCCTACCCAGACATTCAAACTATTCTCATCGTTGAAAGAATGTGTACATTCGTGATATAAACATAAATGCAATATTCTTTTTTAAAGCCTCCCATTAAATCATTGATACAAGCAACAAGATTAAGTGCTTATAAGTTGAAAATGCTTAGTTTTCCTAGTAAGTGGTTCAAATAGCAGTCCACAGAGAGCTATTTTAGATGCTCCTGCTTCAAAGCTTTCTTGCATCAGGGGGTTGTATATGGATGATGTTACTAGGGCAGAACTTGGGAAAGCTTGAGGGGCCGTTAGCATAAAGGTTTTCTTTATCTGCTACAAGAATGGCGGCCCTCACGCGGGGTTTTGCCTGTAGAAATGAAACCTGCTCTGAGTATCTGTTTCCCCTGCCGCTGACAAAAGTAGGTCGGCCGGTGTGTGACTAACACAGCAGCTACGCAGAGAAAGTGTAACAGAAGAACACAGAGGCGGAGGGTCGATGAAAGTGCTGTATTATAATGTAACTGAGTGCACTCAAAGTTAACAGCAGAGCTCTGCTTAGAGTAGATGAAGCACATAAACTCAGAATTTGGGAATGTAGATGCCAGCATCGTGGGTGTCACCATTTGCAAAGACTCTGTGAAACAAGCAAAAAAGTGTCACTTAACAACAAAAGTTTCTGTTCGGGCTCTTCAATGAAGAGGGCTACTGTGAAAATCTCTACGACCCTCCCATCTGCATGGCAGGACTGAGCAGCCTTGATGCACCCATCTCGGTTTCCCATCTTTGTTTTCAGTCTTCTGGCCTGACAAGGCATCATCCCTGGGCATCATCAAGAACATTCTGCTTTGTCTCGAAGGCTGCTGCCCCATCCTGGAGTACCCATAACTTCTCTCTTCTGTTCAGATGGTTCCTGAATTTTTAGAAGACTGTCTGCATTAAACCACACCTGGAAATACATGGAATAGATTCCGGTAGCCCAGCAAAGGCCATACCCATTTCCAAAGGATAATAATAATAATCCACATTTGTAAAGCACACAATCACCCGTAAGGGTTTCTAGGGGCTGGGGACAATCGGGAAGATTAAGCAAGCTATTGCCCAGAGTCACATGGTGCTGGGCTAATCTGCCGCCGGTGGCGGGGATCGAACTGTGATTCCCAGATTCCGGAGTCAGTCGCCCTGGCAGTGGCGCCACACCTCTTCAAAGGATGATTCATGAGCAAGCTGATCCAGTGATAAGCCTTCAAGCAAAGGTTCAAATACTTAAAAAATTATGAAATCCTTTTCGCTGCCCAGACTGCATTGTGCCTGACCTCAGCACTAGGTCACTGCTGATCACTGTCTAACTCAGACCCCTGACGGATAAAAATTGGATGAACTGAAACCATCAGAAAATCAGCATATTGAAAAAGTTACTTCCAACATGTGGGAAATGCCCTCCCTCACACTGCATGTCATTCATGCAACTTGGAGCATTTCTTATTGCTGCCAGCAACGTCAGGAATCTCTGAGTCATCACGATTGTAGAGGTGCCACTAAAACCTTAGGAATATCAGACAATTAAGTCCCGTCTCTCAATATTTAGGACTTAAGAAACATCTTTATTTTCTGGTTTTCCTGCAGCAAATCTAGCCTAACATAACACTCATACTCTGTAGCCTTTATTTTATCAACAACATAGGCCGTGGGTTCTGCATTCTATTCAGAGGATCCAGAAACTGCTGCCATACTCACCCTGCAAAGATGATCTTGGGACCACATCTCCTCACTCCTACAATCCCTCCAATGACTGTTAGAGTCTATATTCCTTCACCATTCCCTGTGTCATAAATTTGGCAATTCACTATCTACCTATCACAAAAGCTTCAAAATCTGTCTAGGAATAACCTGAAACTAAAAGCATACTGTTGTATCATTTTTAACTCTCTCATACACTTGTCACTTTCTTCTACTACTTTAGCAATAGTGATAGCCTCTTTCAGGGATGGATTGCTAGCAGCCCATAGTCTTTCTTGGGTTTTCTTACTATAACATTGCACAATTAATTGGTCTCTGATCATGTCATCCTGCATGGTACCTAACAGACATTTGATAGATATTTCTCTTAGTCTAGACACAAATTCATCAATAGTTTCATTAGGTTTTTGTGGTTGGGTATAAAATTACACATACCTTCTAGTTAACACTGAAGGTACCTGTAATGTTGCAGGTACTTGGTGGTAGCCCTCTGAGGTTCCGTGACAATTGTAAGTGGTGTTTTCGCCTCGCACGAATATAGTCGAGTCTGGTATCTATGAACCGCAAATGACGAGTTTAGTGGGTGTACGCAGTTTCGCTGTGCTAACCTAAACCGTTCGTCTGTTACGTGGGTATTCCTATCTGTACCCACGGGTTCCATCTTAGATACGGCATCCATTTTGTCTCTTGCCCTCAAGTAGCCAGCGAACGGACGTTGTCCGCTTCGCGACCCTGGGACTCCCAAAGATATTTGCGGAAGACACATGTCCTTTGTAGGTGTCTTTATGATGAGGGGGATGCTACTGTAAAGCAGATGGCGCCGCTCGAGGCTCATCTTGCCGCACGGACTTATTGTCTTAGCCGTGCATCTCATTAGGCACGTCCCTTTGATGCCTGTATCTCGTGTTTCCCGATACCTCCCCTTTTACACCCTTTCCAATCTCCCCACTGTTTCCCTCTTCCTCTGCACCTGTCCCTGTTCCTATTTTCGATCTGTTTTACCACTGATTGGAATGCGCTAATGGTGGGAAGATGGGTTTTTACAGTTGGGAAGCGCCAAATGTTTCTGCACTTATGTCCCGGACCTTGTGTGTTTCAAAGTGACCAAAACGACCCCTCTGGGAGATGATTGTGGGAACCGGGTCATAAACTTTTGTGTTTAATGTGACTCTATGGGGAAAATGTGTATAAAAGGAGCGATCCACAGAACCAATTTGAAGCAGTCTCCCCAAGTTGCACGAGTTGTACTTGTCGTGATTTCTGTGTTCCCTGCAGCAAATAAACCTTGAATCTTTGACGTCGAAGGAAGTGTCCCGTGTCTCTGTGATTCGTACGCCAGAGCAGGTTACCCACGAAGGTTTCAGGTGTTGTGCCCTGGCACCGCTGGGTTCTAAATAACCCAGTTCTTCACCACCATGAGAAGAGACAGAGGGGAGTTTGACACTCCGCACCAGTGAGTATTAGGTTATTGGTTCAGGCCAGGGGCGGGCACACAAGAGTTAATAAATAGCAGACTCGCTTTGGTGGGGGTAGATAAAAAGTCACAACAGTCAGTCATGTTGTGGATTGCTTCCCGCTGCAATCCACAACATGACAGTATCAATACTCTTGCATACATAGGACCATATATTCATTACTTGATGTCAAACTAATGAACACCTTCCCAGCTTGTATAGGAGGACTCTCAGGCAACCTCGAAATCTGTAGAGCAATAAAACATGGCTGTCCCATTCTTGTATGATCAAAGTTTGCCAATATTCACTAAGTAGGCAACCACCCAACAGATAATAAGCTAGGAAAGCAATAAAGCCTTGTGTTATGCACCATAAGGATTCATGAAGCGTGTGTACGAGAAAGAACACAAATCCAAGGACCAACCCCAACACAGGAATATATCAATAGACAGCAACTGTATTAACCTTGACATTCTCTTCAAAATATTCATATGTATAAGTGGCATCAAGTTTGCAAGATCACTACTGGAGAACGTCTTAGGCCATCATGCACCACTTTTTTTTTTTTTAATTTTTCAAAAACCTTTATTGTCAAATTATGTTCAGTGATACAATATAGTAAGACAATAATGAACAACATTGCAAATATGGGTTCCATCTTTGGTGATTTTACATAGTCTCTCCTTGCAGATGCATAAACCAAATTACT
Organism: Lissotriton vulgaris; assembly: GCF_964263255.1. Lineage (NCBI taxonomy): Eukaryota > Metazoa > Chordata > Amphibia > Caudata > Salamandridae > Lissotriton > Lissotriton vulgaris. The sequence continues at coordinate 317,663,346 of NC_141693.1, read as the reverse complement.
CATACCCCAACAGTCCAACATCCTCAGTTCAGATTGGGGAAGAGCAAAATGTTACCAGTCTTCAATATGATTATATTAAAGCAGGTCTACAAACTGAAGTATACAGTGTAGCTTACAGGGAAACGAAGTTATTCATATAAAAAATGCATCTTACACGGTCCCCATACGCTATCCACACGCCCCCCCGCTGCACCCCACCCAGCGCAGCCGCAAGACTCCCCCCTCATTGGCCCTCAGGTGTGCATCGACCGCCCTCAGTTGTAGTTTAGTTTAGCTGCTATGCATTGAGATTCCGTCCATCTTCTTCTATCTCCTGATTTGTGTCCCGCGTAAGAAGGTATGTGGTTAGCGCGTCATGCACCACTTTTAAAGGTTCTGAAATAGGTCACATGGTACCGATACACACTACCGCTGATATTTTGTTATAGGCTCTTGTTTGCACCAATACATGCAACCACTGACCAGCCCTACATTGAGATAATACCGGCAGCAAGGCACTCTACAAATTAAATATACATTGGAACATTGGAATGTTGAGCATGCTATTGAAAGGAATAGAGTGGATCAGGGCCAATATTGTCTTTCTGCTCCATCATTCCAATGTTTGTCTTTGTGTTTTTCCTTTATGGAACATTCTACCCTCAATGGGTGGAATATTCTAAAAGCCTTACAGCCCTTTTGCCTTCGCTTAAACAACCAGTAGTAGGCCTCCTCATAGGCTGGTGCTTCTGGCTTGGCCCTATAACTTGGGTCCGGGGTTTTTAACAACATACCATTGCAGCTATAATACAATGCAATAATTGCTATGCCTCTCAACGGTTCCACCTAATGAGCAGTTTGCAGGAGGGTACTGGAAAACTGTATGTTGATGCCTTTATCCAGCGCATGGATTTGTAGTGCAAGTGTACAAACTTGGCATCAGGCTAGTGGCTTATTTGAATGAAAGTATCAGAGGGTTGGTACTCACTAGTACTATAATGTCTGATTTAAGATCTAAGGCTATTCTGAAAATATGGGGATGCATAGTGAACATAGGGCTGCACCATATGTGGACCCACTCGTGCAAATGCATTCCATTTAGAAAGCACTTCGAGCCACTGACAGAGCACTAAATCACTTTTGGTTGGCAAATATTATGCTACTATTTAGGTTTTGGGCCAGAAATGAGAGATCAGGACTACCCTGCACATATGATTTTTATGATGCACTATGCAGTGTCAGTGAACCTATTGGGTCTTCTACTCCAATATGAGACTGCATTGAGCTATACCTAAACATTTGTATATTAATGAGGCTACACAGGACATGCATTAACTATATGTTATAAGAACTTGGGTTATTGATTAAGGGTGGAAGCCCCACTCAGGAAACAACCTCAAACCTTGCCAGGGTGAACCACAACAGTCACCGAAATAACTTGTTCGTAGCCGTCTGGTAGCTTGGCCGAAAAGCACTCATGTTTAACTTAGAGGCAGTGTTAAAGTATTTATACAGCACACCCGCACTAATGAAGTGAAAGCACAAAACAAGAAAAATCCAAAACATCTTGCACAATATAGTACAGTACATTTTAATAAATAAAATGAAACCAGAATAACAAAAATCAAATCAGTAGAACCAGAGATAATACATTTCAAAGTTTTAGATTAAAGTAGCACCTAAAAGCACATAGCACCACTCTCGATCAACTGGTCATGCTAGATCGGGTGAAAGTCACAAGTTCAGGCCAACCGCAATGAATTGTGGGTTGAGTACAGAGACTAGATTAGTTCCGCAGAAAAATTTCCTGCTCAAGTTAAGCGCAAAGAGTTCCACTTGCGTTGCAGAACGTCGCAAGGAGGATGCTGAGCATCGTGGACGGTCATTACTATAGCATGACCAGCCAGTTGGGCATCGCAGACGGTCACTGCTGTAACTTCCCATTGGTGGAAATTGCAGGCTGCCATTGCTGTAGTGAGAAATGCAGGTCTTGTGTTGCCAGTCGCTACAGACAGTCACTGTTGGTGTGAAGAGCAGGCTATGCTGGAGCTTCATGTTGACGGCCATCACTTGCGGCAGAGTATTGGTGTGAACGGGCGCGTTCGCAAGGAGCCCAAACTTCAAGATTTTAGTCTTTTCTTCTTTGAAGGAGCTCTCACTAATGTCAACGAAGGGCGGCTCTGCTAGAAGATTAGGATTCACTCCAGCAGAAGCGGCCAGCAGGACTCAGGAAGGTCTAGTTGCAGGTCCATACAAGGCCAGTTGCAGAGGTCAGCTGGGCAGTTGCAGGGAGTACTCTGAAGCATGTTGTGTCCCAGTAGGTCTCACAAGAGATCAGCCAACTAACCCTTGGAGTCACTCTGGGTAGCCTGGAGTGAAGGCAAGCAGGTCCAATCTTCTTTCTCGTACAGGGAGGCAGTTCTTCGAGCAGCCGGGCTGTCTTCTGGCAGCAGGACAGTTTTTCTTCTGAATCTTCCATGGTTCCAGGAGTGTTCTGAAGATTGACTCTGGAGGTCTACTTTTTAATATATGATGCCAGCCTTTGCCTGGGAGGAATAGCTTTCCTACCCTCACAACTGAGCCTTGAACGTTATTCCGCTTCCCCAGTCAAGGCTCCAAACTGTCTGTGGTGATGAAAGACAGGGCAAGCCTGGGGTCAGGTACCTTTGTGTGTGCTGTAGGCAAAGCCCTTTGATGTAGGAGTGGGGCTTCGCACAGCTCCTCTCCAGCCATCCTGCCAGGATGGTCCATCCTGTCTACACCTAAGCCACCTTGGGGTTACTGTCTGGAAGCAATACACAAACCCCAGCAGCAGAGCCATTTACCACCACGTGACCCAGGACACTGGCAGAAGGCACAAATGTTGGGACAAGAAAATGCAAACTTTCTAAAAGTGGCATTTTAAAAATTGTAACAAAATCTGATTGCACTATTAAAACGGATTTAAAATTTCAATTTATTTGAGTGTAAACAGTTCATCTCTATCTGCTCCCAAAGTTAGCACTTATTAAGAGCAATAGGGTAGCTCAGTATTAATCAATGGGAGAGAGAGGCCTTACAACAGTGAAAAACAACTTTAGAAGTTCTTTCGCTGCCAGAACATATAAAACTTAACTTCATATGTCCTACTTTTTAAATACCATGCCCATGCCCTATATGACCTACCTTAGGGGACACGTACAAGTATTAAAACGGAAGGTTTAGGCCTTGCAAAAGGTTTATTTTACCAGGTTAAAATGACAGTTTAAAACTGCCCTAGAGGTTGCAGTGATATGCATGAGGCTTGTTTTAAGTGCTGCTTGCAATTTTCACCCCGAGTGTGCTGGGTATACTCAGACGTGAGTCCCAGGCTCTCCACACCACTGGAGTCAAGCTATCCAGGCTGATGAAGGCTGATAGCCAGAAACCGGTCCTTGGATGCTTGATTCCGGTCTGGGAAAGACATGGCTTGGTAGTTCGGACTGGACTGTTCCCATGAGGCACAGGGTCAGAGCTGATTTGCATATAGCCAGTGTCTAACCCAGGGTGGTGTGGAGTGCCAAAAAAACGATGGATTTAGGCCCAGATCCTTGTACTGGGGTGAATGTTTGACATTGTTCTACATTCTGTCCATCAACTGTGTTTTTTGCAATTTGCAGGCCCACTAATAGCATTTAATTTACAGGCTTTGGGTACATGTAGTCCAATTTACTAGGGATTTACAAGTAAATAAATGTGTAACTTAGGAGTAGGACAATTTTACCATGGTTAAGGAAGAGAGCACAAGCATGTTACCACTAGTTTGCAGGGTAAAAAGAGCACAGAGTCCTAATGCCAATAAAAATAGATTCAGCAACACAAAGCAAAACACTGTGGGTGACCTGGGTAAAAGGCCCAGGTCCCGTACCTGTGAATAGGAAAGTTAAGCCTTGGGAATATCAATGCTGTGCCTTAGAAAACTAACAGTGTCTGGAGAACCTCAGACGCTGTACCAGAGCTATGCAGATGTATGTAACTAGGCATCCATGATCATATATGGACTCTTGCAACTGTGACTGGGAACTTTAGCCTATGTCAGGGCATATGAGGATGTTGTGAAATTTGAAGCAGTGCGTGGGCACTTAAGGATGTGCCAGAAATGTTGGTTCGTGACTGGACATAGGGCCTAGGAGGCTATATTTTCGCACATGAGGCCTCGTATATCATATGATGGTTGTGCCTGGGTATTTGATGGTTATGCTTATCTCATATTTCGCTGAACAAATAGCACATCATGTCAGCTCCCTAATTAATGTAGGGGTTAATTAGGATTAGCCTTTATCTTCTCCACTTTTTCATACATGTATTAATCTTGCACTATTGGAGGGTTTTAACTTTACTGATGTTACTTCCTATGATGTCGTCAGGGACAAAAGTCACTTTACATTTTTATGAGGCATTAGGGTCACATATCATGGAATGTTACTTTATGTGATGTCTTGGGCATTCAGTTAAAGGATGTGTGATGAGATTTCCGTTGCCCCTGTCATTTTTGATGAATTTATGCACATGCCTCTCAACATAGTTGTCTCTTCCTCACCTGATTTCACCTAGTCATCTGGGTCATAGTTTCCAGTGGTGCAGCGGGTGCAGTGGCACTAGGGCCAACAGGCCTAATGGGCCCACTCAAACCTGATTATTGCTGTATTTTATACTTCAAATCACAACCAGGTACCCTGTAAGAAATTGGGTTGCTGGTTGTGGGGCATAAACCTCTACTCCACCAGGAATCCGTGTACGGGTGAGGCACAAGCAAACCTTAAACTATTCTGTGCTCAACTCTCTCGTCTCTTGGCACAGAGCAGTCAGGCTTAACTTAAAGGCACAGTGTAAAGCAGTCATGAGGCACTTCAAACAGTAATAATGTGAAATCGCAACACAAGAAGAATGCCACACCAAATTGGAGTACATTTTAATAAATTAATACAACAAAACCAAAGTAACAAAAATCCAATCAGTAGAAGCAGAGATATGCAATTTTAACAATTTATGTGAAATAGAGACAAAAAGCACAAAGTGACAACTGTGAATATCTGGCCGCACTGGACCAGGACAAAATAACAAGTTCAGCCTGACTACGATGGAGTGCAGACTGGTTAAAGGGGCCCAGCTAGGCCCCCTGAACAAGAGTACCTTAAATCCTGGAAATAAAATCATAAAAGATAATTTTACAATGCACCAGTGATCTCTATATGCTATCAATGAACTGCACGAACACCGAGTGACATACAGCATAGTGGTTCACACATTGAAAGATGAATTGTGTGGTCTTTGGAATATCCCCCATCATTTTTATCTGATATGTTTTTTATCTATCTGCGCCTATAAAAAAGTAATTTCAACAGATTTCTCTTAAATTATATAATAGAATTAAAGACATATATATTATTTAAACTTTGTTATGGTAATAAGCCTGCTATACATATGACTGTGTGTGAGTTATTCAGATGTGATTTGTATGGGTAAAGTGTAAGGGATTGTATGGCTTGACTTCATCAAGAGGTTTTTATTTTTAGATATTTGGTTGACACAACCCTGTCCCCTTGGTTGGAGGGTTTACTCTTTATTTGCCCTGAATAGGTCAATAAAATGCCAGGCCTGTGTGGCTTTGTTTCCATAATTAACTGCCAGTCCCACGGGTCTAAACAGTTAAAGCTCTGTGAAAATTGTGCACACACCTTCATCTATGTCAAATAGCATCCCCTTAAGATGTGGAAGTGTTTAAATTGGTCACTGTTGATACATTTTGGTATAACCGGAGGTAGAAGCAGAAGTAACTAGAAATGCCAAACCCAACATGTTAGGGTTTAATATGGCAACTCAGGTAGCACATTAGAGCAATATGAAGAGTTGCTAATTTGGCAATATTTGCATCTGCTTTGTTTATATCAAGGATAGAACATGCTGAATACCTTTACATTGTGTTTTTGACACACATACATATAAATGTGATTGTTCTTCCATTTTTAAAACTACAAACACAATGTTACATGTAATGCACTTCTAATGTTAATATGTTAATGTACATATATATATATATATATATATATATATATATATATATATATATATATATATATATATATATATAACCATCCCTTGCCTTGTTTGGGGTGGCTCGTTGCCGGTGGAGCAACCGGTATTTAAATATCAAAAGCTGAAGGGAGTTCCAGCGAGCACTCGGGTCCAACAAAAACCACAAGGGGCCAATCCTTTATGCCAAATAACCATGATTATTACCATCATAAACCGATTGTGACGCGCTTCGTGCTTCCCAGAGCGCTTGTCCACACAAATTGGGCAAATAAAGTTAATCCTTTTAAACAACACTCGCAAGATCGTCATTAATCATCATAGAAAGCGGACAGTGTATGTCAACTTCAAACACCATTTTGGACTCTGTTAGTATGCGGCATAATACATTTCATAACACAAAGATGCTGTGTTCTAGGTTCTTACATAGCAGGTCGTGATATTATACAATTCTTGCCCTTAAAAAAAAAAAATATATATATATATATATATATAAGTAATCACGTTATCGCTGGAATTGTATAGCTGGGTACTCGCTAGGTCGTGCTCGTAATGACTGTCCCGATGCATGCCGCACCTCGTAGTTTGTATCAGCCTAGCAGTATTGTCCACAATATAAGGCTATACACCAAAATCATAGCAAATGCGAGTGGTTTCATTAACAATTATGCGTGTTACATAGGTACATTATCACTGTATCCTCCCTCATAGTCTATATTTTACCAGTGCCGGCTCATTCGCCCTGCTGACAAATAACTTGTATCGGCTAAATAATGCAAGTTTCAGAGATATACGAATACTAAAATTTAGTATTCCAAATAACGGCTGGTTAGTGCCAAATCTCTGTTGATAATACATGGATTTTATCATGAATCTAAGGTAGTTACCTGTATCAACTTAATTAACTGTACCATAAAACACCATCTTATGATGGATAACTCATATTTAAACCTCTAGGTTATGAACAGTATATCAGTGCACATACTACATTGAATTTTAAAACGTTACATCAAAATTTGTTCCACACAATGAAAAGAATTAATAATAAAGAAAATAAGAAACACGGTGAAAGGATTAGCATACCAGTGCCGCAATCCTGAGACATTGCCCCTCCCTTCCATCCTGTGATAGAGAAAAAGAGAAAAAGAAGTGTATTCGAGGCAGCTACTTACTAATACTGCCTTACATATGTGTTGGCATTTATCAATCAAAATATAAAGCTCATCACTGTTCTAAAATGCAAAAAGAAGTTACACACAATACTAAGGAAACTGTTAAAGAGCTATTCATTCTGTAAATGTATGGCCATCTTCTCATCCATATTGTGCTCTTTCGGATATCTAGTACACATACTTATTATATTTCTAGACTCCTTTTGTCTGGGTTTCAAAGTTCAGTTTCCCCCTCTTTCTTTCAAGGACACCTGATCTACATTGAAATAGTAGTACTACACATATGGCAAAGAAACATATTCTTGAACATTCCAGAGCCATAAGTAAGAAAGATAAGCAGTATTCTGTAGCACGGCACTTTGAGGCATGTCACTTTTCAGATCTAAATAAACCTTCCTATTTCATTAAAGTACATTATAGAGACCATCCCTCATAAACATACATTATGTAGCTGGCTATGAGGGGTGACTAAACCAGTATGAATCAAAGCATGTTACATAAAGCATCCCAAATCATACATTAGAGTTGCTGGCATGCATCCAAGAGAACTGAGATGTGCCATATACTATCACTACTGACAGTGCCATCTAGATAATTTTACCATGCTCAGTCCACTGCGAAATTTAGGGTCAAGGACATATTTAAGACCATGCAATCAGTCATAGGAACTCAACCACATTTTCACCCGCATACTAACACCCAGAGTTCAATTCAGTTATTCAAATTGTCCAGCTGGCCCACTCACAATCCTTTACATATCGATTCAATAGTCAACCTTACATCAAGCCAGTCACACCATGGAGACCTCAACATCAAGAGTTTAAAACCTTTGAACAAGCTGAAGTAAAATGTATGGCTGGTAAAGTATCCCTTAAATCTTTATTCCTCGTCCGATTTGCCTCCGCACTCCTTTAATAATCCATTCTATTTCCATTTTTAATTCAAACCATCTCTAACCTGAGTTGTTTACCCTTGACTTTGTAGGTCTCTTTTTCAATTGAATACCCCTTTCATTTCTTTTCCCAATAATTTTTATTAAAGCTTTTCAACATTTACTTTATCAATACAATAAGTAAATGGGAAAAGAGGGTGCACATTCAGCAAGAATCGAATCATAATCAGTAAGTAATCAATTCTCAAACTGCACACAAAAGACTCACTAAGCAAAAATAGAACTACAAAAAGCGTCTGAGCGAAATTGATACTGTATTAAAAAACTGTAGGATCCATTAGAACTCATTAATCAAAGCATGGACGTTTGAGACTACATACATGAATAAAATACAACACAAGGGGGAGCCTCGAATTGTTATAAAATGGCAGAGTATCTCCTGCAGTGGCCCTATAAAGAGCTGCGCTCTTTATCAATAAATATTGAAAACAATGGAACCTCAGGTATGGCAATATATTTCTCAAAGAGACATGTTACCTTATAGAACAGGCGGGCTGTTGCAGCACTATCTTCACCTATGCGGTGGAGTTCTAAAATATCTTTCTTGCTTACACATGAGCTTATGCCCTATGGGCTGCCACAAAGCACTTTAATCAGGGAGGCGGGCCCCCTAATCACCTACAGGAGAAAAACACCACTGCCGCTGCACTGCTCTTTTCCTCCAGGTGGCAGGCCTCTGAAATGCCTGCCCAATCATGAATGTGATAAAAACAATGTGACCACTTTGCTGCTGTATCACTCTGGGTGGAGGGCGCCCCACTCGTAGAAGTCAGAAATAAGGGAAGCAATGTGGGCTGCTGCACTTCTCTGTCTTTTAAGATATCTGGCATCATACTTCATTATCTAGATGAGCCGAGGGTCGTAGTACAGATTAAAAGTTATACAAAAGTCCGTCCAAACAGCAATCCTCCAATAGAAACATACTGTAAGGCGCCCAATCCATCAGACACCAAAATAGTAAACAGGAAGTGTGAGTGGTGGGAGTGGGTTTTATGGGGAATGCCTTACCTGGGAAAAAACGAAGAAGGAGGCTTGGGTATGCAGTGCTGATAACTGGAGGCTGTGAAGTAGTGGGCTGCCGGCTGCTCAGACGTCACGCGCAAAAGTCGGCCACGCAGCACGTCACGTGCGCAGAGCTTGCACTTCAAAAGACGGCTGCGCGGCACTGCCTTTATAATTTATTTGGGTTGTCCCTAAATAGATTATAAAGGCGGCCGCAACGGGCCATATCCCTTCCCTATGTATATAGAGATAACTCTAATCACTAGTATATTCAGTAGACCTTTGTATATCTACCATTTCTACGTGACTTTTAGAGTATATCCAGTCTTATCCTTTCCCTATGTATATAGAGATAGCTCTAATCACTAGTATATGCAGTAGACCGCTGTGCTCTCTACCATTCTTAAGTCACTCTTAGAGTATATCCATTTGTATCTCTTCCCTATGTATATAGAGATAACTCTAATCACTATATGCAGTAGACCTTTGTACTCTCTACCATTCCTATGTGACTCTTAGAGTATATCCATTTGTATCGCCTCCTTGTGTGACTTTACATCTTGTACATTTGCAATTTTTTCAGTTTGTATCCTTTACGTAACGCATGTAATCCTAAGTCCTTATGTTTTTCAACTGGTTCTTATGTAAAGCGCTCTGACACCTTCGGGTAAAGTTCGCGCTATATAAAATCGCATAAATAAATAAATAAGATCTGAAACCCATCTCTACGTATATTGATAGCAACAGGTCTGTTTAACAATTTCGATTTGAAAACCCAGCTCTAAAAAGGAAGTTGTGCAAATAATGGTATGTAATATTGTATTTTATCTTCACTATACAGAACTTACACATTCAATCAAACAACCATTTTTAGCTTTTAAGGGAAATTCAGATACTCGAACAAATGTAAATGCACCAGAAAATGGGCAACTTCTACAACCCTGACATAACTTGTAGCTGTGCAACACTTTTTTACTCACATCTGCTATTGGAAACACTCTGAATAACAGGTGTCGTTATTATTAAATGTATTTTTGCTCAGTTCAGCGACAAAACACAAGTCATGCAAATATTATCAGATATCATCACGGAGCATTACCTCACTGAGAAATCTTGCCTGGTTCCAACACTTCATTCTAATTTTAGATCATATGAATAATTCAGTTAGTCAATCAAAGATCTTTATTTTTCTTAGTTTTCTTTTGCACAAAAAGTACATTCATATAGAAAACAAGCATAATAAATAAGTGAAAAATGTGTGTACTGAGACCACTACTAAAAATGCATACATAAAAATGTTATAAGGTATAACTTCACCATGTTTTACTTTTTCAAAAGGATTCAAAAGATATTTCATCAAGGCAATACATGGATAAAATTAGCATTGATAATAAAACAGTGCTACTCCCAGCGTGCCTGGCCCATCATCAAATCACTTCCAGAAGAATCGTAAACACTTGACATAATACATTTAAAATGCACCAGTTTAAAAGAGGAGCGTCATATTTGTGCAGTTTAACAGGATAAATAGTTATCATGGGTTGATCTACCAACTCATCAACATTTGTCTAACAACTGATGGGATCGCCTGCACTTCAAGCAAGCCCAAAGTTATGGCACCACCGTATACCATGCCAATGGGCCATCAAGCTGTTGAATTATAAGTAGTGCTTCGAAACACTGTCTAAAATTATATTGCGATATATGCGTAAGAGTGGGACAATAAATCTCTTCCTTTGTGTGGAGTAAAATGTACAGAAAAATAGTGTAAATCTAACTGTATTGTCACACCGGGACATAAACTAAAATCATTTAGTGAATGAGAATTTGCAGGGAAGTCAAGCATCATTGGAATATAATTTTGGTGGAATCTTGTCAAAATAAAACGATGCAGCAATCTGGACATAAAGACTGAGCACCTTGTTTAGAGGGGGAGGCGCTTTATCCCTGTTTGTCTCCCATCTATTTGGAGCGGCCCTTGCTAAGGAAATCTCCTTAAACCTCGTCTTTGTAATTATCAAACATATGGAAGGAGACTCAAATAATTATTTAAGTCCCATCTTCACCAGGGACCGCTTAACATATAGCAACCAGGGAAACTTTGGGCAAAATCAAGTTAAAAAAAATTCCTCAATACGGTTTGGTTCAAGGATACCTTCTCCCTCTGCTATATTGAGTGCCAAAATAACACTGACATGAGCCGAATAGTTTCTGTAATGTATGGTAAGCCCAGCTCACTGTGATACATGAAGTTTGAACCACTGCAGGGCAAGGCTAGAAGTGTTTCACCAAAAGAATCCTCAGCTCGCTAGATTGGATAGAAATCTACCAAGCCCCAGACCGCACCCCATAGGTAGAGATGGAGATAGCTTTGGCTGTATACATGTCTAAAATCTAGGCAAAAGGTTTCGACCCCATTTTCTTAGTGATATTAAAAATTGTCATTATGCCTCTTTTCCAGCGAAAGCGCTCTAATAAAGACCATATTATTCCTGGAAAGCCTCCAGTCAAAAAGTATCCTCAAGTAGGAAAACATTTCAGCCACCTCAACACTTCGATGTTCTATGTGAAACACTGGAGTATTCTTTGGGCGTGACCTGGAAATTACTAAATAAGTCTTTAATTCATTCACATGGAGGTCCAGGCTTTCCATAAATGCCGTATAATCCCCTCTAAGTATCTACAGTGTTCACCCTGTTCTGGCAACGAGCAATGCATCGTCTGTATACAGAAGTGTAGAGAGAGGTCATGAATCAATGTACAGGACATCTCTGGAGCTCCCAGCTAGAACTGCCTCCACCCCGTTAGTATAAAGAGAAAACAGGAATGGGGCAAGGACGCGCCTTGTCTGATACCCCAGTCGATATCAACATGCTCCCCATCCCTGCCATAATAAACACACGTTGTTGCCCGGGTGTACATATGTCTTATAAAGGTAATAATGGGGACATTAACTCACATATTCTCCATAATAAACCACAATTTGGAATGAGAAATGCAATTGAATGTGGCCGCTAGATCCATGAAGGCCATAAAAATGTGGCCTTTCTTAGCCACCTTATAGTTCGCTATCACCATGCTCAAATTAAGGCACTGGTCGAAAGTCCATTTTCCTATTTAAAACCGTACTGAGTTTTCGCTTAAATATTCCTTTCCACTGCCCACTCCTCCAACCTGTGCAAAAGCAAACAATCACTAAGTTTAGCCATGCTATCGATCAGTGAGATAGGTCTATAATTTTTAGGATTAAACTTATCCCATTTCTTATGTATGGGTACTAATATAGATTACTTATATGAAGTTAGTGAGCCCGTCTTTGCTATTGCATTAAAAACTGTCATTAATAACGCTGCCCAAAAATCCTGATGCTCCAGGAAAACATCGACAGGTAGCCCAACGGGGCCGGGAGCCTTTAGGATACTACACTGAGCCAGTGCTCTCTTTACTTCTGGGAGAAATCTATCTTGTCCATTTTGCCCCACTGCAGGATGTAACCATTCTTCCTTGCTAGAACGGTTTTGGGAAAATATCTGGTTGTAGTTTATGTGTTCCCTCATAGTTCATTACACAAAAAATTGAGGCATGGTCACTAAATCTTGGAATGCTCACGTCTATCTTGGTTATCCGGAATTGAAGGGTCATGAGACTATGATGTGGTCAATCGTGGACCTCTTTTCTGGGGGCCGTCCATATTAATTATTGCTAAATTCATGCTGATCAGTAACCTGTTGAAAGAATCCCCATATTCTCTATGCTCAAAATGGCTGATAGCATCGCCCTCGTTATCCATTATTCTGCATACAGGCTTTATTAGCTTTTGGCAGTAGTGGGCATTAAAATTACCCATCCAAATTACGTTCACAGATTTAGGGTGATGGAAGCCAATGTCATTAATGGCCTTCTCCAGTGACCATGTCACCAGAAAAATAATTGTTGTAGAAATTAATCATAATCAGGTCCCAATCCATGTGCACATCACAGATCAGAAATGGAAGAAAGGTGATTTATTATAAAACTTAAGTACTCAAAGCCTACAAGTGATTCCTTTCAAGGTGAGAAAGCATCCTTTGGCTCTACCGGCCCTAGATGGAACAGCGGGGGAATGAAAAGAATGAACCCCATCCCAGGTTTCCTGAAAGAATAGAATATCATACCTGGCAAATTCTTACAGCCAATCTGGGGTATCCAACTTACGTCTGATGCCAGCTATATTGCAACTTGTTTGTCCCTTTCCTCTATAATCGATGGTTAGTCCTTAAGTCCCCCCACCTCATTTATGACCAAAATGTTTTTTTCCAATCAGATGGATGCCTCCAATCCTTCCAGTGGGGTGTCCCTATTTCTCATCAATACCTCATATCTCAAAGGTATAGGATTACAGAGGATAGGGGTAGGGATGGGCGATCTCCTTGGCCTATCTTCGAAACCAACATGGATTGCAGTTTATAGAAAAACCCTAAGGGTAGGAAAAATATCTGGGAATCTAATAAAGGTGCAAAAGGTAGTTGCTGAAGCAGGCCCTTCACCACCTATGGCCATCAAAATTTACTACAATACAATCCCCTGATAGGGTTTTAGGGAACAGTCCAACACACGCAATTCTTCTTGCCATACCAATGTGGTCACCCCTCCAAACTTTTTCAACCAATGTAAAACTTTCCCCAATAATGTGTCCATTGCCTAATTCTGCAAATGCCTTAACTCATGGACAGTAGCCAAGATGAGTACATATGGGCATGCATGCTGGGGGAGATCCAACACCTGAGTCCCCGTACCCTCAAAACCTGTTTGCTTGCCCCTTACTTCGCTTCCCACCGTGCCAATACTCTATGCCCTTCTCTTGGTGTCAGCATTCGTGTGGGGTTTAGCACTCACTGTGCCTACCGGACTCACAGGAGCAGGGTTAGCAGTCAGGGGTAAGTTAGAGTGTGTGTGGCTTTGACTTAGGGTCGTACTGTGACCTCACAACTGTAAGATGAATAAACTTCTCTCCCTACTGACTCCAGAAGCTTGTAGGTCCTTAGCCACCTGGTGTTGGCAGGGGTTGTGTGAAGGTTGCTGCGTCCCAACACACCCGCCCTGTCTTTATTACATATAGGCTGTGCTTGCGTATGTGGCTGTAGTTGTGAATCCCTGGTTTGCGGGTTAGCCATGTTATGGAATATTGCCTTATTTTGATTTATCAATAAGGCAAGATTTGCTTCTATAGAGACTAACCAATTTATTATTGGCTGCTGAAGGACGGAAAATAGACATTCCAGTCTATGACATACTTCATCCATATTTGTGGCATCTTGTAAAAATGTTTGGGCCTCTGCCCCAATCACTTGAATATTTTTGGGTCCTATTTTGCCTTGTCCTTCCCCACTTCTGTTGTACCGAGAGTTCCAGTGGCGAAGTAGAGTCACCCAAAGGGCTACGGGAGAGACTAACAATGTCACTCAGTCTTACAGGGGAGAAAATTGACCCATGCAAGTCCTACTCTTCTACGTCGCCATCATTGGGGGACTTTCATTAGTAGGCAATCCGCCTCTTTACCTCTTCTAAGGAGAGTCATCGTTCCATGAGTTTGATTTCCCTTGTAGGCACATTAGCTGCCAGCACAAGGAATGAGTCTAGTTTGATTAAAAATGTTGCCTCCCCTATCACTCTGTTTAGCTTTCCTCCTCCCCATAGCTCCTCTATGCCCACAAAAGAGTCCTGGGGTTTAGAGGGGGGCCCCAGCATAGCCTCTTCCAGCAACTGATGGGTGCAGGATGGGCCCTCCCTTGGCCGGGGCATTGCCCACGAGTGTCCCGTGCTGCAGGATAGCTGAAGTACTTTTAACATTGCATCAGGAATACATTTCTGCACCTCCTGGTGTGCTGTAATGTGGGGGATCGAGTCAGGGCCGGCTCTCGGGTGGTGCCACCGGTGCCACCGCACCGGGTGCTGACTTCCGGGAGGTGCAGTGTTTGCAACTTTATTATTAATTTAAAGCACCTGCTGCCGCGTTCGTTTCCTCCATCAATTTCCGGGCAACAAAAAAATGTCAGGTTAAATCCTGTGATTAATGTTCTTCCTGAAGAGAGTTCGGATTTTTGCTTAATTGGGGTTTAACTCTCTATAAAGTAGTGCAGAGGGTTGATACGCCTGTTGCAGAAAACAAATACTGAGCAGATTACAAAGTGCATAGAAAGTAAATAGGTCAGTGGGTTACTGCTTTTAAAAGAGACATCAATTTATTACTTGCAATTTATAAGTTAAAATCCTAATGTAGGATTTGAACTTATAAACTGCAAGTAACAAAATTATGTCTCTTTTAACACTGGTAACACATTGACCTATTCACATTCTATGCACTTTGTAATTGTACTAAACTATTGACTTTTATCAAAGAACTGCATGCACCCTGCAAAGTATATATTTGAGCAAAGATTTTAATGTTGGAAAAAGGATTAATTTGGACAGAACTCTATTCTCATTTTAAAGAGAACACCCAACTATGGCGTTCCTTTGTAAATTCGGAGTTTGTGCTTCTTTAGACCAAGCACTATTAAACTACACTGCCTACCGGTATGGATGACATGTGACTCCTACTCCTTGTAGTCCTCTGTCTTATGGAACATTTCCTATACACTGAGTTACACATGTATGATTGATTTTCTCCATGTAATGTGTGTGTGAAGCAAAGTGCTCTGACACCCTACACTGGTATGAGGTTGCTATATATGCATCTGACAGAGTGCTAGATATGCATGTGAGAGAGAGTGGTTAAGGAGACTTGGGCACTGTTAAAGGGTGGTTGTTAGAAACGGGGATTCCCGATTGGCTAGGACTGGTGCCAAAGCCAGGCAGAAACCCCCATTTCTAGTCAGGGCAAGGGAGTTACACACCGAAGATAACGCCTGCTCACCCCCTTGGTAACTTGGCACGAGCAGTCAGGCTTATAACAGAGGCATTGTGTAAAGCGCTTGTGCAACACACACTCACAGTGGCGACAGACTAGGCACACTACAAAAGAGACTACACACAAGGTTATATAAAAATAGCCTTTGTGTTATGTAAAACACATTAGAATCACCATCACAGATATATACACTGTGCCAACTGGCACCAGGTCACAATTTACAGGGGACTATGTACAAGGCAGCTGTACTCGGGTCGATGCTTGAACCATCACAAAAGTACAAGTAATGAATGTAAAACAACCAGTACCTACTGGTAAAATAATGAGGTTAGCAAAATGGCAGTAAGTATAAACCACAGTGGCTCAGGCATAAAATGCAAGCATCATAGCATGACATTAGGCAACATCACATGAGCATGAGGCATAACCACAGAACCTAATAACCTGGGCCCCAAGTACCTCAACGACCGCATGACCTTCTACACGCCCACCCGCCAGCTACGATTGACCAGCCATGCACTCGCCACCGTACCACGCATCCGCAGAGCCACCGCCAGAGGAAGATCCTTCTCCTACCTGGCAGCCAAGACTTGGAACTCCCTCCCCACCCACCTTCGGCGAACCCAAGACCATCTCTCCTTCAGGAAGCAGCTCAAGACCTGGCTGTTCGAGCAGTAACCTACCCCTCCCCCAGCACCTTGAGACCCTCCCTGGTGAGTAGTGCGTTATACAAATGCTGTGATTCATTGATTGATTGATTGACGTTAGGCATCCTCATAAGCATAAATGCAACATCATTAGGCACAAAAATACATTATGCATACCCCAATTAGAATGGAGCATAAACCATAATCTGTAGGGCACACAGATTATCAACATTCTATTTTAGGGTATGCAAAACAAACATGCCCCTCGTTGCAGCTGCCCACGCTCTCATGGTGCAGCTGTAGACACAAGCATTGGCACTAACAAGGTGCAGATTGGGGGCCCACGTCGCACCTGCCCGCTTCTGCGGTGTAGCTTGTGTCCAGGTAACAGAAGAATGGCACCAAAAGTAATTTCCCCTCTGGTGCATCTCCCGCTAACCTGCGGGGCAGCTGTGGAAATTAGACTGAGGCTCTATGGCACCTGGGAAGCCCCTACTCTGGGACTCTGAAAGAAAAAGGTGAAATAGCCTCGATTGGCACCGGGACTCTACACTCTCTGGGATTCTAAAAGCAGATTCTGCCCCAATGTTGGAGCGGCCCGCTGTCCTGCGGGGCTGCTCTGGAAACACAAGCACGGCTGCACTGGTGCCTCACGAGCACCAACACTACGCCCCCATGATGCCCCACTCACTGGGGCTTTCTCGGGTCTCAGCTTGCCTCCAGGCACCGACAGTGAGTCTCGGGATCTCACTGGCGCAGCCGCCATACTCTCGCTACACGCGGGGCTCTCTCCAACGCATGGGAACCCCGCTCATCCACACGCCACAGCTTCCTCTTCGCCCCCCACCCACAGTCAGGCTGACTCTGCCTGGCTTCCGGGTTGTGGCGGTGAACTCGGCGGCCCCTTCTCCTCCCATGATTTTTGAGTGCAGGTTGGGCTTCCGCTCAAGAAAAACACTGCTGCAGGGTGGACACCCACTCCTGTAGGCAAAGCACAGCGTGGGCTCCTGCTCACGATTAACAAATGAGATAACTCTAAATACTTGTAGTTCAAGACAGAGGCAGAAGGAAAGAGATCCGCCACAACTGATGAGATTGGAGAGAAGCGCCCTGCAACTAAAACAGCGCACCGCAACGGAAAGTAACAGACGCCGCCATCGGGTGATTTTCAAGTTTATGAGACCCCCGAACATTCCTGAAAACATACATACGCTAACCTTGAATTTACAAGCCACATTGTCCTGCGACGGATTTATTCTGGTTACGCCCAAGTATAGACAGCTTGTCTTTTTTGGTCTTGATGAAAACTCAAGAAACCACCCTGAGTTCGAAACGCGTAGACCCGTTTTTTCTAGCCATATGAGTGTAGTAAAATCAATATTGAAAATAATTGAAAATATAAAGTGGTCAAATGTAATGTTCTATGGCACTGTCAAAAGAATCATTGAAAATTTGAATCATTGTAAATATTGTGGTTGTTGTGTATGGTGAATGTGTAGAGTGGGTGTGAGTGGAGGTGAAAAAATCAGGAAAGTGGTATGCGTGAGAGTGCATTGTATGTTTTTGAAAATTGTACATTATACATGTTTTTAATGTTGCGATAAGATGAAAAATGGAAAAAGCATAAAAAATTGCAGTTAAAGATGTGTCAGTGAAACCACCAGTCACCAAGGGGAGAGCCAGAGAAGAGTCTCAGCCTGGCCTCTACCCAGTAAACATGACTTACCTGCCGCTGCCAGAGTCAAGCTTCTTCCAGCATTGCATCACACTACAAAGGCTCCCAGAATCCCCACCCAATCCAGACGCTGCTCTCATGCTACATGAGAGCAGTGTTAGGCTTTA
Organism: Lissotriton vulgaris; assembly: GCF_964263255.1. Taxonomy (NCBI): domain Eukaryota; kingdom Metazoa; phylum Chordata; class Amphibia; order Caudata; family Salamandridae; genus Lissotriton; species Lissotriton vulgaris. The sequence continues at coordinate 317,644,812 of NC_141693.1, read as the reverse complement.
AATGAGCTGGGTCTCACCAGTGTTGAGCACCAGCAGTTTTTTAAAAGGGGCCTCGAAACGGGTCTCTATCAGGCTCAGTTTTTTGCCCCAGCACAGGCGGTCCGATACCTTCCGAACTGCAGTGACAGCAGGCATATCCATCTGGCACATGCATCTTTTGATAACTGGCTGGAATCCTCTTTGGACCTTACTCTCCCGAAAATAGAATTCTGTCACCGCTTTGGCGCCAATAAAAAAGCATGGTACACCCCGGAATTAAAAACTCTCAAGCAATCCTGCAAACAGTTAGAAAGGAAGTGGAGGAAGGACTTCTCAGAAGTTGGCAAAAGTAATTATAGAGCAGCCCTTCGATCCTAAAAAAAGTAAAATAAAAACTACACAATCTAAATATAATCTAGATAAGATTAGCTCTGCCTCTAATTCCCCTAGGGAAATGTAAAAATGTTTTAAATCATTAGTTTCTCTTGTGGGTCCTCTTATAGGACCATCTAACGCACAGAAGCAATGTGATGAGCAAGCTACCTTTTTTGCTGCGAAAGTTTCCAACATTAACACGCAGTTTCATCAGGTGGAACCCACAGTACCCCTTGCCCCCCCCGGAAGGATTGGTGGGATTGGAGGAATTCACTCCCCTTGACTTGCCCACTCTCCAGCGTTTGCTGGGGAACCTTAAATCTGGATCACCGACTGATGCTGCACCCCCCACTATTCTTAAGAAAGCCTTGGAAACTGTCTCTCCAGTTTTGCGAGACGTAATTAACTGCTCTCTTGTGGCAGTCAAGTCAATAAATTTATATAGCGCGCTACATACCCAGAGGGTCTCAAGGCGCTTGAGGAGGGGTGGGGAATTACTTCTCGAATATCCAGGTTTTAAGCTGCTTTCTGAATGCTAGGTGGTTTTGAGTGAGGCGAAGGTGCATGGGAAGTGAGTTCCAGGTTTTGGCCGCTAGGTAGGAGAATGATCTTCCTCCCATGGTGGTTTTGTTGACGCGGGGAACAGTAGCGAGGGCTTGGTTGGAAGAGCGCAGCTGGCGGGAGGGGGTGTAGAAGGAAAGACGTGAATTGAGGCATTCGGGTCCAAGTTCGTAGAGAGCTTTGTGTGCGTGGGTGAAGAGGCGGAAAGTTATTCTCTTATTGATGGGGAGCCAGTGGAGGTTTTTCAGGTGACCAGAAATGTGTTCTTTACGCGGGATGTCTAATATGAGTCTGGCTGATGCGTTCTGGATGCGTTGGAGTTTTTTCTGAAGTTTTGCGATGGTACCGCCGTAAAGGGTGTTTCCGTAGTCAAGGCGGCTTGTAACCAGTGCGTGGGTGACCGTTTTTCTAGTTTCGGTGGGGATCCAGCTAAATGTTTTTTTGAGCATGCGAAGAATATTGAAGCAAGATGAGGAGACGGCGTTGACTTGTCTGGTCATCGAGAGTGAGGAATCCAGGATGACGCCTAGGTTCCGTGCGTGATCCGTTGGGATGGGTGCTTTTCCAAGGGCTTCTGGCCACCAAGAGTCGTCCCAGGCGGAGGGGGAGGTACCTAAGATAAGGACTTCTGTTTTGTCTGAATTCAGTTTCAGACGGCTATGCTTCATCCATTCAGCTACCTCTTTCATTCCTTCATGTAGGTTGGTTTTGGCGATGTTTGGGTCTTTGGTGAGTGAGAGGATCAGTTGAGTGTCATCAGCGTAGGAGATGATGTTGAGGTTGTGTTGGCGTGCGATGGTCGCGAGGGGGCTCATGTATACGTTGAAGAGGGTGGGGCTGAGTGAAGATCCTTGTGGCACGCCGCAGATGACTTCAGTGGCCTCTGACTTGATTGGTGGGAGGCGTACTCTCTGAGTTCTTCCGGCAAGGAAAGAAGTGATCCATTCCAGTGCTTTTCCTTGGATTTCGATGTTTCTAAGTCGTTGTAACAGGGTGTTATGACAGACTGTGTCGAAGGCTGCGGAGAGGTCGAGGAGGATGAGGGCGACTGTGTCTCCATTGTCCAGTAGAGCAGTGGCAGGGCTGGTACCACCCCCCTGGAAACAGGATAGAGTAAAGGCACTCCTAAAGAAACCCAATCTAGATCCAGAAGACTGGGCTAACTATCATCCCATCTCTTTGTTACCTGGTATAGGTAAATTGGCCGAAAAGCATGTTAACGCCCTTTAATCCTCCTTTCTGGAAATCAATATTGCCCTACATCCCACCCAGATGGGTTTTAGATGTAAGCAAGGCACGGAGACGGATTTTATTGCCGTAGTCAAAGAGTTGAGGAAAATATTGGATTCCGGAAGCTGCGCCGCTTTTATTTTATTGGACTTAAGCGCGGCTTTCGATACCATCAATCACTCGATAATGATGCAGAGGTTGAGGGATGTTGGGGTATCAGGGTTGGTCCTTAACTGGCATCAGTTCTTCCTCACGGACAGAACTTTTGCTGTCTTTGAGGAGGAGGCAGTCTTGAAGCAGATTCCCCTGCAGTACGGCGTCCCCCAGGGATCCTCATTAAGTCCTACCATGTTCAACATCTACATGAGGCCATTGGCTCAGATGGTCTTCCCTGGGGGGTTCTGTTGGTCACCTACACCGACGATACCCAGTTGGTAGTCGCCCTTTCCAGACATGACACCTCTGGCTCTAACCTCTCCTCATGCTTTGGCAAAGTCCTTGAATGGATTGATGCATCGTTTTTGAAGCTTACTGGTTCAAAGACTGAAATAATGATGCTGGGGCATATGGCACCCAACAATTTAGATCTTTGGTGGCCGAGCTGTCTTGGGCTGCCCCCCCCCACCCCAAGAAGCAAATCAAGAGTATGAGTGTCTGGTTAGACCCCAACCTTAATTTCCTGATACATGCACGCAAGGTTGCGGCAACCTGCTATGGTCATATTAGACTTCTCAGAAAGATATAAAATCTTCTCCCGTTTGTAGCCAGGCGTTTGTTGGTCCAGTCACTCATCTTGTCACGTCTTGACTACGCGAATGCAGTGTACCTGGGTGCCCCTCTGGGAACTATCAAAGTCCTGCAAACAGTACAAAACTGTGCTGCTCGCTTGCTTATGGATGTGCCTAAACGTAGTTCGGCCAAATCTGCACTACATCAGTTGCACTGGATTCCAGTGCAGCAAAGGATTTGATTCAAAGCTATGTGCACTGTCCATAAGTCCATTTCTGACTCTGGACCTGCCTTGTTCCAACCCATGTTTCAGCTCCACCATATCCCACGGACCCTCAGATCAAACCATAAGAAGCTTCTAACAATCCCCAGGATTAAAAGGACAAGGATGGTTGGCCGCCATTTCTCCATTTACGCTGCAAAATTTTGGAATCAGCTTCCCGATGCCATCCAACGGAACTCTAATCATCTCACATTCAGGAAACAGCTTAAAACCTTCCTGTTTCCTTGAGCTGGATTAATGACTAGGTACTTAATGCGCTGGGATGCCTAACGGTAGCCATGCGTTATATAAATGCGTAATCATTCATTCATTCATGTGCGTGTGCTCACCCTGCACACTTCTCACTAGTGGAGAAGTTACGCCATGCTAGGTAAGCGTTGTAGGGGAAGGTAAATCCTTTACAGAGGTTAATTTTCTCTGTGGATTTCCCTTCTCTTTTTGAAACTCAAGAGCAGCAACATTGTTGTGGTGTCACCAGGGCTTTAAACGGAATCTTTTTCAATATTATATACAAGTCATAGTTGCTGCTTATTTCTCTCATGCAGCCAACAACCATTGACAAAGCTAATAGTCCTGACATGTTGTAGGTATGATGTTACTTGTATCATATCTGGATTCAATGACAGATACAGCAAAATACCGATCGGGTGGCACACTATGCTGAGCACAGATTTTGAGCCTGCGTGTTTTAAGCTACAGCTTTAATTACATTGACCATGCCCCTTTGAGAGACCCCCCAGTTTTTTCATCCCACTTAAAGCCCTGAGCAGTGCCAGGATTGGCCGTAGCAGTCTGAACTAATGCTCGCTCAGGCACTCGGAGTCTGTGCCTTTTCTCTACCGAGCTGTACAAGACATCTGGGTTGGGGATATGTAAGTGGTCATGTTGGTTTTGCCAGCCTAAGTCAACCGGCTAAACCGACATGCGCACTTACAGTGCGCAACTCTCCTCCTGCCTGCTCCTATCTTAGATGATGGCCCCGCTCCCCCCTTGACTCCAGCCACTTGGCTCATCCAGGGAAAAACAAAATAATATTAAATAGTTTTATTATAATTTTATTTTTTTAATTTCCTGGCTCTGAGTAGTGGGGCGACGTTCCTCTGCCATAATGGAGAAGCCGCCCTTGCTACCAGATCCTCTGCAAAAGCACTGAGGAGCATTAAACACCCCGCTCCCCCCAGCAACCCCTGATCCTGCGCTCACCGTTCATACCATCCCAACCCTCACACAGGCACAGGGATCAGTATGTACTCAGTGCGTGTGGTAAATGTGAGCAGTAATGCGCCAGAATTAGGGAAAGTCATGCCGTAATGGCCCTGTAGTTCAGACACCAACGTGTTTCCTACAATTCTGGGTCCAGGCGCTGGTGATACTTGGATTTGGGAAAAGGTGGGAGGTTGGGAAAAGGTTGGCATGGGGAAAGGGGATACAACGTTTTGTCAATATTGCTCAAGGGTTGAACCACAAGGTCGGATTATTGTTGACGGACAGCCTTTCACCTAAGGGAACCGCGCTTGACCATTGGGTGAATCTCCATCTATTTCCATTTCCTGTTGGTAGGAGATGGCCAGTCTGAGAGATGACACGGGCTACTACACTCTCAACCCAGGAGTATTGGTCCCATTCAAGCCAGACCACCTTGTCTCGACAATAATTGTCGAGATATTTCACATAGTGACCTCATCCATGGAATCGTGGCCACCGCCGGGTCTCAAATACATCTGAGACCCAAGCCACAAGATACCTCCCAAGGGTCACCTGTAAGATTTGAATGGCATGTGTGAAAGGTCATCGCAAACACTGCCCGAGTGACGAAGCCTCGCCGGGCAATCCAAGTTAAGGCCAATCCACAATATCATTAGCATCAAAACAAGAAGGGTTTTTAAGATAAGGGGAAATACTGGGCGCTCTGCTACTGTTTGACGCTAGGGTAGTGTGGAAGCAATGTTAAGGATGGTGGTGCAATCAGGCGAGGGGGTAAGCCCTATAACCCCTCTACGGTGTGTGTTGACAGAACAACACACTGGACTTAAACAGCTAAATGCCTGCTGCACACAACAAAAAGAATAGAGGGGCATATTATCAAGGGGGTTTATCTCCGCTTTTTTGGCTTTAAAAACCAAGAAAGCGGAGATAAAATTACCTCCCTATTACCTAGCTGTCGCTAACACCAGTTAGCGACAGCTAGTAGGAGATAGCGACCATCTTGGGCCCCGCTTTGCATGTCAGTGATATTTATCACTAATGACATGCAAAGTGGGCGTGCCAAGATGTTAGCGACTGGAAACAGTCGCTAACATCTCTATCTTCTATTACCAACTTTTGGAAATAATCACGCTAAGCGCGAATATCTCCAAAAGCTAACACCTGCCCTGAGCAGTTCTTAGCCATGTTATTCAATGGGAGGTGGATAACATGGCTAAGAGCATTAGCTCGGTAATGAATGAATATCGCTGACTTTTCAGCGATATTCATGCATTGCGGCGATTTTTATCGCATTTGCGATAAACCTTGGTAATACCAAGGTTTATCTGCGGTAAAAATCGCCGCAGCTCATCGGTAAATTTTTGTCTCTAACCAAGCAATAGCAATAATTATCACTATTGCTTGGTAATATGCCCCAGAGTCACTAATTGTGTCTGTCACATCGCAGACACTGCCCGAGTGATGTCGCCTCGCCGGGCAATCCAAGTTAAGGGCAATCCACAATATCATGAGCCACCTTATTTTATTTAGGGGGGGTGTGGTTCCACCATCCTCCTTTCGCAGACTTGTAAGCTGCTCTATGTATATTAGCTAGATACTTGAGTGTATTCAAGTGTGATGCGAAATGTACATATCCATTTATTGTACATGCTCTTCTGCTGTCTTGCATTTTAAATGCATTGTGGTACCCAGAGTGCGTGTGCGTCTACGTGTGTATGTGTATGTTGGCGCGCGCAGCCTATTAAATATATGAAAAACGTCTTCCCATTCCTTCAGCAGGTGTGCATCCGCATTTCTTTAATGGCGGAGCATCAATGTGATTTTGAGTAATTCTCGTTGCCGTTGAAGCGCTGTAGATAACGCAGGTGCATCCTTTCCCTGCCATGGAGCTGTCCGGATGAGCGATGCTTCTGCCACGGCTCATGAGAGGGGTTGGCGCGTCCTTCTGAATGATTCTGCACAACCGAGCTTCACGTTCTCCTGTAGCCAGGTTAGGCAGACCTTGGGCTCCTGTTTCCGAGAATTAAGCACCGGCAGCAGACTTTTTAACAGGCCTTCCATCAAGAGAAGCGGGGGGAGGATAGGGAGAATAGTCACCATGGTGTTCACCCAGAGCAGGACTGTACATCATCTCTACACTATATGCGGGGCCATGACCCAGTGACCTTCCACCTCTGTGTAAAGTGCATGTTCTACATCATCAGGAGGGTGGATCTAATCCCATGGTTCTGTGGCACAGATTGATGAAAGCAGAGTAAGGAAAGAAAAGCAATGGGAGCAAGGGCGCATGAACCCCCCCCCGCTAAACCAGCTCAAGCGGGGGTGCTACTGAGGCAGATAACATTGTTTTAGGGCCCCCTCTTAACATTTAGCTTTGGCTCGCAGGTCATTGCAAGTCACACATTTTAAACTAATAAACTCAGAAAGAATAAGCTATAATAACATAGCTGTGAGGTGGAGATCGGAAAAAATAACTTTTAAAGCAGACTAAAACAGCGACAAAGAGAAAGACAAAGTATTAAAATGACAAAGAAATACAAGTTAGAGGACAATGGAGTGAGAAAGCGGAAAGGAAAGTGAGTAAAATGCAAATAATGAAGGAAGGAAAAGGAAGCATGAAGGAACGGGGGTACAAATGAACACAGGAAATAAGGAGAAAAGGTATAAAGAAATAAAAGAAAGAATGAAGAGAGGAAAGGAGAAAAGGAAAAATCAAGAAAAAGGAAAGAAAGAAAGCAGAAAATTATAATGAAGAAATGTGAGATGAAAGGATGGATAATTGAAGGAATGAAGAGAAAGAATTTGCAGATAGGAATACAAAAAAAATGCTGCAAAGAATCTCTGAAAGAATGCTAGGAGCAACATAAGAATAAACTGACATGAAGAAAGATAAAGAGCTGAAAAAAAGGGCTGACGGAATGAAAAAAGAATAGACAGAAGGAAAGAAAGTTTGAAAGAAAGAATGAAATAAAAAATAAAACAAACAAAGATGATGGAAAAAAGGAACGAAAGAGGCAAAAAACGAAAGAATGAATGAGAGAAGTAGGTAATTGCAGGTAAATGTGTAGTTTGTAGCCAAATTCCTTTAAATCATGCTATAATAATAATTTTCTCAACATTGTACACAAAAGTACAATTCCAATGACACTTCAATGGAAGGATTGGGATTGCTCACTCTACTCACACATTTATTGCTATATATGAGTCAAAGTGGGGGAATTATATTTTTCTGGCCACTCCCTTGAATGAGATTGAAGGAGTTGCCATTAAGGGCGGGCAGAGAACTCCCCTCCACCAGTCAGTGAAGTGTGCGGAGTTCTGCCCGCTCCGCTGAGAACGCTGAGTTTAGGCAAAACTCTAACTCTGCAGTGGAGCGGAGTTAGCCAGCCCCTGGCAAAAAAAGGCTCCCCACCTCCACCCCCTAATAAAAAATATATAAACACAGATTTAAATAGAAAAGATGCACTTACTTGTACTGTGGCATCTCCGGACTGCCCTCCTCCTCACCTCAGCCCGAGGTGCCACAGTACAGGTAAGTGCATCTTTTCTTTTTAAATTTGTGTTTATATATTTTTGATTGGGGGGGGGTGGAGGCGGGGAGCAGAGCGGAGTTCCACTGAGTTTTTCCCAACTCTGTGGAACACCACTTAGTGGCACTCCGCCAGCTTCGCCTAGGGTTAGTGCCATCCCATTCATGGAGAGACGAGGCTCCACTTAGTTTCCCTTAATCTCAGCCTGAAATGTCCAGATTCAAATGGTGATTATACTACTGAACATTGAGGATATGAATATCATGGTACAAGAGCATCATGAACAAAAAATCGAAGACCAAAAAATTGAAAGGTAAGTGGATATAGAGGAAGTATAGCTTTACTATTCCTAAATCTACATCAATGTAATATATCATATATATTGTATATATCGTCAATGTACATATGTGTGGCTTTAGGTAAAGAAAATCTACCTTTATTTACATTTCATATATATTGTATATATGGTCAAGGTACATATGTGTGGCTTTAGGTATAGAAAATCTTCCTTTATTTACATTTCATAATTTTGTCCTCAATATTCGTATGGCTTGATATTCCATCTTTGACCTTCAGTGGGCACACACTCCTCCTTTTTTAGGTCTCGCCTGTCAATGCGCATGCGCATTGAGCTTGAGAGAATATGGGGGCTTAAACAAACTTTAACCAACTTGCAAGTCGATGGCGATTCCTTGCAGTGCCCGTGAAATTCAAGCTCAATGCGCAAGCGCATTGACATTAAAAGCGCGTGCACATGTCACCAGCCGCCTGCCTTGCATTACACATCAAAGGCAGCCCAGCCTCCCTCCCGCAGCCCCTGCTGATTCACACCCTCATCGCCGCCTGCCGGCCGGCCGTGCTTTCAGTTTCATGCCGGATCAAAGGCTTTCACGGCCGGCCGGCCGCGCTTTCAGTTTCACGACCTGTCTCCTTATTTAACTTGTTGAGTATACAGACACTATTGCTGCAACCCAGCTGGCATCTACAGCTTTAAATGTTTAAGGCTGTTGTGTTCCCTTCTCAATAATTTCCCTGTGTGTTTTGAGCCTAGGTCTTCAGCACAGGAAGCTGTGCAAAAGCTGTCTTAGTTGGTCCTCCTCTGCTGTTCTCCAGGGTATTGGATTTGTGTACAACTACTCTTGGGCCACGGACAGCTGTAAAGATAAATCTCACAAGGGCACCCAGCTCCCCTCGGATATCGCATGTACTCATTCCTGAAGTAGATTTCTTGATCCGTTTCCGGCTATGTTCATTTGATGCAGCACACAATCGGCATTGTCTTCCTCAGCGACATTGAGTGCAAGCAGTGCTTAATTTGAGCCTGTGGTTTCCGGTGCTCGGTACCAGCATTCAGTTGTCAAAACTTGCACTTTAGACCGTCTTACATACGGTTCGCACTTGTAGGCGTGTTGTGGTCAGGGGTGATGCTGGTATGACATGCGCAGGACAGGCATGGTCTGGGGGTGGTGCATGCAGCAGTGGCATGACAGGTCTCTGTTACTTTTTTTTCCTTTTCTAATTAAACACTGAGTGCAGGATTCCATCGAGCATGTCACTGAGTTTCAAATCCAAGGAAAACATGTATATACAAATGAAAGAAGGAAGGACTCTGTTCTGCACATTGCTGGGTTATTCAAGAGATCATTCAGTCGAAGTTATTTTGAGAATTGTGATTTGAATCCGAACCCAGCTACCCTCGGATATCGCATGTACTCGTTCCTGGAGTAGATTTCTTGATCCTTTTCCGGCTATGTTCATTTGATGCAGCACACAATCGGCATTGTGTCTTCCTCAGCGACATTGAGTGTAAGCAGTGCTTAATTTGAGCCCGTGGTTTCCTGTGCTCGGTACCAGCATTCAGTTGCCAAAACTTGCACTTTAGACCGTCTTACACACGGTTCGCATTTGTAGGCGTGTTGTGGTCAGGGGTGCTGCTGGTATGACATGTGCAGGACAGGCATGGTCTGGGGGTGGTGCATGCAGCAGTGGCATGACAGGTCTCTGTTACTTTTTTTTCCTTTTCTAATTAAACACTGAGTGCAGGATTCCATCGAGCATGTCACTGAGTTTCAAATCCAAGGAAAACATGTATATACAAATGAAAGAAGGAAGGACTCTGCTCTGCACATTGCCGGGTTATTCAAGAGATTATTCAGTCGAAGTTATTTAGAGAATTGTGATTTGAATCTGAAAATATGTGTAACCAACCCCTCTCTAAAGTCAAATAATCACCTTATAAATGCAAAAAATTTCTAATACACCTTAGAGCAATTTCCTCAGCATAGGTTTCTTTTTAGCCTTAATTGCCATGCATGCAGTTTATTCTGCGTGTGTGCTGAGTCTTGGGTAAAAAAACGATCGTTTTTTAATTAAAGGTCGTCCATTAATCTTCCGTCACGATATAGCACCAGTTATGTTTGTTCCATTGAAATTCGAGCTGTATGAGGAAGTTATTATGACTTTGTGGCGTTAAGAAACGTTCAGCCAGCCATTTGGTAATTTTACACGCCACCCATTAAGCTGTTCTGTTCATGAACCTCGCAGGGCCCCCTGTGAACCATAAATCTACTCCCTGGGGCATTTTATTTCCTGAAAAGTTCGCCCACAAGTGTGATTGCTGTGGCAACCCATGCCCAACGCCTGAGCCGAAAAGTAAACCCCCCCTCCCTGTTTGTGTACGCCCATCCATAAAGCTGCGAACTGGAGCCCCCTCTTGCTAAAGAGCTGCACAATTAGTAATACGTTTAATTGCACTGCTCACCGAAAATCATTTTTGGGGTCACTTTTAGGGCGATTGTCTTTCCCTTTGTCACCCTTCACAATGCTAATGGGATGTGCCACGGGTAAAGCTCCTTTGTCACTTCCACTGATAATCAGCACCCCCTATGTTGCGTGACTGCTCCTGGAAGTGCAGGTAAGAGCAGTTTAACCGCTTCCTAGCAGCTTACCATGGACGCCTAGTTTTGGTTATGTTTTATTATCCTGCGAAAAGGCTTTGTTATAACAATGGCTGTGTGTTTATGTTGTTCTATGTCTTATGTTCCATGTCTTCGTTTAATATTAAATTACCTGAATTCTTGAACGTACACTCAATAGTGAATTCATTTACTGCTCTAGGTCGGACTAGTTAAAACATTAAATCTAATCTCAGCCTTTTGGGCTCTGGAGCCTCATTGAGACGCGTCGTTGTCGTGTGAATTTTTGTGTTGGTTACCTATTGTATTTTATGTTTTCAACAGTTTACACTATTTGGGTAGGTTTTCAAATGAAACCAGCGTAATGTATTTCTGCAGTGTTCGGCTAACCCGTTTATTACATTTTTGCTGTTATTTCAACTCAAAATATTGAGTGTATAGCACACACCACAAACCCAGGTGTTGCCTTAGGTAGAAAGTGCAAGATACCTTGGTGGGTTAAACGCTCGCTGCTGACATCTGCTGCAGCCTACACGTCTTAAGTTTGCATCTTAATTTGGTCAGATAACCCATCCTTCCAAATGAAATATTCGATTGGGTAATAGTAACACCAGTTATTTATATTGCTTCAAAGTGATCAATGTGTAGGGCAGAGCGCTATATAAAAGTTATTGACGCTGTCTTTCAATGTGCAACCAATCTGACCTTTGTTTCCTTTTTTCCTTGCTCCTAGATAACGGTATATCGTCACACTCAACCCCCCTTCACCCTCACACCACCTCACTGTCATACCCTCACACCCACACCCTCACCCTCACACACCCTCATACTCACTTCCCTTCACACCCCTCCCTCTCACACACACACTCACACCCACTCACCCTCACCTTCACACCCTCTCAACCTCTCACCCCTTCACCCTCACACACCCTCACCCTCACACCCCCTCACCCTCACACCCCCTCACCCTAACACCCCCTCACCCTCATCCCCTCACCCTCACACACCCTCACCCCCCTCACCCTCACACCCCCTCTCATCCTCACACCCCCTCTCATCCTCACACACCCTCACACGCCCTCACCCTCACACGCCCCCGCCCTCACACGCCCCCGCCCTCACACTCTCTCACCCCCCCTCACCCTCACACACCCACTCACACCCACACACACCCTCACTCACCCTCACACCCCCTCACAACCCTCCTACACCCTCATACACCCTCACACACCCTCACTGTCACTCACCCTCACTCTCACTCACCCTCACACACCCTCACCAGCATAGCATAACAAAACAAAGCATAGATTAACAATACACAGCATAGCATAACAATAAAAAAGCATAGGATAGCAAAACATAGCATAACAAACAAAGCATAGGATAACAAAACAAAGCATAGGATAGCAAAACAAAACATAGCAAAACAAAACATAGCATAGCAAAACACAACAAAGCATAGCATAACAAAACACAACAAAACATAGCAGAACGAAACATAGCATAACAAAACATAGCATAACATAACAAAACATAACATCACAAAACATAGCATAACAAAACATAGCGTAGCATAACAAAACAAAGCATAGGATAACAAAACTTAACATAGCATATCATAATAAAACAAAGCATAGGATAGCAAAACAAAACATAGCATAGCATAACAAAACATAGCATAGCATAACAAAACATAGAATAGCATAATAAAACATAGCATAACATAACAAAACATAGCATAACAAAGCACAACACAGCATAACAAAACATAGCAAAACACAACAAAACATAGCTTAACAAAACACAACAAAACATAGCATAGCATAACAAAACATAGCATAGCATAACAAAACATAGCATAACATAACAAAACATAGCATAACAAAACACAACACAGCATAACAAAACATAGCAAAACACAACAAAACATAGCTTAACAAAACACAACAAAACATAGCATAGCAAAACATATAATAGCATAGCAAAGCATAGCATACCAAACACAACAAACCATAGCATAGCATAACAAGACATAACATAGCAAAACAAAGCATAGCATAATAAAACACAACATAGCATAGAAAAGCATAGAATAGCAAAACATAGCATAGCATAACAAAACACAGCATAGCATAGCATAACAAATTAAAAGCATAGGATAGCAAAACATAGCATAGCATACCAAAACAAAACATAGGAAAGCAAATCAAAACATAGCATAGCATACAGCATCACTCAGCACCACCACTGCATCACTCAGGGGCACTACAACATCACTATGCGCTACCACTGCATCACTGAACGCCACAGCATCACTCGTTCGCCATCACAACACCACTCAGCGCCACCACAGCATCAATCTGTGCAACCATTCAACAACTGGTTCAAATATGTTCTCTCGATGTTTCAAGCTTTATTACAAATGTAAGAAAAAGATGTTAATATTTCACTTCTGTTCTTGGATTTTCGTCACAATAAAATACAATGAACATAATCTTAACAAAAGTTATTTACAAAAGTTTAAGCTATTGCCATTAGAAATTACGATAACTTTTATTTAAGTATTAATTAATTAAAAACATTAAAAGACACTGTTATTTGTAATATCAATACATGTAAGTCACGTCAATACAACACATTGCATTACAAATGCTATCGGTGTCACATTTGCGAAAGTTATAACTATTGGCATTGTAAAAGACAAAGCTATTAATTTAGCTATTTTCAAAACCAACACAAATAAAAAAAATTGTCATTTACAAGACAAAGAGCTCAAACTTTCCTAATGCGAGACCTATTGCATTTCCAATGCTTGTTTCATGAATGGTACCAGGACACAAGTTATCTGTCTCAATCTCTCAGTCAGAGATTGTTCATATACTTAAATTCCACTTGTGCCACACCCAATTACTGTCCAGTTTCCAGAGCTCTGAGATTGTTTTAGACTTTGTATATGCCTTTTGGTGGATTTATAGTGAAGATTAATGTTCCCAAGCCTACCCACAGTGTAATAAGGGGGCCCCTCTCTTAATCAAGCAGCATTTGTGGGCATCCATAGAAAGAGATGCTCATTGTCCACCGACAGTGAAATGATGGACCTCGGATAATGGTAGTAATTCTTGGCAACTCCTGGTATGATATGATGCCTACTCCCAGTGAATGTTGGCTCTGGAACAATAGTGGCAATTTTTGGACTACTTATGGGCATTCATGTACTGTTGTCCAATGCTGGTAAAATACTGCTCCTACCCTGATGGTAGGCATTCCTATCATATTTGTGTCGTTTGTGTTATGGTGGTGTCTATCTCTGGCATAATAATGGTACTGGCAGTATACTGGAAATTCTTGGCATATTGTCTGCAGCCATTACACATTGGTGTCCAACCATGGTACACTCTTCACTGTGGTACAATTGAGTAACTCCTAGAATATTGTAGGCAGCCATGGCACAGTGATGCACAATAGTAGTCATTAACAAATTGTGGGCATCCTTGGCACTGACACATGGGCACTACGTTAAGGTGGGTATATTGTCACAGTTATGACATGAATATAAATTAATTCAAACATATATTTTGCAATTGAAGCAGGCTTATAGAAAAGAGGAACCAGTGCACATAAAAGCATGTAACAAATTGAAAAGAAAACTTTTAATGCGCAACGAATGCCCGGAGGCATCTTGGCGCTGCTATCAAACTGAAGGCCAGAAAGCTTTACTTATTTGCAAAAGTTAGGTTTTTAGTAATTTTGTGAAAGAGGGAAGATTGGTACTTAACTTGAACTTGAGGGAGAGAGAGTTCCACAATTTGGTAGTGCCAACCATGACATTTCTGCCGCTCCATGAGGTTTTCCTGAACTTAGGAACTGTGATATATCTGGCTGAGGAGGAGAAAAACCTACTGGAAGGAACACACCAGATACATTTTTTCCCTAAGCAACCCAGGGCCAGAGTTGTGTAAAGCCTTATAGGCAATTCTGAGACATTTGAATTCTATCCTCATTTTTACAGGCAGCCAATGTAATTTAACCAGCGCCTAGGAGGCTGATTGGACCTTAGGGATCCCCAATAGGAGCCACGCTGTGGCATTCTGCAGGGCCTGTCGTTTGTAGAGGTGTCTTTGCTTTATGTTCAGAAACCAGACCTTACAATAGACCCATCTGGAAAGGGCCAAGGAGGCCACTACCATTTTCCAAACATCAATCGGGATAAATGAAGAGATTTTTCTAATGATTTTCAGAGTGAGGAAGACTGAGCATGAAACGGCATTGACCTGATCTCCAAATGACACATTAATTTCAAAGGTCCCAAGATTCCTGATTTTCATCAATGGAGTGGGGAACTGGTCTTAAGGCCACCATATATCTGTCGAAATAGTGGTGTCAGTGCCCAAAAGTAGCACCTCACTTTTACTAGATTTAAACTTTAGACAATGAATCCTCATCCAGTTATCGACTTGCCTCCTACAGTTGTTAAATGTGCTGCCTGTGTCCTCCGGATTGCTGGCTATAGACACCACAATTCGTGTATCATCAACGTACGAGATAACAGAGAATCCATTGGCCTTAATAAGTTTAGCCAGTGGGGCGACATACCGGTTAGAAAGGGTGTGGCTCAAAGAAGAGCTCAGAGGCACCCCGCAAGGCAAGTTAAATGGTTCAGAAGAAAATTTGGCCATTGCAATGAATTGTTCCCTCCTGAATAAAAAAAGGCTTCAGAAGGGACAGCACCCCTAATCCCTAACTTAAAAAGACGGTCAATCAATAGGTCATGATTGACCGTATTGAAAGCCACAGAGAGGTCCAGCAATATCAATGCAGCTTTATCACCCTTCTATTGTTGTGTCTCTAAGATCTTCTGAGACAGCAATAAGTGCCGACTCAGTGCTGTGTCCTCCTCTAAACCTGTATTGTGTGGGGTCTATGAACTTGTTGGATTCTAAGAAAGATGTCAATTCACAGTTAAACACATTTTTTATAACCCTAGCCATGAGGGGAGACAAGAGATAGGTTTATAACTTCTCGGATCTTGAAGATCCAGACTTAATTTTTTAAGATCTGGAAGGATGGACACTCTTTTTCAGACTTTTGGAAAGTAACCAGAGTTAATCATATCATTAAAAATTCCTGTGAGATGGGTGCTGATAACCTCAAGGGCTTAGATGGACAAGGGTCCAGAGTGGATCCTGATTTTATGGACATCATCAGACTTAGTATCTGCTCATTACTCAGCGGTGAAAAGGAGCTTAGCACTTCAGTATTGCTAAGCGAGCATTTTTCATCCTGACTAACAGTAGCAACCTGTATATTTGTTGTAAAAGTGTTGAAGACATATTCCACTTTTGCCCCAAAAATCTAGCTAGGGAATTACAAAAGGTTTGAGTGCAGCTGTCAAGCTTTTTTCTCAGGCTAGTTAGCCAATGATTTTACTGCCCTGAAAAGCTCTTTTGAAGAGTTTGGATCATAACTTTTCCTCCACTTGCGGTCTTGTCTTCTACAGCAATGTTTAAAAGCTCTCAATTTCTCTGTGAACCAAGGATTTGTCAGCATGTTTCGCCACTTGTTCCAAGTTTTATTAGGGACATGTAGGTCTATTGCTGCTTTGACCCACTGGTGGAATAGGCTAATATGGCTTCTTCCAAATTCCTAACATCAAGGGGCTGGATTTGGATAATGATTAATTAAATGTACATGGGTTAATTTTGTGCCAGGCTCTGCCATTGAAGGTTTTATGGGTAGCAGAGCTTCTTGACTGATGATTAGGTGGGTCAGTTCCAAAGAAGACTGCTCTGTGATCAGACCAAGTTAATGTAAATGTAAATTGATACTTGTATAGCGCACTACTCACCCGCAAGGATCTCAAGGCGCTTGTACCAAGGTGGAGGCCAGGCATCCTTAGCATTGTGGGGGCCGTTGTGGAGATTAAGCAAGCTATTGCCCAGAGTTGCAGAGTGGGACTCCATGATTGGAATAGGCACCGAGGCGAGAATTATCAGGTCCGTGGAATTTTGAGCCCAAGTCCCGCCGAGGCGGGGAATTTAACCCTGGTCCCGGGCTAGACCTCTGCATCAGGGTCTGCCGCTCTAATCATTGAGCCACACTTCTCCAAGTTAATGGTAGAGAGTCTGTGACTTTACAGGAGGGTATCTGTTAAAATACCATCCAGCATGTGGCAAGTAGTACGAGTGGATTCCTCCACACGTTGGAAGAAACCAGCACTAGTCATAGTGTTGACTAATTGCTTTGTGTCCTTGTCTGCAGTATTGTCTAAATCAAGGTTAAAATCCCCCATTACAGTAAAATTTGCAGAGTTCAGGCTTGGTTTTAGTAAAGGGCTGAGAGTCTGTATGAAGGAGGCTTTCGGTTCTTATGGGCGAAAGGGCAAGGATCCTTCTTAGTAAATTCTACTTGAAAGAAAAGTGCTTCACATTCAGGGCTGTTGGACATATTCGAGAAGGAAGCAGGGAGCTGATTGTGATATATGATTACCAATTCCCCACCACTGTTACCAATTCTGTTCAGCCTAGAGATGGAAAACCCCTCTGGGATAGCTAAAACCAGGTCCGGACCAGAGGCATTGTCTGCCTATGTTTCAAGGATGAACGTGATGTCTGATTTGTATGCTTCAATAAAATCAGCAAATTCTAGTATGGGCTTTACTAGCGACCTTGCATTGAGCAGCGCACCTACAAAAGTTTGCTAATGCGCATGCGTAGCTAACCCTCGCTACAAATTCCAGTGGCAGATATGTCTTTGCTAATAACAAGTCTTATGGAAAGGGGCGACCACTCGGTCCCCCCGAACGTATGGTTGGGTGCCCCGATCCTCCCGGGAAACCATTTTGGGCGGGGGGGCGTGTCTCGGCTGGTATGCCCGAAGCGGCGTAGCCGGGGCGCACCTTTTCCCGCCCAAGAGGGATTGTCCTAGACACCTACACCGATGGCCATGCCCAGTAGGCGTACCGGAGAAGGGTACACGCCCTCCCGAAGAAGAATAAGTAGAGCGGGAATCCGAAGAAGCGTCCTCTTGTTCCTGTGCTCTGAAGGCTGCACCCACTCGTTGCTCGTGAGCCCTCGACGGAACAAGGAGCAATTTTGAGAACTTGTAATTCTTGTGTTTCTCTTTCAGCGGCTTTTAAGGCGAAGAATCCAGGACCGTGTTGATCAACTCGAAGCGGATAATCGAAACCATGTCTGGCAAAAAGGCAGGAAAGGGTTCCGAGACAGACAAGGTGCTACGCATGTTGGTGAACCGGATAGCGGGCATGGAACGAAAAGTCGGAAAAGTCCCAGCGCTTGGTCGAGATTTGGCGGTCGTCAAAAAGCAACTGGCGGCAATGAACAAGCCTGGTAACCCTAAGAAGGTAATAGGCCCGGCCTTGCCGGGAATCGTCCCCGAGGGTAGAGGGAAACGGGTCAAGAGGAGGGCGGTTGCAGGGGAGGTTCCGGTCCCTGAGGTGCCCCCGGTCATACCAGCTAATGACCCGGTACCAATCCCAGACGCGGGTCAACCGATCCCGGTTGTGATTACGCCCGCTAACGATGAGGATATGCCTCCTGAATTGGCCACCCAGTTGGCCGCATGGCTCAATAAGAAGGCAGGGGGTGCTACGGCGCCCGTAGACACGGCCCAAGAGGCCAAGTTACTAATCCAGCAGTTGCGGCAGTCACAAGATGCCGTGAAGGCGAATCTTCCTCTTGTTTCCCCACAGGTGATACCGGAAGGACCGGCGGCTGGTCGCGAGAAAACGGAATGGTGGAAAGCGGGGGGTCTGTTGGGGCTTCAATCGAGGCAACTGTAACAGACCGCAAGGAACATGTAGGTTCAAGCATGTGTGTGCGGGCTGTGGGAATTCCTCACACCCGGAGAGTTCATGTAGGTCCAAAAATAACGGGGGGGAGGAAAGGGAGGCTCCAAGCAGGAGTAAGGCTGATCGTTGTGACCAATTGCCTACACCCGTTGATCTCATGGCTATGACTCCTTGGTTAAACAAATACCCTGATCATGTCTCCGCTGGGGTGTTGAGGATGGGATTCTTATACGGCTTCCACATCCCGGCGGGTGGTTTTCGAGGGGAACCTTTTTGTAAAAACCAGCTATCAGCGCATCATAATCCAAGTGTGGTAGAGAGAAAAATTGCAAAAGAAGTGAGTCTTGGGCGAGTGGCAGGGCCTTTTCAGCGCCCGCCAGTGGCGGATTTCATCTGTTCCCCATTAGGGGTGGTCCCGAAGAAGGACCCGGGGGAGTTTAGGCTGATCCATAACCTGTCTGCCCCAAGGGGTTTCTCGGTAAACGATGCTCTTGACCCAGAAGTTTGTTCGGTGTGGTACGCATCATTCGATGATGCCGTCACCATGTTAAATCGCCTGGGCCCCGGGGCGCTGATGGCGAAATCAGATATCGAATCAGCGTTCCGGTTGCTCCCGGTACACCCGCAGGATCAGCGTTTGCTAGGTTTTGCATTCCAAGGGAGTTATTACATGGATAAATGCATGCCGATGGGTAGCTCCATTTCTTGTGCGTATTTTGAGAAATTCAGCTGTTTTTTAGAGTGGGCATTCACCAAGGCCACAGGGCATAGGCATGTTAATCATTATCTAGATGACTTTCTGTTCTTGGGAGCAGCCGGCGACACGAAATGTGTGCAGGCGCTACAGGACTTTTGCATCCTCATGAGGGAGTTTGGAGTCCCATTGGCACCAGGTAAGACGGTTGGACCATCTACTTCACTGGAGTTTCTAGGAATTGAGCTCGATTCTGTGGAGGGTTGTTTCCGTTTGCCGGTGGGAAAGGTAGCTAAATTCAAGGCTTCCCTGGAACTTTGCCTTAGTAAGGAGAAAGTGACCCTGCACCAGTTGCAGCAAACAGTGGGTCAGCTTAACTTTGCCTTGAGAGTTATACCAATGGCCCGCCCCTTTTCACGCTCTATTGCACAAGCTATGGTTGGTCTCAAAGAAAGACACCACCGCACGAGACTGTCTGCAGAGGTTCACCAGGATATGCGCATTTGGTTGGCATTTCTGGCGGACTTCAACGGTCGAGTAGTGTGGAACAAGCCGCCAGCGTCTTCGGACGAGCTGGGTTTGTGGACGGACTCGGCGGGGAGCGTGGGATTTGGCGCCATCTTTGGTAACCGATGGTCGGCGCAAACATGGCCGGCGTGGTGGCACTCCTGCGGTCTCACAAGTAACATTGGGTTCCTGGAGCTATTCCCTATTTTTGTTGCTCTGATGGCATGGCCAGACGATTTCAGAGACCGCTCTGTGGTATTTTGGTCTGATAATATGACTGTTGTCGAATGCATTAACAATCAGGCAGCACGCTGCAAATGGATCTTGAGATTGTTGAAGGAAGTTGTGCTGCTTTGCATGAGACTGAATGTACAGTTCAGGGCGAAACATGTGCCGGGCGTACTGAATCATGCAGCTGACGCACTCTCTCGTTCACATATGCAGGCGTTCAGGGGTTATCTCCCTACAGCGGACCTAGTGGCGGCACCATTCCCCGAAGCGCTTTGGCTAATCGGTGCCCCGGATTACAAGACCTTGTGGCAGCAGGCTTAACCCCCAGGACAAGGAAAGCATACGAAGGAGCGTTTCGTTCCTATTGCGCATTTTTGGGTCCGACGGGGAGTCAGAACTGGGGTCAGGAGGAGTCCTTTCTGGGGTTCTTAGTGGCTCTACACCGAGAAGGCCGATCAGCGGCAACGGCCGGTAGGCACAGGGCGGCCATTTCATTTATGGCGCAGGTGCATGGCATTAAAGACCCAACAAGTTCCTTTTTGGCGAGAAAAGCCCTTCGCGGCTGGCAGCGCCTTGAGGGTCGCAAGCAGGATGAGAGGCGCCCGATTGGCTTAGAAAGGTTGTCCCTACTCATGGCGAAACTGGTCGAGACATGCTCCTCCCAATTCGAGGCGGTTTTGTTCCGGGCAGCTTTCGCGTTAGCATTCCATGGGGCAATGCGGGTGAGCGAACTGGTTGCTAGGAATAAAAAAGACGTGGAGGGAGGCCTGTGCAGGAATCACTTCCTAATTAGGGATGATTCAATGATAGTGACGGTAGCCAGGTCCAAGACAGACCAGGGGGCTACGGGAAACAGTGTTATTGTGCAGCGCATGCGAGGGTCCCCCACGTGCCGATACTGTGTATAGAGGAATACTTGGCACTGAGGGCTGCTACGTGGGGGGGAGTTTGCTGAGGCACAGGGATGGCACCCCACTGACGAGGTTTCAGTTTCAGAGGGTGCTGGCACTGACAATCGCTGCCGCAGGCATGGACCCGAGCAATTTCGGGACCCACTCCTTTAGGATAGGGGCGGCTACGGAGGCTACAGCCAGGGGTCAAAGTGCGGATGAAGTGAAGCAGTTGGGACGATGGTCCTCGAATTGCTTCAAAAGGTATGTGCGATTGCACATGTTGTAAGTCAATTGACATGCACTCACGCTTCTTGTCTTTTGTTTGAATTACAGTTTCGCGAGCATGTCATGCGGGGCGGAATTTGCAGTCGACCCAGTACCAGGAGACCAGCGGTCATGGATCACCGTCTGAGAAGAGAGTGGTATGGGTCGTGGGCCACTCATACGTGAGGCGTGCCGGGGACGTATTCAAAGAAGGTGACGCGACTCGCGCAGCTGGGGAATACGGGTACAGAGTGGCCTTCCACGGAAGGGGCGGGCTCTGTATTGACCAATTCAAATCTTTTGTTGAGGGTCTCTTAGAGCGGCAAAGGTCACCGCCATCTGTAGTCATAGTACACCTGGGGGGCAATGACTTGGTGACACTGGGGAGGCGAGTATTGTTCGAGCAAGTTTTGTCTGCCATTAGCTGGTTGGCAAAAAGAATCCCGGGGTGCACAATTGCCTGGTCCCACATGATTCCCAGGAAAGTATGGCGGGGGGGCCTTTCGGTGTCAGCACTGAACCATTCGGTGAAGAAGGTTAACAATAAAATTGGTAGATTGTTTCGCTCTGCGCAGTTGCATAGTATTCCTCATGGGTGTATTCGGGGTGATCATATGTATCTGAATGATGGGGTTCACCTGTCCCATGAGGGGAATGTTTTACTCATAGGAGACTTCATAGCATGGCTAAGGGGTTTGAGGAAGCATGACCGTTAGGAGGAGTTTGGGGGGGGCGGATAGCCGGTCAACTATCCGGCCTGTGGCGGTAAGGTCATGATCGGTGAGCAGTAATTTCAAGGTCCCTAGAGGGGGGCGCCACCCACTATGGATGGGAGCGCCCGGGGGGAGGCGGCCATTGGCCCCTCCCACTGGGAGGCGGCACCCACTAAGGATGGGTCGCCTAAGGGTAGACGGCCATATGCCCCTTCCAAGGGAGGAGGCGGCTATATGCCCCTCCTACGAATTTCCCGGGGCCCGGATATCCGCGACGGCGGATAGAGAGTGTGGGGATGGGGGGGGAGTCCACGCTGTCCTTCCTACAGATACCTCACACGGGAGCTCGGACAACCTTTAAGATGGCGTCGAGCGGAAAGGGGGGCCCCCAACAAGACAAGGGAAATTACAGTTGGCAATGAGGGTACAGTCCTCTGCGCATGCGCCGCCACTCACACCGTGAGGGCGAGAGTTTTTGGTAGTGGGGATCTGACACCGGTTAAGACCTTGCCGTTGGCCCTTAATGCTAGGATGTACAATTTTAATTTAGAATGTATGCATTTGCAGGATGTTAGACTCGGCTAGGAAACCTTTGTATTAGAGATTTGTTAAGGTTAGCCAAAGAACATGTCTTCATCAAAATGTAATAAATGTAAAATTGTACATGATTATGAAACTTTTATTTAATGTTTTAAATTTTGTTTCATATTTTAATAAATACGGCCGGGAGGGTGACTCCCTCCCGCCTTCCAAAAGTTCAGAACTGCGTCCGACTTCCCATCCTTGGGGATTGTGTTGGGAGGGGGTGACGGGCATCCCGGCCATATGGAAAGGGGCGACCACTCGGTCCCCCCGAACGTATGGTTGGGTGCCCCGATCCTCCAGGGAAACAATTTTGGGCGGGGGGCGTGTCTCGGCTGGTATGCCCGAAGCGGCGTAGCCGGGGCGCGCCTTTTCCCGCCCAAGAGGGGTTGTCCTAGACACCTACACCGATGGCCGCGCCCAGTAGGCGTACCGGAGGAGGGTGCACGCCCTCCCGAAGAAGAATAAGTAGAGCGGGAATCCAAAGAAGCGTCCTCTTGTTCCTGTGCTCTGAAGGCTGCACCCACTCGTTGCTCGTGAGCCCTCGACGGAACAAGGAGCAATTTTGACCCACCGACCAGCCCCTTATGGCAATTTTTGTTTTGCAATAAAGTTTTGCTGTGATAGGCCTCTTTTTCCTCTGTTTAAAAGTAAATGAATGTTTTGGTTGAGGATGTGCCTTCTGTCTGTAAGATTCTGTTTTTCTTTAGGAGTCAACAGGTTGATACAATTAGACATGCTGATATTTGCTTTCTTAGTAGGTGAACAACTGTCGTATTTATTTTTTGGTCGGGCGGTAAGGTCATGATCGGTGAGCAGTAATTTCAAGGTCCCTAGAGGGAGGCGCCACCCACTATGGATGGGAGCGCCCGGGTGGAGGCGGCCATTGGACCCTCCCACTGGGAGGCGGCACCCACTAAGGATGGGTCGCCTAATGGGAGACGGCCATGGGCCCCTTCCAAGGGAGGAAGCGGCTATATGCCCCTCCTACGAATTTCCCGGGGCCCGGATATCCGCGACGGCAGATAGAGAGTGTGGGGATGGGGGGGGAGTCCACGCTGTCCTTCCTACAGATACCTCACACGGGAGCTCGGACGACCTTTAAGATGGCGTCGAGCGGAAAGGGGGGCCCCCAACAAGACAAGGCAAATTACAGTTGGCAATGAGGGTACAGTCCTCTGCGCATGCGCGCCACTCACACGGTGAGGGCGAGAGTTTTTGGTAGTGAGGATCTGACACCGGTTAAGACCTTGCCGTTGGCCCTTAATGCTAGGATGTACAATTTTAATTTAGAATGTATGCATTTGCAGGATGTTAGACTCGGCTAGGAAACCTTTGTATTAGAGATTTGTTAAGGTTAGCCAAAGAACATGTCTTCATCGAAATGTAATAAATGTAAAATTGTACATGATTATGAAACTTTTATTTAATGTTTTAAATTTTGTTTCATATTTTAATAAATACGGCCGGGAGGGTGACTCCCTCCCGCCTTCCAAAAGTTCAGAACTGCGTCCGACTTCCCATCCTTGGGGATTGTGTTGGGAGGGGGTGACGGGCATCCCAGCCATATGCACACGCATACATGTTAAGTATAGTACAAAATATTTCTGTTGATCAAAGATGAAGAGGATTGGTGTCCTTTTGAAGTGTTCGCCTTTAATAATGTTTTTCACAACAGACCAGCCGAGACGTGTTTCGTCAATAGCGTGTTAAACCCTTGACTTCTTCAGGGCTGTAACTCGGCAAATGGTATCTAAGACCTCAGAACCGTTGATTATTCCGACCGGTGGGTCATGAATAGTCCAAATACACGTAATCTCAAGTTAGCTCCGTGTTTTTCTGTGGCATGAGTCTTCACTCAGGGCATCATAGGAATGACTGGTGACCCTTTTGTGGGGTTGGTCCTTCAAAGGTTAAGATGCCAGCTGAATACGGTGGAAGCAAAGCAAATCCATTATCCAGAATATATCAGGCAAGATCCAAAGTGGATGATATGAGCCGCAAATAAGTCTTGTTTATCAGAGGAGTGCCAGTTAATCCATTAACGGATAAGTTCCCCAGAGTATGGAGCGCAATACTAATGCGGCAGAGCAGAGTAAACTCCTTTCTTGAATACCAAAGTATGCCTGGCAGAACTCCCAGATGCAGATGTGAGCCGTAATGGTATCTCGTTGCGAGTATGCATAAACCTCGAAGCGCTTCGTCCTGACATCTGTCAATAACTTTGGTATCGTTGATGAAGGGGGGGTCCGAAAATGTATTTTCCCCATGTTAGTTTCCATAGGAAATTCAGACAAGATGCAGCCCGAACTGCTGAACGGAATTACATAAAATTTGGCAGTAAGGTAGATGTTGGTCCACGGAAGTGCCTGATGTGATGTCAATGTTGTTTGCAGTAATTTAAAGAAATCTCCTGTGGTATATCTAGATACACGGAGAATCCCTGCCCCCCTCCCAATCTCGTGCTGAGATCTGATTGGCTGTCAATGTTTCAAACCAAGAATTGTTGGCAGCCATCTTGTGACTCAGCTTGAACTGAGTCACAGAAAAAACTTTAATAGAAAAGGGGGCAGTGTAGAAATACTCTGAACCCTAGGCCCAAAAAACATTATTTAAAAAAAAGAAATTCAGCAGGATTGAAGTGCGGGCTCCAGTACTTCGTTAGTAATTAGCCCCGCGTAGGCCAGGGGCATTTTAATAAAGGAGGAGGGATGCACGGCCACCCCTCCTAGGTCTCACTGATGCCCCAGGGAAAATGGTGACTTTGCAGAGGCTTGTTTTATTTTAAAGTGGAATCTTTTCTTTTTTTTGTTTGTAGGGTGATTTCACATCAAATTTTTTTGTGCGCTGTTAAGGCACACTGGGGGGGGGGGGGGCATTTCTATTGACTGTGGTGTAGATTGAGAGAGTCAGGGCCCCGGGCCCTTATCTTGTTGGTGGCAGGGCAGCCGCACAGTGCACAGTGGCAATAGCACATCTGCACACCCCTAACAGGTGATTTTGCACAGTTCTTAAATATTTTTATTTAAAAATGGAATTGTTTTAAGGTTTGGAGGGTGATTTCACAATGCTTTCTTTTGAGCGCTGTTAAGATGTCCTGCGGGCATTTCTATCGGCTCAGGGGGTGAGCCAATCAGGGCCAGTGTATTTGGAGTCAGCCAGGGCTCTGGGCCCTTATCTTGATGGTGGCAGTGCGGCCGCGCCACCGGCGCATCAAAGGCATGACAAAGGCAAGCCTGTCTTCACCTGTCCATGGCTGGTAGGGACCAAGGGCCAGTCACCTTGCCCAAATTGTACCTTATAGCTCTAATGCGCTTGAAGCAAAACACTTTAGTTGGAGGATTCTGTGCTATAAAAATTAGACAGATTAGACATATTCAGCTATATTCAGCCTCCCTCTTTATCACCAGAAAGACAAGTAAGACAGGATATCAGGGTGTTGTCTGATTTCCGTTATTGTCTAAACCCACTAACAAAGATTTAAACATTGCATATCTTAATACATGTTCCCTGGTCAGACATCACCTCAAAATGTATGACCTTCCTGAATTCAGAATCTCCCCATTACTGTTTTTAACAGAAATCTGGTTAACCAAGGATTCTACGCCTGTTGTTTTAGCGCTCTCCTTGAGAACTTTTAACATTTTGAACATGAATAGATCCCAGGGCATAAATGCAGGGAAGATCACAGCAATCATAAATAAATAATAACAATGTACCAAACTCACTCCTCTATTCATTTCTTCAGCAGAAAATATCATAGTTAAACTAGACTCAACCACCTCCTGTCTGATATGTATCATCTTGTATAGACCCCAAGGACACACCCCACAATATTCGGCTGCCCTGAGTAACACGGTGTTGGCCCTGGCCATTGATTATGCAGAAATATTACTGATTGGAGATTTGAATATATGGGCAAATTACTCTAATGAGGGCCCCATATCTTCCAATCTGAATGAGCAGTTGACGTGTTTGAATTTAACTCAGCAGGTGTCCAGAGCCACCAATGTCAAGTTCCATATTTTAGATCACATCTAAGTAGTAGTAGTGTGGCTTGGTGAAGTAGTGTGGCTCACCGGTTAGAGGCGGCAGACCCAAGAGCAGAGGACGGCCTGGGACCAGGGTTCGATTCCCGGCGTGGCAGGTTTCTGGACCAGGGTCAGCGGACTCGATAATTCTCTCGCCTCGGTGCCCACTCTGATCAGCGATCACACTCGGCAACTCTGGGCATTAGCTTGCCTCATCTTCACTAACGGCCCCACCAGACCGCCGGGGATGCCTGGTCTCACCCTGGAGATACCCATCAAGGGACCATCTCTCAGGGAAGCCAGGAAGGGTTTCGCAGCGGTCAAAGCGCCTTGGGACCCTCCGGGTAAGTAGTGTGCTATATAAGTGCCTATACATTTACATTTACATCTGGGTGCTGAGTCCTCACATCTCCAATCTTCAGGTCATTCCCTGTTGTTGGTCAGGCCATCATTTAATAACATTCAGAATGGGTGCTCCCTCTTTTAGGACCCCTCCCATGTAGGTCTCACTGCCTTTTGCAACTATTTGGCACAGCCCCTTCCCAGCCAGTGTGAGTGCCTGAAGGAGCTTGAGGGGGCAATGACGAACTGGCTCAAAGAAGCAGGTGATACTTATGCCCCTCTGCGTAAGACAAGTCTGATTCATCTCCATGCGGCATCCAAATGGTTTTCAGATGACCTTAAAAAACTCAGGGCCATATTATCAAGAAAGGGTGATACATTATCGCAGGAAACTGGTGCTCTGGTGTTAACCTGGGCTTCTATGGGAATTCACATGGACATATTATCAAGCAAATTATCGCCGCTTTAGCGGCAGTTTCCTGCCGATAAATGCGGCGATAATCTATCGCCCTTTGTTGATGATATGGGATAAACTTCTTTCTACCAAAACCTGAGCGCGAATCGCGTAAAGAATATGACTCAGAAAAAAGTGACATTCCTCTTGCACTTAAATTCATACAAGAAACTTATCTGGGAAGCCAAATCCACCTACTTTTGAAACAAGATAATTCATTCTGAAAATAAATCTAAAGTAATTTACAAAACAGTCTCAGAATTGTCTAAACCTAACCAACTAAACATCCCGTAGGCCCCACACAAGCTTTATGTGATTAATCTAATTCCTTATTCATCAAAAGATCAGGGCAATCAAAGACAGCATTCCTCATTGTTCCCCTGTCAGCCCCTCTCCATTGGAAGAGAGGAATTCCCCTCTATCTTAACCCATTACCCCCAATCACTAGGGATCATCTGTCAAAGCTGTTAATGCCGATCATATCTGGCTCTCCCAATGACACTTGCTCCAATTTGCTTTGAATAGCCATTTTTCAAGTTTCCTGAATCAGCGATGGCTATACTTAACCTATCCCTGAGCCAGGGCTCTCTCCTTATTAATTTAAAGAAGCAGTGGTTCTTCCTCTCTTTAAAAATGGGTAAACGACCCTACTATTTTAAAGAATTACTGCCCCATCTCCCTCCCA
The DNA here is from genome assembly GCF_964263255.1 of Lissotriton vulgaris. Lineage (NCBI taxonomy): Eukaryota > Metazoa > Chordata > Amphibia > Caudata > Salamandridae > Lissotriton > Lissotriton vulgaris. Next base: position 317,616,801 of record NC_141693.1, on the reverse strand, counting down.
CACTACTTAGCCAGGATCCAGGAAGCTCACATCACTCACCATCTCTGCTCTTTCAGCGAAGGCTCATCATTTTTAGACTCATATTAGGCGGGCTACCAACCCATTCACTCCACACAACTGTAATTCTTTCTGTAGCAGATGACATGAGAGAGAAGTCGGGCAAAGGTCAGGCCCATGTCTATATTCGCCCACTGGTAAATGCCCTACAAAAGCAGAAAGTAAAAATATACAAGTATGCTGATGATATGCAGCTAGTGCTTAACCCCATGGATACTCCTGACTAAACAGCATTCTTCCGGATCACCACAGTCTTCATTCAGGAATGGATGGACAGTCAGATAAAACCGAGGTGATGATGGTCGAAAACAAACTGCACTGCTGGAGTCCTTCCTTTTGGCCCTGGGAGGTAGGGCCCCCTCCCATTCCTAAAAAGGTGGTCAAGAGCCTTGGCATACATGTTGACGAAGGTCTGTCAATGATACCCCAGATTGCAGCAGTGAATTCTTCCTGTTTATTTCTGCTTTGCAAAATAAAAAGAATCTGAAGATTTTTCTCAACTGAAGCCATCATCAAGATTGTACTTGCACTAGTGATGTTCCGCATTGACTACGCTAACGCCGTTTGCCTGAGCCTCCCAAAGGTTTTTAGCCAAAGACTTCAGCACTTATTTGTATTAAAGCCCAGGAGAGATAGTATCCACTGAGGCTGAGGGGGGTCCATGTGCCTCCCCGCATTCTTTAAACTTAAAGTCCCGGGGAGGTGGTGGTCCTTGAGGCATCAATAAGCCCCAGGAGGGGAGGCCATGCGCCCCCCTCTTTTATTACAATGCCCCTGGGACCTGGCTCACCTGGGGGCCGATAAGAAACAAAAGTGCTGGTATCCGACCATATTATAATTTTTTTAAAAAAATTTGGGACCCTGGTGGCCCAGTGGGACCCCCATCCTACCCCAAGAGGCATAGTGGGTCAAGATATTTCTACCCTGCCCCCTTTACGTTTTTAAATATTTTTTTGTGGGACTTGGCTTCAAGTCGAGTCTCAAGATGGCTGGCAACACTTACTGGCTCAAGTGTTGGCAACCAATCAAATGTATGTAGAATTTCAGTAGGATTTTGAGCTCCCAGATATCTATATTTTTTTAATCATAATATCTTAAAAACTACTGATTGGATTTACACCAAATCACATAAAGCACGCTTTTGGATGAACAGCTAGCTTTCTGCCAAGTTTCATGTAATTCTGTTCTGCAGTTCGGGTTGTAGTTGTGTTAAAAAGATATTACAAATCTCCATAGACATAACATGGGGAAAATGCGTTTTGGGACCACCCATTTTTCTTGCACCCAGCTTGACGGATCACCCCAAAACCTTCAACACAGCAGCTGAGCCAAACAGGGGAAGTTTTATTAAAAAAAATTGTGATGATTCGTCAAGCGGCACCAAAGTTATTGGCAAAACACAAAATGTTTTCCTATGGAAACTTTGGTCTTAACTATAACTATCTACTGGCTATCACCAGTAGGTAATAATCTCAGGACTCAGGACTCAGAGTCAACAAATTATTTCACTAAATTCATCATTCTCCTGTGTTTTCTGTGCTGTTGTAAAACTATTGAGAGGTGTTTAATAGTGGCATATCCAATATGTATTGACTGATGGTCCTGTCCACTGTTGGGAAAATTAGTTGCACAGGGTAGCTGACATCTGGAAGTGTCAACCTTGGGAAATACTATTTAAAGTGTCTCATCCAATGCCAGATCTGACGGCATGTTATATATCCTGGACTGCCATTGAAATCAAGGCAGTCCACAACGACAACTGTTCACAAGTGTCACCCAGGAAAATGGGGAAACCAACCATGGGAGGGACCGTGGATTTCCTTTTTTATGATGGGGAGGTCGGAACTGGGGGCTGTCTTCAGAAAAACAAGCAAGTCCTAAAAGGACCACTTTGGCCTGGTGGTCGTTCTTTCAGTTTTTTTGCCCAGAGCAAGTTCCTGCTACAGAGGTGGCTGCTGCATTAGAATAGAGGAGGGCTGCAAATAAAGGCCAATTTCAATATTTGGCAAGTCAGCTACAGATGGCTGGAAGAAATAGGACCTCCACTATCCCTGTCATGCAGCAGACAATGGTCTACAAAACTAAAATTGAGCTACTTAAATGTCACATTTATGCTTTTCCTTTAATTTATTTACTCTGATCTCATTGTGGATCTATCTTCCATATGGGTGGCATTTTTACTGCACATAAATCCTAATTTAAATCTTGGCAGAGAAGGAACTTTGTCGCAATTACAACAAAGTTCCCTCCCCGCCAAGACTAGGATGCCCCTGCTCGATATAAATTTGGGTGGGCCATAGTCTGAAGACAGCAGAGACTAATCAGTCTTTGCCATGGTCAAACTCCTCCAATGTTCAGGGGGACATTGAGAACTGTTTAGTGCCCCTTACATTCAGGTTTTTCCTGGCAGTTTCAGGCATTGAAAAATGGCTATATGTACACCTGTTTAAAAAAGGCGGTGGACATATAGCCAATTCACCAAAGGCGCTTACTTTATCAGGCTGTTGGAGGAGTTTGACCATGGCAAAGAAGGAATAGTCTCTGCTGTTGTCGAACTATGGTCCACCCAAATTTAAATTGAGAGGGCGATCATAGTCTTAACAGGGAGGCAACTATGTAGCCATTGTGACGAAGTTCCCTCTCTGCCAAGATATAAATCAGGCCCTTTGCTTGAAATGTTGGCTGAGCCAGCAGATATTTCCTAATTTGGCAGGTAGCACCTTTGTCAATGTGATGGAGTAGTTTATTCTGTCGCCCTGGAGGGGAAAGGGCAATCCGCCAAATTAGAAATCAAACCCGTAGTCTTTCCTTTATGATTGAATATTATTTAGAAATGTGAACAATGAATTAAATATGTGGGTGAAGCAATAAAGATGTGAATGCTCTGGGAGTTTTCAAAATATGAACACATTTGCTTTTTCCTGGTTCAAATCAGTGAGCTGTGAAAGAAGTTTTGTGTGTTGTGCCTTAAACAAGTTACAAGTTACATTCATCTAGTTCAAAACACAGCTCTTTTCACAGCACTACTACTACATCAAAGAGTTGATGAAAAGACAATAAAGCTTGCTGGATACCAGTGGCTTTCCTGGATTCCAAGAAGTCCTAATTTCTAATTCCCTTTTCTATAAACTCGATTCTAAAAGAACAATCAACATCAATTTGAGGGATGTAATGATGTCTTGACAATATAATTCATCTTTTTACATCTCATACTTAATGTAAAAAATGCTGCTCTAAATTTGCTAGACAATTGGCTTTTTAAGTATTCTCTGAAACCATTTCTCAAATGGCAATATACCCTCATGTGGTATTGCACAAGAATGGCTGTTTATTTGAAAGAACCTCATCAAAGCAATCATATTATTTTATTGTGTATTTTAATTATTAGCCATTTTTTATAAATACCAGCTAGGTTTTTAATGACAAAATAAAAAATAAACAAACAAATGTTATAGAAAATTGGATTATTAAACACTTTTTTCATAATGTAAATAACCATAATGCAATAGTTTTTATGTTTATTTAAGGAAATGATTATCATATGTAGAACTGCACTGAATTACATTTTGAATTGGGAACATAATGTTCCTGAGTTCACCTGAGGTGTAGAAGAGAGTCCTCAGCTTAATTTGTGTTGAGCGTAGTAGGTGTAGAGCACAGTCACTCATTTTTGGGGACAGGACTTATTTTTCACTAGACAATGAGCAAAAGTGGGAAAGGCAGAAAAGGTAGGAAAAAAGGTGGAAGAAAATGTTTGGAAACATTGAAAAATGGAAAAAGACATTAACAAGAGCCTGCAAAACTTAGATAAAGAGAAAGGAGGTGTAGAGGGGTGAAAGGATGAGTATTGGGGTCGAAGCAAAACTAGGTGCTCTTGATATGTTGTAACCATGCTCCAGACCCTGCTGGCCGCTTTGCCGCAAAGAAAGTAGATGCATGCTGTTCCAGTCAAACAAGAAGAAAGGATACCAAGTGGTGGACTTGTGGCCCTGCACAGCAACAGGAACAGCCCCACTGCTAGCTGGGACCCATTTTTGCCATAATGTGTGTGTATGTTTTTTTTTTTAATTCAACCAGCTTCGCTCACAAATTCAGAAAAGTAAAAAAAATATATTAACAAGTTGCAAGGTCTAGAATTTTACAGGTCTGCACATCACTTATCTCAATCCCCAGAATAAGAGGGTAGGAGGACTGCAAGCCTCAATTCAATATGCAATTCTACACAACTGTGTACCGCAGAGGCGGTCCAAATGAACAGAAGCAAAGAAATCTTCAACATTGTGAAGGATTTCACCTCAACAGTGGCTGCCTCCAACTCGATCAGCCCCTCTCAGGACCACTGCAACAAGCACTCTCAATTCTTCAGCAGCGAAATCATCACCATTTTCAGCAACTTCAGCTCACAACCAGACCTGACAGACTTCGCCGAATGCCTCCTTGTCTTATCCAAAGAACCAAAGAGTTTGGAAGTGGATTATTAGTAGTGGTAAATATGTATCTACCACTGGCAATAGAGTCACTAACCCAATATAGGGCCCAGAATAGGTCTCAGAAAATTAGTCCCATACTCAACCCTTGGTAACTTGGCTTCGAGCAGGCAGGCTTAACTTCAGAGACAGATATGTAAAGCATTTAAAAACACCAATTCAGTAAATATTTAGGACCCAGCAAACAATAAAAACCTAACATCAATTTATAAAAATAGGAAAAAATGTTATCTTTAAAATGACCCCGAAATTAAAAAATACAATCTAGGGAACTCGAGATATGGATTTTTAAAGATTTAGCACTATATAGAACATTGAAATCTATAGCGCCCATTAGGATATCTAGTTGTGCTAGACAGGGACAAAGGTAAAGTTTCATGCCAACCGCAATGGAGCCCTGCACGACTACTCCTTGCAGTAGGCCTCGGTCAAAGTTTTTACTTTCTGACTTGGAAAAGTTTCTGGAGCTTTTTCTCCAGGGGTCCAACAAAGCTCTCCACCACTCTGGATTCAGTGAGGGTTCACCAGCTTGCCTTGCGATGAGCTCCAAGTCAAACCTGTGGAAGTCAAACCTGCAGAGCTTTCCAGCAGGACAAACCAGAGATCCAGGCTGGCTCGCGGACAAAGATGGGCAGCTTGACTCTCTTGGTTGGTCCCTGTAAACTCTTCCACCTTTGGACGTAGAAATGTTTACAGAGCTTTTTTTCCAGGGGTCCCTCGATGCTCCTCACCAGGCCGGCTTTGGTGAGGATTCACCGGTTTAGGTTTTGACCAGCTCCCCGGCAAACTCTGGAAGTTGGACCTCCGAAGCTTTTCAGCGGGAGGAACCTGGAGGGCAGGCCTGCTTGCGGTTGAGGGTTGGTGGTTTGGCTTGTCACGTTCACTTATGGAGCTTTTTTTCCAGAGTTGCTCTAAACTACAGGAATTTCTACCTGAAGTTCCACGGAGGGTCCCAAAGTGTCAAAACTTACTCCAAGGGTGTAGAAGCTCCAAGATGGTCCTTGAAAGTTTGGGAAATCAATTCCCACAATCCACTTGGACAAAACCCTTGCAAATCCACTGTAGTCACTCCAGACTGGGGATTATTGTTGGTGATGGCCCATGTGAGCTTGTATCCTGCAGGGAGTCCACTCTTTAGTCCTTTTGAAGCAAATTAGGTCCACAGGGCTATAGTTCTAAACTGTGCAGTAAGCTCAGACAGTCAGAGCGCAGGGTCTGGTCTGGTTGGTGCGAATCTAACTCCCGGTAGGCACCCTTTTTCTTCTCTTGTTTCAAGCAGCAGATCTGAGAGGCTCTGCCCCTCTTAGATACTTAGGGGCAGATTTACAAGCCCCTTGCGCCACCGTTGCGTCACTTTTGTGACGCAGCGGTGGCGCAAAAGATGCGCCATGGTGTGGGTATTTACAAAGTGACGCATCTGGGGTATGTGTCACGTTGTAAAGCCCTGCGCCATAAGGAGGCATTCCGGCGCAGTGGGGGCGGGCGTTCCTGCACAAGAACGCCTCCTAAAAGTGGCTGAGTGAAATCTACAAGATTTCACTCAGTCACTTTTAGGCCAATGCTGCGTCAGAACTCTGCGCCTGCTTGAAGCAGGCATAAGGCTTGATGCAGCATTGGACAGATAGGGCCCCCCAGAGCATTGCTGGAGCTGCGTCGCCCTTGTGACGGAACTCCAGCAATGCACCACCTTTACGGCACAGATGCGTCACGCATCTGTGCCGTTTTTGCCCCATGTTGCGCCGCATTGTAAATGCGGCGCACCATGGGTGGCGGAGCTGCGGCGCGCAATAACTGGCGCATCCCTGGGGATGCGCCAGTTATTGTAAATCTGCCCCTATGTCAGTGTTCCTTGGGGTCGCACGCCTATCCAATGAGGTGCAGGGCAACACCGCAGAGCATGAACATTTCCTTCAAAGCGTGGCACAATGGTCAGCAAGAAGGCACTATTTCTCCAAAATTCAATACTAAAAGAGGCAAGAGCTGGCTAAACCAACCTCCAGGATGGCTTATCTCCCCCTGTCATCTGTACATTCCTCCCTTCAGCGTGCCATCTGGCTTGGTTCATAGGGGTGGGCATAGATGGACCTTGCTTTCTTGGCCTGTCCCCCTGGGCCATTGAAGCTCATGGTTTACGGCCCCTCCCCATTGCACTAGCATACCTATGCAGCAGAATCCTCTTGACCCAGAATGGATCTTCACCCCAGGTGCCACGTATTACTTCATCAAAGCAGACTGGCTAGCCCACTTAACTCTGACCAATCAGGACCGATTACTGGAAGGCTGAATTTTGGCTTGCAGACAAGAAAGTCTTATAACTTCTTATCTGTATATTTCAGGATACATAAAACAATAGCATATTGTTGGATATGTCAGTACCATTCTACTAAGTACTTGAATGATTTTTTTTCTGTGTAATTCTAGTGGGAGTTATTAATTAATAACTGAATGCAATGTTAACCTATGTTGCAGGGGATCTGCAATGGGAAAAATGAACTGGGCAATTTCTCCCACCCCAGGGTGTATAAAACATTTTTTATAAGGACCCTGCCTCTATCTACAGGTATCCTCACCCTAGATCACCTAGGGGAGACATTAGGGGTTTTGAATATGTAAAAAATATTGCAGATCCTCACTCCACAGTGCTCTTAGCACAAAAGTTGATTTTGGGAAGCATTTTACTACAATGATGTCAGTGAAATGTGCAATTGCACTATCCCAGGGCATATAAAAATCTATTTTATAAGAGTCCTCCTTATAATCACTTGACCCTCCGCTCCTGGGATCCCCAGGAGAGACCATGGGGGAACCTAATATGCCAGAATATTGCAGCTTATTAATTTTTAAGTGCCCCAAACACCAAACATGAGTTTGGGGACAATTTACATTTTAAAAGTATTCCTGCAACACAGGGCTGCTTTTAAACTGGACGCAGGCCTCAGCAGTGCCACATGCAAGTGCAGAAAGGGCTGTTTGCCTCTAAACTGCCCTGCTGTATTATATATTAGGGACTTAAAGGCTGTTTTGATCCCCCTGCCCAATTATGTACTAGGGCCTTGTAGGGGAGGTCATACCAATTAAAGGGGTACCCTAACCCAGAGTGTACCCTAGTGTATGTAGATGTTTTCACTGTATTTTAAGTGTATTGTCAGCATAGCAATGGCCCTGCGCCTGGTTAGGCAGAGCCCAGGGACAGTTAGAGTCAGTTACCACCAGTATCAGTCAGCAAAGAATGGGGGTGCCCAGAGCATGGGAGGACTTTGCAACACAATGCTAACCATGGCCCATCATCAACTCTGAAGAAACCGCCGCCACCATCAAGTCCATCCACTCATGAGCACCATCAGACCCTTACCCCCACTACGCCTACTCCGGAAGACTTAAACCCACCAATACCATGCTCACATCATTCTGAATACCTCCACCTCTTCTGAGACCTTCACAGATACTTGGAAACATGCAACTGTCCTCCTATTGCTGAAGAAACCTTCCACGGATCATTCAACACACGCCAACTACAGACTGATCTCCCCTCTTCAATTCCCTGCCATGGTCCAAGAGAAAATTATCAACAGACTCCTCACTGAATACCTCAATAATCACCTTGAAACCACTGACCCTGGTTTCAAACCCAACCATAGCAACAAAACTGTCCTCATCACCACCAAGAGGACATCCTCATGACTCCGGACAGAGGAGACACAGCTGCCTTCATCCAGCTGGACCTCTCTGTAGCATTTGACACGGTTTCCACCTTATCCTTATCTAATGCAGAGACGGCATAGGAATCCAAGGACAAGCACTCTGATGGATCAGCTCCTTCCTTACTTGAAAGACCCAGTCAGTCAGTCTGGCACCCTACACCTCGGACGACCATGATCTCATCTGCAGAGTTCTGCAAGGATCCTCCCTGAGCCTCACCCTCCTCAAAGCAAATGTGATCCCTGTAGCCAGCATCATCTGCTCTCAAAACATCAACGTCCTTTCCTATGCTGATGACACACAACTCATTCTCTCCTTCACGGACAAGACACCCAGTACCTGGTTCAAGTTTGTTGATATTGAAAAAAACAATGCTAATGCTTATAATGGTAAACTCGCAAACACAAATGAAATCACATCACTATAATCAAATTTGCCCATCATGAATTCTCCATCAACTCCGACTCAGAAATATGTTATCAGGCAGGCTCTGCAACCTAGGCCCGCAGTAACTGGTAGATAGGTCACAGGTGGGGTGGCACGTAGCAGGCAGACAAACCTGTGAACAGGAAACTCAGGTCCATCCTCCAGATAAGCGCAGCAACACAACAATGGTCCATGGAAATTGACCCTCATAAAGCACACATGGCCAGAGGGGTGAACGCAATCCCAAAACACTATAAAGTCAGATGTCACATGGAGTTAGGAACATGCAGCCAATCAGGATGCAGCACACACAGTACACGAAGTGATCATGCACCCCTCATGCTAAGCATATGAACACGTTACCCACTAGAACAAGTTGTGTCCACCCAATGTCAAGGGAAAACCTGCATTTGTTATCAGGAACCTTTTATTTACGACTCCTCAGACAAGGCCCACATTCCTTTACTAAATATTACTTGCCATATGTACTTTTATGAAACCAAAGACTGTATAAAAATCACTCAGATTGATTGTACTTTGAGAGAGTCCTCAGCCCAGTTTCTGTAAGCTGTACTCCCAGCCGAAGTGTTTAATTAAACCAACTGTACCTGTTTTGCCAAACACCTCTTGTCTTTTGCTTTTCAAGGTAAATTCAAATTCAAGTAACAAGTTCAATGCCTGCATGACTGAAATTGCAAGATGAAGACCAACTATCTAAAGCTGAACACTGACAAGACCAAAATTGGGATCTTTGGAAACACGACACAACTGCTCAAGTCAACGCCATCACTGCCTCATGATTCCATACCCTGAAGATGTTGGGGAATTACTCCAAATCAGCACCCAGAAAACTATCATGCACGGCCTGGTCACAAGCAAGCTGGACTATGAGCACACCCTCTATGCTGGGCTCACAAAAAACAGCATCTATTTTCACAATCGTTCCAAACAACAGCCGCGGTCCATGCAGGTAACAGCGGTGTTGCGTTGGACCGGGTAAAAGGAGATTTTGAGGGACGAGGCCAAGGAGAATTTAAATAAATAAATAATTTTCCCTCCGCATTGTTCCTTGAGTTCCCCCCTTACTCGGCCCCAACGCCCCACCGCTGTTACCTGCACGGACCGCGGCTGCCACACAAATTCGCTTGTCCGGACTACTACACATCCCACACATATGGAAAACAAGGTCTGGCAGTCAAGCTTTTTTCTACATCACTCCTAAAGTGTAGATCGGCCTGCCACTACACATAAGAGACTCCTCCTCACGTCTTGAAATATGGAAGAAGCTGCAGACCTGGCTTTTCAAATAGTCCCACTAGGTTTGAGCTCTGGCTAGGCTCAAACCTGCACAGCACCAGGACACGCTCCTGGGTGATTGTATGCTCTACAACACTGCATAACAATAACAATAAAAATCCCATTTTGGCCTTCAATTACTATATCACTTAATAATCCAATTAAACGGTTTCCAATGATGTCAGTGCCTGGGGCATACAGATGTTCTGAGCCCAGGTGTGAGGAGCATGCTGATCTTAGGCATCCAATCTTTTGGACCAAGATAAAACCACAGTGTGCTGCTTCTGGTTAGAATGATTATCAAAATACCAAGGTGAAATGTGCTTTCAGGGTTACTGTAAATCAGAAAGCGCCCTTTTCAAACCTCAGGTATTTGGGTACAGAGTTCCAGAAGGTGATCTGGTAAAGAAGAGGATTGGAATCAAAAAACTACAACAGGTAAATCACTACAGCTATCATTCCATCTATGACTCAAATTTGTCGCAAATGCTAGTACCCTAGCTACATTTGCACGGTTGCCATGTGGTTATCTGTGCTTCAAAACAACAATTGATGGACAGAATGCAGAACAATGTCATACATTCACCCCAGTACAGAGATCTGGGCCTAAATCCATCGTTTTTTTGCACTCCACACCACCCCAGTTCAGACATGAGCCTTTTCCCGTATAATTATTCACTAAAAACACAGGGACATATTACCAAGCAATAGCGATAATTATCTCTATTGCTTGGTTAGAGACAAAAATTTACCGCTGAGCTGCGGCGATTTTCATCGCAGATAAACCTTGGTATTACCGAGGTTTATCGCAAATGCGATAAAAATCAACCGCAATGCATGAATATCGTTGAAAAGTCAGCGATATTCAGGCATTACCGAGCTAATGCTCTTAGCCATGTTATCCACCTCCCATTGGATAACATGGCTAAGAACTGCTCAGGGCAGGTGTTAGCTTTTGGAGATATTCACGCTTAGTGCGAATATCTCCAAAAGTTGGTAATAGGAGATAGCAATGTTAGCGACTGTTTCCAGTTGCTAACATCTTGGCACGCCCACTTTGCATGTCATTAGTGATAAATATCACTGACATGCAAAGCGGGGCCCAAGATGGTCGCTATCTCCTACTAGCTGTCGCTAACTGGTGTTAGCGACAGCTAGGTAATAGGGAGATAATTTTATCTCCGCTTTCTTGGCTTTTAAAGCCAAAAAAGCGGAGATAAACCCCCTTGATAATATGCCCCACAGATTTCATCAAAAATGAGTATACACAGTAACCACCTTGAAAGGATTAAAGTGATAGGAATTGTGTACAAAGTGGCACAAACGTAAAGCCGATCTTATCAGCATTATATTGGTTAGTATCTTCAAATTGGATTATATTTAATATCCCCAGGCTACTGCACAGCATCTATTGCTATGCATGATCTAGCTGCCCTAAGATATGATGTAAAATATTCTCACCTGATTGATTGCTTCGTTCCTTTAAGTAAAATAATCTTAAAATCTGTATTTCATATATTAATTATGGTTGGGGTGGGCAGGACCTAACTTGTGTCAGTGTTTACAGCACTCATTTTTGAGACAGGGACTTATTTTTCATCCTCAGACTTTGATGAGGAACAGGAGAGTGGGTAAAAAAGAGACAAGAAATCAAGATGGGAAATGTACAAAAACAGTGATATATGGAGAAAATGGGATGAAGATGAACCTGAAAGAGTGAAAATGAGGCAGGAAGTGTTTTCGAGTGGAAGACAAAGGCATGAGGTGGAATCGAGTTTAGGCCTCGGTGGTATTCTGCAAACCTGGAACTCAGTAGCTGTAGCAATGGGCTAAAAAATAAACGGAAGGCATCTGCACTTATTTTGTTTTACAAATTGCTTACTCTCTGACTGTACATTCATCTAGCTATGAGCATTCTTATATACCGTTTGCTTTACATCTCCTATCTCCTCTTTCCAAAGTCTTATTTCAACTAAACACTCATTCTTTGCTAACAACTGTAGCCCTCTATTGGGCAGCGTCAATACATTGTGATCAATTGTTTGTTATCAAGTTTCTGTGCCACAATAGGGGGTTTCTTGCCGGAATGGGCATTGGGGCTCTTCACTATTAGTGTTCTGAAGAATGCTCATGCAGCCTGAGGCAGGCAGTGACTTCTGCCTGATGGCTGACACAGATGCATAGATGAACTTACATCTGCAACAGCCATCAGACAGAATATCCAGGTATGGTGAAGTCCAAGGGGCATATTAACAAGGGCTTTATCTCTGCTTTTTTGGCTCAATAAGCCCAAAAAACGGAGATAAAACTGTTGCCCTATTTACAGAAGGGTGCTAACATGCATAATCGCATGTTAGCACCCTTTTTCGCGACACCTCTCTTTGCATCTCTAATGAGACGCACAGCGGGCGTCACTGGGCATACCCCGAATGGACTACATTGTAAAATATCACTGATGTTCACATCGCAATATTTTACAAGGCAGCCCACAGGATTTTAGCACACGTTAGATTTTGGCAAAAACTGCAGTTTTCGCCAAAAACGAACGTCTGCTAAAATCCTGACTTACCTATGCTTAACATAGGGGTGGATTATGCTGATACAACCACAGGGTCATATTAGCAAGGTTATAGCTGTTTTGCAGGGAACATTGCTGGAAAACCAGCGATGTTCCTGGCAATACAGTGATTTCCCCATTATCGCTGGACTTCTTATCGCCGTTGTGAAAAGCGTTGTTGATACAGCGCTATCACGGCGATGAAATCCAGCGATAGGATAACCATCGCTAAACGCTCTTAGCGATGTTTATCTCTAATCGTTGTTGATATGCACCCAAGTCCTGGGCTACGGGGCCTGACACATCTCAGGGCTTCCCACTTGTGATGAGGCAGTCACCTTTCCTCTCTCATCTCATTACAAAGTTAGGAAAGTGGGTGGTGAAAATCAAGAGTGATTTGCCTGTTCCAATGGCCAGAGGAGCACAAGGAGATGAAACAGGACCTCAATGGGCAACTGAGATAAGTCAAATAAAAACAAAATTAAACTGTATGCTTTATGCAGGGCTGCAGGTGAAAGTGTGTGGAAGAGAAAGAGTGTATGTATGTGTGTTGACATGTGAGAGTGTGTGAGCCTGCAGGTGTGAGTGAAAATTTGAGAGAGTGAGTCAGAGTACAAGAGTTAGAGAGAATGAGTGGGAGACAGTGAGTGAGAATGAGTATTAGAGTGACTGCAAGTGACAGTGAGTGAGAATGAGTCTGGAAGAGTGTGAGAGTTCATGCAGGAGTCAATGAAGGGAGTATGAGTGAGCGAGAATGAATGTGAGTGAGAATGAGTTAGATCGAGTGAAAATTAGTGGGTCAGAGTGAGTGTAATTAACTGAGACTCATTGAGAATGAGTGAGTGAGAGTAAGAGTGGGTGCATGTGAGTGTGAATGAGTGAGAATATGTGAGTGAGAGAACCAGTAATTGCAAGTGAGTGGGAGTGAGAATAAGGTGGTGAGAGTAAGAGTGTGTGAAAGATATCGACATTGTGATAATAAATGAGTGAGTATGAATAACAGTAAGATAGAGGGAGAACACGTGTGAGTACATGTAAGTGAGAGTGAGTCAAAATACTGCCACTAGCATACTAGAGGTTTTCCATCACCTATTGGACACCCTTGACAAAATGATCATGATGGCATACTAATGTTAATTCTTGTCATAACATGCTCCCTTTGCAAAACACTGGTGCTTACATACTCATGGTAATATGTAGCATAATGAGCACCTGTGGCAAATACAGGCACTGGCATGCTGGATGTGATTCTTGGCATATGGGGCAACTGTTGCAAAAAGCTGGGGCCTGCACATTGAAGGTAATCTTTGGTGTAAGGAGGAAAGCCATGGCACATTGGGAGAGGGGCAGGCATCGATGATAAAACTTTGGCTTTGACATATTAGTGGTAATCTTTTTATATATGGGTTGCTAGAGGATATACATGCAGTCAGTAGCTCAAATCAGGAACTGACAGTTACTCTGGTTAATATGCACTGTCCATACAAACCAAAGTATCCCAGGGTCCAATAGAGAGCCTTAGATATTTCTCTTGATAAGGACTACCACACAAAATAACAAAAAATATTAATAACATTTTCGGATTCCCATCACTCACCACCAAGGTGACATGCTTCATCATCTGGGTCTCCTCTGACAGTCAACCTAGTGACTTCAAGGGCTACAACTCCATCATAGTGGTGGAGGAGCCCAAGTATGTTCTTATCTCTGTTTGGAAATATTTAACTGATTTGGCATATGTGAGCAGTGGAGTGTATGGGAAATATGTGCAGTGCAACAGTGAAATGTGAGATTAAAATTGGACCACGGTAGACCCAAATTTTATTCCTGTCCACCATAACCCAAACTAAAAACAGTGCAAAAGACAGTTTCAACAGATAGCTGTGTATGGTAATTAAGTGGTCAACATGTTTCAGCACATACGGACAACAATCTGTCCTGTACTGCCCTCATCAGGTCCCATCAAAGTTATTTTGCTACTGCAAAGAGTGAAAGATAAAAAATTCTGCAAATACACTTACAATGGCTGGAAACAATACAACCTGATCACCTGATCTGTGGTGTATACAATTTCTCCTCAACGATACTCGTGTATCTTGGTATATCTTGAGTATTTTAGGGAACTACCTCACTCCACCTGGCAACAGCTCAGGCACTACTCTGTCCGTCGGTACCTCAAGACTGTCATCCAAGCCAACAGATACTTTGGTTTGTATAGTTTGCTATTTGGGGCAAGATATTTCAGAAGGTCTTTAAACATTGCCTCTGACCCTACTTAAAGTTTTGTGTTATATAATATGCACTGTCCCCATTCAGGGCAACAACATTTTAGACGCATATCATGTAAAATATCTGCTGTACTTAATATGTAAAATGTGCACATCTAATCAATATCTGATTTCCTAGAATTGCAAAAATTAATCACACCAGAGGAGAATTCTAAAATACTAGAGATGCGGAATTTGAAGAATTCTACATTTGAAGAAATTTTAGACAGATGGTTGATGACTGAATGCAGGAAGACACAAGAGGCTGCTTAATATATATTGTCTTCCCCCGTTATTAAATTTGAATAAATGGATTCAGGTGCTTGGTTTAGTGCATATGCTGCCCCAGTGATTTATTGAGGTTTTTTGAGAAGTTGCTTAACAGACAATGCTATAAAAACATATTGTAGAAATTACATTTAGAAGCAAGATACAGATTAATTGATGAATTCTCATTAAAATGTGTGATATAAACTTTTAAAAACAAAGTACAATTGGTTCCTTCAGTCTTGTAATAGTGAGTCAGGCTCTAAGATACGTACTTCTTATGTAAGCTGCTGGCTGATTAACATACAATTTATCACTTTGCATGCTTAGCCGGTTCAAGTTCTCTGTCTCTCTTTTCTAGTTCGTTTGTAGCTAGACTCAGAAACGTTATTGCTTTACATGCCAATTGTACTGTCGAGCCTCCCAAACATTTTATTACGGCGGATCTACAGGTCCTTATTTGTTGTCTTTTCATTATTGGCCGCAAAAGTTCTTTCCGTATGGTTAATAATGCCGGACAAATACAAAGTAGGTGGAGCAAAGATTTGTCTCCTTGTCCATAAAGGCGGCAGTCCATTGAGGGCCAAGTCCATTTCCATTTTGGGGCTAGGTCGTTAGATGAATAAACTCCCAGTCTTAATAATGTCAGTTGCTGCTTCATGAGAGATGCAAAATGTTCCGACAGGTATGGTTGAGGCTTTAACATTTGTATGTTGGCAACACACTCCATGCATTGATTTTCGTGGTCAATGAGGCTTTGTACTTTTCTTGACATATTTGATTGATCATTATATTGACTATTCGTTTGAATTTGTATTTTTCACAAAGCTTAATTTATTAAATACATTTTACCATTTCATTACAATTTCCATGTGACTTATCAATAACCGCATACACATTCAATACATGTATATGTCATTCATACATTGTGTGCCATGGATTGTACACTCGAATATCGAGTACAAGAATATAGATGGACATTAATATTGCAGACAAAATATCAAGAATATTGAAAGCAAAGTTCATATAGGGAAGTATAGATTTACTATTCTTAACTCTACATCTATGTACCTTGACTATATCTCATCAAGGTATATTTCTGGAGAGTCCTAGGTATAGAAAATCTATTCATATGTACCTTTTGATATTTTGGTCCTCGATACTTTGTCTACAATATTAGTGTAAAACCAAAGGGGATGATGGACGGAGTATTGAACAATGCAAGCACTCACCCCCAGTCAACTGATCTGGGTTTAATCTTTCCTCATTCTTTCTCACTCCGCCACCCCAGTTCAGACATGGCCATATGCAAATTAGTCTGACTCTGTGCCTCATGGGAACAGTCCAGTCCGAACTGCCAAGCCATGTCCTCCCTGGACCGGAAACAAGCATCCTGGGACCGGTTTCTGGCTAATCCGCCATCATCAGCCAGGCTAGCTTGAATCCAGTGGCAAAGTGAGACATTGTTCTGCCTTCTGTCCATCAACTCTTGTTTTTACAATATTAGTGTGTCACAATATTTTCTATTTGATATTAAGAATCCACACCTTCATATGTGAAACTGAGATGTCAATTTCCTTACTATTTTACATGCATAACTAGCTAAATACAAATTCCACATTTGCAGGGTTAGCAACATATGAACAATTCGTTTTTGTAACTATTCAATCTGTTCTTTGACCCTGAGGTCTTATGATGTCACTTCCTATGATGTCATTAAGGTCAAACGCTATGTGCTCCCATTTCTGCTACCCATGGCATTTTCACGAAGCAAACCCTTCCAGTCCAAAACCTATGCTTCAGAGAATGTGCACACCTTCAGCCTGTGGCACACAAGTGTGTGCGTTGGCATGTGGCTGCCAAAAGGGCACCAGCACACAGGGAAGAAGCAATGCTCCTAATCGTTTCTCTCTCCCTTTGAGGCAGCAGTGCAGCATCTTTGGTGCAGAGCTGCTGTGCATCAAAGAATATTAAATATTGGTTTCAATCTCATACAATCTCATTTACCACCTGTCACTGACTCTCAATCACTTTCACTCACACATATGCTCACACATACACATACCCTCTCTCACATAAGCACTCTTTCACCCGTAAGCACGCACACAGCATACATATAAAAACATTTTTACTTACCAAAGCTTCCACAAAAGTGCCTGTTCCATCTAAGTATGCTCCATTCTTTATTACAGTATTCCCCCCCTCTGAGTCCAGTGATCACAAAGGCGGTGCCAGGGGTCACAAGGGGCGAGCCAGAGGCCGCAGCGAAGACCCCAGCGACCCCTAAATGAAGTCCAAGTGTACATGCACCTCATCCCACACCCATGATGGAAATATTGGATTGATCGATACTTATGATTCGCCGGATCATTTTACTTTTATCGTAGGTCCTTGCATATGTGCAGTGTAAATAAAGAAATGTGAATGAATTATGGGCCCGATGTAGGTAATTAGTATTTACCGATTGGTAAATACCGAATTTTACCGGTTCGATATTTACAAATCGGTAAATGCTATGTAGGTATATTTACCGAATAAATTAACGATTCGGAAATATTCGGTAATTACCGAATCGGTATTTACCGATTCGGAAATTGCCATTGATTCCTATGGGCCTTGAGGCCCATAGGAACCAATGGCAATTACCGAATCGGTAAATACCGATTCGGTAAAATTACCGAATTGACACCCTGTTGCACCCCTGATTCAGGCTTGTGTGCCATGTGACACACATACATGCCCGGCATGTATGTGTGCCACATGGCACAGGTGTACTACACAGGAATTCGTTATTTACCATCAAATAGTATTTGATGGTAAATAACGAATTCTAAAGGGCCTGTGGCACTGTTTTCAGTGCCACCTGCATGTAGATTTACCGATTCGGTAAATTTACTGATTCAGTATTTTACCGAATCGGTAAATTTACCGAATCTGTACATTTCAGGCCCCCTACATGTCACAAACCAAATACCGTTCTGTAACGGCCGAAATACCGAATGGTATTTGGTGAGCTACATCTGGCCCTATATTAGTTAACACATTCGAATGAATAAAATAAATCCTCCTGCTGCGATGCTGCCTTGTCACAATGGAGGGTCCATGTGCATTTTGCAGACAAAGGATGGGGCTGAGGGCATTGCTTTAAGTACAGCAGAAGAATCAGACCCTTGCAACCTTCTAAACTGAATGTAGTATTCAGTCAGTCTGAAAAAGAGTCTCATTTGGAGTCAGGAGAAACCGTCCTACCTAATTTAAGTTTTACTGAGGGAGGGAATACATGTAGGAAGTGGTCAGCAATAAGGGAAAACATGCATATTTGGACTTGTTAAATCCGTGTCCTACATGTTTCCCCTGATTCTGGGCCTGGAAATTCATATTGGGCGGCGATGCCAGCCAGAACGAGTACACCGTAGGGGACTGCTTGATTGGAAGGGTGCTGAATTGGAGTATAGCCTATTTGGGGATTTAGCAGCCGCAGCCCGTGCAGGTAAGAGTGGCGGGCATTGTAGGGGGGGGGAGTTGACAGACGACAATGAGCAAAAACAAACATTAAAAAACACTTACCTTGTGCTCACCCCATCTCTGACTCGGCGATGTGGTGAGCACAAGGTAAGTGGTTTTACTTTTTTTAGTCGTATGTCGACTCCCCCCAAACACCGCCACACAGGTCTTACCTGCACAGGTCGCGGCTGCTTGGCAAGTTAAAGTACTGGGCGTAAAATTATCACGGTATCAAACTATTGAGGCTGAAATAGCAAAGATCAAAATAATGTGAAGGTAAGTCAGTACAGGTAATCATAGATTTACTATTCTTACACCCACTTCTATGTTCTTTGAAGATATATATATCCGTTCAAGGTTAATATATGTGAAGTGAAAAATAGGAAACCTACCTCTATATATTCTTATCATCTTGATATTTTGTTCCTCAATATAGGCCTCGATATTTTGGATCCAAGATATTTTATAGTCAATATTCTGGCGAAATATGATGTGATGGAAACCTGCTCTTGTGAGCGAACAACCCTCACCTGCCTTATATTTCTGGCCTGGGTACATGCAGGTGTCTTGACACAACCGCTGCTGAAAATCTTTGAGCCATACATCACCAGCATCTGTTAGATTTCTTTCTTTCCTCCAGCTCTTACCTCTCTCTGCAAATGTTCACATAATTAAAGCGTGTGAGATTTACAAAGGCGTGCACCTGCCCCCATCCAGGCTCGTGTGCTCTCTTTTTTATAGGATGGCCAGGAATATCTTTTCTAAAAATAAAACATAGCATTCCACTGCGGCTTTCGTGTCTTTGCCAGTTTTATGACTAGCAGCAGTGAAAATGATGTGTGACGCAACCAAACTTCCAATCTTATGTTATGCTTTCTAGGAAAATCAAGCATTGGCAACTCCAGCAATTCTGATGTTGGCAGTGACACTCAGCTTTTTGACTGTGACAATGCTTGTTTTTATTTTGTGATGGTTGCATCAAAACACTAATGTTGGAGAGGGTGCAGGGCCGTCATCAATCTAAAAAAAACATTGGCTGAAAGTAAAAGTGTTTTTGGTCTCAAAAAAGTCCCTGTTACCCTAGTTGTCCCTGGCACATGAGGGAACTACTTTGTGTGTATATGTGCTCCCTACGAAAGAACTGAATTCTGTTGCGCTTAGTGAATCTATCCAATGGCTGAAGTGGGGTGACTGATTGGCTGATACTGTACGATGTAGGAGGCTGAAGAAATAGATGACTGGCAAAATAATAGACCAATGGGTGGAAAGGGCTGGCTGGAAGCTCCTATAGATATATATTTTACAAATAATTTTAATAAAAGCATAAGGTCTTGACTAACACCAAACCTAAAACATAAGTATTGCTCCTGGTAGGCAATGTAATGTAATTCGACTATCACCTGCTTCTGTACAAGAGCGGACACATGTACCACCTGCCCCATCAGTTACTGAAAAAATGTATCCTGTTGTGCACAGCATAATATTAGACTACAGTGGTGAAGTGTTTGGCTTTATAACTCAGATCCAGTGCCTGCGATGTGTTCCTCACTTGTATGCTTTTGTTTAATATCCTGCTGTTTCCCCAAGTGTAAAGATGGCTTAGGTCAGCATGTAGTTCCCTGCCCACCATGAGTTCCCTTTGCATAGAGGGTATCTGTGTACAGTCTCCTAGACGATGTATCCCTGCTGAACGCATTATATATTTCAATGTCTTCACCTTGGCCTGAGAAACCAGACATTGCCCTCAGCTCTAACTCCCAAAATGAGCACAGATACTGGTACTGTGTGTCAAACCCTTGAGGGGGATGCACAAATATGTGCATGTTGCAGTCTTATGTGGGAGCTGGGAGGGTTCATTTCGAAACTCGAGGTCCAAACAGACCTTCTGGACAAGCCTTGATCACAGAGCACATATCCCCTTATGGGCGAGATCTTACTCTGTTCAAGTCATGGTGGCCTCTCCATCTATGGGTCATAGTATGGTGAGGCAAGTCTCCCAGATGTCCTTAATGCTGGCACCTGCAACTCTCCAACAAAACCATTCCCAACACTCTGCACCAAAGAAACATTTGTGCTAGATAGAATGAGGGAAACTGGTGGATTTGGAGACAATCACTCCATTCATTTCCGTAACATGGAAAAAGACAACACAATTTGATGTCCATGCTTGCTTACCTTGGATTTGCTGGAGACTTATGACTGGAATTCCTGCAGCAGGAAGGTCTTGTACCCACCCAGAAATACATAAGTCACATTTTAGGGACCAAGTTCACCCACCATGCTGGTGATCCTAATGTATAGCTAATTGCTTCTCTTCATCTGGTGTCTGAGAAGGTGTGTTGCTACCAAACAGAGAGTAAATCATCCTTTGGAGTTTAGTGACATTAGTCTAGACTTTCAGAACTCCTGCCAGCAGCTCAGGGTGGTCCTATCATCCAATTGTTCGGATTTTAAGCTACTTACATCTTTTGACTGAATCCCTAAGGAGAATTTTCCCAGCAAGGTCCATTACAGGAATACACCCTTGGGGTTACCACAACAATGACCTCCAAAGAGACTTTTGTACTCTTTAGGCACTCTTCCATGTCTGATTCCTCCCAGGTCATTCAGGCCAAGACATCCGCCTAGCCAAGCACACATCCACATGGTGCATCATACCACCCTCCTGTCTCTGGAGGACATATCAATGTTTGCACCCCTACAAGCCCATGTCCAGCACTGCCACCATTCACACAGATCATCCAAGCCCACAATGTCATCAGCTCCAGTAGCAAGTTATACCATCCAAACAATATTCACTCTGCAAGGATGCTCACATCCTTCCGTCGACAACATGGTGCGGTCTTTTGGACCATCATCTACTCTCAATTACAAATGTATCAATCACACCTGACATGTCTCTTTCTAGACCAAGACTCCACACCAGCTTAGACTGTTTACCCAGTACAGACGCATCACTGACAGAATATCAACTACAAGAATATCAACGTCAAAAATATCGGAGGCGAAATATCGATATCCAGAATATCAAAGTCCTATCTACATTATGGTAAGTACAAAAATATATCGAAAAAAAATATTGTTGTAAAAAATATCTTTTTTTTCTAAATTCCCACTCCTGTGAGTCCAACAGTAGGGAAAGTGTTGGATAGTGTAGGGGTAAAAATTACTATTCCCACTACAGTGAGTGCAACTGTAGGGAAAGTTTTGGATAGCCTTCATGTCGATATTCTGGTCACCGATATTCTTGATGTCGATATTCTGTCCCTTTGATATTTCTAACTCTATATTTCTGTAGGTCGAAATTAAAAAATCGATATTATGTCTAATTACCAGTTCAGACACTAGCCATCTGCTGCTAACCACAGAACGGTAAGTACAATATTATCGACACAGAAATATTGATGTAAAAAATATAGAAGTAAAACATATCAACTTAAAAAAAGTACATAACAAATAAAATTATTTAAATGATATTAAAATTATTAACAACATAGATTACATTTAATATATATTTTTACTAATTATAACTAATAAACCTAATTTAATAATGATAATTATAAACACAAAAAAGTGTACATATACATATATTTACTTAAATACATTTGATTAACTATTATCTTTATTTCATTTATAAACTTTTTAAATTATACAAAAAATAAAATATACACATATATGAATAATTAAAAATAAATAAAGTATTCTATATTTAATTAACACATTAAACTATTAAAAAAAACATACATTTAATAACAAAATAAACACAATAGTAGTGGAAACGTAGGATAGCAAGAGGGTAAAAATGACTATTCCCACTTCATTGAGTGCAACAGTAGGGAAAGCGTTGGATGGCGTAGGGGTAAAAATTACGATTACCACTCCAGTAAGGGCAGCAGTAGGGAAAGCGCTGGTTAGCGTAGGGGTAAAAATGACTATTCCCACTCCAGTAAGTGCAACAGTACGGAAATCACTGGATAGCAGAGGGATAGAAATTACTATTCCAACTCCAGTGAGTGCAACAGTAGGGAAAGCGTTGGATAGCGTAGGGGTAAAAATTACTATTCCCACTCCAGTGAGTGCAACAGTAGGGAAAACCCTGGAGAGTGTAGGGTAAACAATACTATTCCCACTCCAGTGAGTGCAACAGTAAGGAACGTGCTGGATACCGTAGGGGTAAAAATTACTATTCCAACTCTAGGTAGTGCAACAGTAGGGAAAGCGTTGGATAGCGTAGAGGTAAAAATTACTATTCGAACTCCAGTGAGTGCAACAGTGGGGAAAGCATTGGATAGGGTAGGGGTAAAAATGATTATTCCCACTCCAGTGAGTGCAACAGTAGGGAAAGCGCTGGATAGCGTAGGGGTAAAAAATACTATTCCCACTCCCCTGAGTGCAACAGTAGGGAAAACATAGGATAGCGTCGGGGTTAAAATTACTATTCCCACTCCAGTGAGTGCAACAGTACGGAAAGTGCTGGATCTCACAGCAATTAAAATCATCAACATTTTTCTTAAGTTTAATTTCCAATATTAACATAATTTATATATAAAATTACATAAATTATTAACCAATATAATAAAAAATCATTAAGTACACATTAATCAAGACTAAATCAAATCAAATCAAAGCAAACACGCTTTATTTGATTATATCACATAAGAATCATAAAAGCACAATTAAAAAACTCATAAAAGGATCATAGCATACATGTTGTCGATCACGCTTCAGAGAAGATCATTTCAGTAAATTGTATCATAGTTTACAGTAAAATTGATTTCCTACATTTAAAAACATTCTTTAAAAACGCTAAAACAGATATAAATTAATTTTCCAGTAATTGCAAAACCAGGAAAGCGGTACGACATTGCCTTAGGCCAATTTTCCATAAAAGGGGCAGAAACCAACTCTTTCTTCCCAACAGATAAAAGCTACAAAAGAATAATAAGTGGATGGTCGACCGATAAGCCGTCACAAGGGCATTTGCACAGATCCCTGGTCCAATCATTCTGTTCTGGGAATGAAATTGACCTATATATGGTTCCCTGACTAAAGCGTGTTAACAAGAATCTACTATACTCTCCTATGGGCAATCCTAAATAGGGATGGATTTTAAAGGTCGTTAAGGTGGAGTAATGAGCATAAACTGCTGGCTTTTTTAGTTCTACCCCTCTTCTAAGATCTTCCACAGAAGACAAACATTTATTTTTAAAATCATTCCTTGATATGGAGCCTATTGTAGTTGGGTCAACAAAATACTCAGGATGACCTATATTAAACATAAACTTTCTAATATATTCCAGTCATTTTATATTCTTAACCCTCTCTAGCTTGAGACAGTCTGTTAGAATTTGTCTTTCTAAAGTGGTCTGGTCTGTGGTCCAGATCCTGTACCACAACAATGCTAGATGAATTTTTATAATATCTGTGAGGTGGTGAATGCCTAGTTGTGTATGGCAAATAAAGGCAGGTGCTGGCTGGGAGGGTCAATACATTTCTCAGGAACCTATTCTCTATAGTCTGCAGGGCTGTCGCATCCTCGTTGCCCCATATACCTGCGCCATAAACAGCAGTTGCTACACTCTTGGCATTATATATTTGTAGTAGTTCTGTTGGGGCCCTTTTGCCGATTGTCCTACTAAAGTGTATTAAGATGGCTACAGCTTTAAAAAATATTAGCTTCCTCACTTTAACCGCCTGAGACCACGTCCCTCTTCTATCAAATAAAATTCCAAGATAGGAGAATGTGTCCGAACTTTTAATTTTGTTAGAGTTTAGGATAAAAGGCCGTGTTTTAGTACTACTGGTCCCGCACTTCATCACGTAGGTCTTTGGAATGTTAACATTCAGGCCTAAATTAGACATGTATTTAGCAAAGCTGCAAATGACCTTCTGTATAGCTATCGGGGTGCGGGCCATTAGCACTGTATCGTCTCCATACATCAAAGCGGTAATTAGGCGATTACCAATTAAGGGTAAATACTGACTACTATCGACCTTCCCAGGTCGTTTATGTATAAGGTAAATAAGAAGAGGGCGAGGACGCAACCTTGCCGCACTCCCCGCTTTACATTAAAATGTTTAGTGAATTTTCCATCTTCCCCAAACCTGACAGTTGTGTTGGCCCCTTGGTACAATCGTGCTATAAAAAGAATTATAGGTGGATCCACACCCAAAGTTTCTAGAATTTTCCAAGGCTTTTCATGGATAACGCAATCAAATGCAGCGGATAAATCCATGAAGGCCAGGAAAAGTCTGCCCCTTTTTGCCTTATATATTTGCTAATCAGCATGTTCAGATTCAGGCCTTGCTCTACCATCCCTAGTTCCTTTATGGAAACCATATTGGAGGTCGCTGATGATCGAATGCTCCTCCACCCAATCTTGAAGCCATGTTAAGAGGACTCTGCCGATTACTTTAACTGTGGAAATGAGCAATGATATTGGCCTATAATTGGCTTGGTTTGGACCTGTCCCCTTTTTTGAAGATAGGGACCAATATAGATTCTAGCCAAGATGGGATAGGACCTATCATACTACATGCATTGATTACTTGGGTTAGGATGGGGCCCCACAGTTTGATGTTGAATATAAAAAGGTCCACGGGGATGGCGTCGGGCCCGGGAGCATTACCCCCGCTGCTTAGGGAAATTGCCGATGTAACTTTGTCTGAATTGAATCTTAGATTAGAGGAATTAACACTATAATATCCACAACATACACCTAAAATGAATTGCACAATTCCAATTAATAATTACTAATTAATTAATGGAAATAAGTTTATAAATATTTATTAATTAATCAATAAAACATTATTTACTTACCACCCTAACACCATTTACAAATATAAACACGCAACACACACCTAAAATTATTTACACAATTACATTTAAGAATTACTAATTAATTAATGGAAATTAATTTATAAATAGTTTATAATTAATCCCCCAAAAATTAATTACTTACCACCCTTCACACTATGTACACATATAAACACCACAACACACACCTAAAATAATTAAACAATTAACAAAATGAATTGATAATTGATTAATTGAAATTATTTAACAACTAATTATTAAACTATTATTAATTAATCAATTAACAAATTATTTATTCAATGTAGTTAATATAATTAAATTTCTTCCCACCCTTTTCCCCTATAAACCCACAACCTGCAACAGAACTAAAAACCCAACATTCAAATAAAAAAAAAAATTAATTACTGTAAATTATAATTTAAATCTATATAATTAAATTACTTCCCACCCTATTCCCCTATAAACCCACAACCCGCTACAGAAATAAAAACACAAAATTAAACTTAAAATAAATTAATAATTACTAAAACTTTAAAATATTTAATAACATTACAAACAAATTTCTCAATAAAAACACTAAAATACATACAATTATTAATAATTCGATATTTTTGTTAACTATATTTTTGTAAACTATATTTAATACGTCAATATTTTTGTAATCAATATTTCTTCCCCACGATATTTCTGCTGCTATATTTCTGTTCCTCAATATTTTTACATTGATATTCCTGCTCCGCACCCACTTTGCCAACTGACATGTTCAAAGCCCTATAAAGACAAGCTTTTATTCACATTCTGTCTACAAAGGGGTTATAGTATATCCAGCAATATACAATCCTGACAGCAAGTTATATATAAGTATGCCCTCATATTCAATTTCATATCACATGGACCAGTTTCTGGCAGCGGACAAGACACGATATCTGGGTCCAAGAGCAGAACTTTTAACTCCAGGTGACATGCAGAGTCTTCATTCTTTGTCCAGCTCCATGCATTTCCAAACTCTGCAGTTCCACATTAAGGGGCCCATTAGCCGGCCGGCGGCACGATCCGCACATAATCCACACTTCAAAGACCCCCACCATATAAGGATGGCTGGGGGGTCCGCTGCGGACGGAAAGACCACCCCGCTTTTCCGCCAGTCGACTCGTCAACCGGCTGATAAAGGGTTAATATGGTGGCGGTGTCTGAAAGACACCCCCATCCATATTATGATCACTGCGGTGAACAGCCTTGGAAAGGCATGTGGTCTTTGCCTTTGGGGGCCCGTAGCAGGCCCCTAGGAAGTTGGGGGGTGGGGGTGCACATGGAGGGTACCTATGGTACCCCCCAGCATTGGCATGGACAAAGTGGCAGGCACCGCACAGTGCCTGTCACCTTGTGCATGCCAATGCACGCTGTGCATTCCCAGCATTGTGGCTCATTAATGGATAGTCTGAAATGGTAAGCCCTTAGTAACAATTGGGGTCTGGCTTATAAACGCATGTCCTGTTTGAGAGATGTACTATGACTTTGCATCTCTCAAAGGGATATGAAGGAACCTCCATCACCACACACTGCTCCACATTGCTCCCAAACACAGCTGCCTTGTTGCCAGAGGAGGATGTTTATTTGTACAACCTTCTGGAATTTTGGAAAACGGTCTGACAGGGGGGATCTGCCATCTGCTAGCAACATCTTGTCAATATGCTCCTGCAGTCAATGTACAATAAGATGCACAGCCTAGTTGTGGGCCCATTCAGATGCATAAGGAAATCAGGAACTTCATGTTCATGCCCTAGCAAGAAGACTCAGCTGTCTGCAAGTAACATTTGCTCAGGTAACATTTGTGCTGTCAAGTCTCTCAAGCTACTTTCAGTGCAGAAAGCTACAGCAGGAGAGAGACAGTTGATTACACCATCTCTAACACAAGAATCTGGTTTACATTTTTTACGTGAAACCAGGGAGCAGGCAGCTTCAGCTCTGTCCTGAAGAAGAAAGTGCAAAAGGAGAGTTTGGCAAGAAGGAGCTGATAAATGTCGAGCAACGGATAAATGCTTAATTGCCATCTATATATTATAGCTAATCATCTATGCACTCCTGATCGCTATGTGAACACCCTGTTGCAAATGGGTTATACCCATTTAGTCCACTAGGATTTTTGCTTTTGATCACCTGGTTTTTGGATCTGTACTATGGGTGAGTCTCACTACCTTATTCTCACTCACTGTAATTTCACAGTCATTGGACTGAGTGTTTTTGCCACCAGTGTACGCCTTTTAAGATAGGCTACTATAGTGCAGCTAGGGTAAGAGCCACTGGCTTGGTTACAGGTGAACATGTGTTCACATATGTACAGCTTGCACTTGTGAGACTACGGTCATGTGCAGCCTTATGATTGTGCACAGGTAGCCTGGATTCTGGAAAAAGTTAGGTACTCTGGAAAAAGTTAGGTGCTGACCTTGTCTAGTCCTTATGATATTACTGGCCATTCACAGATTGGTCGGTAGGGTTTATTGGAAAATCTGTAGCGCTTGCACTGTATTATACATATTGGTGAAATTTTGCTTAAAGTGAAGTTTCGCTCCACCTAGACCTAGACAGTCTAGCAACATGTCAAACTGTGACAAAACCTACACACCAAGTTTGATTTTGCAGGTTCCAGTAACTACATATGCATATATTTTATGAGAAGTCAATACATTTCTCTGGCTGGCCTCATAATCAGATCTAGGCCTTTGTCCCACTTGCTGGTCAATTTATTTACTCTGCTCCTCAGCAGAGGGAACATAATCTTCTCCACGCGAAGTGATCAATTATCAGTGATTGACTCGATGTAATGGCTGGATTTTCTGAGTAGGTGGGATCAGCCCCTAGGGGCCCCTCCAACCCAGCCAGAACGTAATCACATCCCTCCTCAGGACCAACTATCCAGGCACCTGGTACCTACCTGAAGATGGGGAACTCGCAATATACAAGCTCATATTATTAAAAACACCACTAAATCTATAGGGATACTAAGAATACTCACTGATTACTAGGGATATCCATACCCTACACCACACTTATTCACATCAGTTGGTCTCGCGGCCACCCTGACCCAGACCGTTCTACCCTAGGGCAGATATGACACACAATCCGGTGCGTCTACACATGGGCCTGCAGAACCCAATGCTCCCTTTTCCAAAGTGTTTGCAATCCTGCAAAACTACACACTAGTTCGACCTCCTAGTGCTCTCATTTATTCAAGCCACAATCCAGTGGGTATCCACACTGGTAATCCTCCCCAGTGCTCTCATTAACGCCGCATATCAACGACGACCACATTCCTATGAACACCTATACATATATATATATATATATATTGGGAAGTCTCTTCACTAAGGGTTTGCTACTACAATAATATTATGGGATGGTGTACTAACTTAGTCCCTTGGTTGCAAGTCTCCTCTCTCCCTCACTATTACTTACCTGATCAGGGGTAGCATCTGTTCAAACAGTAATACCTACCAGGAAAGATTACCCTCACTGTATGGGGATAAAGATATACACACTATGTGATTGAGTTATTTCTTGATTTAAGCGCTCCTACTCCCTTTTGATCCATCAGTGGCTCAACAGCAACTGGCTTGAAGCCAGGTTAACTTTATCATAAAAGAACTCATGCACACTAATTCACTAATTAATGGGGTCATTTATTATTAGTACAATATAAACCTTTACACAGAACTGACAAAGACTATAGGTAGAACACACCGCTGAAAGAGAAAAGATTAAACATAACAGGAACACTCCGCTGAAAGGGAAAAGATTAGACATAAAGTGTAAGTGTAACTAATTCAGACTACCTCACCTATTAGAAGGAAGATTTCTCTCTCTGCCTCTGGTGGGATTAGGGCTCTCTCTCTGCCTCTGGTGGGATTAGGGCTCTCTCTGTCTCTCCCTCCTTCACCACATCACCACGCCTCTGGTTCAGTTGCTCCAGCTGACAACCTTCTTTGATGCTCTCTGCACTGCTTTCTCTCTCCTCATCTTCAGCAATCGTCTGCCTTCTTTCTCCATTTAAGAACTGCACTCTATTCTGCAGCTCCAGCAGACATTCTCTCTCTCTCTGCAAGCTGTTCTGAGCTCCAAGCTGTTCTGAGCTCCCAGCTGTTCTGTGCTCCAAGCTGTTCTGAGCACCACGCTGAACTGCACACCATGCTGAACTGCACTCCAAACTGAACTGACCACTCCTCCTCTCCTGTAGCTCGCTAATATGGATTCCTCTCCCCTCATGGAAATTTCCACCGGAGGGCTGTCTCCTACCGAATTCCTGTGCCAGCTCCCAGGCTTCCACGCAACCGCAGTGGCCATCTGCTTGTTACGTCTGGGCCCAAGAGACAAACACATTTCTCGGATAAGAAGCAGTCCTAACTGGATTTCCCTCTAGCACACAACAGCCTTAACTATAAACATTGCCTTTACCCTAAAAAGCCTCTCAGCTTCATCAAGATGGAGTCCCTCTAGCTCTAGGCCTGTAGGCCTGAAAGGGGTGAAATGCTCCTTAGCTCTGTCAGAATACCTACATAAACCATACCAATATGTCTAATATGTCAAAGCCAATAGGCAATAGACAGGTTAAAGTCAAGAATAAAGGCATATTAAGCAGCTATCCTCTTCTAGGTCTGGAAAAAGGGCTTAAAAGGGCCAACACAGGCTAAGAATACCTATACTAGATGCAAGCAAGATTAATGATCTATATCACTGCTAAATAAAGCCAAAAACTCTGCCATTACACTCAGTTCCTTGGAGAGGAAAGGATGTGGGAAAATCTCCATCAGAACAAAAGCTTGCCACATTGTAACTGGGCCGGTCAATCCAGGCCCACTGAACAAAGGGAACCAACACAGGAAGGGCGCCCCTTTAAATTTTTGGGGCCCTCAAAGGAGCTCTTCACTGAAAAAACTTGACAGCTTCGTTTTGGGTTGTCACAAAATGCAATGTAGAAGGTTGAGACTGGAGGGCAGGTATGATGTGACATCCTAGGATTCGTAGTGTAGTTCCTATTTTCCCAATAGGCTCTGCGCATTGGAATAACATAAACAGCAGTGTAGATGTAGGACTGAGGTCATCTAGGTCTCTACTGACTATGTTAGACTTAATTTAGGTTTGCCAGCTAGCTCAGAGGTCACTAGAAACTTTCTCGAATGAATAGGGAGGGGTTAACTTCCCTGATTTATACAAGAAGGGACTCAGCTTCTGACAACCGCATAAACATGACAACTTTGCTCCCTCAGATAAAAGAGTGTATCTCTAGAGTCGTGTGAAAACAATAGACGGCTATTTCACTCAGTCAATAGTGCATGCTTAATTTCACCAGAGTGCAGAGAAATAGAGAGACGCGCGTTTTCAATAAAAGGTGTTATTTTATTGAGCAGTCTTCTTTCTCATGCTAGAGAAATGAATTGCCACAATTGCAATACTTATCATAAAGTAAAGTGCGTACAGTAAAAGTAGTATTATGAAATAATACTGTAAAAGCATTGATATGGTTTCTTAGCCACATGATACTTTAAAATGGATAAAATATATACATACATAAAAACATTGACTAACGAACTCAACTGTTGTTTTCTAGATACGCCTACCCCAGTGTACCTGACCTAAGCCAAATACGTGGGAAGGAGTAAGTGAGTTTGCAGTTTTTAAGTTAAGTTAAGTTTTGCCAAGTATCGGAATCAAGAATTCTCTCTAAGGTTTTAATCAGCTCCGTACCTTGGTTCTAGAATGAAGGAGGTCTTGTATCTCGCTTCTCAGGACTCGATCTCCCAGCAACCCGCGAGGGTGACTTGAGAACACCGGAGCTGGATTTTCTCGGCGTGAGAAAAGGCAGCTTCTCCAGCGCGTCAAAGGGGAGGGGCTTCTTCCTCTGCCTCTCGCATCAGCTGGGCTCCGGATAAGTAGATAGCCGTTCTGCTCCACACCACCGTGTGTTTGCTTAAGGCAATGTTGGTATATTTGTACCTGAAAGGTTCCGGGTTTGACATAAGACGTCACTAAGAACAGTTCTTTCTGGACTCCAGGAGTTCTTGTGCAAATCAAAACAAGAGCAGGGGGGATTTCCGGGCTGCTGGAGGCTTGGTTTGTTTAAAGAACGCGTTGTACTTTCTAGGAGTCTATGGGAGTAGCCTTGCCGTGCTTTGGACTGCATGGGCTATTACTAAATATGGATATGATTTGTTTGCCTTTATAAGGATACTATTTATTATAACCACATAAGGGCATGAGTTGGAAAATCGAATTATGGTCCTAGATAGAAACACAAAAGATTGATGAGGGGCACCTAGCACCTAGAACTTTCCATCCCCTCTTACAAACCCCTGAACAAAAGAGAGACAGTGAACAAGAACCTGAAAACTGTGGAGTAATGGACAACTGGAAGGAGAAGCCACCTGATGACCTGCTAAGGACTCTGCCTGCAGCTGACCCCAGGACTAAATGGGTCACTGAGGGGCCAGTGGTGCACATGCAAATGGAAAGATTTTCCGTTTGACACGTTAAAAGGCACACAAAATGGAGCACGAGGTCTCTGCCATTATTTTCAAGAATTCCCCCAGGGAGATCCAAGCCCCTAGGAGTAAATGCAAACCTACTCATTGATGTTTAAATGGGGATCCTCTGAGGTTCCTTTGGCCCCAGAGGCCCCATCCCCTGGGGCCTGGCACAATGATGTGCTAGGGATCTCAACCCTCGGGACGTAGATACAGCAGTTTGCTTGGCATCGCTTTAAGACCCAAGTGCTGTATCCCCCAGGCTGGCGACTCCCGCACCGGCATTGGACAATGTTGCCCAGGTGGGGTGCTGGCAAGAGCAGCCAGGACTGGGTTCCCCACACTGCTCCATCTAAACATACCTGCAGTTCCTCGGGTAAAATTTTTATTAAGCTGGTGTAATCTGAGTAATTTCAGTAATTTTGTGTTACTCTTGTGATATGAAATTACCAAAAATTACGCGATTACATCCGTTTGCATAATTTTGAGTAATGTGGGGCAAAAATGCCTACCCAAAATCCCAGACACAGAATGCAAGTATCTGCTGGTTGCTGCAGTTCCTGTTCTGCTGCATTTAGTACTATTTTCTAGCGCAAATGCGTCCTCTGGTTCATTTTGCCCTGAGAAAGTGGTGCTAAATGCAGAGTTACACTCATTGCATTATTCTGCATCATCGCACAAACTTTTTGGTGTAATTTCACACAATTACTCTAGAGGAAATTATGTGGGTTACGCTCGGGAATTCAGGACATGAAAGAAAAACAAAAGGCTTCTCGGTGTAGCTGCATTAAACAGAGCAAAGTAGGCAAAACTGCTGATTGTAAATTCACCAATTTGGTCCTGGAGGGCATCAATAGGCTTCACAAGGACATATTTACATATTCTTTGTGGTTCCCCAAGAAGGGGCAGGGGGGCGTGGCCAAGATGGCGACTTGGTAGGTAGACCAGTATAGCCCCGTCGATTTGGCGATGGGGAGGGCTCTGCAGAGGGGAGACCCAAGTCCTGAGCCCTTGGCCACAGAGGTCTAGCTGGGCCTGATTCGCCTGTGACCCCACTGCAGGACAATGCCCTAAGGAAGCAGGCCCTAAGGAGTTCGGGCCTGGGTCAGGGACTGGGAGTGGAGTAAAGTGGCCTGACCACAGGGGCAGGTAAAGATTGCAGCAGTAGTGTCCTGCCGGCTGTTACCCTGGTGAGTGCGAATCACCCCCTGGCAATCCACCCAGGCAAGTCACTAAGGAGTAGCAGTGGACACGAAGACACCACCCCCACCTCTCTGTCACTCCTTTTCAAGCATTGAGCGCAGCCTGGAGATGGGGTCAAGCGTGGGCTCTGAGGTCAGGATTAATCGCTAGCCGCCCCCCCCCCCACATTAAGGCGCAGTAACGGACATAGTCCAATGAGGCCCTAGCTAGTTGGGTGGCCTACGCCCCGGTCGACCCCACGACACCAGAGTCGCCTATGTGTTGCACAATAGCGGCTTGAGATCTGCCTTGACCGAGTAGGAAAGCCCCACGGAGCAAGGCGACACGCAAGTGGGAAGTGGTGACCCCGCTGGAGAAGGTGAAAGGAATGATCTACGGGCCCCATGTGTGGTGCCTCCTCGCTCACAGGATACGTATCCCAGGCCTGCACCTACCCCAGAGGATAGTAGCATCACGGAGTTATGGCAGCCCCCAAAGGCAGACAGGACAGACGGTGAAGGATATGCTGATTAAATCAGCAACGTCGCAGGGCCAACCTATAGCGAAGGGCGTGGAGGAGAGCGAAGGCATGGGGTTACTGGAGGCCCCAGTAAGCCGATCTTTCCTAGAATCACTTTTCTCCTCCTTAAGGGAAGACATGTTTGCCATGATGCGCGATCTCTCGGCAACAATGTGGGTGGTACGCCGAGATGTAGACTACCTGGGCAAGCAGGTCAATACTCTAGAAGAGCACGAAACAGGGCGCAAAGATGAACTCGAGAGCCTTCAGCAAGAAGTCCTCAAGGTACGGGAACAGAACCTCGACCTCCAAGCTCACACTGAGGATCTAGAGAATAGGTTCCGGCGGAAACAACATCTGCATCCGTGGCATGGCACAGGGGTTGGGGATAGCGACATTGAAGCTCTGGTGGTGGAGCGTTTCCGCTCAATCCTAGGGGAGCCCCCAGAATTCTCAATAAAATTTGACCAAAACCATATAGTGGGCCCCATAAGAGCAGGTCCAGCCCCTTCAGTCGACATTTTGACCTGTGTGCACGACTACCAGCTAAAAGAGCTAATTCTTCCTGAAGCTAGAAATAACACAGATTTCCTCTATAAGGGGCAAAAACCTACACTACATCAGGACTTGGCAGCCTCCACTTTAACTAAGCTCAAGTCATTCCACCCGATCATGACTCATCTAAGAGAATCCGGCATCAAATACTCTTGGGGGCACCCATTTCGACTAATCTTCAACTTTAAGGAGGAGCTCAGGCAAATCGGCTCTCTCTCAATGGCTTACAAGATTTTGAACAGTGAGGAACCCATAGAGGACAGGCCTAAGCGGTACAACCAAAGCCTCAGATGCTGTAGTGGTCATGGATGGACCACCATCAAGCCACCCAGCCCCTCGTCGTGCCCTGATTCAGACACTATGGCCAAGGAACGGCAGGCGATTCTGGCATCCCTGACCAGAGCACCCTCGGAATAAAAACTGAGGATTCAAAGAAGAGAACTAATGGTCAGTTACTAGCTCCCTTGCCCGTCGTTGGAACTGCTTCAAACATATGTGTGGGCTGTGCCGGGGGGATTAGGGAGGCAATGGCGACTGATACCCTATACTCTCTCTCCATGGAGCCGGACATGGACTGTTCGATGATCCTTCATTATATTCCTGTAGTTGTTATATTGGGGTTTTGTTACTCTTTTTTATGGGCTTCCTCCCCCCTCTCTGTGCCCCCTTCATTTCACACACGCATAGACATACCCTACTAGACCTGAACCCTAGACATGGGGCACCACTCACCCCTAGGCATTATAGTTACATATACACGCCCCCCTTCCATAGCGCATCCATATCCCAGCCTGCACACAGATGGGTGTTAAAATTTTAGCTCTGAATGTCAACGGGCTTAACAACCCTACTAAGCGAAGGGCCATCCTGTCTTGTTTAGAGAATTTGAATGTGCATATATGTGTACTGCAGGAGACTCATCTCCTGCACAGCTATACCCACAGATTACGTTCCAAGGTCTTCCCTCAGCAATATTTCTCTTCCCTTCCCACCAAGAGAGCTGGAGTAGACATTCGTATATCGCAACTTTACAGGGGTGGTCGGGCAAAGGTTTTCCAAGATCAAGGGGAGACTTCTGGCTTTCTCCATAGCCATTGGACCACACAAGTTAATGCTGTCTACTATCTATGCTATCAATGAGGGTCAGGAAGTATTTCTTCGCAGGGCAGCAGCAGATCTAATGTCCTCCCCGGACCGACAAATACTTATGGAAGGGGACCTGAACATAGTGTTTGACAGTCACATGAACTGTTCAGCTCAGAGACAGGGACAGTGTAGGGCCTTATCTGCTGATGGACAACAGTGGCTACACGACCTGGGGTTAGTTGATATTTGGCGCCACTTCCACCATTGCACAACCAATTACACCTTCTACTCCCACGCCCACAAGACATATGCCAGGTTGGATTACTTTCTTGGGTCCCAGTCCCTTCTCGCCTTGAAGCAAGATCCATCCATAGAACCAAGAGCGTTGTCTGATCATGCAGCCTTAACTATATCATTGTCATTCCCACCTGCACCTCAGCTATCATATTCGTGGAGGCTAACGGACCCTCTCCTCCACCGCCCTGAAGTAATCGCACGTTTAACTAAGACGCTCAAGGACTTTTTATCTGTTAACAACACCCAGGACACCTCTATAGTGTCCTTACGGGAAACACTTAAATTAATGGCAAGAAGCGACTTCATCGCTACGTCCTCAGCAGACAACAAGATGCACAGGGAGAAGAGGGAGGAACTCTCCAACCAGGTCCTGGAACTAGAAGAGATACATAAACGGACTGGGGCTCCTCGGGTATGGAGACTGTTAGACGCAGCGCAAACCCAGCTAGCTAGCCTAGACCTGGATAGGGCGGAGTACACAGTCCTACGCTTGAAACACCTGTCCTATACGGGAGGGGACATATGTGGCCGCCTGCTGACTCACAAGCTATGCGCTCAGCATCAGGCAGCGACGGTTCAAATGATCTGCGACACTCAGGGCGTCGAATGCACGCAAGAAGCTGACATATCCCATGCATTTAGAGACTTCTATGCAGACCTATATTCTGTGCAGCAAATACGAGAACATAATTCTCCTGCGTATCTTCAGGGTATAAAACACTCCCGCTTGACGACGGACCTGGACTCCTCTCTCGACAGCCCTATCAGGGTTGAAGAGGTTATCTCAGGCATAGCTCGGCTCAAGTTTCTTAAATCCCCAGGCCCGGCCGGGTTCACCGCTATTTTTTATAAAACATTCTGCTCCATCCTAGCTCTCATACTGACTCGACTCAGCGACGGCCCACGATAATCCTGGCATCAGTAGTCGTCATCATCCCTAAACCCGGTAAGGACAGCCAATATTGTGCCTCTTACAGGCTTATATCCCTGCTGAACATCGATCTCAAGATATTTACTGGGATCCTAGCTGCCAGACTATGGCCGTTAATGCTGGGATTGATAGACATGGACAAGGCTGGTTTCGTGGTGTCTAGGCAATGTAGTAACAACACTAGGAGGCTACTCCACCTCCTGGCCAAGGCACATCACCAGTCAGTGGAGCGAGCAGTGCTTTCTGTTGATGCCGAAAAGGCATTCAACAGTGTCCACTGGCCCTTCCTGGAGGCCACCCTGGAGCGGTTTGGGGTAGGGAGCCGATTCCCTAAGTGGGTACTCAGCAGCTGTAGCCATCCCTCAGCCACTGTCCGGGAAAATGGTTTCACGTAAGATCCCTTCCCAATAACAAGGGGCTTGAGGCAGGGTTGTCTGCTTTCTCCACTTTTGTTCACCCTGTACATGGAGCCAATAGCGCAGAGGGTGTGGGAGAACCAACAGTTTATAGGGGTTCACTTTGGGGGAGAGGGCCACACCATCAGTTTGTATGCGGACAATGTAATCGCCATGCTGGAAGCTCCTGGGATGTCCATACCGGCCTTTCTTGCTGAACTGGAGTTGTTTACAGCCACATTGGGCTTCCGAGTCAATGTGTCCAAATCACATACTGTTGCCATCCTCAACCAGGCTTGCCCTATTTAGTGGGATCAGAGAGTCCTACCTTACCTAGTCATCAAATTGACTGTATCCACTTCAGAAACGAATTATTTGAATTACACCCACCTGCTAGCTCAAGTTCAACATGACTTACACCGCTGGCGGCCATTTAACCTCTCTTGGCTTGGTCGGGTAGCAGCCCTTAAGATGAGCGTACTTCCGAAAATCTTATACTTATTTCAGTCTTTGCCCAATGAACCACCCCCAGGCATGCTGAAGCAGCTCCTAAATTAGTTCCTTTTCTCCTGTCTGGTTGGACAAGAAACCAAGGATGAGTAAGGATTTGAGCTTCAGACCCCCTGGGGAGGTGGTCCTGGGGATCCCTAACCTAATTTACTACTATAGGGCTACCCAGCTGCGACCCAGTTGTATGAGTGGTCTCAGCGGGAATCCCAGAAACATTTGTTATTCATGGAGCGGGCGCTGGCTGGTCAGTCCTTGTGGAAGATTCATTTTCTTCGCAGACCCTCCCGACATCATGGGCTCTATTGCCAATCACACGGGCTACCCTAAGGGCTTGGGACGCAACTGCTACATGCAGCGACCTCACTACTTTCCCATCGCCCCTCATCCCCATCACTAATAACCCTGATTTTACCCTTGGCCTCGACTTGGTGGCTTTCAGACAGTGGGATAGAAAGGGACACAGATCAATAGGTCATTTCTTCGATGTCGAGGGCCCCCTCTCTTTCGAAGATTTCCGATCTGATTTTGCAATGCCCAAAACTGAATGATACCATTACCAGCAGATACGCCACTGGATAATGCATCCCCAGACACGCCAGGGAGCAGAGAGAAGTCTCACCCCTTATGAGAGGTGCTACTCTCCAAACAGTCGAACAAATGGCTTATTACAGAGCTATATCACATGCTACACCCCCGGAACAGCTGACTAAATCTGCAGGTCAGAAGAGATGGGAGACGGAACTGGAGTGGACACTATCCCCAATGGAATGGTGGGATATTTTTTACAGGGCCAGACATTTGCTGTGCAGTCTTTCTGGTATAGAGTTTGCTACTAAGATAACGACGTACTGGTATCTCACCTCCCAGACTTCATAGGAGTGACCCCAGACGCCCCCCCCTCAACCCCCCCCAAACCCCCCCCCCCCCCCCCCCCCCCCCGATGTTGTTGGGGATGCGGCGCAGAGGCCACATTGCTTCACCTGTTCTGGGAATGCCCCACTTTTACACAGGACTGGGAACAGATTCTAGATGAGATGGATAAACATTTTGATACTACAATATTGCGCTCCCCGTGTACGTCAACCTGGGCGCTTCTGACAGGCTTACATTCCCCCTCAAGTCTCGTAAGGGTAGGCAGATGGGAATAGTTCTGGAAACGGCATTACAGAATATACTGTCCTACTGGGTTACGAACAGAACTCCCACGCTACAAGGGTGGATGCACAGGCTGTGGTAAGTTCTTGGTATGGAACGCATCTCTTTCTCAGACCAGGGGGTGGGGCCCCCTTTGCTGATCTGTGGCACCCTTTTATAGCCCTGTTATGCTCTGAATTCCGCGGGTTAACCTGCCCCAAATGGATCCGGTTACTCCGACTTCCCGCGCTGCTGTAGGCCCAGGCCCAACATACTATACACTGATAAATCCCAAGCCATATGAGCTCTTTATCTTGTGAGACCGACGTAATGGGAGGGGAAGGGGGAACCCAAGATGGGGGAGGGGGAGGGGAGGCTGGGTTGTTGTTCCCTGTTTTCTTTTATGATGCGTTATATAGCGCTGCAAATGACTTTAGCCCACAATTAAGGTATGTGCTGCCTATTGTAATTTGTTTTGTCCTCTAAATAAATAAAAAGATTTAAACCTAAGAAGGGGCAGGGGTCCACCAATGAGTAAATTAAGTGTTGTGGGGGTAGGGTCTGCATGGAGCACAGCAGGACCTAAAATAATTTGAGGGAACTTGCCCTACTTTTCTAGGCTCAAGGAAATAGGGACTTCCCCAAGTACTCTTAGAGTTAAAGCCTTTGCTTTTCAGCTTGGGAGTGCTGGTACTCCTTATGGTGGGTTTTAGAGATGCATTGTGTAGCCTGTAAAAGTTACAGAAATACTCTGATACACTTGTTGTGCTTATATTGAACGTTGTTACCTTATTTTCAAACAGTACAATTCTTTTATTTATGGTGATTGCATTTGACTATGGGTCTGACCTTTATTGATTTTAATGATTTATCTTAACATGGGAATATTGTTTTAATTAATGAGGTGCGACTCTTTGACAAAGGCAATATCATTGTTTTCGATATTGAGGTAATGACTCGACTAGTCAACAGGACTGCCTTATATTTCAATGGGGTGATCCCTTGACAATCTAATAGGCTGGCTTTAAATATTGATGTGGTGATCTCATGACAAACCCAACAGGCCTGATTTTTAAATTATGACAAACCCTTATGTTGTGATTATGCATCTAGTATAGATAAGGACATTGTGAACATAGGGTTCATGACCCACAAGGGTGAAATATAATTTAGGGGAGACATTAAAGGTACTCTTGTCTACCTGATGTATATATTTGTAATGTACTGCATAGTATTTTGTAATGTATGTAATAAATGTACTTTTCCTACTTTAAAGAAATAGCACTGACTGGACATTCTTTTATTGAGTTTTGTTGTGTCCCAATTAATTTATATTACTAGCCCCCACACCACCTCTCCTGAGTAGGTCTTGAACTACCAAGCTTCACTGCCTTAAGGGAGTCAAATGCCTTAAGGGAGTCAAATGCCACAATGGAGTACTTGGGTCTCAGTAAGAAGTCCATTGTCGACATATTACTTGTTTATGACTCACATCCAGCACAACTAATAACCCAATATCTTGCACACCCTGATTGCCAGGTTTGCACTTCCAAACATGATGTATGTAGTCCCAACAACCACTTATTCAATACCAATCACCAAGTGTGATCCTTTATTCCTTTATATTTTACCAGTTAGTTACCCCAGGGGTTTTACGCAAAATCCAAGTTGTTGATGGCTCAAATTCCAGTTCTGTATTTCGAGTGTTCCAAACAACTACCTCTCCACTGCACCACAATCTTTTTGTCTGTAACAGGTGCAAAATACCTCCTCACTGTTGACGAATACCCCATGCATTATTATACATATTTTTTACAATCTCAGAAGTGACAATTCACATTTAAACTCCCATAGGTTTCTTTAATCCTTAGTACACAAAAAATAGATTAACAAAATCACAGCAAACTCGGCATGTCCGTAGAACTTTACTCAAGGAAGCGCCTTTGCTTGGTTTGGTGCAGCCGTGGCCCGTGCAAGTAAGAGCAGTGGGGTGGTGGGGTCGGGTGCAGGGGGATTTCGACAGACGAGGAAAAATTAATTATTTATTTAATTTTCCCTCGTCATCATCCATCGAAATCCCCCAACACCTCAGTGCAGGAATCTCAGGTTTCATGCATATCTTGCAAGGGGACAGGAAGTTAAATAGTAGCCATAGTATTATTTAATTTCTCATAACTTTGTCACAGTTTTACTAGTCTCCACAACACTAATCATACACTTACCATGGTTAGCTTACTCCTTTCATTTTGAGTTTTATAAAAATCTGTCAAGAGGGGAACACTTAATTGGGTAATCAAAAAGACGTCAGCATTTGCCATTTTAACCCCCATAGGAATCCTTGCTTCCTGCTACAGAAATAAACAATTGCTTGATCCACCTGAAACCTGAGATTCCTGCGTTGGGCTTAACTTGCTAACCACCTGTCAAATGTCAAGCTGATTTATTGAGTTATTAGCAGATGCCAGGTCATTTGGAAAACACTTGCAATGCAAAGCTTAAGACTGTGCATGGTAGAGGATGGCAGCCTACGGTAATGTTTGTTGCAAGGCTTGGTTTGACAAATTCAGCTGACTTTGTCCTTAAGCCCGACAGGCATCCCACAGAGTCTGGCCAGCACCCGCTGTGTACTGCCTTTGGTCCAATAAGCATGCCAGAAGCCTGGCCAAACGTCACTGCAAACAGATTCTACTCTGCCTATCCATTTATCTTTGGCCCCACCCCTATATCAGAACTTGTGGATGCATTTGATCCAAAAGAAGCACTTGGTTGTTAGTAAAATTAGTCCCATCTCTGCATAGCAAGATCCAGGATTCAGCAAAATAGATCATGATTGCCAAGACACCATGAGGGAAGTTATGCCCAGATACCCAAGATGGCTGCCTCGTCTTTGGACTTCGTGGGAGTTCAC
Source organism: Lissotriton vulgaris (assembly GCF_964263255.1). Lineage (NCBI taxonomy): Eukaryota > Metazoa > Chordata > Amphibia > Caudata > Salamandridae > Lissotriton > Lissotriton vulgaris. The sequence continues at coordinate 317,575,391 of NC_141693.1, read as the reverse complement.
GATCTGCTTGGAAAGGTAGTTCATTGTTCAGGCTTGACATGTAGTGCCTCAGTCCAGATAGCACCAGAACTTTGCAGAGGCTGCTGGTCTTATCAGTGAAAAAGTGTCTATGCAAACAGATTTGGAGTATCTTTTCCTCTTTTTGCCTGCTGCTGAGTTATGGCGTGCATTGTGATTTGCATGCACAGCCAGCAATCTTCAGGGCTTTTTCATTTTTATGGTTACTGAATCATAACTAAATTTTACTTTTTTTTATTATTGGATCTCTTGGGTTTCTTAAGATACATTGTATTCAACTGCCAGCACTGCACACAGGTTTCGGCCAGGCCAGCTGCAAACTACATGAGACCATTCCCAGTGGGAATTTGCCTGCATGGCCTTGCACTGAGCTACATTTGCTAACTGGCTAACAGATTTCATGCAGATTGATTAAAATACACAAAATGTATTTGTTAATGAAACTTTTATTGTCCCCATTTATCCTTTCTTCTCCAGATGGATCTGCTCAAAACTTGACATTCGCAACAGAAAGCTAAACCTGCTACGTGGCATGGGGATTCAGCAAACCATGTCCAATAATTTAGCAGGTCAACACTTCTTTGAATCCAGCTTTATATCTGTCCCTGCCCCTTGATTGATCAGCACAAAATTGAGAAGACCAAGAGAAGGCTGATCATGCTAAGTGTGCCCTAAATGTTATGCCAATTCATCAAACAGTGGCAAATGTATTAGTAAATTAAGAAGATTCTGACCACCCTCTTTAACTATGCCCGCATATGGGATCTGCATGAAACCTGAAATACCTGCACTCGGTGACTAACTTCCTGTAATTTGCATTGCCACCCGTAACTTTGTCCCCACTTGATTGATTGGCACTAAACTTCGCATTAAAAACAAAAAATTACCCTTCCAATTTTCTGCAAAATTTGATGCAGATTCATCACAGAGTGCAAAACTAATTAGCAAATTTACACTTTTTTGTGACCCCCTTATTCGATATGCAGGGATTGGCACATTTTACTTCCCATCCCCCTTTTAGAAGGGCTCCCCCTTGATGGACTTGCACGAATTAGAAAATACCAAGAGTAATCTCAAACTACTAAGGGCCTTATTACAACTTTGGCGGTCCTCCAGTGGCACCGCCACGTGCTGTATGCTGGAGGACCACCAAAGCCATGGTGCGCCCGCCTGCAGGATTAGGAGTTCAATCCTGGCCGGGGGGCAGTGCTGTGGTGGTCTCATGACAGTGGACTGTTAGGCTCATAGGAGAGCTTAGCGTGCACCCTGCAGCTGTGACAGCACCTGCAGCACGTTCTTGCATGGTGTCACATGTATGGCACACCATGCGGAAACAGGGCTGAAATTCCAGGGGAGCACAACCTGTGCCCCTCTACATGCACCCTCAGGCCCAGTTAGGGCCCCCTTTGTTGCCTCTCTGACACCCTTTTCATGGTGGACTCACCGCCATAAAAGGGACAGCGGACTGGTAACTCATAATATGGTCTGTGGTGCCGCAACAGCACCAGCAGTATATTGCAGCTCCCTGACTGCTGCACGACCGCTGCAAGATCCTGTATTCCCAGTGGATGAAGCGGTCCTGTGGCGGTCCAACCGCTCAACTCGTAATACTGCAGGCGGCCCCGCAGTGTGGAGGTGGGATGTATGACGTTACCACGCATACTTTTACCACGCATACCTTTACAACGCGGTATTTACAATGAATACCGTTACAACGCATAGCGCTTAGAGGTGCTGGATAGTGGTAAGTATAATTTTCTATTCCAACTCCAGTCCCCGTGGACACTAGGGAAGGTGTTGGATAGAAAATTAAATGTATTCCCTATCCTAGAGCGTCCCCCCAGCGCAATGCGTTGTAATGGTATGCGTGGTAATGCCTGCGTTGTAATGGTAGTGCGTTGTAAAAACTTTGTTGTAAACGTTGCATACCGTGGAGGTGGTCAGACTGCCATCATGAGTACCGAGGTCCTATGGATCTCTGCACTCCTAACAAGGCCCTTAGTATCTAACAATGTTCGTGCATGTTGCTCAAACAGTGTAAAAGTTATTAGCAAATCAACAAATCATTTTCAACTGACAAAATAAACTTTGCCGCTTTCAAGCTCCTCCATTACCTTTTTTAAACTCTATTATCTCAAAAACTGCTACAAGAATTTTCACCAAACCAACAAAAGCACACTTTCTAAGTAAAGATTTATTTTCATTTGTGTCCTTTGCATTATATTTTAGCACAAAATCAGTGCTTGAAATAGAAAAATAGAAGTGCCGCTACCCTTTACCAGAGTAACTGCTTGTTTCTGAGAAGTGCCGGTACTCTCCAATGAAAAGGATTACGTCACTCTTGAGAAGTGCAGGTACTCTCCTTCTCAAAATAATAAAGTGCAGGTACTCAGTACTGGACAGTACCGACCCATTCAAAGCACTGCAAAAAATGCACCCTCGCTTCCATAATGGGCAAGATTAAGCATTTTGGATTCAAATCTAGAGAAAAAATTGAAATTTTGCATTTGTCATCCTTTCAGGAAATTTCAAGATTTCAAGACTACAAAAAAGCTTATTATGTGAATTACGCACATTCTTAGTAATTCGTGATTTTTTTTTTACCCGTGTCCGGAAGGCAGGTTATCAGTTATTACCTTGTGGATTTAACCCCTTGTGGTCTGTTTCTGGTTAAACACCTTTGTTTCTTACTTGTACACATGAAACAAAACATGAAATATATATATATATATATATATTCAAATCCATCTGAAAATACTAAGGGGCGTAGCTTGGTCAGTAAGATTGGGGGAGTGAACTTCAGATTTCCAGACAATTATGCTGGTGTATGATGTTACAATGCATAATACGACACGCAGAGCACATGAAAGGGGCTTAAGGGGCAGTAGAAAGGGAGAGGAATGCAGATTGGTATGAGTAATAAGTGAGAGAAAACAGATTATTTTGTAAAATAATCTATATTTTTTAGGAATTTCGAAACAGAGATGAGAGAGAGTGTATGTTTTTGTGAGTGTGTACTTGCAAAAATCCCAGGTGAAAACTGACAGACACCTCACTATACATGACTGAAAGCACCTGTACCCAAATATTCCTCTGAAAATACATTTATTAGGGGGGTGCAATGCTTTAAATGAGCCGGTAATGTCCAGTACTGAGTACCAGCACTTTTTTATTTTGTGACAGAGTGTTCTTGCAATTCTCAAGAGTGACATAATAGCTTTAATTGGAGAGTACCGGCACTTCTGTGTAACAAACAGGTACAGGGTACCTGCACTTCTATTATTCCATTTTTGGGGGAAGGGGGTAAGACCCCAAACACCCCCTCCCCCACCCCTGAAGCTATGCCACTGGCAATACTGTGCTGTTTAAGGAAGGTGGTGCATCAGGGCCCACAAGAATAGCAAAAGGATGCAACCAACACGAACTATTTTATAAGCATCATGGTGATTACGTTCTGCATCAAGAACGAATAGCAGAGTGACTAAACACTAATACTCTGTAAAGCAATCTAGTATAAATTGACCAGCGATAAAACAGAACGCTAAATAGTGTACATTCCATGTCAAATTATTAGCTACAGTAAAGGGGAAGGTAAGTCAAATAAAAAGCAGAAATAAGCACAACATGAAGCATTCCCAAGGAACGCCGAATGGCCAATGCAGAGTAGCAGCGCAGTGTAGGCACTGTGGCGTTTTCCTGTTTGAAGTCGCGTGCTCTGCTGTTATTCTCTCACCACAAGCGCAGAGCCGCTCTCTAAAATTCTCGAAAGCGAGCGGCGGGTCAGGGGACGCCGCAAGAGGCTGCTCGGGGAGCTGCTTGAACGTTCTTAGCTCTTGCACGCGCAGAAGAAAGGCAGTCGCAGTTCAGAATGAGCGCATCCCCGGCAGATCAGGCAAAACTTTAGCGGGGCTGCCAGAGGCTTGCGATGTTGCCACTGCCTGCCTCTCTCTCTATATATATGTGTCCACTGCCTCGTCTTCCCCTGTCAGTGCCCCCTCCCTCCGGACACCACTTCTCAGCGCGAGGGGCAGAGCGCCTCATCCCCAGCAGAGAAGTTTCTGAGATGGGACTGAGGCAAGGATGCTGAAGAGGGCTGCTCCGGTGCCTTGACAGCGGACGCACGTCTGAATCCACAGGGAGCACAGTCTGCCGGACCAGACCCCTCTAGAACCCCCCTCGCCCATGCCGCTATTGGTACCGGCTCCCTTCAGCACCCGGAGTCTACTAACTGGGGAGGGGGTTCCGCGCATCTGGATGAAGGGGAGTTTCCTTGCAGCGACGGGTCCTGCAGCCAGGAGGCAGCGTGGCGGGGGGTTTCCCTGAACACCTCCCACTGCGTTCAGCTGCTTTAAGGGTGGGGGAGTTATCAACCTACAACCTGTTGACGATACCCGCGAAGAAGCGCCAAGATAAGGGTCTCGCTTTGCTTGGGGGCATTTTGCACCTGGGGCTCGTGCGTCTGAAGATCAGAGGAAAGCCCCCTGCGAACTGGCGCGCGCCTTAATCACTGGAAATGGAAAATGACATTGGCAAGTCTGTTGACAACCAAATGGAAAAATATATGTAAATATGGTTAACTAAATTGTTTTTAAGACGTTTTTTTCTATGTAGATCTTCCCCCCTTTCTTTTTATTAAAGGCAGTTTTCAACAGTTTTCTTTAATCTAGTTACCAGCACTATTTAACAGCACCCATCTTTTTTCTAATTTGTTATATTTCGTCTTGTTTCTTAATATTTCATCAGTAACACAAATCATGTTGATGTCTCCTCATCTTGTTAATTTTATGAGTGTTCTCCTCTCAGCTATTTCTCCTTCCTTCCTTTTCTCTCTGTATTGATTTTCTTCTCCCCTACTTCTTCACACCTTTCCCGGATTCCTTCAATCTTTCCTTTGCCTTCCTTCTCTTCTTTCTCTCCTTTCCCTTTGCACTTTGGAACTCTGCCTCTCTTTCATTTCTTTATTGCTCCTTCTACACCGGCACCCAATCCTTTAATTCCTTTCTCTTACTCTTACTACTCTTTCTTCTCTTCCATTCTTTACCCAATTCATCTCTTTCTCAACCTCCTTCCATTTTGCCTAGCTGTCTTTCTCTCACTTCTTATTTCCTCTCCTTCCTTGAATGGTAACCCTATTCTCCTATACCTTTCTTTTCCTTCCCTTTTCATTTTTATGACGTTTTGTTTTTTCCTTTCATCTTTCCTTTCCCTTCTTCCATCCCTTTCTCCTTCCTTCTCGTCTCCCCTTTTCCTCATTTCCTCTGTTTGTCTTGTTCACAAGTTTTTGTCTTCTGTTCTCTTCTTCATCTGTTTCCTTCACCTTCCTTTCATTAATTTGTTACATTTTCTCTTCCCTTAGCTCCTGCTTTTGATTCTCCCCTTTTCATTCCTCCCTTTCAATAATTTCTGCAACATTCCTTCATGTACTTCCTTCACTTTTCTCATTGCTCCTATTCCATTTTCCTATCTTTCTTAACTTAACTCCCGTGTTCTTCTTCACCCGCCTTCTTCTTCTTGTAGCAAGTTTCTTTATTACTCACTTTCATTCCATTCCTCCCATACGTTTGTTCTCTTTTCCCTCCTTGTTAACCTTCCTTCATCGATATCCCTCTCTCCATTGCTTCTCAGCTTCCCCTTTCTCCTTCTTTGCTTGTTTCCATCACTTCCTTTATCTCTATCATAATCCTCTCTTCTCTGGCGGTTCCTTCCCTCCATTCCTTTCCTCCTTCTCTAACCTACCCCCATCGGTCGTTCCCATTCTCCATTTCTCTGCGTTCCTTCTCCACCTTATTTGCCCTTTCGCTGCTTCACTCATTCTCTTTTAACCCTTTCTGCTCCAATTGAGTCATATTTTTAATTCCTCCTAGAGTTACAATAATGGGGAAATCGGAAAGCCAGATGGACATTGTGGAGAAATCGACAAAAGCTGGCAGGAAGTCCTGGAGTTTGGCCGAGATCGGACTCTCGGTGCTGCTTCTCCTCATGACCTGCGCAGTGGTGGCCTTGGTGATCTTGTACACGAGCAGCCGAGGTAAGTCGCATTTCTCTGCGCATTGCCCGGGAAATCGCAGCACCTGCCGAAAGCAACCCGCTTTTATTGCATCCCAGAGACAGCGCGTGCAGGTCTCACAGCAAGATATTGGCGCTTTTATCTTCCCTCTGCAGAATGTGCCGCCGAGTAGAAGAGAACATTGTTTTATTTCTGCATGACAATCTTACTGGATAAACGTGTACTACAAGAATTGGTAATGCTTTCATCTGCGGTTGCTGTGTACTAAAACCAACCAATTAAAGGGCCTATCTAGTTCAATGTGTAAAAGAGTTCCCTTTGCCCACTCTTGCATAACCAACAGCCTTCAGCAATAAAGAGATCAGAATGCCCCTGTGTTTGACGGAGTGGTGTTGCAGTTTTGGATCTACTGTGACACTAATCACTAGATGTCCCTCTTAAAGGAGCCATCGAATCAAATGCAAAAAAAAAAGAAAACAACTAACATTGATTTACTTATACCTCGATCACCAACAAGACTTCGCGCATTCTTGTTTGCTTGATGAGGCATGTTGGATTTTGAGGTCTGTTACTGACAACATTTACTGGTTGCCTTCATGTACAGTGGTCACTTTATTGAAGTTATGATGAATATTCCTAGGCTCCAAATCAATATGGCATTTTTTCACCCAAGATCATATCAGGGGCTGATTCCAAACAGGGCCGGCCTTAGGCATGTGCAAGCTGTGCACCTGCACAGGACCGCCAAACCGCAGGGGCCGCCACACCAATATATATCCTTAATATAATAATCCTCTGAGGATGGATACATATTTGTGTGGGGGCCCCTGGCAGGGTTTTGGCGACCTCTGGCTCTATACAACTTCCAAACACCATGACCCCCCCCCCTCTTCACTGGCCTCCGCGCTCCACCCCGCCCGGACCCCCTCTTCCGGGGCCCCCTACCTACGCTCCCTGCCCAGGGCCACCATGAACCTAGAGCCGCCCCTGTTCCAAATTTTGGTGGGGCGGGAGGAGGTGGCACACCACTGCCACACCAGATATTAATGTGGTCTGGCAGGTGGGCAGCTTGGTGGTCCCGCGGCGGTGCAGTTTAAAGGCTCATGTGAGCCTTAACTCTACCACTGCAGGATCGCCAGTGCACCTTCCTGCACAGGAAGGAATGCACCATGTCGTGCATTCCTTCCCGGGCAAGTAATTGGGGTGAAAAACTACAGTGGGGCACCATATGTGCCTCCTGCATGCACCCTGTGCACAGGGGCAGGAGGGAGGCCCATAGGGTCCCCTTTCTTTCCTCACCGCCAGCAGTTTCATGAAGGAAGAACCTCCATAAGACCACTGGTGGTGATGAAAGTTGTAATATGCTTGGTGGTGCCTCAGGGCACCACCAAGCATATTTCAGATCTCAGACTTCTGCGGCACCGCCATGATCTCTGATCCCTGATTGTGGCGGTGCAATGGAGTTCCTACTGCCCAATTTGCCAGAGGGCGTTCGGACCGCCGGAGTGGCAGTGGCTGGACCACATCCACCATGAGTTTGGTGACCCTCAGACCGCCAAACTCATAATCAGCCCCTACGTGTGCAAATGGCATGATTCATGTGTGAAAACATAATTTTGAAATCTATGATACTTGAATTAAAATTTATAAATCCATACCTACCCTTTGTGGTCTTACATCAGTGCAGTGTAATTTTGCGTGGGAGTAGATCTTCTTCCTGGGGCAAGTAGTATGTGTCCCAGGATACCTTGTAAAATGCAGGAACATCAATCAAGCTTTGGGTTTGTGGGGTGCTATAACTTTTTATAAGCCACAGTCCCATGTTGAATACAATCATAAACTACTCCTGTCACTGAATGGACACTGATTGAAGATGCCAATGACTTGTGCCTTTCATTTCTTCTCAATAGCCTCCTAGTAGAGCTGAGTGGCTATTAGAAAGGAGAAGTGTAGAAATTACAGAAAGTAAGCCTGCAATTAGAGCACTGTTTTTTAGTTTTTTTTTTAAATATTGCCAGCCAGGCCTTTGCCAGGAGTGAAGCCAGGTCAGGGTGGGGAGCATCAGAGAGCAATATATGTACAGCAATTGCTACTACTGGATATCCCTAATTGATGCCTATGTGTCATGGACGGGAGTAAATCTGTATCCAAGGTTAGAATGGGGATGGAAAGGGGCTTTTCCAATGAGAAATCCCAGAACTGAAAAAAATGCACAAATGTACGTTTTCTAAGCATTTACTTATGTGTAAATATAAATCATCTGCACTTACGCAGGTGCAAATATTGTCACATGAGTATTATTTTGAAAATATTTTCCTAGAAATTTGTTGGAAAAAAAGTACATCTCAAAAAAATAACCCCAGAGCATCCTTCCTCATTGAAAATTCAATTTTATCACCAGAGTAGTTTGCTACAAGATGAATACAAGTGCAAGATGGCACATAAAATTCTGTTAAGCTAAGCATTAATTTTTCGAATCTAAAATTCTACTTGATATCTAGTTTTTTTTTAACTCATCTATGGACAGTAATTAATTTATCCTTAATTAAAATAAAAGTATTCATTACCATTCGTGGTGCAAACTAAATACACTGGCCACCATACCAGCTTCAATGCAAGCTTATGTATAATCATTAGAGAAGAATTCTCCAGACAAAGGTTGAATACCTCTTTAGGAATATCCCAGCCAATTCAGAATGTACTACATCAAATGGGTGAACTTATTTCCATGGAAATCTTCAGGTAGATCATCTCAAATGTTTCTAAATCATTCATACTTATTTCCATATTTGTTGTTTTGTTTATACAAAATCAGATGTGTTTGATGAATGAATAAGTCTTGAAAACATTTGCTCGCCTATGAACAGTTTTGACTGTCTTTTCCTTTCTCTACATTTATCATTTTTTTTTACCAATGTTTTAAAAAATATCTTCAATTTCTTAAGAAACCTGACTATTAAAGCTATGGTGTAGAACCTCTGTGCTTTACATCAGATGTTAGTATACTATTAGCAACATTCCAAAGACAGTGGAATCACAGACATTGAGACAATCATTCTAGAGGTTGGTGATTTGTTAAGAAACCTGAATTCGTAGTTCCCCATAATTCAGATTCTCATTAGTTTAGTCATCATTGTAGAACATTGGTCAGTGCCTTTTCACTTTAAACTTGGGCCCTCACTTTCTCTGGGACATCCCTATTTATTGGATAGCTTTCTCTTTTAAAAATCGATCTGATTTCTCCTTGCGGACCACTCATCCACAAATTTTACAGCAGTTTTCTAAAGGTAGATGGGATATTGATTTTGCATTCAATGAACAGCAAACATGTTTAAGAAAGCTCAAAAAATGTGTATGTTCCATAAATTATGTGCCGTGCAACACAATCTATTAGTTAAAATGATGCAATTGCAAGATAAACTCAATTTGTTCATTTTAATTTGTCAATTTATTTATTATTATGATTTGGAACTCCAGCAGATGTCCACGTAACACAATAATACAAAAACACATTTTAAAACACAAGGTAAAGTTATTGAAAACAGAGATAGATGCAATACTTGCAACAATTCGGCCTGCACTGAGATTCAAATGTTATGATTAAAAGGCGGGAGCAGACATAGAAGGTGACGTTGTGCATTGTGCAATGTAGAATATACAAGAACTACATACTTAAAAACTTACAAAGTATGCAAAATAGATCACTAACTTAATGACAACACACATTATACGAGGGTAAATGTGAGAGGTACCCCTTAACAGAAGTCAAGGGAATTAGGGTTAACTAACCAATGAAACAGAGTGTTCCCTTTAACAAATTAAATGAAAAAGGCCAGAAGGTCAGGAAAGAAATATAACTAAAATCAGGTTTGCATAAAGAATTCTTACACTTTATTGAAAATACAAAATATTATTTAAAAGAAGAGTGGACCAGAGGGAACCACTCAGCACAAATAAAACAATAAAATGTTGTTCACAAAACATTCAATATTGGCCAGCAAGATTGAAACACAAAGACAGAAAAAACTGTAAGACAACAAATCTGTACAATACTGGTTGTATATTCGGACTCGGGTTGGAACACCTAAGCTCAGTACACCATAATTTTGTATATCAGCAATAGATGTCGAGATCATGAATTATACTGTGTGAAGCGTCAACGCGTTTCGGTCGTTTTCCAAAATTATGTCCACCTTTATCAAGACACCGTTTGGTTTCTGTCAGGATCTTTTAGGTTTCTATCTTATTCCGTGTTTGCGTGTGAGTTCTTAAAATTGCGAATATTCGTCAGGCTACCATTAGTCGGGAAAATCATTTTCCCGCGGAACCAGAGAAGCAGGCAGTCCTCCGTGACAAACCAGGAAAAGGAACATAAAACACGAGGACATGACTTAAGTACCTCTGGCTCTGCAACCTAAAGACTATATTTAACCAGAGAAGTGAGAAGTCCTTTGTGGAAAATTAGCATAATTAAAGCTCATTCTACAAGGACAATGCTTTGGTGCCTCTGGGTTTTAATACTATAAAGAATAGGAGCAACATATTATCGGGCACAAGATTTCTGGAATATCTATACTTCATGCCCTTGAATCTCTATTACCAGGAGTACTTTACTGGTAGCCTGACTAATATTCGCAATTTTAAGAACTCACACACAAACACGGAATAAGATAGACACCTAAAAGGTCCTTCAAGTTCGGATTCTAAGGGCAATTTTATTGACCCCTATACCCTGACAGAAACCAAACGGTGTCTTGATAAAGGTGGACATAATTTTGGAAAACCACCGAAACGCGTCGACGCTTCACACAGTATAATTCATGATCTCGACATCTATTGCTGATATACAAAATTATGGTGTACTGAGCTTAGGTGTTCCAACCCGAGTCCGAATATACAACCAGTATTGTACAGATTTGTTGTCTTACAGTTTTTTCTGTCTTTGTGTTTCAATATTGCTGGCCAATATTGAATGTTTTTTGAACAACATTTTATTGTTTTATTTGTGCTGAGTGGTTCCCTCTGGTCCACTCTTCTTTTAAATAATATTTTGTATTTTCAATAAAGTGTAAGAATTCTTTATACAAACCTGATTTTAGTTATATTTCTTTCCTGACCTTCTAGCCTTTTTCATTTAATTTGTTCAAGGGAACACTCTGTTTCATTAACATACATTAAACATCAACACATGGTTTAGATGTTGAATGTAAAGATGGCAAAACTCATATATTCTCTCCTTTTTGGGACTTTATCCCAAATGCCACTAATCAAATGAAGGGGGAGCAAACCCATTCACATTAAAAATATCAGTCTTCTGACCCAATGAGGAAGGTTCCAAGGTAGATAAGGCTGAGGTTGGTTCCCCAGGGTACTGTCCTTTGCATGTTAGATTAGCACAAAACAGTGTCTCTGGCCAACTTATTTTAATGGAGAGAAATTTCTATATAACTCTTTAAAAGAGGCTTGGACATTAAAGAGCCTACATTCAGATCAAGCCCAAAGTTTCCTTTGCCACCTCGCAAGACCTAAAAAAGGCACTCTTTTCTTTCTGAAGCTAAAATATTTCAAACCTCAAAGCTGCATGAAGGGTTCCCACCTCTTCACCCAAGCGTGAGTTTCCCCACCTTAGAAATGCTGCTGAAGCAAAAAGATAAGAGGATAACCCAAATGCCAAGCAAAAGGCATCGAGCTGCCACTGAATTCAAGTTATAAATCCAATGGAAAATACATCTTTCAATTCCCTCGAGAAAGCCACAGCATCTCTTATCAACACCTCACACGTATAACATAAAGAGGGGGGAATTTTAACCAGAGTGAACCCCATAATATGGCCAAAATGCCTTCTCCCGCACAATTGATAGAATCGATTTAGGGCATTTGCCTGGCCCTACTCAACTACAGAGATTTGTATGGTAATAATCCCATTACCTAATTGGAAATATCTTGCCCAAATAAAATACAAAAATTAACCTTTTCTAGCTTATCTTCTCCGAAAAACCAGTTGAACTTCTCCCTCGTCCCTGCACCCTTATTTAAAAAAATCAAGATTTTACATTTGGAGATGCTTATTTTCAATAAGTGGACTGCTGCATTCTTCGTCAAGGCTGAGAGGCGACATTGCAAGTCAATAGGGGTTAAATCTATTACTGCTATATCATCCGCATACAGTAGGCAACTAATAAACATTGTTCCAAACTTTGGATGATCCCCCTTGGTATGACTTAGGATATCAGTAAGACCGTATCTATAGAGGGAAAACAACAAGGGGACTAACAAGAAGCCCTTCTTAAAACGATTTTAACCTTTCAAGATAAGCCCTGATTCCCTCCCTTAAGAACTTGACTCCAAGTGTCAGAGTGGAGTTCAATAATAAGCCTTAAAAGATAGTGCGGGATACCCAAATGTAAAAGCTTTCTCCGCAGACTTTGACAATCAACTTTATCAATCGCTGTGGAGAATTAAATGGAAGCCATGTACACAGGCATGCCCGAAGATGGGAATATTTCTTAATAATTATCAATGGTATTATGATTTGTCCTAAAGCTTGCTTGTCCCCGGGGAATACTGTTATTTTCTTCCACCCATTGTTGTAAATGAGAGAGCACACTCTTGACAAAAAGTTTTCCAGTTGCACCCAACAGTGCTATCTGCTTGTAGGACAAGCTTTAGGTCCGTATTTGTACAACGGAACAATAGCAATGCCTTTCCATAGGAGTAACAGAATCCAAAAAGTGAAGAAAGGAAATATTCCCAATCTGCGGTCTTCTTTTTGATAACCCCAATAGGAACCTCATCAGGCCCATTGCTCAAGAAGTTCCATAATTCTTTATAAAATCAATGATCTCATCTACAGAGAGAGCACCATATGCCGCAGTCATCTCATCATCCAGACAGAGCACCTCTGGATGAACTTCCCCTAAATACAATTTAGAGATGTATCTCACCCAATTGTGTTCGGAGATTGAAATAGCATGTGCAGTCACCATCGCATCACTGTATTCAGCAACCATGCACCAGAATATCCGCGAATCCCTAGAGTTTGCGGCCACTCTTAGATCAATCCACTTAGCGTACCATTCCCTCCTACGCTCTTGTGCTTTAAACCTACAGCCTCTACATTTAAGGTGATCAATTTCATGCTTTCTTGTCAAGGAAAACACCAATTGCTGTTCCCTCAGGAGATTTAATACCTGATTTAAAACCTTCAATCTAAGATTCAATTTTTTCAGCTGCCGGGGACCATTATTAGGAGGACCTAATTTACAAAACCCCTCCATATGGGATTCATACATGGATATGAGGTCATCCCCTTCAGACTCATTTAAAATGGTGCATTCACTTTTGATCTTAACGCTTATGTACATAAAAATGTATTTGGCTGTCCAAAAGATACGACCTTTCGACTTGTTAATGCAAATCCGACCCAAAGAAAGATTCCCAGGAACTAATTCCAAGAGGTTAAAGGCTATAATTTTACCTATTATGCAATGATCACTCATAGCAGTAGCATGCACAGTAAAATCCTCAAAGGCCCCAAACATCTGAAAGAAGCTACAAGTAAACTGTGTGAAGAGTTAGAACGGAAAGTAACAGCAGCAGGAACACCTGCTGGTGTTCTTCCATTTAAGATAACCAGATCATACTTCCTTCAAATTTCAAGTAATTAAAAAACATGCTTGTCAGTTGTGATTTTTCTAATAAAAAGATCTACGGTAGGAACCAGACTTCTTCTTTTTCAACATTAGCAAAAGTTGTGGAGGCCACATTAGAGAACTTTGCATTTAAATCAGGGGTCTCTAAACCGGTCCTGGAGGGCCGGATCCATGCCAGATTTTTAAAATGACTACATGTATCTCTATGGGGATATCCAAAAAATCTGGAATGGATCCGGCCCTCCAGGACCGGTTTGGAGACCCCTGATTTAAATTGTCACGATTCGCTCCCTATGTTCTCGTGTCCACCACCAGGGGGCTGAACTGTGGGACTCTCCAGTGTTCTAATATGCTTCCTGACACTCCCCTGCATGCATATCTTGACTTCCGTGCCCAGAAACTCCAGGCACTAACGAAGACCCAAAGAACTCACTGCCCCCCACTAATCTGTCTATAACCAGTTCGGGCATCTCCTTTGTATTATTAGGGCTGAGAGGCAAGTATGCCCTCACACATTAGGGCCTGGATACGAAGAAGGCACAGCCAAAGCTGAAAGTGCTGTCAGAGAGGAACTGAAGACTTCGTTGGGCAAAACTGAAGAAAACAGAACTAGATCAATGTGATAAGTAAAGTTGCTTCTGGAACCCTCTATTTCATCTTGTAGATTTCTTATTTTTTTGATTTGAGGTGGATAGAATTAGGTGCCCAGAGCAAAATTTCCTCAGTGTCATTATCGAGAGAGGTGGGGGTGATGATGAACAACGGGCAGGGGTTACTGCTCCCCCTAGGTACAAGCCACACCGGCCACATGACCGCTGCCTCCACACTCAAGAGGGCCGTAGGAGCCAAGGCTATCACACCCTCACCAAGCCATGCTGACCGTGGAGCCACTGAATCACCTATCCACACGCATCTTCACACACATGTCCTTGTCTATCACTTCAAATACCAACCAACACTGACTCCAGCTGCCACAGGGGTGGGAAGAACAGACGTAATGTGACTGGACCATGGGTTCCAATTATCTGGCACCTCCAGCTCCAGCAACTGATTAAACATGCCTCCATACGTCTATGCCTTTCCTGATGATGGCCAGTTCGAGTGTACCCGGTGTCTTGGGCCCCCCCAGTACATTGTCTATCCCACCACTGCACTTTGTCCCCGCTCACTGCCTGCGGTGTCTCACAACTGCATCTGTCTATACGTCCTCATCCACACTCTCCATGAGGGTGAGGGGCCACTTTGTCAGTGTTTGGGGTCTAGCGGCTGGTGGATCCCAGTTGTATGGTGTTATCCTGCATGCATGCATTTACCCCTCATGCTTTTACCCCACAGTTTTTACTCCACAAAATCATTTACAACGCACTCCGTTACAACGCATTCCCCATTACAACGCAATTACTATTCTAACTCCAGGGGGCGTTACTTTAGGGAATGCATTGTAACAGTTTACGGTGTAAAGCCCTGCGTTGTAAACGTTTTTGCATAGTAAAAAATGTGGGGCAAAGACATGCAGAGTAAAAAATGCGAGGTAAAGGATGTTTCCCCTCCGGCACCTATCTGCACCGCACTTGCCCCACATGGTCCACGCAGGTAAGGCTGCATTAGCGACATTTAACCCAGTGCGTGCCCTCGCTTCTCTGTTTCACATCGAGGTCTACATGCCTGAGTGCCTTCAGCATTAGAATGGGGGGGCACAATACGGGCACAGTTCTCGGATATGCATAAGGTCAGCAAGCAAGGCTGCGAGGCCACGAGGCAGCAGTGAGATGGTGGTGAGCCGCAAGGCTGTGAGGCAGCAACTCCTGCAGCGACTCCAGCAGGGGGTGGGGCAAAGTCAGCAACGTCTACATCAGCGCTTGTCTACAAGCATAGCCTGGACTTGCAAACTCCAAGTATTCCCATTTCATGCCAGGTGTTCGAAAATGCATATGGAAGACTACTCACTGATTTGTGCTTGATACCAAGTGTGGGTACTGATGTTTTGCCACTAGGTCAGTCAGAAGATTGCCACCATCTGCCTATGAAATCTCAATGAGAACACATTATATGGTATCATCAATGTATTACCTTTAATCCCTTCCACTAGGGGCTAATTCCCCTGCGGCGCAAGGGGAGGGGGGACGCGCGCGGCACCGCGGTGCTCATGTTCAAGTTCAAGTTCAAGAATTTGTATAGCGCACTACTCACCCAGAGGGTCTCAAGGCGCTTGAGGGGATGATCGGTGCATTACTTATCCAAAAGCCAGGCTTTTAGCTGTTTTCTGAAAGAGAGGTGGTTCTGTGTAGTACGGAGGTGAGTGGGAGAGAATTCCAAGTCTTGGCCGCTAAGTAGGAGAAGGATCTTCCTCCCATGGTGGATCTATGGACGCGCGGAATTGCGGCGAGGGCTTGATTGGATGATCGTAGTTGGCGGGTGGGTGTGTAGAAGGATAGTCTTTTGTTGAGGCATTCTGGTCCTAGGTCGTAGAGGGCTCTGTGTGCGTGGGTGAGGAGACGGAATGTGATTCTCTTGTTTACGGGAAGCCAGTGTAGGTCTTTCAGGTGACCGGAAATGTGGGTATGACGGGGGATGTCCAGTATGAGTCTGGCTGAGGCGTTTTGGATGCGTTGGAGTCTTTTCTGTAGTTTGGCTGTGGTTCCGGCATAAAGGGTATTTCCATAATCCAGTCGGCTAGTGACCAGTGCGTGGGTGACTGTCTTTCTTGTTTCGGTGGGGATCCAACTGAATATTTTTTTGAGCATGCGTAGGATGTTGAAGCATGAGGATGAGACGGCGTTGACTTGTCTGGTCATAGAGAGGGAGGAGTCTAGGATGAAGCCCAGGTTACGTGCGTGATCTGTAGGTATGGGTGCTGTACCCAGGGCCGGTGGCCACCAAGAGTCGTCCCAGGCAGAGGGGAATGATCCTAAGATGAGGACTTCCGTTTTGTCAGAGTTTAGTTTTAAGCGGCTGTTCTTCATCCAATCGGCTACTTCTTTCATTCCTTCGTGTAGATTTGTTTTGGCGGTGTTGGGGTCTTTGGTGAGGGAGAGGATTAGCTGGGTGTCGTCTGCGTAGGAGATGATGTTGAGGTTGTGTTGTCGCGCGATGGATGCGAGGGGACTCATGTATATGTTGAAGAGAGTTGGACTGAGCGATGATCCTTGTGGTACGCCGCAGATGACTTCGGTGGCCTCTGATTTGAATGGGGGGAGGCGGACTCTCTGGGTTCTTCCTGCGAGGAACGAGATGATCCAGTCCAGAGCTTTTCCTTGTATTCCGACGTTGCTGAGGCGTTGTATGAGGGTGCTATGACAGACTGTGTCTAAGGCTGCGGAGAGTTCAAGTAAGATGAGGGCAGCTGTTTCTCCGTTGTCCAGTAGTGTTCGGATGTCGTCTGTAGCTGCGATTAGGGCGGTTTCGGTGCTGTGTTTGGCTCGGAAGCCGGATTGTGATGGGTCGAGCAATTTGTTGGATTCGAGGAAGGCGGCGAGCTGATTATTGACGGCTTTCTCAATGACTTTGGCCGGGAAAGGGAGGAGTGAGATGGGGTGGTAGTTCTTAAGTTCTGAGGGGTCTGCTGTGGGTTTCTTCAGGAGGGCGCTGAGTTCGGCATGTTTCCAGCTTTCCGGGAAGGTTGCGGAGTTGAGGAAGCAGTTGATGACATCGCGGAGATGGGGTGCGATGATGGAGTCTGCTTTGTTGAAAATGTGGTGGGGACATGGGTCGGTTGGTGAGCCTGAGTGGATCAGGCGGATGGTGTCTTCTGTAGTGATTGGGTTCCAGGCGTAAAGGTTGTGAGAGTGCTGTTTTGGTTCGGAGGTGGGTGGAGTGGTGTGTTGATTGCTCTGGTTTTCGAAGCTGTTATGTATGTCGGCGATTGTGTTGTGGAAGAAAGAGGATAAAGAGTCGCAGAGGTCTTGGGAGGGAGTGATGTCGGTGGTGCCGGTGATGGGGTTGGTAAATTCTTTGACGATGTTGAATAGTTCCTTGCTGTTGTGGGCGTTGTTGTCGAGTCGATCCTTGAATGCGGATTTCTTGGAGGATCGGATCAATTGGTGGTGTTTGCGGGTGGCGTCCTTGAAGGTGGTCAGGTTGTCAGTGGTTGGGTTTTTTCTCCAGGTTTTCTCGAGGGTACGACATGACTTTTTGGATTTCTTAAGGTCATCGTTGAACCAGGGGGCATTTTTGCTACCATGTTTGATCTGGTGGTTTTTCAAGGGTGCTAATTCGTCAGCGCTGTGGGTGATCCATTGTGTGAGTTTGGTGGCAGCTTGGTTTGGATCCGATGATATGGCAGGAGGGTTTTGGTTAAGCGATGTGAGGAGTTGGTCGGTGGTGATTTTGTTCCAGTTTCTTCGAGGAATAGGTTGTGGGGGGTTGTGGGTCGAGGTCTTTTTGTAGCTGAAGTGGACGCAGCTATGGTCCGTCCAGTGGAGAGCTGTGGTGTGATCAAAGGAGATGTGTTTGCTGGAGGTGAAGGTAGGGTCGAGCGTGTGTCCGGCTAGGTGAGTGGGGGTGTTAACAAGTTGTTTGAGTCCGAGATTGGCCAGGTTGTCTAGAAGGGTGGTTGTGTTGCTGTCGTTTTTCTTTTCCAGGTGGAAGTTGAGGTCTCCCAGTAGGATGTAGTTCTCGGATGTGAGGGCATGTGGGCTGATGAAGTCAGTGATGTCATTGTTGAATTTTGTGCGGGTTCCTGGTGGTCTGTAGATGAGGGTGCCTCTAAGTGTGGTCCTGGGGTCGGTGTGGATCTGGAAGTGAAGGTGTTCGGCGGCCGTAAGGTTGACGTCGGAGCTGGTCATGATTCGGATGGTGTTTTTATGGACGATGGCGATACCTCCTCCTGTTTGGATGGGGCGGTCTTTTCGTATTATCTTGTAATTGTCCGGGATGGCTATGGCGATGTCGGGTGCTGATGAGGCGTTCATCCATGTTTCAGTAAGGAAGGCGACGTCCGGTGATGTAGTGTCGAGTAGATCTCAGAGTTCGGTGGCGTGTCTGTAGATCGAGCGGGTGTTCAGCAGGATGCACTTCAGGTGGTTAGAGTCGGAGGTGTGTTTGGAGGAGGTGGATTTGGTGTGTGTCCTGATGCAGGTAAACTTGCAAGAGTGGCAGGCGAAAGGTCCATGGGTGTGGCCTGGGGTAGCTTCACAGCATTGTGGTGTGCGTCCGGGGTTAAGGGCAGAGAGGGTAGCGGCATCGTACGTTATGCGGGTGGAGTGGGGTTTGCGGGGGCCAGGGGGTCTGGCGCTGGGCGCGGTCCAGGCGCGGACGGGCGTAGACGGGCTTACCTTTGGCGCACCATCGGCGCGCATGGGGCGCGACCGCTGCGCGCAAATGCATCTGTCATAAATGGATAGTGGAAGGGGAGGGGCGAGGGAGGGTCAGCTGGGAGGCGGGAGCGGGGTGGAGCTACGGGCTAAGAAGCACAACAACAACAAAATGGCTGCAGCAGTTAGAAAGCGAAACTGGGCGAGACTGGGGCACAATCAGAGGCACAAACGAGCAAAAAGTAAATTATAATAAAACAATGTGAACACAACAATGCGCAGATTGAAATAAGCAGCACTACATAAGCCAATTACACAATGCAGGCAGCGGCAGCAATGCGGGGGTAAAATAGCGCTAGTGAGAGGCAGCAGAGCAAGCGGAGCGCAGACGCGGTGGTTGGAGTCAACTGGGAGGCGCTACGATACCGCAAATCTGCTTCAAAGCGCTCTGGTATCACAAGTCACCAAGCCTTGGGAGCGTGGGGGAGCGACCTCTTCTGAGCGAGTCAGGAGAGTCACAGCGCGGGGATGGAGGTGCTGGTGTATAACTATCTGTGGGAGGGAGGGTCAGCTGGGAGGCGGGAGCGGGGTGGAGCTACAGGCTAAGAAGCACAACAACAACAAAATGGCTGCAACAGTTAGAAAGCGAAACTGGGCGAGACTGGGGCACAATCAGAGGCACAAACGAGCAAAAAGTAAATTATAATAAAACAATATGAACACAACAATGCGCAGATTGAAATAATCAGCACTACATAAGCCAATTACACAATGCAGGCAGCGGCAGCAATGCGAGGGTAAAATAGCGCTAGTGAGAGGCAGCAGAGCGAGCGGAGCGCAGACGCGGTGGTTGGAGTCAGCTGGGAGGCGCTACGATACCGCAAATCTGCTTCAAAGCGCTCTGGTATCACAAGTCACCAAGCCTTGGGAGCGTGGGGGAGCGACCTCTTCTGAGCGAGTCAGGAGAGTCACAGCGCGGGGATGGAGGTGCTGGTGTATAACTATCTGTGGGAGGGAGGGTCAGCTGGGAGGCGGGAGCGGGGTGGAGCTACAGGCTAAGAAGCACAACAACAACAAAATGGCTGCAACAGTTAGAAAGCGAAACTGGGCGAGACTGGGGCACAATCAGAGGCACAAACGAGCAAAAAGTAAATTATAATAAAACAATATGAACACAACAATGCGCAGATTGAAATAATCAGCACTACATAAGCCAATTACACAATGCAGGCAGCGGCAGCAATGCGAGGGTAAAATAGCGCTAGTGAGAGGCAGCAGAGCGAGCGGAGCGCAGACGCGGTGGTTGGAGTCAGCTGGGAGGCGCTACGATACCGCAAATCTGCTTCAAAGCGCTCTGGTATCACAAGTCACCAAGCCTTGGGAGCGTGGGGGAGCGACCTCTTCTGAGCGAGTCAGGAGAGTCACAGCGCGGGGATGGAGGTGCTGGTGTATAACTATCTGTGGGAGGGAGGGTCAGCTGGGAGGCGGGAGCGGGGTGGAGCTACAGGCTAAGAAGCACAACAACAACAAAATGGCTGCAACAGTTAGAAAGCGAAACTGGGCGAGACTGGGGCACAATCAGAGGCACAAACGAGCAAAAAGTAAATTATAATAAAACAATATGAACACAACAATGCGCAGATTGAAATAATCAGCACTACATAAGCCAATTACACAATGCAGGCAGCGGCAGCAATGCGAGGGTAAAATAGCGCTAGTGAGAGGCAGCAGAGCGAGCGGAGCGCAGACGCGGTGGTTGGAGTCAGCTGGGAGGCGCTACGATACCGCAAATCTGCTTCAAAGCGCTCTGGTATCACAAGTCACCAAGCCTTGGGAGCGTGGGGGAGCGACCTCTTCTGAGCGAGTCAGGAGAGTCACAGCGCGGGGATGGAGGTGCTGGTGTATAACTATCTGTGGGAGGGAGGGTCAGCTGGGAGGCGGGAGCGGGGTGGAGCTACAGGCTAAGAAGCACAACAACAACAAAATGGCTGCAACAGTTAGAAAGCGAAACTGGGCGAGACTGGGGCACAATCAGAGGCACAAACGAGCAAAAAGTAAATTATAATAAAACAATATGAACACAACAATGCGCAGATTGAAATAATCAGCACTACATAAGCCAATTACACAATGCAGGCAGCGGCAGCAATGCGAGGGTAAAATAGCGCTAGTGAGAGGCAGCAGAGCGAGCGGAGCGCAGACGCGGTGGTTGGAGTCAGCTGGGAGGCGCTACGATACCGCAAATCTGCTTCAAAGCGCTCTGGTATCACAAGTCACCAAGCCTTGGGAGCCTGGGGGAGCGACCTCTTCTGAGCGAGCTCAGCACGTCATGACTCCGCCCACTCAATGGAACGCCCTGCACAGGAGGGGAATTGGCCTCACGTAGGCATTCCGTGGCCATTATGAGGAGCTCAGCTCGTCATGAGCACAGCTCCACTGTGCCTCATGACGAGCTGAGCTCGTCATGAGCGTCCAAAGGGTTAATGATGTTGCCAGTGCAATAATCATCAAATCATTGGTTTTAGTGCTCACAATCACACAACGGCCTGAGAAGCTGTCCCCCGATTGATTTTTATATTAGATAACACACCTGTAACCAAAAACTAAAATAACCAGAGACAAAACTGCTGTACGTAACAATGGTATCCTAGCTGCACAGAGAACAACAAATAGGAACCTTATTAGCGAAACAGCAACAAATAATCTATGGCCAAGCTAGAAAGTAGGAAATGTAGGACAAGTAGGCTTAAGCATGCAATTGGCTTTCATTTTCCTGGAATTCACAAGAAATTCCAGGCCTACTTCTGGAAGCCTGTGATGGTCAGAGATTACCATGAGTACTGTCGTGTGCAAGCATGTGCTCATTTGGAGATCTAGTGAGTCTTGGTATCCACCTTTAGGGTGAGAATGCGCCAGCCAAATGTTTGAGAATACAAAAAATATTTGGCAGGAATGAATTCTCGCAGGGAGAATTACTGAGATTGGAAAAACATCAATATTGGTGGGACTTTGAGTATTAGAAATCCATTTAACAGAGTAGACGCACCTCAGTGTCGCTTAATTGTGT
The DNA here is from genome assembly GCF_964263255.1 of Lissotriton vulgaris. NCBI lineage: Eukaryota > Metazoa > Chordata > Amphibia > Caudata > Salamandridae > Lissotriton > Lissotriton vulgaris. Next base: position 317,553,395 of record NC_141693.1, on the reverse strand, counting down.
ACTCAAGCAAATTTGTTCCATAGAGTTTATAGTAGTTAGACAGATGTCGCTATATTTTGGTGATTATGCATGATAACCTGCTATAAATGATGGCATTGAAATGACTAGACAATACTTGGATACAACCTTGATGAAGGTATAGAGTAAGCATTGCTTCTAATTGTATGCAAAACACTAGTGTTCTTTTACTGCTCTCTCTTTCGAGCATAATGCCATTGTTGTTTTAATTTCACAACAATCCGTTTATTGCAGACAGGAAGAGCATTTGGAATTTGAGAGGTGTACATTTCAACTTTAGACATTTTATTTAAATATTGTTGTGTGGCAGCTCTTCATCTGGGCTGATGGAAATCCATCGGCAGACCGTTGAAAGTATTGTAATAATATATAATGATATCTTTATAATTAATTTTGTTGACACATATGATGGCATATAGAAATACAAGTCGTAGAGACCAGGTTATCTGTAAAAAGTTGAGATAAAGTCAATAAGTGAAAAGGAGCTCAAAAGAATAATTTTGAGTACTTTATTTTAAGATCATCACGTTTTCAACTTGTTCCAAACAAAATGGGTGTGTGCTTTTTCTCCTGTTGTAGGCAATTGAGTTGAAGAATTTGCCACCCTTGGTGGACTTGTTCACGTTAGGGTGGGACAATTTAGTTTTGCCATAGAGAAATGCTGGGTTATCCGTGTCTTGAAGAGTGTTCTGTTGAAACAGGAAGTTTTCTGGCACTCAATAATCAGAAACCATAACACCGAATGACAAACTTTATAATTGAATTGGAAACAGACAGGTTTTTTTATTCGTTTCTAAAAATCAGATGATTTTTTGGCAAATGCAATTCTACCACGACCACAACGTGCATCTTTTCTCTCACTTTGAGGAAGAATGTCTCTCAACGACAGTATACTACATAAAGGGGTCCCTTCCTGCGTCTTTGAGGTGTGAGCATTAACATCTAACATGCTCCCGTCTTTGTTTTCTGGACTTTCCTCACTAATAGCCTAAGAATAGTTATGGACATTTTCCAACATTCGCGGTCCATGCTAGACGACGTCATCACGTGTTTAAACATCCCAATATCTATAGTAGGAATCCAGTGTCCTCACTGATAATCATCCTGAACTGCGGACACAGTTTTCACAGCATGACCTACGGCCTCCGCTTGTGAAGTTCTCCTCGCTGAGTGCATTTACCCCTTCACTTGGGGATCCTCGTGCCTCATCCATGGTGGGACCACCTTTGGCACATTTGTTTCGGGGATGCCTTTCCACAATCATAACAGGAGCCACTATGGACTTGGAGGCGTAGATGTTTGATAGATCACCAAACACTGAATCATCTATTTTAAGGTTAATACATATATTTTGCTTGGAATGTACTTTTTCTGTATGGCTCAGGCAAACTCTTTTTAATTCTCATATCACAATAGTAGATCAGCCAATGTCCTGATGACTCCTTTTCTTTTTTTTCTTGAAATTTAAGTACATCGCAAACATAGTCACAAGCAGAATGTGCACCGCAAGTGTCTCATTATCTATGTTCAACAGTTAACTCCTGCATACACCAGCCAAAAAAAACTTAGGTGGGAGCATTGCAGCCATCCATGAATACAGAGGTCCTCAAGCACCAAACTGACATAATCAGGTATAGAGTGGGCCGTTTCAAAGGAAAAAGGAGAGCAACAGTATCAAAGTCAACAGCTACTGTGACAGATGTGACCATGCTGTAACTTGCCCGCGTTGTCAAGGCTCTAGACGTGCCCAGAGGTGCGGCTGGAGTGCGAGTATGTGACCAATAGGTGTTGGTGTTCAGGGGTTTTCTAAGCGGCATGTGCAAACCCAAGGGCTCCAAATATCACGTGGCCTAGAGGCTGCTGGCATCAGCTCCCAGAAGGTGGAAAGTTGCTCTTGACAATAGGTAACATCTAATATCCATGTCTTAACCGTTGGAGCTTTTGTTCTCCCCCAGTGTATGGCTACCCTGCGTTTGGCCAGTAGTAGTAGTACCATTGCCAACAACCGACTGGTTTGACTTGAGCCGTTTTTAGTGTACCGCAGAAGCCCCAGTAAGGGTGAAGGCTCCACAGGTGTTTCAAGTAAATTACTTATTAAGCAGAAAATGTCTGCCCAGTATTCTCAATCGGGGGCAGTGCCAGGCCAAGTGCAGGAAAGAGGCCTCAGTGGAGTGACATCTCCAGCAGTTAGCCTCTGGGCGGAGACCCATGCGATGGATGTGCATGGGTATTCTCCTGATGACTCCCTTTCAACTGCACTGATAGGGGGGAAGTGTGTTGGACTTGATTAATATTTCAGTGACATATTCCTTTCAAGAAGTCAGTAGTTTTCACCCATCGTTATGACAGTGATCTGTTCATTGAAATGGGAAATGAAAGTACCAATATTAGAAGTTTACTTGTTTCAACCAGATAAGTCTGACCACCACATGATTCAAACTACTTCATGTAAATTTGGATTTTTTTCAATGAGATCAAAATTAATAGTTTTTACGTCCAATTTGTTTATGTGATAGCTTGTAGGCTCTTATTAACTTTGCTGATCATTTCTTTCTCCTGGCTCTTCTGGGCACTTTTAGGAACACTTTGCAAGTTGATTTGATCTAATTTATTATTTAGGTGTGTCAATGTTATTTCAGTTTTATGCTGTGCCCATTTCTTCACTTAAAACATACTGATAGAGTATTCTTTGTGATTGTATAACATTTTTTGGATAATGCAAAGTAAAAATAGCTGGTACCCACAACGCTTGTATGAGTTATTGTGATCAGTTGCATGTGCAAGTCATAGGTCGAGTGGGTATCTTGTTTATTTTCTCCTAATTATCACGAGGTTCACCCCTTGGACATCTACAAGGGTCTAACGGAGTTTGCTCTGGAGACTCTTCTGGCCTGTACTGAAGCCCCGCTGTCAATCTACTGGCATTGTCTACAGTCTCTCAGATGAATTTTTATATTTACTCTGCTACTAGCAGCTGCATATAGCACAAAGCACACCCACAAGACGTCTGAGCACTTTACAAATGGATCACCACATTTAGAAATTATACTTGTTATAATTTGAAAAAAAGAAATGATTATGTGTAAATATAGCTGCATACACCAATTTATGTTATCCTTAATTGCTTCATGTAGTCTAGATTTTTTATCTATTTTTTAGGAAAGGTGCTGATGAATAGGGCAATAAGTGTGCCAGGTTATAGTAAGTTAGCGAGTTCTCTTGAACAAAAAACAATTGCGTAGGTCGGCCTGGAAATGTTGCATTCAGTTTGGTTAGAATCATCTATGCGTCTTCTAATGTGATCTATCAACAGGAAAAAGTGGAAATGAAAGCAGTGCTTTCGAATTAGAATATGTCTGAGTCACACTGTGCAGCAAATGTCGAAGGCCAACATTCCATTCCTGGACCAAAGTTTGGCACTGGATTGACTGCTGGGCTTAGAAGATGTATCTTTTAAGTGTATAGCGCCCTCAAACCACTGATGTGGCCTCATACTTCTTTTGCGTCATCCGGACGATTGCAGGTGGAATATCAAAGTATGGCTGGAAAGAATATGGTTGTAAAGTAGCTTAATGTGAAAAGTAACCCTGGGCAGAGTTTGCGGAGTTCCGCTACCCGGAGCTCCGTGAAGTGCACAAAAAACTCTGCCGCACTACACAGAGCTCCGCAAGCGGCGGAGTTTCTTTAGATAAATACAGTTTGCGGTGATTGTCAGTGCCAGGTGCTTGTCCACACTGTGCAATCATCGCGAATGGTATCATGCACAGCGCAAGTGGGCGCTGCTTCTTTTTTGTCGCTCAAGTAGATTTTTACTCGAGCGGCAACTTTCGGAACACGAGCAGGCAGTTTCTTAATGCGAGCGGTCATGAGCATACGCAACCACTCGCAATGGGAAACATGACCGCCCGCGTTGAGAAATCTCATCAGAAGTTTGATCTTCTATGCTTGTGGTTGCCAACATGATGTTGACGATCGCGAATGAGGAAAAATCTCGTCAGGAGATGCCTTTTCCTCGCTTGTGCTCGCCAACTTGGCGCTGACAAACGTGAGCAAGGAAAAAAACTCAGCTCCACAATGCGAAGCGGAGTTTTTCGGAACTTCGTGAGCACCGCCCAGACTTAGTGAAAAGTTGGGTGTTATGCTTAACAGTAGCATAGCAAGCATAACATGAGCCCTGGTGCAAGCAGATAAATGCCTGTTGACTGCAGTTGGGGTAGTAGAATACAGCCACTACCAGGGTTTAATGGGCCCCGGTGCCACTTCACTGGCTGCAACAATCGTGGCTCCATCCTTGATGACAAAGGGCAAAGATGTGATCAAATTGTGAATCAGTGTAACAAAGAGGTGTGTTAGAGCTTCAACATACATTGCTTTATCTGATGGACAACAGACTTGACTGTATGGTCAGAAGGTGCATGGGGTCCATTCTGTAAGAGATATTACTGAACGAGCGAAACCACCATAGGCTGAACACACACAACACAGCTGCATCTTTCCAGTAGCTGAAAAGTAAGTTAGGCAGTAGTGGCTGCTACTGGACAGAGGTGGTGGGCCGGGGGTGTTAATTAACAACAACAAAAAACGTACCTTAGGACGGACGGACATCCGCTGCCTCCCCTGTGTCCTCTTCCTTCCTGCAGTCCGTCCGGCAGCAGGAAGCACCCAGAACACAGGCTCCCCTGAGCCAATCACAACGCTGCAATGTAGCGTTGTGATTGTTCTAAGTGCCCTTGGATCGGCACTCAGACTCCAACAGGTAGCCTGTACATGTTCCTACTAGGCTGTGTAATGCAGCCTGGTAGGAACATGCAAAGTGCGCATAAACTGTTTGGTCGACCCAACAGGAAAGGTTATGGCTAAAAAAGCCACTGGAAATGTCAAGTGTGGTTTTAAACCTTTTTCTCAGGTGACTATCGACCAGGGCAGAACTGCCACTCCTCGCCTGCTCTGGTCCCCCCCCCCCCTCACACACACACACACACACTTCACACAGGCTGCATGCAATAGGAAAAATAAAATGACAATACCAGTTTGTTATTGTCATTTTATTTTTATTTTTGCACAGTGGGTCAAAAGCTCCTCCGCTTCAGCAGAGGAGTCGCCACTGAAGTTAGCGGGCGGCAACATTTAAAATGTATATACTACTAAGCTCCAGGCTATTCTGTTTACACTGCTAAGCCTTTTCTAGGTTGATGTGTATCGGATTGCTTATATCTGCAAGTCTGGATTGGTTGTGCAAAACTACAATGTACAATGGAAGAAAATTCTCCCTTTGCTCATGTGCAGGGGGTCAACCAACCCAGTGTTTGTGGGCAGAGACCATGCATCCAACTCATAAACTGTTTATTGGGTGTAGGGCCTGCACCCACTGGACATGACTGAAGGCTGTGTTTAGCGGGAATGGACAATCCTGGAGTTAATTGGAGCAGTAAATCAATCAATCAATCACGGCATTTGTAAAGCGCGCTACTCACCCGGGAGGGTCTCATGGCGCTGGGGGAGAGGGGTAAGTTACTGCTCGAACAGCCAGGTCTTGAGCTGCTTCCTGAAGGAGAGATGGTCTTGGGTTCGCCGTAAATGGGTGGGAAGGGAGTTCCAAGTCTTGGCTGCCAGGTAGGAGAAGGATCTTCCTCAGGCGGTGGTACTGCGGATGCGTGGTACCGTGGCGAGGGCGTGGCTGGTCGATCGTAGCTGGCGGGTGGGTGTGTAGAAGGTCAGGCGGTCGTTGAGGTACTTGGGGCCCAGGTCGTGGAGAGCCTTGTGTGCGTGGGTGAGGAGTCTGAACGTGATTCTCTTGCTGACGGGGAGCCAGTGCAGGTCTCTCAGGTGTCCGGTGATGTGGCTGTGTCGGGGGATGTCCAGGATGAGACGTGCGGAGGCGTTCTGGATGCGTTTGAGTCTTTTTTTGAAGTTTGGCTGTGGTTCCGGCGTAGAGGGTGTTCCCGTAGTCCAGTCGGCTGGTGACGAGTGCCTGGGTGATGGTCTTCCTGGTTTCAGTGGGTATCCATCTGAAGATCTTGCGGAGCATGCACAGGGTGTTGAAGCATGAGGATGAGACGGCGTTGACTTGTCTGGTCATCGACAGGGAGGAGTCCAGGATGAAGCCTAGGTTGCGTGCGTGGTCCGTAGGTTTGGGAGCGGTGCCCAGGGCCGGGGGCCACCAGGGGTCATCCCAGGCGGAGGGTGATGATCCCAGGATGAGGACTTCCGTCTTGTCTGAGTTCAGTTTAAGGCGGCTGTTCTTCATCCAGTCGGCGATGTCTTTCATCCCTTCGTGTAGGTTGGCTCTGGCGGTGGTGGGGTCGTTGGTGAGGGAGAGGATCAGCTGGGTGTCGTCGGCGTAGGAGATGATGTTGAGGTTGTGTTGGCGTGCGATGGCTGCGAGGGGGCTCATGTAGACGTTGAAGAGGGTTGGACTGAGTGAAGATCCTTGTGGTACGCCGCAGATGACTTTGGTGGCCTCGGATCTGAACGGAGGGAGGCGGACTCTCTGGGTCCTTCCGGCGAGGAACGAGATGATCCACTCCAGTGCTTTCTCTCGGATTCCGATGTTGCTGAGGCGCTTCACTAGAGTGCGGTGGCAGACAGTGTTGAATGCCGCAGAGAGGTCCAGGAGAATGAGGGCCGCTGTTTCCCCGTTGTCGATCAGGGTTCTGATGTTGTCGGTGGCAGGGTATGGCAAGCTGTGCCCAATCTCCACTGTGCATTGGAAAAGGTGTGTGAGTTAAAGTCGACATGCAGGTCCTGGCAGACAGTGGCGTAACGAAACTTGAGGGGCCCTCCTGCAATATATGTGGAGGGGCCCCCTCCGGACTCAATCAGGAGCTCTTGGCTGAAGTGCTGTGGTGAGGGGACCCCCTGGAGTTTGGGACCCCCACACAGCAGGGGCTGCAGGGGCCTATGTTATCTCCTGCTCCGAGCCGACTTTACCGCCACCAGAAAAAAACACCTGCAAAGTCTGAAGGCGCAGTCCCATACATGATGGAGATACAAACTGGGCGGAATGGATGTTGAAGGAACAACCTCTCTAAGAACCTGGAGACAGTCCCAGAACAACCACCAGACCCCATTCAAGGGGACCGGAAAGTCTGAAAAGCCCATCCTGGAGGAATGAGGTAGAGAAATAGAAAATGGAACCACATGTGTTAGAACACACCAAACCCCAAACAACTTCCAGCGTCAAACAGAAGAATACCTGGCAGACACCCTCTGGACGCCAGCACTAAAGAGGAGATAGAAGCAAAGAGACACAGCAACATAATGCCACCACAATCAATCCCCAGGATACCAACTTGCCAGAGAGGGCATCAAGAGACTTTGAAAACACAGGGCAGAGCAAACCAGTGGAACCAGCCACTCCAGACCCACCACGACTACATCAACAGAGGAAATCAAACAGAACTGGCCACACTGGAGCCACCAGAACAACCTGAGCCTTCCACCACCGAACCTGAAACAGAAACCTCAGGTGCAGGGAAACGGAGGGAAACAAACATTACGCCCACAGGCCAAGGACCCATCAGGACATCCAATCTCAAAACCAATACTCCCTACTTCCGGAAACAAAACCAGGGAAGAAGTGCAATGTCAGGGCACATAAGCCTGCCCACCCAGGGGGGACCCCACAACCAACACACCTTGGCAAACATGTGAGGAGTCCACAGAGGATGAAACCCCCTGCACAGGTGAACAGACTGACAGTCCAGAACTTGCTGAGCAAGAAAGCCCCCCCCCACACACACACACACAGCGAACCCCAGAAACCACTTAGGACACAGACATACCGGAACATGTAGGAACACAACCTGCAAAACAATCGCAGCTGTGAGGACCCCAGGAGACCTTGGGGGTAGTAGCTGCTGTAAGGATACAAGTTGAATGGAATGGGCGCCAGCCATGAAACGAAGCATCACAGACATAACACCGGCTAAAATACCCCTGACTGATATTTCCCCGGTAACCTTCAGTACCAGGAAAAAGGACAGCATACACCCCAGATCGATCAAAACCAGAGAAACTGGGATGACCCACCTTGGAACAAGAGCAAGGAGGTACCCCGTAACTGGAGGAAGGAAGATAAAGTAGATAAGATGGCAGCTCCAAGCAAAGCTCCACACCCACTAGACAGTCAAGCACCCATGCAGGAAGGAACACAGCATTTTACCTTCCACAGATCATGTGCCGACTGTACAGCCCAAGGCCCCAAGCCAGGAGCACTGCCCGAGGGACCCACATCGGGAAAGATATCCTGCCCCTTACCCACCTGAGCAAATACAGCCCATATGGAAGGAATTTAAATGGGGTGTCCGCACGTGGGAAACTCCTGGGCACCCCAGCAGCCAATCAAGAAGAATCACTAGAAGAGGACCAGGCGTTCAACCAATCCATGAAGGACAGCCAGGCAGACCACCCACCCGTCACCGAACAGCCAGACACTGCCAACAGCAGCCTAAGAAATGAAGAAGTTGCAGCCATATCCACCTACCAGTCCAGCAACCAGAGAAACCGTCAGGCCATGATAGCAGAGGAGGACGCCACAGACGCCATTAACAGGAACTGCTGACGCAACAGCCAGGAATGCAATCTGTCGATCCATATGAACCCGTACATCAAACACACTCACCCCCTCTGTAATAGACCCTGCATAGCCACAACATCCCTCCCTAAGGATTTTGTTGTCAATGCCCCATATAAAGCTGCCCTTAGCACCCAACCCGAGACAGTGAAGGACTACTTCAGGCCACCATCCTCCCTGTGACCCACATGAACCAAAGACCCTAACCCCATTGAATTAGGGAAGCTCTGCCAACAAGAGGAAACCAATCAGGTGGAATGGGGCAACAGCATCATCTGTACCTCTAAGGCACAGGTTAATTACGAGACAGAGACCATTGTGTCACCAAGCGGCAGAAATTACTTTAAGTCCAAACTAAACAAAAGAAGGCCATGAAAAATAGTACAAGAGAGTAAAAGGAGATCAGCACAATAGAAGGGCGTAGTTGGAGGCCCATACACAATAAGATGGAACATAATCAGTTGTTATGTTGATTTTTATAGCACACTAATAACCTGGGAGGGCATCCAGGTGCAAGTAAGCCCTGCAAAGTGTAATGTGGAAAAAAGGGATTCTATTTTTTTGGTACTTTAAGTCTCAGATTGGGTTACTGGTGGGCACTTGTTTTGGGGTTCTATGTTCTCTTGAGGAAATTTCTACATTTCTTATCTTTCCCAACTGTAATTCAGGCCCTGATTTTTTTTTTTTTTTTTTTTTTTTTTTTGAAGACGTTTATTAATGTTCAAAGGTACAGTACACATAGCAAAGCCTACAACCCTGCGGGCCGGCTGCAAATGAACGGTAAATCGTGGGTGTGTGGGCCATCACAAAAAGGGCATGTCATTGCGTCCCTTGTGTCCCCGGTGTGCTAGGACATGGAGAAGATAATCACAATTTCTTAGGTCAAGAAAGGGAAAGTCCATAAATGACGCCTCATTTTTCATTTTTCCTAGAACTGAGCCATAAAATTGGCAAACTAAACAAAACAGTTCGTATCGGTGCGTCCCAATGTTCCTATCGCGGCTTCCCCACTCGAAGTCTGTCCCACAGGCACGGTGTTAGTAGGTGCCACCTCTGTACGGTGTGTTGTTTGCCGATGCTGTTGCAGTGCAACTGGAGGTCAGAGGTGTGCGCGCGCAAGTGTGCCTGAACTTGGAGTGGGATAGCCCCTGCGGGCCATGATGTGCCATCGGTCGCCGGCCTTGTCAGTGGAGCATGTGGCATTCAGGTGGAGGAGCCTCGCTGCCGGTGTGGCTATCAGCGTCCACGCCTGCAGTCGCCATCCGTAGTGCCGTCAGCGGCTCCTGCCCACTTCAACACGAGGGGGCAGAGAGGCCACCGTCCGTGAGCAGGGGTCCGATACTACAAACATGTAAACATATATGTGATAGTGGGTGGGGGGGGGGTGGAGTGTGCTTGCGGGGGCGATGTCAGCAGTTTTATGCTTGGGGCGCGCTGCTGGGCAATGGCCGCTGACGGGCGCCTGCGTGGGCGTTGGGTCGTATCCGAGGTTTACGCGCTGGCTGTTTCTTGTCTGCGTCAGGGGGGGGGGGTGGGGTGGGGGGGGGGTGGCGCCGCTTGCGATGATTCCTGCGATACAGCATTAGCCCCTGTGACCCACCTCCGGCTTCACCTAGTCTACGTGAGCCCTCTGACAGTGCCCTCCCCCTTCAGGGACCCCAGGATGCCATCCCAGAGCTGAGCTAGTAATTCAGGCCCTGATAACGTCAAGACTAGACTATGGCAATGGATTATACTTTGGATCACCTGGTGGGTAAGCTGCAAGTTTTCCAAAACGCCCCTGCTCGTCTGCTTCTGAATATACCAATCAGAACGCAGATGTCCTCGAATCTGCAAGATAACCACTGGCTCCCCATTAAGTAAAGGATTCTGTTCAAAGCACTAGTTAGTGCATGTAGTTTTAGTGCATGGGGCTTTATATCTGTAATGATGTGCTTTCTACCCCCAATAACTCTCGGAGGCAAGCTTCAGGTTTACTCTATTTATTCAAGTAGTATCTTACAAGGAGCGCTGAGCATGTCTTCTCTCCAGCCAGCTCACACGCTAATGCCGCGCTGCGCACGCCGCTTCCCTACGTCACCGCACGTCACGTAGCCACGTGACGTGCACGTTAACACGCTCACTACATATCTCCCTTTTTTCCCAACAACTCATATGTACAAGTCCTGGCTCATGTCATAGTCTCTGAACCTCGCAGGCTGAACCACCGCCCTGCCCCTTCTCGTCAGTCTTACCGGGGACGTGGCAGTTGTCGCTGCATTATCGTTACCACTTCCTAGCGCAGCCGCACTAGGCTCACTCCTGTTTCTATCCTCTTCAATTATCTGCTCCCCACTCGTTTCTTGGTCCTCTTGCCTTGTCTCACCAATGTCCAAATCCTCTCCCCCATACTCATTGGGGTCATCGCTGCCGTTCTCACCATCTCCATCACTTCTGTTGCCTCTCCAGCAGAGTATCCTGTTGCATCTAGCCATGCGGTCCTGCGACCACACATTGCCATCGCTCAACAAAGCTGCTCTGCCTCTGACTTCCACTACCTGTAGTGGCTTGCTGTACTTGCTTTCTCCCTTCTTCTGCAATGTGGCCAGTCTTACTCTCACCCATTCACCTTTTTCTAAAACAGTGTCTTTCACATTCCTCCGCGCATCGTAGTGTTTGGTGTACACCGCTTGGGCTCTCTCCAGATTGGCCTGCACCACCGCCGGTGAACACTCGCTCTTGATGACTCTTTCCTTCCATATTCTGTTGTCCTGAGTGAAAGGCTCACGACCTCTGAGGATCTGGAAGGGACTATAGCCGGTGCTCGTGGGTGTTATTCTGTATGCCCATACCATGTGCCAGATCTCTGCTTCCCAGTCTTTGTTATCTGAGATCGCTGCCTGTATCGAACCCATCACTACTCTATTGAAACGTTCCACCAGGCCATTACCTGCGGGATGGTATATGGATGTGTGTTTTGCCGTGATACCATTTCTCTGCATGAACTGGGACCATTTCTCAGAATGGAATTGGGGCCCATTGTCACTGAGTACACATTTTGGGATGCCCTCTCTCACAAAAGTCTCAGCCATGAAGCTCACTATCCTCTCCGTGTCCATGGTTTCTTCAATCCTCAATTCTGGCCATTTGGAATATCTATCTAACATTACGCAGATGTACTTCTGTATTCCCTGGGCATTTAATATTGGACCCAAAATGTCTATGGACAGTTCCTCCCATGGATTCTTCGGGGGATCAAATTTTCCTAAGGCTGGACGCAACGGTTTGAGTGTTTTATCCGCGCCCTGGCACCTCGGGCATTCTCTCACGTGTCTTTCCGCTCTTATGTCCATCCCCGGCCACCAATAATTCTGCTTGGCCCTTAGTTTCAACTTCCCCGCTCCCAGATGGCCTTCGTGCAACATCTCCAGTAGCCTGGGAATCATCTTTGCTGGAGGTATGACTCTCTCTCCTCTGTATACGTAGATGCCTTGGTCATCGATTGATAGTTCCTCTTTAACTTCGAAATATGGAATGAGGCCTCGCCCTGTCTTGTTTTTGTTTGGCCACCCCTTCACTATGTGGGCTTTCACTTCTTCCAGGACAGGGTCTTCTTCATACGCTAGTTTCCATTCCTGCTTACTTATGATCACTTCCAGGTCTTCAGTAAGTGCGACCCATTCTTCTGCCGCTTCACTGCGTTCTGTGCTGAGCTGCATTGCTGCCGCCCTGCTCAGATAATCAGCCACTTTGTTCTTACTCCCTGGGATGTGCTCCACGTCGTATCGAAACTCCATTAATTTGAGTGACATTTTTGAGATCCTCGGCGTTGCGTCAGCATGCCCACTGGATGTGAGTACCTTGAGTAGTGGCTTGTGGTCCGTCCTCAACCGGAACCTGGTGCCCCACAGAAATTGCCTGAACCGTGACATGGCCCATACCACCGCCAACATTTCTTTTTCGATCACACTGTACTTTTTTTCAGTGTCGTTCAGGGTGCGGGACGCAAAGCATATGGTTTCCACTCTCCCTTGGCCTCGGTCTTGCATGAGGACTGCTCCCAGTCCTTTGTCGCTGGCATCCGTTGTCAGTATTGTATTTCCTTGGGGGTCGAATCCTTGTAGTGGGACAGCCCCTGCCACCTCTCTTTTCACCTTCTCGAATTCTTGCTGGGCTTCTTCCGACCACCGGAATTCACTGTTCTCTCTGGTCAGCAGTCTCATATGGTGGGTCTTGGAGGCAAAGTGTTCTATGAACTTCCCATAGTATTCTGCCATCCCCAGGAAGGATCGGACTTCCTCCTTGCTGGCCGGTGGGGGTGCGTCGCAGATCGCTTTCACATTTTCCCTTTTGGGAGTTACTCCTCGTGCACTTATCTCATGGCTCAAGTACGTCACCTTCTCCATTCCTATGCGGCACTTAGCCCACTCTGCCGTGAGGCCCTTCCTTTCCAGAATTCCCAATACCACATCCAGTTTCTTGTCATGGTCAGCTCTGTCGCGACCCATCACCAATATATCGTCCTGGAAGTATTGGACCCCTGGAATGTCCTTGAACAACTGGTGCATGAGTTTCTGAAATACCGCAGCCGCCGAGGCTAGCCCAAACGGCATGCGGCGGAATTGATAGCACCCGAAGGGGGTTATGAACAAGGTCAATCTGCGGCTCTCCGGGTGTAATGCAATCTGGTGATAAGCCGACGTTAAGTCTATGGTGGAGTACCATCGAACGCCCCTCGTGCTGGCCAACATCTCTTCTATCCGGGGAAGGGGGAACTTCTCTACCACTATGTTTTTGTTCAATTCACGCAGGTCCACGCATAGGCGGACCTTCCCATTGGGTTTCTTCACCACCACCAACGGCGCCAACCATTCTGCGCAAGTAATCGGCTCAATGATCCCTCTTTTCTCCAGTTGCCGTAGTTCCTCCTTTACATCGTCCCTCACAGCCATCGGGATATTTCTCACCTTGTGGGCCACCGGTGTTGCGCCCTCTCTGAGTACGATTTTGTGCGCAAACTTGTCGAGCCTTCCTACTGTGCCCCCGAAGACTGTTGGGAACTCCTTTTTCCATCCGGCCGTGTCCAGCCCGTCTTCTTGCTCCGTCAGTAGTATTTGCTCCTTGCCCCCTGGATCCAACCTGATCCTCAAGTCTCCTTGGTCGAGCCACCCCAGGACCGATGGGCCTTTCTCGGAGACGTACAGCTTGCACTTGGCCGACCTGCCCCTGAACTCAAAGTTCAACTTCCTGCATCCCGCCATGGGGATCCGGTCTCCATTGTATGTAACGGGGCGTATGTCCAGTTTGTCCAATTCAGGGCCCAGCCGCGGGGCAAATTTCTCCTCCCATACGCTTCTCGGAATTATGGTGTATGGTGATCCTGTGTCTGCCACTACTTGGATTTCCACGCCTCCTATCATCATGTCCATTACCGGTTTCATCGTTCTCCTTCCGTCCTTTCCACGAGTGCGGTCATCCACGCTCAAGATCTCGTCGTAGACGCAGAGGACCGTGACCACCTCTTCTTCGGCCACCTCGTCTGGTTCTTCCACTTCTTGATCGACGTACTTCACTGCGTTTTTGGAAGCCTTCTTCCTGCACACTTTTTCAAAATGGCCGACAATTCCACAAAACAAGCATTTGGCGCGAAGCGCGGGGCACTTCCGGTCGTGTGCCTCGTGCTCCCAACTTCCGCACCTATAGCAAGACCGTTTGTTACTTCCGGCCGGTTTGCCGGAGGGGCCTGGGTTGCCTTGTCCTTTGCTCGGGCCTTTTTCTGGTGGTTTCCGCACTTGATGTTCCTTGTGGTGCTCTTCGTTGTCTACCTTATTCACTACCCCGCCGGGCACGCTCTCTTTCTTCGTGGCCGCCGCACACCTTCGCGCCAGTTCGGCCCTCTTGACTATCACCAGTACGTCCTTGAGTGAGGTGTCTCCCGCTGCCCATAGCTTGTCCTGTACGTTCGTGCACGTGGTGTGCATCACCACTTGGTCTTTTATGAATTCACTTTCCCAGTTGGCGTACTTGCATGAGGCAGCCAGTTTCCTCAACACCGCCACATACTCTTCCACGGTTTCTCCTGGTCGTTGTTTCCTTTGTTGGAAGTTAAACCGGTCCACTGAGACACACACCGATGGTTTGAAGTGTTCCTCCAGGTCTTCCATTGCGTGTGCGTACACGTCGTCATCATCCGTCTCTCTCTTCTTAGGAACCAAGCTTTTGTAGATCCTCAGGCCTTCCGGGCCTAGGTTTAGCAGTAGGATACGTTTCTTTCTCGGTGGCTTGAATTTCTCCTCACTCTCGTCTTCCAGTACTTCTATGAAGTTATCTATGTACTCCTTCCAGTCCTCCCATTTCATAAGGGGTTCCCCGGGTCTGGGAAGGAACTGGACAGGTGCTATCGCAAACCCCGCTTGCGCGCTCATCTTCTCGCCCTTGGATGTGGGCGGCGCACCTTCCTGGCTTCTCGGGCTCCCTGGCGCGCCGTTTCGTTCCTCCTCGCTGAGTAAGGGTGGAGGGCTGCTCCTTTCAGCCCCTTCCCGCTCAGGTGGGGTAGCCAGTGCGGTACCTGTGGGCCTAGATCGTAACTGGTTTCCTGCTTTGGTTTGTGATGCAGTTCCCAACAGGTTGCTCGCCGCACACCTGCTGTGTTCGGTTCCACGTGCTGTCGACTGCGTTGCGCTCCTTGTGGTGCCCGGTCAGGGTGTGGTCGCTGCACGTTCCCTCGGGTCCTCCTTGCTCTCCGCTCCGCGACTCCGCTCCGTCCTCCGTTCTTCACGTAGTCGGCGTCGTGGGGGTCGTGGGTCGCAGATCCCACCCTCGTCGCCACTGTGATGATGTGTTTTCCACCCCCAATAACTCTCGGAGGCAAGCTTCAGGTTTACTCTATTTATTCAAGTAGTATCTTACAAGGAGCGCTAAGCATGTCTTCTCTCCAGCCAGCTCACACGCTAATGCCGCGCTGCGCACGCCGCTTCCCTACGTCACCGCACGTCACGTAGCCACGTGACGTGCACGTTAACACGCTCACTACAATATCAAGCGGGAGACGCTTACCTTATAGTAAGATTTATCTTTTACTGCCCCCCCAAAAAAACTGAGATTGGTTAATAAACTGTTGGCGGTGGTGCCCAAAATAATGGCTCAAACAGGAGGAAGGCCAATGACCTACCTAGGAGTGGCAGCATGGAACAAGACCCCTCAGGAGCTTCGAGCCACAAGGAACAGTACAACATTTAAAAAGAAAGTTGAGAACGTGACTTTTTGTGCAGGATTGGTGATGGTTTTAGCTCTTCAGGCGTTTTGCCATGTGCGGGGACAGTTTTAGGAGTAGCTGTTGAGAAAAGCAAAATGTTTTATCATTATCGACCCTTTTCTTTTAATGATCCTGAGCTCAAGCACCAGGATATCAGAAGGCTGCCATGGCATTCCAAACATACTCACCCCGGCCCGTGAGAGGCTTTTCAGATCACCAGATGGGTGAACAGAATAGCGGAGCAAGCAAGAGTTTGCCGCACTGAGTGCAGCGCCGCTTCAATTGCTGGCCCCAGGAACAACAACACTAAACGTAACATAAGCTGGCACCCGCACCAGCCTGGTAGACTCCCAACAAAATTGCCCATGGCCAGCAATATAGCTACACAGGCTGCTGTCAATAGACCGGTTTGGCTCAACACAGAGAGCCCTGTGGGCCAATCACCTGGTAACCAAGGAGATACCGCCAATCACGCCGCTCAGATATTCCCACCCGGCCAGAGAAATGCATGGCAGACCTCCAGCAGTTCGCAAGCTGCGCGACCATAACCGAGTGAGACCTTAAGTCCATCCCACTAGGCCCAAATTAACTCCCAAACACACAACACAATAACACGGAAAAGGGAGTTACCAGGACAATTTCAAACGGGCATGCCCAGTATCTCAAAGTGCCTGCTGGCAAAAACAGGAGACCCGACATAAAAAAACACGATGATGCAGACACCGCTATAATCCTGCTTCCTCACCACCCTGCCTGCCCTCTGTGTTGCCTGCCACTGCACCCTCCCTCACAGCAGTTAGGTAATTCAATGTGTGGTGTGTAATCTAAACATGGTAAATGGTAACATCAATCTATGAAAAAAGCTGGTGCACTAAAACTAATTGACAGAATGCAAATTCAAACAAGATGCTCTGGAAAAAGGAACTTTTATAAGTGACCAAATGACTAGAAGAACAGGACACCAGCAGAAAGACCATTTTCACAATTAAAACACTTAAGATGGAGAGTAGGCCACAGTTGTACAAGGATTAACAAAGCCAAAACATGGACACTTCATTTAAACATGTATTGGCAAAGCCAATTGATCTTGCCTACATGAGAGCTAATTGCTTTGTCATTTCTTAAGCCATGTTGCACAGCAGCACATGTCTGCAAGTAAAATAAAAGCACTGTAAACTAAAAGCGTTATGATGCGGCCAGAGCTAACTCATTACAGCACTTTATTTTTACTTTCACCCATGTTACACTCTCTAACAGCAAAGTATCAGGGACATTCAGATCTGCACATTGGATTAAGTATATAGTTGTTTGGCTCAACTTGCATTGTGGTTCTTGTGGTTGTGTATCGTTTTGTGTTATATATTCAGTAATATATATATATATGTGCATTTAAAAGGGCACTTCTGAAACTTTATGTAGTAAGATTTGTAGAAGTTTCTGAGGCAACAGTTGTGTCTGGTTCGGCCCTAGTTCTCACATTGTAGTTTCCCATCAATGCTTCCCCATAGGTAACCAACATCAAAATCATCAAATTATTATTAGTTGATTTAAACGTTAAAATTAAACTATGTTATTTCATCAAGTAATTTTGCATTCTTTGTGAGAAAAAAATGACTGTTTTTCTCTTCAATTGGAAAGCCATTACTTCCGCTGGGCCTGTTTTACGTGACAGCAGATATTGCTGGAGTTAAATTATTTATTTAATTTCATTTCTATTTAGCAGCAGATTTTCAAACTAGATTTTTTCTTACCTACAAGTACTATTCTATCTTCTGGGCGACTGTGCTTGCTACCTCCTCTGATGCTCGAGTCCCACAAGGTCCTGATCTCTTCTGACATTGCAAGATGCAGGCGTAGGATAAACCAAGCCGGTACTTGATCCAAATAAGCACTTTGCGTTTGTGCTGCCTAATAGGAGGTGTGACACCAGGCTATCTAAGCAGGCACAGCAATGCACTGCAGGGAAGATTTACAAGCCCCTTACACCACATTTGCACCGCCAGCGCCGTGCTGCGGGGTATTTACAACGTGACACATCTAGTGAGATGCCTCACATTGTAAAGCCCTGCGCCACATGTGGGCGTGCCAGCACGGGGGGACGAGGTAATAGTTCACCTCTATCGTCTCGCAGACACGTTTCTCCGGGGGCAGAGCCAGCACAAGACGCTGCAACACAGCAAGCGGCCTGGGGTCAATGTACCTTTTACCCCTGGAGAAACGTGTCTGCGAGACGATAGAGGTGAACTATTACCTCGACAAGAAACGTAGTGGCTACATAAAAACACCTTAGCATTACTGCACAAATCGTGTGAGTATCATTGTTCTAGTCCTGATGAATGTCCCATAAACCCGCCTGGGCACAGTGGGACAGAAACATGTCGACGGTTTTGAAGTGGTATAATAGGATTGAGTAACACGATCTACAAGTATACCCATACATATGTTTTAACAACAACCCTCATCCATTTTCTATTAAAAATAACTTGAGGCTGAAGGTGTGTTTTTATAACTTTTGAGGGCGATTATCTATCTCTGGACACTACTGCGATAGCCAGAGGTTGCCTCAGGGTTGAGGCTTGCATACAGCACAATTAATGAACCCAATGATAATGCAATAACGCATGTGTAAGGCGGAGAACCAAGATATACCGCCAATGTTTTCACTACTGCGTTTATAAGGGTTTTTTAACAGTAAAAAAGGTAACTCAGTTACAAGTGTCCATTCTCACATTGATTTTTTGACTGCTGATATGAGGAAACTGAATGGACAGATATTCCTCCTCCCTTTTTTGTGATTATTATTAGCGATATGAGGACCTCAGATTTAGGGGGGGCCAGTCTGAAATATGGGCCGGCAAGACCCTCGTCAGCCCCTCTGTGGCTACGACCCTGGGCCTCACGTCTTTTGTCTCTCTGGTGCTTCAGTGCTTTGGATCTGGCCTGCTTTCATTTCATACAGTTCTTATGTTAATTATGCCAGAGTTGCTAGCAATGATTTTTGCTTTTCTCGTGAATTACTGCCTATAAAATTATATAGGAAATAGCTTTGTTTGTTTACACGGACAATGGCGCGCTGCTAGAGGAATAATGCGTGTAGTTCGTCTGGCACCCCTGCCCTGCCGAGTCCAGACCCGTGTGATGTCCAAGCAAACCTGTGCGACCCGTGCGCGCGCCGCGCACCATTTAATTAATGAGGAGGCTTGCTTGCTCTGCTGAGTGAGGGGTCCCTTGGAGCACGCCCCCCTCCTCCCCGCAACGTGGGGGCCTGTGTTACCCCCCTGAATGTAACTAATTGGTGCTAAAGGAGCAGGTGGCAATGTCACATTCAATGTAGTGCCCACTTCACAAAGGTAAAGGGTGTTTCTCTGGCATGACGTATGACTTCCCATTATCAGCAAAATATTTGACATAGGAATTAGCACAATAGAAGAAAAACCATTGCCTACGAATTTAGTAGATGGCAGAATGACTAATGTCTAACCTTTCCATCACGTGCAGTCTTTCTTCCACCACTTTCAGTCTTTCTTCTGAGTCAGGTACATCACGTAGCGAGCATATAGGGTATGGCTCCAACATTTTTGAAAATCAATGTCCGATCCCATAAATCCTCAAGAACGTTAAGGCCAAGCTGCACAAATATTCTCCTTGTCCCCAAACCCAAAAAAAAACACATTTAGAGACCGTATCATCTAAGTAAGCAAGGAAAAGAATGGAATCATCTTCCTGACACCTTACGTAACGTAACAGACCTGATACATTTCCGTAAACTGTTAAAACAATACTTATTTCATTTACAGTAACTTTCTTTAAATCTGTCATAACTCAGTTTTTTTTAGCACAATGCCGTTTTTGCACATGAGGAGGCTTGCTTGCTCTGCTGAGTGAGGGGCCCCCTGGAGCACGTGCCCCCCCACAACGCGGGGGCTGCGGGGGCTTGTGTTACGCCCCTGCTGGCAGAATGCCGGGCTCTGCTGCCAACCTCCTCTGCACACAGCTGAACATGACTAAAGGTTGTGTACAGCGTAGGTAGCTGATCCTTGGGGAGGTGTGGCACAGAGATTGATGCTGCTGCTCATAGCTTAAGACACACGGATGACGGACAGAATGCAGAGCAAATCAAACATTCACTCCCACACTCCAAGTCAAGAGATCTGGGTTAAACCCATCATTCTTTTGCTCACCATGCTACCCCAGTTTAGACCCATTCCATATGAGAATCAGTCTTGACCATGCTGCTCCTCGTGGGAACACTCCAGTTGAACTGCCAAGCCAGGTCCTCCCTGGACCAGAAACACATATCCTGGGACTCACTTCGGGGTATCACCCCTCATCAGGCCTGTTAGCTGCTCATAGCTTGACATTATGAAGAGCAGGGTTTGGTTTGCCCAAGGGGTGATGTTGTCCGATCCCTGGAACATATAGGCAAAGGGCAGGACCGAAGGCCAGGTCATGCCTCCAACCCCCAGGGTGGTTGAGTGAGGATATATCCTGGTGGTTCTGCACAGGCATGACCACATTACTGGAACATCGCCATGTGCATAGGAGAAATAGCTGATCCCAAGTATGGTTTGGTCGGCATCTTTGGAGATTAGCCAGTCTCTGAAACAAACCTTTCTTGCACAGTGGGAGGGTTGCTGACCTCTGCAGTTTGTGCTGTGACCTATATCTTTTTACAAAGGCCGTATAGAGTAGCTATAGACTATGTCCAGATCTCATAATTGCTATGTTTGATGAATCTGGTTTCAGTAAATAAAGCCATAGCAAAATATTTATAAATGCTCGGTGCTTAGCACTTAATCAAATATTTTAGTAGTTTTTTATGCCTTTGTGTTTTTGATGGAAAGCAACTGGACAGCTCGGAGTTTGAATAAAAAACTGAGAAAAGAACCACAAGAAAGAAAAACGTAACTTTTATGCTTCATATTCTGAGCATTTATTTGTTGAGCCTATAAGGTTTTGTACACCACACCCATGGATAGCACTACTAAAATGACTGCTATAATGCGAATTCCCCGGAAATATTCATACACATTTTGCTAATAGTCAGCCGTCACTGTAGCAGTCACATCATGTTTTACCGGTTGTTGAGACCTGGACGTATATAGACTCTCCTCCAGTTGCGGCCCGTGGTGGGAGTGCTGTTGGGCACTGACGTGGGGCGGGGGAGGGTCAGGGTGGGGAGTAGTAAACTACGGATTACGGCCAATTAGAGGTAAGTAAACATATTAATAAATAAAACACATTTCTTTGCTTGCACTGCAACGCCAAATGCATTTTCCCCATCATGGTACAAAAAGCATATTGGTACTTGTTATTGGCCAGGTCAATTATTTGAACACCCAAAACAGTATTCACCGCTTGTGCCTCTGCTGAGGGATTGGTCACATAACACTCAAACGACGCGTCTAGCATTCAGTTATTTTCTCATTCTTCAGAATTGAAAAATCTCGTTAACCCCTTCTCCTCCAATCTCCTTTTTTTCAACTTTCATATCTGCGTCATGCACTTGGCATTAGCAGGAAGGGATGAGTTATTGGGGAGTTAGGGGGGGGTATCTTCTCACTGATGCTGTAGAGTTCACAACTCCAAAACCAAGCAAAGAAGTGGTAAGGTGAATTGATGTACTATTACTTTGTTTTTATTCCTAGACAGAACAGGGCATTGTACCACAATCATTTACGGAGGCAATCAGCTCTCTGCTTTTTAGGGAGAGGTGTGGCTCAGCAGCCAGAGAGGCTGACTGCGGGGCTCATGGTTCGATCCCGGCGGCAGCTCAGCTCAGTAGCATGTGACTCTAGGCAATAGCTCACTTTATCTCCTCAACAAAGCCCAGCGCCTTGATACCCTTAGGGGTGATATGTTTGCGCTTTACAAATATGAGATTATTCATAATACCAAATTATTTATTTTGAAGAAACATTGCAATGACGCCACAATATTGAGGAACTGTATGCCTGTATATTTCTTTATTTTCTTTGTTAAAATTCTACAAGCCTACGTTGTCCATATTTTAAGCAAACATTTCTAGGTGACCAGCTTTCTAGACAGAGAGAGAGAGAGAGAGAGAGTTAGAGCTGGTCACCACTCTGTAGCTATAGCTAGGTCAGAGAGTCCACAAAAATATTTGTTTTTGTTTTGCTAATAACTTCAATGCAGTTTGACAAATCATCACAAAAATTTCCAATAAAAGTTAATCTACTTCAGCTCCTTTCTGAAAAGTTCGGGGTGATCTGTCAAGCTGTGGCAGGTTCCAAATATAAAAAAATCTCGACAAGGAGTCCGTGCTCTGGCACACACTGGACCCGCTCTCTGGAACTCCCTCCCCCTAACATTAAAACATATTACTAATCACCTATCCTTCCAAAAACCCCTCAAAACCCACCTTTTTACTAGTAGTTAAACACTCTTCATGCCCCAGTAACTCCTTGATATGACCTGGTACAGTATATGCTCCTTCTTATGGCAAAAGCGCGGATATACCCCTTCGGGGGTCTATTCAGGCGCTATACAAGCACATAAATAAATAAAATAAATAAATAAATAAAATACAAATATATGTATTTACTACTTACTTCTCCTTACTCCAATACATATGAGATTATTGTTCCTGGTATAAACATCTTACTTTTTATACCTCAGATTAGTAGCATGAAATGTATATGAATGATTCCTCCTTATAACAACACAACTAAGCATGGGCGATTTTTGCGAATCTCGCGTTCGCGAATTTTGCGGATTTGCGAACTCGCAATCCGCAAAATCCGCGAATTCTCGCGAATTTGCGGATTTTTTTTTTGTGTTCGCGCGGGTTTCTGCCAGTTCGCGAGGGTTTTGTACAATTTCGCAAACGCGAACTTACCTGTCGGGTCGCAAGTTTTGCGAACTTGTTGTTTCTACGTGTCCAGCCTGTTTGGGACACTCTTCTTCATCACTGCCACTCTCTGTCACCACTGCCACTCTCTGACTACTCATGCCACCCTCTGGCCCACCCATGCCACCCTCTGTTTCATCACAGCACCCTCTGGTTGTCCAGTCAGTGTACATTATTGTGGCAAAGCAAAGCACACCTTCCCTGCCTCAAGTGACCTGAATTAATTTGGGGCTGATTAATGTGTCACAGAATTTTTTTTAGCTGGCACCTGCTTCCTTAGTGCTTCCTGATTAGTGATCTTTTGCACTTGCTAAGTGTTTTCATTGTTGCAAAATTAGTTACAACACCTGCCCTGCCCCAACTGACAATAATGAATTAGGGGCTGATTAATGGATTTGAACTCCCAGCCTGGCTCCTGCTTGTCTCCCTTAGCTGTAATTCAGGACCTTTGTGGCATATGTGTAACTATTCTGAGGTTCAGAGCAGGGTCACATAATAGTTGCAACTGGCAACTGAACTCTGGAGGGGCCCCTCCGGAAGCACTACAGGAAATGGCTACTAATGATGAGCCTGAACTTTTGAACCTGGTAAGTAGTTTCAGTTTTGCTAAGATCGTATTTCTGCAATTTAGCGCTTATTCGCGGGGCGCGAAGTTGTACTGGGAAGCCGCGAACTCCCGCGAACAGTGCGAGCAAGCCATAAAATCCGCTGCTCGCGGATTTGCGGATTTTGCGGGAGATTCGCGAATCTCGCGGATTGCGAATTTACCGAAAATCCGCAAAATACGCGAGCGAAACGGATTTTCCGCCCATGCTTAAACACAACCTCCGTTCATCAAGTGAAGATAATTGCTTGCTTCACCTGCCTCTCAACTTATATATACGTTTACAAGAAAAGCCTACAAAGGATTCTCTGCCTGTTAACTCTGCCTAAACAATTCAGTACATAATAAGTATCTTCAGATTCAATCAATAGAGCAGCATGAATGTTTGTTGCTAAACAGCTAAATCCATATCAGATGACATTAAAAGAAACTGTGATTTGATAATAGCTTTGAATGCTAGGTAAATATGATTTTCCATCTGAGCTTGTTCAACGTCCAGGTCTTCTACTGCTCCATTCGCACATTGCCCGACCCTCCCATCCAATGCATACCAGAAAATGGATTTTATCCATTCTGCACATTTTTTGCCTAGTAGCCAGATTTCAAAAAGCTGCTATGGAGAATAATTCCAAATTCTAGACAGGGCTACAATTTAACAGTGCTTGTTGATAGGCAGAAATGTTGTCTAAATGCCATGCACTGTATGAGTTCAATCTTGCAGTAATTCCATGGGGAACAGACTCTTGCCCATAAATTAAAACTGGACATTTGTTTTAACTTGGTTACCTTAAGTATAGCTCAGGCTTCTCCTAGTAATTAGTGAGCACTCTAGCTACCTGTAAGTAGCTGTCCTGTGTGTGGCCTAGCCTACTAAATTTTAACAGTTTGCCTGACTGAATTTATATGTGTATTCCATAATTGAAACCTGTATACCTGAGATGAAATTGTGAATATTTTCTTAACTCATAATAATATTTGCTGAAAAATGGTTGAACTTCCAAAATATATTTATAGCTGATACAGGAGTTGTAAGAAATGGGGGTATTGGTTGAGGGGTATGAAACACTTCTCAAGCAGCAACCACAATTCTACTCAGGATGAAGTCAAAGGCAAGCCTGAAATTAATCTGTGCTCAACTCTCGGTTAGCTTGGCACAGAACAATCAGGGTTAACTCATAGGCAATTTGTAAAGTATTTGTGAAACACATCAAACAGTAACACAGTGAAAACACACCACAAAAGGAGCCTACAACTGATTTAGAAAAATTGAATCCTTTTTAATAAATCCAACAAGTCCAAAGTGATAAAAATCCAATCAGTAGAACTGGAAATATTGGATTTTAACATTTTTAAAGAACATGATGCCAAAAGGCATAAAGCACAAACTGTGGATATCTGGTTTTGCCAGACCAACACAAAGTTACAAGTTTGAGGGAACTGCGATGGATCATGGACCAGCTACAGGGACCCAGTGAGGCCAGCTGAAGACAGTACCTTAAACCCTGGGTTGAGTAGAGTTGTGTGGATCCACACCAAAAATACGTCACGCAGCTGAGGCGATGCTTCAATTCCAGGATGCAGCGAGGTTGCTGTGTGAGGTCCAGTTGCGGTGACGTCAAGGATCCCGTCGGCGGGGCTTGCGATACGAATTCCGGCGTTGGGGATTTCCCACTCAGTTGGAACGATGCATATGTTCTGAAGAGCTGCAAGGCTATGATGCAGAGTCCAGAGACATTGTTGAGGCTGCCCTCGATGAGAGATGTGAGGGCGTGTGCTGAGGATGCATCATGCAGCAGCCATTCTGAAGGCAATGCGGGTTGCAGCAGTGATGCAAATCTTTGCAACGGCGCTCCAATGCACGCAGCAGCCGATATGTGTCAGCTCTGCCCTAGGTTGTGCCACACAGCAGAGGAAATGCATCAGTTCCGCTGATTCACAAAGGCTGGCAAAGCACCTTAATCCCTCATCCAAGGGTCCAGGACTGGGATGGTACCACTTGGCAGGGTAGACATCACAGATGGCGTAGTCCAGGTGCAGATGCAAGGTTGTTGGAAGGCTGTTAAGTTCCTGAGTCTTCCGTTCTGGATGCCAGCCAACTAGCCCTTAGAGTCACTCTGGATTCTGTGTTCCACAGGTGCATGTACATTCCTTCTCTCGCATGTAAGAGGGTAGCAGGCAGCACAGCAAAGCAGGAGTGCAGCAGAGTGCAGTCTAGCAGAGTGGCAGTCTTTCTTCCTGACAGAATAGCCATAGGTCAAGAAGTGTCATGAAGAGATTTGTCTGAGGTACCCTTTTTATACCCTGGTGTCCTGGATTAAGCACTGCTTCCAAGTAAATCGACGATTCCAATTGAGCATAAGCCAATCTAACACATTTAGAGGTGAAAGTGCTAAGACCAGCAAAAAAGTAGAAAGGCGCAAATATTTGGTGTGACACTGCAGAAAGGGCCAGGCCCAACAGTAGTGGTAAATCATATTCCACGGAAAAGGCTAATTACCAATGGCTATGGCTGTTAAGTTTTACCCTTATACATGCATACAAATTGACAAACACTTTTTTTTTTACATTATCACTGGCAACCTTGCCTGATGCAAAAATGCGATCACTTCTGGTAATCTTGCACAATGTGGCACAAATGTAATCTTGTTGGACGTGGTCACTATTACAACACTAATAATATTAATAGATCTGAATAATTTTCATTGAACATACGTTGCTCTTATTGCACAAAATGTTGGAAAACATCAGTATAGCTTCTGCTGCCTTGTGACAAAGTAACAATTGCTTCCCAATACTAATAATTTATTAAATGATGTTAATTACGCAATATGTACCTCGATTTCAATTCATTATGGCCCTCAAAATGAGTGGACCACTAACTGATGTGTTATTTATCGTATCTGATAAAATCAGTTTAAATGCTAGCCTAATTACAAGTTTTTGAAGATTAAAATGCAAATGTTGATGCCTACCAAAACAAAATAAGCATAGTCCGCTAATAACAGGCATTTTTCCGAGAACTTGCCAATATTGATCACAAAATTCATAATTATGAAGGCAACACCAGTTTTCACACGAATTGCAATTGCGTTTTTTATCGTGACCATGATTTTTTTTACTTTGCAATGCTTCAATATATTCCTTCGTGTTAAGGTAATGGTTCAGTTTCTTCACCTTACTTTCACATGCTCCAGAGGACGCTGTGTGGTGTATGTATGCCGTCACGTCTAACAATACACGATGTTTGAAATGCCAAAGTAGGTTGATCTGAGCTCTGCATTTGAACATAGGCGCGAGGATGCTATTCATGTGCTACACTACACATATAAATCCGAACAAGGCCTTAAGAAATACGGTGCCCCTGGTTATGCGTAATAAAAACTAAGAAACATGCTGAAGAATTCTAAAGATTCAAGGCGCGTGACTCGTGCAAACTCGTGCCCCCAGAGCTCATAATCCTGTGGTGACATTAGACAGCCTTTGTACGTACATAAGGGGTACTTGAGAAGGTGCACAAACAGCCTTCTATTAGCTTGCAGCTTGTTCCTTGATCTGCCTTCAACACTAAACGTATTCTTAACCTCCAGGGTCCTCCTATTTCAATACTTCCCGAGCATATCAACAAGCCTTTGTCTTCTCAACTCGGGTGCAGCTCAAATGTCACATGACTTGTTTCAATTCAGTATTCTCCTGTCAGTTATCGTTTTCTCTTGTGGCCTGTACATTCTGCAGTGATGTGACTCTTGAAGAATTCTGTTCCCACTGGTTTCACTAAATAATTATAAAAAGCATTAGTGAAAACTGTAACACGAAGGGCTAATTGGCAAACAGAAAAAAAATCACAGTTTGTCGGTAAAGGACACAATGAGAAAACTTTGAAGGGAGAGTCCCTTGCACAGTAATCAACCAACAGAATATTTTGGTAAACCAAACAGATATTATGACAATAGCGTGACCAGGCCAGCTCTTTAACCCCTTGTATGCGGGGCGGATTCCCCCGCTGTGCTGGGTGGCGGGGGGCGCGCACAGCGCCCCGGTGCTCATGACGAGCAGCTCGTCATGAGCCACGGTGCTCGTGTGCTCATGACGAGCTGAGCTCGTCATGACCACACCCGTTTGTGTAGAACGTTCGCACAGCAGGGGAATTTCCCCAGCATGCGAGCGTTCTAACGGTCATGACGAGCTCAACTCGTCATGAGCACCGGAGCACCGTGGCTCATGACGAGCTGAGCTGGTCATAGCGTTCAAGGGGTTAAGACAACAGCTCCAATGCTATCAATGACTCCAAATCGAAAGCCTTCTTTTTCCGAGTCCATGCACGTCCTGAGGAGGTTGACTTCAGCCCGCGCTTACTACCAGTGGCACAGAGCACCTTCAAGTATCTAGGCATACACATATACCGATCCCACACAGACATGCTGGAGGGCAATCTTAATAGGGCAATTAGGGGGATATGCTCGAAATTCACTTTCTGGACCACGCTTCCGCTCTCGGGAATGGGTCGTGTGGCAGTGTCAAAAATGGTGGTCCTCCCTCAACTCCTATACTACTTTACCAACCTGCCGATCAGAGCACCTCCAGCCACTTTTCATTCACTAGACACTGTACTATCAGACCTTGTTTGGGGGCGGGTCGACGAAGGGTGAGCCTTAAAAAAGCTACAGCTGGAGACATGCATAAGGGGACTGGGGGTACAGAACTTCCGAGCATTTTAATATGCAAGCCAATTGCAGTGGCTGTCCTACTGGACTGCAGGCCGCAACCTACAGGAGATCGGATATACAGTGCAGAACATTGATCAGGGAACCCTACACACCCTAATATTACCACAGTCCAAAATCCCCCCGGATGTACCACCTCTACTGGGTACGGCACTACTGTGTTGGAAGAAAGTGCTGCAATATATGTCCCACTGCCCCCCCTATGCACGTAACATATCGCTACTGGGGATACCACTACCCAATTTAAGGCTTACAAGGCGCAGGATTAGGGCATGGTCAGATGAGAGAGTGTACACGGTCGGGGTGTTATTCAACAGCGAGATTTTAATGGACATTGAGAATTTCGTACATGAAAACGGGGTGCCAAATCATTTATACATTCTACATGCAGCAATCATGCAATATGTGAAGAAATATTGGGCCCCCCAGAGAGAGAAGCCCGAAATGCACAAATTAGTCAAATCCCTATACTACATGGGACAGGGACGCCATCTCATCAAATGTCTAAATGTGAGCGTATGGACGCATGCTGCAGTGCCACACGCTGCCCTATGAGTTAAATGGGTCGAGGATGCAGGGCGCTAGATATCGGACATGGAATGGGCAGACATATTTGAACACCCTAAAAAAGTGTCCAGGAACGCTAAGTTCAAATTTATACAATGCATGTTATTGCATAGGGCCTACCTTACACCACGCCACGTTCAGCAGATGTACCCAAATACGCAAAATCATTGCCCTAGAAGCCAGTTGGCAGAAAGAGATTTAGCTCACATGTTATGGGCATGCTCACACCTGAGAGGGTACTGAGGAGAGGTCCACCACCACATAGAAGCAACCACACACCTACGTATCGAGGACTCGTTGTTGGAGTGCCTGTTAGGTCTTAGCAAACATACATCTCCACAAAAGGTCCTGCTTCGTTTCCTCGACCTTGCACTCATCCTAGCAAACATGTCCATCACCATGAGATGGAAGTCAGCAAAACCTTCTGCAATCTACACCTGGCACATCGAAATGATGAGCTGGGGGCGGGCTGAAACTGCAGCTATATGCCAGGAGGAAGCCTGTGGGCTGTGGAAGAATCAGATATCCATGGAGGGGGATGCAATGTTAGAAACGTTTAAAGGTATAGATCCTGATCTCACATCTAGCACCCCAAACACACAGTAGATCATTGCGATGTATTGTCACATAAGACCACATCCCATAGATCACTGGGATAAGGGACACAATCATATTAGTTTGTAGTATCATGCAAACGTACCAGGACAAAAACAATAATTTGATATCGATAAGATTGTTAGCACACCGGGAGGGGGCAGGGGTTTGGTTAGTTTGTATTAGTTAGAAGTTTGCCTATTTTTTTTTTTTTTAGATATCCGTACAATTTTGGTAATTTTATGTACATGTACACCAATTGGCACTTGCACTGACCAAATGGATAATTACTATATATTACAGTCAGGAAATTGTACAACATCAAACAAGGTGGGAAGTAATGTAAAATCGTACAGCCAAAGCTGACTGTATTGGATGTTACTGGAAAACTAATCAAGTTTGTTTAAAAAAAAAGACAAAAGCTAAAATCTGGTAAGCTTAGTTGAAGATCACATGCATGAGTTAAAGCAGAAGGTATCATTTGCAAAATATGCATTATACCCAAAGCAGCAGCATTAACTGCTTGATTTATTCAGAAAGAACCACCTTATATGTTATTAACAACCAATGCAACAAACGCAGGACAGACATGCGTGGTTAATAAAGGCATTTACTAAAACAAAGGCAGGACGAGCTAATATTCGCAAAATAGGACAAACTTGGCAATCCATGTGAACGGAAGTAAAACATACACATGTTCACGACCACAACACGTGTAAAATGTGAACAAATCAAGAAAAGTCACATCTCTTCGCAAAGAGTATTTTGATCAAACAACATATCACATTCTAGGCAAAATTATTACGTGTGCTCAGAAATCATGCCATAGGTTCTCTCAGTAGAGTCTTCGGAGACTACGTGGAAACTTGCAACTATGTCTGCAAAACAATCTGGCAAGTCTAAGAAGCACGCAGACACCCATGTTGATTGATATTCTGCTTTTCATCTGACACTCCTGGAAGCCGAGAAGGAAAGACAACCTTCTATGAAATATATGGAAAAATCCTCCCAGACAAGCTTGATTACACACATCTCACCATAAAAACATCTCCAACCAACCTGACACATTCAGTTATTATGTCAATCCTGCTACGCTTCCCTACTGACTAAAAGTGGTTTCTAGATTCTTGGATCCTCATTAGGAGTGGAGTCCACCCTCTGCTAGGTTACTTACTGATGTATAACTGTTATCACCGCCGTGCGCAAACCTTGGGAAAGAATTCCCTCTCTGTGTCTCTCTGTGTTCTCAATTACATACAAAATATGAATCAATGTTCTGCTAAATAGTTCGAAACTAAAGCCAGCGAGACTCGGAGAATTATCACTTCAAATGTGTAATACTGTGTCTTCCAATAGTTCTACCGTTAAGACATCAAATTACCCTGGGAGTAATGCAGAGACCCCTGAGAAAGCCAAAAGACTCATTACCACAATGGTTAATCGGGAGGCGTAAAGGGAACAGTCATAAGTTGCAAACATTGGTACTGTGTCAGCACCCAACGTCACTATGTTGCCCTGTGAAGTTCTAAGTTTCATACCTATTATTCCAAAGTCTCCCTTTTATTTAGTCAAATGATTAACTTGTCTGTTGTGTTTCCCACGTCATATAAACATATTTCAGTGCTTAAAACCTGCATCTTACCCTCATTCTCTAGCATGGTTCTCTAATCGCAATTACATGTCGGGTCAGGTGACAGGTCTAAACCCCGGCAGGTACTCTGTCCATCTCAATCAAGTATTAGTCCAAATCCTTTCTTTTCATGCATTCCTCTTGCTTCCTATTAGTAACAGTCGACATTGCTCCCCTTTCAATATGCTTTTTTGTGCCTCTAAAAGCACCACTCTAGCCTGCACATTGCCCATATGTTAGAAATGGCATCCTTGTCGTGGTTTTCCCCTGTATTTTTGCCTCTGCCGCCTGTGTTTTTGCTGTGTGCTGGACTTTGTTTTTGCTGGTTTAGATGCTTTGGGCACTTTGCCACTGCTGATCAGTGCCAAACTGCAAGTGCTCCCTCTGTAAATTGGAAGCATGGATTAGTGTCTCCATGATTGGCATGTTTTGACTTACTACTATGTCCCTAGTACAGTGCACTGTGTGTGTTCAGGGCCTGTAGGTAAAATACTGGTAGTGGGCCTACAGCACTGATTGTGCCACCCACACAAGCAGCCCTGCAAAATGTTCTCAGACCTGCCACTGGAGTGTCTGTAGGCAGTGTCTACTGCCATGTCGACATGGCAAGTGCACCTACTTGCCAGGCCCTAACCTTCCCTTTTTTACATGTGAGCAGTGCTTAATTTGTGCCGGTGCTTTTCGTCTCCAGAGGCCGAGTCCCGGTGAAGCAGTACTGCGAGTATGCGGTGAAGTCAGAGTGTTGTGGCAGTGGCTGTGAGAGCCAATAAAAATAGTCACATTGATCACATATGATATTATATGATTCATTACTGCTTCCAGACCGTCTGAATCTAAACATAATTTATTTATTTTTCCATTGCCAAATCCAATATGATCCACATTCAAGTTCAACTGGTCGTGACAATGCGCATTGCGAATTTGCCTTAGTTAGGCAGCTACTGGCCACTAAGGGCCAGATGCATCATACATCCATTTTGCGATTCCTTATTAGCGAAAAATAAGGAATTGCAAATAAGGAATAGCAAAATGGAATGCATCAAGCAATCACTACAAAAATAGCAATTCCTTAGAATTCCTTAATTGCGACTCGCAAGTTGCACCCCGGAATTTGATCTGTGCACATATGTTACGCACACATATGCCCTTAGGGCATGTGTGTGCGCATCATGAAACTTTGAAAAATGCACAAAAGTGCTTTTTTCTAAGTTTTTGCAAATTACCATGAAGTTGTACTTCGTGGTAATTTGCGTGCCCTATTAGCGAATTCGCTATTTTTGAAACTTTCATGCATTGCATTTAAGGAATCTCAATTTGAGATTCCTTAAATGCAAACAATCGCAATTTAGCGAATTCTCTATTTGCGATTTTTGCATTTGGGATGATGCATCCCGAATGCAAAAATACCGGTCGCAAAGGGGCAGATTCTGAGAATCTGCCCCTTTGCGACCGGTTTTTAGCTTGATGCATCTGGCCCTAATTCAGTGTTGCCGGTGGGCGGGAGACTGATTGCCCTCAATTTAGGCTGGATTCAGTTCTGCGGGCCCCGTAGGGCTGTGCGGCAGGCAGCGTGTGTAGATTATTTTAAAAATGCCACGTCCCAGCACACCAACACCCCGCCATGAGACATCAGCGAGTGGTAACTGGTGGTTAGCCTGACGAGTGACGACAACGATGTCGAGTTATCGATTAATAAAGCAGACAGCCACTGCCACCACCTCCTAACAGTAAGTTTGGCAACCAACGCTGCTTTTTTTGCTTGAGCATGGCCGTGGCGGTGGTGTGTGATGTGACAGCCTCGGTCACTGTGGTAGCTCCGGCTCCCACACATGAAGAATCGATTACACGGGGCTCCAGTAGAACAGGCCAGCTGACCTTTTTTCCACTGACAGGCATGGCAGAGTAAAGTGTTTGTGTGTGCAGCAGTACTGGTGTGCAGCACAGACAAATCATTTAACTGAATTAACTCAGGGCGGTTGGGTGCGTCCTGGGTCATCAGCACAGGGTTAACTGGTTCCATGTTGATGACGGAACCGCTCCGTCATCAGCCGCGGTGGCGCTGTGCTGATGACAGAGCGGTTCCGTCATGGACCAGCCGCCGCGCCTGCGTGGCGCTGAATTCGCACCTGCGCGGCGCGTTCTATTGAGCGGGGCGGGCCATGACGGAACCGCTCCATCATGAGCACAGCTCACCCGTGGCTGGTGACGGAGCGGTTCCGTCACCAGCATGCGCCCGCAGCTAGCCCCCCCCCCCCCCGCCCCCCTAGCGCTGCGGCGGAATAGCCGCTGCAGCGAAGGGGTTAAATGGCACCAGTGCGGTGAACCACAGGCTAGCCGGGAGAGGGTTTAATCATGTACTTAAAAATGCGCAAAACATATAAAAATACAAAAAGAGTTTGTAGTCCTCTTCTAGATCAGACAGTTATCATAATAGGACCGGGGTTAAAGCTCTGCCCGGCCCCTGCGGTTCTTAAGTTCCAGCCTTCTCCTCCTGGCAGTCAGTGGCATTGTATTGCACACGGTGCCCGGGCCCAGAGGCTGCGAGCCTTGATTGCTCAGGGCAGGCCTTGGACTTGTCACTCCTTGGTTCACTTTACAGTCACTTTGTTCATATGCGTATGAACTGAAGTGCAGGCGCAGGCGCAGGCACCGTGTGTAAGTACAATACCCTAATGGAATTGATTTGTTTTTAATTGAGGCCGTTTTTATAAATGAGGCCATTTCAGAAATGTATTTGAAGCATCATTCAAGTAAGGCCATCAGAGAGGTGGAAAGGGATATTTATCTAAAATCCTCACATTGGGTGCCAAAGGGTTCTTTCACAGGACAATAGGACATCAATATGCCAAGGGCACCCTAGTCTAAATAATGCTTGATAAAATGAAATCTATTTGGACTGTTTTTAATGATGCATATCTTTTAGAAGACCCTTTATCATTCGGAGTAAGAAGTTTTATGTTTAGGACTCTGGACCAAGGCACTAAATGACATAAGACTAAGGATGATATTCACCAGAAAGTGGCGGAGAGAGGCGTTAGTCTTCTTGGCTTAACGCCTCTCTCCGCCATTTCGGAAAAGTAAGGCTGCACCATATTCACAAGGAGTTAGTGCAGCCTTGCTTTTCTCCCTGCGATGGTGCTAAGTTTCACAACTTAGGGCCAACGCAGGCCCCCTTGCACCAGAGTGCGAGGGTTTCTGCAAGTAGGGAGGTTTGTTTATGTGCAGGAAGGTGACCCTTCCTGCACAAAAACAAACCTAAAATGCCAGTTTGTAACTTACATGCGTGCTGCTTCATGCAGCACAAATGTAAGTTACAAAATGGCATTTAAAAAAAAAGGTTTGTTTATGTACAGGAAGGGGCACCTTCCAGTACATAAACAAACCATGGTATTTTGCATTTTCCATGTGTGCTGTAAAAGGCAGCACACATGGAAAATGCAAAAACGAGGAGAAATAAAGCATTTCTCCTCGTATCGCCAACTTAAGACCAGGGTTTTCCTGGTCTTAAGTTTGACGTTAGCTCCTATTTACGCTGCCCTTGTGAATAGGGGGCAGCGTAAATATCAATCAGTGTTGCAGTGGAACGCCCACCACAACGCCTACTGCAGGCCCCTTTCACGCTAAACACAGCCTAAAAGGGGGCCTATTCACAAGGCAGCGTTAAGCCACTTTAAGTGGCTTAACGCTGCCATGCGAATAAGGCAAGTCCACTATCACCACCACAACGTCACTATCATGAAGGAAAGTTTGCTGTGAATACTGAAGAAGAAAAACATGGGGACCAAAAATAGCTGAAGTGGCAACTAACGCTACGAAAAAATGTAAATCATATGTGTTGCAAATCGTCCATTTCATATTGGCTTCTTATTGGCTGCTTGTACTGGTGCAAGGACTGGCACTGCTGTGGATGGCCACAACAGTTACTGAGTTCTGCATCACCCTGTTTAAGGAAACTAATAATGGTTAAAGGTGTAATACCAATGTATTAATGGTCCAAAATAGAACCCTGGACGGTTTGAAGCCTTGTTGGGGCTTATAAGTGAAGTAGTGTGGCTCACTGGTTAGAGGCGGCAGACCCGAGAGCAGAGGACGGCCCGGGACCAGGGTTCGATTCCCGGCGCGGCAGGTTTCTGGACCAGGGTCAGCGGACTCGATAATTCTCTCGCCTCGGTGCCCACTCTGATCAGCGATCACACTCGGCAACTCTGGGCATTAGCTTGCCTCATCTTCACTAACGGCCCCACCAGACCGCCGGGGATGCCTGGTCTCACCCTGGAGATACCCATTAAGGGACCATCTCTCAGGGAAGCCAGGAAGGGTTTTGCAGCGGTCGAAGCGCCTTGGGACCCTACGGGTAAGTAGTGCGCTATATAAATGCCTATACATTGACATTGACATAAGTGAGGTGCAACTTGAGTCCTATGAGATAGCTGTGTCATAATACAGTTTACATCTCTATACAGACTGGCCATATTGTAGACCTGATGCATGATTTTAAAATGGAGGGTGACGCTGATCAAGCCTGTCTAGTGCTGTGTGTGGATAAACAGGCACTGTAGAGTCTATTGGTCATCCCTGAACTTCAGACAGCTCTGATATAAATCATAGACCGTGGCTACCTACTACAAAAATTAGGAGTGCCATGATACTTATGTATAGAGCTAGGACAACATATGCCACTTGTAGGTGGCTAATAACAGAATTACAATTTTAGAGGCTACTTGGTAAATCTTGATGGAAACCCCAACTTTTTGTGTTGCACCACTACTTCTACTGCAGCAGACAAACCATCCCAATTACCTATATACAAAGTTGTGATCTGTCTTCAAAGAATACAAATGCCCTCCATCCAAGTTGATGAGTTGATGTAATTAATACTGCTGCCATGATTGTGTTTCTAGGCTGTAAAGAGAAGACTCAAAAAATCAAAGGAGGGAGTGAAGAGAGAATTGTCCTCCTCTTGATACTGTTTTCCAACATAGGGATTCTGCCATGTATTATGTGTATATATATGCACCCATGTGTGTGCTGCTATTTTTATTTAAAGTGTTTAGTCATACGTGAAAATGGTGCAAAAGGATCAGAGCTCCTTCTCTCAATTTGTGGGAAGAGCAATGTTTCAAAAAATTGTAAGATACCCCTCACACACTGAAACCTGATTCAGTGTCATGCTTCATCACTGGGGTCTTCCCGCCCCTCTACGGGACGGGGCATGCTACGACTTATGTAGACGCAGGAGCACCGTATTCAGTGATTGGTGAGTATGTGTAGTGTGTGGGAACGTGAAAAGAAAATGTGAAATGGTTAAAAAGTCTCTGGCTAGTGGAACGAAAAAACGTTATTGTCTTTCCTGGCTGAGAATAGTAAAAATGGGGAGGTGTAGATGGTGTACTATAATGAGTCAGCTCCTACAAGTTCGACATGTTCCAGAAGCCATCCCTTTGGCTTTCTTCCTCAGGACCAAAAAAACGATCCCTGTAACACCTCAATGGGTGATAAAATAAATGTACATATGCCTAATAGTCACAAACACTGTCCATTGTTCCCTGTTATGGGAGCAGAAAAATATACCACTTATACATCTTAAAAAACCTGAAAAGAAAAACATTTTGGATAAATTATGACTTTCATTATTTATCTTTTTTATTCACATCACCATCACGTGGAAAGTTTTAAGCTTTAAGTTTTAAGCTTTTTTGTGATATATTTCTCCTATGCAACCCTGTTGTAGGTACTGGTACCATTTGGTAAGTATCCTCTACTCATAAATCTAAAAGGACACTCCTTGTGATTTCTAGTGCCCAGTATCACATTTATTCAATACTCTTTCATACATATGTATCTCCTAGCAAGATACATCCTATGTTACAATACATTCATACATAAAGGAAGTATTTGTACACTCCTATTGTTCCTCAAAAGGTTACAGATTGATGTTCACAGCAATCAAGCACTCGCATTCATACTCCCATGATGAGCTTTGGAAAAATGGGAGATGTTTAGCAAAAGTCTGTGGACTCGTACTTTTTAAACTGTGATCTTATGGTGTGTCTTTTTTTAAATAAAAATGGTATTCATGCTCTCAAAAGGACGTGCCATAGTAATACATACTTTAGAATTTAATCGTTATCGCTCCATGAGCTCACACAAGCGGCGTGCGGCGTAAGTTCGCAATTGCGAACATGTAGGTGCGGCGGGCAGCAACAATCTCGCACTCGCGAAATTACAAAATTTGCAATTCTTGCACAAGAAATCCACTAGCAAGCAGCATAGACCTTCTCAAAATGATGATTTTTATCAAAATAACTCCTCAGGTTGACATTTGCCTGCCCTTTTTTGGATTTGAGGCCTTTTGACTTTCTTTGGATCACTTTTGGATTAGAAATCAACTTTCACAAGTAAGTTTGTTTGGGACATTACATTTGCTGTTCTGCAGAAAAAAGAGTTTTGCTAAACTGAAAGCACTCAGCAGGTGCAAAATTTAAATTCATCATTAGTAACCATTCCCTGTAGTGCTTCCTGACTGGGGCCCCTCCAGAGTTCAGTTGCTAGTTGCAACAATTGTATGACCCTGCTCTGACCCTCACAGCCGTATCATAGAATAGCTACAAGTAGGCCACAAAGGTCCTGGAAAAAAAATTGCACTGCAACAGAAAGCAAATTACAGATAAGGAAGCAGGTGCCAGACTGGAATTTTAAAACAGTGACACATTAATAAATCAACCCCAAATTAATTCATGTCAGTTGAAGCAGGGCAGGTGTGCTTGCTTTTTCCCCCTATAATCAACAGTGATGATGATGAACCAGAGGGTAGCATTGATGTACCAGAGGGTGGCATGGGTGAAACAGAGGGTGGCAGTGTTGAAACAGAGGGTGCTGTGAGCCTGTGATGATGAACCAGACGTAGAAACAACATAGTCGCGACCGTTGCGTGCCCACAAGTAAGTTTGCAATTGCGAACTGGTACAAAATCCTCGCGAACTGGCAGAAACCCTTGCGAACACTATAAAAACAAAAAAATCCGCAAATTCGCGAGAATTCGCAGATTTAGCAGATTGCGAGTTCGCAAATACGCAAATTCGCAAACGCCAGATTCGCAAAATTCGCCCATGCTTAATAATCATGTTTTTCGGTGTCTGGTAGTCCCAATCGGTGTCGAACAGGACATCTTCTATGAGGTTGAGGGTCTCGTTGTGGGGAAGGCTCATATATAAGCTCTCCACATCACAACTTATCAATAATTCTCTTTCTGGGTTAAATGTTTGCCCTTCTAACAATTGCAGGACATCTTTGGTGTCTTTCAGGTACGTTGAAGTTTGTTGTACAAGTGGTCTTAAGAAAGTATCTGCAAATTTAGAGACTGGTTCCAAAATGGATCCAATTCCAGACACTATTGGACGTCCCGCTGGGGAGACCAGATTTTTGTGGATTTTTCGTGTAGTGTACAGGTAAGGTGTTCTTGGCGTAGTCATGGTTAGAAAATCCCCTTCCCTCTTGGCTGCTAAGGCAATATTTTACTTCTCATCTAATTTCCATTGAAATCAATGAAAAGTGCATGACGAGTTACCCTTGTCATTAGCAGCCAAGAGGTTATTAGATATCCTGCCTCTTCCACCATACTTGCTATTTTCACTCGTATTTGCTCCTGGTTGAGGACCTCCGTAGTTCCTTTCATCGTGGAGGAGGCATAGGCACTCTTGGTCATACTTCTCAACTGATTGTATTACAATCACCCCTTCTTTACCGGCTGGTTTTATTACCAATTACAGGTTGTTTGCTAGTTCTCTGAGTGCCTCATTTTCCTCTCTGGTTATATTGTAGAAAACCCTGTTGGTTCCTGGATCTATTTCTTCCAGATCTTTCATGACAGCTTTTTCGAAGACGATCAGTTCTACTGGTAGATTGGCTTCGGGTGGAGTGAAAGTAGATTTTGGCCTCAAACCAGTGTCTCCATCCTGCTGGTCATTTTGTTTGTCTTTGAAAAAGATGAATAATGACACCAAAATTTATTCGAAGGCACTGGCTGCAAGATTTGCAAGAATTATAAGTAACTTGGTTAGTGATAACCAACATGGGTTTATTCCTGGTAGAGGGACAACTCACCATATTAGAAAAGTTATAACTTTATTTGATGTGGCGGAAGTAGCAGGAGACCCGATGGCAGTTATGCTTTTGGATGCAGAAAAAGCATTTGATCGGGTCTCCTGGCAGTATTTGTGGCAGACCCTAGCTAGAGTTGGGATTAGAGGAGGCTATTTGAAAGCAATTCAGACTCTATATATGGATCCAGGTGCAGCATTAAGGATAAACGGGGGTATAACTGGTCAATTTAAAATCAAGAGAGGAACTCGCCAGGGATGTCCTTTCTCTCCCCTGCTATTTGCCATCTATATGGATCCCTTAATGCGGAAGATAGAATCAGCACCAGAGATCACCCCAGTCAATACAGCTCTTGGGCCATGCAAGATATTAGCCTATGCTGACGACGTTGCGGTGATAACACCTTGCCCTACGGAAGCAACTACATTTGTAGAGGCCGAGGCCTTAAGATTTGGACAAGTCTCAGGGTACTCATTGAACGCATCTAAAACCCAGATTATTAAAAATTCTTTTACACCTTGTGAAGATAGAAGAGTAGTGCCGGCAGGGAAATACCTCGGAATTAATATTATGTCTAATTTAGATAGTTT
This sequence comes from Lissotriton vulgaris, assembly GCF_964263255.1. Classification (NCBI taxonomy): domain Eukaryota; kingdom Metazoa; phylum Chordata; class Amphibia; order Caudata; family Salamandridae; genus Lissotriton; species Lissotriton vulgaris. The sequence continues at coordinate 317,513,891 of NC_141693.1, read as the reverse complement.
GGTGGATAATAATATTGCCCCAGTAATCGAAAAGGCAAGAAAAGATTTGGATCGTTATGAGAACTTACATTTATCATTAGTTGGGCGAGTTAATATTATTAAAATGCTGATCTTACCCAAACTGTTGTATCTTTTTAGGGCAATCCCTCTTCTAATTGAAAATAAGTGGTTTAAAATTTGCGAAAGTATGGTAAATCGTTTTATTTGGGCTAGAGGTAAAACCCGGAGGGCATTGAGGTATATGTCCCTTCCCAGGGAGAGAGGGGGGTGGTCACTGCCGGATCTAAAGGTATATTATTGGGCTGCAGCAATACAAGGAATGGTTGGATTAATTGGGGGGGCTGAGATGGATGGATGGGATAAGACAGGCTCGCTGGCTATATATGGTTTAGCTCTGGGTACAAATGCTGAAAATATTTTTTTAAGATTTACTGATGGAAGTTACTTTAAAAGAACACGTTTCAAGATAATTATGGCGGCCTACAGCATATGGAAAGGATTTTCCCAAAAAGTTGGAATAGGGAAATACAGTGTATATACTAGATTCAAAAATAATCCCTCATTACCTAGGGCTGTGTTCTCAGGAATGGTATATGAGGAATGGGAGAGTCGAGGTATAAGAATGATTGGTGATATGTGGGATGATAATGGCATCTTACAATTTATAGATTTGAAAAACAAGTATATGTTAAACACAAATCATTTCTTTAAATACCTTCAAATAAGGAGTTGTATATTAAATAAAAAAGGGGGAGCTCTAGGCTTTGGGAGGAGTATAATGATGGATCTCATACAAAAAGGTAATGACTGTACTATAAAAAGATTTTATTTAGAAATGACAAAGTTAAAAAAGGATGATCTTGACAAATGGATAATTAAATGGTCCTCAGATTTAGATATAGCTAGAGAAAGAGATATTTTCACTGAATCAATTGAGATGGGATGTAAATTACTATGCTCAGCGTCTCTTCAGGCCCAGCACTACAAGAGCCTGTATCACCTGTATTATACGCCATGGAAAATTGCTCAATGGGGGGCTGTGTCGGGCATCTCGTGTTTTAGATGTGGCAGTATGGAGGCCAATTTGTTACATATTTTCTCTACTTGTCCACACTTAGATAAGATAAAACAAGATATCGGGAATTTTTTCCGGAATGCCTTAGACACAACAATAGAGTTGGACTCAGCAACTATTTTGTTGGGAATATCCCCCAACGGACAAATTAATTGTAAATATTTTCTGTTTGTAGCAATGTCGATTTTTAGACTGCTTGTGGCCTCAACTTGGTTAGATCCAAATCCTCCCACGTATCATCAATGGCTAGGAAAAACTTTGTCAATACAAAAATTGGAAACAGCTATTTACTCTAGGAAAGGGAGAAAGGGTAAAAAGCTGGGTATACAAATCTGGGGTCCTTTGATTCAATGGAAGGCTGGAACTGAATAAGGTATTTTGAGGAATGTATGTATTATGGAATGTTAACATATATTATTTGTATCCGTATATATTATGATAGGATCTGTATGTAGTATGTATATTGTAATATTTCACTTTCCCTTTTTCTTTTGAATATGTAGTTGAGTATGTGGCTGCCTTATGAAACTTATTGTGTCTTGTCCATGTAATGGGGGAGGGGGGGGGAAATAAAATGTGGGGAAAAAATTTATCAATAAAAATATTAAAAAAAAAAAAAAAAAAAAAAAAAAAGATTTGAAACTTAAGTCTCCTCGTGAATTCTATCATCTCTTTGCATAATTGGAATTTTTCCAATTTTGCCGTTGGTACAAAGCATATTCCTTTTTCTAGGACTTTGATCTGTTCCGGTGTTAGAATGTGGTTTGTAAGGTTGACTACCGGATTCATTTCTTGCTAGTTGAGGCCCCTGTCATGCTCTTTTTTGCCATCCATATCTGTTCTTCGTTTTGTGGAGCCAATGAACATTGTTCCCTCTCTGGTTCCTCCCTGTGTTTCTCCCTTGGCGTAACCCTAAAAAATGGGGCTGTTCATAGAAGGGGTAAACCTGCGGAGGGTAGTTCCATTGAGAGTAGGCTCCTTGTTGATGTAGGTTTATCGGAGGTCCTAAGGGGTGCATGGGGTTTTTAAGATATACAAGTGGTATATTTTTATACTCCAATAACAGGGAACAAAGGACAGTGTTGTGAATATCAGGCATATGTACATTTATTCTATCACCCATTGAGGTGTTACAGGAATAATTTTTTTGGTCCTGAGGAAGAAAGCCAAGGGGATGGCTTCTGAAACATGTCGACCTAGTAGGAGGTGACTCATTATAATACACCACCTACACCTCCTCATTTTTACTATTCTCAGCCAGGGAAGACAATAAAGTTTTTTCGTTCCACTAGCCAGAGAATTTTTAACCATCTCATATTTTCTTTTCACAATCACACACACTACACATACTCACCAATCAGTGAACAAAGTGCTCCTGCTTCTACGTAAGTCGTAGCACGCCCCGTCCCGTAGAGGGGTGGGAAGACTCCAATGATGAAGCATGACACTGAATCAGGTTTCAGTGTGTGAGGGGTATTTTACCATATTCTGAAAAATTGCTCTTCCCACAAATTGAGAGAAGGATACTGATCCATTTGCACCATTTTTCACTATTGATTAAACACTTTAAATAAAAATAAAAATAGCAGCACACACATAGGGGCATATATATTCACATAATATGCGGTAGAATCCCTATGTTCTAAAGAGAAGACAGCAGTGTTGTTTAGTGCAGCAGTATTTATGTACAAACTTGTATGAAATGTGCGTTATTCATTTAACTTATACAAGTTAGCAATCGGAAGTAATGCACATAAGGTGATGGCACTGCAGGACATGCAGTGGTGGCCACAACTTGTGATTCACATTTGGGATTCTTGCACTGCTGCTGTCACTGCTTCCTGTTGTTTAAGTGTTCTTTGCGTTAGAGAAGTTTGTGCTCTTGTTGTCAGAGCTATACCTGTGTTATATGCTGCTGAAGCCAAAGCGATTGACTCTATGAGGGAGAGAGGTGCAGGGTGCAAAGAGGTGGAACACGTGTGCAAAGAAGGGCATGTTTCCTTACTCCACATAGGGGTTTGCACAGGTGGCTGTGTATGTTGTCTGTGCATGTTGCATGTGTTTTGATTTGTGTCTGGCTTGGCTGCTTTAAAGCTGAGTTGAAAGAGGGCATAGGGTGGTAAAGCTAGTTAAACCTGCATCTAATTCCCAGAAGCCCAGCGGTTTTGCACCCTCAAATTTCCTTAGAGCCCTCTTTTTACACTGTGGCATTTAAACATGTTTGTATATGTGATACAATGTTTTTCTTCCTGACCCTTCTTGCACTTAATACAATACAATCCACGTACTGGAATACCGGGAACTCCTTTTAGGACAATTGAATGCTCATGACCATGACCAGTAATGACTGGTATAGATCTACAACATTCCAATGTTTCCAGCATTATGGAGCTTGCCTATTGTTCCTCCTTGTTTATTTTAGAACATCATATTATCATTCAGCTGAATGCTCTAACAGCTTTATTGCCCTTCTGTGTATGTCAATACTGCTTATTAACCGCTTAACTGTGGCGGCAATTCTGCCACGGTGCAGCGGTTTAGCTGAGTGGGCGGGGCCACGACGGCCAATGGACATGCGCAGCACTACAAAGGTAGTGCGCGCGATGGCCGTTGCCCATCAGAAGCCGTGAAGGGGATAAAGGGCCGCCCTCTTCCTTACAGGCCTGAGATTTGGGCCTTAAACTCGGGTAGGGGGCCTTTAACAGGAAGCATAGACATTGGCAAAGTAATATACTATCTCTGGTGCAGGAAGCAGCTTGGTTACTTTGCAGCAGAGGCTGGGGATGAGTAAAGAGGGAACAGCCAGGCCTGGAAGGAAGTGCTCTTCTCTTGGCAGCTCGCAGTGGAGAGTTTCATTTGCCAGGTAGTGAAGTCCTTCTGCTCTCGTTGCAGTGCACCCTTCGCCCAGTGACACTGACACCCACTGCATAGCTGCTAAGATTTCATATTCCTATTAGTGCCATATGCATAATTTCAGTCAATTCAGTGTAATTAAGAGTGACATTTCAACGACAATGGATGACACTTTCTGGCGAGCAAAATCAAGCAATGAAGACGAAAGAAACATAAATATCAGACATTGCACCCATTTGTGCATCGAGATTGTCTGAATGATCTGCTTTGAGCTGAATCGTCACCCTTTATTAAAGCATCCGCTACATGAAGGCCCCAAACAGGCTGTTAACCTTTGAGCGATGTCTGTAATATTTAGGGCAACTCTCTGAAAATTGTTCCAGCGCCACTGGCCTGGCTACCTTTGTTTGACATTTTCATGCTTTGTGGCCTGGGTGCTTATGTCAGGTCGTCATCATTTACAATTGACTATGCTTTGAAAGGTAATATAATGGAAAATGTGTTGTGCACCATTTTGGTCTTTCTTTTTACAAAATGTTCTTGAGGGGAGAATTCCCCCCCAAACACCTTTAGCAGTCGTTGAGCTCGCTACGCTCTCTTGACCGTATGGAGGCTGGTCTAACAAAACTTGCCAGGGCTGCTTTTGGTTCCCAGTTCGGCCCTGAGTATTGATTAATTAATAGTTTTTGTGAATCACAGTGTGTTCCTAACTCTGCACACTGCCACCACCTCAAGCTTTTTCAGTAATACCAGAAGCCAAAGCTTAAAAGTGAGGCAAACGTTAAAAGACTTTGTGTGTCTTTCGAGGGAGCATAGACTCTGTTAGAAATGACATACCCTATCCCAGTATTGACTCCAAATCGGCACATAGAACACTGGAATATTTCAAGTATCCCTTTTCAATGCATTAGTCATTTTAACTAATTTATTCCAAAATTGTGCTTTAAATGCACTTTTGATTTAATCTTTTTCAAAATGTTCACAGGGCAGGGGAACCTCCTATCAAAACCTTACTATGAGGTAGGCACCCTTGTTGAAATTCAGATCGGGTATTACATCTGACTTTTAGCAGTGCCAGTTGAGGATGTGGGTGGAGCCAATAGAGTAAGTGGGTTGATCCAGTGGAGGAAGTGGGTGGAGCCGGGGGAAAGTAGGTGTGGCCTCCGACAAACATTTGAGCACCTGGGCTTCATATTTTACAAATTAAGCACTGCATGATGTGAGACGCCCCTAAGGTAGGCCCAAGGTATCCCTGTGGGCAGGGTACAGTGTCTGTGAAAGGTAGGACATGTTTTGATGTGTGTAACATGGCCTGATAGTGAACTACAGGGAATTTCGTGTTTCACTATTGAAAGGCTATCTGTCCTATAGGATAGAATGGGAGTTTATTATAACATCTTATAAATGTAACTTTCCGTGGGGACACAATAGGAAGGTAAAGTTTAGTATGCCTGAGCTGAAAATATAAAGATGTATCTTTTAGTAAGGATGATTTTTACATTCTGTGTTTGAAAATACCACTTTTAGAAAGTGGGTATTTGCTTGCTTAGCCATCCTGTGTGCCTCTGCTGGTTTGTTAATTGGCTGTCTGGCTTTGGAGAGACAGGGTCTGGGGATGTGCATTCACTGTAGACAGCCGCTGGAGGGTTGAGGTGTGTCCTGTCTTTTCTGGGCTGGGCTGAATAGACCTAGGCTGCATTTACAGTAGGGGAGGAAGATTCCTTTCAAATGAATGGGCCTGGTCTGCCTTACACAATGCTGTTTTCACCTCCTGTCGGAAAGCTAGACCAGGGAGGACAGAACTGGTTTTGACTGAGCAAAGAGCCTCTCTGACACCAGAGAAAAAAGAGTAATGGAATATAAATATTGGGGCCCAGACCCCCAGAACTTTAGAATACTTCTGGACTCAAGGGGAACCTCTGCCAAGGAGAAAAGCTGGGAAAGCTGAAGGAGAAGGACTGTCCCTTTGCTGTGTGCTGTCTGGGGCTGGCCTGCAGTGGCTCTTTCTGGCAAGGAGAGGACAAAGACTTTGCTGTGTATCCTGCTTGAAGAAGATCTCCAAGGGATTGAAGTAGGGCTTGCCTCCTGTTCTGCAGTCTCAGAGCCACAAAGACTTCACCACCAGCTCCCCTGAACTTCTTGCTGGGCGTTCTAACCTGCCAAGAGGTGCCTGTTTCTGAGTTGGGCCTCTGGAGGTTGTTTCTACTGTTGGGAGCTGGAAAAGAGACACAACTACAAGAACAGTGACACATCCACACCTGTTTCCGACGCCTCACCGAAGAAACCGACACAGCGCCTGCCTGCAGCAGAAGAAATCGATGCACGCTGAATCCCATGCACTGATCTCCGAAGTCTGAGATCACCGCAGCGATTCTGATGAAGGCCCTGCTGTTCAGCTGAAAGAACCAACCAACTCATAGTGGGACTGTGGCTGGTGAGATCAACGCAGCAACTTTGCTGCCTCTGCCGCATCGAGAACCGATGCACCCCTGATCCCAACGTGAGTAAAGTCTACATCAACGCCGGGCTGCCGTAAGAAACCGGCGCATCACCTCCTGGCACAGTAGGAAACTGCCTCATCACCTCCCCTTCAGTAAGGAACCAACACATTACCTCCCCTGCGTGGCAGTAAGGAACCGACTCATCACCTACCTGGAATAGGAACTGATGCATCACCTTCCCTTGGCGTAAGGAACCAATGCATCACCTTCCCTTCAGCTGTTTTTGTTTATGATTTTGACGCATTCAAGGTTCTTTATGTTGAAAGTGTTGCAGCTATAGTTTGATATGGACAGAGCAGTTTTTACCTTCTAAAAGTCATATTTTTATTATTGTATTGTGGATTTTTGTCATCTTGGTCTTGTTTGGTTTAGATAATTTTTCTAAACTGGTGTGGTGTCCATTTGTAGTGTTTTCACTGTATTACTGTATGTTTGCACAAATGCTTTGCACACTGCCTCTGAGATAAGCCTTTCTGCTTGTGCCAAGCCACCAAGGGGGTGAGCAGAGGTTATTTTAGAAGTGTATCCCCCTTACCCTGACTAGGAAGAAGGGTCCCTACTTGGACAAAGGTGCAAACCTTTGCCAACTAGAAACCTCCATTTCTAACAGCATATTATCCCAAATTTCCAAAAGCAATGGTCTGTAGGTTGTGACACTTTCATCACTACTGACTCACCTTCGAAAACATAGATGCCAAGTTTCCAATCCCCCTGTCTCCCAACCACATGTGTGCCTCATGTTCTCAAAAGAGGGGTACGATAAGAAATACCACACAATAGGTGTGAAGCTTCCCTGAGCTGATGCATGGTCAGAAGTGTGGTGAAAACACAATTCAGTCTACAGTAAGAACCGCATTGGAATAAAAAGGAAACTGCCTGTCATTTGTGTGTTATTCCCTCCACACATCTGCCATTCTCTTTTTTTAAACAATCTTTATTGCAGATTTTTGTTAACTATACATTTGGCCCAACCCCCCACCCACCGCCCCCCAGGAGACCATGTGGTAATTATACAATCAAACATAAGTAGATACAAATTACAGCTCAATAATTTGTTGAGGATATATGTACAGATGTAGAAACAAAAAGAAAAAAGAGAAGAGAGGAGTACATAAACAGGAAAGGAGAGAAGAAGATAATTTTATATAATATCAACATATTCCGGTTTCTAATTTCTCCGATTATTCCCCCTAATCATTCTCTTCTATCCAGTCAAGTTGGGGACCCCAAATCTTCATTCCTCTTCTACGAGTATTATACCCTTTGTTTCTATAGATAGCAACTTCAATGCTACATGTTGCCAGCAGTCTGGCCCTCCACTGTATATATGACGGTGGTATTGGATCAAGCCAGGCTGACGCAATACACAGACGAAGCACCCCCATCGCGACAAAAATTAACCCCTGAATCTGTTTTGGCCTTTCATTGTTTGACACCCCCAGCATGATTTCTGATGTTGTGATGTTTACCTCGTAATGCGCTATCTCTGTGAGAAAGCTTGATATTTCAGCTATTAGATTGGTTAGCGAGTCACAGGAGGCAAACATGTGAATGGCATCTGCCGCTAGGATTGAGCAGCGTGGACAAGTTGTGCCTTTCCCAGTTCCCCACTTAGCTATTTTAGATCGGGTATAATACAATGAAAAATAGGTCTTATAATATTGTGCTTGAAGCCTTATGGACATAAGGCATGAAAGTGACATTTCATATGAATATGCCAAACTTTGGTTAGATAATCCAAGTTTGGTCTGCCATGCTATTATATGTTTGTTCATGTCATCTGGTAACAATATATTCATAGCCCCATAGATTTCACCAATTTTTGAGGGCGTTTCCCTATATAAGTTACCTATGAAAGAACACGGTTGAAATTTGATCCGGCCACCCCCTTTCTTCAATAAAAAATCTCTCACTTGAAGAAATTAAAAAAAATCCCTATTAGGAATATTGAAATCTAACTTTAATTCGGCAAATGATTTAAATCCATTAGTCGAGAAAAAACAGCCAAGATGGGTAATCCCCAGATCATTCCATTTCTTTATATAATTGTCGTGGAAGATCTCAGGAAGATCTGAGTTCTGATTTACGGGAGTGTAATAGGAATAGCGCCCTATTCCTAATAGTTTTTTAACATTCCCCCAGACTTTGCTAACATTATTGATAGTCTTAAATTTGATTTTTTTGAAATACCCGTCATTAACATGTCGCCATAGGCATCCACCGGCCCCTTCCCCCAAGATAAGTTCTTGTGGTGTTAATATATTGCCGCTGCCTCGGTTACAAGTTATAAGACTCAAGCTATACCTTAATACTGTGGCCCAGTAGTATAACTTGAAGTTGGGGAGAGCCCGACCTCCACGTTCTCTTGAATTAGTGAGCCACAGCAATGCCCTGCGCGGTCGATTATATCCCCAGACAAATCTAGAAAACAATGTATCTATATTTTTAAATACCTGTGGGGAAAATTCTAAACTAATAGCCTGATAAGTGGATCTATATTGATGCTGACAATGCACTCTATAGCAGCACAGATGCTGACCCCCAGATATGTCGCCTTTTCAGTTACTCTAAAGTCATTCATCATAATCTTGTTATTCAACACAATCTGTGTCTTACTAGCATTCAGTTTATACCCAGAGGCTTCACCAAAGAGTAGTGCTTCTGTTTCTATCACACTTATAGCATATATAGGGTGCCCTGTAACAATGGCGATGTCATCAGCATATCCTAAGCATTTTGTATCCATATCTCGTACTAGGATAGGACGAATTAGTGCATTATTTTCCAACCTCCGGATAAATGTATCTATATAGATAGCGAATAGGAGGGGTGAGCAAGGGCACCCTTGTCTAGTCCCCCTAGTAATAGTGAAATTTTCTGACAATATCCCGTTGATCAAGACACTGGCTCTAAGGTTTACATACAACGGTTTAATAGCAGTTATAAATTTTTCACCAATACCACAGTTTGCCATTGCCGCACACAGGAACTTCCAGGAGACCCTATCAAACGCCTTTTCTGCATCTAGCAGGATGAGTGCCATAGGGTCTCCTGTAGTTCCCGTGTAGTCAAAGAGAGAAATAACTCTTTGTACATGGTCGATAGTAGACCTTCCTGGTATAAACCCGTGTTGCCTCTCAGAGACTATTTTATGAATCAGAGGTGCCAGTCGTGATGCTAATAATTTAGAATAAATTTTGGAGTCCCCGTTTATCAGGGTAATTGGTTGATAAGATCCCATTTCCTGTTGGTTTTTATTTTTTTTAGGATAAACTACTATTTTCGCTGATGACCATGACCTCGGTGGGTTCCCCCCTTGCCCAATGGAACGAAAAAGTTCTAAAACAATCCCCCTGATTTGTGGCGCAAATTTTACATAAAATTCTGTGGGTATTCCATCCAAACCCGTTGCCTTACCATTAGGCATGGAATTCACTGATAATAGAATTTCTTCCCACTGTATGGGACCATCTAGTATATCTCGATCATCTTTATCCAACTGATCTTTGGTAGTTAGACCCAAATATAAATCGGGTTTGCGGCCCACATTATCGGTTTCATGATATAAGTTCTGATAGAACTTCTGGAAAGCAGTTCTAATATCAGAAGGTTCTACTATCAGGCCTGCTACCGGATCGATGATTTCTTTTATTAAAGTACTTGACGATTCTTCCCAGGTTCGGACAGCTAATTGGTGGCCTACCCTTTCGCTTAACTCATATGTTTTCTCTTTCTTAGAGTTTGCACTTGCAATCGCCTTTTCGATTAAAATTTCCGAGATGTAGTTCTTTGCGATTGCTACCCTACTTACAGCAGAGTGTACTTCCCTGCCTTCATGTACTGCTTTGATCAGATCCTCCTCAGCATTACATAGATTCTGATCAAGAGCTGTCATTTTTCTCCTCCTTTCTTTATTAAACCGAAGAGAAAAACGCATGGTTTCGCCCCTAATACAAGCCTTCAGGGTATCCCACACTACATCCACTGTTGCAGACCCTATGTTTTCAGACAGGAAAATCGGGATCCATGTTCTCATATATTGACAATATCCTTCATTATATAAAAGTGCCTTTTCAAACGTCCATGTATTTAGTGAGGGTTTATCTATGCCACACGTAAGGCTGAGTACTAGTGGATTATGATCCAAGAGGATTCTTGGCAGTTTTTCTATTTGGCACCCTGATTTCAAAACGTTTGACATAAACATATAATCTAACCTTGCGTGTCTTGAATGTGGGTGAGAAAAATAGGTATACCCAGGATCCCCTGGATGTTTCACTATCCATCCATCTACTAAACCATGTAACCCACACATATCTTTTAATGCTTGAAAAACTTTATGCTTCCTCCCACGAAATTTAAACTCTGGACCGCATTGGAATAAAAAGGAAACTGCCTGTCATTTGTGTGTTATTTCCTCCACACATCTGCCATTCTCAATGATGGCACAAACCCTACTAAGTGCGTTTGATCATGTACTGTAAGTATCTACTGTACAACCTATCCATCTCCTCACCCTTCACCCCACATAACACACCCTCCACTATCAGAGTAGAGGCAGGGAATTGGAGTATACCCTACTCTTAACTTTCAAAACATTGTTGCATCTTTGGTTGCAGTTGTAGAAAGACCCTCACTTGGCTCTCTATATCCTACGACCTATCCGCACCAGGGTAAAAATGGAAAACAGGGAACCTTAGGTATAATACATAGACATAGACAAAGGCAAGCTGTGCTGGCTTTCCCAATGCTTGTTTGTTCTCTGCACAAGTGCACCACACACTGCTGGAAGGGACACTTGGCCGTGGAAGCCACTGGCTACCTGCACGATCTATGGAGAAAAAACTGCCTGGAATGTGTGGTCTGTGATGATTGTATAAGATCCCACGGATGGTGTATCATGAACCTCCACCCTCTGTAGAGCTCCGACTGATGCAACCAACAAAAGATTAACCCCGCCCCTTCTTATCATGTAGGTACCCCTCCATGGAGACACCCAAATCACGTTGGAAGGCCAAGCTATTATTATGTACAGCCTTCACCCTATTGCTAACCCACTATCGATATCCGACCTCTTATTGGCAAATAAAGCACACATGCCTAGCAACTACCTGGTGGGCTTGCTTATTGCTCCTATGAACAACTTATCGTGCAGATCCTACTCCCCCCAGACACTCAAGCCCTCTTAAGAGATGAAGATTGCTGGGCAACAGAAAGAGTCAGCACTCTGCTTCTGCTCCACACGAGGCGACGCACGCGTGCAGGTCAATTACGTGCTGGCATATCAGTGGCTTGACACGTACCCTCTGTGTAGAATCATTCCGGCATGCCAGGACTCACGCCAGAGCACGCCACCAATGATTGAAGGCGCTGCAAATCATAACTCGAGAACCATCCCCCTTGCCACAAGAATGCTCCAAAGCGTGAGCACTCCTTTTAACGAACAAACCAAATTACAACCTTGACTAGAATACGGAACTGGAATCAGTTCTTGATCCACATCGGCTTGTTGTAAGCGCCCGAGTGCGCTTTTGAAGACGATCACGTCCTACCTGCGTACGGACTTCGAATTGCCACGACGGAGATAAGGTTGCGCACATGCCTATGCGCCCCTAAAGCCTATCTAGGCACCTGTAGGCTGTCGTTCCTCCCCCACCCTTGTCCTGATGAGTACATAGTAGTGCACATCTTGCATTAAAACGTCGATGATATTCCTTGGTCCAGATTAAGGCTTTGCGTGAAAAATACTAATTCATTTAAGCTGCAGAGCTATTCATTCTTCACTTCTGGCCTTCTGTTTTCTTTGTACATGTTTTAGTCACTTTGTACATAATACGCCCCACTTCTGTATCACTGAGCCAATATGTCACTTGGTCGCCCATTACATTATATTTCACCTTGCGTTTGACAGCATTTAAAATCGCTTTGTTTATAAATGGTGTAATTTATATAAAATAACCTAAAACCCACCAATTCGTGTTGTTTTCGTATTGTATATGTTTTCCTTGAATTCAAAGTGGAGTAGTTTGATGAATAACTCACTGAATTGTTCTATTGTTTAAGAAAAAGTTTTTACACCCAACAGAACCTCTGTTTTTCTTTCCACTCTTAAGAGATGAAGCACCCACTGTGTACAACCATCACCCTGTAGTAAAACATTTGCAGACAGCTGAACTTTTTTTGGGCAATTAACGAGACATGGGTTGGCAAGTCCCTGCTGTGCATGCTCTTCTCCCTTTGCACAACCATTCACGGAGAACTCACTACCTTCATACAACTATATACTTGTGTATAAAGAGGTATATATAAATATTCACACAAAAAAATAGGTTACAGGGACCATATAGTTGGTTTTAAATTTTACACACACAAAACCATAGAAATTCAGCAGTTATAAGTATACTTAGCTCAAGCAACCTAAACTCGTGCCCTAAGGTAACTATAACTCGCACCCCCACCATGCACCCTTTTCTCATCAATAATTTTACTGCAAAATTTGCTGTGATATTATTAATTATTTCATAGAAGAAGTAATCAGTGATGTAATAGTGCTAAAATAAGGGAGAGGTGTGGTGCCGCGGCCAGGGCGACTGGCGCTGGAATCTGGGGATCACTGTTCGATCCCTGGCTCTGGTGGCAGGTTAGCCCAGCACTATGTGATTCTGGGCAATAGCTTGCTTAATCTTCCCGACGGCCCCCAGCGCCTAGAGACCCTTACGGGTGATTGTCGCGCTTTACAAAAATTAGCAATGCATGGTGAGGACGCGAGTTTTAGTTACCTGAGGGCACGAGTTATAGTTTCTTGAGATAGGTATAACTATAACTGGTGAATTTCTATGGCTTTTTGCATGTAAAATCTGGACCTAACTCTAACGTCCTTGTAACCTTTGTTTTTTAGTGACTTTTTAAGGTTTGTTTAATTTGATTTCCTAACTATAATATCCCTATAACCTTCGATTTTTTCTGTGAAATTCTAGTTTTTTTTACGTGAAGTAATATTTAATCACTGCCCCTGTGACCCCATCCCCTGAGGCCCATCCCCCAAAAATTAGGGGGGAGGTGTCATATGGCCCCCCACCCCAGGCATTTGACCTCGAGGACCTATCTCCCAGGGCTTAGTATATTTTTCAAGTCATAGGGGGACACATAGCCCCCTTTCCTTGGCTGATTTTGGCACAGAGGACCCCATCCCCCGGGACAGGCCAGTCAATGGTGGATGCTCTGTGCCAACCCAGGGCACACTGTGTCTTTTTGTTGTGGGCTCTGGGGGGAATCCCAATGCCCCCAAGGTCCATTCTGCTCCCTGCATGCAGGAGCAATCTTTTCATCTGTTTCCATGCCAGTTTCACAGCGGACAGGGAAATAGATGAAAACTCAGTTTCCAGCGGGCAGCACCGTTTGTCCTGAGAGCAGCCTTACTGTTTTCTCTCACTTTGTGGGATCTTTAAATTGCACCCGCCAAGCAAGAGCAAATAAGGGTTTCCCTGCTGCACTAATGTGGGTAGAGAAACTGCAATGTTTCGGGGTTGGGCACTATGGGGCACAGCAGAAGCCTGGCCCTGGCGGATAGGGTCTCCAGGGCCAAAAATGGCTCCGGGAGTCCGAGTCCCAAGATGGCTGCTAACACTTCCTGGTTGAAGTGTTGGCAGGCAATCAGATCTCAACATGAGGTGTGTCGGTTCTGAAGAGGATTTGCATCCCTAGATATGTATAAATCTTTTTCCTTTAATAACTCCAAAACTACTGAATAGATTTATACAAAATTACACAAAGGGCTCTTTCCGGACCAAGAGGTAGCTTTCTGTTAAATTTGGTGTAATTCCCTTCAGCAGTTTGGCTTGTAGTTGTGTCGAAAATTCTGATGAGAAATTGGGAAAACATGTTTTGGGACCTCCCCCCCTTTCCTTCACCCCCTGCTTGATGAATCACCCAAAGCTTTCCAGACAGCAGCTGAATTGAGTTGTAGACTAGTTTTGAAAGTTTTGTGAAGATTCGTCAAACGGCGCCAAACAGTGGCAACAACAGCTTGGCATCTCCTATTCCCTGATTCAATAGGCGCACCTTATGGCTGACCATTACAGAGAACTCTGAGAGTCATGGACGAAATTCAGTTATTTTAAAATTCTCCATGATTGGCACTGGTCACCGGAACGACTCTATTGGGCAAAATTGCCACCCTCCTCTGACTGCTAGAGATGGGCATCTGCTGACAGCGACATTCTGCACATTTTATGGCCCTGCCCATGACTTCAGCACTTTTGAATGCAGGTATGGCAAACACTCATGGACTCTTGCATCAGGCATCTTCGGCTCCCCTCATCCGGTTACATGACACTCTGGGGACCCCCACTACTCAGGAACGACAAACGGTGACTGACGACAGCTTAAGTGACAGAGAAAATTAGTATCCTCCAGAACTTCCCACCCTGGGGGTTGGGATGGGTAGTATGATGAAGAGGTAGCATACGAACACTTGATTTACAGGATGAACAAACAATCACAGCTTTTTTGGGACATCCCCCTCACTGAGCATAGCTGAGGCTCTCCATATGTGTTGACTAGCCACATACCCGGACATGTAAAAAGGTGTACTGCCTCCTATTATGCCGAATGTTTACTGGTGAATAAATATATCCCCCCCCATGAGACTGAGTTATGCTTTACTGTCTATCTCTAGGTGATGTTTTGCCGACTTCATCCACTGGCACAGTCAGGAGTGGCTCCTCCGATTCGACAGAATGACTGTTTAGTTGGGAGATTTCATTAGTCATTCTAGATCTGCTTTGTTTTTATTACACTGCTATGTTGTCTTTTTGTCTTCTCTTTGCAGAATATAAAAACTGTATATGATGAAGTACTGGTATGATCTTTAGCACCTTGGTTATTTTAAGTGAATAGTATTCACTTAAGTGAATAGTGTCTTATTTGACAAGTGTTGCATCGAGTGTACACTGTTCTTAGCATATACTTGTTTAATATTCGGTGGTGTATTTCTCATAAGAGTTTGACTGTCTGCAAACAGTGCGGTACAGAGAGAACGCTTTAAACACTGTTTAAAGTACCCACTTTTCTACGCATATCATCTTCATTTATCAATGTAGGTTCGGTGTTTGATACAGATGGAAGTTGTTGAGTAGAGCATTAATTTTGTAACATATGTTGAGTATCTTGAGTCACTTGGTTTCTCTGACCAGTTGTATACATATTTAACACCATGGGCAATGAGGGTTTCTCATATATCTACGGTTGAATGATAATGTGAACTAGTGATATTAGTGAATTATATATTCCATTGAGCACTCAAATAAGTCCAATAAATTTCTTTATCAAGTGATACAGTTATTATTTATTCTTGTATGTTTCAATTCTTCTCTTCATTGAAACAAAGTCTTCAAATAGTCTCCAAATTGTGCAGCCTGACATACAATCTTCAACAATCTCCAAAAAGTGTGCAGCCAACACGTGTTTCGTCTAGTCTGATTTGACTTAAGACTTCCTCAGGGCTGCAACCCAAAACAAAGTATAGACACTGTTATAACTCTATATTTAGTTAATTATAACAGACTAGTCATTAAGACCATTTGTGCAAGGGACAATTCCCAGAAACCAACCCTGTGAAAAATTTTTATGGGTAGGTATAAGGTGTGCAGTATAGTTCTCAACACCAAGAGAAAGCTAGGATACTCCACAGTGGTCTATGGATATCTTTATACAAATCTAAAAGTTAGTATCTCTATAAGTTGAAGAAAGAATATAGTATATATAAGAAAGTCAAAAGCAAAAAACCGACCATGTTAGAGGGCGTCATACCTATATGTCTCCTCGTTGAGCCAACCTGTTTACAAGTGTAGTCCTATATTCTCCATATCTCAATCTAAAAAGCGTAATATATTATGTATCAGTACAGAGTTATTTAGTTTCCACGTTTAAGAAGGACAATCACTAACAGTGAGCGCTGCCCACTGTCTTACCTTTTAAAGTAGAATATCATCCATAATAGGTATTTTGGTATTTTATGTTATGTTCGGGTGAGCATATCTGTCACCTGTAATGAACATAATAATGTGTATTAGATTATCGAATTAAATTAAAACGGGGGAAATATCTATCCTTGTTGTTGCTCTCACTCCCGTATCTCATCTCACCTCGTAAAGAGTTCTCCTCACTTCGAATCGCGTCTCGTCTGTCTCGGCGTTCTAGTAACGCGCCATCTTAAGTTTCTAATTTATACTATTGGTTAGCGGGATGCGCCATGTTGGTATAACCGTGTTACCGACTCGTTCAGAAATCGAACTATTGTAGAGTCCCGGGTAATAGAGAGATCTCTATGATGTATTATACAATACTATGTCGGTATTACATATTATATATGTGTCGGAACATACTTGTTTATTTTCATAAAAGTACCGTATCTCTGAGCTTAATTATCCGATACGATTAACAAGAGTTATATATTAATTTAGTAATATAGCTGGAAATTATATTAGGGTATACGATTAGTAGTATATCAAAAATAAATCAGAATTGTTCAAGTTGACGAAGAAGTCGTCCGCCATCTTAGAACGGTCTACTCTATTTTCTCTGTATTAGCTAGGGTACTGTTCCCGGCTCAGTGTTAAGATCGACACACGATTGATTATCTAATGAAATAATATATTGACTAAAGTAAAGTTATTTCGATGGCCAACCCGGTATCCTATAGATATAGTCACAGGTAATGATAGTTGTGAAATTCACATCCGTTGTTATTGATTTGCGCTACGATGTGGCATAATAGTGATCTATTAATATTGATTAGCACTACGATCTGACACACAGATAATCTGCTCCTCTGCATAGTCGAAAAGTATTATTATGTATAAGTTATTTGCAAGAGGAATAGAGGATAGGGTTAGGAAAAGGAGATCATATTATTACACTCCACAATTTTATAATGTCATGTACATATGCTATTTGACACACAAACTCCTGTTATGGTTAAATTATTCACACTTTACAATACATGCATTTATATATAAAACATGTGTTATATGAAAAATGTGTTATTTTAAAATATGGCGCAAGTAACATTATATTGAAAAACATTTAGAATCTTTACATTTCATTTATACATTTCATTTACATGAGTTCTAGTAGGGAAAGCCTTCTCATAGGTTATTAGTGATCAGAACCTTCTCATAGGTTATTTATAGTCACTCATTTCCTAGGAAGAATTCATACTCATTATCGACATTGAGTCCCTTCTCAACGGCCTGTAGTTTTATAAGCCATGTCACTTCCTTTCTTCTAAGTGTTAAGATCCTATTCCCTCCTCTGGGATCAGGATCTACACGTTCTATACCATGATAGCTGAATGAGTGTTTCAGACTATCTTGTGAGTTCCTAATCAAGTGTGCAGCCGTTGGATAACGCGTGTCACCTTGCTTGATGGCTCTAAAATGCTCAGCCATCCTGTCTTTAAGTCTCCTCTTGGTGCTCCCCACGTATATCTTTCCACAGCTACATAAAATGATATAGACTACATAGGTCGTGTCACAATTTATAAATTTGTCAATAACATATTCTCCTGTGTCATTATAGTTAAAAGTAACTACCTTTTTCTTGGCCCATCTGCATGAAGAGCATTTACCACATATGTGGAAACCCCTAGATCCAGACAGCCAGTCTCTATTCACACGTTTCTTTGGGTAGCTCGGACTCAGAATATTGGATAGAGTCAGACCCTTCCTGTATGTGACAGAGGGGTATTTACTAATAAACGATGTGAGATCTTGGTCTAGCTTCAAAAGATGCCAATGTCTTTTAAGAATGGAGTACAACTTAGGACTCTATGTACTATAGTGAGTAATCATTCTCACCATGGTTGCAGTCTCATTCTTAACGTCTTTAGGTTTTACTTTTAGAGTATCTTTACGTTTAAGTTTCTGTACTCTTGTTACTGCCTTGTCAATCACTTGTTTATCATAGCCTCTTTTTACAAAGCGACTAGATATGTCTCTGATATTTGTTTTAAAATCATGTTCTGAGGAACAGTTTCGCCTAGCCCTCACCATCTCTCCGTAAGGTATTGCCTTTAGTTGGTTATTAGGGTGACAGCTTTTGGCATGAAGAACTGCGTTGCAGCTCGTAGGTTTCCTGTACATTCTGCTTTTGAGATGGCCTTCTTTAACAAAAAGCTCAATATCTAAGAATGTTATTTTCTCTAAATCATATTGAGTTGTAAATTTTAGATTAAAAGTATTCTCATTAAGGTAGTCAAAGAATCCTTTTAATTGTTCTACTGTCCCTGTCCAGATTAAGAGACAGTCGTCGATGAAACGACCCCAGTAATGAATATACTGGATCCATTCTTTATTAGCGATACCCCAAATTCGCTCCGCCTCGAACCACCCCATAAAGAGATTAGCCAGAGACGGAGCAAATTTGGCTCCCATCGCCGTCCCGAGCTTTTGTCGGTACCAGTTTCCATCAAATAAGAAGATATTATTTTTAAGGACAAGTTCAGTCATCTGTAGTAGCATTTGTGAGTGGTCATAGAGCTCTGCTGCTCTTTTACTCAAGAAAAAATCAAGTGCTTTAATGCCCAGGTCATGTTCTATGTTTGAATATAGAGATACTACATCAAGGGTAGCTAGTATCATTCCAGTATCCCAAGACATGTCATCCAGTATATTCAAAATGTGCTTTGTATCTTCAACAAATGAAGGTAAATTGTATACAAAATCCCTCAGAAAAGTGTCTATATATTCTGAAAGGTGTTCAGTTGGGCCACCTATGCCTGAAACGATAGGCCTCCCTGGTGGTCTCTCTCGGCATTTGTGAACCTTTGGTAAGGTATAAAGACATGGTGATTTAGGGTAAGTGGTCAAAAGGTAGAGGTATTCATCTCGATCTAATAGTGATAAGTCATACCATTCTTTGACTCTAGTATTAATGGTCTCCATAACTGCTTTAATAGGGTTACTATCCAGTTTAACATAGTAGTGTTCGTTGTTTAACTGAGATAGAACTTCATTGTTGTAATCTATGGTGTTCTGAATTACAAGATTGCCTCCTTTATCTGCCCTGCGTATTTGTATATCCTTGTTATTCATCAATTCTCTTAGAGCTGTCCTTTCTCCTGATGATAAGTTATCCTCACTAGCCCTCAGATGTCTCTGCTGATCATGATTTAATTCCTTGTCAATATCAGTACTCACTGCTTTGAAAAATACATCTATTGTATTACCTTTAGCTAGTTGGGGAGTCCACTTAGATCGAAGTTTCAGACCACTATCTTGTGACTGATATCGTTCCACATCAAGTTCTTCCATTAGTTTAGATAAAGTTACTGGATCATCCTCATTCTCTGTTAAAGACAATAGGAGCTGAGTTTCTTTAAGTTCTTGTATCGTAAGGTTACTCAGTCCTCTAGATATAGGTGTTACCTTTTTCTCTGGAATATTAGCAAAGAATTTCTTGATTTTAAGCAGTCTTGTAAATTTAAAGAGATCTATTTTGGTCGTCACCCAGTCTTGTCTCCTAGCTGGACAGAATCCTAAACCTTTCTGAAGAACACATATCATGTCATTTGTCAGTGGGAAATCCGATAAGTTAATAACCTCTATGTCACTTACTTCAACCTCATCTCTTACGGTTGTGGCTTCCAAGACCTCAGACTCATTCTTATCCTTGATCCTGGATCTCCTACTTCCTCTCCTGCCTCTCCTGGTCCTCTTGCAGTGGTATTGCGGTTCCTCCCTGTCTCTCGATTCCCTTTCCGTAAACGTTGAACTTCCTCTAAAAAATTATTCTCTGATGTCGAAGCATTCGCTGTAGTTGTTTGGACTTCTTCATTATCATCACTAGATATATTACTTGATGATGCATCTGTCTCACTAAGTGGTCTTGCGCTGCCTGTCTGTCTTGAGTTAGGTGGTTTACTCATGAGATAGTCATACTTTTTAGCATATGTATATATTCTGCCTGATCTGTAATCATTCTCATCTCGCTTAATTTTGCGAGCTTTTCTCTTTTTGATATCTAATTGTAATTCAGTAAGGATTTCATCCATTATAGTGTAATTCTTAATTGTCGCTTCAGGAAGGTTCATTTGTTTAATTTCATCGTCTACTTTCTGTATCTCAATCAGTAGTTTTGCCATCTTCCTATCAGCATTATCTATCAATATATTCATGAGGTTACGTGAGCTATCATTAAGTTCCTTTTCCCATGTTTTGTACAGTTCTGGCTCTAAATCTTCATAAGCTGGTATTATCTGTGAACGTAATCCCCGGGGTATCCTGTTCATAGCTATGTATTGTTTAAGTGTGGCAGCGTCCCACCACTTATTGAGCTCTTGTCTTTTGAGAGATTCTAGCTTCCTAAATTTGGCACTGAGCCCTTCTGGTCTTGTGCTGGCAGGCGGTCTAACAGCAGATCCTATTGATCCCCCTGCCCTTAAATTTTTGAATAGTTCCTCTGCTTCTTTTTCTCTGTTCATGATTCCTTCGCGGCTGCTCTGTTTAACAAATTAAATACAATCAGCAACGGTAACTGTTAAGGTTAGAGCGCACAGCAGGTAAAGGTATATTGCAACTGAATGTCCAAAGTGGTGCTCAAAATGAAGCAAGTCGGTTACCACGACAAGAAATATGCTATAAATAGCTCAGACAATTATATATTCCATTGAGCACTCAAATAAGTCCAATAAATTTCTTTATCAAGTGATACAGTTATTATTTATTCTTGTATGTTTCAATTCTTCTCTTCATTGAAACAAAGTCTTCAAATAGTCTCCAAATTGTGCAGCCTGACATACAATCTTCAACAATCTCCAAAAAGTGTGCAGCCAACACGTGTTTCGTCTAGTCTGATTTGACTTAAGACTTCCTCAGGGCTGCAACCCAAAA
This sequence comes from Lissotriton vulgaris, assembly GCF_964263255.1. NCBI lineage: Eukaryota > Metazoa > Chordata > Amphibia > Caudata > Salamandridae > Lissotriton > Lissotriton vulgaris. Next base: position 317,492,571 of record NC_141693.1, on the reverse strand, counting down.
CAAAGTATAGACACTGTTATAACTCTATATTTAGTTAATTATAACAGACTAGTCATTAAGACCATTTGTGCAAGGGACAATTCCCAGAAACCAACCCTGTGAAAAAATTTTATGGGTAGGTATAAGGTGTGCAGTATAGTTCTCAACACCAAGAGAAAGCTAGGATACTCCACAGTGGTCTATGGATATCTTTATACAAATCTAAAAGTTAGTATCTCTATAAGTTGAAGAAAGAATATAGTATATATAAGAAAGTCAAAAGCAAAAAACCGACCATGTTAGAGGGCGTCATACCTATATGTCTCCTCGTTGAGCCAACCTGTTTACAAGTGTAGTCCTATATTCTCCATATCTCAATCTAAAAAGCGTAATATATTATGTATCAGTACAGAGTTATTTAGTTTCCACGTTTAAGAAGGACAATCACTAACAGTGAGCGCTGCCCACTGTCTTACCTTTTAAAGTAGAATATCATCCATAATAGGTATTTTGGTATTTTATGTTATGTTCGGGTGAGCATATCTGTCACCTGTAATGAACATAATAATGTGTATTAGATTATCGAATTAAATTAAAACGGGGGAAATATCTATCCTTGTTGTTGCTCTCACTCCCGTATCTCATCTCACCTCGTAAAGAGTTCTCCTCACTTCGAATCGCGTCTCGTCTGTCTCGGCGTTCTAGTAACGCGCCATCTTAAGTTTCTAATTTATACTATTGGTTAGCGGGATGCGCCATGTTGGTATAACCGTATTACCGACTCGTTCAGAAATCGAACTATTGTAGAGTCCCGGGTAATAGAGAGATCTCTATGATGTATTATACAATACTATGTCGGTATTACATATTATATATGTGTCGGAACATACTTGTTTATTTTCATAAAAGTACCGTATCTCTGAGCTTAATTATCCGATACGATTAACAAGAGTTATATATTAATTTAGTAATATAGCTGGAAATTATATTAGGGTATACGATTAGTAGTATATCAAAAATAAATCAGAATTGTTCAAGTTGACGAAGAAGTCGTCCGCCATCTTAGAACGGTCTACTCTATTTTCTCTGTATTAGCTAGGGTACTGTTCCCGGCTCAGTGTTAAGATCGACACACGATTGATTATCTAATGAAATAATATATTGACTAAAGTAAAGTTATTTCGATGGCCAACCCGGTATCCTATAGATATAGTCACAGGTAATGATAGTTGTGAAATTCACATCCGTTGTTATTGATTTGCGCTACGATGTGGCATAATAGTGATCTATTAATATTGATTAGCACTACGATCTGACACACAGATAATCTGCTCCTCTGCTTAGTCGAAAAGTATTATTATGTATAAGTTATTTGCAAGAGGAATAGAGGATAGGGTTAGGAAAAGGAGATCATATTATTACACTCCACAATTTTATAATGTCATGTACATATGCTATTTGACACACAAACTCCTGTTATGGTTAAATTATTCACACTTTACAATACATGCATTTATATATGGTGGTAACCGACTTGCTTCATTTTGAGCACCACTTTGGACATTCAGTTGCAATATACCTTTACCTGCTGTGCGCTCTAACCTTAACAGTTACCGTTGCTGATTGTAGTGATATTAGTGGTCGCAGTCATTTTGCGAAAAAAGGCGAGCTCATGCAGGGACATTCAGAGCTCTGATTGCCTGTCAAAACTTCAACTAGGAAGGCAGGCAGCCATCTTGGGACTCAGTTTAACCGAGTCCCCAAAAAAGTCGTAAAAAAAAAAGAAATGGGGGCAGGGTAGGGCCCCATAAAGTTGATCCTGGGGTACCAGAGAGACCCTCACAGGCCAAGAAAGCATTAAAAAAAAAAACACAAAATTGCTATATTCACAGTAAAAAAGAAGCATGGGCTCACTTCCTACTTTATTAATGGGTCTCGGGTGGGCCAGGGCCCAGGGGCCTTTTGCTAATGGAGGAGGGGGCTGGATGCCCCTCTCCTGGGGCTTATTAATGCTCCGGCGACCACCACCTCCCTGGGGCTAATTTCTGGTTAAATGGGTGGCTCCCGGACCCCCTCGGGCCCTAGTGAACACCACCTCCCTGCGGCCACATTCCAAAAATGAATCGAGGGGGCCTTCACGGACCACCACACCTCAGGGCTTATGCCTTCCTATGAGGGGGCCTCTCTGACTCCGTGGAGCCTTATTGAATTTGTATTGGAGTGCCTCAGGGCCCCACAGGGCCCCGCTGACCACCACCTCCCCAGGGCCAACTTATTTTTTTTTAATGGGAGGGGGTCACAAAGCCCCCCTCACTAGTCTTACTCGGCCTCGGGGACAGCCACATCCTAGGGGCAGGCCTAACAAGAAGTAAGGAGAGGGACTCACGCCCCCCTCCTGGAGCCATACAATACCCTGGGGACCACCACCTCCCAGGGCCAGCTCCTGCATGTCCCGGGGTGCTCACACCTGGGACATAGCTGTTTGCTGTGGCTTGGCGGGAGCTTTCCCACTCCTGCCAAGCCACAGCAAATACTCAGCTTCCAGAAAGCGATCGCATTGAAAATGCTCTCCCTTGCTGGAAGCAGAGCAGAATTGCTTTCACACACAGGGAGCTGCCATTACAACAGCTCCCCATGTGTGAAAGCAATGCCAGCTCCCAAGGAGAGAGACAGCCAGCTGGGACCACGGGGGCTTGCACCCACTTTAAGATGGCTGGGCCCCAGGGGATGAGGTCTTCGGGGCCAAATTCAGCCCCGGGAGGAGGGCTGTGCAGTCCACTCCCCCATCACTAAATAGCCAGGCCCTGGAGGATAGGTTCCCTGGGGCTGAAATCGCCCCGTCCCTTATTATAAGTTGGCTGGGTCCCGGGGATTGGACCCGGGCCAAAATTAGCCCGGGAGGGAGGCTGCACGGCATCCCTTCCTCATTCCGAAAAGGCCTGGCCGCAGAGGATGGTGTACCAGGGGTTAAAATCAGTCTGGCAGGGGGTTCACATGCCCCCACTCCCCATTCCAAAAAAGGAGAAGGGGTTCCCAGGGGATGGGGCCCCGGTCCAAGATCGGCCCAGGAAATGGGGGAGGGCTACACAGCCCCCCTTCCCTAATAAAACTAAAAAAAATTATGCCAGGTCTGGCATGCTGCATAGGCCCAACCCCCTTTACCTCTAGTAAGTCCCACTGAGCAGGATTGTAAATGTAAATGTAAATGTATTTGAGCTTATATAGCGCACAGCTACCCGCAGTGGGTGTCCCGGCGCTTGCTTAGGGAACCCGTCCTGATATTCCCCTGTGTGATAGCCCCAGCAGGGTATCCACAAGGTGAAAGTCAGGCATCCTGCCGCGAGGGGCCATTGTGGAGATTAAGCAAGCTATTGCCCAGAGTCACAGAGTGTGAACCCGTGAATCGAGAAGGCACCTGAGCGAGAATTATCGAGTCCGTGGAATTTTTAGCCCAAGACCCGCCGAGGTGGGGAATTGAACCCTGGTCCAGGACCGATCTCAGCTTCCGGGTCTGCCGCCTCTAACCCCTGAGCCACAATTCTCCACTGAGGTCATCAGAGGCTATGCCCCCTTTCTCCTTGGGAGTTGGATATGTTCCTGTGTGAGGAAAGGTGAAGGAAACTACCATGTTTTTCTTGTTCAGCACATTGTTCAGGACAGCTAATAAAGGTTAGGGCAGTTTTGCACTGAGCCATAGAAACCCCATTATGTGTAACCATTGAAAATATGTGATTGTAGTATGTTTCCAAGCAATCCAGGGAGTATACCTGTGAATAAAAGGCAGCTAACCTACACTGGCATTTTACTTGCAGCTGCTCTTAAAATTTCCAAAATGGACTACAACCAGTTTATTTCCCTTGGGTCCTCCAAACTCATAGAAAACCCATGCATGTCCAGTATCCCCACTCTCAGTAGACTAAGAGGAACAAAACTGGGGATCAAACCTTGGCAGGGATGTGTTGCAACACAAAAGCGATTGGAAAGAATTATCATAATTTTGGCGAAATACTACGAATCTGAAAAATGCCATGTTTTGCATGATCACACTGCCATCTTATGAGCTTGAGGGATGACTGACACCCAGTGATAAATAACTTAGGATATTAAAAATATACAGTTATGATATGTTTCCGTAAAGTCCGAGGGTGAGATGTGTGACCAAAAGACAAGTACCGTATACAGGTGTTTCACTTGCCCTTGGTTTCCAAATTTCCAGAATGCACAGCAACCAATTAATCAACCTGAACTTACTGAAAACCCATGTATGTCTAGTACCTCCTTAATATGGAGACCCAATAGAATAAAGGTGGGTGTCACATCTGGCAGAAAGTTTATCCTGGGTGAGGGAGTTTGAAGGGAATTAAATGACTATGTTTTAGAAACTATCTGACAAAAATGTTCAGCGCAATTTGCTGACCACCCAATTGGGGGAGGGAGGTCTCTCCCCAACAACAAAAAACCTTAAGATATGTAGATATTAAAAGATGGTATGTTCTGTATAGCTCCTTTGTGAACGCAAAAATTGCTTTTCCGATGTAGTAAACCTAATTTTGCAATTCAATAACCTGTCACTGAATCGCAAAATGGGTTTGCGATTCGGTATTAGGAAGGGGCGAGTTTGGGGCGTCCTTTCCTAATACGGAATCGCATTGGCATGTATGAATGTTTTGTGACCACAATTGCAGTTGCAAAACATTTGCATTTTACCACCTACTTCAAGTAGGTGGTAACCCATTCACTAATGGTAAGGGATCCCCAAGGGACCCCTTACCCTTTTTGAATGTTTGTAAAACCATTTTAAATAGCAGGCAGTGGTCCCACAGACCACTGCCTGCTCTTAAAAGATGAAAAGAAAGCTTTTCATTTTTCTTTAAAGCAAACGGGCTGCTTTACTAAAAAAAAGATTGCTTTATTTAAAAGCAGTCACGGACATGGTGGTCTGCTGATCTCAGCAGGCCACCACCCCTGTGGCTTTTGTGATTCCTAGGGGGTCGTAAATTACGATCTATCTCATTAATATTCATGAGGTAGGTCATTTATTACCCCATAGGAATCGCAAAAGGTGTACTATACACCTTCATACATTGCATTTTGCAATTCCCTAATTGAAAATCCATGTGTTTTGCAATTAGGGAATCGCAAAATGCTATATTCATACATCTAGCCACAATTGTTTGCAGGGGTTATGTTTGTGCATAAGGGAGATCAGAGCTGAGGTAATACTCATATTTTGTGAAAAATTATAAAAAATTTACAAATGTCATGTTCAGCAAGCCAATCACAGTGAGGTACATCAAGCACCAAGCAATAGAAACCTAGAATGTGTAGCTATTGAAAATATATGGTTATTTCAAAAGCCAAAGGGTGATACCTGGAACCATATTTCAGGTACCTAAACTGCTATTTCACGTACAGTTGCTTTCCAAATTTCCGAAAGCACTGCACCAAGTTTATTGCCTGTGGGCACCCTGAAGCCATATATGTCTTGTACCTCACACTCAGGTAACCCAGACGAACAAAGTTGCAGTCATGTCTTAACATTTTTGAAGCAAAAGGGAGATTGGAGGTATTTACCACGTTTTGGAAATATATTGCTAAAATTCTGAAAAACATCATGATCTGAGTATTGCACTGGCTAGTGAAGCAAGGTAGATTGGTTGTATGACAGAACTCCGCAGGCATTTAACCCGCATCCCTTTACATTGTAGTCTGTACCCGGTGTGCAACATTACCATGCGTTACTTCACCACACAAGCCATTACGACGAATTGTTTTAGGGGGCGCTGGACTTAAAATAGTACAAATTACTATTCCAACTCCAGTGTACGCAACAGTAGGGAAGGTGTTAGAAATCCAACCCCAAGTCCAACAAGCATTGTATCGACTTGCGTGCTAAAGTAACGCGTGGTAACGTAGCATGCAGGGTACCAACCTCATTGTAAATGCTGGTCATTGTAAAGGCTGCAGGGTCAATGGTGTTTCTCAGGGGGATCTGACTTGCACCAATAGATTTGTTAGGTCACTCGGAATTCGATAATATATAGGTTGTATATTATCCAGGATCCAGATTTTTGTCATCAAATAAACAAAGCCACATACACACTGAGTACACCTCTATTTTGTGAACTGCACTACTATTACGCAATTTATTGGACAGACTGCATTCCCTAGTAAACCCACACATGGTCAGCAGTGCCAAACTACAGATATTCAGGGAATGATTCCAGGACTTCCATTTGTTCAATTGAGAAATTCAACAAAATAAAGGGAAAATGTGTTATGACAATATATCCACATTTTTCTTCTGGCTGCAATGAGATACTGATGTATGGTGTGCTCCAATACTCAGCCATGAAAGGGCCAAAAAACAAACAAAAAAGTTTAATTGCTTGCATAGACCAAAAAGATATATGCACTTGAACATCCTAAAGCAGATTCTGTTCTTAAAATAAATCTCCAGAACAGAGGTGCGCATGGAAGTGAAAGGGTTTATGAGTTTGGCCAAAATGCTTTGATTACAGGTTCCTTTGCTTAAGATGGGAGCACCACTCAAATGTTCAGCACTGCCAAGTGCCACGCATTGACCATTAAGCTAACATATTTTGATGCATATCCTCCCTGTGAATATATGACATTACAGTGCAAACAATTACAATGCATGCCTTTACAACGTGGGGTTTACATCTCAGCTACCTTTACTATGCATTCCATTACAATGCATACCATTACAACGCATACCATTACAACGCATAATTCTTTTAGGGTTAGAGTGGGGTAAGTTTTGGATAGTGTAGGGTTAGAATAACTATTCCCATTCCAGTGAGTGCAACAGCAGGTTAAGTGTTGGATAATGTAGGGGTAAAAATTACTATTCCCACTCCAGTGAGTGCAACAGTAGGGTAAGTGTTGGATAGCGTAGGGGTAAAAATTACAATTCCAATGTACCCCCAAACCCATACCCACACTAAAACAAAAATAAACTCCATTACTTACCATATATTGTGTTGTAATGGCATGCGTAGTAATGCCTGCATTTTAATGGCATGCTATTTAAATGCAGTCGCGTTGTAACACCCGCATTGTAAAGGTAGTGCATTGTAATGACTGTGTTTTAATGGTTGTTTCCCCGCCCTGCCAAGTCAACACATCAACACATCACACATCAACCATTAAGCTAGTGCATTTAATGCATAATCCAGCATCACAGCACTGGCATGAAATGTCATGCATTATTTAAGCCTTTAGTTGCTCAAAGCACTGAACTCCTGTGTACTGGCAGGATTAGAGCCTAACTGAATAGCTCTGGTATGTGTGTCACAGGCAGCTATAGTATTGATTTGGACCTATGGTCGAAGAGAGCACTGTGATTGTCATAGATACACAGTCATTTCAGCGTGGGCCCTGCTGCTTTCCTTGTCTGGCTCCCAGTTTCCCCTCATGGCCTGAGAGCTCCGAACTGGGACAGGAGCATGGGGGGCCCCTGCATGTACTTTACAGAGGGGCCCCTCAAGTTTTGTTACGCCATTTCAAGTAAGTTTTCATTTGCACCCTGCATGTGGCCTAAAATCTTTATACTTACAATATGAAAATGTCACATTGCAATCTGAAATTTTGGCAGCTATGAATGTTTGATTGATTTAGAGGGACTAGACAAGGATGTCTCTTACCTGTCACCACTTCTGTTAGAAATCATGCATGTATTGTGTCAAATTAGAAATTCAGAAGAGTGTGCAGTGTTAGGTGCTAGCTGATTTCACTTTCATCAGTGCTATGGGGCATATCTCAGCCCTCTGAGCACTGATCAAAGAGCGACAGGTACCGCTGGAAAAGGGTACATGCTCCCTTCTCAACTGTACCTGTCCCAAGTTAATCCCTTCTTGGGGATCCGCACACAAAGACAATCTCCAAGCAGAGGTCCACCCACTAGACAATGGGAGTGGAGAGCAGCCTGCGGTCTGGGCAAGTGCTGTACACCCCCCTCCAAGAAATTCAGCATTTCAACCTCCCTGGGCAGGGCGACTAGGGATCTAACCATCCCACCCTAAAGGCAGCAGCAATCTTTCAACGTTCCCAGGGTTGGTAGAATCGGGACTTACCATCAATCCTGGGAGTGGGTAGAAATCATACTAGCCACTAGGGAATAGATTTTTTTTTAATGAGGTGGTCCACCTGGCATCAGGCTATGACTCCTGTAAAAGAATGGAGTGGAGAGTACCTTCCCTGTCATTGGGTTCTGATCCTCACTCATAAAGACATCAATAGTCTGTCTGCCTGTTGTTATTATCATTTTAGTTTTCCTTTGCAGGCAGTGGCTATCGGGGCGGGCTGGGGCTGGGCACAGCAGGGAAGAGGAGTGCTTTGCACTCCTTAAGTGGGTATGACTGCTTGACCGGACCTCTCGGGCTAGCCAAACAGTCATGCACACTTTGCATCTTCCCCACCAGGCTGCATTACTCATTGCAGCATTGCGGTTGGCTTAGGGGAGCATGGATGGGAGCTTCCTGTTGCTGCCAGGACTGCAGGAAGAGGAAGTTGGTGGAGAACGGAGGAGATGCGGTGACTGGTCGTTTGAGGTAAGTGTTCATTTCTTTATTTTATCTTGATCGTAGTCGTCTCCCCGCACTGACCCCAGCCCTGCCCCTGCCCCACCACCGAATCCAGTAGCAGCAGCTACTGAATTTCAATTCTGTTTATTTTCTACTCTGACCTTTCCATGTAGATTCTCAGTGCGATGTAATGACTGAGAATCTCTGTGGCAGGGGAAGGATTGAAAAACAAAAAAATACTCAAATCGTGCCTTTGTGTGCAGTTCAGCAGAGCTAGACAGATTTTACACTCTCACAAATTAGTGCCGTGGCGCAGGTTATGGATACCTTACAGGGTCAGTATTCTCAAATCTTAGAGGAGGTTTCTGTCAGCAGTACTGAATATCTTTCCTGTATCTTTTGTCATATATATATCTGGAAATAAAATAAATTTTGTCCCCAAACATCAGTTTGACAATTTATGGTAATACACATATTTTGCTGTCAAAAATCATTCTTTTCATCTGGGCAAGCAAAGCGTGATGCTCCCCCCTCCCTTCCTCTGCCCGTCCCCCCCCACCCCCCCCCCCCCCAACAAACAAATATCATTTTCATGATATAAAGAAATGTCTTGAAACACTCCCATTTCATTCTTGGTGTTGTGTTTAAAAATCAATTTATCATTTGCATCATATGTTCACATACCCACACTCCACCAATCAAACACCTCCTTTCCTTCTCCTTCAGACATCACTTTTATATCATTATAAAGCTGCCATTTCCAAATAAAAGTGAAATATAAAACAGAATTTTATATTTTATTCACTGAAAGATGTGAATATAAAATCCTGAGCAATTTAATAACCAGTAACACTCCAGGGAACATGATTTGGGTATTAAGGAAATTCAGCTAAAGTATGCTAAACCTCAATCCATCAGCTGTGTGAGAAAGACCCGAGCTCGTTGAAAAAGTATCAAAATGAAGAAAACAGTGCAAATGCTCTCCATTTAAAGTCATTTAGCATGAGGACCATGTTGTATAAAGACATACACATGTTCTCATTATCTATAGGATATCAAGCAACATTTTCACACCAGCAAACTCTAGGCATAATAACCAGCAGTGTACTTATAGGGCTCAACTGAAAACCATTTGGCTTTTCAGGATCCGAAAGGTTAAGACTACAGACTTTTGCAGGTCACTCACAATATAATTTGAGAGGTCTACTGATAATCAATCAAGCAAGAGTGTTGTATTAAATATGAACATGAACATAGCATTGTCATCCTGCCTAGAAAGATCCATCAAACAATAGAAGAGACCAAAATGATACTGTGTCAATAACATTAACTCTCTCTCTAGAGACTACAATCATTTACTCTGGCCAGACCTTAAAGGGGATATTTGTTCCACATCACTCCATTGAATTTGTTAGAGAGTTCACGCCATAAAACCTTATTCTATAGCATTTGTCTGAGTATTCACAATGTAAACCAATGTCTGTGTTGTTTGGCAAGGAGTTTACAGCATAAAACCACGTCCTATTGTATTTGTCAGAGGGTTCACAATGTAAAGTCCTGGCTTTTGTGTATGGCAAATAATTCACAATGTAAAACCCAAGCTTATTGTGTTTGTCAGAGGGTTTATAATAAACCTACATAAGCCTATTGGTAACCATGAGCCTTTTGACAATCAAAATGTTAAGCCTACAGGTTTTGTCAACTCATTTACAGTGTACATTGAGATGTCTACTGCCCTTGTCATAATATTTAGTAATCAATGCAGCAAGCCTGTTGTCTTTAACATGAAAATAGGCACCACCCAGTCGTCCCTATCTGGAAAGACTAATCAAACAATTGAGGCAGATAAAAAGTATACATTCACATGAACATTGTCTTTCTCTATAGAAACTCTGGGCATTTATTGTGGCCACGGGTAACAAAGGATACGTTTCCAAAACCCCTTCCTACTTCATTTGTCAGAGGGTTCACAATGTCAAGCCCCGCCTATGGTGCTTGTTGAGTAGTTCACAATGTAAAACCCCGTCCTATTGTTCTTGTCAGAGAGTTCACAATATGAAACCCCTTTCGATTGTATTGGCCACATGGTTACTTCATGCAAAGACACTTCATACTGTATTTGACCTGGAGTCTGCATTACCAATGTCCCTAGCAGGTATGAACGGTGGAATTACTTCTGAAGCAGGCTAACACAATTATCTTGAAATCAAACACTCGAAAAGAAGTTTAGGATGTGGACAGAGCAACAGTTGGTCTCTTGCTGCTACTTTTTCAAATATTTGTTTCTAGCAATCACTCGAAGACCTAGCCAAGCGCTGCAGTGTCAAACCAAGCCTCAAAAATCAATGGGATTAAAAAAAACAGTTTTTGTCAGAGGGGGATAACCAAGTCACTTGAACTCTTTAATAATCTTTCAGAAATCTGTCTGTCCATGTAACAACATACTTTTCTAAAGCTGAAAATGCCAGAAACCGGTCCCCGGTAGCTTGTCTCCTTTCTGGTGAAGAATTGGCTTGGTAGTTTAGTCTGCCCTGTTCCCATGATGCACTGGGCCAGGGACAGACTGATTTGCATATAGCCAGGTTCTGAGCTGGGATGGGGCAGTGAGATAAATAACGGTGATGGATCAAGCCCTGATCTTTGGACTGGGTAAGAGTGGTCTGTTTAACTCAGACACTCTGTTCATCACCACCCCCTTTTTGTAAATCGTTTTTGGCCACTATAGGTGTGGCAGGGTATACTCAGACATGAGTCCCTTTCTCACTGCTCCATCAGGATTCAAGCAAGCCGGGCCGAAGAAGGCTGAAATGCCAGAAACCGGTCCCCGGTAGCTTGTCTCCTTTCTGGTGAAGAATTGGCTTGGTAGTTTAGTCTGCCCTGTTCCCATGATGCACTGGGCCAGGGACAGACTGATTTGCATATAGCCAGGTTCTGAGCTGGGATGGGGCAGTGAGATAAATAACGGTGATGGATCAAGCCCTGATCTTTGGACTGGGTAAGAGTGGTCTGTTTAACTCAGACACTCTGTTCATCACCACCCCCTTTTTGTAAATCGTTTTTGGCCACTATAGGTGTGGCAGGGTATACTCAGACATGAGTCCCTTTCTCACTGCTCCATCAGGATTCAAGCAAGCCGGGCCGAAGAAGGCTGAAATGCCAGAAACCGGTCCCCGGTAGCTTGTCTCCTTTCTGGTGAAGAATTGGCTTGGTAGTTTAGTCTGCCCTGTTCCCATGATGCACTGGGCCAGGGACAGACTGATTTGCATATAGCCAGGTTCTGAGCTGGGATGGGGCAGTGAGATAAATAACGGTGATGGATCAAGCCCTGATCTTTGGACTGGGTAAGAGTGGTCTGTTTAACTCAGACACTCTGTTCATCACCACCCCCTTTTTGTAAATCGTTTTTGGCCACTATAGGTGTGGCAGGGTATACTCAGACATGAGTCCCTTTCTCACTGCTCCATCAGGATTCAAGCAAGCCGGGCCGAAGAAGGCTGAAATGCCAGAAACCGGTCCCCGGTAGCTTGTCTCCTTTCTGGTGAAGAATTGGCTTGGTAGTTTAGTCTGCCCTGTTCCCATGATGCACTGGGCCAGGGACAGACTGATTTGCATATAGCCAGGTTCTGAGCTGGGATGGGGCAGTGAGATAAATAACGGTGATGGATCAAGCCCTGATCTTTGGACTGGGTAAGAGTGGTCTGTTTAACTCAGACACTCTGTTCATCACCACCCCCTTTTTGTAAATCGTTTTTGGCCACTATAGGTGTGGCAGGGTATACTCAGACATGAGTCCCTTTCTCACTGCTCCATCAGGATTCAAGCAAGCCGGGCCGAAGAAGGCTGAAATGCCAGAAACCGGTCCCCGGTAGCTTGTCTCCTTTCTGGTGAAGAATTGGCTTGGTAGTTTAGTCTGCCCTGTTCCCATGATGCACTGGGCCAGGGACAGACTGATTTGCATATAGCCAGGTTCTGAGCTGGGATGGGGCAGTGAGATAAATAACGGTGATGGATCAAGCCCTGATCTTTGGACTGGGTAAGAGTGGTCTGTTTAACTCAGACACTCTGTTCATCACCACCCCCTTTTTGTAAATCGTTCTCAGTGAATAGGTCAGGCCTAACAGCTTTCTTGTAGCTTTCCAAAATAAACACATTAGACCGCATCATTGGTGCGTCACCATTACAAGCCCAGGCCTACTGTATTGAGCATATATGATTTTTTATACGGCCGCTATTATGCATACTGTCATAAATGTATAAATATGTACCAAAGTTTAGATTGGTAAAGCAATAAATAACTTATACTAAAAGGGCATAACAAACATTATCACAGTGCAAATATTCTACCCCCATGTTTGACGGAAGAGGGGTAGACAGCACCAGGCAAAGACTTTGCCTCTTGGAATCCATGTTACACTTTAACATAGGTTTTCACAATAAATAGCTTGGGTTTATTACCTTTGCCATACTTTTTCAAAATAACCATAGCAGAACTATGTCATGTCACATAACCTTTTCCAATTAACCCATCAAGCCCCTTGCCTTTATCATTGGCATGCCACTTTAACCAACTCAGGTCTATTTTTTTATTTTTTTATTAGCATTTTCATTGTAATATACATCAACAAAACAAACTCAATTTGCCAGTATTCATACATTTACGACAAGAGAACCAAGTGCAGAGTTATACGATCTCTATAAATAATAATCAAATCACAGCGTTGTGTCAACATCGGAAAAACATGACATACTTTCAAATAGTTGCTTGTGTCCGCAGCCCGTACCACAGTATCCCAACAATTCATATATCTTATAGCCCCATCACAGTACAGAATTACATTTCCGGAATTGCACAGCGCCCATCCAAGCCCGGCCCCACACATCATAAACGTCCCATAGTTCCTAACCAGCCCCCCAGACGTTCCTATATAACTTATAAGCTATAGATTACCCTTTCAGCTACTATCTTCCCCACTCATCCTCTCCTCGCGGTGTGTCTCCCGTTGCCATTGGAGAATCGGCTCCCAAATGTCGCGTGGCCTGGAGGTGGGCGGCATCAACTCCCAGAAGTTGCCCAGCTGGGTGTGTCCATAAGTAACATCAGCCAACCAGTTCTGTACTGACCGCGCTCTACGCCTACCCCACCGTACAGCCACCTGACGCTTAGCATACAAAAATAATATAACATGTAGTTTCCTTAGTTTGGGCACAGTGTGTTTCACATATCCCAGGATCGCTAGTTCAGGGGATGGGGCGTCAGCTCTCCGCACAATCTGGTTAACCGTTTCAAAGACCGAAGACCAATAACCCTCCAGCTTCTTGCACGACCATGCCATGTGCAGAAACGTAGCAGGAGAGTGCCTACACCTCCAGCAGCAATCCACCTCCCTGAGTCCCATTCTGTGTAGGTTAACCAGGGTTCTAAAGAAGCGATGCAGATTTTTGAAATGCTTGAACGTAGCCTGTAGTTAGGGGACAGTTCAGTGAGCTGCCCACAGCAAAAAGACCACTGTTCCTCAGCGAGTGGAGATGTGTGCTCTTCATTCCATCTCTGCATAGCGGTGGTCTGTACTATGGGGGCGCTACTATGCATTTGGCTGTATATTCTAGAGACCAGTTTTCGTGGAGAAGGAGAGCCAACTACCATTTCAAGCGCCTAAAACACTGGAGCAGCCAACGGGAACTCACTGCTCAACACCCTGCAAGCCGATTTCAACCTGTGATACAAAAACATTTCTGAAAAAGACACATCTTGTCCCTCATCAGTAAGCATGGGCGAATTTTGCGAATTCGCAATTTGCGAATTTGCGATCCGCAAAATCCACGAATTTGCGGAATTGCGAATTTTGCGGATTGTGTGGGTAAAGGGCAGGCCGGGCGGGAAAACGGTGCACATCGCTAGTGTGAGGGGCAGGGCCAAACGGGCGAGGCTTATATGCGAGTTCACTTGCCTCTTGTGTGTATAAAAGGACAGTCATTTTTTTATTTGGTTGCCTTGTACATATATTTTCCTGGAGTTGATTTTCCTGTTATCAATTGTCATTGCAATACATATTCGTTGCTCTTCATAATAGTCCTTGTATAGTTTTACTCAACTTGTATCCCGATTTAATTAACTTTCTCTTTTTGTGATTGATTTCAATATAAATAATCCTTTTTAACCTCACACCCTCCCTTGCTGTGTGCCTCCTTTTTATATTTTGTCTTTATTCTTTGTTATTTTTAAATCTGATAACAAATGAATGTACTGACATTTGACAATAGGGTTTAATCAAGTCATTAAGTTATCCTGAGGATACTTTGGGTTCTATTGTAAGAACTAAGAATCTAAAAAACAATTGAGTAAGATTCCAAACAAAATCCCTTGTAAGCTACCTTTTATCTTGACTACCGAACGCCCAAGCCTACAAGGGTAAATTGGGTTTCCACGTTTGTATACATTGTATAAAAGGACAGGCACGGATCAGAGAAGCTCGTGGTCACAGGAACTGCACAGGGATTGAGCTTGTGAAAGTCAATAATGCAAAGGCCTCCATCAAGCATCATAGGTAATTTCCGACGATAGATATGGGGAGAACGCACACCTGCCCAGCCTCGACAAAACTCACATTTTGGGGGGGGCTGATTAACTTTGCCATCACACCGAAGAGCACCGGGGTCCCTCGAGTTCACTTGCCTCTTGTGTGCATAAAAGGACAGGCACGGATCAGAGAAGCTCGTGGTCACAGGAACTGCACAGGGATTGAGCTCATGAAAGTCAATAATGCAAAGGCCTCCATCAAGCATCATAGGTAATTTCCGACGATAGATATGGGGAGAACGCACACCTGCCCAGCCTCGACAAAACTCACATGTTTGTGGGAGCTGATTAACTTTGCCATCACACCGAAGAGCACCGGGGTCCCTCGAGTTCACATGCCTCTTGTGTGCATAAAAGGACAGGCACGGATCAGAGAAGCTCGTGGTCACAGGAACTGCACAGGGATTGAGCTTGTGAAAGTCAATAATGCAAAGGCCTCCATCAAGCATCATAGGTAATTTCCGACGATAGATATGGGGAGAACGCACACCTGCCCAGCCTCGACAAAACTCGCATTTTGGGGGGGGCTGATTAACTTTGCCATCACACCGAAGAGCACCGGGGTCCCTCGAGTTCACTTGCCTCTTGTGTGCATAAAAGGACAGGCACGGATCAGAGAAGCTCGTGGTCACAGGAACTGCACAGGGATTGAGCTCATGAAAGTCAATAATGCAAAGGCCTCCATCAAGCATCATAGGTAATTTCCGACGATAGATATGGGGAGAACGCACACCTGCCCAGCCTCGACAAAACTCACATGTTTGTGGGAGCTGATTAACTTTGCCATCACACCGAAGAGCACCGGGGTCCCTCGAGTTCACATGCCTCTTGTGTGCATAAAAGGACAGGCACGGATCAGAGAAGCTCGTGGTCACAGGAACTGCACAGGGATTGAGCTCGTGGAAAGTCAATAATGCAAAGGCCTCCATCAAGCATCATAGGTAATTTCCGACGATAGATATGGGGAGAACGCACACCTGTCCAGCCTCGACAAAACTCACATTTTTTGGGGGGCTGATTAACTTTGCCATCACACCGAAGAGCACCGGGGTCCTTCGAGTTCATATGCCTCTTGTGTGCATAAAAGGACAGGCACGGATCAGAGAAGCTCGTGGTCACAGGAACTGCACAGGGATTGAGCTTGTGAAAGTCAATAATGCAAAGGCCTCCATCAAGCATCATAGGTAATTTCCGACGATAGATATGGGGAGAACGCACACCTGCCCAACCTCGCCAAAACTCACATTTATGGGCTGCTGTAACTATTTTAGGATGGCGCCGGCAAGCTGCCAGCGCCATCCTAAAATAGTTACTAAATTAGGTTCATCAAGAAGCACTAATAGATAAAATAAAGCAGGTGCTCGAGCTCCTGCTTTATTTTATCTATTAGTGCTTCCTGTTGAAGCTAACTTAGTAACTATTTTAGGATGGCGCTGGCAGCTTGCCGGCGCCATCCTAACATAGTTAAAAGTTCAACAGGCTTGAACTTTTGCCCCCCAAATCCGCCGCTCGCGGATTTCGCGGATTTTCAGTAAATTCGCGGGAGTTCACGGATTTACCAAAAATCCGCGAGCGGAACGGATTTCCCGCACATGCTTACTCATCAGCAACAGGAGGGGGCATGAATTCATCGTTGGGGAACAAGTCAGCAAAGGTATGGAGGCCTAGCCTCCGATGCACTGCCATGCCACTGCCACCTTCTATGCAAGGCAATAAGGGATTCTGCACCACGGACAGCGACGGTGCATACATTATTGGCGCACCTGCCTTTCTCCTCAACTCATCCCATGACCACTTCAGCGTCTCCGCTGTGTCGACCTCTCCTGTGGGGCGTTTTACTCTCCCGCACACAGCCACCTGGAGTGGGACTGGCGCCATATTATCACGTTCTACAGCGACGTGTGGCTGGAAGGGGGTGGGGTGCACCCAGAAATGTAAAAATTGGGCTTGGGTGCACAGTGCATAGAGATGCATGTCTGGAGCCCTCAACCCTCCCTGTTTCAGGGGCAGTGTCAACAAGTCCCAGGCCGCCCGAGCCTGTCCTCCCGCCCATACCAAAGTGACTAATAGTGTTTTCAACTTAGTGAAAAAATGAGACATCAGGGGAATCGGGACATTAACAAATAGATACAATAATGTTGGTAATACAATCATTTTTGCCAAGGCTATCCGTCCAGTCAGCGACAGGGGTAATCATGCCCACAACTTCACCATTCCTTCCAGCCAGGTCATGGTACGACCATAATTCATATTCCAGATTTCTTGAAGATTCCTACTAATCCAAATTCCTAAATATTTAACCTCTTCCGTCTCCCATCGCAAGGGAACTTCGACATAATGACCGGGGTACTGTCAGTCAAGGGGAACACTACTGACTTGGACCAATTGATGCAGACACCTGCTAGCCCTCCAAACCGGATAAACTCGCGCAAAACCGAGTCCAAATTGACCTCCGGATTTACCAGGTACAAGGTCACATCTCCACATATAGGGATATTAACAAGCTTCGGGAGCTAAACCCAATTCCCCTCGCGGTGTGGTGCTGCCGTATAAGAGCCGCTTAGGGTTCCATTGTGATGGCGAATAGCAGCGGGGACAAAGGACAACCCTGCCGCGTGCCCTGGGAGATGGGGAAGGGATCTGAGATCAACCCATTAACCTGAACCCTGGCACTGGAGGCAGTGTAGAGTAACCGAATCTTATGTATGAAAAGCGGGCTGAAACCCATATTAGACAGAATCTTGAACAAGTACGGCCATTCTAAGGTGTCTTATGCTTTCATGGCGTCCAAGAACACCACAGCAGCGTGTACAGAGGGGTGCAGATAGTGTAATGCTGAAAAATTGGTACGTAAATTGTGTGAGGTAGCTCTTCCTGGGATAAACCCTGACTCATCAGGGAGAGCAATGAGGGGCAACAAGGGCTGCAACCTGTCAGCCAGCAACTTTGCGAATATTTTGACATCAACATTAATCAACGAGAGGGGCCTATAAGAATCCAGTTCATCTTCTGCTTTGCCCGGTTTAAGCAATGTAACTATCAACGCCTCTCTCATCGAACTGGGCAGAGTTTAGGTGCACGCACCTCCGCATAGGTCTTGTAAAAAACAGTAGTTAGGCCATCCGGGCCCGGCGCTTTATTTAGGGGCATGCTGTTTATTACCCGTGCAATGTCTTCAGTTGTTATCGGAAGGTCCATGTATTTTCTATATGTGTCATTAAGCCAAGCCAGCTCGATAGATTCTAGAAAGGACCCCAACCCCTCTGAGCAGTCACTCAAGGTGGCAGTGTACAAGTTGAGGTAGAACTCAGAGAATGTTGTCAATATCTCTTACTGACCTCTCACCACATTACCAGACATGTCTTTTATCTCATGGATATGCGTTGCCGATCTAGAGGGCCTTACCATGTTTGCTAACGTGCGTCCCGGCCTGTCCCCTCCCCATACCTCCTCGCCTCCGCATACTTCCCTAAGAACTTAACCTCCCTTTGTGCTTCTTCTGCATAATCTAATAGCTTAGCTTTCTGCAGCCCGGGGGTATCACGGCTTCCCTCAGCATAGTACTGTGTTTACTTTCAAGTCGCTTAATGTCAGCTTCCAGGGAAGCCAGGGAGCCCCGTATTGCCTTGAGCACCCCTGCCTGTCTGGCAATTCATTGCCCCCTTATGACCACTTTAAAGGCCTCCTATAGCGCACACTCCGTGTCTACTGACCCTGTGTTGTTCTGAAAATAATCTGCAATGTAATTTCCTATCTCTGTCTTGAAAGCCTCGTCAAATAGGGCATGTGGCGGTAGCCGCCATGTGAATGTGCGCTTATACATAGTTTGGAGGGACAGCCACGACAAGCATGGGACATGATCAGACAGGGAACGGGGCAGGTGTTTAACCTCAACCGTGCAGGCAGCCATATCTCGTGACAGCAGCCAGTAATCGAGGCGGGACCATGCATTGTGGTGTTCTGTGATACAGGTGCCCTCCCTCAACCCAACATGCCTGCACCTCCAGATGTCGACCACTCCTCCCTCTGCTATTATCTCCTGAAGGGCCGCATTAGACGCCGGGTGCAGGGTTCGAGCCATACCCATTCTATCCAGGTTCTCATTAAGTATTGCATTGAAGTCACCGCCCCAAAGAATCGTGTCACAACCCATGGTTTTAACTTTTGACCATAGTGAATTAAAGAAATCTGGAGAGTCAGTATTCGGGCCATATACACACACAATTAGGATGGATGTACCGCACACGAGCCCCTGAACTAGGAGAAAACGACCCTCTGGATCTACGTATATCAAACCCTCCCTCCAGCCCAAGCCGCTCCGCAGCAGAACCGCCACACCCCTCACATAGTTAGAATATATCGCAGAATATACAATCCCCCATCTGCCGTGGCAAAGTCAGCGGGATGGCGCATTATTCAGGTGCATTTCCTGCAGGAGGCACAAGACAACACCGTGCCAGGCCTGGTAGGCATGCACCAACCTGGATTTTCTACCATCATTCAGGCCACGGACATTTCAGGTAAGACAGGGAAACTTGTTAGAAGCAGCCATATGTAACCACATTAAGGATACTCATTGCATTCTGCATTAACGACACAACCCCATCATAAGAAGTAGTAATCATGCAACATTGCTTCAAGTGACTGGCATTACATAACAAGACAACCCCCCCATCCCCCCACCACCCTCTCCAAACACCCAATCAGGTTGCAGAATACCCCATCCTACATAAACTTCCCAACAATACAGTGTCAAATTAAGATGGGCACCTTCCCTAGGAGCCGCAGCTACACCGGCATACAACCTTGCTGTGTGCAAGGTGGTCGGGAAAACTGCAGGCGTCTCAGCTCGCCCAGGAACGATCAACTTGAGGGAGTGAAAAAGAAGATAAACTGTGCCCCACAGATACCCCAGGCCCTTTCAGACCAAAGTGTTCAGGTAAACACATACTCCCTCCCGAGTCCCAACACCAGAGGCAACACCTGATCCGGTCTCTGGTCATCTTCATCAGCATCACGGGATGATTTCGCTTGCGTCTCTGGGTCTGGCCCACCTTGTTTAGTTGTTTTTTTGGCCTCAAATGTTATTTTTGGCTGCCTGGCATCGTGTCTTCCCATATCGGCTGGAGCTCAGGTCGGTCAGGCCGAAATGTGCGCTGAGAAAACAACGGTGTCCCCCACCAGATCTCAGGTCCTGTAGGGCCGCTTGCAGAGGAGCGTCCACCCCCAAGTATGCTCCTCCTGCCCGCGTATGTTAGTAGGTGTGAGCAAATGAGTAGGTCTCTCCACAAAATGGCCAGCCGGTAGTGTGCAAGTGCTCCAACCCAGTTCAGACGCCTAAGTCTTCCCAGGCGAGTCAGGCAGGGGGTCCACAACCAGTGTCACCTTAAATGGAAGCCAAATTTCCCCCTGGCTCTCACCGCCCGCTACCCCCGCTGGGCAATGCGCCATTCAATTGTCTTCATAAAATGTCGGCCCCTCCGTGGGATCAGCGTCGGCCGTCACGCGAGGCAGCGAGTGCTCAGCTAGCAACTGGTGCTCAGCTAGCAACTGGACCGCCGTTTCAGCGCTTCCTGCTCTTATAACCCCAGGGGCAATGCTCCGATCTGGTTCTCGCCGCTCCTCACCTCCGTGAACACACACTATACAGCACGCGCCTCCAGGCGCTTCAGGCTTTTGAACCAACTCAGGTTTATTTAACTGTACTGAGAATGATCTGTCCAAAACAGGCTCTCTTTTTCAGTGGAAGCTCATACTTTCAATCAATCAAAGCAGTAGGGAGGAAGACGAACATGTAAGTGAAGCCAAAGCAAATCTCTCTCTAATGCTTTTAAACCCTCTGTTTTGCTAACTTAAGGTAAGGAGACAGCTGTGCAGTCTATCCAGACCTAAAATGGTCTGTTCCAACTTTTTGTAACTGCAGAGGTAACCAGTTACCGTACAAGAGTCTAAGCAAGGCGCAGGCCACCACCTGAGCAGATAAGGGTTCAAAATCAAATAGTGTGTTCTGATTGAAACAAGTTCATTGAATCCCCACGTTGAGCAGGCAGCTCATTCAGAAGGCGCAAGTTGAATAGGTGCTAGATGACTTTACAATTTGCAGACCCTGAATGGAATGACATGGAAGTAAAACTGCCCTCACTTACAGTGTGAACTCAATCTAAGAGGCTCAGAGATACATCTCAAATAGAATCTGGCCATGGTTGCTTTTTCTGTATATAAACAGATGCCTTGTGTTTACCCACCTCTCTATCCTGCTACTCACAAAGGAACAGATTTCCGAATTATAACTGTAACAGTTTGGTGAAGCGCATTACACAAACACTCATCTTCTGTCACTCACTAGACCCTCTCTCTGTAAGGCAATTATAAAAGTAGCAAGCTTTCTATTGGCGTAAAACGACTCATCTCTAAACTTGCTTTGAAGCATTGAGGACTGTAGCCATTAACAGTAGTTTATTCATTTAGACATAATGTGTCAAAATATGTGTAAACATTATGTTGTGCTGAAATAAAGCTGCCTTTGCATACGAAATAAATCCATGATAAATACAGTATTATGGATTCTTGTGATGGCAAATTATGTGGTTAACAGAAACTTGCTAAAAGTGGATTGATAAGTATCTCTGACTCACCAGTGAGTCTAATTGCCCTAATGCATTCTTTCCTAAACATCTGCTGACTTGCCTGAAAAATGTAAAGCTTTTAATGAGATAAGTCTTGGTTATTTACTTATTTTTCTCTGTTTTAGTAGTTACGACTGAATATTTCACCTTGGCTACTAACATATGTCCTTAACCATGAATTTGTATCTCAATAAGAATTTATATTTATATTCTGACTGCACAGAAGATGTGTTAAACATCCAATCACCGAAACACATTAATGTTGATATCCTACAGTAGAAACAGATATCCATTATTTTTCTTTTTTAATGCCATGATTCTTCCAATGAGTCTATGCTTCAGCGGATGCTCCCTTCACAGGTTTTGTGGTATGAAATGGAAATAATTGCAGATTCTCCATAATTTTGTTCCCCTGGGCAGGAAGTAACAGGAAAGAAGAATTAAAATCAACAGAATAAAAAGAGCAGTCCACAGGTGTTGGACCTGGCCCTTTCTGCAAGGTCACCCCAAATGTTTTATGTACTTTGTTGAACCTAATAAGGCTGGCTTGCGGGCACAATTCTAAACATGGTAAAATAAGTAAACACCAGATTTGTCCATTTAGTGTACTTATAAGTTCCTAGGATATGGTACGATATATACCCAGGGCCTGTAAATTAAATGCTACTAGTGGGAAGCAGCTCTCAATGTGCCCCCTTCTAAAGTAACACTATAAAACATGTCTCAGCCTCTAGTGCAGCTTTAAACTGCCATTTCGACCTGGTAAAATAAACCTTCTGCCAAGCCTAAACCTTCCTTTTTAATAGTTATAATTCACCTCCTGCCATAGAGACTAACTGGTCATAGGGCAGGCTGCACCTTATTTAAAAAGTAGGACATGTGTACTTAAGTTTTAAATATCATGGCCTTGAAAAACGCCTAATGTAATTTTCACTGTGGCAAGGCTAGCTCTCTCATAGACTAACACTGGTTTCCCTTATTACATTTAATAAGTGATACATTAATTTTGGGATCAGCCAGAGAACTACTATTTCCACTCATTTGATTTGTAATTTAAAATCCACATTAATGGTGAAGTCTGTTTCTGAATTGCTATTTAGAAAGGTGGCACTTTCCTGCCTAAACTAAATGTTCCTTTCTGCCAGCGTCCAGGTTTACATGACTGTTAATGGTTCTCCTGCAATGGGATTTTTGTATCCTTCCAGACAGAGGACAAAGTGCCTTTAGTGTGGGAAGGGTGTTCCTCCCCTGAGTCAGATGGCCTGGGGAGCTGTCATCAGCCTTCCTGAGTTTCGAAGGTTACCAAGCCCTTTTCTGACCTCTGAAGATGCCTGCCCTGTCAGTGGCAGATGCAGCCCACACCTG
Organism: Lissotriton vulgaris; assembly: GCF_964263255.1. Lineage (NCBI taxonomy): Eukaryota > Metazoa > Chordata > Amphibia > Caudata > Salamandridae > Lissotriton > Lissotriton vulgaris. The sequence continues at coordinate 317,469,478 of NC_141693.1, read as the reverse complement.
GGCCTGTCTGCCATTTGTTTCCCTAGATACATTTTAGCCAAACCGAGGAAAGGAGACAAACTGACCAGAATAAGGACTGCCCTGCTGTCTTTAGCCTGAAGGAAGAATTGACCTGCTTGCCTTGGACCCAGGAAACCAGAAGTGACTCCAAGGGTCAGTTGGTTGATTTCCTGTTTAACCCCTTCGATGCTCATGACGGAACGGTTCCGTCATGGGCATCGGTCGCGCTGTGCTCATGACGGAACCGTTCCGTCATGACCACACCCGCGAATGGAATGTTCAGCACCGGGGGAGAATCAGCGCCGCAGGCAAGGTGTTTAACTACAGGGACACAACAAGCTACCGGAGACCTTTCACTGTGCATGCCCAGCTGAACAGTACCCAGTGGACCTGTCTGACCACTGCCACTGCTGAAGTGTTCTGTAGTGATTTCTAACCCTCAAGTTCCTTGACTCTTGGCTGGTGTTAGAGTGTTCTCCTCCAACCCTAAAGATGCAATAACTGGACTCCAGGTACAAACTACTAGGGGTTCTGTGTGCCTCGCATTGAAAAGAGCTGTTCCCGGTCTCCTCGCTAGCAGCCTTCACTGGCACTAACGCAGAACCTGCTTCGGAATGCTGACGTGACCTTACAGGACACAAACCCCTGACTGCATGCCTAGAGCTCTATTTACTGACAGCAACTGCCCCGCATTTAACACCACTCTGAAGTTCCAGTCATCGGCTAGCTCTTTGCACAGACAATGTCCGCACTGCCACCACAAACGTATGACCGAGGCATGGTTCTTCAGCAACCCAGCGCCAAGGAGACCCTTTCCAGATACAGCCTGCTGCCCAGCCGCTGAGGACCACATTGAAGAGAGCTTCTTGAATGAATCTAGACTAACTTAGAAGGTAAACTTTCCACCATGACAAATGTAGCTGCTGTATCTGACCAGCGCTCCATCTGTGTGAACCTTAACTTTTGACCTTGACCCGGTCCACCATGATCAGATTGACGCTTTGTGCCGACGACCTTGCACCTCTGAAGAACCCCCCTGGCATGATCGGCTACAGGAAAACCCCATGGTTCACAGACGCCCTCAAACAATTAAAGAAGTACTGCTGAACCCTCGAAAAAACCTGGCGCCTGGAACAAACTGCAGAAAACATGACAGCCCTCAAGACCGCCACCCGCAAACACCACCAGCTGATCTGCACAACCAAAAGGACATCGTACAAAGAGCGAGTAGACAACAACACCCACAACAGCAAGGAACTCTTAAACATTGTCAAAGAACTCTCCAACCCCAGCGCCAGCAACAACGACATCACACCATCGCAAGAACTCTGCAACTCCCTCGCCACGTTCCTCCACCGAAAGATCGCAGATATACACGACAGCTTCGGACCCCAGACTTTGCCTCCAGTCACCGAACCAACGACCCCCCACCACCACCCTCAGCGCCTGGACCCCCATCAGCACTGAAGAAACCACCAACGTCATGAACTCCATCCACTCCGGCTACCCCTCGGACCTATGCCCCCATCATATCTTTAACAAAGCTGACACCATCATCGCAACCCATCTCCGGAACGTCATAAACATCTCGGTCGCGTCAGCCACCTTTCCCGAGAGCTGGAAGCACACAGAAATCAACGCCCTTCTGAAGAAACCCACAGCAGACCCCAAAGACCTCAAGAACTTCCGCCCCATCTCTCTTCTTCCCTTTCTGGCCAAGGTCATCGAGAAGACCGTAAATAAACAACTGACTGCTTTTCACGAGACAAACAACTCACTCGACCCTTTCCAGTCTGGTTTTCGAGCCAACCAGAGCACCGAGACCGCCCTCATCGCAGCCACCGACGACATCAGGACCCTGATGGACAACGGAGAAACAACCGCCCTCATCCTCCTGGACCTCTCGGCAGCCTTCGACACCGTATGCCATCACACCCTAATAACACGCCTCTTCAACACTGGGATCAAAGGAAAGGCCCTGGACTGGATCACATCGTTCCTCTCCGACAGAACACAGAGAGTCCGCCTCCCTCCCTTCCGCTCGGAAGCCACCAAAATCATCTGCGGCATACCCCAAGGATCCTTGCTCAGCCCAACGCTCTTCAATATATACATGAGCCCCCTCGCCACCATCGCATGCAAACACAACATCAACATCATCTCCTACGCCGAAGACACCCAGCTGATACTCTCCCTCACCAAAGACCCAGCCACCGCCAAAACCAACCTACAGGAAGGAAGGAAAGAAGTCGCAGAATGGATGAAGTTCAGCTGCCTGAAGCTGAACTCAGACAAGACGGAGGTCCTCATCCTTGGACAATCCCCCTCCACCTGGGACGACTCCTGGTGGCCCTCAGCACAGGGCTCCGCACCGTCACCCCCAGACCACGCAAGCAACCTGGGATTCATCCTGGACTCCACCCTCACGATGACTAAGCACGTCAACGCCGTCTCGTCATCATGCTTCAACACCCTGCGCATGCTCCGAAAGATATTCCGGTGGATGCCCACCGAAACCAGAAAGACGGTTACCCAGGCCCTTGTCACTAGCCGACTGGACTACGGAAACGCCCTAAACGCAGGAACCGCCGCCAAACTCCAGAAATAACTACAACGCATACAGAACGCCTCCGCACGACTCATCCTCGACATCCCTCGCCATAGCCACATATCCGCCCACCTGAGAGACCTGCACTGTCTCCCCATCAACAAGAGGATCACATTCAGGCACCTCACCCACGCACACAAAGCTCTCCACGACATGGGCCCCGAATACCTCAACAACTGCCTCACGTTCTACACTCCCACCCGCCAGCTCCGCTCCGCCAGCCTCGCCCTCGTCCCACGGATCCGCAGAACCACAACTGGAGGAAGATCGTTCTCCTACCTGGCCGCCAAGACATGGAACTCCCTCCCCGCACACCTACGACTGATCCAGGACCATCTCACCTTCAGGAAGCACTTCAAGACCTGGCTTTTCGAGCAGTAGCAGCACCCCCCCCTCCCTTCAGAGCCTTGAGACCCTCACAGGTGAGTAGCATGCTCTATAAATGTTTTGATTGATTGATTGATTGTGCTTTTAGTCACTATTTATACTCAAACTTTTACCAATTATCTCCAGTTCTACTTATTGGAATTTTGTTATTTTGGTGTCATTTTATTTCTAAAAATGTATTCTATTTTTCTAAATTGGAATTTTGCTTGCATTGTGTTTTCACCTATTAACACTTGAGTGCTGCTTTATTATTTTACACATTAGCCCGAAGTCAAACCTGACTGCTTTGATCGAACTACCAGTTGTTAATCACAGTGTTTGTTTAGGGGCTTTTGTGGTTCATCTGGGCAATGATTGTGTTAGTTATTTAAGCAGGGCTCTCACTTGCTTCAAACTAATAACTCAATTTCTTATAAGTCACTTCCTCTTTTCTTGATGATCTCAAAAAGTCTATGTCCACGTGGAAAACAAAATATCAAAAATAATAGAAATCCAAGAAGTACCTGTAGTAACGGCTTAAGGAAGGACAGAGCCTTCACTTAGTTGAACAGAAGTGTTTATTGAGGAAGTACCAACAACTGCAACCTCAGCCACAGCCTAACGCTACACAGCCTCTTCTGACACTGTCCCCGGCGCTCGTCTTGGAACGCTGGTCGCGGTGACATTCTAAGTGATGTCACCGCGAGCAGCTCCATCACACGCAGAGCCGCCGGGGGGGAAATTGAAGAGGGAGATACCACACATCCCCCTTCCCTGTGGAATGAAAACATTAAATACAACATGAACAGCAAAAAGCACAGGGTGACCAAAAGAAACCAGATCTGGGGTGTGTAACAACATAGAACCCTGACCTAATGGGAGTAACGACTCACGGTAGGCAGGGTGGCATAGGTTACATCATAACATATTGATCAAAGTGCCTAGGGGGTCTGGTCACTCTCCTGTTGGGCCTGTAGCCTGGGTGAGGGACTGTCGACAGCCTCTTGGTGGTGGAACTAAGGTCCTGCCTTGTGTCACCCTTCCCCCCCTTGCACTCTCAGGGTCTTTCACTGGAGGGTGGTATTTTACAACTCTCCCTAGGTTCCATATGTTCCCCTCCTGAGTCTTGACAGCATTCTTGAATAGTTTGGTGATTTTAGTAGGACTGCTGTACCCTGACCAGCTTGCCCTCCCTGTGGGAGCTCTGATTTTGATGCTATCTCCTACTTTGAATTCGACCTCCCGTGTGGCTTGTGCTGGTCGTATCCTTCTTTCCTCCTTTTCATGGCTTGCTCTTGCTTCTTCTAGCTTTCCGTTTCTTTGGTTCGGTCCGACCACCCCTTGTGCCACTCCATCCACCCTGGGGTCAGCTTGGTGTTGGGTATCCTGGCGCGGAGCAGTTCGAACGGGGTGACGCCCGTCGTCTGATGCGGCGTGAACCTGTATGCTTCTAACCGCCTCCACGCCTCTTCTTTCCAGCTTATGCCACTGGCTTTGGCCAACTGGATGCTCTCCTTGAGGGTTTTGTTAAATCGCTCGACCATGCCATTGGTTTCGGGGTGGTATAAAGCGCAACGCTTGTGTCTGATGCCTCTTTCTTCAAGGAAGTCCTCCATCTCTTTCGAACATAGTTGTACTCCATTATCCGTGAGGATGTTGCTGGGGAGCCCTTCCCGGATGAACACCTCCTGTAGAAATCCGATGACTGTCTTGGTCGTGACTTCATTGACGAACTTTATTTCCGGCCACCGAGAATACAAGACCATGAGCACCAAGATGTAAGGCGTCCGCAGTTCTCCAGACATTGGGCCCACGATGTCTAATGCCAACTCATCCCACGGTGCTGACAGGGGCGGCCTACACACCATGGGGGGCGTCTGTTGTTTCAGGACCTTGTCGCTGTTGCTGCATCGAATGCACTCTCTGATTCTCCTTTCGGTGACCAGGTCCATGTTCGGCCACTAATAGCTCTCCCTGAGTCTTTGTTTGGTTTTGGTGATACCCAAATGCCCTTTGTGTGCTATCTCGACCAGGTTGTCTCTCACAGTTGCAGGTGGTACAAGTCTCGTTCCCCTGAATAGGCATCCGTCTACTATGGACAACTCATCCTTAATGGCCAGGTATGGCCGCAGGTTTTCATCTCGTTTGTCACCGTGCTTCCATCCGCCTTTTACTCTTATGCAAATCTCCTCCAGTATCTTGTCCTCTTCCAGCGCCTTTCTCCATGTTTCTTCTCCCAACGCCCTCTGGATGGTGCAGACATCCTCCATCTGGAGGCCCTCCTCTTCTTCATCCGTCTTCTCTTGCTTCTCTCTCGCTTCTTCTTCACTGACGAGTCTGGATAGACAGTCAGCTGCAAGGTTTTGCGTTCCTGGGACGTACTCGACGTCGAAAGTGTATTCTTGGAGGCTGACCACCCAACGCCTTATCCTGCTGGAGATGGCATCCAGACCTTTCTTACTGAATACTTCTACCAACGGCTTGTGGTCCGTTCGGAGGGTGAACTGAGTTCCCCACAGGAAGTCTCTGAACTTTCCTACTGCCCAAGATACTGCTAAAGCCTCTTTTTCGATCACCGAGTAGTTGTTCTCGGACTTCTGGAGTGACCTTGAGGCAAAGGCTATGGTTTCTTCTCCTTCCTCCCCTTTTTGGGTGAGGACAGCTCCCAGCCCTTTGGCGCTTGCATCGGTGGTGACTACCGTTGCCCGGTTGGGTATACATGACTTCAAACTGGGGGCCTCAGCAAGTGCTCTCCTTACATCCTCGAACTCCCTCTGGCACTCCTGACTCCATTTGAATTCATTTTCCTTCTTCAACAGCAGCCTGATGGCGTAAGTCCTGCCCGCCAGGTTTCTTATGAACTTCCCATAGAACTCCAACATCCCCATGAATGACTTGATCTCGTCCTTGCCCTTGGGGGGTGACAGATTCACGATGGTGTTTTGCAGTTCGGCCTTGGGACATATGCCTTCTGTCGTCACCTTGTGTCCCAGGAAGTCCAACTCTGCACAGCCAAACACACACTTGTCTTTTTTTACGGTAAGGCCTTGTGACAGGAACCTCCCCAGCACGCATCTCAGTCTCTCATCATGCTCTACATGGTTCTTGGCGAAAATAAGCACGTCATCTTGGTAACACATGACGCCTGGGATGCCTTTCAGGATGTTGCCCATGATTCTCTGAAACACGGCGGCCGCCGAGACTAACCCAAAAGGCATCCTTTTGAACTTGTATGCGCCCATAGGTGTCACAAAAGCCGTGAGTTCCTGAGACTCCTCGTGTAGTTTTATCTGGAAATAGGCCGAGGTGAGATCGAGAGTGGAAAACACCCTGGCACCCTCTAGCATGCTCATCATTTGGGTGATGTTCGGTAAGGGATATCGGCCGACCACGACCTCTTTGTTTAATGCCCTTAAGTCGATGCAGAGCCGGACCGACCCATCCTTCTTCTTTGCGGCCACGATGGGTGCCAACCATTCTGTCGCTTCCACCGGTTCGATGACTGCAGCCTTGCACAGTTTCTCTAATTCAGATTTCACCTCCTCCTGGATGGCAATGGGGAGTTTTCTAACTTTAGCCACGACTGGCTTGGCGTTCTCCTTCAATCTTATTTTGTGACAGTAGTTCTTTAGGCATCCAAGCTCTTCTCTAAACACCTCTTTGAACTCTGTTGTGATGTCAGCCTTGCGTTCTTGTATCTCCTGTATAAGAATCTGGGGATTGCTGTTGGGATTGAGATAAACTCCTAACTCCTTCTGTGCTTGCCACCCCAAGATGTTGTCTCCTACAGTGGATACATACACTTTAGACACTGTTGTCCTGTTGCTGTATTCGATTTTCCCTAGAAAGTATCCTTTCATAGAAATGGGGCGACCAGCATACCCCCCTGGCCTTAAATCCATACTTCTCAAGGTTATCTTTCCCTTTGACACCCGTGAGAACTCCTTTGCATTGATAATTGTTATTCTAGAACAGGAGTCAAACAATGCTTCCAGGTCAACCTCCCCTACTTTTATGGTGTCTTTTGGGCTACTGACCTGACCTTCATCAACCTGTACCACAATTTCCGCACACATGGGGTTGCTGGGACTTTGGACCTTCAACTCTTGTACTTGCACCACGATCTCGTCGCACACCACATTGGTTCTGTCTCTACTCTGTCTACTGACCCCCTTCCCACTCTTGCAGTATTGCTTGAAATGGCCTTTCTTACCACATTTGTTACATGTGAATCTGAGGGCGGGGCACTCTTTGTCGTTGGCTAGGTGCCCTTGCTTGCCACACCTATAGCAGGTACCCTTGAACGATCCCCCCAGCCTGCCCTCCTTCTGTTCTCTGCCCACTACTTTCTGGCCTTTGACTATGGACACTGCCTCGCATTCGGTCACCACTTCACTGACCTTGGTCTTGTCATTGTTCTTCCTCTCCCCTGCGTCTTGCTTTATCTCCTTGACACACTGCAACATGTGCTCTACCTGCTTGGCTATGATGAGAACCTCTCTCAACGGCGGGTCATCTTTAAGCCATAGCTCTTCACGCACTCGCTCCATCCTGCAAGCCAGAACAACCTGGTCCCTAATTCTTTCCTCACTCGCTCCACCGAACTTGCAAGTGGCGGCTAATTTCCTCAACTCAGAAACAAAATCTATTGACTCTCCTTCCTTCTGTGCTCTCTTCCCAAAGTGGTACCTCTCCATGATTGTGCTAGTCTTGGGGAGGTAGTGCAAATCTAATTTCTTTAGACTTACTTCAAACTCATTCAGACCTCTTGCTTCCTGCGCCCCTAAGTCTGGGAGGGGATGTATGTCGTTACAACGCATACTTTTACTCCGCGTACCATTACAACGCTGTATTTACAACGCATACCGCTACAACGCATAGCGCTTTGGGGTGCTGGATAGTGGTAAGTATAATTTACTATTCTAACTCCAGTCCCCGTGGACCCTAGGGAAGGTGTTGGATAGTAAATTAAACTTACCTCTTATCCTAGAGCGCCCCCCAGCGCAATGCGTTGTAACGGTATGCGTTGTAATGCCCGCGTTGTAGTGGTAGTGCGGAGTAAAAAATGCGTTGTAACAGGTGAATACCTCTGGGAGGTGGTCTAGAACTTCCTCTCCTTCTGCGCCTAGGTAATAGGCCAGCAATGCAACTTTCCTTTCTAAACCTAGGTTAGGCCCACACACAGTACCGTAATTTAAAAACACTTTTTTCAATTTTTTCCACAGGATGGTGGGGTCACCTGGGTTGGTTAAGAAAAAGGGTGGAGGAGTCACACTTTGCATGCTTAATCGTTAAAGGTCTGAGTATAAGCTTACAACCCAGAAGGATGGACAAACCACTGTAAAACTGTAAACGTAGGGAAAGACACTATTAGCATGTACCAAAGGAAGTATGCATAGAAAGGCTACTAGTGAACACACTTCTACTTATAGTGACATTATCCAATCAAATTTCTTGCAAGAACTTTTGTTGAGAGACCCCTGCACGGCCCACACTCCCTGTAGCAAAAGATACAGAACATACAACTGGCTGCAGAACAGATTACTGTGATACAGGTGAGTCTAAGGATACATGAATTGGTGAAGTGACCTTCAACTGGCAGTGGGGATAGTAAAGGAACAAAACATAAAATTTCTTTTTTTTTTTTGTCTATTTTGCACAGCCCATACACCCTGGGGCTGAATGTACTCAGCGCATGGCTTGCCCTTGGAAAGGTCACTACTTGCTCATTGTGCTCAAACTCGCGATTTTCCTTTACTGCCAGCACAGTTCTATCAGTATGCTTCAAATGGTGGCAATAAACTTCTTCACTCGCGTCCACTTCACAGCGTTAAAATCACCAACAGTTCCTGACAAATCCTAGTCAATTCTCCATCTAACAACTGGCAGTGCACACATTCACGTGTGGCATTGTATGCGTCTCGCCTGCAGTGTTTAGATTACACACGCCCTCTGGGGTGACAGGAAAACCGCCTCACACACGCACGCCTCGCTGCGTTGATTTTAAAATCAGCAGAACCTTCCTTAAACGGCAGGGTTGCAGGGGTGGGAAATGCTTCCCGCAAATGTCTCTCGCCAGTCTATGTTGACTCCAGGCTCCACTACTCGCTGATGACGATCCAAGGTAACTAGGCAGCCGCCTTATGCGCTAGATCCCTTCGCGCTTCACGTTGTGCTAAGCGTGCCCCCTATCGTGAAGTGCTCGCGCCTCCTGCTTGCACAAGTAAAATACTTAAGCAATGACTAATCTTCCTCAGCGCTATCCTTAGCAGTAAGCGGTACCTTACTTTTGAGTTCGGTTCCGTTCTCGTGACTGCCTGTCACCGACTACCACACAATCCTGAGGTGGATGAGGAGACCACGCGCCTCGGTCTCGCCTTCCTTCTCGACCCAGGTGGCGCTATAATTATCCGCTAGCCAGGCTCCGACACACTAGGACGTCTCCCACACTTCAATGACTGCAGATGCCATTACTCGCTACACAGGACATTGGTGAAGAGTCTAGGGTTAGCGCGCAGGGATGGCTGGCAGGCGTTACCTTACTTCATTTTGGTGACTGTCAGACGATAAGTCCTCACCGACCCACAGTCGCCCTTACACCTTCTTCGGCGGGGCACCTTTTCTCCCCTGGCACCTTCTTCGAGTATTTATTTAAACACCTTTCGACCCCGGGCTGCTTCTTACTCCGGTAATTTCTCCGCGTTGCGGTCTGTTTGTACTGCAACCCGATACTCTTCCCAGTCAGCCGGCTGCGTTCCCTCGGGTCAGCTGTTCTTCTTGTTTCCTTCCAGGTGTGTTGAGGTCGCAGAAAGTTTTCCCTCGTCGCCAGTGTAGTAACGGCTTAAGGAAGGACAGAGTCGTCACTTAGTTGAACAGAAGTGTTTATTGAGGAAGTACCAACAACTGCGACCTCAGGCACAGCCTAACGCTACACAGCCTCTTCTGACACTGTCCCCGGCGCTCGCCTTGGAACGCTGGTCACGTAGGCGTGGGCGGAAAATCCGTTCCGCTCGCGGATTTTGCGGATTTTCGGGAAATCCGCAATCCGCGAGATTTGCGAATTTCCCGCAAAATCCGCAAATCCGCGAGCAGCGGATTTTGCTCGCACTGCTCGCACTGTTCGCGTGAGTTCGCGCCCCGCGAATAAGTGCAAAATTGCAGAAATACGATCTTAGCAAAACTGAAAGTAACTACTTACCAGGTTCAAAAGTTCAGGCTCATCATTAGTAGCCATTTCCTGGAGTGCTTCCTGAGGGGCCCCTCCAGAGTTCAGTTGCCAGTTGAAACTAGTATGTGACCCTGCTCTGAACCTCAGAATAGTTACACATATGCCACAAAGGTCCTGAATTACAGCTAAGGGAGACAAGCAGGAGCCAGGCTGGAAGTTAAAATCCATTAATCAGCCCCTAATTCATTATTGTCAGTTGGGGCAGGGCAGGTGTTGTAACTAATTTTGCAACAATGAAAGCACTTAGCAAGTGCAAAAGATCACTAATCAGGGCGCACTAAGGAAGCAGGTGCCAGCTAAAAAAATATTCTGTGACACATGAATCAGCCCCAAATTAATTCAGGTCACTTGAGGCAGGGAAGGTGTGCTTTGCCGAAAATAATGTACACTGGACAACCAGAGGGTGTGGTGATGAAACAGAGGGTGGCATGGGTGGGCCAGAGGGTGGCATGAGTAGTCAGAGAGTGGCAGTGGTGACAGAGAGTGGCAGTGATGAAGAAGAGTGTCCCAAACAGGCTGGACACGTAGAAACAACAAGTTCGCGAAACTTGCGACCCGACAGGTAAGTTCGCAATTTGCGAAAGTGTACAAAACCCTCGCGAACTGGCAGAAACACGGGCGAACACAAAAAAAAAAAAAAATCCGCAAATTCGCGGGAATTCGCGGATTTTGCGGATTGCGAATCCGCAAATCCGCAAAATTCGCGAACGCGAGATCCGCAAAATTCGCTCATGCCTGTGGTCGCGGTGACATTCTAAGTGATGTCACCGCAAGCAGCTCCATCACACGCAGAGCCGCCGGGGGGGAAATTGAAGAGGGAGATACCACAGTACCCACACAAGTTATTCTCTTCCTAGGCACATTTCCACATGAAATATGCCCTCAAACATAAACGACCAATCTTTTCCATGTTCTCCCGTCTTTAGTACTACTTCAAGGAACCAACCGTGTGTGCCTGGCTCGCGAGATTGGCACTCGCAGCAATCAAAAACACCACTATGACCATTATTAGGGTGGGTAACCTCAGTGGCGGATAATGCTCTCCTCATTTGTCTTTAATGAAATTGGGACTCTTTGCCAACTGGCTAAAAAGAAGATGACATTTTGTAACGTGACTAGAGGTTTATATTATGCACTTTCAAATCATATCTATAACCATCATTGCCTCATGCTAAACAAGTTTACATTGAAAGATCTCAAAAGATGAGATCATAGACCAATATGCTGACTTCAAAATAGAGGCAGCACAAAATGCCTTATGAACTATCGCTCCCTGGCTGAGTGCACTCCATAATGACTTACATCCACTCCTACCAAATCCATCACCTCTCTAAACTATCTACTCAATGTATTTGAGGTCACTATAGCGAATGGTTAGGGCAAAGCGATTAACAACTGTCAAGTATTAGTCTTCAGGTTCTCAGTTATAAGAAGATACCATTTGAGGCCTCTCACCTCACAATATTTGGGGTGCAAAGGGAAAGCTGGGAAAATCACACCTGTCAAAGTATTTTTAGTAAGGCTTGTGATATTGAAATGAACACCAATAGAGGAAAATGTATTGTTAAAATATCCATTGCTTTAAAATCTGATACCCTCTTAAAGGACGCCCAGCATAACAATGATGCCATTTTAGTGTCCAATAACTTAAATGATATGCTTTCGTTAATCTCCCATGACTGGAACAACTGCAAAAACAAATCAACATCCCACTATGTGGAGTCCCTAGGCTTAGGAGGGTTCATGTACCTGATCCACTTCAATAACCTAGTAACTAACAGGTGTTTCCCAGCTGGTTTCCTCTCAACTGTTTTAGCCCTTTCCACAGTGTTGATCAGTAACCATTAATTGCTCTGAACAAAATGTGCCCATCTGCCAAGAAATTTAACACCCTTGTAACATCTCATGAGACTGGGTCAATATCCCATTCAACACACCACACTCTGCATTTACCAGGCTGATCTCCTGGCCTTGACCTTGCCTTGTGGCCATGAAGCCTTGGTATATTTGGAAGCAGACTCCGAAAGTCCTGGCATGTCTGTGAACACCCTGAAAGGTCCCATGCCATGAGGGCTAATCAACCCCTGAGGACAAGATAGAGACTTTGGCCATAAAGACTCCTGAAAATCTGTAGGAAGACGGGGAATAGGATTGGGCAATCCGCAAACAGCTCTAATATATTAGGGCACCAAGGTTGGAGTCCTCTGATGCTGTGTCACCAGAACCACCCTCGCTGATTACCTGCGTGCCTGTGCCAAACATCTAAAAATTATAGTGAAGGGAGGAAAAGCATAGTGATTTACACCGGACCCTTTCTGAAGAAGACTGTCCATCGCTCACACTTCCAGGTCTGCTCTCTGGCTGAAAAAGTTTTTCCGCTTAGCTGTCAGCCTGCCTGGAAGGTAACAAATTTATATTAATTGGACTCCAGACTTCATTCAAAGTTTTGAAAACCTGTCAATCTAGTCTCCATTCGCTGCTGCCATAGAGGGTTCTCAAGTACCATTCTGCCTGTCTGTTAAATGGTTCTTAAAGCTGCTCCACTATCAATGATATCCCCTGGTGAAGACAAACCTCCCACAATGCCCTGGCCATTTCAGCTAAGGGCTTCAACCTTGTTCCCCCGCCTACATGTTTATGTAACGGACAGTAGTCATGTTGCCATGGGCTGCCCGAGAACTGCACACTTTTCCATGGCTTTCACTAAGCTCTGGATTGTAAACGATTCATGTGCATTGAAGACACCTTCCTGGGCCATCTTCCTTCAGCTGACAAGGTAGCACAACTGGCGCCCCATCTTCAGAGACCTGTATCTGATTCTAGTAATTGATTTGGAAACATAAGAAAGATGACCGACACTTTCCAGGTGTCTATGTGATTTAACCACAAACGTACTTCTTCCCATGCCTCTGGGTCTAAGGAAACCATCTCTGAGTATTCCGAGCACACTTTGTAAATGCCTTATCGTCAGTCACTGTAGAGCCATGTAGTAAAATGGTCATGGAAAAATTTCCTGAGTGGACGAGTAGAGACTACCCACTATCCTTGCCAAGCGCAAGAGGGAAATCTGTGACTGAGCCAACATCATCTCACTCCCTTTTAACTTTGAATTTAGGAGCAAAAGCTCTTTTTTTCTCAGAATCTGTCAGGAACACTAGAAAATCAATATTTTTCAAGGGTATTACGTCTGTGTTTTCTCTATTTATGATAAATCCTCTGAATTAGATCTATTGCCTCCTGCTCCTCCCTTATTTAATGATTCCTCTCATGGCCAAGGAATATCATTTTGTGTAGACTATTACCACCCTCACCCACAGGGACCTGAGAGCCGCAGATACTCATTTTAAATGCTAAGTGAAAGACTAAGGAGGGGAAGATATGCCACATGGCGGAGACCTGAACCTGAACTTGTACCTGCACATTTGCTCTGGTCTGAGAAACTGGGAATACTTCCTGTGTAGGCACTATTAAATAGGCATCTTTTAAATCCAAAGACATCATTCAATCCCTAGGAAACAGGATGTCCAAGAGACCGAATACCATCTTCATTTTGAGGAAATAAAAAAATCTTCATTCTCAGGGGTCTTACTAATATCAATAAAGAACTTTGCACAGAGGCTGAAATATGGAAAGACATCTTTATTAAACTTTCAATAAGTGAGGCTACGTCACCCAGCTGCCTTAGCAACTGAATGAGGCAGTCTGAGGAATACAGAGAACAGAGGCCTTTTATATGCTTAGGGTTACAAAACTCAGCACAAAAGTAAGGGGCAGTCCTAGCTTTTGCAAGCATTCAAAAAGCCCAACATTCCTTCTTATACAAGCCGGACAGACCCATAATAAAAGACCACAACCCATATCGTAAACAAGCCATAAAAGAAGGAACAGAAACAGATGAGAAGTAGGATAAGGGGTGTGTATGTGTATACCAAACTTTACAATCTCCTGTGCTCTGATCCTTAATCTTGATCAGCTACTGGGCAAGGAACTGGTCTAACAAGGTCAGCTTCAGGCAACAGGGTCAGTTCACTCAGGTCATCCAGAAGTCAGCTAAAGTCATCGGCCTATGTGAGGGCAACCACAAAATGGCTGCCATGCACAAAATGGAACCCAAGGGTTCAGAACGAAATCTTCAAATACACAGTGAATCCATCGGTGTAACATGACGAAAACACTCATACTTGCTGAGCTCACTGTTTACGGTTCGCTGTTACCAAATTCGTAACAGAACCACGACCTTTATGACCCAGGTTCAGAATTTACAGAACCTCAATTTTGGAATAGTGATATAGCAAAACGGATTGAGATCTTTCAAGTTTTTCATTGGTCCTAAATTGTTGTTGTTCCTCAAAAACGGAAACATGCTAATCACAAATCCTGTACCTCCAAGGATATTACATGTATACTCTTCTGGAAGAATTGCATTGGAGCAAGAAGTCTCCACTGGACTGGTGAGGCATACAAATCTATTGGGAACCATAGCGCTGTATGAGGAATCTACGGGTTGTTTGAAATAACTGCAACTCCTGCACAAAAAGGGCTAATCGGACTCCTACCTTCACAAGCAGGAGGAAAAGACTATTACCTTTAAATCCTCCTCCCCTTGTTTGTCCTATATCAACACAAAAGCACCCACTTCTTCTCCTTTGCAGGAAGAACATTGGTTGGGAATATCTGTATTAGCAGATAAAATAGTACCTGGAGCACTTTGTACAGCCTGCACAGCGATCCCTGTATCCTCCGGCCCCAGGAGAAACCCAATCAAAAACCCTAACGAGTCATTGGGCTTTATTCAATGACGCAAAAAGTTTGTACTTGAGTGTTCAAGTCATCCTCTGACCCAGTTAGTTCACCCAGCTTGGGGTCTATTGTCAATATGCTTCTCATTGAACAGGCCAGCATTTCCATTGGTTAAGTATCACACTGCCATCTGGGCCTAACTGGAAATAACCTCAGAATCAAGATGCTCACCTGTATTTTTTGATTGCTTAGTCAAGCACGAGATATTTGCCAAAGGACCCAATGTGTTTCAAATCTTATTGTTGCATGATACCCAGACTCTGGCCACACTCCTTCTGTGCTCTTAATTCCCTTTCTTAAAAAGGTGACAGTTTTCACATCAAACGTTGAGGTTAAGGCCGCTTTATCCATGATAATTGCACTCGGGCACTTCACCCTCACTTTTTCTCTGGTGGCTTTGTCAATAGGATATCTAATCCTGGCTTTTACATCCTCACCCACAAAGGGTTGAGGAAACTATGCCACAGAATTTGCGTGCTTTAGTAGTTCTGGATAAAACATGGAATTGCTTTCTACAGCTAGAATCGCCATTTGCGGCTTACCAACCTTTACTTTCTTAGCAATAGTAGGATTGTCGTAATCAAGCATCATTATCGTACATATAATCCAAATATAAATCATTTGCTTCCTTAAATTGCTTTTATTTTGACCACCAGATTTATTAATATTTTAATCTCTCCACAGGGACTTGAAGTCGATATTCCCTTTTGAAACTGAATCACCCCTGATTATATTAGGCTCATAGCTCACCATATTGTCAAGCATCACCAGTGCTTATTTTTCATCATTTACTTCCCCCCAGGTTGCAGTAATAAAGGACTTGTTATTTCGGTTGACACTGAGTCACCGGTGTCTGTGGTCAAATTTATAAGTGATGAAGAACCCTCTTTCTTGATTGAATTAGACATGGGTATGTCCACACATTTTGTTAAAAACTTCATCCTCTGCCTCATTAATATTCTCAATTTGGTCTTTATCAATGTTCCCTCTATTTAAATGTGTCCCTATTCGGCAAAAGACCATCTATGTGCACAATTCCCCTCCCAATGTGCAAGCATTCTTTTGGTAAGCTAGCGGTAGAGCTGACAGCAACATGGGGGTGGTCCCGCTAGGCATTTCTATTCTTCGTTCAAATTATACAGTTGTAAGATGCTTTTACCAAAATGTTTTAAAAACATTTTTTTGTACACTAATATCTTCATGCATCACAAAATAGGACAGCCTCCTTCCTGATTGCAAACTTTTTTTGATTCTGAGGCTGCTTTTGAGCTTCCCACCCAATTAATAAGACTTTATTTTTCACATAGCACTAGCTCAATTATCAAATGGAACAATTTAGCACTATGGTTTGTTAAAGTCAAGGACTACAATAAATGCCACTGGTGCAGTAATTACTGGGTGCTGGAGTACCTCCCTATGCCGAAGCCTGCAACGCAGAATTGGGGATACTGCCATTATATTGCGTTTTGCCCATTCTGAGCTGCAAAATTATGAATGTGCAGTGACGGCTCCTCTGCTATGGTGGAGGAGCATCGCCCCACTGCTTTCAAGCAGTACGAGAAGTGGAAATATACAATGATAATAACTGAAAGTTATCACTTTAAGTTTGTGCTGCTTTGCTGGAGGGAAGATGGGGCTGCTCTGCACTGGGAGCAGGGCAGGGGAGGAGTGGTTTACCCACTCCTATGTGCGCAATGACTGTTTGGTCGGCCCTCCCAGGCCACCCAAACCAGTCTTGCACATTTCCCCATTCTCTATGCAGCCTGCATTACAACGTGCATGGGAAAAATACCCAGGCCCCCATTCCCTGGTTGTGCTTCCAATCAGGACGCTCAAAACGAATCACAATGCTGGATTGCAGCATTGTAATTGGCCAGTGGAGCTTGGCTGTGCTTCCTGTTCCTCGAGGAGAGCAGGAGCAGAGACGTGGGATCCGGTGGAAAGGAAAGTGATTTTTTTTTTTTTAATTATGTGTATCCTTGTTCCCCACCCCACCCGGAAGACATGGCGGCTGCCACTGGGAATGTGTAGTATTTTTCCTGATTTCCTGATCAAATTAAGTTAGATTTTATCCATTTGTTTAGGAGTTTCTTTTACTTTTGCCATGCCAATATTTGGACAACTGTGTACATTTCCACACACAACTGGATTACGTGATCATTGCATTCAGTAAAACACAAGTCATATTAGCAATATTGCACACAATATAGTGCTTTCATTTGAACAGAAGAGCCATTCTTGAACCCCACAAGAACAGCATTTTAGAGCAAAACCAAACCTTCCTGCCAAAATGCCGCCCTTAAAACTCACTAATGGGACTGCAACTCCTTTTCCGCCCATCCCCCAGATACAATGTACTGTTGGCATTAAAGATGCAGTTACAAAGTAATTTGCCACCCGCTGCGGCTCCTGCTGGTGAAGATAAACAAGCACAAGCACACGCTCTGTTTGGCCTTAACCGAAGCAGTCACAAAGCTTAGAGCAAAGAAGAAAATAACAGCAAGCCTGTCGCACACTTAACTTTATTTGCAGCAAGAAAATAGGAAGTTACTTTTGGTGTGGTTTAGTTGTACTGTTGATTGTATTTTCCTCTGTCTTGTTACTTCCTGCCTAGCAGAGCACTGATCTATAAAGCGGGTCAGAGAAAAAGGCGGGGGTTTCAAAATGCAACTTCCTCATGCAATTTCGATGGGGATTTTGAAAAGGGCTACAGACGAAATGGCTGAATAGAATTACACCAAATTTGTACGGAACGTAGATCTTGGTCCAGAAAGTGTACTTATTATGATTTGCTGTTAATCCGTTCAGCTGTTTTTGAGAAATAAATTTTACAAAATATTTGTATTTCTGGATTACTGTGTTCGCTAGAGACTCGCTAGAGTCCCTGGGGTCATGTGAATTGAAAACTGGAGCCATCTGATTGGTCAAGAGGGATTTTTTTCCCATCGGCCATTTCACTCCACTGGAAGCAAAAGGCTTTTGGATGAGTCTCATGGGAGCTCATGCTGTGATTGGCTGGCCGCAACATGAAGAGGCCTAAAGTGAGAAAAATAATTGAGTGGGTATTTTCACTATCATGTGGGAGTCCTGCTGCGCCAGTGGGGCACCTAGACTCCCGCCAGAGTCCCACTCGGGGGTAAAATAAATATATAAAAAAATTGGGCTAGGTCTTCTATTCCTGTGGCCTACTCCATACAAACACTGATCGCCGTGTGCTATGGGGGAGTAGGCCATGCCCACAGTTAAAGTGACATTTAAGTTAGGAGTGTAATTATTTCTTACTTTATATTCAAAATAAGCCTTAGAAATTCACTGAAAAGATCAAAGTTAAGGCAAAAGATATTGAATTAAACTATCAAAATCACTGAAACTCATCAGTCATTATCTCTAGTAACTATAGCTCATGTCCTGAAGTAAATATAATTTGCGGCCTCGCCATGCACTGCTAATTGCCCTATGTATTACATCACTCTTGACATGATCTATGACATCATTGATCACATCACTGCTACATCTGAAATTAGTCATTCATGAGAGCACTGTGCATGGCAGGGGCATGAGTTTTAGTAATTATTTGTCCATATGCATTTTCCAAAGACGCTTGTATTGGAGGTAGAGCAAAAACAGGCAATCAAGTTTCCATTTGGCAGGATTATAGATTAGGGTGTACAGAGGATCTTTTGTGGTATTAGAGATTAGTTGGGTACGTATTTTTTCAAGTTATAAGGTTTTTTACCTTAGTGATATCTGTGACTACAGTCATTTCACAATACAATCCGATGACTGCCTTTACTAAAGTTAAAAGCAGCCATGTTGTTTTAAGTATACTTTGGCCATTTTCAGTTTAGGGCCTTAGATATAGGTAAGTACTAGGGGGCAGATTTACAAGCCCTTTGCGACAACTTTACACAGCTGTTACATCACATCTGTGACGCAGCGGCATCATAAACAATGCTTCACGTTGTGAGATAATTACAACATGACGCATCTAGGGAGATGCGTCACGTTGTAACGCCCTGCGCTACATTATACCTGCGTCAGGTATAATGTATGCAGGGTGGGCATTCCGACGTGAGATTTCACTGAGTCACTTTTACGAGGCCACTGCGTCAAAACCTTACACCTGCTTGAAGCAGGCATAAGGAGTGACACAGCATGTTAGGAACAGACATTCCTGACTATTGCTGGAGTTGCGTTGTGCTTGCGACACAACTCCAGCAATTTGCTGCCTGTACTTCGAAAGATTCGTCATGCATCTGTCTATCCTTGCGCCACGGTGCGCTGTATTGTAAATGTGACACATCCATGATGGCGCAACGTTTTTTTTTAACGTGACACATATTCACTGATGCATCTCTGCTAATATGCAGAGATGTGCCAGTTATTGTAAATCTGCCCCTCGGTTTTCCCTACCTCTTACCACTTTTTTAAAGTGGTAAGAGGTAGGGAGAATTATTTATAGGTTTCTATATATTTTCAATAAAATTTAAGGAGCACCACTTTACTACTTAGATAGTATAATCGGTTCAAGATCCTCAAATGTGCAACGTAACTGATTCTATGTAAACTGCTGTGAGAACATGTAACGGAACTGGTGCTATGTAAAGCGCTCTGATAACCTATCGGTTCAAGTTCGCGCTATAGAAAACTCTGAAAATAAATAAATAAATGGTACTTCAAACAAATTACAAAATTAATATGTAAAAATACACTATACTTCACAAATATAGTGTACTACAGTATATGTACCTTTTTTATTACATATTTATCTAATTCTTTACAAAACAGTCTATACAAAACCGGGATAATACCTACAAATTTTTGCGCTGTGTGAACCTTTTCTTTTTTTAAAGTGCAGTTCTCCAAGTGTTTCAAAAGTATATTGAAAAATAGAATGTCTCTACCTATTACTACTCTAATAAAGTGGTAATAGGGAGGAAACAACAATAAAACCTAATACTTACCTATATCTAACGCCCTAGCCCAGAACGCAGCCAAAGTGTGCTGAAAATGACATGGCTGCCTGTTAAGGTTTGTCGAGATAGCCATTAGGCAATCAGATACTGCCTTGTCATATGCATGTACCGCGGTATACCGCAAAGTTATTGCTAAATACTGTGGCACAATACATAACTAAGTATTTTTACAAGTTTAACTTTAACACTACTTAAACTATACACACCTGTTACCAAAAATGACCATTTGCAACCAATAATCTATATTCTTGCCACATTAGATCTACATATGTTCACCCACTTTCACGCTACGTCTGATTAAAGCACCACCCTCCACTCTACACCACTCCGCTCTATGCTACTCCACTTTACAACACTCCACTTTACCCCACTCCACTCTACAACACTCCACTGTACACTATTAGACTCCACGCCAGTCCCTTCTAGGCCTCTCCAGTCTATGCCACTTCACTGTATGGCTCTCTTTTGTACACCACTTATCTCTATGCTATAGTACTGCATGAAACTCCACACTGCGACAGTACACTCTATGCTATTCCATTCTATGCCACTACATTCTATGCTACTTCAGTGTACAGTACTCCATTGTATGTTATTCCACTTTATGCCCCTTATTCTACTACGCTCCACTGTACACTGTTCCTCTTTACATGACTCCGCTATACATTATTCCAATGTACACCACTCCACTATGCCCTACTACACTCTATGCTATTCCACTGTACAACACTCCAATCAAGGCCACTCCACCCTACGCTGTTCAACTCTAGGTTACTCCACTGTAAACCACTCCTCTCTGTGCCTCTGTACTGTTTGCTATTCCACTCTACGACACTCCACTGTATACCACTCCATTGTACACCACTTCACTATACACCACCCCACTCTAGGACACTCCACTATATGTTCTTACACTTTACACCATTCCACTCTATGCCACTCAACTCTCTGCCAATCCAATGCATGCCACTTTACTCTACAGAACTCCACTGTGTGCTATTCCGCTTTACAACACTCCCCTCTATGCTATTCCCCTCTATTCCACTCCACTCTATGACACTCCAATCTATGTACCTCCACACTATGCCACTCCACTGTATGCCACTTCACTGTTCACCATTCCATTCTATGCCACTCCACTCTACACCACTCCCCTGTATGCCGCTCCATTATGTACCACTGCACTGTATACTATTACACTGTCTACCACTCCACTCTATGGCACTCCACTCTACACCACTCCACTCTATATGACTCCAATGTATGTCATTCCATTCCACTCTACACTACCCCACTGTATACTATTCCACTGTATGCCACTCCCCTCTACAACACTTCACTCTATACAATTCCACTCTATGCCACTCCACTCTATGTCACTCCACTGTACGCTACTCCATTATGTGCTATTCCACTAAACACCACTATACTCTATGCCTCTCCACTTCATACACTCCACTGTATGCCACTTGTCTGTACACCACTCTATGCCACTCCACTCTGTGCCACTCCACTCTTCAATACTCCAGTATACGCTATTACACTGTGCACCACTACACTCTATGTCACTCCACTCTACATCACTCCAATGTACACCACTCCTCTCTACACTACTCTACTGTACGCTACTCCACTGTACACCACTCCAGCTTAAGCCCCTCCACTGTACGCCACTTCACTATATGCCACTCCACTCTACCACACTTCACTTTATGGGATTACACTATAATACACCAATCTACTCTATGGCACTCCATTGTATTCCACTCCAATGTATGCCACTCCACTTTAAGCCACTCCACTCTATGTCACTTTACTCTACAACAATCCACTGTATGCTGTTACACTTTACATCACTCTATGCCACTCCATTCTACGCCACTCCCCTATATGCCATTATACTCTATGCCACTTCAGGGTATACCACTCAACTCTACGTCACTCTACGCAAAGTCACTCCACTATATGCAATTCTACTCTACAACCCCCCACTGTACGCTAGTGCACTCTACACCACCCCAATGTACGCCATTTCACTTTATGCTACTCCACCAAACACTATTCCACTGTACACTCTGTCACTCCACTCTATGCTATTCCACTCTATGACACTCCACTTTATGCTAATTCATTCTACACCACTCTACTTGTGCACCGCCATACTGTTGAACTTGGCAACCACAATACATTAACTAAAACTCAGCACTCTACCATGCATTGTGTTCTCACAATTAATGTGATTTGTGAGGTCATAAATGCTGTTGTAAATACTATAAGTTTAGATGGGTAAATGATATAATTTGAAAGGGTATAAGTATTGCACAGAGAATGCTGAAGTTATAGTTAAGTATAGTGGCTACCAAGTCCAAAACACTGTGTATGGAGGTGGGTGAATTATAGTATTTTGAAGGTTCTAGTTAAGGTGCAAATTCAAGTTCTAAGTATAACTTTAGAATTTCTAAATTGTGTGCAGTTTAAGTTTCGTTTGTATTCCATTGAAAGAATAAATAAAGTTATAGCAATTTAAAGGTGCTGCATACTTTATGAATTGAAGATATAACAATAACTTCAGAACTTCTAAGGTTTGGGCAGTTTAAGCTTGGTCTGTACAGAAAGAATACAATTAATCAAGTTTTAGTTATTTTATATCTATCTATCTATATAAATAAAAATGTGACTGTTCGTCATATATATATATATATATATATATATATATATACATACACACAGACACACACATATATATATATATGTACATATATATATGTTACCACACTGACGAAGGCAGCACGCCGAAACGCGTTTGTGGAGGGTGCCTGCAAGGAATAAATAAATCTGCACTTTTCAAAGAGTAACCCCCGAGTGCTGTCATCTTTCTCGTATCAGAGGAGGAATTGGAGCGTGATATATATATATATATATATATATATATATATATATATATATATATATATATATATATATATATATATGACTGAGCAAAGCCCTCGACCTGTGAGAGGGAACACTAACAAGCAAACAGAGCACACAGACTTGAACTTCGGACCGAATGAAGGTCTATTAAACAAACAAAGCTGAACTTGTCAAAGGGATGGAGCCCACTCAGGGCAGCACACTGGCTTTCACTGCTATGAAGGACTACCAGCACCAGCATGCCTCGGTATGTGCCACTATCACATGGTTTCCTCGGCAGCAATAACAGGCTGTCACAGCGCAGCAGTGGAAACTATCCTCCCTTTGATGCTTAACCCATGATGAAGGGGCGTGTATCGCCTTGAAACGCGTCGGAATTGAATTTTAATAAAAGAAGCACAAGAATGTGAGCAGCAAGAGGCGTCTAATGCCGGAGGGCAGGTGGTGAGCAGTGTTCCCTCTCACAGCTCGAGGGCTTTGCTCAGTCACATTTTACACGGTTTCCTTGGCCGTGGAGAGGGGAACCAACTTCTTTCAACCCTGGAGGAAAAGCGACCGGGGAGAGAAGAGCTCAGTAGGCGAAAACTATTTCCAGCTTCCCAGAGCGCTCACTGCCAGGAGCAAACAGAGCACACAGACTTGAACTTCGGACCGAATGAAGGTCTATTAAACAAACAAAGCTGAACTTGTCAAAGGGATGGAGCCCACTCAGGGCAGCACACTGGCTTTCACTGCTATGAAGGACTACCAGCACCAGCATGCCTCGGTATGTGCCACTATCACGTGGTTTCCTGGGCAGCAATAACAGGCTGTCTCAGCGCAGCAGTGGAAACTATCCTCCCTTTGATGCTTAACCCATGATGAAGGGGCGTGTATCGCCTTGAAACGCGTCGGAATTGAATTTTAATAAAAGAAGCACAAGAATCTGAGCAGCGAGAGGCATCTAATGCCGGAGGGCAGGTGGTGAGCAGTGTTCCCTCTCACAGCTCGAGGGCTTTGCTCAGTCATATATATATATATATATATATATATATATATATATATATATATATATATATATATATATATATATATATATATATATATATATATAAAATACCAACTGACTCGCCGCACTCGCCTTGGTTATGTTGCAGTTTCTTTATTTTTCAAAACGTGACAAAACACCTACGCGTTTCGAACCGTAGTTCGTGTTCACGGTAGCTATAGTGTATAGTCCCTTCATTATTTCAATACATTTAGGCCTGTTGAGCACGCCCCTGTTTGTGAGGCATGCTGGGACATGTAGTTTACATGGTTTCTGGCCATCACTTTTTAGTGCAAACCAAGGGTTTTTGCTGCATTGGGGCGAGTTTAGCGTTACTACATCTCAAAGCGGGCCCTCAGTTAACTAGGGCAATGTCGCTTTTTGACGCGCGTGATCACACGTGCGTGTTAAGTCAATCCTCTGTTTACCTGAGAGTTGGCTTATGATGCGTAACTGGCATGGAGACACTCCATCTGACAATAAAGGGCTGAGTGCCCTACGTCCCCAATGCTTGCAGCTACCCATGACTTATTAAGTATTAGCTTATCAATCAATGGCAATGTTGAATTGTGTGAAAGGTTGAAAACAAATGATAACATAATGCAACTCAATTAAAGTGACAGTGGTGAGCAATAAGTTCTAGTCAATATATCGTGGGAGTTCTATAAGATTTTTCTTAATTAAAGGAGAATGCAGTTTTTCTAGATATCAGTTCAGTAGTAGCAGTTTCCCTCATAAGTGTACATAAAGCTCCTCATCGCCATTGAGGCCAGCAGGTTGTTTGGTCTTAAACCTCATGATTAATTTGGATTCAAGCCTTCTTAGTCTTTGAATTCGGTTGCCTCCTCTTTCATGTTGTGGGATCATAGCAAGTCCGAAGTATCTCACATCCTGCCACGTTTTGTTTTCGTGGTTGGCGAGATGTTTCGCAATGGCATACGTATTGTCATGATTCTGCATGGCGCGGATATGTTGAAGGATCCGTATTTTTAGGGAGCATGTGGTACTGCCAATGTAAAATTTTCCACAGTAACATTGAATCATGTACACTACAAAGGATGAGTCACAGTTGATGTTGCTGTTAATTGTAAAGTTTTTTCCGCTTGCATCTTTTAGACTTTTCGTGTTTCGTCCTATTTTGCACGCCTTGCAGCTGGCGCATTTGTTAAAACCTTGTTTTCTAACATCCAGCCAGGATGCTGTTTTCTTGTATTCAAAATGACTTTGAGTCAGTTCATCTGCTAGGTTGCGTGCCCTTCTGTATGAGACGAGTGGATAGTCTCCTATCGTTGTTCCGATGTCTGGGTCTTTACGTAGTACATGCCAGTACTTTTTCATTTCTTTTTGGATTTTATAGCTTTCCTTACTGAAGGTCATTATCATCCTGGGTTGGTTGGATTTTACGTCTTCAACTTGTTGCGTGGAAGTAGGAATTTTCTTGCTGGTCAGGGTCTCTGCTCTTGTTTTCCGTCTTGCCTTTGTTTCACAGTTGAGCAGATCAGCTTGTTTGTAGCCTCTCTGTTTAAAGCGTTCTTTTGTTTCTTTGAACTTCAGTTCCATCTCTTTTTCCTCAGAACAGTTTCTTTTCATCCGTAGAAGCTCTCCATACGGAATACTTTTCACCAATTTCTGTGGGTGGAAGCTCAGTCCGTGCAGAATGCTATTTGTCGCTGTTTCTTTTCTATGGACAGTTGTTTGAATTTTGCCATCTGCTATATACACTTTGGTGTCTAGAAACACGACTTCATGAGGGTTGATAGTATATGTGAACTTCAGTCCCACTGAATTCTGGTTGAGGATGTTGAAAAATACGAGAAATTCGTTTTCAGTGCCTTTCCACAGGAGGAACAAATCGTCTATAAATCGTAGCCAAAGGGCTACTTTGGCCATGTGATGATCATTTTCCTCTCCCCAAGCTATGCTCTTCTCCCACCAACCCATGGTGAGATTCGCATAGCTTGGAGAGAAAGAAACTCCCATAGCTGTTCCACAGCATTGTTTGTAGATGGTTTTGTTGAATAAAAAGATGTTATTGTATAAGCACAGCGCTATCATTTCTATGATCATCTTTGAGTGTTCTCTTTGGGTTATAGGTTGTTGGTCCAGGAAGTATTTAATTGCTGTTAGGCCGATGTCATGGTCTATTGACGTGTACAGTGACACCACGTCGATCGTCACTAATTGATAATCCGGTTGCCATTCCGTTTCCATTAATATGCGAATAAAATCGCCTGTATCTCTTATGTATGAACTGAGAGTTGGTACCAATGGAGCAATGAAATAATCTACATAGCTGGATACGTTCTCATACAGACCTCCACAGCTGGATATTATGGGCCTCCCTGGGGGCTTATTAAGAGTCTTGTGTACTTTTGGCAAAAAGTAGATTGTTGGGAGGATTGGATTCTCAACCATTAGATATTTCATTTCTGTGTCTGTAATGAGCCCATTTGTAGACCAGCCATTTAACTTCAATTGTAGTTGGTGTTTCATATCTTCAGTTGGATTTTTCTTAAGTACTGTATAGTTTTTGGTGTTATTTAGCTGTCGCATTGCTTCCTCTACATAGTGTTCTTTATCCATGATCACTATATTCCCGCCTTTGTCCGCAGGTTTTATTTCTATTTGGACATTGTTTTTGAGGCTTGAGATTGCTTGACGTTCTCCGATGGTCAAATTCTCTTTTCTTTTTTTGTTGAAGTTTTTAGGCATTTCTTCAATCTCATTTGTCACTAGTTCGTGGAAGATGTCGATTTTATTGCCAGGATATAAGATCGGGCAGAACTTGGATTTGGGTTTAAAATCCGTTGGTTGTCTTTTGTTGGTTTGAATGTTCATTTCTTCTAGTACTTGAGTGTCTGTGATTTCTGTTTGTTCTATTTCATTAGCCAGTTCATAGGCCACTCTTAGTTTGGAACTTCCGAGGTTAAGTATTCAGCATTTGTCACACTCAGGATGTTGTTTTGCGGCACATTGGTTTTTTTGTCTGTTTGTTTGGCGAAGAATTTTTTCAATTTTAGCTTTCTTCTGTATTTGTACAGGTCTATTTTTGTTTCCGTTAGATCGTGATGAGTTTCTGGACAAAAGGAGAGCCCCTTGTTTAGTAATTTTGTTTCCGTTGCTGTTAGATTATATTTTGATAGATTTATTACTAAGTTTGGGGTGTAGTTTGATTGTTGTCCTATTTCCTCCTGTTCGTGCGGGCTCTGAGGTTGTATCTGCTCCCTTCCACGTTTACCGCGTCTTGTTTTGCGCTTGCGTTTCCTGGAGCTTGTGTTCTTGTCCCTCTGGATCGGTTGCGATATTGCCCTCTGCCTCTGCTGTTGCTTTGCGGAGTTTGCTGCACATGATAGAGCAGCTGAATTTCGTCTAAAAAAGACATTTTACGTAGACCTGGGCGTCTTTGTTCACCTTCGCTGAAGTCAGATTCAGAACCGCTGGTTTGGTCGCCGGGTGTCAGTGTTCCCGTTGCCCATTGCTGCTTGTAAATGTCATATTTTCTGGCAAACGTTAAGATTGTGCCATATTTATAATCATCTTGGTCCCTACGAAATTTGCGTTGTTTGCGGTTTTGTACATCCTCTTCATGGTTATCTAAGTTTTTTTCCATTTCGCTTCTGAGTTTTTTAATTGTGCCACTATCTTCATTCAGTGCTGTTATTTTGGACTCTATATCTGCAATTTTTTGTGTAATTCTTCAACTTCAATTCTTGCATATTTTATGATTATGAGCATCATATTGTTAGAGCACCCCATGTTGTTATTGCCCCATTCTTCAAGCATTTCAGGCTTGGTGTCTGGGTGGTTTGGCAAGGTGAAGATACGAAGACCTCTAGGTACCATCTTTAGTTCCACATATTTCTCTAATGTTAGAATTTCCCATTCTCTCAAGATTTCCTTTCTCATTAGTTTTTCTAGTTGGGTGAATAGCACTTTACAATTAGTTGGAATCGGTTGTGGTGCTGTCACTGTTTCATTTTTATTTTCCTGGACTGCATCTGTTTGAAAAATGCTCTCTGCCTTGGTGACTCTTTTGACTCTCCTTTCCTCCATGTTTTATGCTCGTTTTCACTATCACACTATGCTGAGTTGCACTTGTTAGTACAGGCTTGTGTGGGAGTGTTTCACTGTCAGCTTAATGTTCGTTTTTAAGGAAGGTGGGTAATTTGTAGTATACCCCTTGTCACTGTCGAGTACTGCAGCCAAGGGACGGAGTCACTGTGCTAGTGAAAGGTATTCATTGATTCTTGTTGAACTTGCATAACTTTTGACATATGACTCGTATCGCTGCGTCTTCCAAACCAGAAGTGTTTCAATTACGTGTCTCTTACCTGGGAGACTCCCGGATCGCGCTGGGTCCTCCGACTCGGCGTGTTCGGCGCTCAACCTGGTAGTGCACGGGTTGTTTGTTCTGCCGGATTCAGTCTCAGGGCAGAGCTTTCCGCTGTTGTTTGATCCGCGGTAAGGAGGAAGACGGGCTCTCCGCTGTATGTGAATACCGCATACGAGTTGTCCTGTCGCAGCGGGAGCGCCTCTCAGCTGGTGCCAGCGACGGGACCAGGACAGTGTCCCAATTTGCATAAAATACCAAATGACTCGCCGCACTCGCCTTGGTTATGTTGCAGTTTCTTTATTTTTCAAAACGTGACAAAACAGCTACGCGTTTCGAACCGTAGTTCGTGTTCACGGTAGCTATAGTGTATAGTCCCTTCATTATTTCAATACATTTAGGCCTGTTGAGCACGCCCCTGTTTGTGAGGCATGCTGGGACATGTAGTTTACATGGTTTCTGGCCATCACTTTTTAGTGCAAACCATGGGTTTTTGCTGCATTGGGGCGAGTTTAGCGTTACTACATCTCAAAGCGGGCCCTCAGTTAACTAGGGCAATGTCGCTTTTTGACGCGCGTGATCACACGTGCGTGTTAAGTCAACCCTCTGTTTACCTGAGAGTTGGCTTATGATGCGTAACTGGCATGGAGACACTCCATCTGACAAGGCCTAAATGTATTGAAATAATGAAGGGACTATACACTATAGCTACCGTGAACACGAACTACGGTTCGAAACGCGTAGGTGTTTTGTCACGTTTTGAAAAATAAAGAAACTGCAACATGACCAAGGCGAGTGCGGCGAGTCATTTGGTATTTTATGCAAATTGGGACACTGCCCTGGTCCCGTCGCTGGCACCGGCTGAGAGGTGCTCCCGCTGCGACAGGACAACTCGTATGCGATATATATATATATATATATATATATATATATCACCAACAATCCTTCCTGACGAAAAGACGAGAGGCCACAAGGGGATTAGGGAACAAGCTTGCCGTTTTATTCAGTAAATCCAGAACAAGGCGAATGCATTTCAGCGTTGGCCTTCTTCAGCGCCTTCCTCTTAAACGACCTTCGTCCCAATGAGCTCCTCCTGTGTTAAATACCTTCAGGCACTGAGTTCCCTCCCCCATGCAGTCTGCACAGCATTGGTAGTCCGTTTTGATTATCGCGGACTCCCATTCCCATCATGCACTATTCTGGCTAAGTTCGGTAGCTGGTGTAGGGGAGTGGAGTAAGCGTGGTTTAGTGCCAGTAGCAGGAGGGCGGGGTGGTCGAAGAGCACCAAACAACCCGGTGCCGGTTCCTGTGTCCCCTCTGACTGCAGCGCCCGTTCTCCCAGGTCAGTTATGGAACAGGAGCGGCCAAATGCGAGGCGGGAAGCCCTGTCGAGGTAAAATATCTCTGTCTGTTCCATCCAATCTGGGATGCTTGGCGGACTTCTGGGGATATCGATCCCTCGATTTTGTAGATAGGCTGCAAGCAGCGTGTTGCCAGTTATTCCCCAACGTCTCTTGATGCCGCAGGGCCAACTCTTCTGCGCGTCTGGCTGCGCAGTACATGTCACCAACAATCCTTCCTGACGAAAAGACGAGAGGCCACAAGGGGATTAGGGAACAAGCTTGCCGTTTTATTCAGTAAATCCAGAACAAGGCGAATGCATTTCGGCGTTGGCCTTCTTCAGCGCCTTCCTCTTAAACGACCTTCGTCCCAATGAGCTCCTCCTGTGTTAAATACCTTCAGGCACTGAGTTCCCTCCCCCATGCAGTCTGCACAGCATTGGTAGTCCGTTTTGATTATCGCGGACTCCCATTCCCATCATGCACTGTTCTGGCTAAGTTCGGTAGCTGGTGTAGGGGAGTGGAGTAAGCGTGGTTTAGTGCCCGTAGCAGGAGGGCGGGGTGGTCGAAGAGCACCAAACAACCCGGTGCCGGTTCCTGTGTCCCCTCTGACTGCAGCGCCCGTTCTCCCAGGTCAGTTATGGAACAGGAGCGGCCAAATGCGAGGCGGGAAGCCCTGTCGAGGTAAAATATCTCTGTCTGTTCCATCCAATCTGGGATGCTTGGCGGACTTCTGGGGATATCGATCCCTCGATTTTGTAGATAGGCTGCAAGCAGCGTGTTGCCAGTTATTCCCCAAAGTCTCTTGATGCCGCAGGGCCAACTCTTCTGCGCGTCTGGCTGCGCAGTACATGTCACCAACAATCCTTCCTGACGAAAAGACGAGAGGCCACAAGGGGATTAGGGAACAAGCTTGCCGTTTTATTCAGTAAATCCAGAACAAGGCGAATGCATTTCGGCGTTGGCCTTCTTCAGCGCCTTCCTCTTAAACGACCTTCGTCCCAATGAGCTCCTCCTGTGTTAAATACCTTCAGGCACTGAGTTCCCTCCCCCATGCAGTCTGCACAGCATTGGTAGTCCGTTTTGATTATCGCGGACTCCCATTCCCATCATGCACTGTTCTGGCTAAGTTCGGTAGCTGGTGTAGGGGAGTGGAGTAAGCGTGGTTTAGTGCCCGTAGCAGGAGGGTGGGGTGGTCGAAGAGCACCAAACAACCCGGTGCCGGTTCCTGTGTCCCCTCTGACTGCAGCGCCCGTTCTCCCAGGTCAGTTATGGAACAGGAGCGGCCAAATGCGAGGCGGGAAGCCCTGTCGAGGTAAAATATCTCTGTCTGTTCCATCCAATCTGGGATGCTTGGCGGACTTCTGGGGATATCGATCCCTCGATTTTGTAGATAGGCTGCAAGCAGCGTGTTGCCAGTTATTCCCCAAAGTCTCTTGATGCCGCAGGGCCAACTCTTCTGCGCGTCTGGCTGCGCAGTACATGTCACCAACAATCCTTCCTGACGAAAAGACGAGAGGCCACAAGGGGATTAGGGAACAAGCTTGCCGTTTTATTCAGTAAATCCAGAACAAGGCGAATGCATTTCGGCGTTGGCCTTCTTCAGCGCCTTCCTCTTAAACGACCTTCATCCCAATGAGCTCCTCCTGTGTTAAATACCTTCAGGCACTGAGTTCCCTCCCCCATGCAGTCTGCACAGCATTGGTAGTCCGTTTTGATTATCGCGGACTCCCATTCCCATCATGCACTGTTCTGGCTAAGTTCGGTAGCTGGTGTAGGGGAGTGGAGTAAGCGTGGTTTAGTGCCCGTAGCAGGAGGGCGGGGTGGTCGAAGAGCACCAAACAACCCGGTGCCGGTTCCTGTGTCCCCTCTGACTGCAGCGCCCGTTCTCCCATATATATATATATATATTCACTTAAAAAACCATAGGTTTCAGGCCTTATATAGTTAGGAATTAGCATTTAAAAAACCATTGAAATTGCTCCTATATAGTTAGTTGTACTAACTATATTTCGCGCACCCGCAATCCACTGCTGATGATGTCATATATTACATCATTCATGACATGGTCAGTGACATCACTGATGATATCACTGATGACATGCGTTAGAGTGCTTAGAGGTAGGGTAGCTCTGAAAAAAACTTTTTTTTCTTCTTTTTTATAATGATTTTATATTTTTTTTGTATTTTTTTCAGGGGAAAAACAAAACCAGGGATTCCAAAACTGCTCAACAGGAGCAACCAAAAAGGTGAAAAATTAGGGATGGGGATGGCAGCGGTGTTCCTTTCTCCTTGGAGCAATCAGTTCAATACTCTGCTCCCCATAACAGAGCAGTTCATCGCAGTCCATGCATAGAATTTTCATGCGTGCAAACTGCGGCTGCACGTTCCGGATCATTCTTCCACCTTCTCTTCCAGAAGCTGTTGCACCACCAGTCGAGGTGCTGGCCCCATTTCTCGGTGCATTCCGTGACAGGTCCCTGACACTCTCCCGGGCATAGTTCTGGGGGTGCCTTCTAATCATGATGGAGTTCCCAAAACTGTATTTTTTTCTGGGGTCACCACGTGAAAGAATTGTGTGACATATCTTGCATTCCACCTTTGGAGCATTCACTTTCTTCTCACCTTCTGGAATGCTGAAAAACTTCCAGATGAAGTGCTCCTTAACTTTTGGTTGAGGAGATTACTCATGGAGAAACTCATCAGAGTCACTGCTGCTTGATGCTCTTGCAGCCATTTTTTCCAAAGAATTGAAGAGGAGAAAAAGGGAACAGGTCTTAATCTCTCCAAAGTGAAAGAGGTAGTGAAGGAAATGGGTGGGGTTTTCATTAGTTGTAAAAAAAACTGTTAACAGCCAATGAAAAGTGTTATTTTAACGTCACATGACTTGACGCGCTTACGCTACGTGCTCCGGAGCGCTTCCGGGGGCGCTTACGCGGCATGCCTGCATGACATTTTGTTAGATTTTAGGTAATGCGTTTAAAGTTAAAATACGGTTATTTAAAATCAAAAATACTACTTTTATAAGTATGCCACTGAATGTCTTGCATTATTATTTACTTTCAATACATACTTATATATTTTTTCGCACGCGGAAATAGTGCTCTCTCTACGTGTACGGGTGCGTTTACGGGTGCGCGAACCCTGAGCGCTCTGAGGTAAAATGATTTTAAAAAAAATACAGGAAAAATACATTGAAAAATTAATTTTAGAATTTTTTTAAAATTAAAAATATAATAATTAATAGTTATAAAACAGCTATTAAAAAAACTTAATAATTCACTTTAAAAATCATAGGTTACAAACTCGTTATAGTATGGAATTAGCTTTTAAAAAACCTTTGAAATTCACTGAAAAAACCATAGGTTGCACACTCGTTATAGTTAGGATTTAGTATTTAAAAAACCTTTGAAATTCACTAAAAAAAACATAGGTTTCACACCAGTTATAGTTAGCTGAACATTTTACTCATACAAAACCATTGAAATTCCCACGTTATAGTGAGTTGGACTCACTATAACTCGCGCCCGCAATCCACTGATGATGATGTCACATATTACATCATTCATGTCATGGTCAGTGACATCACTGATGACATCACTGATGACATCTCAAATGACATCACTGGTGACATCACTGATGAGATCATCCATGTGGTAATACGATGCACCTGCTCACACTCTAATCTAACCTTTGATACACCAAGTGTTAAATACAATCTACCATTCCTGAAATTATTGACACACCAATACCAGTAACTACATACGTACTCACTGATTCCTAGGTTTACACACACATCCATTCATTCACATATACAATCACTCATACATACAGACACTCATCAATACAACACTATCATATGCACTCATACACCTATACAGACACTCACACACTGCCACTCATCCATGGAGTTACTCACACACCTAATCAGTCAAGCAAATTATCAATCACACTCCCATTTCCTCATCTATACAGTTATATAGAGAACACCTCAAATATACAAACATATACTAACACATACTTACTATCTTATACAATCACTGTTACAAGTACACATTGATCCATACAGCCACTCACACAATCACTGGCTCTCATGTATAGTCATTTATATATGCCAACTCTCACATGCACTGTGTTTTACATATCTACTTACTTGGAAATGTAACGCTGAGATATCCATTCAGTCACCAAAACACCCATGCACACAGTCAACCGCCCATACAGCTGTTTCCACATGCACTCTTGAACCCATACACCAGGTGAATCAACTGCTTACACATCTATGCACAGAGTCACACACCTCCCAGCCACCCACACACACACACTCAGCCTCACATACAAATACTCGGGCAACCAATCAATAACCCATATAGCCACTCATATAACTACTGATCAACACATGCAGCAGCTTACACAACAACAGACATACTGATGCACACATTCAGACAGTTTAGTCACTAACCAATGCATTCAGTAAGACACATTTAATCACTCACTTATACAGTCAGTAAAGCACCTACTAAATCCTTTATCCAGACACTTATACATCCACTCATTCTTCAATATGTAAAACATATTTAAACTTTACAGAAACACACAGTCACTGGATGATGTCATCAGTGATGTCATTTGAGATGTCATCAGTGATGTCATCAGTGATGTCACTGACCATGTCATGAATGATGTAATATGTGACATCATCAGCAGTGGATTGCGGGTGCGAGTTATAGTGAGTCCAACTAACTATAACGTGGGAATTTCAATGGTTTTGTATGAGTAAAAAAAGCACGCACCCAGCGCTTACCCTGCGAAAATTTCAACAAGGAAAATTGTTTTTTTTTCCTTCAGAGTCCTTCTAGGCCCCCCTCAGAAAACCTAGGCGGTCAGGGAGGGTCTACCCTGCCCCCTTATAATCATTTCCCCCTTTTTTTTTCACCTCGTGTCTTGATTCTACCGAGACGCAAGATGGCGGACTCTCTGGACTGTTTAGAATGTTGACAGACACCCGAGAGCCAATCAGCTTTCCGCTCGCGCACTTCTGTGTCGCGCCGGGTGTGCTCCCCGGTACGTGTACCGGTAAGCGCTGGAAGCGCGCATATAGATATATATATGTTTTTGAACCTAATTTTCGTAAAAACCACTGGAGCAATTTTCACCAAATATAGAAAAGGCACTTCTGCGTACCAGTCCCTAAAATTTTGCAAAGTTTGGTGTAATTCCGTTCAGCGGTTCGGGCTGTAGCCTTGTCTATTCGTCCTATGGAAATTAACATGGGGAAAACACGTTTTGGGACCCCCCCTTTTTTCTCAACCCCCGCTTAACGAATCCCCCCGAAACTTCAAGGAAAGAAGCGGAGCGGAGCTGGCCTAAATTTTGGAAAATTACACGTAAATTCCTCCACCAGCGCCAAAGTTATTCCCAATAGAATATTGCGGATTTCCTATGGTAGCTAGGTCCTAACTATAACTACCTACTGGCGACCGCCAGTAGGTAATATATATATATATATATATATATATATTGGTACCCCATTCCCAGGGCCCAGCCGATTATGAAAATGGGCCATGCAGACCTTCTTTCCTGGCCGATTTCAGCACTGTGGACTGCATTCCCAGAGGCCCAGCCAACAAAGGGTGGATGCCCTGGTGCCTACCCAGATCACCTACCATATTCTGGCTAGGGGCTGCTGGGAGAACCTCAAGGCTCCTGTGACCTTGCATTGCTCCCACCCATAGAGGAGCAGCAAGAAATACTGCTCCCTGCTTGCGGGAGCATTTTTAAAGCTCCGGCAAGAGATAGCGGACTTTGCATTTGCTCTCGCTTAGCTGGAGCTTTGCAATTGATCCCGCCAAGTAAGAGCAAACACAGGTTTACATGCCCAGCCCAGTGTTGGCAGAGACACCACTTTGTCCTGGGGTGGGCACCTAGGGACATAGCTGGAGTTGACCCTGGGGTATGGGGTACCGGCAGGGGAGATGTGTGGCCCCTTTCTAATTGCGCCGGGACCCAGGGGCCAAAATTTGCCTGCGAAAGGAGGCCACATGCATCCCTCTTCACTTTATTTCTATAAAGAATTCCCCCAAGGACATAGCCTGCCCAGCAAGCTAAAAAAAACAAGCGCGGGAGACCGCATTTTCCACCAAGAATTCTGTATAAGACATAACTGCGGTGCGTCTTTGTCAGTGTGTGCTGGCTTACACGCACTGTCAGACAGTACGCTTGCCAAAGTCATACGTGCTCCGCACCGATCTTGCTCCCAAGTGAGCAGAGTACCTCACAGCACAGCGGAGTATCCTTTGATGAGGGCCTCCTTCCATGGCGCTGGATTCTCGAATCAGTACCGCCCTCAATTGGGAAACATGTCAATGATTGTTGCTGCAGCTTTGACAGTGGGATAATCCATGGTGTGGTCTCCTTGTTGTTATCAGATGAGTCGATGGAAAAGTGGAAGGGAGAGATATAGCAAGTGGCAGCACCTTGAGGTAAGCCACCAGGACTGATGCTCAGAGCAAAAATGTGAAATTGCACTTATATGACATTAGCCCGCCAAATCTGGGTTTCTCTGTGCAGTTGGCTTTGTGAATCAAGCCCTTAGATCGATTGACTACTTTTATTACAGTTTGGCAAACGGTTGCTTCTGTATCTGGTTGATAAAGTGAGGTTTGAACTATAGCAAACAAAATCATTGTGAAGCATTCTCCATGCTCTTCCTTCTGATCTCATAGCACAACACTTTAGTTACTTTCCAAGAAATCGATGTTTGATGTGTGCTGCTCTGCGCTGTGACACAGTGTTCAACTGTTCATGCAGGTCCAGCCACTGCAGTGTTTGTTTGCACAGGTTGGCAGTGGCTGCCCCGTCATTCCTTTAAATTCCACCATATCCTGGCCCATCTTGCTGTAGTCACATTTAAATCCAGCATTATTAGTTTCCTGTGCGTGTTCAAGGAGGCAGTGTGTCTCTGCGTCTCTGTTCCTGCCTCAGGTTGTTCTGTTTCTTGAATTGTGTAGACGCGTTTAGCAGAGGCAGGTGGGGTTAATGGAATGCTCATTTTAATAAGGTGGAAAACAGAGTTCCTTTGTCCTAGTGACAATTCAATTGAACCATGTGCTAATGTTGGCAAGCACCACCTGGGCCTCTCTGCACTCCGACCTCAAGCAGAACTCCATGGAATCATGCAGAGTTTTTTTATAACTCCGCGGAATTCCACAGAGTGCATCTCCATGAGCTCCACTCAGGCTCCACTCAGGCCTAATTTTCGGACTTGAACTCAGCCAAGTAGCAAACATAAAGTAAAAAGTAACATAAAAAGGGGGCCATGGTAGGAATACCCTGACCCCCTGGACGTGGTGCTGGGTTCCCTCAGGGACCCCGCCAAGGCAAAAAGACATTTTTAAAACATTTTTTGCTGTGAAATCACAGGAGGAACCTTGAATCGCCAGCAAAAATCTTAGAAAAAACAAGTGCGGTACCCGACAGTTGTTTAAAGACGGGGGGGGCATGCAGGTACCCTCCTCATGCTCTTGTGAGCCCCAGCAACTACCACCTCCCTGGGGCTTTATGTAAATAATGGAGGGGGCTGCACATACCCCCCTCCTCATGCTCCTAAGTACCAGGGGGACCACCTCCCCAGGTCATTATTGTAAAATAGTAGGGGGCACATAGACCCCCCTCCTGTGTCTCAGAAGAGCCCTGGGGACCACCAACTCCCCAGGGCTTGATAACTAAATTGGAGGGGTGCCATGCTTACCCCACTCCTTCTCCCTGTAGTGCCTCAGGGACAACCAGCTCCCCCGGGGCAACACTTCTAAATTAAGGTGGGAGGTGTAATGGTAAGCTTTGTATACTCTTAACCCTTCCTACCTCAACACGAAGCCTGCTCGTCTATCGCCTTCTCCTCTATCTCATCACTCCTCCAGCGGCTGATTTATTTTGACGGAAGCGTAGTCTTCCCAGCGGCTGATACTTCATATTCGACTCTTAAAAGGAAATAAAACAGTGAGGAGTGTGGTGGGAGGCCTTAAAAAGGGCTTTATTGGACTTTATTTAAAAAAGTCTGAAGAATTAGTCCCAACCGCTTTGCGTGTCAGTGACGTTGTCTTCACTCGGTGTGCGTTTCACTGAGAACGGCGTTTCGCCAGGAACGGTGGAGTTTCATTTAGTATTAGCGTATGCGTGTCAGTGACGCACTACGTTACCATCTGCCTGTCAACCATTGTGACAGTGACACGCTACGCCAGCATCTGCTTGTAAACCATTATGATGCACAACGCTTTATACGAGTAAATAAAAAATACACTTACACAAAAAAAAAAAGGACAACGTTCTCTGCGTAACAATGGCCTGTTCATTGTTCTGAAAGGGCATAATATCGGAGCTGTATTGCTATGAGACTGCTTTTCACTGTTCTCATTTTAATGTAACATTCTGGTAATATACAGCTCATTAGAAGAATTTTGTTGCACGCATTGTGACTGGATAATAAAGAGCTCCAAGGCCAATAGAGACATAATCTTAAAAATATTATAATTCTTTATATTCAAGGAGAAGAAGTGTTAAAAAAAACATTTACGTTTAAAAAAAAAAGGG
The DNA here is from genome assembly GCF_964263255.1 of Lissotriton vulgaris. Classification (NCBI taxonomy): domain Eukaryota; kingdom Metazoa; phylum Chordata; class Amphibia; order Caudata; family Salamandridae; genus Lissotriton; species Lissotriton vulgaris. The sequence goes on along the minus strand of NC_141693.1, from coordinate 317,431,301 downwards.
AAAAACAAAAGAAAATGCAAAATGTAACTCAGCCAGCATTTTTTCTAACGAGTCCAGGAGAGCCTAATGAAAAATTGCAGAAATGGAAGAAAATATTTGCTAACTATGCAAGAGTGTGCGGAACGAACTTAAATGCTGAAAGGAAACATTCATTATTACTCCATTGTTTGGGAGGCGAAGGTCAGGAGGATGTATTAGAAAATTTACCGGAACTAAGTGCGTCTGAGCAAAGGAACTTAAATGAATATAAAATAGCAATTGAACAATTGGATAGACATTTTCTTCCCAGATTGAGTACTATAATGGAAAGATACCATTTTGGTTTGAGAGGTCAGAAAAAGATGAATCTGTGGAGGACTATGTTTCTGCGTTAAGGAAATTGGCCTCTTCTTGTAAATTTGGTCAAACGTTGGAAGAAAGAATAAGAGACCAGTTTGTTTTAAAATGTGCACATGACAGTATCCGGAAAGAGCTTTAGTTAAAGGATGAACCTCCATTGGAAGAAGTTTTAAATATTGCGAAACAAGTTGAGCACATGACTAAATGTGTAGACAAATTGAAAGGAGAAAAAGAAACAGCGACGGACTCAGAAAATAAAAGTGAATTAAAAGTTGAGGAAGTAATTTGTCAATTAAAAAAAGAAGACAAAGTAACTATAGATAAAAATGATTCTGCGTTGAATAACTCTAATTCTAATGTCACAAATGTTAATAACAAGTTTTCCTGTTTTAGATGTGGAAATTTTGGTCATTTGGCGAACTCTCCTATTTGTCCTGCTTTGAAATCTATGTGCAATACTTGTGGTAAGAGGGGGCATTTCTCAAAATGTTGTAGAACTAAAATTAACAAAAGGGGGAATATTAATAGAAAATGGTCTCAACCTCAGGTAAAGACTGTGACTTTCCAAGTTAATGGAAGCCTTTTAGAACACCCACCACATTTGGTAAAAGTTGATGATGCATTGATTGAGTTCAAATTTGATTCATGTTTGCAAATTACCATGATTGATGAAACATTATTACATAATAATTTTGGAAAAAATGTTAAGCTCTTAAGAAGTGACATTTTACCTTTGGGTTATGGAAATAAACCTATCAAATTGTTGGGTTATTTTGTGGCTACCATTGAGTTGGGAAGTCGTATTATTCCAGGAAAAATTTATGTAGCCAAACAAGGTGATGCACTGATTAGTTGGGGACATCAACGTGATCTAGGGGTTAAGCTTAATCCAGATGCTTCACCTCAAGTACAGATACAGGAGGTGGAGGATTTGTCTTCAATGTTTGCAGATAAATTTCCTTATGTATTCAATGAGAACTTGGGATGTTTAAAAGGTTACAAGCATTGTATTAAATTAAAGAAAGATGCAGTTCCTGTTATAGCAAAAGTAAGGAAAATTCCTTTAGGAGAACAAGAAAAGGTACAGAAGGAAATTGATAAACTTATTGAGAATCAAATTATTGAGCCTGTAGAGGCCACAGAATGGTTGGCACCCATTGTAATAGCTAAGAAACCCACTGGCGAGATTCGCTTATGCATAGATTTACGTGCCTTGAATAAGGAGGTTGTTGTTGACAGGTTCCCTTTGCCAAATATTGATGAAATTGTAGGAACTTTGGAAGGAGCAAGGTACTTTACCAACTTAGATTTAGCTTCTGCCTACCACCAGGTAGAGTTAGATGTATCTTGTCAGGACTTGACAGCATTTATTACTCCAATCTGCACATTTAAATTTAAAAGGATGCCCTTTGGGCTGATTTCAGCTGCTTCAGTTTTTCAACGCATTATGGCACGTATTCTCAAAGGTCTGTGTGGCGTAAAGTGTTATCAAGACGATTTGTTAATTTATGGAGCTGATATGTTTGAGCATAATGAACGTGTATGTGCAGTATTAGAGAGGTTGACTAAAGCTGGTTTGTAACTTAAGAGAGAGAAGTGTAAGTTTGGGTTGGAAGAAGTGAATTATCTTGGGCATTGTATAAAGAGTGAAGGAGTTTTTCCGAAAACTGAGTTAGTTGAATCCATTGACAATATGACGGAGCCAGTAAATAAGGAGGAGTTACTTTCGTTTCTTGGTATGGTGGAATTTTATGGGAAATTCATCATACATTTTGCTGATAAGACTAAGAATATGAGAAGGCTTACTGCGAAGAGTGTGGTTTTTGAATGGTCAAGTGAATGTAAGAAAGAATTTGAAGAAATTAAAGAGGAATTGAAGAAAGCCCCATGTCTTCATGCATTTGTTCCAGGTTTTCCAACATATTTATTTACTGATGCTAGTGATAAAGGTCTTGGGGCGGTTTTAGTTCAAAGTAAACAGGGTAATGTTTCTCTTATTGCTTGTGCTTCAAGATGTCTTAGAGGGCCAGAGTTAAATTACTCTGTTATAGAGAAAGAGTCTTTGGCGATTTTCTGGGCTCTGAGGAAATTTAAAAATTTAATTTGGGGTACTAAGATCTTTGTCATGTCTGATCACAAGCCTTTAAAAGAGTTTTTTTGCAAGAAAGGTTTACATTCTATCTCGTCTAGGATTAGGAGATGGATTATTTCTTTGCATGAGTTTGACTTTGAGGTACAGTACATACCTGGTGTTTCAAATAAATCGGCTGATTGTTTCTCTAGATTGGTGAAAAGAGATAATATGTTTGTTGAGGATGTGTTTGAAGAGGACGATGATGTTATCAATGTCTGTGAAGTTACGGAAGGTGTTGTTGAGGAGAATGAGTGGAAAAATGAACTGGAAAAAGATGAGATGTTAGTTAAGGTTATGGGTATGTTGAGTGAAAAAAAACGTTTGGAAAAACCTTGGTCTCTTGTTTCTGAAGAATTATCTATAACTGATGGTATGTTGACACATGGAGTGAGACTCATACATCCTTCAGTTTTGAGGAAAAAATTATTATTGCATGCACACTGTGGTCACTTGGGTATTGTGAAGACTAAGGAGATGTTACGAACACAATTTTGGTGGCCTGGAATGGATTTGGAGATAGAAAGAATGGTTAGAGAATGTGTTGAATGTTGCGCAAGCGATAAAATTCTTAAGACTAAACAAATGCCAATGGTTTGTAGGAGTTTACCTAATCATCCGTGGCATGAGATTGCCATTGATATCCTTGGGCCGCTTTCTGGTGTGTCAGACACTCCTTACTTGATTGTAGAAATTGATTTGTATTCTCGTTGGATTGAGGTGTGTGCAGTTAGTGACATAACGTCTGATTCCGTTATTAAGTTTTTGGAGGAAATTTTCGAGAGGGAAAGCTTTCCTAATAGTATATTGTCGGACAATGGTCCTCAATTTTGTTCTGGTGTTTTTGGTGATTACTTGAATAATCGTGGTGTTGTTCACAAGAGATCTTCTTTGTATCATCCTGAAACCAATGGTGCTGTTGAGAGAGTGAGTAAAATGTTAAAAGAATGTATTCAGCTTGCAAGGGCTAATGGTTTAAATTGGAAAGTAGCTCTCAAGGAAAGGATAGATGCCTATCGGTGTTCTCCTCACTCCACCACTGGTAAGTCTCCTTTTGAGTTATTTAAAGGCAGAATTCCCAATACCATGTGGTGTCCTGGTTGGATGAAGTTGAATAAAGGGTTTGTGGATAACCGCATTGGTCCATAGAGAGAGAGGGAGTTGGAAAAACAAGCCAGTAGGAAAAGGTATTTTGATGATAAGAAATGTGTTCAGTTCCAAGAAGTCAAAATAGGTGATTTAGTCAAAATAAAAGCACCTGTTGGACGAAAATCTTGGTCTAAGTACACCAATGTTAGATCTGTAATAAAAGTTTTTAAGAATGCTATAAAAACAAATGATGGGAGGTGTTGTTGTGGTGAAATCCAAGAGTGGTGAACAAGGTGATTTTGATGCTGATAATCATTTATTTGGTCCTGTCAGTGTTCCTCCACTTTGTTCCAGTTATTCTCCTGGAGTTCGTGTAAGGAGTCAAAGAATACGCAAAGCTCCTGCTTACATGAATGATTATGTATGAACTCTTTTTCTTGTCTTTTTTAGGTTTCATTGTGTTGTTATCCCTTTACTCTTATTTTGCTGCATGTTTTATTTTATTGTTGTTAAGAAGGGAGATGTGTAATGGTAAGCTTTGTATACTCTGCATGTTATGCCTATGTTCTTTGTAGAATGTGGAATTAAGTGTGTGTAACGTTCTGATGCTGGGAATGTTCGGCTGGAGATTCCTGGCAGTTGAGCTAGAGCTGTTCGTGACTGAGGTTCAATAAACTATACCTCGTGTAACTTCATCCTCTGTTCTTAATTATTTAAGTGGTAAACACCACAGGAGGGACCTCTGCCCCTGGGACATATATGATGACCCCAGGCAGGCCCGAGCAAACTGGAAAGAGAGGGGTTGTGCAGCCCCCCTCCAGGAGCCAATAATGGTCCTGGGGACCAAAACCCCCAGTGTTGACTTTCTATCTCCCATGGTGCCTACCCTCGAGAGATAAAAGTTTGCTTTTGGTTATTGAAAGCTTTGAGAGCTGCTCCTGCCAAGTGAAAGCAAACAGTAAGTCTTCTCTCAGGGGGCAGGCTCAGGAAAACTGCTCCAGCCTGATGAACAGGTGAGAATATTGCTCCCACATGCATTTTTGGCTGCTTCCTGCATTCAGGAGCAATGCCGGCTCCCACTGGAGTTGGGCAGCTGGCATGAACTGCAGGAGCATTGAGGCTCCGTGGTCTCCAAACCTGCACACTGTGTGGGCTCCAGTACACCCAGCATCAAGAGGCCGAGCATCAATGGTTCTCCGTTTTTATTTTGTGTGAAAATGCCCAAAATCACATGCAAGCTCTGCCTGTTTGGCCTGCCACATTTTCCATAGTGCAAATGTCTTCCCTTTCTTTTACCACATTGATGTACAGCTTACCAAAAGGCCTCCAAGCATGTTTTGTGATGATTTTAGTGACACGTTCTTGATGCAGAGGAATTGGAGGACATCTCCACTAAACAAATATGCACTTACTTCATAACGTTAAGAGGAATTATCCCTATTTGGTGGAAATTCACCTCTATGTATTGTCGTCATCTTCTGTTGGTGATGACTCAGGTTATCAATAATAAGACAAACAGACACTCTCTGCCCAAAACTTATTTAAATTAGTGCTAGTAAGTCACCATGGAACACAAACATAGTCCCAACAGCCATAAGAGTAGACCCTCTATATCATGAAATATACAGTTTGGTAGAAAAATAATCTTATATTTATTTTCATTTTTCAATTGAGTGGATACAAAAAGGTAAAAAGATAAACCTCACAGAAGTCAATTCTTCACCATGAGTCGCACACACACATTCTATCAAACAACCACACAACCACATACTCAGACAAACTCAGACAGACCATCAGATCATAGTTAATTGGATCGCAGTACGTAAATACATATACGAACCAGGTTCTTCCCCCAATACGTAAGCCAATACAAATTTTCAGATGGCAAAAATGATATGCAAAAGGTCAATGGGGACATTACATCATGGTCCTTTACGCAGCCATAGTGTAGAATATGCACTAGACATTTACACAACAAGGTATCACTTACAAATTAACCAGGAGAAAGTACTACCTTTTTTTAGACATTTTCAGATTAACTGTTAACTCTTCTTGGAGAAAATGAGGTTCCAATCCGGCCCTGAAGCTCATTTCACATAATTTACACCTTAATAGGAAGCACTTACAAATACAAACATAACAGATCCCCAAGTTGAAACTCCTATTCAGTAAAGGACAAATTATCCTTACTTCTTGGGTTTGGCGAAGGCAAAGGAAATGTGTTTCCTCTTGTATTCTATGTTGAAAAAGGATCTGAAATACTTTATGGAGGTGAATGCATCATTGATCTATTGGAGCGCAATCTGATTTGGGGTGACTGGCGAGTTATTTCTTTTTTGCAGTCTCCTAGTGACTTAGTGGGAGCAGAGTCCATGGTTCTACCTTTTAATTACCCTGACTATGAAAATGCCAAAAATCATCTGCAAGCTCCACTTATTTGGCCCGCCCCGTTTTCCTTAGCAGTATGCAAATGTCTCGCCATTTTTTCCCACATTGATGGACAGCTTACCAAAAGGCCCCTGTGCGCTATTCCCGCCAATATTGGTGACTCATTCTTGCCGCAGAGGAATAAGAGGACATCTCCACCAAACAAAATAGCACTTACTTCATAAAGTTAAGGGGAAGTATCCTTGTTCGGTAGAGATTTGCCTCTTTGTTGTCTTGTCGTTTTTTCTAGCAAAGATTCATGTTATCACAGATTTGTAGTTCACGACCGTAAGGAACAATCACATTTCCGAAATTACATGCACACAAAGTCACTGGACACATCTCTATGCAAAATACATTTACCCAACTAGGTATCACTTACTAATTTGCCAATACTAAATACTCCACTTGAGTAGACATGTTGTGCAAAACTGTGGACTCTTGTTGTATAAAGGGTAAGGTGAGGCTCCATTCTGGCCCAGTCACTCACACAGCTATTGACACACCCACACAGACACTCAGACACACTCTCAAACACCCATTAAGGTGCACTCACATTCACTCACAGATCCACACAGCCACTCGTACACCCACTCACACATCTATCCATATAGTCCCCCACATACCCACTCATACACCCACAAGACCACTCACACACCCACTCACAGACCCACATGGCCACTCACACTTCCATTCAGCCAATGATACATCTGCTCAGAGAACCACTCACACACTAATTTACACACCCACACAGACACTCAAACATCCACTCACAGACCCACACAGCCACTTACACGCCCACTCAGAGACCCATACAACCACTTACACACCCACACACACACACACACACTCACACACCCACTCGTTGACCTATACATCCATCAGAGATGTCATTAAATATGTTTTCAGTGATGTCATCTGTAATGTCACTTATCATGACATGAGTGATGTGATATGTGAGGTCATAAGCAGTGCATTGCAGGGGCATAGGTTATAGTTGCCTAGGTAACTATAACTGCTGAATTTCTATGGTTTGTATGTGTGAAATTTGAGCCTATAATTTCCCTGTAATACTTGTTTTTTCAGTGAATTTTTATAAGGTTTCTTTTAGCCTATTCCCTAACTAATAAGTATAACATCTCTGTAACTGTTCCTTTTTACAGTAAATATACACATATATTACTCAGTGACAGTCACCACTCGGTAAAATTATAGTTAGGTCAGCATTTTTTTGGTTAGCTAATAACTTTGGTACCCTCTGCCAAATCTTCACAAAACTTTTCATAAAAGTGCCTGTTTGTGACTAGTTTGTGCATGCAAATTTAGGGGTAATCTGTCCATGTGGGGCAGAGAAAAAGGGGTTCCAAATGTAAACTCCCCATGCATTCCCTTAGCCTTTTTTGGAAAGTGATATCGCAAAAACTCATGATCGGAATTACATCAAATTTGGCAATAAGCTTAATCTTGGGCCAAAAGTATACTGTTTGTGATTTTGTGTAATTTGGTTCAGTAGCTTTTGAGATATCAAGGGTCAAAATATTTGTATATTTCAACTGTTGGATAAGCATGGTGTTGCGGGAGTCCCGCAGGTGTGCAGATTAAAAAATTGATCCATCTGATTGGTTGAGCGGCCCTTTTTCCCCATCTCTGATTCCCACATGGAAGTGAGAGGCTCTTGAATTTCCCACAAGAGCGAGCACTCTGATTGGCTGGATTTTGGAGGAGCAGAAATTGAATTTTGCGTGTTTTTTATTGAAAAAGTTATATTGATAGAGGTAACTTGTCCCTTATAAATTGAGAAGAGGACTATAAGGCATAAGTACTGTGGAGAAGCAAATTGTAAAATCTTTTATTTTATTTTAAAAGCAGTGATCCTGCAGGACTCTTCCAACATTGTAAAAAATAGGGAGGGGTAGGAAAATATATCTCCCCATTCTACTATGCACATCTGTCACCCTAGGGAAGAGTTTCAGTGTAGAGGTAGTCCATCATCACACTCTACTATGCTCATTTGTGACACAGTAGAATAGTCTCAGCAGAGAGATGAGTCCCTCTTCACTCCCTACTGTGCACACCCACATCCAAGGGAGAGACTTGATTGACCTGTCCCTCTCCACACCTTACTATGCACACTTGATTGCCTTGGGATAGCTGCCAGTGGAGAGTTCAGTTCCTCCTTACACCCTACAATGCAGATCCATCATCACAGAGATAAGTCTCAATGGAGAAGCCCATCACTCGCCACACTGTAGCATGCCCACCCGTCATCCCAGAGAGTGATCTCAGTGGAGATGCCAGTCCTTACCCACAACCTACTATGCACACCTGTCATCCAAGAGACATTTCTCAGTGGTGAAGCCCTTCCCTCTCCACACTCTAGTACGCACATGCGTCATCTCAAAAAAGAGATCTGAGGGGAGAGGCAAGTCCCTCTGTACACCCTACTATGCACACACGTCATCCAAGCGAGAGGTCTCAACTGAGAGCCCAGTCCCTCTCCACACCCTACTATGCACATGCATCATCCAATAGAGAAGTCTCAGCAGAAACGCCAGTCGCTCTCCACACCTTACTACTCACATCAACCTTGTAAGGCAGAGGTCTGAGCAGAGAAGGCAGCCGCTCCACACACAATATCAAGTACACCCATTGTCCAAGAAAAAGATCTTAGTTGAGAAGCCTGTCTCTGTACAACCATAGTAAGCATATGTGATGCAAGAGAGAGGTCTGAGCAGAGATACTACTTACAACACACACCCCATGTCCTAGGGAGAGGTCTCAGTGGAGAAACCAGTCTCTCCATACACCTCACAATGCACATCTGTCTTTCAAGTGAGAGGTCTCAGCAAAGAACCAAATCCCACCTGACATACATCTGCACACATCTGTCATCCAAGAGAAACGTCTCAGCATAGAGGCCAGCCTCTCCCCACACCCTACTATGCACAGCCGTTTTCCTAGAGTGAGGACCGTGTAGAGAGGCCAGACCTTCCCTACACCATACTATCACATCCATCTACTTAGTAATAGATCTGAGGAGAGAGGCCACTCTTTGCTCACATTCTACTGTATACACCCATTTTTCTGGGGAGGACTCTAAACAGAGAGGGCAGTCCCTCTTCATATCTTATTACGCTCATGTATCACAACACACAGGTTTCAAAGGCAAGTGCGATCCCTCCTCACACCCTCTCATGCACAATCGTTCTCCTAGTAAGAGGTATGTGTGTACAGGACAGTTCCTCCCCACATCCTACTATGTGCACCGTGGTATTTGGTGTGAATTGTACGTTACATTAAAAAAACTTAGAAATTCACTTAAAAACATCATTGATGTCATTAGAAAGCTAACTATAACTTGCGCCTCTGCCGTGGACTGCTTATGATGTGAGGTATAACATCACTAATGACGTGTTCTCTGACATAATTTATGATATCACTGATGATATCTCAAATGGCACAATTGATGACATCTCTGATGACATCATGCAAGCTCCTTTTGTACACATTAGTCTTCAAACAAGTATTAGAGGTCTAAAATAAAGCACAAAATAGCTCAAAATATTATGAAGCATCATTCCTATCATCACACATAACCCTCTTAGGTGAAGCAATTTGTGCTATGTGCAGCATTGACCTTATACCATACATTTCATTAGTAACGGAGCTCATGGTGACAATCTGCCACACACAGATGTTAACTCCTACTGGACATGGTGTTCAAGCCATATACAACTGTTCAGAGAAACCCAGCCTCCTCCAGGCACCCAGGCCCTGTTACATTAGCCTTTAGCCTGTATCAAACCCTTCATTTAGCAAACCTCTTGTGAGAAATTAAGGGGACATGAGTAGAAAAGTGGATCCTATAAACAGTGTGTACCCTATGCAGAGAGTTTACCCTGAGCCACGCTGTTTGCAGACAGCCAAACTTGCATGAGGAATGTACCAGAGATTGATAAACAGTATAACTAAGAACAGTGTTCGCTCTATGAAAACCCTCTCCAAAGAGACACTACTCACTGTAAACACCCAAGGCCTAAAGGTGCTAAAGGTCTTACTACCTACACCCTTTATACTCTGCTGAACACATTATAGATAGATCAGCTTTGGGGGACTATGAAGCTAATGTACATGGTCAACTACCTGGTCACATAGCCATCTGTCCTATATAGAAATTATCATGATAAGACGTTGTCCATGAAAGTAGGAGTGAGTGAGGTGGTTGACGGGAAAAATGCCCCTTCGGCGAATCAGACAGCTCTATTATTTCAATTTGCATGCCTGCAGGACTCCAGCGAGAGTCCCATGAGCCCAACTGCCCAGATATACATACAGTTTGAATCTTAAATTCTCAAAAACTAATGAACATGTTTACACCAAATCACAACAAGCACATATTCTGGGTAAAGATTGACAAATTTGGTGTAATTCCAATCAGCTGTTTGGGCTGTAGTGCTGTTAAACAATCCTTATGGAAACTGCATAGGGACAATGCATGTAGGGATATCACTTTTTTCTTAGTCCCGCTTGATTCACTAACCCAAAACTTTATAAGGAAGGGGCTGAGGTAGATCAACTTTTTTGGTGGAAAGTCTCAAGGAAATTTGGCAAACTGTACCAAAGGTACTGAAAAACAAAAATGTATTTCTTATGGTAACTAGTTCCTGACTAAAAGTATATATATATATATATAATATATATATATATTGCATCCAATATTTTGTTATACTTGGAGGGTTGCGAAAATGATGAGGAAAAAATCCTAATGTATGGGTTCAACTTCCGAGTTGTTTAGGTACATAGTAGTATTTTTTCTATGTCTATAGGTCACATGATTTGACTGTGGGTGGACCTTTGGTGGATTGTTTGGCATTATAAAAAAGAGATGTGTACTGCAGATTAACTGCATGTGAACATGGGCAATCTTGCCCGAAACGCGTCATGGCTGTTTGGATTATCATCTACAAACTGCAGTAAAAAGATACTGTCACCTTACCTGTGGTCTGTCTCTATTTTCACTTCGCCAGTCCGAGGAAATTGGAGGGAGTGAGAGCTTTGATATATATATATATATATATATATATATATATATATATATATATATATATATATATAAAAAAGAGATTCCTCCTCAGCTCGCTCTGCGCTCGCAGACACCGCCTCCACGCCAGCAAAGAATGAGGACCGGACCAGCAAGTCAGCAAGATGGTAATTTATTGATTACAACAGAACCAGCGACGCGTTTCGGGCGGAAAGCCCTTGATCACGCTGCCAAAAAAGAGATGTGTACTGCAGATTAACTGCATGTGAACATGGGCAATCTTGCCCGAAACGCGTCATGGCTGTTTGGATTATCATCTACAAACTGCAGTAAAAAGATACTGTCACCTTACCTGTGGTCTGTCTCTATTTTCACTTCGCCAGTCCGAGGAAATTGGAGGGAGTGAGAGCTATGCTTCATATATATATATATATATATATAGATATATATATATATATATATATATATATATATATATATATATATATATATATATATATATATATATATATCTATATATATATATATATATATATATATATATGAACATCATCGAGTCGCCCCAAAAAGAGAACGCCACACACGGAGGGTCTCTGCTCACAGCCATAACAGGTAGCGCGGCTTCGCAGCAGGTAACAGCCTTCCCAAAGCGCCATACGCGTTTCGAGCTTGTAGCTCTTGATCACTGGCTGGCTGAAGGAAAAGGAGGCGGATGACAAAGAACTTAATTTATTCACAATATCGGTCCCGCCCCAGTGGGCGCACTGTGGCATTCTGGTAGTTGCAGGTTGAAATACGCCACATGGACCTTAGTAGTTCACTTCCCCAGTGGGCTCCGCCGCCTCCATTCAAATGTCATACCTTGTAAGGTGGGGGACTTGTAGTCCTTATGCCAAACCACGCAGTAAATCCCTGAAATGCAGGCAACCTCCGTTCCCAGGTGTTCTCGTCTCCGAACACTCAGGACCCGCTCTGGATGCGGTGGGGCATTCTCACAGCCGGACTAGCTGCCAATATGAACATCATCGAGTCGCCCCAAAAAGAGAACGCCACACACGGAGGGTCTCTGCTCACAGCCATAACAGGTAGCGCGGCTTCGCAGCAGGTAACAGCCTTCCCAAAGCGCCATACGCGTTTCGAGCTTGTAGCTCTTGATCACTGGCTGGCTGAAGGAAAAGGAGGCGGATGACAAAGAACTTAATTTATTCACAATATCGGTCCCGCCCCAGTGGGCGCACTGTGGCATTCTGGTAGTTGCAGGTTGAAATACGCCACATGGACCTTAGTAGTTCACTTCCCCAGTGGGCTCCGCCGCCTCCATTCAAATGTCATACCTTGTAAGGTGGGGGGTTTGTAGTCCTTATGCCAAACCACGCAGTAAATCCCTGAAATGCAGGCAACCTCCGTTCCCAGGTGTTCTCGTCTCCGAACACTCAGGACCCGCTCTGGATGCGGTGGGGCATTCTCACAGCCGGACTAGCTGCCAATATGAACATCATCGAGTCGCCCCAAAAAGAGAACGCCACACACGGAGGGTCTCTGCTCACAGCCATAACAGGTAGCGCGGCTTCGCAGCAGGTAACAGCCTTCCCAAAGCGCCATACGCGTTTCGAGCTTGTAGCTCTTGATCACTGGCTGGCTGAAGGAAAAGGAGGCGGATGACAAAGAACTTAATTTATTCACAATATCGGTCCCGCCCCAGTGGGCGCACTGTGGCATTCTGGTAGTTGCAGGTTGAAATACGCCACATGGACCTTAGTAGTTCACTTCCCCAGTGGGCTCCGCCGCCTCCATTCAAATGTCATACCTTGTAAGGTGGGGGGCTTGTAGTCCTTATGCCAAACCACGCAGTAAATCCCTGAAATGCAGGCAACCTCCGTTCCCAGGTGTTCTCGTCTCCGAACACTCAGGACCCGCTCTGGATGCGGTGGGGCATTCTCACAGCCGGACTAGCTGCCAATATGAACATCATCGAGTCGCCCCAAAAAGAGAACGCCACACACGGAGGGTCTCTGCTCACAGCCATAACAGGTAGCGCGGCTTCGCAGCAGGTAACAGCCTTCCCAAAGCGCCATACGCGTTTCGAGCTTGTAGCTCTTGATCACTGGCTGGCTGAAGGAAAAGGAGGCGGATGACAAAGAACTTAATTTATTCACAATATCGGTCCCGCCCCAGTGGGCGCACTGTGGCATTCTGGTAGTTGCAGGTTGAAATACGCCACATGGACCTTAGTAGTTCACTTCCCCAGTGGGCTCCGCCGCCTCCATTCAAATGTCATACCTTGTAAGGTGGGGGGTTTGTAGTCCTTATGCCAAACCACGCAGTAAATCCCTGAAATGCAGGCAACCTCCGTTCCCAGGTGTTCTCGTCTCCGAACACTCAGGACCCGCTCTGGATGCGGTGGGGCATTCTCACAGCCGGACTAGCTGCCAATATGAACATCATCGAGTCGCCCCAAAAAGAGAACGCCACACACGGAGGGTCTCTGCTCACAGCCATAACAGGTAGCGCGGCTTCGCAGCAGGTAACAGCCTTCCCAAAGCGCCATACGCGTTTCGAGCTTGTAGCTCTTGATCACTGGCTGGCTGAAGGAAAAGGAGGCGGATGACAAAGAACTTAATTTATTCACAATATCGGTCCCGCCCCAGTGGGCGCACTGTGGCATTCTGGTAGTTGCAGGTTGAAATACGCCACATGGACCTTAGTAGTTCACTTCCCCAGTGGGCTCCGCCGCCTCCATTCAAATGTCATACCTTGTAAGGTGGGGGGCTTGTAGTCCTTATGCCAAACCACGCAGTAAATCCCTGAAATGCAGGCAACCTCCGTTCCCAGGTGTTCTCGTCTCCGAACACTCAGGACCCGCTCTGGATGCGGTGGGGCATTCTCACAGCCGGACTAGCTGCCAATATGAACATCATCGAGTCGCCCCAAAAAGAGAACGCCACACACGGAGGGTCTCTGCTCACAGCCATAACAGGTAGCGCGGCTTCGCAGCAGGTAACAGCCTTCCCAAAGCGCCATACGCGTTTCGAGCTTGTAGCTCTTGATCACTGGCTGGCTGAAGGAAAAGGAGGCGGATGACAAAGAACTTAATTTATTCACAATATCGGTCCCGCCCCAGTAGGCGCACTGTGGCATTCTGGTAGTTGCAGGTTGAAATACGCCACATGGACCTTAGTAGCTCACTTCCCCAGTGGGCTCCGCCGCCTCCATTCAAATGTCATACCTTGTAAGGTGGGGGGCTTGTAGTCCTTATGCCAAACCACGCAGTAAATCCCTGAAATGCAGGCAACCTCCGTTCCCAGGTGTTCTCGTCTCCGAACACTCAGGACCCGCTCTGGATGCGGTGGGGCATTCTCACAGCCGGACTAGCTGCCAATATGAACATCATCGAGTCGCCCCAAAAAGAGAACGCCACACACGGAGGGTCTCTGCTCACAGCCATAACAGGTAGCGCGGCTTCGCAGCAGGTAACAGCCTTTCCAAAGCGCCATACGCGTTTCGAGCTTGTAGCTCTTGATCACTGGCTGGCTGAAGGAAAAGGAGGCGGATGACAAAGAACTTAATTTATTCACAATATCGGTCCCGCCCCAGTGGGCGCACTGTGGCATTCTGGTAGTTGCAGGTTGAAATACGCCACATGGACCTTAGTAGTTCACTTCCCCAGTGGGCTCCGCCGCCTCCATTCAAATGTCATACCTTGTAAGGTGGGGGGCTTGTAGTCCTTATGCCAAACCACGCAGTAAATCCCTGAAATGCAGGCAACCTCCGTTCCCAGGTGTTCTCGTCTCCGAACACTCAGGACCCGCTCTGGATGCGGTGGGGCATTCTCACAGCCGGACTAGCTGCCAATATGAACATCATCGAGCCGCGCTACCTGTTATGGCTGTGAGCAGAGACCCTCCGTGTGTGGCGTTCTCTTTTTGGGGCGACTCGATGATGTTCATATATATATATATATATATATATATAGATATATATAGATATAGATATATATATATATATATATATATACAGGAAAACACTCCCAAAGCCACCTCCAGTCCCACGGACCGGCAAAGCAAAACAGGAGACGGACCACAGGATCTGGCCAAACAGATCTTTAACTGGCACAGGTAAACAGCAATGACGCGTTTCAAGCTCGTGAGCCCTTGATCACATGCCTGGGAAAGAAAAGGGTAGGAAACCCGTGAAGTGACCATGCAAAGTGGTAGGTCCCTTCCTTTCCTCCTGTGAATGAGAAGAACACAAATAAAAGACTTAATGAGTACAGTTTGTTCTACTAAACAAATCTATATACAATGAAACGGTATCATACAACTACAGTACTGCAATAAAACATTTTTCTTATTATTTGTTATTCAACATGTGAGGCTAACTCATCATCAAGATTATGGCCTCCTGGGAACTTTGACTCTAATTCCAGTATCCATTTTGACTCTTTTTGTCTGAGTGACAATTCTCTATTGCCCCCTCTTATGCCTAAGGCTATCTGTTCGATTGCAAATAATCTAAGTAGTGAATTATTGGACTGGTGATGTTCCTAAAAGTGTCTGGAAATAGGGTAGGGTACGTCTACATTGGTTATGGCGCTGAGGTGTTCGATGATTCTTTTCTTAACCACATCGCTGCGGCGGCTTTTCCGCTGTGTGCGGCTATTTTCAAAATCCCGCGTTACATGACGAGCTCAGCTCGTCATCAGCATACAAGCGCCGTAGCTAATGACGAGCTGAGCTCGTCATCAGCATCGAAGGGGTTAACCATACATGTGGTGCTGCCCACATACCTAAGTTGGCATGGACACTCTAGTATGTATACAGAAAAGTTGCTGCTGCAAGTAAGAAATTGGTTAATTTTCCACGTATTCACTCGCCCTGGGATGCTGAATTCTTTCACAGAGTGGCTGAATTTACAGGCGCTACAGTGCCCACAGGGGAAGAAGCCTTTGAGGTTATGAAAATTATTTTTCTTAGTTTCGGTAATATCACCCTTCACCAGGATGTCCGTTAGGATTCTACCTCTCCTGTAGGTGATAAGGGGTCTCTCTCCTACAACTCGACCTATAATGGTGTCAGTCTGCAGAACCTTCCAATTATCTGCCAGGATTTTCTGTATTTTCTTGGATTGATTAATATAGATAGTGATCCCTCTGGTAACTGCTTCTGTTGTCTCGTTACTTTTAATCTATTCTAGTGATTTCTCTCTGCTGACCTCGTTTATCTTACTCAGTGCCTTATTTAAGACCCATTCGGGATAGCCTTTCCATCTAAACCTTTCAAACATGATCTTTTGCTCTTCCAAACATTTCTCACTGGTGCAACAATTTCTTTTTGCCCTCAGTAGCTCCCCAAATGGAATATTCCATTTAAGGGACTCCACTGAGGGCATGCAGAAGGCTGTTGCCAGCCATTTCCTTTCTGTACAATCTGGTAACCAGATTTCCTTCAATAACTTCAATCTTAGTGTCCAAGAACTCTACAGTGTTTTTGCTGATATTGTGGGTCAGAACAATGTCATACTGATTGTTGTTAAGTTTCTCGATGAAAGCTGTTGCTTCAATTTCAGTACCCTTCCATACCATTAGCAAATCATTGATATATCTGAGCCACACAACTACTGACTTGAATTCTGTCTTGAGGAACATGTCTAGGCGGATCTCTTCCTCCCATTTGCCTAGAAAGAGGTTTGCAAAGCTCGGCGCGTAGCACGTACCCATGGCTGCGCCCCGCAACTGCTTATGCAACACCCCATCAAACATAAAGATGTTATTCTTGAGACATAACATCATCATGTCGGCTAGCATGCGCGTATGTTCCAAGTACATGATGTGTCTGGTGCCTAGGTAATGCATCGAAGCTTCAACTCCCTGGACGTGATCAATGATGGTATATAATGAATTCACGTCCAGGGTAATAAGAAAATAGTTTTCTTCCCAAACTAGACCTTCTATTTTGTTTAGAAAGTCTTTGGTATCTCTCACGTAGGAAGGTAATTCAGTAACATATTTCTTGAGCAATTGATCGACATATTTTGAGATATTTTCAAGGACATTACCTACCGAGGAGACAATAGGTCTCCCTGGTGGAATGGTAGGGTGTTTGTGAATCTTTGGAAGAAGAAATAAAATAGGCAACTTGGGATGGTCTCTTTTTAAAAAACAGTATTCTTGCCATGAAATAATGCCTAATTCTTGCCATTCTGAAAGTTTATGCTATGTGGTAGTTATACTAGCATTGTAGGTGGCTGTGTCACATGTACAATAAAATTTAACATCACTAAGTAGTTTTTTAGCCTCCTTAATGTACAGTTGTTTATCCCATAAAACAATATTTCTACTTTTGTCCGATGGACGTATTACCATGCTTGTATCTTTAAATAATGATAAAATGATATTACGTTGTTTGCATGACAAATTATAGTTTGCAGTTTTGTTATTTATCACGCTATGTTTTTGTTTAATTAGTTCTTTGGTAACAACGTCGTGGAAAGTGTTGATGGTGTTGTGGGGTAGAGTAGGGTAAAATACTGAACATTATTTAAATGAGGTACATGCCTCTTTGTCTGTGAGAAAATCTGACCAGCCATGTCCTTCTTGTTCATCTGTGTTGGTTCCAAATGAACCTCCTAGGTCTAACACTGTTTGTAATATGTTGGCATCGCCAACTGTAAGCCCCGGTTGCATAGGAATGTTGTAAGTTTGTAGGATGTTTGGTTGTGCTCCGCTGTTATTCAAAACATGCCACTTTTTAGCTTGATTTTTCTAACAAATTTAAAAATATCGATACGAGTGTTCGCATAGTTGAACAGTTCAGTGGGACAAAATGTTAAGCCAAGACACAGGGTAGTTTTTTCAAAATTGGACAGGGTACACGAGGACAAGTTCACAATAGTTTTGTTTACCATTTGGGCATCCATCATTATTGTGATTTCTTTGAGCCTCTTCTTCTTCTTCCCATGGGCTCTGTATTGTTTAGGTCTGTGCTTATTTGGAACCTTTAGATGATTATTAATTGCCGGTTTTGGGCTTACCGGCGTCACGCACCACCTAACAACGAGATCATTCCCAAAATGATACTTCTGGATAACCAGATGTGTGTGTGTGTGTGTGTGTGTGTGTGTGTGTGTGTGTGTGTGTGTGTGTGTGTGTGTGTGTGTGTTCACGATATAAGGCCTTCCCAGTGCCCTATGAATTCATGAAGGGTTCCCTTTGTTATACGCTACCTGTGTGCAGATGTTGTGCTGAGAGGGACAGTGGTAAAACTGACTTCTCACATTACACATCTGCACATGCTTTGTGCATGTATACACATGCAGCCAGCCCCGAGCCTCTAAATCTGGCTGAAATTCAGCAGACCATGTTTTAAAAGCTGGGCACTGGCAGCTAGAACTCACAAACCATTTAAACAGAGCCTAGTGAGTGAACCTCAGGAAGACTCACTATCAGTGGTCAAAAAATGCAAAGTCCAAAAAGCAAAATAAATAAGTTGGCTTAGTGGATCAGATCATATTTTCCCACACCTGCTAAAAAGTGGAAATCGATTACCTCCACTTTTGGACCAGACTTCACATTTTCTGAGGATTCAAAAACATAGCTCTCAATAGATCTGGGAATCTACACCAGCCTCAAATATCATGGAGTGGTAGTGGTAGCATATATCTACTCATGCAATTTCTCCACTATGTTAGTACTATGTTGTATTTTTTGCGACTGGCATTATTCAAGACTTTTTTATTTTACTACAGTGTCCAATTGAAACTGTTGTTTTCCTCTTTTTAGTATGAACACAATCAAGTGCATTTATAATTACACTCCTTTATGGCATGCTGATATATATCTTAATTATAGACTACAGATCCACTCGTAAACCAATGTAGTCTGCATGTACTGCTTGTGTGGCTTTCTAGACTGCTTTTAGTGCTCTTGCGTGTTGTGCTTATATAGACATTTTACTTGTACATATTTCACAGTTTTGCTGTTTATTCAAATTCCCTGATCTATCTATCTATCTATCTATCTATCTATCTATCTATCTATCTATCTATCTATCTATCTATCTATCTATCTATCTATCTATCTATCTATCTATCTATCTATCTATCTATCTATCTATCTTTGCATCGTTATCTGTCTATCTGTCAGTCTGCCTACCTGTTTACATGTCTGTCTTTATACAAATCCATCCATCCATTCACCCATCCATCCATCTCTCTGTCTGTGTATCTATCTTACTGAAAAAAATCTTTGCCTTTAGCCATATTTTTTTGGATTAGTGATGGCCTAGCAGCTTCCCCAACAACAGAGTTTTGCAACAGCCATGACAGAATAAAGCAAGAATTGTCAAAAGTCTAGCGGCTATCACCAGATCTATTGTCTTTTTTAGTGCTTGTTTAACCAGTGGAGGAACTGCTTGCATTACACCACCAAGACATTTGGCAATGTGTCATATCTAGTCACAGCCGACAAGCACATTTACTTACTCCACTATATCAGGAGTAACTTCATGACTCCAGGGTGGAAAATGGCCAAGAAAAATAGCTGAGGCATTCAACAAATTTGAAAACCCACCTCATGTTCATCCACTTGCCCGGTTCTCCATCTTTACCTCCTCTAAAACGAATATTACTTTGGTACAAAATCTACAATTATAGTGTATATTCCAAAAATGTAAAGGCGACTTAATAATTGTAAAATTAATCTTAGCAAAATTGTGGGGCATATTATCAAGACAGGCGATAAAATTATCGCTGTTTTAGCAGCAGAAAACTGCCGCTAAAACTGCGATAATGGGCTTGATAATACGCTCTATGGAATTCCAATTGAAGACCATGTTAAATGTGAAAGAAATCTAACATGGGCTTCAATTGGAATTCCATAGAGCATATTATCAAGCCCATTATCGCCGTTTTAGCTGCAGTTTTCTGCTGCTAAAACAGCGATAATTTTATCACCTGGCTTGATAATATGCCCCTTTGTTCAGTAGGGTATGGAATTTAGCATCACAAATTTCTTTTTTGCACATCAAAGCCATATTTAGGTGAACTAAAGCTTTTATATATATCCCACATAGTCCTTTGTTATGGTGTGCTAACTCAATATGATGATCAAAGTGTTGCAAACAAAACAAATTAACATATTGTGCAGTAATTAACAAGCTGGGTTGCTCACAGTACTTCCTGTCATGTTCCCTTTTGCTCTATTCCCTACAACCTGATTTCTTCTTTCCATTATCTTCTAATTTTGTTCCCTACTTCCAGCTCCTGCACGCAGCAGGACCTTGAAGATGCTGCAGCATCATATTAAGCACTGGGCCTTGGAATTATGCAGCAGGGGAGGACCTGTGGCAGGGTTGAGTAAATTATGCAACAAAAAAAGGCAAATTATGAGGTATAATGCACCATATTGTGAGACAGTTTTACCTCATTCTTTTTTAATTTTTACACCTATTAACATTGTCTGGGCTTAGGTTGCACCTCATTAGTACCAGTCTAACACGCAAATATAGAATGAACAACAGAAAGGTAACCATTCAACCTTTGCAATGGTCTTCCACTTTGCGATAACATGTGTTGCTTCTTTTTTACTAACTTTGGAACTATTTGAGCCAGAAACACATTTTGGTTAAAATCTACAGATTATGCAGCAGATGCTGGATTATGTTGCAAATCTACAATTATGTGGAAATCCCCCATGGCTGCGCAATCGCATAGTTCCAGTGGTCCTGGTTAAGTGCTATACTACTACAAGGGACACATAACATCAAGTTCCCTTCTTCAAGTTGCCCAGTACTCTTGTTCGTTCTACCACTCTCTCTTGTCCTTCCTTTCTGCACCCCTTTGTCCATAGATGGAATCGCGTCTCTGCCTTATGTTTTGTTCTCTTTAATCAGTCTGTATTCAGGGGGTCTTCTATGGGACATAGAAGTAAGGCCATGTCCTCCGTGCTTCCTAATTTTGCAATTAAGTCAATGTCAATGAAGAGATTGATGCAAAATAAAGAGTAAGTCGAAGAAATAAGGATGCAGGTCTTTCGAGCTCTGAGCTGCTTTCCCTGACATGACCTCGACAGTCCATTTTGCCCAAATCTTGGAAGACGATAACAACATGAGGCCTTAATCAGATCAGGAGCCATCCTGTTGATTGACACGGCTCCCTAACATGTTCCCCCAGGCGCAGCTAAACTGCCTTCAAAGTGTGACCAGCGAGGCTCACAAGGGACATTATCGTTTAAATTATCAGGCGCTCAATCTTAATCTTTTTAGCGACGCTAAACTGCGGGAAAATTGTCTACACGCGCTCAGCAGTGAGGAGAAACACTCGCCAGCCCCGACCGGTTCTGTCCGGCTCAAATCCTTATTAGAATGGACCACATACACTCCGTTTAAAAAGACTCATGCCGCCGGCCTCGGTTTACTAGGAAATGACACTACACAGTTCACATGAATTCTCCTTGCAAAGCCGAGTCATCAACAAAGGGTTCAGGGCCGAATCAAGCCACCAACCTGCCCATTCCTGCTTCCTCAGGCCAGAAGACAGGTGGTGGTGGCTCCCTTCATACGTCACGGGTTGTGATGCCTACTGCATCGGATGCATTGGTATGGTGCAGTCCAATCGGGTAACTGTTTTTGTTCTGCTTGAATACCTCAATGAAGCAACATTGCCACTGACCCGCCCTGTATCAAAAAGTACAAAAAATAAATTTGGATTTGCGAATTGATAACATATTTTTACTGGCAACCAGGATTACCAATTTTTCTGAATAATGCTAAAACGTACTTGGGTTTTAAT
This sequence comes from Lissotriton vulgaris, assembly GCF_964263255.1. Classification (NCBI taxonomy): domain Eukaryota; kingdom Metazoa; phylum Chordata; class Amphibia; order Caudata; family Salamandridae; genus Lissotriton; species Lissotriton vulgaris. The sequence goes on along the minus strand of NC_141693.1, from coordinate 317,409,489 downwards.
TTGCCTAGATTTAAAAAAAAACAGTGTAGGCCTCTGATCTTTCACCTCACTGAAGTATCCCTGGAGATGATGCTCTCTCCAGATTCATTGCCAAGGTTCTTGATACTTACCATTGCAGATGTCATACTCTGTTTACAGAAGTCTAGAACATCTTACCAAGTGGGAGATGTGTTCTGCTCTCTAGAAAACCACGGCAATTTTCCGATTTCAGTACAATTGGATATTCTCCTTTGTCTAACCATAACTACAAGATTTTGCACATTGTTAGTTTCTACCTAACCCAGTGGTGGGCCACAACTTGCTTCATCTTGGATGTAGTGATTCGGATCTTCTGGGAATAACTTATTTGCTGCCTCAATTAATGTTCTGCATTACTAAGCTGCAGAGTCAAAACATTTCAGCCACCCGGACACATCCTGTGCACTGGCAATACTAAAGTTGTTGTTTAGAATTTTATATACAAGAGTATGTGTTGCTGTAATTGTTTTTTATACCAGTACATTTGGCACTCTTCATTTCACATCATATTGTTTCACTGAATCATCACCAAATTTTGTGTATAGGATGTAATTTGAATGATGTTGCAGGGGCTTCCGCATGTTCCATCAGGGAAAAAGTCCACGTGGGCCTTTACATTGAAGGGAACTATCACTTTCCAAAAATCTATTTTGAAAGTTTTTCTTTAAATTTAAACTCTACATGTTTCACAAAAGATGTAATCTTGGAAAGTTGTGAGGAAACCTTGCCAAATTGTGCAGAGAAAAACTTTGCAACTTTTCACACCTAACAGACACAACTCCACTGTTAACCACTGATATGAACACATATACTTGCTTGAGTCTCTGTCACAACTGATGGAATGAGCTATTGTAGAAATATTTTTTCCAAATCACTTGGCCTGGGAAAAAAACAATTCTGAATGTAAGGTCACCTGTATTTAGGAACCAGTGCATCACACCATACATCCCGCACTAGGGTCCCATGTATGTTAGATAGCGATGCGCAAGAAACAATTCAAAGTATTGAGGGAGAGCAGAACAGAGATCAGCTACGTAGCATGTGTCTATATTTTCTGTAAGGCAAAACAGAAATAGTTCCAAATGTTATTGCCTAATTAGGATACCATAATGTACTCTGAATGTAGATGGACTTTTATAGGGCATGAATTGAAACCCTTAAGATGCATTATTTGATTTCAATCATTTTCTAAAACTAGGGGTCACCATGTCATGGGCTTACTAATTGAGTTTGTTAGTGACCATTGGTTAAGGTCATAGAATTTAAGACCAGGACATGGCTTGACTACTAAATTGTAGAGCGTTTGCACCCGATGCAGTGCTCTTTTCAATTAAAGCAAGTATCAGTGGTTCAGGTATCACATTCCCATTGTTTTTTTTTGTTTTTTGAGTAGCTAGGCATTGATTAAGAAAGCTACAGCTAGGTATTTGAGTAGCTAGGCATTGATTAAGAAAGCTACAGCTAGGTATTTGAGTAGCTAGGCATTGATTAAGAAAGCTACAAAAAGCGAACAATCCTATGCAAAACCTGCATCAAGTAGCAGTGATTCGTTTGTAATAAAATAAAGAAAACATGCGGATGCTCTCGACAGGAGACAGCTTGCACCAGCCCATTTCTCCTGTTAGTGCCCCCTAAACCAGAGTCGACTACTGACCATGAATGTGGGGGAAGGATGTGGTGTAAAGGCCAGAACTGCCGACTTCCGAGTTGGGAAACCATGTTCAGGTCTTGGCTTTCATGTTCCAGTCTCAGCTTCGGCTCAAAATGCTGTGATTCTGGGCAAATCACTTAAATTCCCCATGCCTACCAAAAAGGAATGTGTACTTTACTGGTGCTCATGAAAAGCACCAGTGGTGATGATTAAGTGCCACTGCTCAGTGCCAAAAGCCACTAGCTCAAATTAAGCACTGACAAGAAGTCAAAATTTAAATTAAATAAAAACTCAAAATTTCAGACAGACCAGCAGGGCAGCTAATCAGAGAGGTGGGTGTTTCATCGAGCTGCATTTCCTAGTGTATGCAGAATATTAAATATATATATATATCGTTCAGGAGCTCCGTGGCTGTTGACAATTGTTGGTAGAATGCAAGTGATGCACGTTCGAGTAGGTCTTAGTACTTTCACAATAAATAGATCGATAGATCCACAATCTGGTGCCACAATGATTAAATGTCATCACTTGCACATGTTATACGTGTAACATGTGCAAGTGAGGAAATGTAATCATTGTGGCACCAGATTGTGGATCTGTCGGTCTATTTGATGCATCTTTGATAATATGACCTACTCGAACGTGTAAATTAATCAGTTTATCAAGGTAATTGACCTAATGACTGTTTTCTGATTGGTGGTACATTTCTCACTGGCAATATGTTGTGAATATTTTCCAAATGCCAAAAGATGTTCATATTTTTATATAATTATGATGCTAACAGCTAATAATCGTATGTACTGCCGGCACCTTTTCATAAGAATGTATTTTGAGAACTTTGTGCTGTTATCATTGTGAATGCCAATGGTAAATGTCACATCATAAGATGTCTGCCGCCGTGACTGCAGTAAAAATGTATGATTTCAGTCCTTTGTTTGTGTTGGCATCTCAGGTGTTTTGCATATTGCTTTATGTATACACTTTTTTGCACCATTCCTTTACGTGAGCAAGGCTTTACAGCCGAAACATGTTGTTGGAGGAATAAACACCCTCAAAACATTGAGAGCGCACAACATTGGGAACTTTTCGTAGCATATATATATATATATATATATATTGTTTATAGTTTGGGATGGGGACCAGGTGAGCGCTTCAGAGTTCATTGAGAAATTTAATGATAATGCAGTTAACCTCCACTTTACGGCTGACATCAGTAAGTCTACTGTAACCTTTCTGGATGTACAGATTAAGGTAGAAGGGGACAGATTAACTACCACTTTGTACCAGAAACCTACGGCCGGCAATACTTTATTGCATGCCTCTAGTGCTCATCCGTCTCACTTAATCAAGAGCATACCGTATGGTGAAATGCTCCGTATACGACGGATTTGCAGTGAAGAAGAAGACTGCAATAACAAACTGCTAGAATGTAAGACCAGGTTTCTAAGCAGAGGGTACAGTTCTGCAGTAATAGAGTCAGCCATCAACAAATCCAAATCACTTAGTAGAAGGGATCTGCTGAAATACAAAAACAGACATTAGGAAAAAACTGGAGTTGATGAACCAGTTAGGCTAATTCTCAACTTTTCCAGACAGGAAAAACAAATCAGGGGAATTGTGAGAAAAAATTGGCCCATCATTAAAAGTGACCCCATCATAGGAGGCACCCTTCCCACAAATCCTACGGTGTCCTTCAGAAAATCTAACAGCATGGGGTCCTCATTAGTGAAAAGCAGCATTGAGGCCAGGCATAAAAATAGCTGGCTGAGGGCTAGAAAAGGCTTTTATAAATGCTCTGTGTGCAAGGCTTGCCAATATGGGACAAATACCATCAGCTATAAAACAGCCTTTGATCCAGGCATTGATAAAATCAACTTACATTTGACGTGCAAAACAGAATATGCCGTCTATGTGCTTACATGTAGCTGTAATTTAAATTACATAGGAAGCACGAAATTACCTGTGCACAAAAGGATATTACAGCACATCAGAGCCATATGTAATATTGAGGAAAGCTACCCGGTAGCCAGACATTTCAAACAAAGTCACAACAGCGATCCCAAATTTCTAAAATACTATGTGATAGATGCTGTACTCCCTACCAAGAGGGGTGGAAATAGGGAAGCTAAGTTAAGGTGCCTAGAAACATCGTATATACTTAGATTTGATTCCAAGCACCCCAGGGGTTTGAATAATACGGAGGATCTGTATACTTTCTTGTAATGAACTCTATAGATTATTATTTCGGTCTATTACAGATGTATATAATAATTATATTTTACATATTTAATTACATTTATGAATCCATCTCATGAAATTTTGTTATAGATTTGTATTATATTTATGTACATACATAGGCTGAATTCATTTAGAGCAGGGAGCCATATTTATTGGGAGTTAGGTAAATGTAAAAATAAGTATACAATATCAATTCACTTTTCCACTATTGTTCTTTTAGCATGTGTATAGGATTTTAGGACATCAATATTTATATATTTTATCAATTTAGGGATGATTTTAGGACCAATTGTTTATATAGGAATATTTATATTTGTAAAAATTAACAATGGTTTTATAACTGTATTGATTCCTGATATAACGAATGCATAGAACAAATGTCCCATTGTCCTTAGCACAGTGTCTTAAAGGAACACGGCACAGGTCACTTTAGTTGCAACAGAGATTTTGCCCATGTGGTACGAGAGAAATGTTTTTATGGTATTTGCACTATCACTGGTTTTGCACAAATCATTTATGTATTTATTCACTTATGTTATAGGGTGTTTTTTAGACATAGTTCAATACTTACAGTCTTCGAATGCTTTGAAGCAGTCATTAATTCATTTTTACAAAATTGATATCATGGAAATGTGTTTTTATTTAAAACATGATGATACTTATGCATTTATGCGGTAATTGTTAATGTGAAAGACACACTAATACGGAGTATTGTTTCTATGTCTATAATATTAGAGTTGCACTAGCACTTTAAAAGGCAGAGAAAAAATCACTGAGATGTCATGTGATCAAGGGAGGGATCTCCCCAAACGTGTCATGGCGGCATCGGCGAAATAAACTAAATGCACTGAACTTGGGTCTGCGCTGGTCTTTTTTCAAAAAGGCATTGGAAAATTCAAGACGAGGTTGGATTAATATATATATATACCTAAGATATGTAGTGTGTCTTTAATGTTTATTATCACGTGGTTGTGAAAAAAATGCCCGGGAAAACTTTTTGTATTTAAGCCATTGTGATTGTACTGACTAACGATCTGTGAACAAGGGCGGACGCCCGAAACGCGTAGGATCTGGTGGCTTGAGCGCTAATAAATTGTTTTGGCCCATGACGAACGTTGGAGTGGCGTGGCTTCTTTCCGACATTGCTGTGGCGGCGGCTGCGATAATTTCAAGAAAGAGCTTCACTCTGTGCATATATATATATATATATACATATATCCACACAAAGTCCTCCGTTCACGGAGCCCCGACCCTTCAAGGTGGCCTCCTAAAACTATGAGCACGGAGAGAGCCCATCAATGGAAATACAGCACACACAGGAGGCCCAATACTGCACATGATTCTTCATTTATTCAAAGCCTTGCAACCTCATAGCACGTAGTAATCTTCCAATATCCTAACGTTTCGGCCCCTATCGGCCTTGCTCACAGGTGGAAGGAATGAAATCAATTGCAAAGTGCGTTTCTGCATGCTTTTAAAGTTCACTGCATCACGTGCCTTTAGATGTAAATGTAGTATAGTTTGTAAAGCGCACAGCTGCCCCAACGGGGCATCCCGGCGCTGTATAACACTGTGGAACCCTTCCTGGCTCTCCCTGTGAGATACCTCTCCTGGGCAACCCCAAGGTGAAGCCAGGCATCCCAGTGTTGTAGGGGCCGATGTGGAGATTAAGCAAGCTATTGCCCAGAGTTGCAGCGTGGGACCCATGATTAGAGTAGACACCGATGCGAGAATTATCGAGTCCGCGGACATTGAGCCCAAGACTCAGCTGCGTCGGGACTTGAACCCTGGTCCCAGGCCTGATCTCTGCTTCAGAGTCTGCCGCTCTAACCAGTGAGCCACACTTCTCCACAATGAAATGAAAATGAGATGAAAATACAGATGAAAATACAAATACCATGCTGAACCGTTCTTTCTCAACTTATTTAGGCAGTCCTCAAATTGATGGCTGAAGTGCATTTATAAATTGTTCTCATGACAGTGCAGCATTATTAGTGGAAATCATACCAAGTAGGCAGGTGAGTATATTGCGGGTTGCGGGTTGCAGAGTCTTTCCACATGTCTTGATAAAAGCTGCACTGTCATGAGAACAATTGTTAACATGTTAACTGTGGTTCCGTATCCTTTCCGAAAGCCTGTCTGTTGGGCTGGAATCAGATTCTTGGTATTTGACCATTCGATTAGATCTTCCAGTATTAATGTAGCATAGTATTTAGCTTCTGAGTCGATATGCGCTATCAATCTGTGATTAACAGGCTTTGTTCTGTCACCCACCCTTAAAGATTGGGTTTATTATTGATCCCCTCCAACTGTCTGGGACCATGCCTGTATTTTCCACCTCTTTAAACAGAACCGTTATTGGTTTAGCCAGTATTTTGGATTCCAGTTGTATATTGCTTGCTGAATACCGTTTGTGCCTCGGGCACTGTCACGTCTGCCAGCTTTAATCACTTTTTCCACTCTTGATTGAGTATAATCTGCATGGTCGGAGAAAGTAAAGTACTCAATACGAGACATTATGTTGGTACTATTTATTATATGTGTCTCGATGACTGCTGATTTCATTAGAAAATACTTTTGTCAGATAAGCTGCCCAATCTTTTTCCGTGACATTTGATGACTTTTACTTCCTTGTCTATGCCATTTATAATCTTCAAAAGGCTTTGGTATTTGATCGTTTACAGTTGTAGAATAGCTTAATCCAAAACTATTTTTTTCTTCCAATACCAGACATGTTTCTTATATTCCTTCTTAAATTGTTTTTGTTTTCCCAGGTAGTCTTTTATATTCCGATTTTTTGGGCCTTCCTCATCTCTCTTCTCCATTCTTTCTTTAATATTCTGGTTTTCTGTGATAATGGACGAACGTTGTTTTTGAACCCTCTTGTTGTTTAATTAGGAGTTTGTTTTGTCAATTGAGTCACAAATTAGGTCCAGTCATTTAATACCGTTGGTAATGATGCTATACTGGCCTCAACGATCTTTCTTGCTTTATCCGCAAGTTTTGGAAGTAGGCGAGATGACCAGTTCAGCCGTTTTTGAGTTATTTCTTCACTTTCCTCACTGATTTTTGGTGCTAACTGATGTTCATCCTGTGCTCTTCCATTGATTACTCTCAAACCAAAATATTCAAAGGTCGTAACCAGTTCTTTACCCACTTTCTTGGCTTTCCTCCAAGGATTGCTTGCTTGGTGATTTACTGACCAAATTTCGTTTTCCGCTGCTAGCTGGTCATCATCGTCTGGTGTGTAATTAAGGTGTGTATTAAAGTTGTCTGTTAGCAATAGTTCCCAGGTTGTGGTGTTGGATCTTACTTCGGCTATCTCATGTATTAACTTTTGAATGTTACAGATTTGTCTAGTGTGCTTGGATGGGCATAAATATTGAACAGGATTACCGATGATCTCTGCCAGTTTAATTATCTGTATGTTTGTAGTGGTCGCCAACAGCTGTTCTGAATCTACCTTGAGGATGTTTGATATGTAGAATGATAGCCCACTTATAGGCCTTCCAAATCGACTCATTTTTTTGCCATTCACCTGATGTAATGTATAACCCCGCAGTTGGTATGGACATGACAGCCAAGTCTCTTGCAGTGCTATTATGTCATATGTAGCTGAGGTTTCTAGTAGTGTTGTACTGTCTGAAAGTTTAAATTTTGCGCCTGCAATGTTCCAGGAATATATGTTTAGCATAGGGGCTTCCAAGGCACATGTTGGTTCAATGATTGGTCATTGGGTTTTTAATTTTTTTTATGCTGAAGCTAACCAGTGCCTTTGGCTTTGGCTTCTTTCCGTTAGTGATGCTGTATACTAAGTATCTGTGCCCATTTGTTCTCGGGCACTCAGCAAAATTGAGAATACAGGAGTGAGAGTGCTCTGCCTGTGTTACCCGGTGGACCAGTGGAGATGGATAATGCTGTAGTGTGGGTTTCATGATCGATATACCCCATAATTCAAATTGATCTTTAACACAAAAAATGTGATTGATATTTCCTTCGACTTTCATGATGTTAAAGTTAACAATGAATGGTAATTGTATTCATTAGGCAGAAACCAAAGAAAGATAATAGATCTCTCGATTTAATATAACGCAATGGGTGTATTTCGGCTAACAGCCTCAAAATGTTTCCTCCATTTAGAATATCCGGCTTGCCTCTTGAGTTGTATTGAGATATTAGTGAGATTTACCACTGATCGCTATCCTTAACTGAAGATGATGAGGAGCGTCCAGGCAGTTTGTGTGATATTTCATTTAGATAGTCCTGCATTTTCCTTTTATTTTTTATTCTACCTTCATTGTTTACACTATCGCTTCTTAATTCCTTGTTGTCAGTGGGAGCAGGGACAATGTCACTTTCGAGGTGTTCCTTGTCCAAAATGTTGTTTTCTGAAAAGGGGCATGTAATCACAATGGACCTGTCTGCCCTTGATGTTATTATACGTTCATGTATTTTTGTGTTGTTATGATTTGTTCAAATCATTGGTGCAGTTAAAACAGCTGCTGAATTGTTACTGATGGGTATTACCCTTTCCAAATTGTTCAATTATGGGCGGTTACTTGATGATATATTTTGGTTATCGAGTAGGTTAAGTCGATCTCGATCTTTTGTATTCTTTGGTGATGTTTCTTTTCCTGAATCCTGATTATCAGATATTGATGTCTCCAATTGTAGGTTATCTGTCCAATCCTGTTTGCTTTATTTGTTTGGGTATGGATTTTTAAATGCAGCTTGTTTGGGTGTAATTTGTTTGCTTTTATCTTTCTGGCTTATTTTCCCCTTTTTAGAGCTGTCTACATTTTCGGCCGTGTTGGGTAGGACCAGCAATGCTCCATCCCAATGCACAGAGTCTGTGATGTTTACCTCTGATAGCCTTGCTTCTGGAAGAAGTTGCTTTTTTGTGTTGCATAAACAATGAGGGGCATATTACCAAGGGGGGGGGGGGGGGGGGGCGATAGGCAATTATCGCCGGTTTAGCGGTTGAAAACGGCCGCTAAGCGGCGATAATTCTATCGCTCTATTAGCAAGCTGATGCTAACTGATGTTAGCGACAGCTTTTAGGCGATAGCGAGCGGTTTGGGACCCGCTTTGAATGTCAGCGATATTTATCGCTAATGACATGCAAAGTGGGCGTACCCAACCTGTTAGCGACTGAAAGCAGTCGCTAACGTTGCTATCGCCTATTAGCAAGGCAGGTGTAGCGATGGAAATATTCCCGCTATCGCCAAAAACTAACGCCTGCTCAGACCAGTTTTTAGCCATGTTATCCAATGGGAGGTGGATAACATGGCAAAGAGCATTTCGTCGCTAATGCGTGAATATCGCTGTATTCTCAGCGATATTCATGCATTTTGCCGCTATCGCTGGATATTTTAGCACAATGGAGAAAAACAATGCTAATAGCATGTTTTCTCTGCTAACATATCCAGCGATAGGCAGCGATAAAAAAATCGCAGCTAAGCCTATTTAGCGATAAATATCGCTACTTGTTGGTAATATGCCCCTGAGTTAATATGAGCGGCAAGGTACTTAATTTGTCTATTATTTGATCACATTTGCAATTCCCTTGTGGATCTGTGCTCTTAAGTGTTTGTGCCTTTGCGAGCTGTTGAGTTACTATGTCTATTTTGGTATTAATACGGGAGATATGTGTTGCCATGATGTTCATGAGATCGATCTGAAGGACAAGTTGATCAAATAGCATGTTTAATGCAGAGATTGACGTTTGTAGAATACTTAGTAATAAAAAATGTAAAAAGGATATGTTCTCTGTGTTGTTTTGATTACAGTGTTTCTTCGGTTTATAGGTTTCATATCCTCCTACATTAATATTGTTCTGCAGTACTGGTAGGTTGCTAGGGATTTTCCCTGTATGAATGTTGATTGATCCTGCCTTGGACTAAACGTTGCGCTAATTATAGGACTGTATTTTGAATCAATTTGAATTTGTGTTGAAGAACGACTTGGAATTTCTATGATTCAAATAATATCCTGATTTTTTGATGTATCATTTGAATTTTCAGCAATGACTTGATTCCATTTGTAAGATTGGCTTGTAATTTCTGCTTGCGGTGTAGCAGGAATGATTTCAAAGTTTGTCTGATTGACTGTTTTTGTCTCTAAGGCTTTTGCAGGTGCTGCGTTGTCCATTGTTAATGTAGAATGTAAGTAACTAAGAAGATTGCAAATCGTCTTTCTCCGAACCTTTGTTATTATAAAGTGCTATGGCGTGATTGTGCAGTTGATTTAGATTAGCTTGTTTTTTTTTATTTGGTGTTGAGTGCTGATGATCTGAAGTTTTGATCTTTGCTGAGAACTCACGCTCACAATGGAGTGGATTTTTTTCAACTGATTCTGTGATTGTTTGTTTGTTATGTTCCAACTCGTTACAGTTGTTCGTTGAGTGCATCACTGTCTGAACGGTAATTTTATTACTCCTTAGCAAATGGGTTTGCACTTGATTTTCACTGTCTGTTGGCTCTATTGTTAGCAGGTGTTTTTTTTCACTCTTATCTGGCTCTGTTGTACAGGATCTTGGTTGCTGATCCTCTCGCTTTTTTAATAAGGTTGGTATCTGCTGCGCAGTGGGGGAGAGCAACCCCTTCATATTTCCCGTTTGAGAAAAAATTGCTGCCTTTGGGTCCTTCAAGAAGGAAAGTGTATCCTTTATTTCTGGTTTAGCTGATTTAGCTTCAAGTGGTGAAATTATTGGGCTGGTTTGACCAGCTGCCCCTTGCAAACCGTTTAGGGCTGTCACCTCCGTTGTGATCGATTTCTTTTGAGACTTTTTTTGTTGGAGTAGTTTTTGAAGGAGGTGTGCTTGCCTAACTCTGCCCAATCTCATCTTGTGTAATTAAATAAATATATATTATTGATAGAATTGATTACTTGGCGAGGACAGTAGGGGTTGAGGGTAGAGTTTGAAGGTATCACACGACCTCCCTCCTCACACAAGAGGCACACGCCTTAAGCAAGTAACTGATAACTGATGACTTATGACTGATTGGTACACACCTGAAATTTAGCAGCTGAACGCCACCGCTGTCCCGGACCAGCAGTCACGGCGGTCTCCGTTTCAGTCTGGGCCCCCACTTCTGGTGGACTTGCTGCTTGCTTTGCTTTGTTGACCTCCTGCTTCTTGCCTGGGAGTAAGGGGACTGGACTTGACTCTCTACACCCTGTATCTCAAAATGTTCTCTAAGGGCTTGCCTCCTGTTGCTGAAGTCTCAGGGATGTAAAAAATACTTCCCCTGCATCTTGCTACCAGCACCTGGGCTCCACTCTGTGAGTCTTGCTCTGCCCCGTGGAGCCAAATCCAGTTCTGGGCCCTTTGAAGTGAGTGTTTGGTGCTGCAACCCAAGAAACCAACACATCGACACGGACATGTGGATCAAAAGCTGTGCATTTCTTTATGATATCTCTGCATCAGTGCTGCGTGCATTGTAGCCATGTGAATATTTGCGATGTCCTACCTGTTCGGGGTGTTTTTATTTGTGAGTAAACTGTAAAATAGAACCATAACATCTGGTGTTACATATGAGACATGAAATTTTAATTCCTAGGTCTGTGCCGTATAGTCTCATTCATTGAGCTTACCTAATGATGTTATGGTTCTATGTTACAGTTTACTCACAAATAAAAACACCCCGAACAGGTAGGACATCGCAAATATTCACAAACGAACATATCCATGGGCAATTGACTACACAATACTTACACAGTTTATCTTTTTATGTTTACAGATCATCCCCTGATGAAGGTACCTGTTGGTACCGAAATGCATTGGGCAAGGAGTGATAAAATGTGAAAAATGATCAATGGTTATATTGTGGAAACTTTGGCATTACTAAACAACGAATTGTATAATATGTGATTGAAAGTGAACATTTGTATAGAAAATGAATTTTGTGATGACAATGTGAATTAATCAGATTATGAAAATAAATAACTGATAAGCAATTGTTCAAAAAAAGTTTATGAATTTAAATATCTAAGGTGTAGGACAACACCATGTGCACAGTGCGCAACTAGATGAGTTTTCAACTCATCATAACCAGTTAATTAGACACAGGCGTGACAAACCTATACAGTTGCTGCACCGCTTGATAAGACTGTCAATTGAGATAAAACAGGTGTGCTCCACACACCCCCATTACCGATATGTTTTTAATGTAGGACAGGCTTAAAAGTTCAAAACTACTTCTCTCTTTCACTTTTAGTGACTTTTGTATGGAATGGTTTCATCTACTGAAGTTGAATGCTTATTGTGGCCTACTGGGTACCGTGTAAGACTGTCATCATGAAGGCCAGAAAGGGCTTTGTTTCAATGCTAGATATATAGATCTTTTATCCTCTCTGTTGTGTTTGTGAGCTTTTGTTATCTTTGTTGTATTTACTCCATCTCCTTTACCACTATACATTTACCACTGAGATTGAGCTTGTCTACAGCACAGGCATAAGCATTAGTTGAAGAAACATAACCCTTGGGGGTCAATTCCGATTCTGGAAAAACCGCTCCGAATAGCAGTTCGGAGTGTTTTTCCCATACGAATCGTACCCTGCAACGTCCCCTGTACGTACGACGAAGTACGATTCGTACCAGGAGCTGGACTCCGTACGAATCGTACAGGGACCGTACAAATCGAATCCCCGTACGAATCTACCTCGGAACCCACTGTACGCGACATCTGTACGGTTCGCCGCTGCTTTTTCCGACCCGGCAAGTACGATTTGTGTCGGGTACGCACTGTACAACCCTTTTTCTACAGGAGCTGAAAACAGCCGTAAATGCAGAGTTTGCCCCGAAACAGGTATAGAATGGCAGCCCGGGTACGGTGCGTACACCCCATGATAGCAGGGGTACCCCTGCGATCTTGGGGTATACGCACCGTACCCCGTGATCTTGGGTTGTACGCACTGTACCCCATGTTCGCTGGGTGTACGGTGCGTACACCCTGCGATCGCGGGGTGTACGCACCATATGGTGTGTAAGTGATTGTGTGCTTTTCCGTACGAATCGCCCTTACCTGACGTGGACCACACGAATCGCGTCCTCATACCCCGGTCCGGATCGTACTCGTCGGGTCTTACGGCATGTGTACGAGTCGTACGGTTCACAGTTTCAGCCTTGCAATACGTACGGATCGTGACGATTCGGACGGATTAACGGAATACTGATCGTACTACGCGACTCGGACGGACTGGTACGAATCGTACGGCGATGGCTCCGGATGAAAATCGTACGGATGTTTTTTTTCCAGGATCCAAATCGACCCCTTGGTGTTTTTGTGCTACCCATGCCCAGTTCTGCTGTAATGTGGTGCTTCTGCAGCCGTGCATATTCCTCGTGATCATGGGTTTACCACACTTGCTTCATGATCCACCCTCTGATTTAAGATTTTAACAAAAAGTTTGTAGCTCAAACTAATCAAACGTTACAGTTCCTCATGTATTCGAACATATGGCTAGGTTCACAGATCACCTTTTAGTTAATGATGGATCTATCCACATAGACGGCAGCTAATGAGTTGAGACCTTTACCCATCCTATTAATCCCTGAGGATAAAGTAATGAATACTGACACAAAATATGTGGTATTACTCCTCATAATTTGCCTTTTGTGGCCATCTAATTTAGTTACATTGCTACATAATTTCGATGGTTCTACCTATGCATTTCATCAAGGACATGTGTTTAAATCTTGTGGTCATTTGCAGTGGCTCTGTGAAGCAGCTGATTACATTGGCCTCAGTGTGGCACTGCCCCATCTCTATAGACTTCTTTGACTTCCCTAACCTACCAGCAACTGTGCAAAGCTGCTGATATGGTTATCCTTCTCCATTATACAGTTTAATTGCTCCTGCTTTGTGAGCTGTCACAGGCAACATCCTACTCAGAGCACACAAAGGACACCCCGTTTTTTTTAGAGTTGCCAGCTGAAATTAACATGTAAAACATAATGGGGCATATTATCAAGCCCCTTATCGCTGCGTTATCGGTACTTTTCTGCCGATAACGTGGAGATATTTGCATCGCCCTATTATCAAGGCAGGGTTAATGCAATTAACGTGGCTTAAAGCCACGTTAATTGACTTAACGCTGCCTTGGTAATAGGGCCCCTTCCACGATAAACTCATCGTGAAAGAGTGCGTGCAGTGGGTGTTGTGGTGGGCATTCCACCGCAACACCCATTCACTTCTACACTGCCACCTATTATCAAGCTTGGTGATAATAGGTGGCAACGCCAAATTTAACACCCGAAACATCCTGGTGTTGAGGTGGCGAAACGAGGAGAAATGCTTCCTTTTTCCTCGTTTTTGCTTTTTTCATGTGTGCTGCCTTGTGCAGCACACATGGAAAATGCAAAATGCCAAGGTTTCTTTATGTACAGGAAGGTGTCCCTTCCTGTACATAAACAAACCTCTTTTTAAAAATGCCAATTTGTATCTTACATGTGTGCGGCATATTGCAGCACACATGTAAGTTACAAATTGGCATTTAAGGTTTGTTTATGTGCAGGAAGGAACTCCTTCCTGAACATAAACAAACATCCCTGCTTGTAAAATCTATCGCCAGCGCAGAGGGAAACGATAGACTGCATCATATCCTTGGTAATATGGTGCAGCCTAGCGTTTCCGAAGATGGTTAACGCCTCTCTTCGCCACTTTGTTGATAATATGCCCCAATGTTATTTATACTTTCCATGTCTGGCAGCGATGCAGTGACCAAGTGGAATATTTGAACAAATGACATTCAACTAGAATGATGCACGAAATAGGAAGAATATTGAACTGGTTAAAGTAGAACTTCAAATCCAGGTTAATTTGAAATATTCCTGCAATGACGTCTATTCATTAGGTCTTGGGAACAAATACGTCCTTAAGTCTGCTATATCTAATAAAAGTAAACCTTTAATATGTAACTCTAAACTAGCAGTACTACTGCCGATGTGCTTTAAGTCCACTTCAGCAAGGGAGTGTTTCTTCTTGCACTATCCCTTATTGTATTGTGAAGGGGTACAATTGTGAACTGTCCCTTACATTAGCTATCAAACTGTTCAGGTTTAATTTGTTTTAATCCTTATGGAAGCACAAATACATGTGAATTGTTGCTCGAGCCTGCCTTGCATTATACAAGCTAAATGATATCACATCCACCATGGTTCCTCCATCCATGTTCATGCAGGTATTGTTTCCAAAGAGTGACCATGTATGTAGGCTGAAAGCAAAAAAGGCCTGGATATGTAGAAGGAAAAGTGAGCCTTCTGCAGGCAACAGTCACAGAGAGTAGAGCAGCCTAGGCAGTCTTTACAGATTTTAACGAGTATAAGAGTTTCCTCCTAAACAAGTGGGCAAAAAAGCTGGAGATGCAAGGAAAAGGAGCAAGACATTTAAAAACACCTCCTGAAATAGTTTGTTTCAAGCTCAATTAGCAAAGGTACGAAGAACCTGAACTTCAAGTCGCCCCAATAAATATGTGTAGGTTTCCCAACAGAAGTCTGGGAAGTGACAGTTTGGGGAGTTAGTGGTTATATGTGATTGCTCCATAGGTAGACATCTTTTTTAGGGGTCAATTCGTGGAGGAGTCGTATTGTACATCTTCTCCTCACCCCCTTGTTCATCACCCCATCCTTGTCTGAGTGTCAGAAGAGTAAAACATGCAAATGTAAAGTAAGATCAAATCTAAAGACTGTGGCCCATATTCACAAAGCCATTTTCGATAGGTAGAACACATAGATCCCCGATAAATATTACCACACACTTATGTTATATTATATAGGAGTACATTTCAACCAGAGGGTGAGAGCTAGACTAAATGAAGGTTGGTAAGTTAGTGAACACATCAGTTTGTGAACATTTACAGACTCTTTCCCACCCTAGTAATTATCATAAAAATACACCTTTTGATAACTGTAGAAAATCGCTTTCCAGAGTAGAAATGGAAACCGAGCATTTTGACCTTGGCAGGGATGTAGGGGAAAGCATGGAAAAAAAGACTTTTCCTGTGGGGAAAAAATATGAAAAAGAAATAAATGTCTTATTGCACGTTAGTGTTTCCTTTCCTCATGCAGAACTGTATGGGAGGTACAGTTCTGAATTTCTGACATGAAAGTCTGTCACATGACTTTCCCAGAGAAATGCCTGTAGAGATGTGACTTGCACAACTTTCCAGGCGGACTACTGGGAAGTTTTGTGAATTGCTAAAACTCGTAAATCTATGCCACTACTGTACAGCAGCAGATATCAGATTTTTCGTCAATCAAGTCATAACTGTATTAAATTATATTCCTTGAAATCTGATGAGCACTTTGATGTATTTGTATATTTATTTTTTTATCAAAAATGTGATTTAACAGTGCTCACTCATTTGCCTCTGAGAACCCCACATATCGTATTAAAAAATGTGCCACTTTTACATTACAGCTGTTCTGTAAAGCAACCTAAACCTGCAGTAGTAGATGGGCACAAGATTGTTCCTGGGGCAACAAACATCAGTGCATAAGCCCAGGTTACAAGCATGATGTGTATTCGCCACTTCTACTAAGTGGCACTTTTTTAACCCTCGGCTTAGTTCGCGTAGTCGCGCTATGCGTAGCTACGCAAAGTGCACTTCGCACTATGCAAGTTATGCGAGCTGCGTAGTGCAGTAGGGAAAATGCTGTTCTCACTGATTGCACAGTGCCAGATGCTAGTCCGCACTGTGCAATCATTGCAAACGGCATCTTGCACAGTGCAAGCAGTCGTTTTCTGCCACTCGAGTAGATTTGTACTTGAGTGGCAGTTTTCTCAATGCGGACTGGAAGTTTCTCATCGCGAGCGGTCGCGGGCATATGCGACGACTCGCAATGAGAAACCTGACCTCCCCACGTTGAGAATCTCACCGGGAGGTTTATTTTCCACATTCGCGATCGGCAACTTGATGTTGCTGATCGCGAACAAGGAAAAAGTCTCACCGGGATGTCATTTTGCACGCTCGCGGCCACCATCTTGACGTTGAGGACCGGGAGCAAGCAAAAAATGCCCACTACGCTACGAGATTTTGCACTGTGCTACGTGCAATTCACGTACCGTGTAGTTGCGCAAACTACGCGTGTGTAGCGTAGTCATACGCCCAGCGTTAGGCTCTTTATTCACACATTGAAATGAAAATTACATTATTTTCTATCTACCGAAGAGTGACTCACTTTGTGCTTGTTTTAGTTGTTAAACTGCTGAGCATCTAACCTGAAAGTCCGAGGGCAGTTTGCAGAAGTTCCCTAATGGGATAGCAGACACTGGAACTTGTCTTTAGGGCACTTATCTGGAGTCATGCAGTACCTATCTATCACGTGGATACATATTTTGTACCTAAGCAAACTGGGGGTGCCTGTTCACATGCATGTGACTGTGGCACCATACAAATTAGGGAACGCCTTTGCCCCTGCACCCATGACCATTTAACAGCAAGTGTACATGGCCAAATGGGCTTTCGGAATGCACACTAGCTCTTTGCCACCTAGTGGTGATGCTCAATTAATGGGCCCCATAATGGACCCTTTTGAGAGGAGAGAACTAGGAGTGTCACAAACACCCATACTGTAAACAAAATGGCTACCCGAGCGAATACCAAAAGAGATTGTCTCCACCTGTTCTTTTGATTATCCTCTTTAAAGGCTTTGGGTGGGTGGTCTGTCTTTTGGGCGGTTGTCCAGGGATTGATATTACAATGAGTATTTCATGGGTGAGGGCAAAAAGTTCACTTAAGTCTGCTCAGTATCAAACATCTGAAAAAAAGATTTGCCGCTTTAACCGCTTGCATGCTCATGACAGAACCCCTCCGTCATGAGCCATGGGTGCTGTGTGCTCATGACGGTGTGGTTCCGTCATGCTGCGGCCGCTCCGCCCTTACGGCACTGATTCCTCAATTTGATGAGCAGGTGTGGTAATGTCAGAACCACGCCATCATGAGCACACGCCACCCGCGACTCATGACGGCGCGGTTCCGTCATGAGCACAGAAGCACCGCGCTCACTCCCTACACTCCTGCTCCGTGGCGGAATTCACGGGGCAGGGAAGGGGTTAAAGTGTTAGTTTTCTCCAATTACTCAAGATTTACTATCGAAGTTGAATCAGCAAATTACAAATACTGATTTCTAGTGATGTTATGTGTTTCTGCTGATGACTTCACAATCCGACACACACCGCTGGACATATCCTAGATGTCATTTTTGCTAATACTGAAGTAGTTACCTTTCAAACTATAACTCCAGTCACATGGTCAGATCACCACTTGCTTGCCTTCCAACATAAAACAACGCTAAGCAACTAGCTTACATTCATCCACCTACCGGCCGTGGAACAAACTCAATTTGGCAGACTTGGAAACACAACTAACATCCAGTACAAATCTGGAAAGCATAAATTCTGTTCAAAATCTATATGAGTGGCTACAGGAAGCTTTTGACATCCTGATACCACTCAAAAACACACAACAGAAAAAAAGGAAAAAAACGCCTTGACGCCTTGGAGAAACATAGAAATAAAAGACATAAAACAACAAATTAGAAAGCTGCAACGTACCTGGCTCAAAACAAACGCCAAACAAGATAAACTTCACCTACAGAAAATTAACAGATTATACAAGTCTGCTATCAAAAAAGCTAAGAAAATTTACTATTCAGACAGAACTCAAAACGCTAAATGTGCAAATTAAGAATTCTATAAAATACTCAATGAATTTCGCAAACCTAATTGCCTAGAAGGAACTCATCCTGTTACTCAAGATTTCACAGACAAACTGGCAAAAAATTACACGGACAAAGCAGACACATTGGAATCGTACTTAAAACAGAAACAAAGCACCAGCACTAACCCTTGTACAAAACAACAATCCAAGAATGCTGTAATCAAGCCTCTCCATTCCTTCCAACACATCTCACACAAAGAATTTATGGACCTGGTCAAAGCAAGCAGGCCTGCCGGCAGCCCTTCTTACCCCTGTCCGTCACAAACTTTCAAGACAATTGTTTAAACAACCTCTGCTGCCACTCCAGTAAGAAGAATCTTCATTGATTCCTTAACTACGGGAATATTTCCAGAAGAACTCAAAAAGTCATACATATACGCCCTTTACTGAAGAAAACAAACTTGGACCCGCTGAACCCTGACAACTACAGACCCATTACAAATGGACCATTCCTGGGCACACTGATAGAAAGAGCAGCATTCGCCCAGATGTCACAATTCATTGAAGAGAATAACATACTTTCAGACTTCCAAACAGGATTCCTTCCGTGAAGAGGCACTGAATCTGCCCTCCTTGCCATCTGGGATGACCTAAAGAATACAGTTGACCGCAACGGGGTTGCTGCGCTACTCCTCTTGGACCTCTCAGATGCCTTTGACATGGTTGGGGAAGCAACACTT
Source organism: Lissotriton vulgaris (assembly GCF_964263255.1). Classification (NCBI taxonomy): domain Eukaryota; kingdom Metazoa; phylum Chordata; class Amphibia; order Caudata; family Salamandridae; genus Lissotriton; species Lissotriton vulgaris. The sequence goes on along the minus strand of NC_141693.1, from coordinate 317,390,178 downwards.
ACAACACAACTTTTACAACGCACTACCTTTACAACGAAACTTTTACAACGCAACATCCATTACAACGCATGCCATTACAATGCAACCATTACAAAGCATGTAACACCAATACATACACCAACAACGCATGTCATCACAACGCAGTCATTACAACGGATACCATTACAATGCATGCCTACACTATCCAACACTTACCCTACTGTTGCACCCCCTGGAGTTAGAATAGTAATTTTTACCCCTACACTATCCAAAACTCACCCTACTGTTGCACCCCCCTGGAGTTAGAATAGTAATTTTTACCCCTACACTATCCAACACTAACCATACATGCAATGTAATGGTATGCGTTGTAATGGTATGCGTTGTAAATGTAGTATGCCTTGTAGTGAAATGCGTTGTAAAGGTAGTTTCAAAGAATTCGTTGTAAGGGCATGCGTTGTAATGGAATGCGTTGTAATGGATGTTGCGGTGTAAAAAATGTGTTTTAAAGGTATGCGTTGTAAAAGTATGCGTTGTAATGACATACATCCACACGGTTGACCATGACACTCTGAAACAAAGACTCTATGAAGAGGGAACTGCTTTAGACTGGATAGCGTCCGACCTTCGAAACAGAGCTAATGTCATCCATCCCCCACCTTTCTCGTCCAAACCATACTCTACAAAAGCAGGGGTCCCTCAAGGTTCTATCATCTTGCCCATACTTTTCAACATCTACATGAAGTCATTACCAGTACTGATCGATAAATTTCACCTCACATGCTATAACTATGTAGATGACACGCAAATACTCCTTTAACTGGAATGCCCCAGAGACATTGGAAAATCACCAATTTTCAGCTGTCTCAGAGCCGTGGGTCAGTGGATGACCTGGAGCCATCTCAAATTGAATGCTTCAAAAACTGAAATACTCACGTGTGGCGATTGGAAATATTACAACCCACTTGCCGCATGGCCTGATGAACTGGGATCACTGCCTAAAGTATCAAAGGAAGTAAGAAACCTAGGAATGACCATGGACTCCAAGCTGTCGATGAATGCCCATGTGGATAAACTAGCAAGATCAAGCTTTGGTACTATAAAAACGCTGCATCGAATTTTCGCTCATTTGAGATTTCCACACAAGGTTCAAGCTATCATCTCCCTTGTTCTGTCCAAACTCGATTATGCCAATAGCCTTTACCACGGATCACCTTTAACGACCATGAAAAGACTACAACGGATTCAGAACTCGGCTGCCAGACTACTCTTGCATATCAAGCCGCGAGACCACATCTCCCCTGCCTTGAAAGCCCTGCATTGGTTACCGGTTGCCAGAAGATCCACGTTCAAGCTGCTTTGTATCACCCACAAAGCAATACATGGAATGGGACCGCTCTTCCTCAGTAATAAAATCACCAATCACATTCAACAAAGGAGCCTCTGCTCAAAAGGAGCATCTCACCTCAAAATCCTACCATACAAGAAAAAAACTAAGGGTGGCACATCCTTCTCTGTTCAAGCAGCCAAACTATGGAACTCTTTACCCTCCAACATAAGGTCCACCGACAACCACCTTATCTTCAGAAAATTACTCAAGATTTGGCTCTTCCCCACATGAGCACCATACGCAAACAAAAATTTACAGCATATCCCTCTGTATACAAGCATTTTTTTTCACTATAGATATGTACCTAAATCTTTGTATTACTTTGTATAAACATGTGAAATAATTATGTTGTTGAGAGAAAAAAAATATTAAATAAATAAAAATCATCTTTGGTCTACATGTACCTACTTCCATTGTGCATCTATGTACCTTCCATGTACTTGGATCTGCGTGTCTGTTACTTTTCTCCTGAAAAAGCATATCCAATGCACTACCCTATTTCTCATCCTGTGTCTCTATCAATATCTTTAATCTACATATACTTACCTCCTTTATGTATCTATATACCTTCAATGTAATTATGGATCTATATATTTATCACTTTATTCTAATTTAGCATTTCCATTGCACTACCCTATCTCTCATCCTATACATCTATCAATATATCCTCTACATCCACTCTCTCATTTATCCCAAGCCCCATACCACTACTATGATTGCCAAAATAACCCTTTCTAGACTCTATCCTACTCTACCCCTCCTTGCATCATCTGACACCTCTTTTACTATACCGATCCCCTAAAACAAACCTTTCTAAACTCTTTCCTCTGAGTCCTTCCCTCCAAAACTCCTTTTTACTTATCCAAAAGCCTCCTCCTATTGCTAAGACCTAAAAAGAATTAAAAAAAAACGTTCACTCTTTTATCCCTCCACTATCCTTTTCAATCGAAATTAACAGACTAACATGTTCACTTCTCAAATTCCATATAAAACTATACTAATATACTACCCAAATAACTGAATAACATATCCACTACTCAAATTGCTTCATTTTTTTTTACTATCGTAATTTTCAACAGTAATCCTGTATGGGTTCTGGAGTGGTGTGCTACTCTCCAGAAAAGTGATTCAACACCCATCAGGGGTAACAAGTTCTATATGAATGCAAATCTTTATCCCATTTTATCCCTCCGCTATCCTTCTCATTCCAAGTAACTGACTAATATCCACCACTAAAATGACTTCATATTTCACCATAATAATTCACCACTAATCCTTTGTAGGCTTCCTGAATAGCGTGCGTCATAAAGCGCTTTATAAATACAAACCTTTGTCCTCCTCTATCCTTCTGCTATCATTCCAAATCCAAATAACTGACTAACCTATCCACCACTTAAAATGTACTTGCATGTTTCACTATACTGATTCAACACTAATCCTCTATGGGTCCCGGAGTAGCGTGCTACTTGCCGAAAAAGCGCTTTGACGCCTCGTCAGGGGCAGTAAGCTCTATATAAATGCAATTACAATACAATACAATATTCTTAGTGTAAGAAGAGGCCATTTTGTATTGTGTATCTTCAATCTTTTATTTAGTTCCTAATCACTTATGATCGAGTTTTAGTTTTTCAGATGGGAAACTCTATCACAAACTTGATGGATATCCAGCCCACCTTATTACAAGTGCATTAGATTCTGCAGATCTTATAATAAAAAATGTTTGCAACAGAGTAACATGTCTGCCAAAGTCCTTCTTTTATTCAGCTGTCAGCCTGTTCACCAACATAAGAATCAGACTTTTAAAACACCTAAAAAATATTCATCCACTGCATCTCATACCATCAGCCTTAGCTGATTAGCATGTATCACCCATCAGCAGATGCTATTTTTCACAACTTCTATAAAGCAATACGAAGCGAGAGCTTCAGGGCTGACACCTAAAACAATGAAGCTTTTCTATGATTGCCGGAGAAAATGAATAGGTGATTGTTATATATTTCCCCAGGGAAAAGCAGATGCTTTTTGATTGCACTCCGGTGATCTCACATTCACAGAAAACTATTAGAAAAGACGTCAGACTCTGATAAGTTTACAATATTGATGATTGTATTATAGGGCATGAGCTGATACGGGTTGTCGGCAATTAAAAGGTTAAGTTTCAGAACCTTTTCCTTTTTTGGTAAGCAATGAATGAATTGATTCTGGGATGGTCATCATGAAACATAAATCATATCCAGGTTAACCTTGTGATACTCTGCCAGGAAAGCCTGCAGCGAAGATCTAAGGGCCATTTTACAAGTTACAGTCCAAATAAAGATTACAATTCAATCTCAAACTTCGCCCAGACCCTCAAGTTTTTCCTCACAAAAATGTTGCTAGGGGAACCCTGATGAAATATGTGCAGGCAAAAAACACAAGATTCTGAGTTTGCACATCCCAACGAGGCCAAGCGCAAACCTGTTGTCAGTGTTGTAGGGGCTGCAATTGGCACTGATGCAACCAAAGAAACTAGGCTCTATCCTTTGGTTTTATTTGAAAAAGCAGCCACACTTTGTGGGTGGGGTTGGCCACACCACTGTACCTTCTGTGCAACTGGCAGCTGCAGTATCACGAGATCTCTGTACGGTATTACTGCATTAGCTTATAGGAGGACGTTTTGGGGCCAAAGTATTCTTAGCTATCCAGGGGTTGGGAGATGAGTTGGGGGCAGTGAAGACAGTGGCCGCCTTGTTACCCCGCATACTGTGTGACTGCATAAATGGTGGGGCTTTCTACTCCACAGCTTTCTTTTACTTCAGCTATTAGGGTAAGCCCTTGTTGCCCAGAAGCAGAACCGGGGTGGAACTCATCAGTGCAGAACAGTCGCAACCTATTATCATGCCGAGTGGATTGACACCCTGAATTGTCTTTAAGCTGCTACTGGATGCTCTGGGAAGCCACACCGATTCAGAAAAGGGGGTGGTGATGAACAGAGTGTCTGAATTAAGCAGACCACTCTTACCCAGTCCAAAGATCAGGATTGATCCATCACCATTATTTAGCTCACTGCACCATCCCAGCTCAGAACCTGGCTATATGCAAATCAGTCTGTCCCTGGCCAAGTGCATCATGGGAACAGGGCAGACTAAACTACCAGGCCAATTCTTCACCAGAAAGGACACAAGCTTCCGGGGACCGGTTTCTGGCATTTCAGCCGTCGTCGGCCCGGCTTGCTGGGAAGCCACGCCAGCAGCAGCCTCTGACACTGCTAATAAAGTATGTCTCTCTATCCCCTTGCATTTGTTGAGCTTCATCATAAGCCTTTTGTGAATGCTTTAGGATTGCGTCTGTCTGCACATCTGGACAAGAAGATAGTACTAGCTGCTTCTGCTACCATTGACAACTCCCCTCAGATTCTGTTCTCCACTAGTTAATCAACAAAGGACTGTTTTATGAAGCAGACGTGGGTGGGTTAGAGTACCAAACACTTAAAAGCACTGAGAAATTCAGAAAGGAAGAAATCAAGCTGAAAGCAGTACGAACTGGTAGGATAGAGAATAGGGCGAAGGAGAGGGTGAAACTGTGAGATCCTGATGAGGCTTCATGCCAGAGCCCTGGTCTCTTCTGGAACAATGAGATATAGAAATGAGTTTAAGGATGAACAAAATACTGATTCCTAAAACTTTTGGGAAAATGCCTGAGCCATTTAAAACTTGTAAAAGACAATAGAAAATGTAAAGAGTGAAGAATGGGGTCAAAGAAGTATACCGGGAAACTGTTTTAATGGTTGTAAAATGATTATTTGCACCAGAAAAAAGGGCAGAGTGTCCAATCCCTGTTTGATAAAAGTAGAAAGGTGAGGGAGAACGGAAGGACCTCAAGGAGATGGGGTTATACCCATGTTTGATTGCGCCACTCTCAAGTTCTTACTTGCATGCACAAAGTAAGTCACAGAGACACCACTAGTGAATTACTCCTTGTTTATTAGGAAAATGAGTGCAGGGGCGTCCCATTTTCATACATCAGTAAGCCCACTATCAAACCCAATTATGAGAAAGATTCTACTTTCTAAAAATGTAATGCTTGAGGTTAAACATTTGAAGAATAGTGGCTATATTTATATGTGCTGGAGAAGGCTATGAACGTCGTCAGCTGGTAGATTGCGCTTGCAGAGAGGAGATTATCTTTAAGTGCTAGCGACGCTCAGACCAATAGTCCCGCCCTTGGTCTGACGAACTCCTCACTGGTAGACTGTTCTTCTGACACTGATACAGGAGCGTTAGGTTCGCCGCATTTTACGTCTTCATTAAGTCTTCACACCTTGAAGTCGCCAATCCCCTGACTGTCATCATCAAACTCCCCAGCTCCACCTAGAAAGTTTAAACAGGGGACTCGTAAGCAGTGTAGAGACAACACCGTCCCAGACCTGGTGGTTTCCCGGTCAATCTCCTGCCAGACTGACGACTGGAGGACTTGCTCTTTTTCTCTTCACTTACTTCTTTATCTCCTTAAAGTTGGAAGATTGCAACTGCTGATTAATAGTTTATCACCGCACCTGGCGGGCCTTTTTGATCAATTTAAGACCTGGTTTTAATCTAAACTCTCTCCTGTTATTACATTTGGAATCTAGATTGGCTTCTTCGATGTTGTGTTTTTGTCCATCGGCTACTATCTTTAGAAATAGCGTCTGTAACACAAAGGCTTGGGGATGTGCAAGTGTAAGCCTTCTGGCTATGGATCGCCCTATCATGGCTTCTATTGCGGACTGGACAACAGTGTTAGTCCAAGTCGGAAACCTCTCATGTGAAAAATTTACCAGGCAAACGTCGCAAAGGTGTATGCCGCCGGGGCAAAAAGGCAATCCCTTCTAGATAGCATCCTGGCAGCAACTGACCCAGGGATCCCTTCTGCAACCTCTCTAACAACGATCCCAACCAAAGGATCATCAGGGGATGAACTGGCACCGATAGGGTTGTATTCAACCTCCCACCTGCAGCATGCCCACATGTGGCTGTTCTTACTAACGTTCCACCTTTACGACAGGGCCATACCGAAGCTTATGAGGAGCTATATAATAAAACGTTTGATTGGCTAGCGAGGCATACAGGCGCATGGATTAGACCCTAGCTGTGAATGTGTGATAATTAATTTTAGATGTGCGTATTCAGTTTATAATTTGTGTTTGGATCTTGTCTGCCTACCATTGTAAAAAATACTGTTACCCTGGTTCCATTGTTTTTTTTTTTACAAGCCACAGATTGTTTGCCATCAGAAGACTGCCATACACAGGGGCTTTGAACTTAACCACCCTAATGCTGCTAGAGATCCTTGGAGACTATTTTCCCTACACCAATTGAACTCCCTTTCACCCAGGTCCCCTAAGCAGACTGCAGGGGTCTACTGTGCTCTTTAGCATTCCCACAGCAAATAGATTTGATATCCTAGTAGACATTGACTGACTCCCGAATGAGGCCATTCTACTATTATCAGTCCAGGTCAGATCAGTGCTCCATTGGAAGGAGATTCAGTTGGTTATAACACCCCACACACATTTCTTTGTAAGCTGGAATGTGGCAGGCCTTAGAGGAAAAGTGGATAACCCAAACTTATAGACTTTTATTAAGAAATATGATTTAATCGCCCTACTTGCGACCTGGACAGTCACCTTTAGGGGCCATGACTGTGGCTCTACTATTGACTGCATTTTTGTAACAAGAAATGTTATTGATTGCTTTTTCTAAGGGGAGGTTGTGCAAACAGTGTGGGGGGATCTCAATACACTATCCATCTCCGGTTGGCACCCTGTAAGAAGATCTAAACTGACTGCTAATATTATAACCATACAACACTCCACGTATGATCTTAGACTCGCATGGCGACTTAATGATCGATTAGATACCCTTCGTTCCATTGTAGCTCTGCGCCGGGGCCATTCCTTAATAATTTGTCAGTAGCCTTTGGGAGTACTATGTTAGCTCATTTTGATGCATTAACTCAGTTGTTAAACATTCGCTCTCCAAACTTGCACGATCAGAAAAGGGTGACCCCGGGTGGCTTGATAAACGTTGTTCAGCTGTAAATGTACAATTAAGGCTAGCCTTGAGTTCTTTCCAGAGAGTCTTCTCTGATGTCCGGTCAGCACGCCAAACGTATAAATGTACCCTTAAAGTTAGAAATGATGCCCTGCATAGATTGGATTGGCAAACCATGGACTCCGCTGCTGTTGGTAATAATACTAAATCTCTTTGGGACACCCTTAACAAAATCAGATTGAGAAATGCCCTAGATAAGTCTCTGTTGCAATGTACCATTATAAATTCCGACTGGGAGACCCATTCTCCACTAGAGGAGGATGGTGAGGGGGTTAGTCTTTTACAAGGCAAGTTAAATTTTTCCACTCCCATGACTATATCCTTGCCAGGCGTTGAAGCAGCTATACACAGGAGTGTAAGCGGCAAGCTGCCAGGTTCAGATGGGACCCCGATTGATTTAATAAAATGTAATGTCGCTCTTTGGGGTCACTTGATTTCCAATGTTTTTAATGGCTCACTGAATACATCTATTCCCCACTCATGGAAACTTTCAACATTGTTCCTATTTTTAAAAGGGTGATCAGCTGTCCCCGAAGTGATTGAGACCAATCTCCATATTAGATAGCACAGTAAAAATTATTGGTAAGATTTTATATAATTGCCCTGCAGCTTGGACTCAGAAGCAGCATATTTGCCCCCCCCCCCTTTCCCCCTTCAATTTGGGTTTCCCCAGGATTGGGGACTATTGAGCAATGTCTGAACTTGAGCTTAACAGTCAACAAGTACACTTCAGTCAAGCGCTGTCCATTATTTTAGCATTTGACTCTGTCAATAAATCTAAACTGTGGCTGAGAATATTGGATTTAGGTATCAACATGAGTCTGGTGAATTTGTTGTATGACCTGCAAACCGACCTAGTGTTTACGGTGCGTTTGACCGTGTCGGGTGATTTGTCTTGGGCATTCAGCCTTAAGCGCAGTGTACACTGAGGATGTATTTTGGCCCCTATACTTTTTATTTTAGATATCAATGACCATTGTCCTCAATTAACTTTGGTTCAGATTGACACCCCGAGAGTTGCTGCCATCAAGGTGAGTTCGCTGTTATCTGCGTATCGCGCGGTCCTACTAGCCTGAACGCCTAACATTCTACGAGTGCTGGTAAACTACTTCGTCCAGTTTATGGTCAGTCTTAATTTGCCTACTAATTAAGGCCAATCTCATAAATATGGTTTGTGGTCCAGATAGGACTGAGATTCGTAGGATCGCAATATAAACCCAGTGCTTGCATAGCGTAAACATTTTTACTTACTTGGGTGTTAATTTAAATTCTTTCGGTTCTTGGCAGACTCAACTTACTAGTTCACGCCCAAAAACTTAGTAGGTCTGCTGGAGCCATTTTTAATATATCAAAATCAAGGAGGAAAGGGACAATTTTACCTCTTTTAAAAAAGTTAAATGCTCAACTTGTTCCAGCCGCCACGTATAGAGCAGGAAGATGGGGCCACTATAAGAGTTCCCCCCTTGAAACAGAAGAAAAACATTTTTGCCGGAGATTTCTACATCTCCCCCTGGGCACCTCTTGTTTCATCCTTTACACAGAGTTAAATCAGCGTTATATTGAGGATTTCGTGCAATTAGCTTATTTGCTGCTGTCTGTGAGCATATGGACGAACCCCCTATCTAAGTTATGCAGAGATGTTATCCTAGACTATACCAGTCTGGACAATTAGCACCTCATTACTTGGTTCAATTACATATCTATATCTTTTCAGGCATTGGGGCTGGCCCCCCTGTTTTTGTCCCCACGGAAATATTCAAACAAGATCAATCACAGGTAAAGCACCTCTTTTTGGAAAAGTGTGAAGAAAGTAGGATGCAAGTAGAGCTGGGGAAAATCTTTGTGATTACTTTTTACCCGGACCCCTGCTGGTGTCAAGCCAATCTTTTATCGTACACTAGACCTAACACAATGGGAAAGGTCTCTCCTCTCCACTTTAGGTCTGGTTCAGTTTGGCGCCTTAGGAGCACTGGAATGCATATCAATGTATTGGAAGGCACTAATCGGGTATGCTCTTGCAACGGGGTCTCTTCACAATCACTCCTGCATTATAATGTTTTCTGTAATCACTTTGGCTACCCCTGCAGAGGTTTTCTCAAAATCCTATTAAAATCGTTGTGATACCTGAAATGGTCAAAGGCATTGCATTACTTACAACTATTAACCCCCCCAACTATTTGCTGCAGTGTGACTTCTTTTCTTTAGGCAGAAGTTAGAGTGAGGAATACTGTGGTTGGACAGGCTTGTATGCTTTGTTGTATGATGATATTGCTTTTAACTGTACTTTATGATTTTTAGATATTGTATTATAATCGATTGTTTGATATAGTTTTGTCATGCACTTTGCACTTTATATAGAAGTTGATTGTTCTTCGATCCATATGCCGTCACCAGTATCAGTGTACAGGCTTTGGCTGTCATACTATTTTTTTTTTTACTTGTTTTTATTGTATTGTACATCTCTTTTTTGGCCTAGATTGGCTGGATAAAGATTTCATGAATTGAATTGAGTTGGGAATGATCCTCAAGCCAACTTTATTTCTTGCATCTCTATCACTAGCCTTGGCTTCACCCCCTTTTAGGGACAAGCCTGCAAGTGTATGTGCTGGCACATGCGTCATGCTTGGGTGACACTTTTGTATACAGAAAAGTGCTCAGAGTCCACCCATTGCTTACCATTTGTTGTCTTCATCTCCTTCTTCTTTACCGGCTCCATAATTGGCCAATGTAGCTGAATCGTCACTTCTGATGCTTACAGTGGAGCAGGGACCAAGCACAGATTATTTCAAGTTAATCTGCGCTCGTCCGCTGCTCCCGACAGGATTGAGGTACTATTAGTTGAACCCACTCTCCCATCCTGCTGCTCCACCCATAGAGCTTGCATGCCCCACGCCGCATTCTTGCCTCTATTGTATAATTACAGGAAGATTACATGATTTGCCCAGAATCACAGGATTCTGAGCCAACGCTAAGCCTCTCAGCTGGTTCCTCAGTTCTATAGTTGTCAGCTCTGGCCGTTACACCACATCCTCTTAAGGTTTGCTTGCCCAGCATTCCTGTTGTGCCACATACATGCAGGCACAATGAGGGTGAGCAGCATGGAGGCCGTGAGTGTTGAGTATCTTAGGGCTTGAAGTCGTTTGTGAAACATTACACAGCAACACTGAAATCCTGCTCAAAACTTTCTGTAAGTGTACTACATCTACGTTTGCTACCAGATTCCCACATTTCATTCCCAAAATGGGTGTGGCAGAAGGTTTTGTCTGGGCCATCTCTCGCCAGGAGGTGTTTTGTTTTTTGGTAATTAGATTTGTATTTTAATTCCATACCTCAACTCTTTCACATGCACAAGATAGTGCCCTGGAAACATTTTCACTGGAGACTTTAATCTTGCTATACACTTCAGACAGAGCACCCCTCCCCCTGGGGCTAACTGAGAAGTTGAGAATCCCAAACTTCTTGGAAGTGGCCAATGTTCCTAGTCATGGTAAACTTTTTTTTCATAAGTATCGTGGCCTGAGCAGTTTCAATGGCTCTTCTTCAGACCCTCTTGTGTTTCTTTGTGTGATTTTTTTAAAGGGAAGAAAATAGAGGAAAGAATGCATACAATACTCTCATACTCCAGGGAGGAGGGACATTTCCCTCCAGGTCAAAATGTAAGCACACTAGACATCTATCGTACAGTGAAGCTTTAAAGACAAACCCAGCCATCAAAGATTCCTTAACTACCGTGGCAAATTTGCAGGATATCCCCCTGACAGCAATGGATACTTTACTTAAAGAACTGTCGGACATTAAAAGCTTGATTACCTCAGTGAATAATGCAGTAACTGCAAGTATCCTGGAAGTGCAGTCTCTAAGGGGGGGGTGGGATTCAATCAATTTCAATCACGCATGGAAACCATGGACAGCCACGTTCCAGATGTTGAAGCATGACTTGACAAACTACCCGCACAAAGTGAAGATATTTGGTACCTCCAACAAAAAACACTCGATTTGGAGGATGGCAGCTGAAGGAATAACATCAGAATTTTTGGAAATCCAGAACACCTGGAAAAGAATGACATACTCACAAATCTAATCTCTACACTGAAACATAATTGTTCTCCTCAGCTCAAATTTCAACATGCCCATTGAATATGCTTAAGAAACTCTACCTGTACTTCACAACCTTGTCACATCCTGTCTTGTTGTCTACACATCCCCAGCAGGGGCAACAAATCATCACAGAAGCAAGGAATCTCAGCCCATACACCTGCAGCAAAGTCAAGATCATTTTACTGCAGACTTTTATGCCCCCACTAACCTTAAGAGGAAGCAATTTCTAGCCCTCCGTCCTAGATTAACAAAAAGGGAAATTAAATATGGGCTCTTGGAACTGGCAACAATCATCACAACATACAGAGGAAAAATCAAGAAACTTTTCTGATGAAACCGAATCAGAGAGGAAACACAAGAAATCTTCTCCACTATCCACGCATGAACTGAATAGTAACACTACTTTACACTTAGATGAACATTGCATATGGGAAACTGTGACTCGCAACTGGTCCCATGGCCGCAAACTTAAAGCTTGGAAGGTGTCGACACCAAGAGATAAGTCAAAATCGCCTTTAAAAACATGAACATGGACAACATATATAACCCCAATATCGTATTCCCAAAGTTTTCTAGTGCATCATTTACATTATCTCTAATTTTTCCATCCTTTTCTGCATTATATGGGTAAATCTTAGTAGGCCATAGTCTTTTAATTGCTTTATTATATGTGCCTTCCTTTCCCTTATTGCTTGCTGGGAAATGATTTATTATTATATTGCTCACCGCTTTCTTATCTTTGAAACTTTACTTCAATATTCAGTTTATACATGGGGTATTGTTATTTGATCTTCTTAGGGCTGCGGGTCTCTCTTCCCCTCAACCCCATGTCCTCTTATAAGCACCCCACCAAGCTAAAAGTGTAAGCAGATTGTACTTCCTTGTCTAGACACTTGGGGGCCAATTAGGATGGCGGGCGGATTGTCCCCGCAAGGCTGCCGGTAGCCGCTGCCGTCCTGGCGGGGGCAATCTGCCCACCATCCTTGCTTTAAAGCCTTCCACCATATTAGTATGGCGGGGTGGACCGTGGCGGACCGAAAGACCGTCCGCCGCTTTTCCGGGCGGAAAAGGTATAATATGGTGGCGGTGTCTATCAGACACCGCCAGCCATATTATGATGGGCAAAATCAAATGCCGCCACGGAAACGCATGCGGAGAATCCCTGCGGGGGCCCGTTGCGGGCCCCCAGGGACTCCGGGGGGCAGGTGGGGGGGTACACATGGGGGTTACCTATGGTACCCCCCAGCAGTTCCATGCACAGCATGGCAGGCACCGCGCGGTGCCTGCCATGTTGTGCAAGGAAGTGCACAGCATGCTTTCCTGCCATTGTGGCGGGCGGTGCTGAGTGCACCGCCCACCACAATGGTAGGAATGCAGGATGCGTCCGCCACTGCGACGGGCGCATCCTAATGCTGTCAACAGGACACCCGCCCTTATGGTGGGCGGTCCCAAGTATTGCGAGGATGGCGGGCGGGCAAAGTCCGCCTGCCATCCTAATGGGGGCCTTGGTGTTGGACAAACAACTATACATTATTCTTATATTTGCTATTCCCATAACCATAAGAACATCTATTCCACAAAGTCACTGTTAGTGAAATGTTTTTGACTTAGAGTCTACTGTCTCACATCAACAATATACCCTGCACTATCAATACGATTATCTTATATAGCTTCAAATACAAAACTTAAAACATACTATAAATATATATATATTTTTAATTTACACTTTCACCCTACCATCTACTTGCAACACTTTGCCCAACCTCATACAGTCAATTCGAACAAGATCGCTAAAACTTCGAATCCCTGAATGTACATGGTCTGACACACTTTATCAAAAAGGAAACAAAAACTCACATATATTGGCCACAACAAACCAGACATTGTATAATGGCAAGAAACTCACTATGTCCCACGGGAAAGTGAAAAAATAAATTGAGATTGGGTTGGCCAAGTTCAGCATGCAAGCATTATATCCAATAAGAAACCTGACAAAACCACACCACAAAGAAAATGTGGAGTCACCATTCTTTTCAACAAACATCTGCCCTACAACATATTGCTCAAATGGGAAGATACAGAAGGACGATACATGTTCGTCAAACTTCACATTCAAAATACTTTTTTAATAGTGGGGACAATTTATGCTCCTACGGATTCTAAAACTACCTTTTATCCCATTTTAGCAGATTATTGACACCCTTTGGGTTGTCCCACGATTTAATGGGGGAGATTGGAATGTTACTATTGATCTGTTTGTTAGCAGATCAGGCAAACCCGACACTTATCACAATAAAGATGAACACATGCTTCTGGATTTCATTAAAGGTCATGCACTACAGGAACCCTGGAGATTGTTATACCTGAATGAGGGGGATTACATATTTGCTTAATGCCCAAACTCAATACTTACAATAATCAACTACTTTTTAGTCTCCTCTTCTGTTTTACAACTGGTAACAAATGCAAATATCATTCCCTGTAGCATACATGAACATGAGCTAGATATTCATATACATCTAGGACTATCCTAACACCTGAAACCTCCTTGGAGGCTCAATCTGTCCTGATATAGGATACCCAGGAAAAAAGCCAAGTATGCCTATATTTTTTAAGGACAACAAACACTCAGTATCCGGTGCTCATATATTGTGGGGAGCCAGAAAACTAGTGCTGAGAGGCTTGATAACAAAGGACATTGCTATAAAACAAACAAACAACGCTAGAATCTGTCTAGAAAAGGAAGTCTTAACTCTTACAGCCACCTACTCCCAAACACAGTCCCCAGACATATGGAGGAAATTGCTTTCCATGAAATTTGCTCTTAATAATCTTTACACATCACATGCAGTAACATGTTCATTTCGAATCCATCAGTGCCATTACCAATGAGGGGAAAATGCTATGAGACTGCTAGCTCCCCAGCTCCACCAACAAGAATCATCTAGAGTGAATCCCGACATTTGAAGCTCCAATGGCAAACTGCTCACCCTCCCCTCAGAGGCTCTGTCACAATTTCAGAATTATTTTGAAACACTTTACACATCTGTAAATTGATTAGATCAGACAGAAGGAAATGCCTTTTTTCTAAACTCAATCTCCCTAAACTTACACTGAGACAGAAAAAATAAGAAGAAGCATAAATCCCAATTGACTAAATTGTTAAGGTAATTGATTGCTTGGCCACTGGTACCTCACTTGGGAAAGATGGGTTTCCTATCGAATTTTATAAGATTACCAAATAGTACACAATTCCGATTCGAAGAACTGTCATTAGCGAGGCACTACTACTGGGACATCTGCCTTCTGATTTTTTAAGGGCCTGTATTACGGTTATCCCCAAACAAGGTAAAGACCCATTAGAATGTTCTAGTTATAAACCAATTTCCCTATTAAATGCGGATGATATACTTTTGGCCAATGTTCTGGTCAATCATCTTAATTCAGTCATTACCTCTCTCATACATCCATCTCAAGTTGTGTTTGTTCCGGGACATTCCTCTACTAATCATCTCCACACTATTTCATGCCTGTTATGTCAACTGAGAGAAAGTCCTCCTCTCTCTGAATGTGGAAAAATCTTTAGACAGAGTAGACTAGAGATATTTGTTCTGTACTGTGGAAAGGATGGGCGTTGGTAAAGATTTTATCACTTTAACTAAGGCATGGGTAATCGCAAACATTTGCCCAGGGGCTGCAAATTACGATCTGTAGTGTGACCGAGGGCCGCACTGATGTCAGCAGGGGGGTGGGAGGGTGTCTGGGTGGGTCAGGGATTGTGTAAAGAGGTTTAAACAAATGTTAAATAAATGAGCAACCTTTTATTTGCAGGTTAATAAATGCCTGCTCTTTATTTTACTTTTTTCAGAATATTAGTGATCAGCAACTAAACAGCAGCACATCTGCTGTTCACCAGTGGTGCCGCATGGGAAGGTCAAGAGGGCTGCAAGTGTTCCCTGGGCTGTAATTTGAGTACCCCCTATCTAGAGGCATGTATAACACATACACACACAGCAGCTGTTAAATGCAGTGGCTTTAAATTTCCATATTTTAACATCTATCGCGGTACTAGACAAGGATGTCTGCTGTCGCCATTATAAAATTCCTTTTGGCCCTAGAACCACTACCTATAGCCATACGAAATGATGCTGATATTAAGGGTATGGACGCTGCTGTGGGGGACATTAAAGCCTTTTACTATACAGATGATATGCTTCTGACTTTCTTACATCCAAAAATATCCACAAACTCTTTAATCTCTCAAATGACCACATTTTCCAATTTTTCGATTATAAAATTGATTGGACTAAATGTGAAGCCCTACCACTGACCCCCATTACCACTAAAGCTTCCCTTAACAGCCTCCCCTTTAAATGGCTCAACTCAAAACTAAAATGTTTTGGAAAATTCATCAGTCAAGGCCTGGAAGATATGATTATGGATTACCTAAATCCCATAGTTGAACACATTAAACAAGACTTTCAATGGTGGTCACTTCTCCTCAGCGAAAGGGGGCTTCATCTCCCCCACTTACAAAACTATTAGACTGTGAAACAACTTGCTCATTCTATCCACATGTAACCCACTCATAGGAACACTCCCCTCTGGGTTTAGTTTGATCAGTCATTACTCATATGCGACATGAAACTGGCAATTTATTATACTAAATGCCCATGATTTACGAATTCCACTAATCCCATCATTTATTCATCACAATTAGCCTGGCAGAAGGCTCACACTCGCACAAACACACACACTCCACAAACCCATGCTCCACTATAGAACAATGCAGATATTACATATAAGGGGGTTAAACTCAATTGGCCTCTTTGGGCCAAACATAAAATAAACCACGTTACTGACATGTTCACACAACAATATTCTTTAAAATTATTCTCGTGTTTGCAACACAAATTTAGACTCCCTTTTTTTGCAAATCAATAAATATACTCAGCTTTCTTCTGCTCTTTCATTATGTACGGCAAAAGCAAACCTCCCAATACCCAATTGCATGGTATGTTCATATTTTGAACAACTTTACGGTAATTATCTCTGGTATTTATGCCATACTAATTGATCATTCCTTTTTATAGAAATCTCAAATAATCTAAGACTCTGTTGGGCCTCGCGTTTTAACGTGAACTTTTGCGACAAGTCCTGGGATACCATATTGCAAAACTACAATAAAGGTCATAGAGATTCCCATCTTAAATGTAACTACTTTAAAATACCACATTGCTTGCACTGGTCGTCGGCCAAATTAAATTCAGACAAACTTAGCCCCAAGTGAAGGATGGGAACAGCAGGGAAGGATACCTAGGAAGAAAACAACACCATAAATATTCACTTTTACTTTTGTTAACACATAAATGCATGATTCCTCCCTAAGCAAATACCTGTAGCAGAAAATATCATCAATTATTTTTTATGGATATGCAGACCATGGACTTCTGTCCCAACCAAATTATGGATGGAGGATGCTTCTACACCGAATGAAGATTATAGATGATCAAGACATGCATACTGGTTATTGTATCTACAATACTGCACTTTTTGTATCCAGTATAAAAATGCAAATGCTAGACTTAACAGGAGAAGAAAATGACATTTCAGTCTGTGATGACCCCCCCCCCCCCGTTGTATGGCAACATGGAAACGTCAAAATAATTTCTTCTCATAGACTCTTAGGGCCCGATTCAATGAATGAACTTAAGACTCAATCCTAAACTTACTACTGTTTTGGTATTCACAGATTGCACTTACTACTTTTGGTATTCACAGAATGAACTTACTACTTTTGGCATTCACAGAATGCACTTACTCATTTCGGTATTCAGAGAAGTTAGGACTCCAAACTTTAGGACTCCTAAATGCCTTCTGTGAATACCGAAAGTCCTAAAATTACGATTTTTCTCAATTTAGTAGTAGTAAAGTTAGGACTACTAACTTTAGGACGCCTAAATGCCTTCTGTGAATACCGAAAGTCTTAAAATTAGGATTTTTCTCAATTTAGTAGTAGTAAAGTCTAACTTTACTACTACTAAATTGAGAAAAATCCTAATTTTAGTTTTCCAGCAGAGCGCAAAGAACGTAAATATGTGCAATGTAGCTACTTGTTGTTAATGCTATTATAATGCTCATTGCATAAAATCGAATCATGCAGAGGTCAAAATATATATATTTGTATATCGTCTTTGTGTGGAAATATTCCTCAGGAACTTCAATAAACAATGACACTTTCATTCAGTGATTCCACTATTACTTGGCTGGCCCTTTTTCCCCAGAAAAGGCCACATTGTTGTATCCACACAGCTCTAAGCCCTAGACCGGAGTGATAGTACTTGTACAGACATCTAGTTTCAATGTAACCATTCGGCTAACGTATTACGAGAAGTAACTGACAATAATCCGAAGTGACGCAGACGGCAGAATAAGATCAGCATGTCTCAGTAGAGACACTAAATACTGCCCTGAACAAAAGTGAGAGCATTCCAAAGCAGAACTAAACACATTTAAGCAAATCCTCTCATGTGTCCAACACAAGGCAATGGCAGGAACAGAATTGATGTTGAGGCACCCTTAAATCCAACAGCTCACGGAGAAACCAGCAGCGAGACACGCTGTACTTCTGAATAATCTTCAGCACGTTTCAGGTGAAAGGGCTTCTAATAGCCTGCCTATCCCGGTAACCAATTAGAACAGGCAAGAGGCACTCACACCACCTCATGAGATATGTAGTTGTTTTGATAAAAGATCTCGTTTTTCCGGTCTATACTTGTTTTATCCATCACCTCTGTAATGCTTGCGATATTCTGGCATATCTGGTTAACATGCTACCTGCCAGAACCTTTAATCTTGCCTCTGTTTCTTTCGGGTCCATGGCAGCGTTCACGAGGTAAGCAGCAGTGCAAGTGACACGTGGGGAACAGAGTCAAGACTGATTTGCATATGGCTGGGTCCAAACTGGGGTGGCGTGTTGAGCAAAAAAACTATGGATTTAGACCCAGATCTCTGCACTGGTGGTCGAATGTTTGACATTGTTCAGCCTTCCGTCCATCAATTGTACTTTTTGCTTTTAGTACTTTTACATGACACCTCAGATTTGCCCCCCATAATCATTCATATTTTTAAATAGCTTTCCACAGCCCTCAGCTTAGCTAAAGTCAACATACTACGGGGCATATTATCAAGGGGGTTTATCTCCGCTTTTTTGGCTTTAAAAGCCAAGAAAGCGGAGATAATTTTATCTCCCTATTACCTAGCTGTCGCTAACACCAGTTAGTGACAGCTAGTAGGAGATAGCGACCATCTTGGGCCCCGCTTTGCATGTCAGTGATATTTATCACTAATGACATGCAAAGTGGACGTGCCAAGATGTTAGCGACTGGAAACAGTCGCTAACATCGCTATCTCCTACTACCAACTTTTGGAGATATTCGCACTAAGCGCGAATATCTCCAGAAGCTAACACCTGCCCCTGAGCAGTTCTTAGCCATGCTATCCAATGGTAGGTGGATAACATGGCTAAGAGCATTTGCTCAATAATGCATGAATATCGCTGACTTTACAGCGATATTCATGCATTTCGGCTGATTTTTATCGCTTAGGAGATAAACCTTGATAATATCAAGGCTCCTAAGCGATAAAAATCGGCGATGCTCGGCGATATAATTTCGGCCGCTAACCAAGCTGAGCGATATTTTTCGCTCATGCTTGGTAATATGCCCCTACGTTTTTGGAAGATAGCGATAATTCCGACGATCCAATCCTGGCTTGAGGACATGTTCGATGTGGCAAAATTTGAGAAAATGGTCTATAAGCTAAATGCCAAAATCGCAACAATTTGACTATTAATATGGCCCTTTTTTATATTTAAGAAAACCCTGAATTTGTTTCCCTGTAACTTGACTGGTTTACATCTACTTGGGGTATAGTGTTTGCCTACCTATTATTATTCTTTTGCATACTCATAAGCAATTATTAAATATAGGCCTTAGTGATACTCAGGCATGACGAGACGAGAGACGTCTGCGTTGATTCATCACTCTCCAAACCTAGCTGATTCACTCAGCATGAGGTTTTCACACAAGTTGGATATAGACCTTCATGCCTGAGTATCACCATGGCCTACATTTAATAATAGCTGTAAAGCCCACTATCTTGTCCAGCATTTTCATGTCCCTGGAGCCGCATTGCTTTAACTCCACTGTCGACCGGACAGTGCTCCACTGAGGTTGCTCCTCCAATGGTCCTGATGAAGACACCCTTGCAAGAGTTGAATCACCCTCTTCTAGTATCTGGGGTCAAAACGTCGACTTTACTTAAACGCAGACGTGTACTTATACATCGAGCCCAGAAGCAGATTATTTATTATGTATTCGTGGCAACGCATTACTTGGGGCGTTTAGTCAGTCTCTTGATACATTGTTAGACAGGTCTCCTTCATTATTGTTCATATTGTAAATATTGATCATTGTAGTCTGTCTATCTCATCCCCAACCTTTCACGAGCACTACATCTAGCACCTTATTCACCTTTTCACTTTGGCGCAACTATTGAAATTGTGAATTTGTGATTACCGCATTATAGAAATCTCTTTGATTACCAAGTTGACCTGTTCAGTGTCCACTGCAATCATTATGGGTGTTTTTAATTGTGTTTTTCTTTTGTGAGAATGTCACCGTTCTGTTGGACCATTCTTTGCAGAAAATATAGACCCATGCAACATCGCTAAATCCCGTTCTGCTCTCCTTCCATATTTTGTATTGCTTCTTGTGCATCGCTATCTAAAATACATGGAGCCCTACTGCAGGGGGTGTGGTGTTGTGAACTAGTTCTTAAATACAAGTGATCTTACATGCAGGAGAAAAAATGCTTACAGGCCATGTGAATTGGAAAAAAAATTATTTCTTCAATAGCTCATTCCATCAGTTGTGACAGAAACTCAAGCAAATATAGCTCTCATGTCAGCGTGTTTAACTGTAGACTTGTTCGAAGTGTGAAAAGTTGCACAAATTTTCTCTGCAAAATATGGCAAGGTTTCTCCACAACTTTCTAAGATTACATCTTTTGTGACACGTGCAGAGTTAAAATTGCAAGAAAAACTTGCAAAATAGATTTTTGGAAAGGGATAGGTTCCTTCAGTGTAAAGGACCACGACATGTACTTTTATCTGAAGGATCATGTTGAGGAAGCTGTAACATCATTCAAATTTCATCCTCTACAAACAATTTGGTTAAGTGATTCAGTGAAACAATATGATGTGAAATGAAGAGTGCTCAATATATTGGTATAAAAAACAATTACAGCAACACATACTCTTAAATGGAATATATTTCAAAACAACTTTAGTATTGCCAGTACAAAGGATATGTACAGGTGAATGAGATGTTTTGACACTTTGAGGCTTAGTAATGCATAGCCTTCATTGAGGCAACAAATAGATTCTTCCCAGAAGATCTGGGTCACTGCCTCGAAGATGAAGCATGTAGTGGCCCACCACTGGGTCAGGTAGAAACCAACAATGGGCAACATCTTGTGGGTATGGTTAAAGAAAAGTCAATATCCAATTGAAATAAATCTGAAAATGGCCCTGGTTTTCTAGAGAGCAGAACATATTTAGTATGGCTTCCAGAATGATATGTATCAACAACCTTGCAATTGAATCTGGAGAGAGCATCATCTCCAGGGATACTTCAGTGTGGTGAAAGATCAGATGCCTACATTGTCTTTTCTAATCTATGCAAATCAAAATCCAGGTATGTTTTAGCATTATTCAGAATAATTGGTAAGTGAAGCTCCTGGTAATCCTGGTTGCGAGTATAAATATGTTATCAATTCACAAATCAAAAGACACTTTTCGTAGTGTGTGATACAGGACCAGTCAATGGCAATGTTGCTTCACAGAGGCATTCAAGGACAACAAAAAAAGTTGACCTCTTTCACTGTACCTTATCAAATTACAAAGCATCTGATGCAGTAAGCACAACAAATCGTTGCGTATGGAAGAAGGTACCATGTGTAATTTAATTTCCTACTAAATAAAGTCCGGCGACATTAGTCTGTTTAGAAGGAGTTTACGGTGTCTGTTCTAATAAGGATTTGAGCTAGACAGAACTGGTTGGAGCTTGCTAGTATTGCTTCCCCCTTCTGAGCATGTGTAGATAATTTTCCGGCAGTTTAGCGTCGCTAAGGAGATTAACATTGAGTGCCAGATAATTCTAATGATATGATCCTGTGTGAGCCATCCTGGTGCCACTTTGGAAGGCACTTTAGCTGTGTCACTCCTGCGCCTGGGGGATCATGGTCCGGAACCTTGTAAATGAAGAGGATGGCTCCAAATCTGATCTGAATATGCCCTCATGTTATTATCATCTTCCAAGATTTGGGTAAAATAGGCTGGTGAGGTCATGCCAGAGAAGGTAGCTCAGAGCTCCAAAGACCTGCATCCTTAGTTCTTCGAATGATTGGAAGGAGGTACAGTTTCACTTGAGCACCGAGTCTGCATAGTCTGCAACCGTAAAAAGTGCTCAGCATATACCACTTAGAAGAGCAGACCAATTAAAGCTCACCCGCTGCAGGCTCATGCCTCTCCACAGTTACATAATCCTTAGGAAGTGCGACAGCAGAGCCAGGGTAATCAAGACAAAGTAATACAAAATACCACAGCTTCCGGTCGGAGTCAGACAATATACAAAAGCCTTGTGGATTCTGGTACAAGTACAAAATCGTTGGAAAGGGAAACAACCATTACATCGCATGCGTTACAACGCACAGCGATTACAAAGCAAGTTGTTACAACGACTTGCTCTAGATGGCGGTCTAAACTAAGAAATAGTATAATTTAGTATTCCAACACCTTCCCTACTGTTTCACACATTGGAGTTGGAATAGTAAATTATACTATTCCTAAGTCCAGCATGCCTTCTAGTGCAAGTCGCTGTAACGACTTGCGTTGTAATGGTACTGTGATGCAACAACCCAGTCGTTGTAATTACATGTGTTGTAAACGCATGCGATGTAAACAACTATATTCCTTTGGAAATGGTGAGAATAAAGCACCCAACACACAAATGAGGGCTGTGGGACGTCACAGTGGACAACCCAGTCCCACAACACTCGCTTGACATCTGTCACAGCAGCTGCTACTGAAGCGGTAACCAAGGTGGAGCCGAGCAGGTGTTCTACCCTTCCCCCACCACAGGAACTGCGTTCTTCGAAGAATACCATTAAGCGATATCTTCAAAAGGCATTGGAAATAGAACCAAATGCAACTTGAGATGGGGCTACTACTGGTAGCGGCATAAACAGCTCCAGGCTTTCACATAGCCATGCCAGTAGCCTAGCCAGCAGCCTCCAGAATGTTACACTACTGTTAAGCAAAGATTCATCGACAACAGGGAGCTCTAGATCACATAGCTTAAGAACAGGTGGATCAATAACGGATCTAAACGCAGAGCCAATTTCAGAGCCAGTGTTATAATTATACGGGCCAAAGAATGACCTGACTAGCCAGTATGACCCGATGAATGGGGTGCTGAAAGTCAACAGCTCCAGGTCTCCCTCTAAAACAGTTAATAACATGGACCTAACAAGTACAGAACCAAACCCAAACAGAATCACGATTGCCGCTCAAGTTTACTGAGTTCTGGAATGGACCACATAGCTGATAAAGCCCTCCAGTCCTGACACAGCAAATTAGTGAAACACCTATAAACTTAAACAACACTTGTACACCACCCAGATGGGATAGTTTCACAGACCAGAAACTGGGATACCTGTCGGAACATTTTCCGTCTAATGTTGAGGCACAAATAAATGAAACACTCGGGCAAACCCCGCTAGTGGTGGGGAGACCAGTAGAAAAAGACACTGAGTCAGACTCGGCATGATTGGCTGCATCTAACACACAGGGTTGGTGACAATAAGAGTGTCAGAGGATACAATATCTAGGGCACTGCTCTGGCAGTCAAATAGGATGGAACTACAATTAGACCAGACACAATCATGGCAACTCACTTGGCAAAAATTGGGTTCAAACTAAACTTCCTGGAGTACCAAGTAAAATTAATTGAGATGGACGAACCCTGCCATGCTCCCCAATCACTGATAAGCTACGCTCTTTACCTGAGACACTAGGGGTACTATTTGGCACAATTAAGGAGTACACAACAAGAACAGCCCCACAGGCCAAGGTATCTAAATGCTACCACAATGGAGGACGTTAGTCAAATTAATTATAGCACAGCTACTATTGACATTCCCTTGAACTTCTTGAAACGACTATCTGACCCACTGGAGCAGGCACTCTGCAGTTCACCAGTTACAAAAATAACTGAATGTTAGAGGGAGCCAAAGAGGAAACGTTCTCAGTCGCATAATGAGATGGCAGACATAACAGGAACACATGAGGCCACTGACAATAAGACAGCATCCGAGCAACACCAAGTCTGTTAAGAGAGCAAAAAAAAAGATTAAAAAGATGCGATGTTAATCATAAAAGATATTTACTGCTGAACAAACATCCCAAAAATTACCAAAGCACAAGAAGACATGAACTCTGGCAAACCTTTTCCAATTTTCATTCCATCGACGTAATTAAAATCTCAGTCTCCGATCTCCAGCAAGATGCCCACCCTCACAACATTACTAGCACCCATTTAAGGGAAGGAGAAGCTCTTGAAAAGGGACAGTCGTAAATATTTTTCAAAAATCAGACCCCTTGGAAGGTGCAGCTGCTGGACAAGGGGTCCCCTCCAACACAGTCACGAGAAATGACAAGACCAACCTGGTCCCCAGGTATACAAAGAGAAATGAAAGACCAAGGAGCACAATCCGATTGGGCGAACTTAGAAATGCCAGGTCACAACCCGTGGTTTTCATTCAAGAGCTCTCTAAAAGGCGGGAGTGCGACTAACCTCTTAAGAGTGAGCAGTGAGAGTCCACCGCTGACCACAGAAAACACAGGGCCAGAACTGGAATCCACCTGCAGGATTGCCTTATTTGGTCATCAAAAGATACATGAGCATAAAACTGCTGCAATCAACAGCCTATTAGCTCAGACTGTGTCTTAGAGCAGAGGACTCTCCCCTGCACAGGAAGATGAGCAGCAGTTCATCATCCAGCCCGCAAGTGACGAGGTCGGCGTACTCACCAAGAATTGCTCTTCATTCCTTGATGTACACCAAAAGGCCCCTTAGACACACTAAATAGAGGGAATCAGCCGTGGCTGTTTAGACAGATTACTGCACTAAAGAACATAAGCTCAGAGGACCTCGACTGGGTTAAATTTGGCCCACCTCCTTTAAATTGATTTGGGAAAATTCCCTACTTGACCTTCTTTGGTATTCCCTATTCTAGTTCTGCATATTGCACATTTTAGGTTGCCTTTTGCGTCGTACAGCCACATATAATACATTTGTTTTTGTGCCACAACATTATTTGAGAAATACATTGCGATTCGATAAGTCTTTATTTTGATTTAACAAAAATCATAAAAGACAATTACATTTAAAATATTTAAACATTTCATTTCCTGGAATAATATAAGACTGACACAATAGAAAAAAGACACCCTCAAGTGATTCCATCCCAAAGATTCAAATAGTATACAATAAATAGCGGTAAAACTGAATAAAATACTATTAAGTAAAAAAAACATGCCTATTGACGATAGGTGCCACATGTTGGTAAGTGACTATATGAAAGGACAAGATATCTACATTAAAATAAAAAAGGAAAAAAAAAACAGGTTAGGGTAATCTTATCTTATTGGCACGGATGGCCCATATCCAGTTTAAAAATTTGGCAACCGCAATTACTATAGGTTCACCTGTATCTGTTTTTAAAATCCTAAGTGCTTTGCTGCCAGTATTAATGCCCATAGACATACAAATTGGTTTAAGCCACTTGTGCCTCGGCATTTTATAGGCTGGGCAAATAAATAAAATATGCACTATAGATTCAGTCTGGGTCGGGCAGAATGGGAATTTGGTGCAGATCATAGGACACCACTTATCAAAAAATTAATTAAGTGGGAGTGACCCCACCCTAAATTGGTGGTAACGTTATAAGCCATAATGAAATCCCAGTATCCTTCGTACTCAGTAACATGTTTAATCTCTAAAAACTCCCTAATTAAAGATGGCCTGGATAAAGACGAGAAGCCCTTCATGTTGACCATGCTCCAATATGTCTCCTTGAAATCCTTTCTAGAAGGAAAAACATTGTCTAAGGATTTTCCCACAATTGGCTCAGCCCCATCTCACTAAAAATATCTTTTGCCTGCCTCAGCCAAGGGATTTTACGCGCGCAGTCAACATCCCTAACTTCGAGGAGAGCTTGTGCATACCGTGAAAGCTCAGGGGTAACTCAGAGCCTTCTCCAATAAGCAACTGGTCTATAGCGAGCCACTTCCTCGAA
The DNA here is from genome assembly GCF_964263255.1 of Lissotriton vulgaris. Lineage (NCBI taxonomy): Eukaryota > Metazoa > Chordata > Amphibia > Caudata > Salamandridae > Lissotriton > Lissotriton vulgaris. The sequence goes on along the minus strand of NC_141693.1, from coordinate 317,364,219 downwards.
AAAGTGACAACCCAAATCTAAATAAAGGGGCAGCAATGGTGCAGATTGTGGAAGACCAGTTATACCCCTCAAAATTTGTTTTGGGAAACCGTCAGGGATGCTAGATTACCGAAACCCCATAATTCGACCCCATACATGACCGAAACACTAATTTTTTAGTTATACATTTTTTACACCGGGGCAATCGGCTTAGTATGAGAAAGGCGCTGTTCCTTTAATAGGGCACCAGACAGTTGTGCATGTTTAAGGACCAACTGATCTATGTGTGGTTTCCAGTTGAGTTTGCTACCTAAGGTAATACCCAGGTATGTAAAAACTTTAGTCTTCTCTAGTGTAGCTTCATTCATGGCTACTCTCCCTTTTACGATCTTGTGTTTGTGTAGCACCATGAACTTGGTCTTGTCAACATTGACTACGAGGCCATGGTCCAGACAGAACTACTCAAATCTAACAATCGCCGTCTGGAGACCTTTTTGAGTTTTAGAGATTAACAGAGTGTCATCTGCAAACATAAGCAGGGGGATCTTCATGCCAGCGAGAGTAGGGGCGTCAGTTGGATGATTCGGAAAATTCAGAAACACCCTATTAATATACAGAGAGAAAAGAGTTGGTGCCAGAACGCACCCCTGATGAACCCCTCTGGCAATAGGGAACCTATCTGTCACACTCCCCTGCTGACTCCACTGAACCTGTGCAAAGTTAGCATTATGGAGTTTAATTAAAAAGCCAGTAGATCCAATGGCATGCCCTGTTCAGCAAGTACTCTCCACATCTTGGCACATGGAACTAGGTTGAATGCCTACTTAAGATCTACGAAAGCAGCATATATTGTACCGCCTCTTCACCACACACCAATATATTAAGACAAACCTAAAAACCTGGTCAATAGTGCTCGTGTGTGAGCGGAACCCAGCCTGTAATGGAGAGAGAATATCATATTCATCAATCCAATCCTGGATCCGACTCATCAACAGCCTGGCAGTCACTTTCTGTAAACAGTCAATTAAGCTTATGGGCCTATAATTGCCAGGGTTTGAACGATCCCCCTTTTTGAAAATTGGAAGGATTTTGGCTCCCTGCCATGAGTTTGGTATTGGGGAGCCGCTGGCAATGGCGTTTGCTAGGGACTGGATATAAATTACCCACATAGCTTTGTTTTGCAAGAACAGATCAGCAGGTACACAGTCCAACCCAGGTGCTCTACCTCTCAGGACTGAGTCTAATGCTAGATCTACCTCCTGCCTGGTAAAGTGCAAGGGGGGATTAGCTAAGGGAATCAGGGATTGTTCTTGATCGTGCACAAGATCATGATCTACTATAGCAAACTGGGTCTTGAAGTGGGATACCCACAGTTCGGGGCTACATGATTAACAGGTGCTGGGCTAGGTTTCCCCTTACCCTATTTCACCAAATGCCAGAATGTAGCCATATTTCTTTCTTTACTGGCTTTGAATAACTTGTCCTAATGTTCCTCGTCACAGTCCCTTTTCGCTTTATGTTGTACTAGCTTGAACTCAACCCTCGCCCTTTTAATGCTTTCCCTATTCTTAGATCTTATGGCCCTAGCTAGAGCGTTATAAGCTTGCCTACATGATTTTCCATACCATGCATCCACCATTGGGCCATTGTTTTCGCCGATTTTTTTACTTTAGTTATAAAAAAGCCCTTGAGTTTGTTAAAAAGTTCATTATGGATGAGAATAACTTTGGTGTCAATTTCCTCCTAAGTAACACATCCTAGGAGATCTGCTGCTGCACTATCGACCAACTGCTTCATAAACTCCAATTGATTCTCATTAATGATGCAATTAGACCATTAAACCCTCCTGGTATCATTACTAAGCTGCACTTCAATATATGCGCTTTCAGCTGCCAGTTCCTCTGTGACATGGCATCCTTTCAGCTGCAAAGACAGTACTAGGGGATTATGGTCGCTTTCCACCCATTCCAAAACAATCATATCTATTAGAGAGGCCCAAAATTCCTTTTTCAGACAGATGTAGTCTATACGACTACTCCCTAACCCATTGCTAAATGTTGGAGAGCCCTGCCTATCCGAGTCCGCCCTCCCATTTGCAGCCCTAATACCCCGTTCCAAATATAATACTTTTAGCTGAAGTGCAGCTTCAGTCCATTTTTTGATTGGGGTTAGTGTCAGTTGCGGAATGTTCCATTGGAGATTCTCCTCTAAGCTAAGATTTAGATCATTTATGTCTAACGGTTCAAATGAACAGTTAAAATCGCCTGTTATTATTAGGTTACACACACCTTTGTACTGATCAAGGAAGAAGTCTAAACGAGCAACAATGCCAGAGGCTTTACCACCAGGCATCCCTCTCGCATAGATATTAAAGATTAGCAAGTCTGGGGCATCCAGGATCTGGAGTTTAATTAATAGAATGTCTCTACTGTCAACATCCAATTGCTGGACCTTATACCTATCGGTTTGTCTCACTCAGGTTGTTAAGCCCCCCATTGGTCTCCCCCTCAAACCAGCCATAGCAGGTTTGAAGGAATCTAAATAACCTTGTCGGAACACATGGTCAACTGACCAGGTTTCCTAAAAGACCATGATATCATGGGCTTCTACGAATGATGACCATTCCATCAAGGGTATTTTATTCTTAATCCCAGCAATATTCCAGGAGACTAATAGAAGGTTTGGATTTCTATGACTTAAAGTTAAGCTAGGTGGTAACAAATTGTCGCAGGATACTAAGCCAGATTCCATTACACCCTCCAACGGGTGCACACCGCTAGTGGGGGACTCACTAACTCTAACAACTTCCCCCTTTGTATCTTCCCCTTTTGTGTCTCCCAGCTGAGCTTTTGGCATTAAAAGGGGAGATACCCCATGCACCTGGGTGACAAGTATTAAATCGTCCAATCCTAACTAACTAATATCGTGCTATTGGGGCAGGAATTGGGTTCGAGTCAATCGTTATCCTCCTTAGATCTAAAAACCTCAAATCTATTGGAGGTCGGGACCACATAGTTGTAAGGGCCAAGTTTGTTTTTTCGCACATACCCTCTGTACTCCCCATCTAATACTATTGTTTGATCGATAAAAGAAGCCCAGCGGGAGTACGTTAATAACATCTGCACATAATCGACCTGACGCTGCCCTATCCAAAAGTAACTGGACCAAACCTCAAGACCTAAAACTTAGAACCACACAGTGACCATCAAAAACCTTGTCGGAATGTCCAACCCAGGGGACTCTTCGGACCATCTGATACTCAGAGAAGAGGTGGTTCCCTACACCAGTCCTATTACTCAACAAGTGAAGGGCCTTGTTCTTAAGAGAAGATCAGTGTTCCTGAACAGCGGCTTGAAGTCTCTGAACATTTGCCAATACAATAGTGTAGGTGTGGCCTCAGGTGGAAGGTGGAGGGAAACATTGGTAGATTTGCCCGCCCAATACTTTGCATTCTAGCCTGTGGGCCTTTTGGTCCTTCCTAATGTGTCGATGGACCACTTTGTGTAGGTGTTAACAATATGATAGGTTTCGGAAGGACTTCTGTAGATGGGGAGGGCGAGCCACTGAGTGTGGAAGTGGACCAAGTGCTATTCTACTCTCCTGTCTATCATCGGAAAATTCGTCCTGACTATTCCCAAAGTAGACTTATGAGACTTTAAGAATATGCTTTTCAATTTTCGCCAATCTCAAATCTATTGCAGCCAATTTTGATAATGGGGATCAATTAGCGCTAACAGCTTATCTTCAACCCGTTTGAGAAAATCATCCTGAACCTGCAAAAAATAGGGCTGTTGCTTCTCTATAGATGTAACATATGTGCTTGCGGCACCCACATTTATATTTAAGGGCATGGGAGATTGATCTAAACCTCCCCCCCTCCCTATTACAGCGGGCTTGTGGTTCGCCTGTTTTGATGCCTGTATGGCTAGATTTGGGTGCGCCACGCGCTTTCCTCTTTTTTTGCGAGGGATTGCCACTTAAAGCCAGGGTTGACTTTTGCTGCCTGTAAGCACATTAGCAGAAGTAGAAGGCGGAGAGGATGAAACACTATCCACACTCTGTACAGTAGAAATCCTTGGCTGTGGACTTGCTATAGGTGCTAGATCCGTTTGAGAGCTCGAATTAGATGTAGCATTAGGCCTAATACAGAGGTTGAACCTATAGGTGGGCGTAATGGATCTAGGGAGAGTCGGCGTTCGGTCAGCTGAATCTCGTGATTCTGCCTGAGAAAGGAATGCATCCAGGGTACCCACCACTCCCGACCCTGCCGTCCCTTTTCGCGTGACCTTGCTCATTACCCTAGCTTAGTGGGGATTAACTCCACAAGCAACAAAAAAAGAAAATATAATAAATAATGAACACCCAGCAGCTGGTACTATATTACAATACTAACTAAACCCAATACTACAAACATACATGGAACAAACAATATCAGGGGGGTGGCCCAGCCCAGCCTCTTCCGCCCCCTGACTGGCCCGCCCTTGGTCTGAGCTTGGTCCGGGCTCCGTCCCTTGCACGTCCCGGGCCGCGTGGGGAGAGGCAGTGCTTTAAGCGTGATGGACCACGCTTCCCCCCTCACTCGCGGCAGCTGGGGATAACCTGGTGCACCCTGGGGACTGAAGTTCTTGCTCCGAGTGATGCGCTGGGCAGTGGTGAAAGCAAACCGCAAGGTGTCCCGGTGGTTTAGTACAGTAGAGCGTCCTCAATGCCCCTGTCCGACACAAAAGCAGCAAAGGTAATCTGCACATGTTATTTGTTTTGTAGTTCTCCTTCTCAGGACTCGGTCTGAACATTTTGTACAAGCTCAACCAACAAGGTGCACTGTTTTCATGTGATCAGTTAGCAATATCTCCTAATGTTTTGGACACAACACAAAAGCACAGCTACTGTTTTCAAACACAGCACTTCTTATCATGTAAAGTGAGATACGCCTTTTTGAAAACGGGGAGGAGGATTGTTGCAGAGTGACAGGTCATGGAACAGGCACCCCAGCCTTGCATAAACTGAGTTTACACTTACACTTATGAGTTAACACTTACGACACCTAACTACAAATTTCAAAGTATGGGGTCCAATGCTAATCCCAGAGATCACTGATATATCCATATCATTTACCATGTTAGGGATTTTCATTGTGTGCAGTTTGCTAGCAATGTTGATTGCTTTAGTTAGTTGTATATGTTTTCTAATTGCAGCACACTTGCTTTAGAATAGAGAACAATAGTTCCAATAAATGTTGGAATCTTTCCTTGAGTCTTTATTTTGTTTATGATGGGCATGCATTAGTGAGAAGTGAAAGGTGATGATCTGTTTCCACTATTCCCTTTGGAGACTAGAGTGTTGTTGCTATCTAGGTTGCCCAAATTACCTGCTGCTCATGGAAGTTTAGGAGTTCAGGTAAGGCGCTGTGAGTTAGCCATGAATTTTGGGCTACAAAGCACTGATGGGGCAAAGAGACACAGTCCCTGCAGTCTAACATTCTGCTCTCCGAAGGCACAGTTCTGTGCATGCAGAATCCTTGCAACAGTGTGGGCCCAAAAAGGTCACTTTTGAGGACTGGGGCATTGATCTTCATATTACCTTGCCAGTGTAATACCCATTTGTACTACTAAATTTACATTTCGGAAAAACACCATCATGTGTGCTGAAGGGATCAATTGCAGAAAACCGCTGCTAGGTCTTGGAAGTAGAGGGCTCATGCCCCTCACAATCCAATGCAGGCACCATCAGAGGGAGGTACGCTGAGAACTTTTTATTTGTTTTCATGCCCACTGTCAAGCGGGCAGGACAACGGATAAAAAGATTGCTCCCACATGCAGGGAACAGCATTTTTGGCTGCTCCGTACGTGTGGGAGAAATTCTGGCTCCTGCTGGAGGCGGGGAGATGGCACGGAGCGCAGGGACATTTAGTCTCTCCCTGCAGTTCCCAATGTTGTACACTGATTGCCCTGGATGGGTTCCAGGGCACCCATAATGAAGAAGCAGGGCCCCAGGAAATGTTGTCCCAGGGCAGAAATTTGCCTGGGAAGGGGGGCCATGTGGCTCCCCTCGCCAATTAAGTTTTGGCTGGGCCCCAGGGGATGGTGTCCACATGGCCAAAATTGGCCAGGGTGTGGGGCTAGGTGTCCCCTCTAATAAATTATAAAGCAGAGGGGATGCTTCTCCCTTTTGATTAACTTGAGTATGCAAATGCCCAAAATTATTTGTAAGCTCCGCTCATTAAGCCCCACCTCATACTCCTTAGTAGTATGCAAATTTCTTCCTGCCTTTTCCCAGACTGATGGACTGTTTACCAAAAGCCACCGAGTGCGTTTCCCGCGGATTTTTGTGATGCATATGTGCTGTAGAGAAATAGAAGGACATCTTTATCAAACAAACAGGTGCTTAATTCACATAGTTAGGAGGGGGTACTTCTGTTTGGTGGAGATTCACCTCTTTGTAGTCTTGTCATCTTTTCATGATGAGGATTCATGTTATCACAGATTTGTGGATGAAGATGCTGAAGGAACAATCACAATGCCAAAAATACATACACACAAGGTCACTGGAGACACTACCTCGTGGTCCTTTGCGCAGCTGTAGTGTAGATTATGCACTACACATTTACCTAACGAGGTAGCGCATGCTTATTAACCAGTTGAAAGTACTCCAGTTGGGTAGATATTTTCAGCAAAACTGTGAACTCTTCTTGGGAAAAATGAAGTAATATTCTGGCCCTGATGCTCCTTTCACAGGAATTAAACCTCAATGGGAAGCACTTGCAATTATAAACACAGCAGGTGCCCCATTGAAGCTCCACTTCTGTAAAACATAAATAATCCCAACTTCTTGGGCTTGGCGAAGACAAAGCAAATGCGTTTTCTCTCGTTTTCCACATTAAAAACAATCTGAAGTCCTTAATTGTGGTGAATGGTTCATTGATCGATTGGAGCGCAATCTGATCTGTAGAGACTGTGACAAGTGGTTTCTTTTGTGTCTTTAGAGCAGAGTCAATGGTACTCGCTTTTAATTGACTGGAGTACGCAAATGCCCAAAATTATCTGCAAGGGCTGCCTGTATGGCCCCACCAGTTTTCCTTAGTAGTATGCAAAGATCTTCCCACATTCCTGATGCAGAAGAATTTTGAGGTTCCCTTCTGTCCCAGTAACTCACACAGCTACTGACACTCCCACACAGACACTCAGACACCCACTCAGACAACCATTCAGCCACTCTCACATATACTCACAGACCCACACAGTCATTCACACACCTATACAGTCACTCACAGACCCATATTGCAACTCACACACCCATACAGTCACTGATACATCCACTAAAAGACCCTGAGAAGCACTCACATACCCACTCACACACCCATACAGACGCTCAGACACCCACTCATACACCGATTCTGCTACTCTCACATTCGCTCACAGACCCACACAACCACTCACACCCACTCACACACCCACTCACCGACCTATACAGCCACTCACACACCCACTCTCAAAGTTACAGTTAGGAAATAACATAAAAAAACAAACAAAACAAAGGTTACAAGGTCGATATAGTTAGGCGCAGATTTAAATCATATAAAGCCAGTGAAATTCAGCAGTTACAGTTAACCTGAGCTAGCTATGACTTACGCGCCTCACACGTCACTGCTTATGACCTCATTTACTGCATCACTCATGACATGGTCAGTGACATCACTCATGAGATCTCAAATTACATTACTGAAGACATCATCCACAAAACTACTCACACAATTACTTACATGCCCACTCACATACACATACAACTACTCACACACCCACACAACCAATCACACACCCACTCACAGATTCACTCAGATCCATACAGCCACTCACTCACCCACTTACACACCCACAAAACCACTCACAAACCCACTCACACTCCCGCCCAACCATCATACACCCATTTAGATACCCAAACAACCACTCACACACCCATACAACTACTCACACACCCATACAACTACTCACAAACCCAAACCAGCACTCACAAACCCATTCACAGACCCATACAACCACTCAGATACCCACTGGCAGACCTAAACAGCCACTCACACACCAGTGACAGATCCATACAGCCATACAGCCACTCACATACCCTCACACACAAACATGCAGCCACTCAGACACACACTCTCACACTCAAATGGCATATGTTAGAAACAGTATCACTCATTAGTAGTATAGGAAGAATAGTAATTCAACTCAAGCTTTAGCTTAGTATATATCTTTAAGTCTAAGAAATGTTTACAAAACACACTCACTGGATGTCATGAGTGATGTCATTTGAGACGTCATGAGTGATGTCACTGAGTATGTCATGAGTGATATAATATGTGAAGTCATAAGCAGTTGATTGTGGGTGGCGTCAGTTAAAGTTATCTCAGGTAACTATAGCTGCTGGAGTTCACTGGTTTCGTATGAGTGAAATCTGAGTCTACCAATAACGTCCCTTTAACCTTTGATTTTTAGGTCTCGCCTGTCGATGCGCATGCGCATCGAGCAAGCGAGACTATGGGGGCTCATCGACTCTTTATCTAACTTGCAAGGAATCGTGGCGATTCCTTGCAGTGCCCGTGACTTTTAAGCTCAATGCGCATGCGCATTGAGCTTAAAAGCGCGTGCACATGGCCCCAGCCGCCTGCCTTGCCTACTCTCCCGCCCCCTCACTTCTTGATTGCACGGCCGCTAGGCCGTGCCTCCCCTACTCCTCCTCCTACTCTCCTCCCCTCCCGTCTGTTCCCGCACTCCTCCCACACCCCCGCTCCGCCCCCTCACTCTCTCTGCCCGCCCGCTCTCCACTCTATCAGGCAGCCAGCCGCACTCCTCCCACACCCCCGCTCCGCCCCCTCACTCTCTCTGCCCGCCCGCTCGCCGTTTAAAGTCTAGTTTTCTAAACCCTCCCTGTTCAGCTTTCTTCTCTCTTTCTCCCCGTCTCTGCTTCCCTCCTTCCTCCGCGCAGCCTCCCTTCGCACCCCCGTCCTTTTCACCCACTCTCTTTGACTTTCCTTCGACAATTCGCGCTCCCCGCGTGTGTGAGTGAGTGGTGGGGGTCGCCTGCTACACGACAGGTTACAGAAAGCGTTGTTAGTCGGCGTGCATGTGTGCTGTGTAACAGTGTGTTTACATCTCTGTACAGCTGTTGGCAACGTGACTAGCCTGCTAAAATCTGTGGTGGCACGTTTTTTTAACGTCGGAATTAAAGCAATTTTAATAGGATAGCTGTGTACCCAACTGTCTTTGTTGTGGCACCCATGTGGGTGCATCTCCATGTGTATACATACGCCTGTGTCCAACTATGTGCCCATAAGTATGATTCCCTGCCTAACTTTTTGTGTGTGCGTTTATGTATAATTGTGTATTTTCGAGCATTCATTGGACTACTGTTTCCGGTTCTGCAGCCGCTCTCACCTAAGATGGCGATAATGGCAGTCCATGAGTGCTTTTATATGAGGGCGACTCTTCGCTTTTGAGTATCTACTTTGGAGAGTGGCACACTAATTCTGTGGAAATATTTAGCATTTTGGAAGGGCGATCTGAAGGGGGCCCAAAATCAGTTTAATTTAACCCGCTCCGCCCCCTCCCCTTCCCACCGTGTCGCATTTCTCCTCCCCCCTCCCCTCTCCTCCGTCCGTCTTGTTTTTTTTCTAATTTTCAATTCCCTTAATTTCTTTCCTCAAAATGTATTTAGACGCAGTTTGTTTATTAGAGGCGCATTCGCCTCTCAGCATACGCCCGAGCCATACCTTTTGTGCATGTGTTTTCGCTAAATAGCAAGCATGCGCTGGTGCTATACACTGAAATGCCACTGGAGAGCAACATTCGTTTAGCATGTAAAGTTTACGGCAGCACATGCGCACCTTATGCGGTAGCCAGGTCTAATGGGGGACATTAATTTACTCAATCTGGGCAAAGACATTCATTGGACTACTGTTTCCGGTTCTGCAGCCGCTCTCACCTAAGATGGCGATCATGGCAGTCCATGAGTGCTTTTATATGAGGGCGACTCTTCGCTTTTGAGTATCTACTTTGGAGAGTGGCACACTAATTCTGTGGAAATATTTAGCATTTTGGAAGGGCGATCTGAAGGGGGCCCAAAAACGGTTGCACGCAAGCAAAGGTATGGTCCTTATATGCACAGAAACAGCGACCAAGGAGCAATGGGTAGTCTGTCTTCTTTGTCTAGCTCCCAGTCCTCCCAGAGCAGTCGTGCTGGGAACAGTAACTAGAGCTATGGCCTTGCAGCCCCACCTAAGTCTTGCGAGACCCAGTGGGGTCCGCCTGCCTCACGCGCCTTGCAGTGAGTAGTGACACATCTCCTGCAGCTTATTTTCTTATTGCCATCTAAACTAGCGCTTTTGGTCCCTGCTAAGGTGCTCCTTCATAGCACTGTGCTTCTCTGGCCCTTGTTCTGGTATGGTTTATACGGCAAATACTCTAATCATAACCCACAGGCTTCCAGCTAGTTGATGCTCCGAAGCGGGGCTTCTCACTGTGTGAGAGTAAATGTGTAAAAAATAAGTGCCCACCGTTTCTTGTCTGCAAACATGTGTTCATCGATGTCTTATTTCTTGTGGGAAGAACGGAAAAACCATATTTTTAGAAGCACGTTGGTCCGTTCACAGTAGAAAATGTATTGGCTTTTCTTTTCCATAGAACATGCTGCGTCCTAGTATATAAGTGCAACTCTTTTGGTGATAGTTACAAGTGTTATCTCCTAGAACCACCCTGTGGCGTTCATTGCACATGACTTGAAGTGCCTGTTACCTTAACGTATTAAAAGACGTGTTTCATTAAGAAAACCTTTTACTCGGCTAACAATGGTTTTGTACAATACACTGCTTTAAGTTGGGATAAAACAAAACGTGATGTGGCCAAAAAAGAACATACATCCTTTCTAAGAGGCATTGCAGGTGTAATTAAGGGTGTTGCTCAAAACAAGTTCAAGTTTTACCATTTGCCCCTCCCCTGGAGAAAGGACCCCTTCCTTGTGTCCTTCCACTGCTGTGTTCTCAGGTGCTACTTTTTAGGGTCAACCTGCAACAGCTCATGAATATACACTCTTGCTAGCGATACTCTGTTGTATACAGTAAAGGGCTTGCAACCTGCCCATTGCTTACCATTTGTTAGAATCAGATTCACTCTGCTTTGCTGCATACTTAATCACCAGGAGAAGCCATGCGTCACTTCACTCGCCCTCACCCTCACTCACCCTCAACACCTCACCCTCAACCTCAAACCCTTACCCTCACTCACCCTCACTCACCCTCACTCACCCTCACCCTCACTCACCCTCACCCTCACTCACCCTCAACCCCTCACCCTCACTCACCCTCAACCCCTCACCCTCACCCCCTCACCCTCACTCACCCTCACTCACCCTCACTCACCCTCACTCACCCTCACTCACCCTCACTCACCCTCACTCACCCTCACTCATCCTCACTCACCCTCAACCCCTCACCCTCACCCACCCTCAACCCCTCACCCTAACTCACACTCACCCTCACTCACCCTCACCCTCACTCACCCTCACTCACCCTCACTCTCACTCACCCTCAACCCCTCACTCACCCTCACTCACCCTCACTCACCCTCACCCACCCTCACCCTCACTCACCCTCAACCCCTCACCCTCACACAGTGCAATAGGTCTCGGAGCATTTGAGTTAGAGCTTTTAGAATTGTTTATGGCTTTTTTTATTTGTAATTCTTTAGCATTGGCTACAGGAAACAAAAATGCTAAAGATTTACAAAAAAAACCCATAAACAATTCTAAAAGCACTAACTCTAATGCTGCGAGACCTATTGCATTTCCAATGCTTGTTTCAAGTGTTTCTTCAACCCAGTCAGTCTCTCTCGCTAATACCTAGCCCCAAGATATCTTTGGGAGAGGCCAGGTGTGGAGTGGGCAGTTGGTCTACCGCGATGAGGGTCAAGGGAACAACCGATTAATGGGGAGTAACACAGGGCAGCCTCTTGACTGGATGAGGTGCACTGATTGGCTCACGATTATTCGGGTCGTACTCAGGCAATCCGGGCAGAATATGCAAACACAACAGGTGATGGACCGAATGTGGATCAATGTCACACACTCACCCCAGTCCAAAGATCTGGGCCCAAATCCATCGTTTTTTTGCACTCCACACCACCCTGGGTTAGACAATGGCGATATGCAAATCAGCTCTGACCCTGTGCCCCATGGGAACAGTCCAGTCCGAACTACAAAAGCCATGTCCTTCCCAGAACGGAATCAAGCATCCGAGGACCGGACCGGTTTCGAGGTAACACCTCTCATCAGCCCGGCTAGCTTGACTCCAGTGGTGTGAAGTGCCTGGGACCCACGTCTGGGCATCCCCAGCGCACTTAGGGTGGAATATGCAAACACAACAGGTGATGGACCGAATGTGGATCAATGTCACACACTCACCCCAGTCCAAAGATCTGGGCCCAAATGCATCGTTTTTTTGCACTCCACACCACCCTGGGTTAGACAATGGCGATATGCAAATCAGCTCTGACCCTGTGCCCCATGGGAACAGTCCAGTCCGAACTACAAAAGCCATGTCCTTCCCAGAATGGAATCAAGCATCCGAGGACCGGACCGGTTTCGAGGTAACACCTCTCATCAGCCCGGCTAGCTTGACTCCAGTGGTGTGGAGTGCCTGGGACCCACGTCTGGGCATCCCCGGGCACAGCACTTGGTGCATGATGGTATGAGTCGCACCAAGAACCTTAGATTTCAAACACGATGAGTTGCAAATTCCACTCCTCCCGGAAATGGAGGCACAATAACTGGTGCACATTGAGATGGATTGCACCAGGCAACTCCGGTCAGACACAGTGAAGAGATGCGATTCCGTACTTCCCGGGAAAAGAGGTTCCATGTCCAGTGCACGATGATACAGTTGCACACAGGCGCAACTTCAGCAGAGCCACATGAGGTTGAATGTGGCACTACTCCAGTTTAAAAAAAAAATGTGTTGGAAAAAAAATGTTTTTGTTGCAAATGGCACACACCTTTTTTATCCATGTTTTTCTCAAAATTCGACCGTTCGAACTGTATGCGTGCTGTACCTCGTCATGGAGCTGCCTGCCTCCCACTAAGTGTGCATGTGGTATATATCAAGTGGAAATGTACCTGACTCCAGTTACACCACCAATTACGATGGTCGCACCCTGTGAATTGGACACATCACACAATGAGCATGTAGTCAGCGTGCTACATGAGAGAGATGCGCCACGATCGACTAAATGGGCCACACGGGATCCCGCATCCGGCAAATCCGCTGACCCCCAACTAGATGCTTATGAGTTTTGGTGGCCCCAAAGTACAGGAACAACATGTCTGAGATGCACACACAATTTCTAGGGCTCCACACTAGACAATCCGTTATCCAGACACAAGTCCTAGTTCCACGCTAGTACCACGCTTTCAGTTGAGATTAAGTAGCCGTGGAGAGCATTTGAAAGGGCACTGCTCTCCAGATGTCACAGGTAGATGGTGTAGGTCCCTTGCAGAAGATCTTTGATGTCCCAGAGATCTCCAAGAGAACAAGATGCCCTTGGTCGGGCCCATGGAGAGCACACTTCCGGGAGCCAGACTTCAACAAGTCCTCTGCCAAAGCCAGCCTCTATTCAGACAGTTATCCTCCATATGCACAACAGAGTCCTCTGACAATGTGCACCACAGAAAAGTGGGTTCTCCAATCCAACGCCCCATAAGCATATCTCACCCTGTGCTGAAGGATGGCACCCTTAGTCATACTGTCATGTGTCTTTGAAAATCGGGGTAGTTTAGGGTTCCTCCCTTTGAACCACAACTGTCTCCCCTAAATTGTAGGCCTGTCTGCCATAGGGCTGCAAAATGCAGATCTTAATGGTTAGTGGGGCCATAATCCTGCCCCTATAGGTTAAGTGGCCTAACCTTTATCTTCAATCTATGCCACTCAGCCCTCAAATGGCATAGGTCTGCCGTTGCTGTGGGATGCCCATAGTTTATGGCTGTCGATTAGGCAATGCATAGATGTGCTCCCCATGACCCCTGGCGTTCACTGGAGCCAGACACCACGGTCTCGAGGCTCTTGGAGCACAGATATGTCCATATTTTATAAGTGGCATTTCTAAGCGAGTCATGCCAAAATCCCCTTTACCAATGGAAAGGATTTGGCACTGCAAGTCCATTGATATGAAAAATCATGAGGCTGCTTCACTGCAATTCACTATTGCCGTCCAATACAATCTCAACCACTTCCCCATGTTAACGTATGGAAAGACCAAACCTCATAGATAGTGAAAACACACATACGTATTCCTCATTCCCTGGGTGCACATGGACTATTGCGCACACTAGCCTGAGATGGCAGGAGGGACAGTTAGGGCCCGAATCATGAAGGTAAAGCTAGACGAAAGTCTAACTTTATGACTTTCGGTTATTCACAAAGGGCATTACGAGTAGTGTCCCCTTCAGAACATGGAATCAACGGCACTACCTAACAGGGATAGGAGAAGGGAACGCACTTTCATGCGTATTTATAGTGTGAACGTGTGCCAAGCCAGGAGGCTCCATTAGAGAATCAGCAAAACTCAGGCAGAAAAAGTACAGGGAACACTACCTGATGAGTATCAGATCCATCGCATATATATATATATATACTAGCAGCCGGTCCCGACGTTGTCCGGGTATGAATTGCTGCCAGCCAGTAGTATATTGTTTTGTAGGATTTCGTTTTGATAGCATTTCTCGTCTGTGACAGGCCTGTGAAACGCTCCGATTCACAGTGCACTGCTGATGCACTTAAGAGTGTGCATTCAGTAGTGTGTGAACTCAAGTTTCCCTACTTTATTTTTTCTTGAAATATTATATAGTGCGAACTCGAAAACATGGCATGAGCACAATTTACATTACAGAAGAACACATTCATTTGTGGTAGGCACGGGGAGACAAAGCGATTTGACTGGAATTCCAGGATGTTGAGCTGATGCCGAGATTCGAAAGTAGCTCCCCAGCTCTAAAGTTCGCAATTCTAGAACTTGTGGCGGGAGGTGTGTCTAAAAGTGTATGTCGGTGCTGGCCATCAATGAGAGAGACCTGTGCATTTTTCAAATGGGTGGTGAAAAAATATGAGTATGTTGCTGGAGATGTGGGCTGCCGTGCCACCAATGTACTTACCGGGGGAGGGTAAACACCCATTATTCCGCAACTTTCTTTCTGCATATCATCACTCCGCATACTTTCATTACGAAAGTACCATGACTCTGCAATGCCATTATAACGCATGGGATTACATTTTATATGCTTTTTACCACGCATACATTTACAACGAATTTCGTTGTAAATGCATGAATGGTAAAAGCATGTTTTTTTTAAAATGTTTGGATAAGGTAAGTATGGGTATAGGGGTATATGTTTTGGGGTACTGAGGTATATGGTTTGGGGTGTTTGGGTATTTTAAGGGTTCAGATATAGTTTGGGGTTATGGGATACAGGGGTAGTTTTAGGGTTTAGGGATAGGTATGGGTTTTGGGGTACAGGGGTATCTTTAGGGTTCAGGGCTAGGTTTGGGCTTTGGGGTATAGGGGTATTTTTAGGGTTCAGGGGTAGGTTTGGGTTTTGGGGTACAGGGGTATTTTAAGGGTTCAGGGCTAGGTTTGGGTTTTGGGGTGCAGGGGTAGTTTTAGGGTTCAGGGCTAGGTTTGGGGTTTGGGGTACAGGGGTATTTTAGGGTTCAGGGGTAGGTTTGGGTTTTGGGGTACAGGGGTATTTTAGGGTTCAGGGGTAGGTTTGGGTTTTGGGGTACAGGGGTATTTTTAGGGTTCAGGGGTAGGTTTGGGTTTTGGGGTACAGGGTTATTTTTAGGGTTCTGGGTTAGGTTTGGGTTTGAGGTACAGGGGTATTTATAGGGTTCAGGGCTAGGTTTGGGGTTTGGGGTACAGGGGTATTTTTAGGGTTAAGGGATAGGTTTGGGTATGGGGTACAGGGTATATTTATAGGGTTAAGATGGGTTAGTGTTTAAGGGTGTTGGGGTATTTTAAGGAGTAAGGGTGGGTTATGATTATGGGGTATTTAAAGGGAGCAGGGTGGGATTAGCACACAATATGAGACATGGCATGAAGGGCGGAACGTACAACACGCCCCCAGCGTTTGTCACGCCCCCAGCACACGCCCACAGCACACCGCAGACACGGCCACAAGGGATTACTTTGCTGGCACTGTTCTTTTACCTTTTAAATGTATATGGTGGGCGTCTGCATAGCCTATGTCCTTCTGCTGCAACTACCCGTTCCAACGCTGTATTTGGTGTTGTGATCGGTGCTGTAGTTCCTGAGATTACCCGCCTCAAAGGTTTGGGCTCTCTCTTTATTATATTAGTATGGATTGAACTTAAAATTCAATTCATTTCTACCTACCAAGAAGTGACTCACGTTGTGCTTGATTTAGTTGTTAACTTGCTGTGCATACAACCTAAAAGTCCGAGGATATATTGCAGAAGTTCCCTAATGGCATAGTCGGCGCTGAAACTCATCCTTTTTTGGCCGTGGGCCTCTTCTCTGGAGTCCTGCAAAATCACGTGGATGCATATTTTGTATCTAAGCAAATGGAAGGGGATGCCTGTTCACTTGCAAGTGAGCGCGTCACCATACAAATAAGGGAACGCCTTTGCCCAGGCAACCATGACCAATTACCAATAGGTGCACATGGTCAAATGGGTTTTCGGAATGCATACTAGCACTGTGTCACCTGGTGTGGATGCTCAATTAATGGGTAACACAATCAGTATTTCATGGGTGAAGGACTGGCACACTTAAGTTTGCTCAGTATCAAATACCTGAATAAATGATTTGCTGCTTTAAAATTTTAAGGCCTTATTCTGAGTTTGACGGTCCTGTGGACCGATGTACCGGCGGTAGTGGTCTGAGCATGGAGAGCTCGGCAGTCTGACCACCGTAAATGTAAATTGATACTTGTATAGCGCACTACTCACCCGCAAGGGTCTCAAGGCGCTTGTACGAATACCGCTGTGGAACCCATCCTGGCTTTTCCTGTAAGGCGTCCACTCCTGGGCACCCCCAAGGTGGAGGCCAGGTATCCTTAGCGTTGTGGGGACCATTGTGGAGATTAAGCAAGCTATTGCCCAGAGTTGCAGAGTGGGACTCCATGATTGGAATAGGCACCGAGGCGAGAATTATCAGGTCCGCGGAATTTTGAGCCCAAGACCCGCCGAGGCGGGGAATTGAACCCTGGTCCCAGGCTAGACCTCTGCATCAGGGTCTGCCGCTCTAACCATTGAGCCACACCATTGAGCCTCACTTCTACCGTACTATGAGTTGGGCCAATTGCCTTTGCGAAGATCGAGGCTGAACCACCAAGACCTTCACAGTCGCGGATAGGCAGCTGCCAGGGGCGGTACAGGGGAGCTGCACAGCCATCCGTATTACAAGTTGCCTTGTCTACGAGCTGACAGTGACATTTCAACTGCCTGTTTCCAGGTGGCGATGTCAAAGGATTTGGGCCACGCGCTTACCCCTTTCTTATTCTTCCAGGCAGAATCCAACTTGGATACATTTCTTCATATCACCCCTTCACATCAGGATCTTCACCCTGAGGATTACGACCCTGTGTGTGACAATCTACAGCTGAGTTCTTTTCGTACACCATACCCATTGCCAGAACTTGCTACATACGGGCCGAACCCCATCAATGGGTAGAAGCCATTCTTCCACATGTATAATGCATATTTGCGCATCTGACACATAGGCAGTCGAAATGTACACACAGGCATCGATATATTTGGTGAAAGTACTCACCACCACCACAAGATCTCCGCATCCACACTGCTGGCACCATAATTAACTCATACTATGGTGGTCTTTGAACCGCCAGCGCCATGGGCGATTGGTTGTGTGGACGCGGTTCTCCGGTGGTCAGACCGCCAAACTCGTAATAAGGCACTATATTTTCCACATTTACTCAATATTTACCATTGAAGCTGGATCAGCCAATAGCCAATACTTATTTCTATTGTTGTTACATGTATCTGCCGGTGACTTTACTGGAATCCACAACTTCATGATTACTTGACCAGAGATCCTTAGTGTGAGATAGCCCATTTTATAATGTGTATCATCATCTTTTACCTCGTTCCTAATCACTTATGATCTAGTTTAGTTTGGCAGATGGGAAACTCTCTCATAAAATTGAGGGATATCCTGTCCGCCTTATTACAAATGCATTCGATCCTACAGCTCTTATAATAAAACATTTTTGCGAAAAAGTAACATGTCTGCTAAAGTCCTTCTTTATTCAGCTGTCAGCCTGTTAACCTACATAAAAATCCCACTTTTGAAACATGTAAAAAAATATTCATCCAGCTGATTAGCATGTATCACCCATCAGCAGATGCTATTTTTCACAACTTCGTTAAAGCAATACGAAGTGAGAGCTTCAAGACTGTCACTTAAAACAATGAAGCTTTTCTATGATTGCCGGAGAAAATGAATAGGTGATTGTTATATATTTCCTCAGGGAATAGCAGATGCTTTTTTAATGCACTCCAGTGATTCCACATTCGCAGAAAACTGTTAGAAAAGACGTCAGACTCTGATAAGTTTACAATATTGATGATTGTATTATAGCACATGGGCTGACACTGGCTGTGTGTAATTAAAAAAGTTAAGTTTCAGAACCTTTTTCTTTCTTAGTAAGCAATGAATGAATTGATTCTGGCATGGTCATGAAACATAAATCAAATCCAGGTTAACCTTGTGATACTCAGTTGGGGTCAGGAAAGCTGTCAGCGCAGTTCTATGGGTCTTTTTCCAAGTTAGCACCCACAGAAAGATTACAATTCATTTTTTTTTTTTTTTTAAATATATTTTTATTGCAGGAATCAGTAAATTTTTACAAAGCGACCAGCATCATAAGTTCAATCAAAATTAATAGAATACATCCCTCCGTCCCCTAGCAGGATGAACATTACACAGCCATTCAGCCCGCAACCCGAGGGTCGGGCGGCGATATCCAATGGGGACTCAACAGGAAGTCGGAGCTGGTCCGGATGATCCACTATCCGTCATCTGCTTTTCTAAACCATCCTACAAAAAAAGGCCAAAAGAAACCCCCCCCCCCCTCAAAACACTATGAACCAAACCAGAAACCCCCCCCATTCCCGCCATCAGTGCCCAGTACCAGCCGTAATAGGATCTGTGAGAGGACCCATGAGGAAAGTAACAGACATGTAAAGTGCAATCGTCTATCGGGACTCGGGGCGAGCTGCATCTTCGCTTTCGGAATCGCTGGGAGCGCAATAATCCCTGAGGGCCTGCACTAATGTCTCCCATTCTAGCGCCGCCTCCTGCGCCTTTTCGTTGTGTTGTCTCCTAGCTAACTGGTACCGCAGCGCGCTTTCCCCCACCGCCCATTTCAAGAGTTCGCTGTGCCATCGGGCCCCCGTAGGACCAGCCCGTGCCTTCCAATTCCTGGTCACCTCCCGTTTAGCAAGGAGAAGCCCCAGATCAATGAATTTACTAGAGATTTTATTTTTGGGGGTATGTGGGAACCAGTGCAGGAGCCCCACTGCCGCATCAACCGATAAGGATCTCCCCGTTACCTCCTCCACGGTATCCCCCACTTCCAGCCAGTAGGAGGACAGCCCCGGGCAGGACCATAACATATGAAGAAGGTCTGCATCAGACGCCTGGCACCTGGGGCAGTCCGCGGAGTCCGTGGCAAAATATTGTCGGATCTTCGCCGGGGTCAAATATGCCCTATGGAGTACGTAATAGTGGACCAATTGAAAGCGGGCGTGGCGCGTGCCCTTCCAGGCCTGTCTCATGAGTTGGGACCAGGCCGTCTCCGGGATCTCCTTCCCTATGTCTTCCTCCCAACGGGTTCTTAAAGTAGTAAGGGGGGCTAACCCCTCATTGAGCAGTCTGCCGTACAGGCAAGTGACCGCCTTAACAGTTCCCGCGGACATCATAACGTACTGGCACACCGGAGAAGTAGGAGGTTCCTCCTGCCCGTGCTTCCAGTGCGCCTGAATCGTTCGGACCAGGGCCGAGTGCAGAAGAAAATCACCGCGAGGAACCTCGAAGCGATCAATGAGCTCCTGAAAGGGCAAAAGCGCCCCGTCCTCGTAGAGGTCACCCACCAACTGCAGGCCAGCGTCCTCCCAATCCGCTAATCGTGACCAATCTCCGCCATGGGGCAGGGCCGTCAGCATGCCCAGAGGTATTTCGGGTGCATACGGTATCCGCAACTGGCCCCGGGCGTGGGCTCGGTTCCAACACAAACGAATGGTCTTCTCTTCAAGCGTCAAGTCCTGCAAGGCCAAACGCTGTCGCAGCGCTATGAAGGAGAGAACATGCCTAGCTATCCCTGTGCCCCTCCTGTCCTCTGGGCCTCGGAATTCCCTGGCGACCTCTTGGGTGAACGTCTGCAGCTGCGCTGCCAAGTAGTACTTTTCAAAGTCCGGCACCGCCAGCCCACCCTCAGTTTTCGGCCTCGTCAGGGTCTTGAGGGCCACTCTTCGGCGGCCCAAACCCCAGAGGAATCCGACCACCATTGACCGTAACAGTCGAAATGTGGCTGGTGGGATCCAAATCGGCAGCGCCCGGAAAAAATATAGCAACCTGGGAAGCGCCACCATTTTAAGCAAAGCGATCCTTCCAGCTACCGAGAGCGGTAGAGTAGCCCAGAAGTCCATGCTACCACGCAGCGCGCGAGTGCTGCGAGCCACGTTTCCATCCAGGAGGTCCGACGGTTCATGGTAGATGTATACCCCCAGGTCAGCGACGGCCCGTGGAGGGAGTTACGGTGCGGCAGGAGGGCGGGGAGGGGGAGCGGCAGGGCGGAGGTTGCTAAAAACCGGCATATGGATAATTGCAGGTAAGTAAACAATTTAATTAATAAAACGAATTTCGTAGCTCGCACTGCATTGCATTTTGCGATGCAAGGCGCACTACGAAATTCGTTTTATTAATTAAATTGTTTACTTACCTGCAATTATCCATATGCCGGTTTTTAGCAACCTCCACCCTGCCCCTCCCCCTCCCCACCCTCCTGCCCCACCGTAGCTCCCTCCACGAGCCGTCGCTGCCCCAGGTACTTAAAGCAGTCAGGTTCCCATCTAATCTCTCTACTGATATCAGGGCTAGGTGTACCCTTACGAACCGGGAAAAGAAATGTCTTAGCCCAATTCACCCGAAGGCCCGAGACCTCCCCAAACGCCGTAAGCGCCGTCGCAGCTCCATTCAGGGCAGCAGCTGGGTCCTCAAGGAAGAGCAACAGGTCATCAGCGTACAGCGAGACATAATGTGGGCCCGAAGGCGTCCATAAGCCATTATAGTGGGCTCCCGACCGGAGTAGCAGCGCCAGAGGTTCCACCGCTAACGCGAAGAGAAGCGGGGATAATGAACAACCCTGTCTCGTGCCTCTCTCCACCGGGTATTGCGAGGAGATCAGCGGGCCTGCCCGTACCCTGGCCGACGCCGAGGTATACAGTACCGTGGTCCATCTAACGAAACCCTCACCGAGGCCGAATCGTAGTAATACTGTGCGTAGGTAGTCCCATTCCAGGCTGTCAAAAGCCTTCTCCAAATCTACCGAGAGGACTACCGGGCACGGGGCGTCCACAAGCGGTTCTCCCAGCAAGCGGAACAGTCTACGGATGTTCATGGTCGTGTTTCGCTTGGGGATGAATCCAGCCTGGTCCTCATGCACCAGAGAGCTCATGTGACCCAGCAATCTCGATGCCAAGATGCTGCTCAGTATTTTATAATCGACCGTCAACATTGATAAAGGATGGTAGGACGCCGGATCGGACGAGTCCGTTCCCGGCTTGAGGAGGGGAACCACTAAGGCCTCGCACATCGAGCCGGGGAGCCGACCAAGCCGCTTCGCCTCCCTGTAAACGATCAGCAACCTCGGTGCCAGGAGATCAGCATAAGCGGCATAAAATTCAACCGGAAGGCCGTCCAGACCCGGGGTCTTATTCCTTGCCATCTTTTTAATGGCGCTGCGAATCTCTCCCAGTTCAATGTCGGAACCCAGGGCCTTCGCTACGTCAGGTTCCACCATTGGGAGCTCTAGGGGTCGCAGGTAGTCATCAAGCCGGTCGGGGTCTCTGGCAGAGCGACTGCGGTATAAACGTTCATAATAGTGCAGGTAACAGCTCAGAATCTCAGGTTGAGTGTGCACTTCGGCCCCATCTGCCGTACGCATGGACGTCGTCAGAGAGGTCTGGCGCGTAGGATTAGCTAGCCACGCCAGCAATGCGCTCGATCTATCCCCCTCTGCGAGGGACCTAACAGTATAGGCCTTATAGTCGAAACAGCGCAGCCGTTCGACCTCCGCCGCTACCGCCTCCTTCGCCGCTGCCGTGCGTTCCTGGAGTTCCGGGCGCCCGGGGCGACGGAGTTCCAACTCACGGAGTTTCCGATCTGCCATTTCCAAGTCATCAAGGATGATTCGCCTCATGCCCACCTTCTTGGAAATGCAGAAGCCCCTGACCACCACCTTAAAAGCGTCCCACTCTAGCGCCCTAGAGCCCGCAGTGCCCCCGTTGGACGAGAAGTATTCCGAGATCTTGTCTTCTAGGTCCGCTTTGAATACAATGTCCTCTAAGAGTTCGGGACGCAACTTCCAGGTAGGTACCGCAGGCACCCCCGGAAACCAGCGAAGGTCCAGCAGGAGAGGATTATGATCTGAGATGGTCCTGGTCAAATATTCAGACCGGACCGCCGCTGAGACCAGGTCCGTCGAGCCCAGAAACCCGTCCAGTCGGACGTGTAACTCGTGCAAGCCTGAGAAGTAGGAATAGTCCCTAGTGTCGGGGTGCTGCGCTCTCCAGATATCCGTCAGACCCCAGTGCGTCTGCCAGTCCCTCCTACCTTTAGCCACACGGCGAACCGGAGAGTCAGGGAGGGGGGGATGTGAGCGGTCAGTCTCCACATCTACCACTGAATTGAAATCCCCGCCGAGCAGGAGGGGCCCGGAAAAAAAGTGGGCTAACGAGCCCGATAACCTGGAAAGGAAGGCAAGCTGGTCCACATTGGGTGCATAAACACAGCAAACGTTTAGGTCCCTGCCCCCTAGAGTGCCCGAAATGGCCAAATATCGACCCTCCGGATCCACCACTGACTTCGTAACCTGATAAGGAACCCCAGCTCTGATCCAAATTAGCGCCCCCCTGGCATATGCGGAGTACGTAGTGCAAAAGACCTGCCCCCTCCACCTACGCTGTAGCGCCGCCCCTTCCGCCTTGTTAAGATGGGTTTCCTGCAGCAGCGCCATTTGCACCCCTCTACGCACTAAATAAGCGTGGACTTTGTGACGTCTATGAAAAAAACAGGGTGCCTTTTCCTGATTGTTATACCTTATTCGGTGTGCCTCTCCCCCTGGGGGTGGCCACCTCTGTGTGTACAAAGATAGTGCAGTCTTATTTAGGTTACCAAATTTACAACATGAACTAACAACCCTTCAGTGTCATAGGGGACCATATATGAAGCAAAGACTTGTTTAAAAATTGTCATACATTTATTCAAAAAAATTTTTGTTTATAAAAGTCATAGTACTACAAAACTGTTGCATTAAAAACCATTACACGATATATGTTCAGTTTATACAAACAATATTAATAACACATTTCTTAAAACCAATTTCAGTTATTTGTTTAAAAAAAGGATTTTTCCTTATGCAGCATTATTTCCAAATAACATATTTGTACAAAGGTAATAAAACACAAATGATAGGAACAAACTGTCGACGCGGCGTTTCGGTGCCTCTTAAGTTCTTGCACCTTCTTCAGGACTCGTTCCCTGATTGGTCACATCTACAAAGACATATATCATAATACATTTCATTAGGTCCCATCTACTAGTATCAGTTGTATATATTCAATACATCAATTGGTCTGCCTAATATTTGGTAACCTATATAGTGTCTTCTGCACATCACAACTCGAGATTCGTTCACACTCTGTTGTTATCTTTTTTCATTATCTATAAATTGGTAGCCTACTGGGCTGAGCGGTAGTATGGTAGTGTTTCCTTGCACCATTATTTAGACAATTGACTCAGTTCTTATTTGCTCTACTGGACAATCCTTTTTCACACTTATATCACAAATCTTTTGATAATATCTACGTGGATCTCACTGACGGGTCCCTTGGTTACGACCCTGGGGCTTGGAATAAAATTCTTTTGCCTTTTGACTATGTGGGTCCCAACAAGTTAATTACTCAACTTACCCAGGTAGTATTCCCTGGATCTTTTTTTGATCATATGAGTCTGTTTAACCTCTGCTCATATTTTTGGTTCCCTTCATTCATATGGGATTTTTTCAACCAGTATTTTTGGTCTTTCCTCAGAGACTATGGAAATTAACCACTTCAGTACTATAAAGTAAAGGGGAAAACATAGAAATATATTTATTTTTTCTGTTATAAGTAATTTATTTTAACTCCTGTTTAGTCCAATAGTTAAGAAGTAGGTCTATGTAATCCTCACCGGTTTTTGTTTCCAATTCTACTTTAGTTATCAGGAGGATGCCTCTGGGAGCTCCCTTTCTTTTGGGTTGGATACTTCACACCCCTGCTCCGTCTAGGGATGGGATAATCTTTGTTAGTGTTTCTCTACTACTCCTTTACTTAATCAAAATTATCCCTTTCCTCTTGCATTTCTTACCTGATTGAAAATTTAGAGTTACTCTTAATTTACTTCACTCTGGGGATGTTGGTCTTTAAGTTGAAGCCTTTTGACTTGGCTTGTATTTCTGGGAAAGGATAAATATTAAGGCTGGGTCAGAGACAGTCTGTTTCCTTTTTTTAAAAAAAAAACATTCTACTCCTATCCGCACAGTCATTACCCTATCTTTACTTACTTAGTGAAGGGAGCTGAGCTGCGTGGCGTCCTCCTGGCCTCTTGAGTCCTCTCGATCTACTGAGACTTACTTCTGTCTGGTATTTATACCGTCATGGGTTGGCTCGTTATTTGTCTAATCAATTACACCTGGTTGCTGTTTGTAGGTGTAATTGCTTGGTGACCCGACTTTGGCGGCCAAGCAATTACACCTACAAACAGCAACCAGGTGTAATTGATTAGACAAATAACGAGCCAACCCATGACGGTATAAATACCAGACAGAAGTAAGTCTCAGTAGATCGAGAGGACTCAAGAGGCCAGGAGGACGCCACGCAGCTCAGCTCCCTTCACTAAGTAAGTAAAGATAGGGTAATGACTGTGCGGATAGGAGTAGAATGTTTTTTTTTAAAAAAAGGAAACAGACTGTCTCTGACCCAGCCTTAATATTTATCCTTTCCCAGAAATACAAGCCAAGTCAAAAGGCTTCAACTTAAAGACCAACATCCCCAGAGTGAAGTAAATTAAGAGTAACTCTAAATTTTCAATCAGGTAAGAAATGCAAGAGGAAAGGGATAATTTTGATTAAGTAAAGGAGTAGTAGAGAAACACTAACAAAGATTATCCCATCCCTAGACGGAGCAGGGGTGTGAAGTATCCAACCCAAAAGAAAGGGAGCTCCCAGAGGCATCCTCCTGATAACTAAAGTAGAATTGGAAACAAAAACCGGTGAGGATTACATAGACCTACTTCTTAACTATTGGACTAAACAGGAGTTAAAATAAATTACTTATAACAGAAAAAATAAATATATTTCTATGTTTTCCCCTTTACTTTATAGTACTGAAGTGGTTAATTTCCATAGTCTCTGAGGAAAGACCAAAAATACTGGTTGAAAAAATCCCACATGAATGAAGGGAACCGAAAATATGAGCAGAGGTTAAACAGACTCATATGATCAAAAAAAGATCCAGGGAATACTACCTGGGTAAGTTGAGTAATTAACTTGTTGGGACCCACATAGTCAAAAGGCAAAAGAATTTTATTCCAAGCCCCAGGGTCGTAACCAAGGGACCCGTCAGTGAGATCCACGTAGATATTATCAAAAGATTTGTGATATAAGTGTGAAAAAGGATTGTCCAGTAGAGCAAATAAGAACTGAGTCAATCGTCTAAATAATGGTGCAAGGAAACACTACCATACTACCGCTCAGCCCAGTAGGCTACCAATTTATAGATAATGAAAAAAGATAACAACAGAGTGTGAACGAATCTCGAGTTGTGATGTGCAGAAGACACTATATAGGTTACCAAATATTAGGCAGACCAATTGATGTATTGAATATATACAACTGATACTAGTAGATGGGACCTAATGAAATGTATTATGATATATGTCTTTGTAGATGTGACCAATCAGGGAACGAGTCCTGAAGAAGGTGCAAGAACTTAAGAGGCACCGAAACGCTGCGTCGACAGTTTGTTCCTATCATTTGTGTTTTATTACCTTTGTACAAATATGTTATTTGGAAATAATGCTGCATAAGGAAAAATCCTTTTTTTAAACAAATAACTGAAATTGGTTTTAAGAAATGTGTTATTAATATTGTTTGTATAAACTGAACATATATCGTGTAATGGTTTTTAATGCAACAGTTTTGTAGTACTATGACTTTTATAAACAAAAATTTTTTTGAATAAATGTATGACAATTTTTAAACAAGTCTTTGCTTCATATATGGTCCCCTATGACACTGAAGGGTTGTTAGTTCATGTTGTAAATTTGGTAACCTAAATAAGACTGCACTATCTTTGTACACACAGAGGTGGCCACCCCCAGGGGGAGAGGCACACCGAATAAGGTATAACAATCAGGAAAAGGCACCCTGTTTTTTTCATAGTTGTTGACCCAGTCCTTTTCCTGACAGAAAGGGTAGCTCCCTACTCATAACTTTTCCAACATAGTACAGTTCTTTGTGACGTCTAGACATAGTGTGAAGCCCCCGTACATTCCAAGTAATGCATTTCACATTAGCAACATCAGCCATTGTCCCATATTGTTCTTGCAAAGTCTCTCCATCCGGGCCCCAACAAAGAAAGAGCAACAATCAACCCAGCACTGATGGCGGCCATTTTCCCCAACCAAAACACAACAACCCCGGTTCGACCCAAACCCTTGCCCACCCTCCCCAGAACAGGACCCAAATAGTGCCATCTAGACCCCGTCCAAACCATACCCCCAGCAAACCCTCTGTCCCCGACTAATCCTGCTGTCGCCACCGCAGGAAGGCCTTAAGGGCCAGGTGCGGGCTGGGCGTTGGCAATGGGCCCTCGATGCCCGGGCCACCGAGACTAAAGTGAGCCCAAAACAATAAGAGGAAACCCTCAAGGCATGGGCAGGGCACCCCACCTCCACTTCCCCGGGAATTATGAACAATCGCCTACCCCCGCCACCCCCGCTGCGGGCCCCCACCCAAATGGACGCAGCTCACCCCGTCAACCCTGTCCATCCAGAAGGTCCTCAACCGAGTTCGGAGTGATCACCGGGGTGTGGACACTGTCGGTCACCGAGTCCTCCGAGTCCGTTGGTATCCCCTCGTCACCAAGGTCCGCTTCCTCTTCTATGGTACCATCTCGTGAGCCAGATAGCGCAGACAACACCTCCAACACTCCCTTCCGCTCCGTCGACGTCTCCGCAGTCGAGGGTCCGCCTGACCGGCCACGGCGACTCCGAATCCTTTTGGACCGCCGTCGCTGTCCAGGCTCCACTGCTAGTTGAGATGAGGAGCCAAAACCATCCTTTCCGGCTCTATAGAGTTCTAGCCAGTTACAGACATCCTCCGGGGAATCAAAGAACTGAGTCTTGTCATCGACAATTATGCGGAGCCTTGCAGGAAACAGGAGCGAGTATTGGATGCCCTCGCTCCGGAGCTCGCGCTTGACCGCCAGGAATGAGAACCGCCTGCGCTGGGTCTCATAGGTGTAGTCCGGGAAGATATTCACCTGGCTGTTAGCCACCTTGAAGGGGCCATTATGTCTGGCGGCATTAAGGATGAGATCTCTGTCCCGAAAGTGCAATAACCGGGCCACCACCGGTCGCGGGGCACGGCCCTGTTGCGGCGGTCTCGCGGGGACTCTGTGTGCACGCTCCAGGGTGTAGAAGGAGGATAGACCCTCCGGAGCCACCGTGTCCCGTAGCCAGGCTTCCAAGTATGCCACCATGTCGCCATCCTCGATCTTCTCCGGCAGGCCCACCACTCGAATGTTATTTCGCCTGTTGCGACCTTCCGCATCTTCCGCTCGCCGCTCCAGGGCATCAATCCGGGAGAGGGCATCCTTCATCGTTGCGGCTAGAGTTCTCTGTGCTGGCTCCAAGGTTTTCATCGAGCCCTCCACTTCCTTGACCCTATCTGAGAGCCTGCCGTGGTCCGCTCTAAGGAGGCCCAGACTCGTCGCCACCTGGGCAATGTCCTGTTGGAGGGCCGAGCGTGTGGTCGCGATCGCCTCCAGGACCCGGTCAAATTGTTGCTGCAGTGGCGCTCCACCAGAACTCTCCGGGTCCCCACGTTCTTCTTTGTCCGGGGCCTCCGAGTCCGAGGCGGCTGGGGTGGTCCCCTTGGCTCCCCTCGGTTTCCCCATGGCGCAGGAGTCACACGGTGGAGAGCCAGTCAGAGTCGCCACCAAGTGCGGGTGTCGATTATGTCTCTCTCGGCTAGTGGCCTTCGGGCCGAGGCCGGGCGATCTCCGTCTCCAGGGCCTGTTGGATCTCCACAGATTCGGGCCGCGCCACCACCGCGTCGTCAGAGGGCACTGTGGAGGAGGCGGGGACAATCGGCGCCAGGTCGGGCAGGCCCGTTTAGCCGATGAGGATCTGGAATGAGGGTCTCCAACACCACCGGAGACTTTGTGGCGCCAAGGCGCCGTGCTGCCCATGGAAGTCAGTCACTCGGGGGGATGCAGCCAGGCGCGGCTCAGGGGATCGGCACCGCAGCTAGGGCCGCCAGGCGTCCGTGAGTCGAGGTCCACTATAGTGAGGGCAACCGATCATCCAGGAGCAATCACCTTATTCAAAGTCCGACCAGAACGACACCCAGACCATCACATCACAGGGGGATGAAAAGGTGGAGGGTGCGCTGTAGAGAACGACGCTCCTCCAGACTAAAGGTCCCGACCAAGGGGACAAAGAGGTCCGGGCGCCATGTTGGGTCGCACTCCGCAGGACCACAAACTTCGACTTTCCGTCGGATCAACTCATGTTCGAGTTGCACCAGGTGCCTCGGCAGGTCCCAATCAGCCTGATCGACGGTTTGCGGGGACTAGGGTGCCCCACGGCCTCCGATCTGCAGGATAATCACGGGCTCAGTCCCGGAGCCGAGGTCTCAGGCGACCATCGCCATCGGCGTCCAAGCCACGCCCCCCCAGAAAGATTACAATTCATGCTCAAACTTTGCACAGAACCTCAGGTTTTTCCTCACATGCATTCTTCTAGGGAAACCCTGATGATATATGTGCAGGTAAAAGCCACAAGATTCTGAGGGGCATATTTACAAGCCCCTATAGCCACAGGAATGTCACTTTTTACGAAGGTCTTGTGGCGGTAGGGGGGTTGTCTTATTGACAAGGCGGCATTAAGCCAAGTAACGTGGCTTAATGCCACCTTGTAAATAAGGCTCCCATTCATGCTGCACATAGCGTGAAAGGGGTGGGCAATGGGTTTTGCTTTGGGCATTCTGCTGTAATACCCATTGATTTTGACGCTGCCCCATATTTACAAGGGTGGTGTAAATATTGGGTGGTGCCTGGTCTGATCATGGCAAAACGAGGAGAAATGCCAGATTTTTCCTCATTTTTGCAGTTTCTATGGGTGCTACAGTGTGCAGCACACATAGAAACAGCAAAACACCATGAATTATTGTTTATATGCAGGAAGGGATAACTCATCATTAAACAAATTATAATTTGCAACCTGTATGTCATTGGCACTGATGCAAGCAAAGAAACTGGGCCATATCCTTTTGTTTTATATTAATAAACAGCCATACATTGTGGGTGGAGGTGGCCACACTATTGCACCTACTGTGCTACTGCAGGCACCATACTTTGCAGTATCACTCAGTGGCGATCAGTGCCGGTAAGTGCGGTGAGGCGGGCTGATGTCGAGATATGGCAGAATAGGGGAAATTAAGTAAAGAAATAAATCCTTTTCCGTCTTCTCTAGACATGCCCCCATCCCGCCCTGCCGACTGCTATTACTACATCTCTGTACCACATTACCTTATGGGAGTATGTTTTGGGGCCAAAGTATTCTCAACTGTGGAAAGCCAGTGAGATATCCAGGGGATGGAAGGTGAGTAGGGGACAGTGAGACAGTGGCTGCCTTGTTACCACACAGTATGTGTGTACATGATGTGGCTTTCCACTCCACAGCTTTCTTTTACTTCAGCAATTAGGGTAAGCCCTTGTTGCCCAGAAGCAGGGCCAGGGTGGAACACATTCGGCAGATGAGCCAGAATCAATTATCATGATCAGCGGCATTGAGACAGCACCCTGAATTGTCTGTAGGCTGTTAGTGGATGCTGTGGGAAGCCACGCCAGAAGCTGCCTTCGACATTGCGAATAAAGCATGCCTCTCTCCCCTTGCATTTGTTGAGCTTCATCATAAGCCTGTTTTGAATGCTTTGAGATTGCACCTGTCTGCACATCTGAGCAAGAAGATAGTATTGTCTGCTTCTGCTCTCATTGGTCAATTCCCCTCAGATCCTGTTCATCCCTAGTTAACCAACAAGTGACTGTTTTATGAAGCACACGTAGGTGGGTTGGTGTAGCAAACACTTAAGAGCACTGAGAATTCAGAAAGAGAGAGGTCAAACTGAAAGCAGTGCAAACTGGTAGGATAGGGAATATGGCGAAGTAGAGAGTAAAACTGTGAGATCTAGATGAGATTTCATGGAGGCATCAATTTCGAAATGTAAATTCGAGATATTCAGTCCCAGCCAGCCAAGTCAAACCATCGGGTGAGAAGCCAGCTTAAACCCAATACAAGGCTAATTACAAATTATGCGAAAAAATTGTGCCTTCTAAAAATATAATGCCTAAGGTTAGACATTTGAAGAATAGTGAATTTATAATTGCAGATATCAAATGATTCTCTGCCATATACTGAAAATCAACAGCATTAACATCTGGAACCAGTGTACAGCAAAAGCCTAATGTAGTTTAACCCCTTCACAGCTGGGCAAATTCCCCTGCTGTGCTGGGGGGGCGGGGGGCACGCACAGCGCCCCCGTGCTCATGACGAGCTGAGCTCGTCATGACCACACTCGTTTCTATAGAACGCTCGCCCAGCAGGGGAATTTGCCCAGCATTCGAGCGTTCTAACGGTCATGACGCGCTCAGCTCGTCATGAGCACACGAGCATCGTGGCGCATGACGAGCTCAGCTCGTCATGAGACTCGAATGTGTTAATGACAAAGTCGGGACATCGTGTGGTCTTTCAAGGCAATTTAATAAAACGAAAATGAGCTTGCATCAGAGTGTAATTACTGATCGTGGTGCAGGAAACCAGATGGAGCACTTTAGAAGCTAAGGGGCTAATTTACGAGCCTCCTTCTCCGCTGGAACGTCACTTTTTGTGACGCTATGGCACCACTGATTAACACATCATATCTATGAGGCCATATAAAGCCTCTACGCGTGGCTTTGAATGGCCTCATAGGTATGGAGCAAGGCAAGGCAGCGCAAATCGCTGTGTCTCCTTACTCTGCTCTCATGAGGCTTCCATGGGCATTGTGGATGGGTTTTCCCATACTGTGGAATTTTAATTTGCGATCTGAACATCATCTGCGCCAGCTTGTCACCTATGTACTACGTGCACGGCAGCCATTTTAGATATCATGGTCTCCCTGTCCACGATCGATCGCCAGCGCGCCCCTCTGACCCAGCAAGCATCCTCCGCGCACCCTGGCTCCCCCCTCCCTCCTCCTTACGAGCGTGACCCTTCTGCATGACCCTGTCCTTGGGAGTCACGCCAGCGCCTGACCAACACCTCCTCTCCTCCCATGAATGCCCCTCTGTTGATAAACCTCCCCTCTGCACTGGATTGTCCACGCAGCATGAATACCACTCCATTGATGGCCCCTCACCCCGTGTCCGACTGTCCACACAGGTCCGAGGCCATTGCCTAAGCCGGGAGATATCCTTTACTGCCCCTTATTGTATGAGGTCGCTCTCCTTCAAAGGACCCTCTATTGATCCAGGCCTCCCCACCCCCTGTGATATGATCAGGCGCACACATCCTAAGACTCGACGGAACACTCAGCTGCGTGATGACCCCCTCCTCTTATCAGCAGGTTGAGGACCTCTATTGTGAAGGTATATGGGGGTGGGATTAACACGAGGATTACGGGGATGTCTTTTCCTTGCTTTACAAAGTTCTGATTGTAATAAAGGAAGGTCACATGTCATAAACCAGTGTATAAGAGGCCAGGCCTCCGAGAGGCTGTTAGAGCACCTCGAGACGATACCTTGTTGTCTGATCTGATGTGTTCTGCTCCGTCGGAATAAAACTTCTGTTTCCTGCCTTCTGGTCTCCGGCGCCTGCCTCATTGCTTGGTAAAACTTGAATGGTACAAGGGCGGTTAGCGCCGGGCAAATCCTGAGAAAGGTCCTAGCCCTACCTTTTTCAACAATTGGCGTCCCAAAGCGTGGGGCCCATCAGCGACACGTGGATCCAGTGGGAGAGGTCCCGATGACAGAGTGAACGACTGCAACGATCGGGAAGAGCTCATGTCCGATAGACCCTCGTCTGACAGCCGATCATCCGACCTTCACTAGTTCTGAACAGACCTCTCTCGAGTGATCTACGGTCCTGACTGGGAACCATCAGGAGTGCCGCGAACATCACGAAGGAGAGAGGACGATCGGGCGCTGGATCCAGAGGACAGGAAACCGTCCATGCGGTCCGGGTAAGGTCGTGTAAACACGACGAATTGAGGAAAATTGTTTTTGTTTGGATAATACTAGTATTACGCTTTGTTGAAACCTCTGGAGATTCGCTGTCTGCAAACGGAGAAAAACAACAGGCTCTCTCTTTGCAAACAGTGAAGGATAGGTAACGCAGACTTTTGTCCCCGTTGTAATCCGTCGTGCCTATTTTCCTCCCCCACTGTTTCCCGAACTGTCGTTCGTGGATTATTGACTGGAGATTCTTTGTCTGCAAACAGGGAAGAACAAGGTCCCTCTTTGCAGGTAGAGAAAGAGGGGGTAACGATAACTTTTCGTGCCCACTTATTCTCCCCACTGAATTGTTTTGATTGACCGATTGTTCGGTATTGGTTCGTTTGAGGTATTCACCGCCGGCAAACAACGGAGAATAGAAATATTCTGTCTAGTCTTTGCCCACCGTGATAAGATAGGTAGTGCAGACTTTTTTGTCCCCGGTGTAAAACCGTCATGCCTATCTTCTCCCCACTGGTTGGTAGCCTGTTTAGCCCGGACCGCTTATTAGAGATGAACCATCCAGCTCCACTGGAGGGCACCCCTAATAAGGACATGTTCACTAAGTATGGACTAGTCGCTATAGCTTACACTAGACTATGGCATAAATATACGAAAAAGAACCCTGAAAGTCAGTGGCCACTGATAGGTTCCTTTGATGAAAATAAAATAAAAACATTGGAAATAGCGCTCCAGAAAAATAAGACCACGCCCACTATGCTCGATAGTATAGGCATGTGGCGCAAAGAAACGGAACAACGAAAGAAAAGAGAAGAAGCAAAAATAGGGAAAGAATTACGAAAGGCAGCCCACCTAGCCGCAAAGCAACTAGAAGAAGAAATAAAAGAAAGAAAAGAAGCTACACAAAACCAAGAATCAGGGTCAATAGGTCAATGTCCTGTTAGGACCCCCTCTGCGCTCTACCCCGAATTACCCTCCAAACAACGGGCGAACGATGAGTTACTGCTAGGTCCCCCAATCATCTACATGCCCCCTCCATATGCTCCCAGCCAACAAAATCTGCAAGCCCCGAGTGTGAGTGAAAGTGACCCTAGTGCTAGTGCACCGGCCTTCACGGCCTCCGCACCAACCATATTAACAACTTCGTCAGACGACCCCGAGGCTAGCAAACAATCATCAGCCAGGCTAAATAGGTTAAGCAAAGATGAGCGGGATGGGATCGACAAAATAGCAAAGACATTGGTAGAACGAGGGGAGAGCGAAGAATACACAATGAGCGTATATAATTCACATGCCGACAGCCACAGGCGGCATTTCATTTTGCGATTCGCCCTGAACGCATATGAAGATAGGTATCAGAGTAAGGGTCCCGCTAAACTAACAACACTGTATAGGAAAATTGATGTTGGAGATGGGACTGAACGTGAGGCGACGGAGCTCTTCATGCAAATGCTTGAGGTCTTCCGCCGCCTCGCGGAACAGAAACCAGAAGCCAAGATTACGGTCCCTGAAACAACCTCGGCAGAAGTAGCCAATACTATGATGCCTATCAGAGAAGCGGCTCCTTACTGGATCCCGCCACGGGGCCAGGGAACGAGCGATGATATTAATAATGAAAATGCAAAGGGGAGGGTTGTGTACAATTGGGTTTACCAACCATGGGACCGACAAGACATCCTAACCTTTAAGCAAACCCTGCCCGACTTAAGAAAGAACCCGACGGCATTTTATACCGAATTAGGCACAGCCTTGGGTTCGACAATAATGACTTTAGCAGATATTGACTTGTTCTTTGGGTTATGCCTGCCAGCTGATGTGTGGAAGCAAATCCGGAAGGTTGACCACACGGATCTGTTTGGACATACCTGGGACCAACTCGGTAAACTAGATAGACAGCGAGAGCCGGGGAGTAAACCAGTGAAGGACATACTGGAACTCCCAGACAAACTGGTCCAGAAGTTAAAAACCCTGGTCCCGGAAAGAAAAGTAGACTGGTCGATAGTCACGGCCTGTCGACAAAAACCCCAGGAAGATGTGTCAGAATACTTCTCCCGATTTGAGACAGTGTTCTCCGACTACAGTGGTCAAGACATGACCACCGCAACCGGACAGCACCTGTTTGTACAAAATTATGTAAAGGGACTAACACAAGAAGTCTCCCAAAAACTGCAGACGAGTGAGAGTAGTTGGGGGGCCTCCAAACCCGCAGCTATCCTTCAGATGGCTCAGTATTACGAGCACCAAAAGAATGAGAATGATAGGGCGTCCGAGAAAAAGAAGAAAGATTTAAAGGAAAGGGTAATGATAGCCCAGATACAGGGTATAGCGCTAGGACGGGAACACCAAAGGGGGAACTACCAATCAACCACCCCCAGAGATCTACCTCCTAAAGATCACACCCCAACATCCCACACTGGACGGAGAGACATTAGCACTGACCAATGCGCCTTCTGCAAAGGGCTCGGCCATTGGAAATTCCAGTGTCCGGTTCTGCTAGAAATGAATAGAACTAGGGATTCCAGGGATGTGGCAGGTAGCCCGAGAAATAGAGTACAAGGACGAGGGAGCACCAACGACACCAGCAATGATAGATCAGGGAGACTGAACACATTTGACCGTCCCCGACAAAACCAATATCAGCTGTCCGAAGGTGAACATGCCCCCGACTTTGCATAGGACTGCCAGGGGCAAGGGAGGGATCCAGTCGAGCTCTGTGTTGACCAGCAAGGCCCTTATGTTACCGCTAAGGTCTTGGGTACAGAGTCTCCATTCTTGGTAGACACTGGAGCGACACGTAGTGTGTTATCAAAACGACTGATTCCAAGGGCACCCTTGTCTGGCTCACACATAACGTCGATAGGTTTCGATGGGACGCCCTCCACTAACCCCCTGTCCATACCTATTACCTTTGACTTAGAAAACAACACTACTGACGCAACATTTCTACTCTCCTCCAACTCCCCTGACGCCATTATGGGTATTGACTTACTGAAACATTTTCGAGCTACCATTAGGTGTTCCCCAGATGGAATACGAGTCATCCTGTACGACAACCCAGACATGCCCAGATCCCGTCCCCCACGACACATGTGCTCCATAACTGACGCTGACCTGTCCCTGCTTGACACCCTGCCTCCGTACCTGTGGGCCAAAAAATGACTCTGATGTGGGGCGAATGATGATTGATCCGATTCACATAACTGTACGACAGGACGCTATGCTCCCGAAACTCCCGCAATATCGGATATCGCCAGAGGGTGAGAAGGCACTGGTAGCGATCATTCAGTCTCTGGTAGATGCAGGAGTGGTTGAAGAGGTGGTTAGCAACGTCTGCAACAGCCCAATCCTACCTATTGTTAAGAAGCAAGGTGAAGGAGATGAGAAAGCGTACCGCTTCATCATCGACTTGCGAGAGATTAACAAAGTGGTTGTACCCCAATATCCTGTGGTCTCTGATATCACCACCATTCTGACCCTCATCCCGTCCACTGCCACCACCTTCTCTGTTATCGACCTTAAAAACGCGTTTTTCTCTATCCCCATTCATCCAGACAGCCGTTATCTCTTCGGCTTCACCTTAAAATCCCGCTCGTACCGATTCTGTAGAGCTCCCCAGGGGTACACTGAAAGTCCCAGCATTTACAGCCAGGCCCTCAAAAGACAGCTGGATGCCTTCCAGCTACCAGAGGGAGTGGTGTTGATCCAATATGTCGATGATATCCTTTTGGCGGCCGACACCACCCCACTTGCAACGACAGCCACCGTTCAACTCCTACACTTTCTTGCAGAAAATGGCCATAAAGTCTCCAAAAAGAAGTTACAGTTCTGTCAGCCACAGGTAACTTACCTAGGCCATCTTCTGTCCAAAGAAGGGAGGAAACTTACACCCGACCGAATCCAAACCATCCTAGATACCCCCATCCCGAAAACACAAAAGCAGGTCCGCTCTTTGGTTGGCCTAACATCTTTTTGCAGACAGTGGTTGCCTAATTACAGCCTCATTGTGAAACCATTACTTGCCCTACTGACCAAAGATGTCCCCTCCCCGCTTCCTTGGACCACTGAGTGTCAAGCCTCCTTTAAGGAATTACGGGATGCACTCTGTTCAGCGCCTGTCCTAGGAACTCCGGATTACTCCAAACCCTTCTCCCTCTTCACCCACGAAAGGGAGGGATGCGCACTGTCTGTCCTAACTCAATCGATTGGTCCTAAGCAGCGCCCTTGTGCCTACTTCTCCGCCACTCTTGATCCAGTAGCCAGAGCTTTACCTGCCTGCCTTCGAGCAGTAGCCGCCGCTGCTGTCTCTATCCGTCAGAGCGAGGGCATTGTACTTTCCAACTCCCTCACAGTGCTAGTACCCCATGCAGTCGACACCCTCTTGAACCAGACCAAAACCCAGCACCTGACTAGCGCACGACTGACAGGGTACGAGTTGACTCTGCTTGCACCCCACATCACACTAAAGAGATGCACGACTTTGAATCCTGCCACATTGTTACCCCTGCCTGAAAATGACCCCGACATTCCTCCCATCCACGACTGTGTGACCCTCATGGACGAGCAAACTAGGAGTAGGGTCGACCTCCGAGACATTGCTTTTCCTGACCCAGATAGAGAGCTATGGGTAGACGGCTCATGCATCAAACTCCCAGATGGCACCACTTCAGCTGCCTATGCAGTAACGACAGCCCGAACAGTAGTTGAGACAGCCTGCATCACACAACGATCTGCCCAGGCAGCAGAGCTGATAGCCCTCACCCGAGCATGCATCATAGCCGCAGGGACCACCACGAACGTATATACGGACAGCCAGTATGCCTTCGGAGTGGTCCACCATTTTGGGCTCCTGTGGAGGGAGAGGGGATTCCTGACGTCCCACGGCACCCCGATCCTCCACGGAGATTTAGTCTCCGCTCTGATTGAAGCAGTTCTCCTCCCCAAACGATTAGCGGTGATAAAATGTCAGGCACACAAAAGGGTGACAGACTTAGTCGGACAAGGGAATGCGTTGGCCGACATCACTGCACGAACCACAGCTGAGAATAGGACAGTGACACGCATGTACATGACCAGGTCACAAGCGGAAACATGGAGTGACACAAGGATAATGATCAGAGACATACAATCGGCCAGCACCCCTCACGAGCTGACTAAGTGGGCAAGGGTGGGTTTGAAGAATGAGGAGGGCTGTTGGCGAACGAAGGATGCCAGCAAATGGTTGCTGCCCGACTCATATCTGATTCCCATACTGACAATGGCTCACTCCCCCGCACACATAGGATCTGCACCCATGATCGAACTCATTTCCAAAGTTTGGCATAACGACAAAATCCCTGACTCAGCCAGACGTCTAGTTCAGCAGTGCCTTATCTGCCTGCAACACAACCCCGGGAAAGGAACTGTAGTGCCCCGGGGAGGGTTTGGGACCCCCAATCACCCCTTTGAGGTCCTTCAGATGGATTACATCCAACTAGAGAGATGCCAAAGCCTGAAGTATGTACTAGTCATTGTGTGCGCCTTCAGCAAATGGGTAGAAGCCTATCCAACCCGTGACAACACTGCCATGACCACTGCCAAAGTGCTACTGAAGGAATTCTTCCCTCGCTATGGCCTTTGTCGAATTTTATGGAGCGACAATGGCCCCCACTTCATAGCTGAGGTTATCCAACTAATCCTAAAGGGGTTGGGGGTGAAGCAAAGGTTTCATGCGGTCTTCCACCCCCAATCCGCCGGTCTAGTGGAACGCCATAATGCCACACTGAAGCTGAAAATGGCAAAAATAGTGGCCACCACTGGACTTAACTGGCCAGATGCCCTCCCACTGGCCTTGTTATCGATGCGCTCCACTCCCACCAAGCACCATCTGACCCCCTACGAGGTCGTGTTTGGGCGACCGATGAATCTCTGGACTGCTCCCAAACCGACCTCCATTCATGACGTCCCGGACGTCCTACTGTCTGATTATTTGTGCAAGTTAACTAAAACGTTGTCTGTCATTCATCAACAGGTGCAGCAGGCCATCCCCGATGCTTCCAGGGGCCCCGGCCACGACATCCAACCGGGAGATTTCGTATTGATACGAAATTTCCAGCGAACCAAGAGTCTGGAACCTCGGTGGACGGGCCCCTGGCAAGTGCTGATCACCACCCGAACGGCACTCCGAGTGGAGGGGAAGAAGCACTGGCTGCACGCGCATCATTGCCGGAAGGTCTCTGCAAACCTGGCCACGACAGAAAACGTCAGCACCCAAGAAGAGCTCCTGAGCAAAGACCGACCGATATTGGACTGTTATCCCGATACTGAGGCACTCGAACTTGCAAAATTCTCTGATCCCACTGTGCCATCCAGAGAAGGGTATTTCCTGCGTCGAAAGGAGGGAGCTTCGGCTAAGTAGGCCACGGACTAAGTTAAATCTCAGAACGGTGACCTAAACACAATCAAGGGTTGCCGGGAGAGAAGCTAAACGAAGTCTGTGGTTCTGCCCACTACCGAGCCCCTTGAAGGTGATGGAAGCGCCAAATAAGAAGATGATGGAAGCGCCAGATAAGAAGATGATGGAAGCAACGGGAAATACCCAGTATAGAAATCCAAAGACTGACAACCTGCACAAATCAAAGACAATTGCACTCTTCATTGTCTTCCTCTTCTGCCTCCTCCTCATGACCTCCTTCTGGATTCTGGAGGAAAGCACACCGGCTCATGAGGCATTGCTACCTACTGCACAGCCAACACCCCTGAAAGAGCATCACCTAATCTCTCTGTCGCCTCAGCTCCGAGAAAGGCGCAGGGAATTCTGGAACAACTCCTTCGTGCAACTGTTGCACCAACACAACCTTGCTGCAAATGCTACGAACTGCTGGATCTGCGGGTTGCTCCCGCATGCCACTGGACACTCCATCCCCTTCATCCCTTCACCCTTCTCAGTTCACGGCTCTTGCCTCGCCTGGTTGATCCTCATGCAAGAGAGTCACAAGGACAACGCCACCTCCAGCCGGACAGTGTCACACTTCTACTCTGGGTTCTGGCTGAATAAAACAGGAAAGACTCCAGCTGCCCTGTGTCCTGCGCTCGCAGGCACCACCTTCATCAAAGACATTCCAGCCAAAGAACGAGTCGAAGTACAGGTGCTCCACAATCCAGCCAGAACCACCTTCTCTCATCTGCAAAAACAGACTACCGCCACCCTGACTGTGGCTCTGTCCGTAATCAATGTCACTGGCCTTGTGTGCCTAGAAGGCCAGGGAACGCAGCTGGTGGGTTACAGCGCCTGCCGAATCACCAGAACATTGGACTCAGCTGAACCCCCTTCTTTTGTTGCTTCTCCGAATATGTACTTTGTGTGTGGCACCAAGGCTTACACCTGGCTCCCGAGAGGTTGGAAGGGCACCTGTTATATTGCCTTCGTTCTTCCACCCACATATGTAGCCCCTGCCAACCACCACCGGCAGAGGCATGCAGACGACCTTGGACAAGCCGACTCCACCGGAGCACAGTTCCTGGATGCAGCAAAGGGACTTGTTCCTCTGTGGGGCCCAATGGCAAACAGCCGTGCTATCCGACACCTGACCCAGGCAGTAGAAACAACGATCAACATCACGGCTGGTATCCTCGCCAACAACACTGCGGAGCTTCAGGCGGTCCGCCTTGTGACCCTTCAAAATCGACTCGTCCTAGACGTGGTCCTAGCCGACCGAGGAGGAGCATGCCGCATCATCGGATCCAGCTGCTGCACCTACGTGCCAGACAACTCGCCTTCAGTCTACAAAGCCATCGAACACCTCCACAGACTTTCCTCGGAGGTTCACCAAGAGCAGGAAGGATGGTCGCTTGGGAGCTGGTTTTGGGACACTTTGA
This sequence comes from Lissotriton vulgaris, assembly GCF_964263255.1. NCBI lineage: Eukaryota > Metazoa > Chordata > Amphibia > Caudata > Salamandridae > Lissotriton > Lissotriton vulgaris. The sequence goes on along the minus strand of NC_141693.1, from coordinate 317,323,556 downwards.
AAAATTGGGGTTGGAAGTTGTTTTCCTTCGTGCTGATACCTGTTGTAATATTATGTGGGTGTTGCTTAGGTATCCAATGTCTGCCACCATTGTGCGGCCTTGTTTCTAACTGTATGCGCCCACAAACTTTGGACTTCCGAAATGAGCACATGAGCCCCCTCTATGAAGTAGAAATACGTGGCCTTATGGGGATAAATCCAAACTGACAAGTTGGCGAGACATGTTAAAAGGGAGGACTGTGGAATTTTAATTTGCGATCTGAACATCATCTGCGCCAGCTTGTCACCTATGTACTACGTGCACGGCAGCCATTTTAGATATCATGGTCTCCCTGTCCACGATCGATCGCCAGCGCGCCCCTCTGACCCAGCAAGCATCCTCCGCGCACCCTGGCTCCCCCCTCCCTCCTCCTTACGAGCGTGACCCTTCTGCATGACCCTGTCCTTGGGAGTCACGCCAGCGCCTGACCAACACCTCCTCTCCTCCCATGAATGCCCCTCTGTTGATAAACCTCCCCTCTGCACTGGATTGTCCACGCAGCATGAATACCACTCCATTGATGGCCCCTCACCCCGTGTCCGACTGTCCACACAGGTCCGAGGCCATTGCCTAAGCCGGGAGATATCCTTTACTGCCCCTTATTGTATGAGGTCGCTCTCCTTCAAAGGACCCTCTATTGATCCAGGCCTCCCCACCCCCTGTGATATGATCAGGCGCACACATCCTAAGACTCGACGGAACACTCAGCTGCGTGATGACCCCCTCCTCTTATCAGCAGGTTGAGGACCTCTATTGTGAAGGTATATGGGGGTGGGATTAACACGAGGATTACGGGGATGTCTTTTCCTTGCTTTACAAAGTTCTGATTGTAATAAAGGAAGGTCACATGCCATAAACCAGTGTATAAGAGGCCAGGCCTCCGAGAGGCTGTTAGAGCACCTCGAGACGATACCTTGTTGTCTGATCTGATGTGTTCTGCTCCGTCGGAATAAAACTTCTGTTTCCTGCCTTCTGGTCTCCGGCGCCTGCCTCATTGCTTGGTAAAACTTGAATGGTACAAGGGCGGTTAGCGCCGGGCAAATCCTGAGAAAGGTCCTAGCCCTACCTTTTTCAACATGCAACACCCATAGATTTTGATACAGCCCCAGATTTACAAGATCATGTAAACCTGGGAAAGCGCCAAATCCTTACGCCTCCCGAGGTGAGGCGTAATGAGGAGGAAACATTTAATTTTTCCTCGTTTTTTCTCTTTCTATGTGTGCTGCATTCTGGAGCACACATAGAAAGAGGAAAACGCCTCTTAGGATTGTTTTCGCGCTGGAATGTACGTCATCCTGCGCAAAAATAATCTTGGTTACAACACAGGTACCCTTGCACCATGGTGCATTGGCACCAGGCTGCTGAAACAGCACCAGAACTGGGGAGAGGACTGGAACGCACCTTAATACATAAATACGGTGCATTCCTGCCCTATGCCAACTCCCCATGAATGAGGGCCCAATTTTTGTTGGAATAACTTGCAGATACAAATTGTACTATATCATTTATTGCACTAAAGAAGTTTTCTCCACTTCCACATAAATGCCTGGACCAAAACGCACCTTTTAAATATCCATGTCAGGCCCTCACACATTTTGCCATTCTTTTTTCTTTTTATGTTTGGCCCGACTGTGAGTTCAGAGGAGCCCTAGAAAACGTTTCAAGTTCAAGTTCACCAGAAGGACTGGATCCTGAGATTATTCCCACCCTTGTTTTAAACAAAATTAGATGTAACTCTTCATTTTACATTACCGTTTTTCGAAAATCTTGGCTAACTGGCCATTACATTTTACAGACAATTTTGATTAAAAACTCTAGAAGTATAACTAAGATTCTTAGGCTGCTAGCACAACCCCCATGAGCATTATTTCTCTGTAACAGCAACTCATCTATAATAAAAATGGTGCCAAGCTCTCTCTGTGCTGATTGAGCTGCTAAATGTGGTGAGGAACGCTTGGCCCATCTAACTACAAATGCTGCTCCAAGAATACTGCACGGTTCGCTTGTACGGCCAGTCCAGTACTGTGTGTGGCCGTTGATACAAACCGACGGACTCCTGACAGGAAATAGAGACTAGCGGGAAAAAATGATCAGGTAAAGCAATAGATAGTCAAGAATAATACACATCAAGAAGTAGTTCAAGTTCAAGTTCAGGAATTTGTATAGCGCACTACTCACCCAGAGGGTCTCAAGGCGCTTGGCTTGCTTGGCGTGTTTGGCGTGTTTGGCTCAAATTACAACCAAGCCAACACAAACTCACCAAGACTGGTTTTATTCAGAGAAATTGTAACCCTTGATTTTTAAACTGATTTGTTATAGTAGTAGTAGTAGTAGTAGTAGTAGTATAAATCTTTATTCACTTAAAATATAACCATAAATGATACAAATGATCTATAAACACATAAAAACAAGTTAAAACAAATATCCCATGAAATTTCCATAAACACACAGTAAATTATCCAGCTCCCAAATCCACTGGTATATCTTTAATTACAAAACAACTTACAACATAAAAAAGGGGTCTCGAACAATACGAAAACAAATGTCCAATGTAGCTTCAATAGACCCATAATAGATTATCCTTCCATCGGAATACACTAAAATAGCATTCACTAGAATACATGATTATACCATAAAAAGGATTTAAACATTTCAGATGGCTTAAAAGGCATCCAGTCACACCTATTAGACAGAGCCGGGGATAAAATTAAGACCACACCTCCTGTAACTTAATAACGCAGCTCAAAAAGCTAGCTACACATACACACGTGTGAACACCCTTGAGCGTCATAAGATGTATCATTGTCGGTCTCACTTTTACAACGTTTACATTTTAATAAGGGGTATTAAAAAACGTTTCATGGGCCAGGAAAAAGGGGAACAAAACAATACAAAATGTTCAATAGTTTGAACAGACGAGTTATCACACTCGCAGGGGCTATTCATGTGAACCTTCAATAGACCAGCCCTTAGGGAAACTAATCAGTTGTACAAAAAAATGAAGCTTAAACCTTGTTAACTAATCAGTTGTACAAATATATTAAGCTTAAACCTTGTTAACAACAACTAATGATAGACATTAGTCATCCAAGTCAAAGAAGATTCGGTAGAAGGGAATGTTTTTACAAAGCAAGAAGCTTGGGGAAGAGATTTCTGTAATTCAATTCACTCCCTCAGAGCAGCAGCACGAGTGAGGGAGGTGCATTTAACCCAGTCATAGTCTGCTTTGGAAATTGATCCAGTGAAAAAAATAAGACCGGACGGTCAATGATGGTAACCTCTGTCTTTATATAACCAAGCCAAGCAATTGCTTTTATATTGTCCAGTGATAGATAATCCCTAAAGATCATTCTAGTCAAGGATGGCTCACTTTTGTACCACACTCACATCCATTGTAACAGGGGTCTCAAATCGATGGTATCTGAAATATATTTGAGACCCAGCTCTTCATGGACAACAGAAGTTGAGGTACCATAGTGGACCGCCAACTAACGTCTGGCAAATCAGTTCTCCTCAACCTGAATCATGTGAGAATCCTTATACCCCAGATATCACTGCCATCTGTTGCAGCTGAAAAACATTGTGTACCATAAATTTGAAGGAGGGACTTAATCAGTTTCCTGCCCATCCTGACAGCAAAATCCAATACTAATCCCCATGTGCGAGTAAACTATCTATTTGATGTAACAAGGAGACCCAAGGCATTCCTATTGACAAACAAACTACCCATATAGTTAAAACTGGGTACTTGTACAATATTACATTTGTTATACTAAAAAGCTTTCTCTTTGGTAGGCTTAGCCCCCACAACCATTGCAAACGATTTTGTATGGTTTATGGAGAGATCTATAAAATCAGAAAAGGTGTCTAGTAGAGTTTGCATCCCCATAGCAGTCCTCAACATGAGGACAGCATCATCTGCAAAAAGTAGAACAGGTATCGCATGCTGACCTATGTGTGAACATCACATTTCTTCTAAATTAACACCACCTACAGGTGATTAATGTGGATCATAAACATGAAAGGGACCAAGATGGATCCCTGTCTGATACCACAGGTTATTTGGAAAGACTTTGAGCAACAACCATTGAGTCCAAACCTAATAGACGTTAACAAGTCCCTATGTAAATCCCCCAAAAAGGACACCAATGTTGGATCTACCCCTAGTGACAACATCATAGCCCATGACTTAGAACGGTTTACTCGAACAAATGCTGAGGTAAGATCCATGCAACTTAAAAATAGGGTGCCCTTTTTGGCCACAATATACTTTTGAGCTATTTAATATAGGTTCTGGCACTGGCTGATGGTGCCATGGACAGGCCTGAACCCATATTGTAAGTCAGATATGATACTGTTATCTTTAGCCCATAAGCATAGTCTTTCCAGGATCACCTGACCCAAAACCTTGACAGCTCTGTTAATCAAGGAAATGGGCATTTAACATCTCGGGTCAGCTCGGTCACCCTTTTTACAAACAGGGACAATCTTAGGCTGTGACCACGAACTTGGCGAGCCGAGTATCGCCGCAGTATTTAGTACCTGAGATAACAAGGGTGCCCAAATAAGGGGCTCAGACCTAAAGCAGCCGTATTTAGTCTTACAATAGACCCTGCTACCTCAGCAACGGAGAAAGAGAGGTTTGGCTTCAGTTCGCGTCTCAGGGCATGATTAAGATGTTCTGGTGACCTATTTGAATTTTCTAGCACTCAAGATTATCATTGGGATATTTTGACATTTTAAAACTTGCAACTTAAAATTGTGTTATTTTAATTCTGCGGCGTGCTTATAATACTGTTGCATTCTAGTGCTGTGTTTACACAGCTTCTTGCTTTGTTCTTATTCCTGCCGTGGCCCCGTTCCACCACGGGTTTTCCCGCTTGTGCGGAGGGCACGCCGGCAGAGATTGGGTCCCTGCTCCCATTGGCTGCTCTCAGTCAGGTGGGACGCGAGATACGTGACCTGACGTATTTAAATAAGATGTCCCTATTCGCGCATAGCGAATGCGCACAGCGAATTTTCGTGGAAGTTTCGCGAAAGTCAAGCCCGTCTGCGCCCGTCCGCGCTGAGGACGGGCTGCAGGACGGGCTGTGCAGAGAGAAGACATCATTGGGCAGCCAGGTAACATGGTCGTATGCCTATACGGATATAGTTGCTCTTAAGTCCCCTTCCCTTCCCTGTCACCATACCCTGCCCCCTGAAGCTTTTCTTCGCTCTCCGGTATGCTGTTGCTACACCCGTAACAACGAGTCCTGTTCCCCTCTTCCCCCTATAATGCAGCCATCGGCTAATACCCCTTCTATGCCAACCTACAGTTCGGAAAGGGGCTTTCTTATCCATGCCAGGTCACTGATTAAAAACAACATTGCATTTCATGAGTTTGTTACTGACAGAAGCCCTTCATGGGTTTTCATTACCGAAACTTGGGCGTCTGATCTGTCTGGTCCCGAGCTCTTGTATGCTATCCCTGAGGGCTATGCATTACACAGACTGGACAGACTAAGACGCAGGGGTGGTGGGCTGGCAATCCTGTTTAAAGTCTCATCCGTTTGTCGCATTAAAACTCTCTCTGCGCCTTCAGGCCTCTTCCAGGCTATTCACTTTGCTATTTCTTCCTCTCCGTCAGTGTCCTTCACTGGTCTCCTCACTTACAGACCCCCTGGCCCCAGATCCTGCTTTAGCCTTTAGCCTTAATCTATTTAAAATCTTGGAACCCTACTTTGGCAAACCCCACCTTACGATTCTGGGAGATCTAAATTTTCATCTAGATGAACTTTGCTCTAAGGACACTCTTTCCTTGGTGGACCCCCTGGCCGCATGTGGCCTTCATCAGCTGGTTAATAGCCCTACCCATCTGGCTGGCCACATCCTTGATGGGGTGTTCTCCAATGACCCCAGACTATCTGTAGGCCCCCCTATTCCCCTGGTCTAGTCAGACCATCTGGCGGTTCCCTTAGAACTTAAAACCCTTCCCTCTTCTTTACCTCAACATGGTTCTACTAATAAAATACTTAAGCGGAACTATAAGGGTATCACCAATGACTCTCTTGCCCCCCTTATAGCGCAGACTCCTATCTCCCCTTTGAAGGATGCTAGTGATGCTGCTCTGGATCTTGCTAATTCTATCTCCAGAGCGGTAGATCTGTTAGCTCCTGCCTCTCTGTGCTATTCAGCTAGGCGGAAACCTTCTGCCCCCTGGTTCACGGAGCATCTTAGACTGCTGAGGCAGGGATGTAGAAGGCAGGAGAGGCAATGGCGAAAAACCTGGAACCCCATAGATAGAGAAACACACAAGCTTTTACTTGGAGAATATAAGACTAAGGTCATCAAAGAAAAGCTCTCCAGGCTCACATCGTCCCTCACGTCCTCTAGGGAATTATTTAAGATTGTGGATTCCCTGTGTTCTCTACAAACTCCTGATCCCATCATAGGTTCCCAAGAGCTGTGCGCCAAGATCGCACAGTTCTTTCATGCTAAGATCGCCGATATCTCTCTCACTCTGGAAGCACAGAGAGATCTAATGTGCTCCCGTCCTCCCCTGCCTCAACTTGTCTTAGAGTCTTGGCCTAAAGATCCCTCTAAGACTCTGACCAACTTCCCGCTCCTTACTCTTGACCAACTAGACTCTCTGTTAAACAGGACAATATCAGGTTCACCAATGGACCCCTGCCCTCTGAAGGTTCTGAAAGATTGCAGGGAAATCCTGCTGCCCCCTCTTCTTGAGGTAATAAACCAGGCTATGACTCAGGACCTTTTCCCTGCATCCTGGAAATGGGCCATAGTCAAGCCATTACTTAAAAAGCCCACTCTGGATCCGGACACCCTTAAAAATTTCCGGCCGATTTCTTTACTGCCTGCTCCAGCTAAAATGTTGGAATCGCACCTCAATCAGCATCTGACTGCTTTCCTTGAAGCCTCTGGGTTCCTGGACCAGTCTCAACATGGCTTTTGAAAATTCCACAGCACTGAGTTGGCGCTCACAGTAGTGACAGACAATATAAGATCAAGGGTCGATCGAGGCCAGACCACTCTTTTGGTCCTCCTCAACCTGACCGCTGCCTTTGATACCCTATCTCCCTCGACTTTAACTGCTCGTCTGAGGGAGATAGGGGTGGAGGGCCCAGCATTGAGCCTTTTGTCCTCTTTCCTTGACCAGAGAGAGCAGAGGGTCAAGCTAGGAGATTTCCTCTCCCCTGCTAAGCCTGTGCAATGTGGGGTCCCACAGGGGTCGGCCTTGAGTCTGACCCTCTTTAATATGTATGTGGCCCCACTTGCTAGGCTAGTAAGAGCTCAGGGGATGGAGGTGGTGTCATACGCCGATGACACCCAGATCATGGTGTCCCTCTCCCACTCGGTGAGTACCTCCGCGATCAGCTTCAGGAACTGCATGCAGGCTATCTCCGATTGGATGATTTCAAACGCTCTGAAGTTGAACGGAGAGAAAACCGAGGTCTTGATCTTCGGTAAAGATCAAAACATATGGTCCAATGAATGGTGGCCTCCTTCTCTCGGAGCCTGTCCCGTGCCGTCAAATTCCGCTCGGAATCTTGGCGTGATTTTCGACACTTCATTGGACATGACACAACAGGTCAATAGAACTGTTTCTACCTGTTGGGGAGTTATTAAGGTTCTTAGAAAAATCGTCCACTATCTCTCCCCTCAAGCCCGTAAACAGACCGTGGTTGCCTTAGTTACATCACAGCTGTATTATTGTAACACCCTATATGCAGACATCAAAAAAGGCCTCATCCAACGCCTCCAGACTATCCAGAACGCAGCTGCCAGATTTGTTCTGGACGTTCCTAGCACCGCCTCTGCTACTCTTGCTAGGAAGAGTCTTCACTGGCTTCCGATCCAGTCCAGAGTCTCCTTCAAAATCCTTTGCCTAGTTTTCAGTGCCCTATCCGGCGGCAGCTCTGAAGCCATAAGCTCCCTTCTGAGTCCCTATACCCCTAGTAGAAACCTCTGCTCTGCTAATAAGAACCTTCTCTCCGTCCCTCGGACAAACAAAGTCAGATGGGGCGGAAGAGCCTTTTCATCAGTGGCCCCTAAACTGTGGAACGCCCTCCCCTCTGAGATCAAAACCCAACCTACCATGGTTCTTTTTAAGAAAGCTCTAAAGACGTGGTGTTTCACTAAGGCCTACCAGTAATCATGCTCTTTGACCTTACATTTTATTTGGCTAGGCGCCTTGACGCCCTTTGGGGCTAAGTTGCGCTATATAAATCTGGCTTCATTCATTCATTCATTCAGTGTAATAGACGGGTGGAAAGTCTGGCCCCTAATCCAATGAATATATATGAGAGAAATGGTCAAAACATTTTCCTTCTTCAATCACAGTAATCAAAGAGGGCCCATCCTCTAACCCTAGAAATGGTCTGTTGACAACCCAAAAGGCAGCACTGTTGTGAATATCACACACATTTAACAATTGATTCCAAGCCTCATACTTTAGAGATTATTTCCTTAATTGGCTTCTTATAATGGCTACGTAGGGAACTCATCTCTGCACCATCCATATAAATACGTTAAAGGACCGTCTTTAAATTAAGTTGGGCTTTGGAGCATGTTTGATCAAACCACTGTTCTGCCCTGATGCCAGTACAGTCTCTACTAGGGACCGTACAGGCATCCCTCACGGCTGCACGAAGACATCCTTGGGATCAGAGTCAGGACTAAAGCAGCATTCTGGGAGGACTAAGACCAGCCCTGAAATTTTTTGACGCCTCGACCAGGCAGCTGGTGCTGCAGGCGACTGTGGTCTCTCGGCTTGACTACGCCAGTTCCCTCTTGGTAGGGGTGAACCAGGCCGAAATTGCACGTTTGCAACGTGTCCAGAACGCGACAGCCAGAGCTGTGGTGGGTCTGCCCAGGTTCTGTTCCACTGTCAACACTTTGCGTTCCCTCCACTGGCTTCCAGTCAAGCAGAGGATTCAATGTAAAGTGCTCTGTTTGTCCTACAAAATTCTTAAGGGCTCTTCTGCCCCGATTCTTATGAATCTTTTGACGCCGTATGTCCCTGCTCGCTCTTTGAGATCTTTAGGTCAGGATCTTGCAGTGGTCCCTCGGTTTAAGCTTAGCCGAGCTGGAGGCCGCTCATTTCGAGTTTGGGCTGCGGCCCTGTGGAATTCTCTTCCTTTAAAGATACGTGCGCTTGATAATCTCTTTTTATTCCGTAGGGCCATCAAGACTTTTTTATTTCCTTGAGCCTGTTTGTTTCCTAGTCTGTTGCCTCCCTTGGCGTGTTGTGTTAGCTACCTTGTCTTGCGCCAGGACGCTCCTTCGCTGGAGCAGCTGTGCGCATTATAAATTTTCACAACATAACATAACATAACATAACATTCCATCTCACTACTCTACTGACAAAGAAAAGTACTCAAAAAATGTCTGGGATTACATTTGGCCATTTCATCTCTCTACCCTGACCAGTAGTTGTGAGATATAAAGAGGCAGGTGCTGTTAATGGCCGCTTCTGTTATAGAAATCTTAAAGAGAAGGGCAATGGATTATGGACACTCCAACCAGACTCTAATACCCTATGCTCAACTCCGTCCATCATCCCCTTTGGTATCTCCTTGTTTGCCCTAAATTGGCAGGGTATGTTCAGACGTGGGTCCTTTGCTGACTTTGCCACTGGATTCAAGGCAGCCTGGCTGATGAGGGTTATGAACCCGAAACCAGTCCCAGGATGCTTGTTTCTGGTCCAGGGAAGACATGGCTTGGCAGTTCGGGCTGGGCTGTTCCCATGAGGCACAGGGTCAGACTGATTTGCATATGGCCATGTCTGAACTGGGGTGGTGGAGTGAGCTAAAGAATGATGATGGGTCAAACCCAGATCAGTTGACATGGGGTGATTGTTTGATTTGTTCAAACGCTCCATTCATCATCCCCTTTGGTATCGCTTTATCACAAATAAAACAGGGATGAAGAAATTAAAAATGCACTCCACAATAGTTTCATACCCCCTGTGAACATAGGTGGGGAGGTAGGTATGAACAGATTCAAGGATTCCAATACAAAATGTGCCTGTTCCCCTTAAGGTTGTTTCCAAAATGAGCACTAAGAAAATTCTCCTCCAGGGATACATCCTGCAAAAAACTGGCAAACTTTTCTGCCTGGATGAAAATTAAAATCGCCCATAATTACTGTTGGAATAAAAGAAAAGGAGCTTAAACCAAGGTCGAGGGAGCATGTCTTCTGATTCTTGATGGCTACGCCCATAGAGATAATAACCTCACAACATGCTAAATGCCCTTTTGGATTGTACATAAACAGGGAGCATTTGTACCTGACCGGTCATTTTGGATCATTAACCTTCTCCTCAAGCGCAGTTGTATTCCAAGAGAAGAAACTAAGCCTCCGCATCGACTTTAAGGGGGAAACCCCTACTTTCATTGGTGAGGCATTTGCCTCAGGATCGCTAGGAAGGGGTAGTCATTCCACTTCTTCAAGTGTGTTAAATGCTTCAAATCTTTTCTGTAGAGGATGAGAGATAGGTTTTGCAGTGGCAAACCAATACGAACTTCATGATGACTTTGGCCCCTCAAGGAAGGAATAGACCATGGTGTGCTTATATTGTAAACAAAGGATGGCCTACAGAAAAAAAACAAGTGGCAGTATGTCAATGCTCTCAGTTGGTTTAACTTTGCTTTTGCATAAGGCAAGAATTCTACCTAAAACTCGGCTGTTGCTGAAGTTGATCACTTTACAGTCAGCTGGTGAATTTTTCGGTATGTAACTGTTACCACGCATCTTTTACCATGCATACCATTACCAAACACACTTTTACAACGCAGGTCATTTTACAACGAATACCTTTACAACGCATTACACTACAATGCACATACTATTACAACGCATACCATTACAACGTAAGTATAAGTAGAGGTAAGTTTATCTTTTTTTTTAAAACATTTATTAGGGGTATTGGGTTATGGGGTACATGGGGTCTTTTTAGGTTTCAGGGTTGGGATTGGGTTTTGGGGTACAGGGGTATTTTTAGGTTTCTGGGTTGGGATTGGGTTTTGGGGTACAGGGGTATTTTTAGGTTTCTGGGTTGGGATTGGGTTTTGGGGTACAGGGGTATTTTTAGGTTTCAGGTTTGGGATTGGGTTTTGGGGTACAGGGGTATTTTTAGGTTTTAGGGTTGGGTTTGGGTTTTGGGGTACATGGGTATTTTTAACATATATATTTACAAATAATAAAATTCAAATTAATATTATTAATTAAATTATTTAATAATAAAATAATAAATAATTAAATAAAATATATTAAAAATTATTATTTACATTATATATTAATATTATATACTTACCTATACTTACGTTGTAATGGTATGCGTTGTAATAGTATCTGCGTTGTAGTGTAATGCGTTGTAAAGGTATTTGTTGTAAAATGACCTGCGTTGTAAAAAATGCGTGGTAATGGTATGCGTGCTAAAAGTATGCGTGCTATTATCATATATCTGAATTTTTCAGGACCCACGCACCCTATTTTGTGGGCCATATTAATTTGATCATCTATAGCCCTCCCTTTGTAGTCAACCAGTGTGTCAATTTATTTCTCAGCGGTTCAAAATTTCGTTCACATTTACCTTAACAGGGGGTATATTTACCAAGACGACCCCATAAGGTATACAGCCAGGGCGATGGTCCATTTGATCGGTATTGGTCAGATGTTCACTCGCTGACCTCCTAGAGGCGGACACAAGGCGACCTCTACTGGCTGCTTTCAGGGCTGGGCTAGAAGATGCTTCAACATTAATGATTCTCTGGGCGCTGGTACCAGGATCAGATTTCTCTACACCCACCGCCCCAGGCCTATAATATTATGGTCAATACTATCTCTGATCAGAGAAGGGGTCTGGGTAATAGCCAATTACCCTGGGATAAATTATCCTGACGAGTAGTCTGGTGTATTTCAAATGGTAAAAATATGATGCAAATACATTTTTTTCAGATTAACCATTATTAAAATCTTATACATTTGGCACCTTCATATTTAAGGCAGAAATAGCATCCTTGACAGTATTAAGCTCAGTTAGTTTTACAAACTAAACACAGTTGCTTTAATTGCACCTAAACATGATGGGGCCGATTTACAATAACTGGCGCATCCCCAGGAATGTGCCAGTTATTGTGCGCCGCAGCTCCGCCACCCATGGTGCGCCGCATTTACAATGCGGCACGCCATGGGGCAAAAATGGCACAGATGCGTGACGCATCTGTGCCGTAAAGGTGACGGATTGCTGGAGTTGCGTCGCAAGCGCGACGCACCTCCAGCAAGGCTCGGAGGTGCCCTATCTGTCCAATGCTGCGTCAAGCCTTACGCCTGCTTCAAGCAGGCGCAGGGTTTTGACGCAGCATTGGCCTAAAAGTGACTGAGTGAAATCTTGTAGATTTCACTCAGCCACTTTTGCGAGGCGCACCTGCCCCGGAACGCTCACCCTGCGCCGGAACGCCCACATGTGGCGCAAGGCTTTACAACGTGACGCATTTGCCTAGATGTGTCACGTTGTAAATAGGTCGCAGGGATGCGCCACGTTTACGCCGCCATTGCGTGACGGATATGTGGCGCAAGTCCAACATAAATCTGCCCCGATATATCTAGTGCCGATTTATGGGTGGTAAGCCGTTCTTTACCGCTGTGCCGATCAGTAGGTAACATTAAACACTCAGCGGGAATTGCAGCGGTCAGCGCAATGGGTTGAGCGATCATTCTAAGATCCAGGTACGACTTCTCAATGACAGAAGCTAGCTGATGTGTCTGTGCATTTCGCAGGGCAGCGGAACTGTATCAGCAATAAAGTAATAGCACTAGGGCAAACATCATTCAACTTATAAAATTGAGTTATCTTTGTTTTGGAGATCTTCGTAGCCTGCACTTCATGCGAATGGCTCCCTCTGCTTAGGATGCTCTCCAATTCCAGTATCACGTTGTGAATGTCCTGTAAGGAACAATTATTAGCTGCACGTCTTTGACTCCTTCCCAACATCCAAGAAACCATCAGTGGCCTTCCTCTTGCCCATAGTAGAAAAATCAAGATCCAAGGCACCAAAAACCAGGGATGAAAGTTATCACAACAGACAAGCCAGCATGTGCAGAAAAGGACTCTAAATGGCTCACTATATGCCACCTGGATATTAAGGAGCAGTCTTACCAAATATGAACACACAGCAACAAACCACAGAGCCAAGAGGGGGTGGCCCTTACTCTTCCTGGCACTGACGGGCCTAGTATGAGCCCAGTCTTTGCCTACACGGTTACGGTAAATGGGGAAAGGTTAAATGCGCCAGGTGCAGGAGCTGTAAGGGCCTCTTCCGATGAGTGCCCAAGAATCCTGAAACTGGTAGTACCCTGCTGCCTCCACAAATGTGTCCAGTGCAGCAGGTAGGTTGAATGCACTTTATAGCCAAAGGAGCTGTAAGAGCATTCTCCTGTGAGGGACCGAGAATGAGCACCTGAGAATCCTGGGACTGAGAGTCCCCTGCTGCCTCCACAAACTTGTCCAGCACAGCGTTTAGGTTGAATATGCTTTATAGTGCCAGGTCAGGAGCTGTAAGGGCCTCCTCCTATGAGCTCCCAAGAATCCTGGGACTGATAGTCCCCTGCCGCCTCTGCAAATGTGTTGCACACAATAGGTAGGTTGAATGCACTTTACAGCCACAGGAGCTGTAAGGGCCTTCTCCTACGAGGCCCAGAAAATCATGGGACTGGTAGTCTCCTCGTGCTGCTGCAAAAGTATCCCACCCAGGGTACTCAGAAAGAATGTCGAGTTGGAAATGTCGACTTACACAAATATCGAGTTAGAAATATTGTGACACAGAAATATTGACACCAACAATATCGTGGTCTATGTGATGTATGCTTTTTTGCATAAGTATTGTTTATGTTTTTTAATATATGTGTTACATTTTTAGTAGTTGTCAATTTTATTTTAAGTACATTTTGCATTTTTTAGTTCTGTAGCGGGTTGTGGGTTTATAGGGGAATAGGGTGGGAAGTAATTTAATTATAATAAATTAATGATTATTTTTTTATTAATATTTATTTAATTGAGATATGATGGTTTTAGTTGTGGGAAGTTTTTTACTGGTAAATAATTATTAATTGGTTGCTTATTAATATTAATTAATTAATTCATAATTCATTATGGTAATTGTGTAATTTCTTTAGGTGTGGGTTGTAGGGTTTATAGGGGTAATGGGTGGGAAGTATTTTTTTTGTTGATTAATAATTAGTTGTTAATTAATATTAATTAATTGATCATTAATTATGGTAATTGTGTAAAAAATAGGTGCGTGTTGTGGGGTTTATAGGAGTATAAGGTGGGAAGTAATTTATTTTTTGATTAATTAATAATCAGGTGTTAATTTATATAAATTAATTAATTGAAAATTAAATATGGAAAATGTGTAATACATTTTAGGTGTGGGTTGTGGGGTTTATGGGGATAAAGGTGGGAAGTAATTTATGTTTAAATAATTAATAATTAGTTGATCATATATATTAACTAATTAATTAATTAATATTTAAATAGGATAATTGTTAAACAAATTGTGTGTGGGTTTTACTTTTATAGGGGTAAATGGTGGGGAGTAAATTAATTTTACTTACTTTATAATTAGTTGTTAAATACTATTAGTTTTGTTAATAAGTTTTGTTTGTGTAATTAGTTTTTTTTGCAATTTAATTTTAGCTGTTGGTTGAGGGGATTATAGGGGAAAAGTGTGGGAAGTTTATTAATTTTTATGAGTTTTAATTTTCTTTTTAAATAATAATATTTCTTTAATTGGTAATCAATTATGTTAAACATGGAAGTACATGTTTTTAGATTTAGATGTGGGATGTTTATTGTGGTGTGTTATAGGGTAGGAAATATAAAAAAGTAAATTTAAGTAATAATGTTTTTGTTTCTATAAAAATTCTAATTAAAATATTTATTGGTTTGAAAATTATTTTTTATTTTATTTAATAATTTTTAGTTGTTAATATTTTGTTTGTTTTTAATTTTGAACTGACTGTAGTGACAATATTTATTTTTAACCCTCCGCAAGTCAACCCTTTTCCTACTGTTGCACTCATTGGAGTGGGAATAGTAATTTTTACCTCTTCGCTATCCAACACTTTCCCTACTGTCACAATTATTGGAGTGGGAATAGTAAATTTAATCTCTCCTCAATCCAGCAATTTCCCTACTGTTGCACTCAGTAAAGTGGGTATAGTAATTTCACCCGTCCGCTATCTAACACTTTCCCTACGTTGCACTGACTGGAGTGGGAATAGTACATTTTACCCCTTTGCTATCCAACACTTTCCCTAATGTTGCCCTCACTGGACTGGCTGCAGCCCCCACTGCACTGTTAAATAGCCATGTCGTGCATTTACGTGCACAACGTGGCAGGCACCCACGGTACGGGCCACCTTGTGCATGGAAATGTAGGGGTTGTAGTGCACAACAACCTCCCCCCAACACAAGGGGTGCCCGCTACGGGCCCCTGAATCCATTTCCACCTGTCTTTTTGTGGCGGGATGACCGCCACGTAAAGACGGGCAGAAACGGATGTCGTAATCCCTACAGCAGTGCCTGCAAGGAACGGCCGCAAGGTTGCCCTATGTTTTGGTTCTGGAGCTTGCAGTGTATGCGGCTGGTTTGCTAGACATAATAAGGGCCATTGAATAAAATGGTTGAGGGAGAGTACAGCTATTTTATCAAGTTTCGGCATGAACACACTGTGGATGGACACAATAAATTCTACTTTTCCCCCAAAAAAGATTTTGAAAGCCAAGTATTGGGAAATGGTCCAGAATAATACACTGAGAAGTTGTGTGTCCTTCTCTCTAACAGGGTTATTCCTGGACTGTAAACCTACTCCCAGGCTGGAACAATACTGGGATATTATTACAAAGCTCCAGGAGCGAAACTTATATTTCCAGTTTAGTATGGGTGCACTGCCATTAAGAGTCCTTACTTTTAGATGGCCCAAACTTAGTGACGACTTGTGTCCTGTATGCCAGCAAAGTAAAGAAACAATGGCCCATTTACTGTTTGTCTGTACTGGATACAATGCCCCATGCCGTGTCTGGCTGACACCAATTTGCAAACTCTTAGGAACAAGAAGGTAAAGCGAAGTTCAGAGAATCCTAAGATCTAACACAACTTTGGTGATTGTCATAGCAATGGCAAAATACCTGGGGTGAGCGTGGGCAATAAGATCATGTTTCCTCGATTAAGCGTCAGACCAAAAGAGATAGTGATCAGCTGTAGTGGATATTATGCGGAATCAATTGCCTTTCCCAAATCAACTATGCCTTGTAATTTTGTAGCTTGCATTATTTTATAATAACAAAGTATGTTACTATATAATTTTTACTGTATTTTTACATTGTATATAGTATTTTTATGACAATCCAATTTACCCATCCATTTTGGCGTGTATCATATTTTATCTGATGTCTTATGGAATTGTTTTAGATGCATTTTGTATGTGCTTTTATAACTTAATACGTAGAATAAAGCTTTTTTGTATTGGATTGGTACCGTAAGGCAGGCAGAAAAGGACCACCTTGCGGAACCGTGGTGGGCGGTCTTTGCGACCGCTACGCTTCCCTAACGATTCCCCATGCCATTGTAATATGGCGGGGCGAAAATTGCTGAGAGATGGTGGAGGGCCCGCCACCACATGGCTGGCAGTGGCGGTCTCTCCGCCATCGTAATCGGCCCCTATATTTTTTCATAAATATTTTTTTCTTTATATATTTTTACATCAATATTCTGTCAGTGAACCCCCACCCAGTGGGGAGGTTGAATGTCCTTGATAGCGCCAGGTGCAGGAGCTGTAAAGGCCTCCTCCTGTGAGTCCAAGAGAATCCTGGGACCAGGAGGCCACCTCTGCAAACGTGCCCTTGATTTGTAAATTGCCACTATGGTTAGAGTAGAAGCACAGCTGAATTAACACCTGATATGAGTAAAATAAAAAATGGCTTTGTGACAAAGCATTGAATGTCTGAGGAAAAATTAAAAATCTGAGTAATGATGTGAAAGGGATAGACAACAAAGAGAGTTTGGCGTCTTACTTAATTGTTCTATTTTCAATATATATTCAACATGGGCACTCATGTGCTATACTATAGGTTCTTTTGGTTTCTAGATTTACATTTAGATTAGAAAATAAGTTCTATTAAAAGCAATGAATATCATTCTATTTAATTGTACATATATTTTAGCTTAAATTTTAGGTGCAAATATGTTTAAGGAAAGTTGAGCCATGCTGCATTTTGCACCGCTTTACATTGCACGAGTGCTGATTTAAAATATAGCATGTCTGGACTTTAGATTCCAGACTAAGATAATATAAATGCCATTGTAAGGCCATTAAATAGATACCAGTAAATGTACAATAGTGAAAATAGAAATGGAAGAAAAAATAAGTAAACCATTGTACAGAAACAGGCTAGTATGCCTTAAAATAATATTTTATAATGGAGCCATTTAAAGTGAGAAACCAAAAATGTTCAGAAATTCTTCTAGGTATATGGCTCTTACCAGGACTTCAATTCATCAGTAAGACTTGGTCTTGCCTTGACTGGACCTAGCCAGCATGCTGTTGTAGTTTGACAGTCTCAGAAAATTTGCTTTTAAATTTAGAAGAAATTAGGGACCACTTTGCAGCCAACATCCCAAGCAGGGCCTCTGTCCTCGGATCATCTTTTGATGAAGCAACCTGGAGTGAAGCTCCATGTGTGAGATGATGCTGCCAGTAAGCAGATGAAACAAATATGGGGGCATATTATCAAGCCTGGGCGATAAAATTATCACTGCTTTATCGGCAGGAAACTTTGGTGTTCTGTATGGGACAAGGAGGAGCTAAAATGAAACAGGCTTATACTTCAGGGCTGCTTACAATTCGATAATGTATCTCAGATTCTAGTGTATAGAATATTAAACATCTTTCAATGACTTAAGGTGACTAGGACTATTTCTGACCCGAGGGTATTGTGAAAAAACGATCTTGCTTGGGTGAAACAGGCTTTCTCCCGGAGTGTGGCAGCAGAATGGGAGAGCTCTGCCTCACTCAAGCAGTCAGTGCGCAAATATATAATGGTCAAATCTGTTAATGGGATTAAGCCTTACCCCCTTTTGGATATTCCCAACCATAATCATCGCCTTTCGGCATATTTCAGGCTGGATATATTCCATTAGTTAATGTTTCCAAAAGGGATTTGGTTTAAACCATGCAAGCTACCTTCTTCCAGTTGCAATAGAACTTTAGTCTGTGATACTATGCATGTATGGCATACTTGCCTGAAACTCTCCACCTTCCACGACAAATGTTAAAGGCTGGTCCTGATACCTATGGATTCTAGATAGATCAGACTTTTTATCTATAGTTGCAACTTTTAGCTACATCCAAACTGTGCTTTTTTGTTTCTTGACCCTGGCTGGTGTTCTTAATGCAAGTCACTAGCACTGTGATTCCAGGTCCTGGTCTCATCTATTGCCTTGTTTGATATTCTATCAATGGCTATTTCAGTGTTTCTGTTTGTTTTTCTATTTAAATTACTAGTTGTCATATTTTTAACGTATCTACTTTTTATATATGTTTTTCTATTTTGCGTGGTTGATGATCCTATGTGTTGGACTTGGCCCTTTTTGCACGGTTATCCCAAAACTTTTTGCTTTTTCCTCCTATTTTTCCTGGCCTGTTTTTGTTGGCTTTAGGACTCTGACCACTTTACCACTACTAATAAGTGCTAAATTGCATATGCTCTCTGTGTAAATTGTGAACTAAATTGGTTATCCATGATTGGCATATTTGATTTACTGGTAGGCCCATAGTAAAGTGCACTGAGTGTGTCAGGGCCTAGAATTCAAATACTGAGCACTGGTTGTGCCACCCACATGAGTAGCGCTGTAAATGTATCTCAGACCTGCCACTGCAGGGTCTGCGTGCAGTTTTAAACTGCCATCTCGACCTGGCAAGTGCACCCACTTCCCAGGCCCCTAACCTTCCTGTTTCTTACATGTGTAAGACACCCCTCCCGTAGGCCCAAGGTACTTCCCTGGGCAGGTTGCAGTGTATGTGAAAGATAGAACATGTACTGGTGTGCATGACATGCCCTGATAGTGAAATACTGCCAATTTGGTTTTTCACAATTGTAAGGCTATCTGCTACTTAGGATAGCATACTTTGCAACACCTTACAAGCATAACTTCCCTCTGGGACAAGATAGAAGAATAAAGGTTAGGCTCTCTAAACTCAGAATTTAATAACATCTTTTAGTAGAGATGTTTTTTAAATTGTGTGTTTGAAAATGCACTTTTAGAAAGTAGGCGTTGTCTTGCTTCTGCCTGTCTGTGGATTGACTGGTTTTGGAGTGACATGAGCTAGGGATGTGCATTCTCATGGTTTGAACTGGGCTCAGAGACCCTTGCACAAAGAAGAACAAAGACAAAATGCGGTATAAGTAGTGGACCGTAAAACCCAGAACTTTAGATCACTTTTGGACTCAAGGGGAACCTTTGCTAAGGAGAAGAGATGAAGAGCTGTGAGGAGGATGAGTATTGCCCCTTTGTTGTGTGTTGTGGGGGTTGGCCTGCAGTTGCTGCTTCTGCCAAGCAAAGGACAAAGACTGGAACTTTGTGTGAACCTGCTTGAAGAAGAATCTCTAAGGGCCTGTGTGTGCTGGCCTCCTGTTCTGAAGTCTCAGGGACACAAAGACTTCACCCCCAGCTTCACTGAACACTGCTGGGGAGAGTTCTGATCTGTCAGGAAGTGGCTATTCCAGTTTTGGGACTCTGGAGGTTGTTCCTGCTGTTAGGAGCTGGAAAAAACATGAAGAACTGAGAAAATCAATGTGTCGCTCTTCTTGCAGCTATTTTTCATCTCTGTGCGAGAAGAATCTCCACGCACTGCTGTGCTACTGCAGAGACGACCTGTTGATGCTGCAAGAACCGAAACATTGTATGAACGCAGCTGAAGAACCCGACGCAGCGCCGCTTGCCTTATTGATCACCAACTCATCCCGTATTTCCACACATCCCACCTGTGTGGCAATTCTCCCCGATGCATCACCCACAGACCAGAATCGTCTGGCGTCGATGCATCACTTCCCCCTACAGCCCGGATATGACGTACACTTATACCTGCGTGCAGCAGAACTGTTGCATCTTCTACCCAAGGACTCAGGAACTGACGCATCCATTTGTTTTTCATCGTTTCGCTTCTCTGCGGCTGTTTGGCCTTGTGAATTCTGACGCATTTACAGGTACTTTGTATAGAATCAGGCATCCATAATTTTCTATGGACCAAGTTGCTTGAACCCTTTTAAAAGTCATATTCTTATTCGATGCATGTTGGATTTATATCATTTTGGTATTGTTGAGTTTAGATAAAGATACTTTCTTTTTTTAAACTGGTGTGGTGTTCATTTGTGGTGTGGTCACTGTATTACTGTGTCCTTTGCGTACAAATACTTTACACATTGCCTTTGGGATAAGCCAGTTTGCTCGTACCAAGCTACCAAGGGGATCCGCTGGGGTTATCTAAAGTGTGTATCCCCCTTACCCTGACTAGAAGTAAGGGTATCGATTTAGACAAAGGTTCCTACCTCTGCAAACTAGAGACACCATTCCTAACACTATGTTTTTGACTTGTATACATGTAGGATTTTTATCACAAAACTCGAACAAAGTGTTTATTGATTGATTTAAATATGCATCCATAAAGTGAGTACCAATCATCGTTTCATGCTCTTGATTCACTCAAACTGGCTCCGGATAACCGCCCGATCTCACTGATCAACGCCAAGCTGAAAATCTATGCTAAAATACTGGCTGGCAGATTACAGCCGATGATCACTGCACTCAACCAACCCGATTGATGCGGCTTCATGCCGCACCGTAGCATTTGATGTTGCTTACGCAGAGCCGTGCCACACACACCCATCACCTTACGCTTCCAGACTCTGCAGCACTCCTGCTACTTGATTTTAAAAAGGCCTTAGATTCCTCTTTCAGGTTTTCACATGGAGGGGCTTTGGGCCACGCTTCCTCTCCGTTGTTAAAATACTGTACACCCAACCATGAGTGCAGTTGAGAGTCAATGGTGTCCTGTCCCACACATTCTCCATTGGCTGAAACACCCAACAGTGATGCCCCATATCACTACTACTACTCACCTTGGTGGTTGAACCATTGGTGATGTGCAATTCTGGGAATTTCACTTGCATGACAGCTTCGAAGACCTCGTAGCATTGTATGCAGACAACGTCCTTTTCTATATGTGTCACCCAGATGTTTCAGGTGCCCAACTGCTCCAGATACTGCACTTCTATGGTGAAGCATCCGGGCTCCAAACAAACTGGAACAAATTGCTTTTGGCACCCCTTAAAGATGACAATTCAGTGGTTGCCTGGCAGTCCCAGATCCCAATATGGTGCCTCAGCTTCCAGTATCAGGGCGTCCAAATAGCCCTGTAGCCCAGGCTGACTTGGAGTCTCAACTGCCATCCCTTAATGACCCGGGCTGCCCAAGACATGACTAGAGGGGCAAACCTACCCCTCAACATCCTCCATGGCCGGACTGCCCATAGCGGGCACCGGGTATTTTCCCGGTGGGCCGCTACGGTAGGGGCCGGTTTTAGGCCCTGGGGCCTGTTTTTGTTACCAGGAGTCGGTAATATCGGCCCCCTGTAACTAAATCGTCTGAAACCGGCCCTCGCAAACTGCTCGGCTGCACTCCCCCTCACCCCAGGGGGGCCCAGTTGAGCAGTTTGCCAGGGCCGGTTTCTGTTCCCAGTCCGGCCCGACATACTCGGATAGGGAGCTCTTTTTAAAATGATGATCCTACATCAGTTTCTATACACATTGCAATATATACTTGGTTTAAATAACTTGCAGGAAAGATACAAGCATTTCTGTAGCAAAAGAAAACTCCAAGATTGCCTTTCCTAAATGTATACTATCCAAATATGATGGTGGGTTGGGCATTGCTGACCCACGCATCTATTACTGGGCATCCCAGATCCAATTAATAAAGTACTGGAATTTCTGAGCCCATGAAGACCCAGTCTTCCAACTTGAAATGTTCCTGCTTGGACATCAAAACAAAAAAGGGATACTATATAGAAGCCCCTACCTGGATCGTTCCCGGGGGAGATACATGTGCCTCTCCTATGCTGGAAAGCAGCTCTCCGCTGGATCCGGATGGACCGTACGTAGACCCATGCTGGAAACCTCTCTACAGCATGGCACTTGACTTATGCACACGGCTTGACTGGAGGGCTTTATATGCTGAACCTCATTGGCATCTCCAAACTGGGTGATGTATGGGTTGGTTCACAGATGAAACTCTTTACAGAACTGTAGACAGAATTTATGCTTCACAAGTCTCAATTTTATAAATATTTACAGCTGTGCCGTGACCTACCAGTACATTATAGCATTATACTGCACCAAAATATTTTCCATGCTGTCCAAGATCATAGAAAATAACGGTTGACGGCACCCATACATAGCATTACTGGGTATCCTGGATGATGCGGGTGGTAGTAGAGGGAATTATGTGTCTTTGGGTATCGGGCTTACTTTGCCTAACCAATACATTGCAAAACATTGGAAATCTAACAAGGTTCCTTCTCTGGCCAAATGGAGGGCAGCAATGGACTTATTCCCCAAACTGGAGAAATCAATATCTCGGGCAAAGGGCTGCCCACACAAACATGAAACATTTGGGGGAGGTGTTGGTCTCATTATGATATACATGTGTCTTAAAGGTGAAACATGACGCCCTTCTCTTCACCTTAATCATTTTACTGTCATTGCTTGACGGATCTTGTAATGTGTATCTGACATACTTTTCTCACTTTGTGTTGTGTTGTGCAATAAATTCAATACAAATTTGGGTATTAAAAAAACGGATTCACCACAGAGGCCAGATGCGTATTCAGGCTATCCAATTGTATTCATAAAGCAATGTATGGTGAACATCAAACTACCTAGCACATGAACAAATATGTAGTGCGTTACCTGCTCATTTGGAAGCTCAGACACACTCACTCTAATAACCCATAATTCAGAGAAGTCTGAACCATGACGCAAGTCTTCCGTCGCACTATCCTAAAATCTATAACTCTAACCCCCTGACCTTAAGGACAAATCCTATGTTTTACATTTTTGAGAATGAACTGAACGTCCTAGTTTTACAACATTACTTATAAATGTAATCTATATAAATAAAAATGCAACTGTTTGTTTGTTTAAAATCTCAAATCTCCGAAAGTTCTTCACCGATTGCTTTGAAATTTTGACACAAAGTTGCATTCGAATACGCAAGTGTTTTTATATACACAACGTTGGATTTGAATACGCGGGTGTCAAATACGTGCATGTTTTTAATCGAAATAACAAACAGACACATAAAAATGTCAATGTGTGTTTGAGAAAATTCTTAAATCTATGAAAGATCTTCACCAATTGATTTGAAATGTTGACACAACGTTGCATTCAAATACGCAAGTGTTTTTATATACACAACGTTGGATTCGAATACGCGTATGTCGAATACGCGTGTGTCAAATACGTGCATGTTTTTAATCGAAAGCACAAACAGACACATAAAAATGTCAATGTGCATTTGATAAAAATCTTAAAGCAAAGAAAGTTCTGCAACCATTGATTTGAAATTTTGACACAACGTTGAATTAGAATAAGCACGTGTTTATATATACACAACGTTGGATTAAAATACCCCCGTGTCAAATACGAGCTTGTTTTTAATCTAAAGGACGAACAGACCATATCGATTGGGTTGCTGCGCAGCAACTACAATAGACGCATATGGACAATAGTCTACATATATTAGGATGGACAGTTGGTGTCACGGTGGTAGACCGGGAAGTGGGTGGAGGGAGGAGGGAGGAGTTGGTTCACTTTGCAACATTAGCACGTCAGACAGGGAAGTGGGCAGAGGGAGGGGGGAGGAGTTGGTTCACTTGGCAACATTAAGAAAGGACGCATAGAGACAATAGTCGACATATATTAGGATGGACAGTTGGTGTCAGGATGGCAGACTGGGAAGTGGGTGCAGGGAGGGGGGAGGAGTTGGTTCATTTTGCAACATTAGCGCGTGTTTATATATACACAACGTTGGATTCGAATATGCGTGTGTCCAATACGCGTGTGTTTATAATCAAAAGGCCGAACAGACCCTACCGATTTGGTTGCTGCGCAACAAATACAAGGGACGCAAATAGACAATAGTCTACATATATTAGGATTGAAAGTTGGTGTCAGGATGGCAGACCGGGAAGTGGATGGAGGGAGAGGGGAGGAGTTGGTTCACTTTGCAACCCGAACAGACCCTATCGATTTGGTTGCTGCGCAACAAATACAAGGGACGCATATAGACAATAGTCTACATATATTAGGATGGACAAAAACATATTGTATACCCACAAGCATTGTGAAATTAAACATATTAGAAACATGCGCTTACTCTTTTCTTTCTCTTCCATTTAACCAGACTGAGCCACAGCAATGCGTGGCCGGGTGCAGTTAGTTAGGAATAAGATGAATGTAAATGAAGGTCATGAAGGGGCTGACTAAAACCATCTTCTGAACTTACCCTAATGTAGTCACTTGCATGATGTTTACAATATTGGTTTCCTTGAAAATGTATTTTCCACACTGAGTTTCACCAAAACTCATATCTGACATAATGGCTGAACATGCCCTTTATGTTAACTTTTATTTTTCTGCGCTATTATTTAATCCACTTCCCTAACTTTTTCTCGGTCACAACCTGCACCCCTTAAATTTGTATTTAAACATAATTCAATCACTCTCATAAAGTGCTCTGCTATCCAAGTGGTTCTTGTGCATGCTATATGACACAGCAAACAAATAAATAACTAAATCAGAAATTTCCATTCACCCCTTAGCATAGCAATGAGCATAAGCAGACATACCCTCAAGTTTTTGCTCAGAAGCCTGCTAGAGGCACTTTCAAAGGTCAAGGTACTGAATGCCAAGGTTTCATGGTCTTGACTCCCCCTCTTGACGTTTTGATCCACAACCAGACACTCCCTGACTCTTGATCTCACTCTTGCTAGTACTTTTTAATGGCTGATTTCTTCTTTTGTCATTATTTTTCATTTTTCTCTTCCTCCTTCTTTCCCCTTTTTGTATTTTTCTTTCTCTTGCTTCTCTGGATTAATGTTTGTTCAGGAACATTATAATATGTGCAGGTCCCCAAAAATAAGTGCTGGTGGGCCCCTCCTGCAACCACCGGCTCATAATATGCATTGGCTCTTCAATAAATTCAGAAAAACTGAAAAAATCATTCCTTGTAAAAGTACATTTTATAGAAGGGAGTTATGCCACATTCCAAGTTGAACTTTGCATCCCCCTTTTCAATCTCTAAACCTATTTTCAATAAAAGTCGAGCCCACTAACTTGGAAATTATGGGGCATATTACCAACAACTAGCGATAATTTTCGCTATGTTGGTTTAGCGGCGATATTTTTATCGCCGAGCTGCGGCAATTTTTATCGCGTAGGAACCTTGCTATTATCAAGGTTTATCTCCTAAGCGATAAAAATCGGCCGAAATGGATGAATATCGCTGGAAAGTCAGCGATATTCATGCATTACCGAGCTAATGCTCTTAGCCATGTTATCCACCTACCATTGGATAACATGGCTAAGAACTGCTATGGGGCAGGCGTTAGCTTTTGGAGATATTTGCGCTTAGCGCGAATATCTCCAAAAGTTGGTAATAGGAGATAGCGATGTTAGCGACTGTTTCCAGTCGCTAACATCTTGGCACGCCCACTTTGCATGTCATTAGTGATAAATATCACTGACATGCAAAGCGGGGCCCAAGATGGTCGCTATCTCCTACTAGCTGTCGCTAACTGGTGTTAGCGACAGCTAGGTAATAGGGAGATATTTTTATCTCCGCTTTCTTGGCTTTTAAAGCCAAAAAAGCGGAGATAAACCCCCTTGATAATATGCCCCTATATTTTTTCCTGTTTCAGCTTTCTTTAAACATAGGTCTCTCCCTTCTTGACGGTTTTGCGCGGCATGTAAAGAGAAACACTCTTGAAAATTTTGTTGAAGATGTGTTCCTTAAGGTAGAGCTGGCCTCAATTTTCCATTCAAAGATGGAAATGTTGTTACATCTGCAGTAAAAGAGAAATATGTAAATATTCGCTGAAATTAGATAAACTGACCTTTCCCCAGAATGGCAGACCTTCTCACTAGAGACAGAGGGAGAAAATGCGTTAGCATATTTCATCAGTGTGCCCGCCGAGGGAGGTGTGGGCAGGCACATTGAGTAACAAGGGGTTGAAAAAACGCCTGTAGTTTTGCCAACTCGTTGTCTCGGAGGAGGAAACTCTTAGGGAATTTGTAGGAAAGTATTTTAAACTTACAATCACTGGTAGCAATTTGGCAGAGCTTCAATGTCACGCAAGAGTTGAGTTGAACTTTATTTAAATTACAGTTAGACACTAATAGCTTTGTTAAATATTACAGGGAAAGAAGCGAACTAGGCATGCACTATTGGCAGTGTTATTGACATGGTTTCTTTCACCCGCTCACTGTCTCTTATAACAACATGGCACATTCTCAGTTTATTGAGTTTATATCCGTAGAGGATGCTGTTAGATGACTATCACTCCGTAGGTGCCCCTCTGGCATTTCTCATCTGGAAAGAAAATAAAGGATGCAGGTTACAAAAGGCAGGAAAGTTTACTATGACTAGCGACATAATTGAGCTTACTTCTTTTCTTCCTCACTGCTCATGGATAATGTGTGTGTGTAAAAATCAGATCAGAATGCCCTTGTATGTATTTATATATTATTTTTATAGCACACTGTTTATGTTTATGTTTATGTTTATGGATTTCTAGAGCGCATGGCTGCCCTTGAGCGTCCCAGCGCTGATGATGAGAACAGGCGTGGACAACAAGAGGAGAATTAAGGGAACAGCCAGGTTTTTAGGAGTTTACGGAAGGAGGCTAGATTGGGTTGAGCACGAATTTCCAAGGGTAGCAAATTCCAAAGTTTGGAAGCATTATAGGAAAAAAGGCGGCCTCCCGCTCGAGCTCTCTTGATCCTAGGTGTAAGGGCCAGATGGAGATTCGTAGACCGAAGGGTTCTGTTAGTTGTGTAAGGAGCAATAAGATCTTTAAGAATGGGTGGGGCCTTGCCATGTAAGATTTTATGGGTTATACAGAGGGCCTTGAAATGTACTCTCTCTTGTATTGGCAGCCAATGGAGGGCTCTAAGGGCCGGTTTGGCCGAGCTGCGATTATTGGTGCCTGTGAGGATCCGGGCCGCGGTGTTTTGCACGCCCTGCAGTTTAGCTGTAACTTTCTTTGGGACCCCAAGATAAAGAGCGTTTCCATAATCTAGTCTGGACAATATCAGTCCCTGAATCAAGAGTTTCCTGGACTGAAAGGGGAGCAGAGGTAGGATCTTACGGGTAGTACGAAGGAGACCATAGCAGGCTCCAATCGTCTTCCTTGCTTGAGTGTTAAGTGTCAGGTCTTGATCCAACCAAATCCCAAGGCTTTTGATGTCAAATTTTGGGCTGTGAGGGGTACCCATACAGGGGGGCCACAGAGTCTCTGGACGATAGTGGGACTGATTGCCCAAGACCAGAATCTCTGTTTTGTCGCTATTCAATTTTAGCTGAGACTTGTCCACCCAGCTGGCTACATCCCCAAGGCAGGAATACAAGTCAGTGGCAGTGTTGTTCTTTTGGTTGAGGGATACAACGAGCTGAGTGTCGTAAGCGTAGGTCAAAAGTTTGATTCCATGGGAGGCGACAATGTTTTCCAGGGGAGACATGTAAACATTGAAGAGCGTCGGGCTCAATGAAGAGCCCTGCGGGACTCCACAGTGTATCGGGGTCACTTGGAGATGTAATTGCCCTCTGCCACCTGGAAAGAGTTGTTGAGTAAAAAAGAGCTCAACCAAGACAGTGCAGATCCTGAGATGCCCAGTTCCCTGAGCCGTTGGATCAGCGTGTGATGGTTGACGGCGTCGAAGGCCGCACTCAATCAAGGAGGATCACTACCACTGATCCTCCAGCATCGATGATCTTCCTGGCCTCCTCGACAATCGCAACCATCGCTGTCTCCGTGCCCTGACTCGGGCGAAAACCCGTTTGTGAGGGCATGAGTAGTTTGCTTGATTCCAGATAGTTAGACAGCTGGCCGTTAATTAATTTTTCAGCTACCTTGCTGGTACTTGGCAGAAGGGAAATTGGCCTAAAGTTGTTCAGATCCAGTGGGTCTAGATTTGGCTTTTTTAATAAGGCCTTAACCACAGCCTTCTTCCAACTCGGGGGGACGAAGCCCTGCGAGAGGGAGGAGTTTATCACGTTCACCATTGGGGCCAGAATGGTGGATGCCACGAGTTTTAAGGCCTTCACTGGGGCTGGGTTTAGCGGCGATCCGCTCTTGATTGACTGAAAAATAGGCAGGATGGTATCCTCAGTGATTAGAGTAAACCCATCCAGTCCTGTCTTAGGATCCTGTGTTTGTGTTAAGGGCAGGTCCAGTGAGTTAGTAGGGTTGTGAGAAAGAAGTTGTTTCACAATGTTCTGGATTTTTAGCTCAAAGAATTTGGTTAGTTCATTACATCGGTCGTCCGAGGGGTCTACCAGGTGAGAGGGCTCCTGGGTTTTTAGAAGTTTCTTTACTATTTGGAAGGTTTCCCTCGATGAGCTAGAGGCTGCACTTACCCTTTCTTCGAAGAACACTGCTTGCACCGCTTTGAGTGACTTCTTGTAGTGGAGAATATTGAGTTTGTACTCCTTCTTAGTGTTAGGATCGTAGTCCTTCCTCCAAGCTCTTTCGGCTTTTTTACAGAGTTTTTTCTGAATACGCATTTCCTTTGTAAACCATGGTAGGGTGGTTTTTTCTCGTGGTTTAGATGAGATTTTTTTGAGGAGGACTGTGTTCAACGAGTTTTCGATCCATGCGGCGAATGAGGTGTCCAGATCTTTGGGATCTGCTTTGAGGAGGGGAGACAGAAGCTCCAGAGCATGCTTCCATTTATCTAGGTCAAGTTTGGACCAAGAGCGGGTTGGCCTATAGGGGGCTAGTCTGGGGCGAGGCGTAGTCGGAATCCACCAGCTAAATGGAATGAGATTGTGGTCGGACCATGGTATCGGAATTGGTGCCATTACTTTAAGATCTGAGATGTTTGAAAAGATGGGGTCCAGCAGATGCCCCTTAGAGTGGGTAGGTAAGTGGCTCCCCAAATGAAGTTGATGGGATGCTAAGTCTGCTAATAGTTCAGCAGCTCTGTTGTCTCCCCTATTGTCGAAGTGGATATTTAAATCACCCAGGATCATGAAGTTGGGGAGAGTGCCAGCCAGAGCCATAGATGTTTCCACAAGGGAACTACCGAATTGTCCCATCACCCCTGGGGGTCGGTAAATTAAAATTCCCGAAAGAGTTTTACATGGGGATATTTGAATTGTGAAGTGGACATTTTCACTGTCGTCAAGAGGACTGCCGTGAAGCCAGCAAGAGAGATTGTCTCTATAGATTATGGCTATTCCTCCTCCTTTCCTCTTGACTCGGTCCCAGTGTTGTATAAGATAGCCCGGCGGCAGCGCCTGGACTGTGTCCGGGTCAGAGTCTGGTGAGAGCCAGGTTTCAGTAAGAAACAATATCTCCAATTTATGTTCCTCTAGGAGCATGTGTACTTCCTGAGCATGCTTAGGTTGGGATCAGCAGATTAGAAGCGCCATATTAAAAACGATCTGGGCTTTGGGGCAGGGCTTAGGAGAGGAAAGCCTGAACGGGCAGTGAGCACAGTGGTTCCCTGGCCCATCAACTACGATAGAGTGGGCACAAGGGGACAAAAGGGGCTGGTTCAGTTGGAATAGAGAGTCCCTAGAATAGACTTGAATGTTTTGTGCCATTGGAATTGGCGTCCTAGGCTCTGTCTGGCGTGGACGGGCGCGGACGGGTACAGACGGGCGCGCCATTGTCGTGCCCGCTGCGCTTGTCCGCTGCGCGAACGACGCGGAGAGGGCATTTTATAGTGTGAGGGCCAATCACCCGCAACACTAGAGCGCCGACCGTTCCTGCCCCAAGATGGCGCCTGTGCAAAGCGATGCTTGCTTGCCTCGTCCCGCGGTCCAGGAGACCCTAAATCGGCCCCCAAGGAGCGCGTGACCTCGGGAGGATTGCGTGGAGGTTAGGGGTATGTGAATTCCCTTTTTTAAAAGAAGATGTCTCCCAATCACACAACATTCTAAATATCGTTTTTAAAAATTGTAGTAATCACAGTACAATCAATTAAAATTAAAATGGTAAGCCCTTGCTCCCCGCTTCCGCCTCAGGAGTCGCGAGTTTTATCAGCATCCAAAGGCATTTAGGCGCTTTTCAATAATTAAAACCATGAACGTCAATTCACCAACATGCCAGGAGTTGCGGAAGTTATATTATCCACTTCCATGCTGATGACGGCCGGGAGCCGTCATGGCACACAGTGCTCGTGTGCTGATGACGGCTCCCGGCCGTCATGACCGCACCTGCGATCGGAATGTGCCGCACAGGCGCAGAATCGCGGCCGCTCACAAGGGGTGAACACTTTTTAACGTTTACTTTCACCAACACATGAATGCTTACACATGCAATCACACATACACACACTCGCTCTCACTCCTTTGTTTTGGCCCCCTGCTCTTGGCATTCCCCCCTCACCTTCTCTTTCAGTTAAAACATTAGGGATAAAACTTAACAACCATCTCACTTTGCAATCCCAGATCAGCGCAGTGGTTTCATCATCTTTTCTGACTCTTCGTACAATCCGTAAGATTTCCCGTTTTTTTTTCCTTTTCTGCTTTGAAACGTATTCTTATGGCCATGGTCTTGTCCCGCCTAGACTACGGCAACATCTTGTACAATGGTGTTCCGGCCTATGAGCTTAGGCGCCTCCAATTGGTCCAAAACCAAGCTGCTCGTCTTATCCATGGTCTTCCTAAATCACATCACGTCACGCCTTTACTTAAAGTCCTTCACTGGCTCCCTATTAGAGAACGTGCTCTTTTTAAGATGGGCTGCACTACCTTTCAGGCCCGCTCCGGAACTGCCCCAGCTTTCATCAGCTCTGAAATTAAAGCTTACATTCCTAGTAGAGAGCTGCAGTCCTCCTCCCAAGCCCTTCTCTACATGCCCCGATTTAGGAAAAAAAAAAGCTGGTGACACGAAGTTCTCTGTTCTCGCCCCCACCTTTTAGAATACCCTTCCTTTTTCCATTAGGTCTTCTGCCTCTTACCTCGAGTTTCGCAAAGCGTTGAAGACCTTCCTTTTCCTACAAGCCTTCCCGCTTTAACGCATGTGCCCCGCTCCCTCTGGGTCCGCATCCCTAGCGCCAAGAAACCGCCTGGTAGCCGTGCGCTTAATAAGTATTTTAACTTCAACTTCACTTGAACATTCTGTCACCCGAAAGAAAACACACAACATACATTTAAAACCATTTTTTTCTTATCTCAGCTGCAGGGCAGTCATATTCTAGCTAACAGTACTTCATTCTTTGATACCGTAATAGTGAGTAGTAAAATATTATTCACTATTAGTGTAATACAAATTGACAGGAAACAAGGTAAGTGGATCCCCAACCAACATCCATAAGGGCGAGCTGCTCTTGTGTTTCCTGTCACTGATTTTGCCACTTCCAACACCACAGGTCACAAAGGCAGTGCCAGGGGTTGCAAGGGACAAGCCAGGGGTTGCAACTGCAACCTCTGGCGACCTCTAAATGATGTCCATGATTAAAACCAGGTACATAAAAAAGCTGCTGCAGTAATTGATAGAGGTGAAAACATATCAGTGAACAAGAAGAGACGATGGCTCCCTATCCTACATTAACTGATAGCCTAGCATTCAGTTTTAGCATTCCATTTAATTGTGAGGGATTGGAAAGATCCCTCAACTATATTTCCTATTTTGGGCAACCCTTCTATCCTCCTGGTAACTTCAAACCACGAGTTACTGACACCGGTATAGCAGTAACTCATGGGTGCCGGGGTTACTGACGGATTATAAATTAGACCCCAAGGGTCCCCCTAGAAACGAGAAATTACTAAGGGAATTGATAATCCTGGGTCCGATTTGCCCAGTAGTTCTTCACTTCTCTGCAGATTTCCACACAGAGGGGAAGATTTACTAAAAAGTCATGCAATGCAGCGCAGCCCCCATGAGGCTGCGCTGCCTTGCACGACAGGGAGGGAACAGGACAGCGCCATTTCTTCAAAGATATGGCTCATTCTCTCCCTTTCCTTTTGCTCCAGTGCTGATTACAGCTGCTGTGCACCCAGCACCACCTTAGCGACACAGCGCTAGGGTGTGTGGGCGAGTCTAGCACAGGTTTTGTACCCTTCCTGTACACAATACCATGCCTTGACAAGATGCAAAGCCTTTCCCACTTTGTATGTGTGCAGAACAGTGCAGCACACATGCAGAGTCAGAAAAGGAAGGACAAATGAAAGCATTTCTCCTTCCTTGCGCCTGCATTAAAAAGGTGCCAGTTTTCTCCCACTAGACCCAATCTACTTTAGTTAGTAAATTGGGTTTTGCATGAGAAACCTTGGGTGGTGGCATGGGAACACCCATGCTCCACCCTTGACACGCCCCCATGGCGCTAAGTAATGTAAAGTAGCACCATGCGCTGCTCTGCATTAATGTTTCATTATTTTCAGCGCTAAACAAGTTTAGCGCTGGAAAGTTAATTGAAAAAAAAGATTTTGTGCCGATTTGCGTCACTTTTGTGACACAAACACAGCGCAAAATCTTTGTAAATCTCCCCTAGAACTTTCTGCTGCTTTAGTAGGAGACATCCATGTAAAAATCAACAGACCTGCACATCTCAGTAGCTACTGGAAGAAATAGCCCTGTGCTTTAAAAAAGATATTTCTCTCAAAAGTAAGGAATGTGGTTTGCTTTGAATCCATTCATTAGGGGGGGGGGCGAAAATTGTAATGTGCCTAATTAGTATTCATTATGCAGGCTGTTTCAACACCCTTTCTGAATGGATATTTAGAGCAATGACCTATCCGCACATGGCAGGCAGCTGGCAAAAGATCAGTGTTTAATTTTCCAGAAAGATTGACGGTGAAACTGACCTAACACACTTTAGAAATAAAGATAATAACAGTGGTTGAAATGGAAGTGCAGAAGTATTGATACTCACTATGAGAAGTGCTGGTACTTTCCTTTTAAATGTATTGGGCGCCCAGAGAGAAGTAAAGGCACTTTTCCTTTCAAATGGAAGAAGCTCAGGTTTAACTGCCTTTGGTCACAGCAGGTAAAATATCCCACCGAGCTATCTTCAAGACTGACATGAATCCTACAGACAGCATACATGAAACTCCCCAAGCCCAATTTACTTTTCTACCCGAGAAGCTGTCATCACAGCGAGTCAGCTTCACAGAGGCCTGAAATCTCACCTGCCAACACATTTCTCCTCCGATCGAGCCTGTCAGGCGCTCTGGAGGCAATTTATCTGACAGGTTTTTGGACAGGACTCGGGAGGCCTCGGCGCGGGCGATTCTGAGCCTGCTTGGAAAGCGAGAGAATCCGAGACGGGCTTGAAACGTGGAAAAGGCAGCGAGCTGATGCTGACAGGAACTGTCACGAGCGTCATCACGACATGTGCCTCAGACAGCAAAAGGCACGTTGTTGAACGTGGGCGCGCGGGGACGCGCACTCCTCCTCCTGCACCCCTTCGCATTGTTCTAACAAGTCGCTCGTTGTGGGGGGGCCCGCCCCACCAGCCCTGGAAATCGCGCGATGTGCGGGGAATCCATCAAGAATCGTTCGCCGCTCTTTCAATCTTAACGTGGTTTCCCATGGCAGCATTCGCAGCGGTTCACCGAATGTGGACTATCAATGAGTTTTTGGAGCATAGTGAGGTGTGGCACAAGTGGACTTTTGGGAAGTGCGAGCATGAGTGCAGTAGGGTCAGTGCCAGTGGGCAGGGTCGGATTGTGATTACAATTAGGGCCATATGTATGAAGCCGTTTTCGAATCGCAAAGGCCGAAATTCGCAGAATTTCGGCCTTTGCGATTCGCAAACGGCCTGTTTGCATTATTTCCAATGTATCATGCAATCGCAATTTAAGGAATCGCAAACATTTGCGATTCCTTATTTTGCCATAGCATTTAAGGAATCGCAAATTTTGCGATTCCTTAAATGATATGTATGATACATTTTTGATGTGCGAATTTGTGTTAAGGAATCGCAATTTACCACCAACTTGTAGTTGGTGGTAATTTGCGATTTCTCATAATAATGCCTTATTTGGCATTCGTGAGGGTGGTATGTGACACACATACATGCCCATAGGGCATGTATGTGTGCCACATGCACACACATGTAGATTTGAGGGGTGCAGCAGGGTGTCTTTGAGACACCCGTGCACCCTTGTAATAAATCTCAAATTGCGATTAGCAAATTGCGAATTCGCAATTTGAGAATTATTGCACCATCATTCCTATGGGCCTCCTGGCCCATAGGAATTCATTGGAAATCATTCTTTATTTGCGATTTTGCAAATTGCGAAATCGCAAATAAAGAATGATAAGGAATCGCTAAAAAATAGCTAGTTTGTACATACATACCGTTTTGCGATTTCTAAATAGCGATTCGCAAAAAATCGCTATTTGGAAATCGCAAAACGATATCTTGATACATACGGCCCTTAGTCCGGGCAGTCCCAAAACATTATTTTTTGGCCAGGTGGCCAAGGTGAAAAAAAAATCTGCTGAAGAGCCAAAACAGGTGATGAGGCTAGGGTTGCCACCTTCCAACACGACCTGTACGAACCTGTGGTGGACTGGCGGTCCACCCTCCGTATTAAGACTATGGCAGTGGGACCGCCATGGATCTATGATCCCGCGACTGTGGTGCAGCGGTGTGAGGCTGTAATATGCAGGTGTGCTGCTCCGCCCCTGCCAAGCATTTTATGAGTTTACTCACTGTGAGCCTTTTTATGGCGGTGAGCCTGCCATGAAAAAGGTGGCCGTGAGGAAACTAAGGGACCCCCTTGTTGCCTCTTTGCATGGGGGTGCATGTAGGAGGGGACATGGATTGCCCCCGCCTGTATGCCTCCCCTGTTCCTGCACCGAACAAAATGCACAACATTGTGCATTTCAGTCCGTGCAGGAACAGGCTGCGGCACTCCTACACCGGTGCCTTACTAAGGCTCTCCTATGAGCCTTAGAAAGGCAACACCATGGGACTGCCGCCACAGAACCGCCTGACCTGTATTCCAGTCGGAATACAGCAGGCGGGCTGACTACGGTTTGTTGGTGTTGCAGTGGGTCGTTGGGGTGGCGGCCCCCTGCAACACCGCCAAACTCGTAATCAGTTCCTTAATGGCCTGGTTGGTACAAAAATAATGACAACCACCTCAAGCCTGCGTTTTTCCCTTTCATCACTGTGCATTTTAAACAGTAGACATAAGGAAAAATCACTTTAAAATGTGTTCTAAAGCTTCCTTATGATTGATAGTTAAACTGAACAAAGGCATAAAAACCATGTTAAAAAAAATATAGACGTTTTTATATAAAGAGCCCTCTTTAATTATCATGCTCTTGCCTTTGAAGAATCTTAAAACATGATCAAATAGCAGGTTATCAATTTTTATAGCATGATTGCAGTCGAATGGCACCAGAGCAATTGGTGACTTACATTACACAAAATCAAATTAATTTTTATTTTGGGCTTAGAGAGAATTGCCCAAAATCACAGGATGTTGAGCTGAGGCCAGGACCCCTCGAACGTAGTCCCATGTTCCAGTCAGCAGATCCTATCTTTTCTTTTTCCTCTGGGGAAGGTTTTGTTGCAGCAGGCCTATGCAAACTCACACACCCATCCACTAAGGCTACTGAAAGACATTGGGGCCAAGGTGACAGGGAAAGGGGTCCGAAAAAGCACACAGTTGCTACTGCTCCAGGAACAGGAAGGGGGGCCAAGGTCCACAAACCACCTGGCCCCTAGCGAGGCCAATGCTGCTTCTCTTACTCACCTACTCCCAGCCCACCTTAGCCTCAGGGCAGTGGCATGGCAGGGGAGTGGTCAAGAAAAGAACATAGTTGCAACTCCAGGAAACTGTGGTGAAGATAACCCAATGGTCACAAAATCACCTGCACTCCCTCAGCCATCAATCCCAGCATGAGGTCCTGTATAACTCCCACCATACTCCGAATGTAATGGCCTATCCGAGAGGGCAGGTGGCCTGAGGGGCAGGGGTGTCAGAGGGAAAGACACTGCGTCTGGGCAGGGCAAATCCCACAGAATGGCCCAAGGGCCAGAGCAACACCTGGCCCGCCGAGCCCCCATCTCAGACTCACCCCCTTTCCTGCCCATCGCAGCCTGAAGTGTGATGACCTGTCAGGGGAGGAATGAAACAAAGAGCATGACCTGGCATGCCATGGGCTGGTTAACAAAGGCCCCCAAAAAAACAGGCCAACCTAAGACACCAGCCCTTCGCCCAATGCCTGCCTTCCCAATCTACCCTGGCAGTAAGATGGGGATCAAAGATGTAGCTTAACGGGAGGAGGAGCTACGCGGGCATCCAAGATGGTCGCGTGAGCAGAGAGCTCCCGAGACCCGCGCCGCCCTTCCTTATCTAGCCTTCACCTATCCTGGTCATTTTGACGGGCTTTTGCAGCGATATCTTCACTGATACTAACGATCCTTTTTTGGTCGAAAACGGACCCTGGGGACCATTTTTCTGCCATATGCAACTTTTTGGCCTGCCCACGGGCGCGACCGGGGACTCGGCTACCTACAGTGGCCGACCCGTAATTGAACAACAACGGCTGCCTGGCATCTGGCCCACCGGAGGTGTACTGCTTTCACTTTCGGTTTCCAGCCTCATTGTTCTTGTCTCCTCCTACTCCGCCTTCGCCTGCTGCCCTCACAGCCCACACTTTCCTCCGTAGGACTGGCACGGAGGCCGCGGCACTCTCACTTCACTGGCACGTCGGAGTTTCGGGATTTTTCCTCCTTTTCGCCGTTTCTCCTGGTTACTTGGCCAACATTGACCGCGAGATGGCAACGAAAGCGGAGGCCGAAAAGCGCCGGAAGGCTGCAACCCGGGGGGGATCGATCCAGTCTAATATGATCGAACGCTACACCCAGCCGAGAGGCTCCCCCGGGGTCACGAGTGTGGGTGCTGAAGGACTTCAAACGGACATGCCGTCCCCTTCGGAAGTATCGCTCCAAGATCTTTTGGCTGCCATCACTGGACTTAAGGCCGATATGAGTCAGCAATTCGAAGCCGTGGTGTCCAAAATAGACACGGTGGCGGTGGATGTAACTCTTATTCGGGCCGACTTAGCCAAAACAAATGAGCGGGTGAAGGCTCTGGATCTTAAAACGTCGAGTCTGGTGACGGACATGGCTGAGGCGCAGTCTGAGATTGGTAATCTGCGTGCCTCGCACGATTTGCTGCTCAAGCGGATGGAGGACTATGACAACAGGGCCAGGCGGAACAACATACGCCTAGTCGGAGTGCCGGAATGTGATGGTGCTGTATCGACCGACCTGTTGGTCGAGGAACTTATTGTCGCTCAACTTGCTCCGGCAGGGCTCAGTAGGTTCTTTGCCGTAGAGCGCGCCTATCGTTTTCCAGGAGGACAAGTGAAGCCAGGAAACCCACCGAGGCCTATCATTGCGAGACTTTTTCACTACCGGGACAGAGACGCTATCCTCCAGGCCGCCCGTAAGCACGGCCCTTTGAAATACGACAATAACTCTGTCTCCATCTATCCTGATTTCACTCCCCAAGTGCAGAGACAAAGATCAGGTTTCCTTGGAGTGAAGCGTCGTTTGAGAGATCGGGGCTTGAAATACGCCATGCTGTTTCCGGCCCGGCTACGGATCGAATTTCGAGAACGTGCCTACTTTTTTGATCAGCCTGAACGTGCTGCCGACTGGTTGGACTCGTTGCCGGCAGATGACTCTGGAAGTGGAGGCCCTGGTGGTGCTGAAGGTGGTGCAACGGCCCAGGAGTAATATGGGGCCCCAGAGGTTCTGATTGAGACTATACATTGTACTGTGTAAATTAACTTCGTGCTTTATGGTACTGCCCGTGGCGGTGCGGGAACGGGTGATTTCTCCCTTCCTCCTCGGGGGGTTCTTTGTGTAGATAATATGGGGCGACAGGCACACTGCAGTTGGGGGTGGCTTTTTAGTCAGCAGGGGTGCAGGGAGGGGGGTGTTGTAACGGGTTTCGGTTTGGGGGTTGGTTTCTGGGGACTGGGTTGTGTTTCGTTTAGTTTGTTCTGTCTTGGTTTTCATGGTATTTCACATTTTGCAATGACTTTGATCCGTGGGTTCTGCTGGGGGGTGGGGGTGGAATGTCTTTGTCGCAATGGGGGGGGGTGAAATGCGGGTTCTTTCTTGGAACGTAAACGGATTGGGTGATAGGATCAAGCGGGGCATTGTACTGCAATTCTTGAGGCGCCACACCCCAGATGTTGTATTCCTTCAGGAGACCCACTTGATTGGAAATGCTTGCAAGGCCTTAGACCGCCGGGGTTATCGCCTGGTTGCACATGCTGGTTTCACTTCAGGTTCCCGGGGTGTGGGTATCATGATAAAGTCTTCCCTTGCTCTTGCTATTGACGATGTTATCCTTGATGATCGTGGGCGGTATGCTGCTGTTACTGGGAGGTGGGAGGGTAAACAGATCGTGTTTGTTGTTGTCTATATCCCCCCGGGACTGCAGGCTACCACTTATGCCGATCTTGGCAGGACTCTCCTTGGGCTTCCGGACGGATTGTTGATCCTGGGCGGAGACTTCAATTCTGTAATGTCCGGTGAATGTGACCGACTTCCCCCTAGGGTATTGTTGCGGTCCCAGATGTGGCTCAGTGAGATGGCTGATACTTTTGGCTTGGTAGATGTCTGGCGCTCACTACACCCCACACTCCAGCAATACACTTTTCACTCTGGTGCACATGGTAGTCTCTCCCGTATCGATTATTTTTTTATGTTGGCCTCCACACTGTCCACTGTTCGGGAGATGCGACATCTTCCCCGGGGTATCTCGGACCACTCCCCCTTGCTGATTACGATTTCTGTGGGCGGTCTACTTGGCAACAGGGTCCCCCCGATTCCTTCCTGGCATTTCCGAAACCCCCGGCTCCGCTCAGATTTGATAAAGGCAATAGATTGCTATTTCGCTGAGAATATGGGCTCGGTCACTTCCCCCACTGTTCTTTGGGAGGCCTTCAAGACGGTTATTAGGGGTTCCGCCCTATCATTTATTGCCGCAGAGCGTAGGGTGAAGAGGGAGGCTGTTGTGGCTCTTGAAACCGAAATTACTGCGCTTGAAAGTGAGCTGGGTGGGAATGACACGCCTGCACTGCTGCACACTCTGGAATTGAAGCAAGCAGACTATAAAGCCTGTGTCACGGATGCTGCTAAACTGTTGCGAGCGAATCAACTAGGCCGACTGTATGATGTGGGTGACAAGGCTAGCAAGCTCCTTGCGTGGCTGGATAAGACTGAACGTGCGAGTCGAGTTGTACCGGCCATTGTTCGTGAATCTGGTGAGAGTGTCTCTGATCCGGGTGAAATTGTTGATTGCTTTGTGGACCACTTCCGGACGGTTTACACGCCTGTTAGTGATCGAGATGAGGCTGATTCCAGGCTACTGTTGCGTGATATTGCCCTACCCACTGTGTCGGATGAGGACTGTCTTGCCCTGGAGGCCCCTTTTACGGTTGATGAGATTGCCCTCGCTATCCGATCCTTGCGCTCGGGAAAGGCGATGGGCCCCAATGGACTCCCCATTGAACTTTACAAACTTTGTCCCGACAAGATGGCCGCCCACCTGCGTCACATGTTTCTCGAGGCGGTTGAGGCTGGCTGCCTCCCCCTTGAGCAGCGCCTCGCTACCATAGTTGTCATTTATAAGGACGGCAAACCTCGTGACCGCTGCGCCTCATACCGCCCTATTTCCCTCCTTAACGCGGAACCCAAAATCCTTGCCAAGGTACTGGCCAATCGGTTGCTTAAGGTGATTTGCGACCTGATCCACCCGGATCAATCCGGTTTCATCCCCCATAGGAACACGGCCCTCAATCTGCGTAGACTCCACAGCGTTCTCGCGAGAGCTCCAATTCTCGCCGAGCCGGCAGTGGTCGCTTCCCTGGACGCCACAATGGCTTTTGACACTATCGAATGGCCCTACCTATGGGCGGCCCTCGCTAAATTTGGCTTTGGCCCTAAATTCATCGCATGGGTCAAGCTCCTTTACGAACGGCCACTTGCTCAGGTCGCGGTGAATGGTAGATGCTCGGACCCCTTTCCCTTAGGCCGTGGCACACGTCAGGGCTGTCCGCTCTCCCCGCTTCTATTTGCATTGGCGCTCGAACCCCTTGCCGCATGGCTCCGGTGGGAACCCTCTATTAAAGGGATCCGATGGTCCCCAGACCTTGAGGATCGTGTCTCCTTGTACGCGGATGATATCCTCCTTTATCTCACTTCCCCTCAGAAGTCTCTTAACGTTC
Source organism: Lissotriton vulgaris (assembly GCF_964263255.1). Classification (NCBI taxonomy): domain Eukaryota; kingdom Metazoa; phylum Chordata; class Amphibia; order Caudata; family Salamandridae; genus Lissotriton; species Lissotriton vulgaris. Next base: position 317,282,958 of record NC_141693.1, on the reverse strand, counting down.
TTTTCGACGTTCTCACGTCCTTCGGTAAGAACTCGGGACTCATCATTAACTGGACCAAGTCCTGTGTTTACGTTATAGCTGGTACTCTACCGCCTCTGCCCCGCAGGTTTCCCATTCTGGTAGCGGCCGACGGCTTTAAGTATTTGGGGATCTATGTATCCATGACCTCATCGGTCCGCTATGAGCGAAATTTGTATGCTCCGCTCCGTAGACTTAAGCAAGACGTTCGACGTTGGCGCGATTTGCCTCTATCTCCATTGGGCCGGGCGGCTCTCTTTAAAATGATGTCGCTCCCCCGATTTCTTTACGCCCTACAAAAATTTTTCGACCCTGTTCCAGCTCGCTACTTCCGTGAAGTCGAGAGTTTACAGCGACAACTGCTTTGGGATGGCCGTGCCCGCATTGCCTTGTCCAAGCTCACGCTCTCCTGGTATGATGGGGGTATTGCGTTGCCGGATATTAGACGGTACTACTGGGCCTCGCACCTGAGCGCTATCAACCATGCGACCTATGCTCCGGAGCCCGCCCCCGCCTTGGCCTTGGATAAGCTATCGTTGCCCGGTGGCAATTTTAATAGGGCTCTGTATTCAAAGGCACCCTTTCGACTCCTTACGGGCCCGACGAAATGTGCAGTGCGGGCATGGAGGGACGCTACCGTGGCCACGGGCTGGGGTGGTAGGCTGACACGTAAGACGCCACTGTATGATTCGGAACGGTTGGGCAACCTGTGGAAGACAAAAGGGTTTGAGAAATGGGACATGATTGGGATCAGCACGGTGGAGGACCTATGGGCACGGGGCGCGGTTAAGTCCTTTGAGTCGTTGAAACTGGAATACCGGCTTGATGATAGAGAGCACTTCCGGTACATGCAAGTGAGGCATGCCTTGTCTTCCGTCTTTCCACCTGGCACCGACATTCCGCAGTCCTCCCTCTTGGAGGATCGAGTTCTAGACGGCCACGTCCCGGATAGTACCATCTCCTTAATCTACAAAAAGCTTATTAACAACAGAGCTGACCAACTCGAGAAGCTCCGGGCTGCCTGGACGGCTGACGGACTTGAATTAGACGACGAGGACTGGCAGTCAGCTGTGTCCTCCCCTAAGGAGGTGGCTATTCCGGCACGGCTTCGCTTTGTCCAGTTGAAGGTCCTTCACCGTGTGTATCTGACTGGAGTGCGTCTGGTGCGAATGGGTTTGGTTTCGGATGGACGATGCAGGCGTGGGTGTGGGATGGATGGTACCTTTCTTCATGTTCTGTGGGAATGCCCGATGATTGCAGCGTATTGGTCCAGGGTGCATGATGTTATGAGTCGTGTCACTGGGATCCCACTGCTTCCCGAAGCACGACGTTGTCTGTTGAATGTGTGGGAACCGTCTGATTGTAATGCTGCCCAGACACTTTGGGTTACCCTGGGCAATATGGTCGCAAAGAGGGACATCGCGCAGCTCTGGGGCTCCCCTAGATTACCATTGCTCAGTGCCTGGAAAGAGAACATGGACTGGTCCATGTTCCGAGAGAAGACTGTGTATGAGGCTCGGGGGCGTCCAGGGAAGTGGTCCAGAGTTTGGGCTCCGTGGAATTCTTATCGCGGTGATATCTGCTCCCCTCCGCTTGACTATGAGGTCCCTCTCCCCTCCTCTCCATTATTTACGTTCCTCCCCCAATTTCACTACATGTTTTGTTTTCCCGCTCGTGCTCACCCCCCCCTTGCCAGAGTCCTTTTTACCGCGTCACTTTTCCCCCCCCACCTCCAGCGACCCTTGCCACTATGATACCATGTGTTTGTGTGTTGTTGCTCTTCTCGACAAAAACATAACATTAAACCTTTTTTATCCTACTTCTATGATACTATGCTCTACCCGATAATGTGGACTTGAAGGATTGCTTCGGCAACGTGCTGTCTCATAATCTACTTTTCACTCAGCCTGTTTATGTCATAGCGGCCGGCCCTGCGGGGTTGTAGGCAGACGCTGTGTATTGTGCATTCGTAAATAAAGGTTTTAAAAAAAAAAATAAAAATAAAAAAAAAAAGATGTAGCTTAACAAGGCCAACATTTTGTTTTGATGGTCTTTCACCTTCAGGTAAATGCAGTACACAACTTGTAAATGAATGAGGCCTCGGAATGCCGCCACCGGTTCGATTAATGTGGGCGAGGCTGATAGCCTTGAATCCACTTCTTGCCTTTTTAATCCGCTACCAGACCCTTCCGGTCCCTTTATCTCTCTTTCACAGTTTCCTCCTATGTCTTTCCCTTTGTGTGTTTTCCCTCGCTTGTTCTCTGTAAATGTTAAATGTGAAAACATTAGTGCTAATGTCTCTCACCGCAACCACCGGATCAAATTAGCCACTGGGTAACAGCATATAAAGTGACACTCAACATTTTAAATAGGTACAGCACAGAGGCTTAGATTTCACAAAATCTTTTCCAAGAGGTTGCCCAATGTGCACCTGTCATGAGCATAGTTACTTAGGCTGTAGCTGGGCTGTACCAAATAACGCTGACCTACGATTTAACAGCTACGTCTCAATATTTGGAAAATTTGGGACTTTCAAGATGGTGATGTGGAATTTCACCTAAATGAGAATGATGTTTGAATTCACAAATTAACTTACTCAGCCACTTCTACATTCGCCTCAGTGAGTTAAGTATTTGCTCAAGTGATCTGTCTCTAACCTACATGTCACTCCTGCCTTAACTACACCTGTCCTCTGGCCTATGAAAGCTTGTACGAGTCTGGCCTGCTGGGATTGATCTACTGGAAATGGAAGATTGCACTTGCTACAATCAGTTAGTGTGGGAAGCTTGCTTTGTAGCTGCCATCCTGTACCAATTAAATGGGGAAGCACAACCAGCCCTGCTGCTGTCTGATATTTATGCGACCTGTGATTGAAAAAGCTTGCAGTGCCTCTGCCCTGCCTATATATGTCAGCTGAAGGAGACATGCTTGCATTATTGCTGCCGTAGATGTACCTGTTCTAAGAAGAAGGGGTGTTTTAACTGCAGAACGAAGGAGATTTCACAGCTTAAGAATTGATTGTACTTGCATATCATGCCCTACAAACAGGGACTTTTTCACAGTACTTGATGTGACATGCTTGTAGTCCAGAGAAAGTTCTTGTCCTCAAAGAGGCAATATTTGAGCACCAAAACATGTTGACATAAAGTAGAAGCAGGGTCTGGTGCTCTACCCTTTGTTTTTACTCTCATGGCATTTTTAGGAAGGGGTAGCCAAAAAATTAAAATAGCCCCCACTTTGTACCACACCTCAGATGCCATCGGATGAGCGAAGTGAGTAAGCCCTACCCACCCTAGATGAGGTCCCTTGATCTCAACTTCTGTCCCTTCCTTTAAGGCTTTCATGTATCTATCCATCCATCTACTCAACTTTTCATGTTTCCATCCAGCCATACTTTCACCATTCATTCAGCCATCTACCATTCCATTCATCCTTTCATCATTACACTCTTCTATCCATCCTTCTACTAACGCTTCCAGCAATTCATTCATCCTTTACTCATCCATTAATTTTCAGCCATACATCAGTTTATCCTCCTTTTATCAATTTATCTATATATCCAGATTCCTTTTACCCATCTGCCCATTCATTCAGCCATTCTTTCTTTCACTCATCCATGCAAATGGTGTTTTACTCTTCGTCCGCCAGTCCTTTCTCTGTAGCATTAATCTTTTTATGCTTTTATTCCTTTTTTCTTGACACAATTTCTTTCTACTTTTAATATGCCCTTGGTTTCACTGATCCTACAACCCTCCCCCATCACTGTCTTTATCACAAACACTTTCAGTAGCGTCTCCAGTGTATTGTGGGCCCTGGTACAAGGAAGGATAAGTCCCCTGGCTGCTACTTCAATTTCAAAATACAGTGATAAACTGTGTTCAGTGGGTCCCTCATGTCTCTGAGATCCAGTGCCACTGCAACTGCTACAAAAATGGAAGCTACACCCCCATCATTCTCTCATCATTGCACCTTTTGGGCCTCATTTACTATGATTGGCTCCCATTCCTGACCTCTGTTATGGTTTTCCCATACTTTGTGGTTTTTAAGAGCTTTTGTGTGCAGAGTAGCAGATAGACCAGACTCAAAAATAATATGCATTAACACTCCCCCCGTTTAAGTTGTGAAAGTTGGGGGTTCACAATGCCACAATCTTTAGCTTAGCAATTGCAAAAACAACAAGTGATGGACTGAATGTGGATCAATGTCACACACTCCCCCAGTCAAAAGATCTGGGCCCAAATCCATCGTTTTTTTGCACTCCACACCACCCTGGGTTAGACAATGGCGATATGCAAATCAGCTCTGACCCTGTTGCCTCATGGGAACAGTCCAGTCCGAACTACAAAAGCCATGTCCTTCCCAGAACGGAATCAAGCATCCGAGGACCGGACCGGTTTCGAGGTAACACCTCTCATCAGCCCGGCTAGCTTGACTCCAGTGGTGTGGAGTGCCTGGGACCCACGTCTGGGCATCCCCAGCGCACTTAGGGCGGCAATTGCAAAAACAACAAGTGATGGACTGAATGTGGATCAATGTCACACACTCCCCCAGTCAAAAGATCTGGGCCCAAATCCATCGTTTTTTTGCACTCCACACCACCCTGGGTTAGACAATGGCGATATGCAAATCAGCTCTGACCCTGTTGCCTCATGGGAACAGTCCAGTCCGAACTACAAAAGCCATGTCCTTCCCAGAACGGAATCAAGCATCCGAGGACCGGACCGGTTTCGAGGTAACACCTCTCATCAGCCCGGCTAGCTTGACTCCAGTGGTGTGGAGTGCCTGGGACCCACGTCTGGGCATCCCCAGCGCACTTAGGGCGGCAATTGCAAAAACAACAAGTGATGGACTGAATGTGGATCAATGTCACACACTCCCCCAGTCAAAAGATCTGGGCCCAAATCCATCGTTTTTTTGCACTCCACACCACCCTGGGTTAGACAATGGCGATATGCAAATCAGCTCTGACCCTGTTGCCTCATGGGAACAGTCCAGTCCGAACTACAAAAGCCATGTCCTTCCCAGAACGGAATCAAGCATCCGAGGACCGGACCGGTTTCGAGGTAACACCTCTCATCAGCCCGGCTAGCTTGACTCCAGTGGTGTGGAGTGCCTGGGACCCACGTCTGGGCATCCCCAGCGCACTTAGGGCGGCAATTGCAAAAACAACAAGTGATGGACTGAATGTGGATCAATGTCACACACTCCCCCAGTCAAAAGATCTGGGCCCAAATCCATCGTTTTTTTGCACTCCACACCACCCTGGGTTAGACAATGGCGATATGCAAATCAGCTCTGACCCTGTTGCCTCATGGGAACAGTCCAGTCCGAACTACAAAAGCCATGTCCTTCCCAGAACGGAATCAAGCATCCGAGGACCGGACCGGTTTCGAGGTAACACCTCTCATCAGCCCGGCTAGCTTGACTCCAGTGGTGTGGAGTGCCTGGGACCCACGTCTGGGCATCCCCAGCGCACTTAGGGCGGCAATTGCAAAAACAACAAGTGATGGACTGAATGTGGATCAATGTCACACACTCCCCCAGTCAAAAGATCTGGGCCCAAATCCATCGTTTTTTTGCACTCCACACCACCCTGGGTTAGACAATGGCGATATGCAAATCAGCTCTGACCCTGTTGCCTCATGGGAACAGTCCAGTCCGAACTACAAAAGCCATGTCCTTCCCAGAACGGAATCAAGCATCCGAGGACCGGACCGGTTTCGAGGTAACACCTCTCATCAGCCCGGCTAGCTTGACTCCAGTGGTGTGGAGTGCCTGGGACCCACGTCTGGGCATCCCCAGCGCACTTAGGGCGGCAATTGCAAAAACAACAAGTGATGGACTGAATGTGGATCAATGTCACACACTCCCCCAGTCAAAAGATCTGGGCCCAAATCCATCGTTTTTTTGCACACAATCTTTAGCTTATCCACACCCAGTTTTAATATGGTTTGAGTGTTTAACAAAGTGAGATATAAATGTTGACTTAGGGACATAACCTTATCAAATCTAGGATACTGGCGGACTTTTCAACTACTGAACAGTAGTACTCTTAGCTGTTAACAGTGCTAGATGTGGAACCCTCTGATGAACCATACACAGTAGCTAGGTGATTTTCCATCATCCTACATGAGCAACAAATGATTGGCAATTCTATTAGAGGTTTTGTTCTTTTTCCATGTGCCTTGTGTTTCTTGTGTGTTTATGTATGTTTACGGAGAGTGTAGAACAGTCCCTTAGCGCCTTAACCGCAGGAGCAATTCCGCTGCGGTGCGGGTGTTCTAATGGGTGGGTGGGGCTGCGACTGCCGCTGGCCGTTCGCAACACTGGGGAGGGAGTGCTCGCTGACGGGAGCACGTAAGGGGTTAATTCAAGTCATTCCCTGTTTGGTGTGTTATCTACCTTTGTGTGTGAGAGGATGGTGATTCTCCATTAAACCTGCAAAGAGAATCTTGATTTCATTAAAGACAATGGAGGCTAACATAATGCATTAACCTTTTATTGCTTCCCCAACATGCAGCACTTTAAAGAACATTACACAAATACATCATAAAGCATTACATCAATTTTAGAATGTTCAAACAGTATATATGCCCAAGACACACACTCATGTTCCTCTTTTATGCTGCAAAGAAACAAGATATTTCCTTCATTTTGAAACAAAAACTTCTATTGCGAATGATCTGGAAAAAAATATATATATATATATATTTATTCTCAAATTTCTTCATACACAACAAAACATGTCTTAACGCAGGTTAAAAACTAACTTCTTCTTATTCATACGTTCAAATGGAACAGTTAATTGATTTCCTCATACCATAATCGGAGAGGAGGGTTGAATAATGTTAGCCTCTGTTGTCTTTAATGAAATCAAGATTTGCTTTGCATGTTAATTCGAGACTTGCCCTTTCATCAGAAGACCAGAGGCTACTAATATGCATGTTTAAAGCCATCTTGTGTCAGACTTCTCACATGGTCTACAGGTCTTAAATAGAATTTTGCAAAATTGTTTGCATTTCAGCAATCTGCCGCCTTAAAACCCCATTATAGAGCCACCTGCCCAGATTTTGCTAGCCAATGCACCTCTAGAGTAGTGAGCTCCAAACCTTGAAAAATCTACTCCAGCCTATTTCATAACTGTTCTCACCCATCTAGACAATGTAGCTTATGCACTGCTCTATAAGGCTTCACATATGACAGTAATAACTGTACCTCTCCATCCGCTCTATATTCGAACAATTTGTTTTCGTATATCTTCATGCAAATTACTACACATAATTTGAAACATTTGTGAAAATAGGGGTAGAAAATAGTCTCAGACATGTTCTTTGGGCCAGATGTACGGCCAGTTTTTGCATGCGCAAAGGGTTTGCAACCAGTTTGTGCATGCAAAATCCTACATGGCCATGTGCAAACACTATTTTGCGACTCACAATAAATTGCGACTCGCAAAATAGTGTTTTGTGACTCGCTATAGGGAAGGGGCATTCCCTTGCTAATAGCGAGTCTCTAGCCATGTATGAATGTTTTCCGAACGCAATTGCGGTGGAAAACACTCTCAATTTACTGCCCTCTTCAAGAGGGTGGTAATGGAGTCGCAAATGGGAAGGGGTCGCCAGGGGACCCCTTCATCTTTGTGACTTGCTCCAAAAATATTATTTAAGGGCAGGCAGTGGTCCCTGCCCTTAAAAATGAAAAATACTTTTTTTTAATGCATCCCTTTTTCCTTTAAGGAAAATGGGCTGCATTAAAAAAGAAAACTGCTTTATTGACAAGCAGTCCCAGACATGGAGGTCTGCTGAGCCCAGCAGGCCACCATTCCTGGGAGGACCAGCCATTCCCAATGGGGTCACAAATTGTGAGTGGTCATTAATATTCATGAACCTCACATTTTGCGACCCCATTGGTAATCGCAATCAGTGTCTCTGACACTGTTATACATTCCAAATTGCGACTCACAATTTGTGACTCGCAAATAGGTCTCCTAAGCCTAATTCCTTTCATCACTATCCTTATGAAAGGATCACTCCCTAGTGCAAAATAGTTTATTAAAGATTGTCTTGCTGACAGAGCTGACCTGTAGCAGTTAATTGGCCTGTAAGAAGGACCAGAATTGGACAATTTTGCCAGATAGTTTGCTACTTATGCTGCAGGAGCCTCGACGGGATTCAAAACCATTTCCATGCACCAATGACACCATTTCTTTCATACTCCCTTGTACCTTTTTCTGGTGACCAGAGCCCAGGACTCCTTCAATAAGTCTTTAGGCTTTCATGAAAGATCGGAATATCTGCTTGTACCCCTGAAATCTTCCAAACATAAAACCCTTTTAAAACCAAAGGGTGCTTCTCTCCCTCAGAATCTACCAGAAGACCCAAGGTAACCTGAACCAGATGGGGTATTACTGTGAGTTCCATTACACATGGGGCTCTTATATGGAGTTTATCAGAATGACTCTGCATCTCTTTAACCTAGGATCATTGAGAATGGGGGAAAGGCATAACCTCCTTATCTTCCACAATCCTGAAGAAAGGCGTCTACTGCCGTTGCCCCAGGATCCAGTCTCCAACTGAAGTATCTGTGTGCTTGATAGGTTAGTCTGCTTGCAAACAAATCCACCAGAATTTGTCCCCATAACCTCTGAATCATATTGAAAATTACTGGATTCAACTTCTAGTTACTGAAATCCCTCAGGAATCTGGAATGACTATCCACTCTCACATTATCATGTCCTCGAATATATTCTGCTCTTAAAAGGATTCTGTGTTAACAACAAAAATACCATATCTGTTTTTCTAAATCTGCAAATCTTTTTGATTTCACGCCACTCAATCAATTTATGTATGAAACAGCTGTGAAATTGTCCAAGCGAATGAAGGTTAAACTGTCCAGCAATGCATTTTTGAAACTCATCAGTGCTTTCACACCAGTTAAATTTCCAAACAGTTAATGTGTAGCAATTGTTTCTCCTTGGACCATTTCTCCCCTGCTTCAAACGTGCTCCTTAACCCAAGTTGCTGGTGTCCGACTTGAAGAAAAACCCGGAAACATTTCCAAAAATGGCTTTGCCATCCCAAATCTCTAGATTGTCTAATCACCATTTTAGATCCTCCTGTCCATCCACTGATAATGAAATTGGGTCTGCATGCCACAAACCTTTCCTCAATCCCAAAGCCTTCAGTCTCTGAAGAGCTCTGTAATGCAATGGACCTGGGGAAATGGCTTCAATGGATGTTAATAGAAGTCCAAGGGCTCTCACTAGGTCTCTCAAGGTAACCAGTTTCTTTTACAAAACAACTTGTATCTCTTTAATTATCTATCTTTTTAATATTTTTTTGAGGAAGAATTAGCTGGGATAATTGAGTACCTAACTGAAAACCTCACAATTCTAGGTTCTGTGTAGAGACCATTTTTGAAACTGGGTTTATGTTTGGGAGAGGTATGCACCCTGTCCAAGGAGGAACAACAATCCTTGTCAGGGTACACCAGATACACACTAAAGGTTAACCTCTTTTTAGCCTCTGGTAGCTTGGCACAGAGCAGGCAAGCTTATCTAAAGAGGCAATGTGTAAAGTATTTATGCAACACACACCCACAGCAACAGAATGACAAAACCACAAAAAGACTCCACATAGATTTATGTAAATAGACAATGTTTTATAAATAAAACCAGACCAAAACTCAAAAATTCAATAAGGAGAAATTGGGATATTCATTTTTAAGGAAAAAAAGAGTTCTAACGCTTTGCAGGAATAAGCGCTTATGGGGTTTATCTGGTTGTGTTGGACTGGGTTAAAGTCAGCAGTTCAAGTTGGCTGTGATGGAGCAAAGGCCGGGAACAAGAGCCATGCAGGTCTGGTGAACAGAGTACCTTGATCCTGGTCGCAACAGCAAGACACGAGGTGCAGACAAGCGATGCGTGGATGTTGGGCCCGCAGTTGAGGGGATGCATCAATTTTCTCCACACAGTGTTGGTGATGCGTCGAGTCCATTGAGCAAAGGGCCGGTCCTGAGTGCAGCGGTTCCAAAGGTGATGCGTCAGGTTAATGCACTCTGGAGGGACGATGGGTCAATCTCTACAGAGTGCAGCGATGTGGTGGTTGTGATGTAGTGGCTCTGAGTGTGATGCGCTGATTCTACTCCCGCAACAGGGTCAATACCCCAGCTTGGCTACAGGCAGACTGGAGATGCATCAATGTTTCTGTTGCAAGTATCTGGACCCACTTCCAGTAAATCAAGCCCAGGAGCAGGGATAAAGATTTTGATATCCCTGAGTCTCAAGCAACAGGAGGTTAGCCAGCAAGTCCTTGGAGATCACTTCAGTGCAAGGCAGAGAGAGTCCAGCTCTCCTCAGAAGAGTCAGAGAGCAACTGGCAGCAGGGCAGTTCAATAGAAAAACAGGCCTTCCAGCCTGTCCAGCATAGTGTCAGTCCTTGATGCAGCACAGCAGTTCTTGTGACAGAGTGCAGTTGTAGGTCCAGAAGTGTGTGCTTCGGTGGGATCAGAGCACGAGTACTTATAAATCCAAATGTGTCTTTGAAGTGGGGGTGACCTAGTGGTTCTGTGAAAACAGGCCTTGTCTCGTAAGGCCATGGTTCTGCCATGATTTTGGTGAAGTTGAACCGTATCTAGTGAGTTCGGCTAATATGGAGTGAATTTCATCACCTTAACTAGCGAGTTCATTACGTATTTGGAGATTTTGTCTCGAAAATGGGTTCCATTTTGTTTTTGAGTCTCCATTTTGTGTTGCCATCACGCAGGCCGAAGAGGCGACCTGGCCTTTATGTGTTGGTATACATTAATAGGGGCTTTCTTGACTTCGAGGTGAATTGCAAGGATCTCATTCCTTCACTTGAAACTGACCCTGCCGAGTCAATTTCCCTGGTTTGATCGTTGTCTGAGATTGACAATCACTGTTCAGGACATCGTTAACTTTTAGTCTCCTTACACATGCCTTATCTTGCTCGCTATCAGACATTGTTTCCTTTTCTATGCTCTTTACTACATGCATTGTGCCATTAAATTATGGGTTTGTCCGGCTTGTGGAGATTGGATTTGGGACATTCCCAATGATTAACTTTGGGTTGGGATGTTGCAAACTGAGCTTTCTTGTCATGTGATACTTTGTTTGAGAATGTACCCCATTGGTTAGATTTTTGCGCAGTGGGAGTATGTTTGTAAATGTGAATATTGTGTATAAAAGGAGATGTCTTGCTCTACAAATTCGAGCAGTCTCCTGAAATACTCCATGCTGTATTTTTAGGATCACTGTTACTGGCTGCAGCTAATAAATTTGGTCTCTGGCGCCACCCAGAAGTATTCCGTGTCTCTGTATACCAAGACAGGTGAATCCGAAGACTTTGGGCGTGTCCCTGGCGCCGCTGGGTTCTAAAAGCCCGGTTCTTCAACCTAAAAGAAGGGTCTTTGACATGGGGGTATCTTAAAAAAATAGTTTTTGAAGTGCACACAGGTCCTTTCTTCTCAGTCCTGGCTCCAGACTTCAGTACGGGGTAATCAGCCCTTTGTGTGGGAAACAGGACACTGCCTATTCAGGTATAAGTGGCAGCTCCCCCCTCCTTTTCTGCTCAGGACAAGCCATCAGGATGCATATGATTAAGCAAACACACCTAACCTTCCTGTGTTTGTGGCTGTCTAGAGGGAATGCACAAATTGTAACTGTCACCCATCCCAGACATGTATGTGAGACAGACTGCAACACACAAAGCAGTAAGAGCAGAGAAATGCCCACTTTCTAAAAGTCTAGTAAAAAAGAAAGAAGAGGGACCCGATATGTCCAGGTGAACTTGTGTAAAATATAAAATAAATGAATTGACAACGCTTACCGTCACAACCATCCCCCATATCTATCTTCAGTTCTGATGAGACCCTAGTATACTTCAATAGGGTTGAAATGCCATCGACAAAAACAAAGAGACAGACCATAGCTGTGAGTATGCCGCACATAGTATATTCATCCATTGGTGCTTATTATGTGTAATAGAACTGGCTGTCTCCCCAGAAATAACATTTTATTATTCTTGCACACTCAACAGGTCACTTTGCTTCTATTTTGGTTCTGGTTCTTTCACTTGGGGTGCTTCTTCGAACTCTCTCACCACTCACCTTTTTATCAATGTAATAAGAATTCTTTACAATGTGTCAATAAAAATAAATTTCAGTTCGGTTGGATCGTACTTGATATCTATATAATGATGTAATTGTTGTTTGTTCACTACTCTAAATTGAAAAAAGATTAGGTTGTTACTGAACAATTGTCTTGTTTATTATACATTCTCTTATACAGATTAAATCTAGACAGAATTCTGTTAAATCAGATTGTGTCATAAATATATTCCAAGTTAATCCTTTTTTTCAGTTGTAGCACTTTCTAAAAGTGGCATTTCTGAAATATATAATGTTAAATCCAACTTTGCCAGTAAAGAGGATTTTTCAGTACCATTCCAAAGATATAAAATATGATGCAGCCACTCCTTTCTAATGAGGAATTACAGCTTCAATGATTATTAAGGAATTCCCTACGTGAACATATGAAAGGAGTAGACCTCACAGTAGTGACAAACAAATGTGGTGTTTGTCAGTACCAGGGCATGCAAAACTTAACAGTACATGTCCTACCTTTTACTTACATAGCACCCTACACTATGGGCTACCTATTGCCTAAATTAAGGGTAACATATGTGTAATAAAAGGGGAGTTTAAACCTTGGCTTAAATGCCAAGTCGAAGTGGCAGTAAACTGCATACACAGGCCAAGCAATGGCAAGACTGAGACAGGTTTGAAAGGCTACTTGTGGGGGTGGCACAATCAATGCTGCAGGTCCACCAGTAGTATTTAGATAACAGAGCCTGGGTATGGAGTATATCACTTTACAAGGGTCTTACAAGCAAATTAAATATGCCAATTGTGTATACACCAATATTAGCATTTTTAATGGAGAAGCACATGCAATTTAGCATTGGTCAGCAGTGGTAAAGTGCTCAGAGTCCTAAGGCCAACAAAAAAAATCTGCAAAAAAGGAAAGCAACAAGGAAATAGGTTTGGGTAAAGACCACCCCAAGGATGACAGGTCTAACACACCATAAAAGACTTTTCCACATTTCTTATAAACACTAAACTCGAACCACCCGAGCGCTCAAGCTTCTGAGCATGGTAGCTAGGGGAATTGAAGTGAAGGGCTTTGTGGGTGATGCATGCAATTTTCAATTGAATTCTTGCTTCATAGGAAAGCCAGTTGAGGGGTTTTAAGTCAGGGTTAATGTGGTTGTTTCTTTTCGATCCAGTGATGAGCCTTGCAGCAGAGTTGAGGGAGGCCCTTAATGGGGCCGTTTTGGATTTGGGCAAGCCGTCTAGGGTAACCTTTCCATAGTCCGATCTGGGAATCACTAGCGCTTGGACAGCAGAGTTAAAGTCGCTGGGGGTGGGAGGGTAGGGAGTGTTTTAATTTTCTTAAGATGTTCATTTGGAGGGTTGCTCCTTTGGTGGCAGCACAAATATGCTTGTGCATATTAAGGTTCTTGTCCAGAGTTATTCTAAGTGATCTCACTGAGTCAATGACCTGAGGCAGGCAGTTGAAGGCTGTTAGTTGCTTCATCCATTGGTTAATGACAGGTATCCGTTTGGGTGGGGCGAATAGGAGAAACAGAGTTTTGAAAGTGTTTAGTTTAAGATGGTTAAATGTCAGCCAATTTTGCGGTTTTTGAATGGTTACGCTGAGTGTTTTGACTGCTTCAGGGGAGGAGACTTTGAGGTATAATTAGGTATCATCAGCAAACATGAACAGGTTGAAGAGGGTGGGTTACAGGGATGAACTCTGTGGGACCCCTAAGGGGACAAGTGCGGATTTAGACAGAGACTGACTAACCTTGATTTTTTTAGTTCTCTTTTGGAGAAGCAATGAGAACCAGCTTAGGGCGGTCCCTAAAAGTTCCATCCTATGTTCCAGTAAGTCAAGTAGGTAGTCGTGCTGAGCTGTATAGAATGCTGAATATAGGTTAAGGAGGATAAAGAGGCATGATTTGTTTTGATCCAACAATTTCAGCGCATCATCCACTATATGCGTAAGTACTGATTCAGTGTGGTGCCCCGGGCGGAAGCCGGATTGGAATTGGTCAAGCAGACGGAAATGATCAATATAGTTACCTACTTGTACATGTACACATTTTCCGAGGAGCTTTGCCAATGTTGGAATGTTGGAGATGGGGTAGAAGTTATTTAGGTCCATGTGATCAGCTGCTGTTTTTTAAGGATAGGGGTGACCTGCCCAGACTTTAGGCAGTCAGGGATTGTGCCTTGATGTAGAGATGCTTAACGATCTTGGACCAAAGAGATCCTTTGATCTCATTGAAGAAGTTCGGTGAAAGCGGGTCACTGAAGTGGTTTGAAGGTTTCAGATCCGCTAGAGTTTTTATAATGGCATTTTCTTGAATGGTTTTGAAGTGTTCCATGAGGTATTGTTTTTGATTATTTGCTCCAGTCGGCATGATTGTACGGCATGCAGGGAAGGGGAAGGTTTAGAGTGGAGTGAGACAGGGTGGTGCTCCAATGCCATATGCAGCTCCTTTCTAATATTTTTCATCTTCTCAAGAAAGAAGGAGGTAAAGTGTTTGCAGTTTGGTAGCTGCATAGATCCAGATTGAGAAGGGTAGGGTAGGCAATTTGATTGACATTTAATGAGCTCAAATAGTTTTTTTGGTCGTTTCTTAGAATGATCTAGTGGGCTTCTGAAGAACATTGCTTTCAAGTTTCTAATGCTTTTGTAATATCAGTGATCTCAGATGTGTTCAAGGGAAGGTGCGGATCTCCACTTTTCTTATGCAAATTGAATCTTTCGATGTTGAAGCTAATGTTGTACCATGGTTTAGAGTCTTTGGCGGAAAGTCTTTCTAACCGTAAGGGTGTGATTTTGTCTAGAATGTTTTCCACGGAGCTGGTGTCGTGGTTTGTGAGATCTTGGACACCCGACATGTCACCAACCGGAGGAAAGATGTTATCACTGTAGGTTATCAGTTCATTAAGGTTAATGTTATGCATGCTCTTTTTCCATATTTTGAGTTTCATTAATTGAATGGTATGTGTTTTTGCTGTTATCGATATGAGGAATGTGATGCGGTAGTGGTCAGACCAGTCACAGGAAAGGATGGATTCCAGTTGTATGGAGTTGTCTTTTCCAGTGATAAGATCTAAGGTCTCTTACTTGTTATGTGTGGGGCTGTTGCAGAATTAGATCAGGTTGAGGTCAGCAAGAGAGTATTTAAGACTGTTAACTAAAGGGTCCTTCAGATCATTCCAGTGGAGGTTGAAGTCTCCAGGGAACATTTGGGTGCTGTGTTGGCCAGCGTTTGTTGCAATGATTTCCATGATTTCTTCTGTGAAAGAAAGGTTATCTTCAGGTTTGTGATAGAGTGTGTGTAATTTGTAAAGGGGTTTGTTGCTGCATTCGATCACGAAGGACGCCATGCCATGGAGCCGGCAGGAACCCGCCTTTGAATGCTTTGGGTAATGATGACGATCATTCTGAATTTATCAACCATTGCAAGAATCCTTATACTGAAGCTATTCAGAAAATAAAAGAGAAAAATATATATTTTTAAGGCAATCTGGAATTTAATGTGGATCCCATTGAGGATATATTGAGAGAAAAAATTCTTAAAGACTAAGAGACAGTTATATATTCTGCCCTGAAGAAGTCTGTGAAAGATGAAACGCGTTGGCTAAGGTTTTTATGGAAGAAAGAAATTAAGAAATATAGAATACACTACAAACAACTCCACTGTATCACGATCATCTGTTTTGAATAAGCACTGCAAATATAACTGCTATTGTTGTTTGACAATTGAGTTATAATCCTTAATATTGTGCTGGACCATTGTATGTTATGCGAATGCATTGGTATTCACATGCAGGTAGAATAGGGGATTGAGAGTGTTTGACTGAGAGGCTGTTGCGGTGAATGCAGGCAATGCCTTCACCTTGTTTATTGGGTCTGTCATATCTGGTGATGTTGCAGTTAGAAGGTACCAGAATGTCCAGGATTGGTGCAGAGGAAGCATTTAGCAATGTCTTGAACAAGAAATGGAGGTTCAGGTTGCGTGCAAAGATAAGGTTATCAATATCCACCTCATGTCTTGCAGCCATTCTGCAATTGAGTAGCATGAATTTCAGATGGAATTTTCTCTGAGGAGGTCTGAGTGAAGGTAATCCAATTAAGATTGTATTTGTTTACCACTCTGTGGTTGGGCTTTGCTTTTCTGTGTGAATTCGCAGGAATGGTTTGGATTTGGCCTCGAGTGTCTATGTTATCAAAGTGTGATGAGTTGTACGATAGAAGGATAGAATAGACATTTCTGTCAGATAGTGGATCAAATAGTCTAAAGGGCCGAGTGGTGGTATTAGGGAGAGGTGGGCAAAGGAATTGATATAGGACAACTCTTCACCTGAAATTTAAATATTTCTGAGAGGCTTTTTCCATAGGTATTGAAAAATATGTGTCCTTTAAATCCAATTTCACAAGCCAGTATCTTTCCTGCAATATGTCCCTCGATAGATGGATCCCATCCATCTTGAAATGTCTGTATACCAGGAATTTGTTTCATTCTTTCAGATTTATTACAGGACTCCAACCCTTGTCCATCCTCTTTACGAGAAATTCTGACTCTGCTACTCAGATTATTGCCCCTTTTTCTAACATTTGAGAAACTTCTGAATCTACCAGCTCCATCTTTTCCAAATCCAAAACTAACTCTCTTGGTTGTCTGTTTTAAATAGGTGTTCCCTAAAACTGTATTTCGAAACCACCTACAGTCTCCAACACCCAATTGTCTCTTGTAATCTTTGTTCAGTTGTGAGTAAACAACTTCAGACCTTCCCCAACTTTTAAACGAGAAGAACCAACTGGACTAAATTTCAGACTCAAGTTCGGTTCCTGATCCTTGGGATCTTGGCATTCCTCAATTATACCACAAATTCTTTCCTCTCTGAGGGTAGATACCTATGTTGGAATGATAATTTCTTCCATAGTTTCCATAAGTTCTGGGCTCTTGGGAATAATAGTGGAACCTGTTGACTCAGCCCTTCCAAAAACTCTAGTACCAAAAACATGCCTCATGTTATTCTGGGCTTTGCCAAAGGAAGTACATGTGGAGACATATTTCCCTAATTATTTCACAAAACTTTCTCCAAAGAGAATGCCATTTGGGTCCCGCATAAACTCTCTGTTTGACAAGTCTGCGAACATGGGGTTCATCTTCATAAGGATTGCCTTCCTCCTTTCCATTATTAAGCCTGTGTTTGCATTTCCTAGCTTGCATAAAGCACATTGGGCCCATTGTCTTAGGAGTTCCACATCAACACTTGTATTATTACAACCGACTTCTTCAGCCACATCAAGGATACGAGATAAGGGTCCCAATACGTCCAGAACTTTATCCTGACATTGTTTCAGGCATCTTTCTAGCCATTTTCTGGTATCTTTTCCAAACTTAAATAGGAATGTTATAAATTCTGGGCCTTATTTATGAAAAGTGTTGCATCGCTGGGGTGAAACAGTGATGCAACATGTTTCAGTGTGCCATCCTTGCGACACCATGGATGCACCATACTTAATGTATTGCGCTCCATGTTGCAAGGTTTTACAGATACGTCAGGAATCCTGACGTATGTTTTGGCAAAAAATGGTTCTTTGCTGGAGTGTGTCTGGAAACAGACGCAACTTCAGCAATATGTCATTACATATAGGGCAAGGCCTGTGTGGAAAGTCTGGCATCACCCCTTATGCCTGCTTCATGGCGTAAGAATTTGACTTAGTGACACCGTCTACGAGGCTTACCTGTGTTGGAATTCCTACCTTGCATGCAATATGCAGGGGTTTACAAAGCGACACATCTACCCAGATGCATCATTTTGTAAATATGGAGCAGTGTTGCACATTCTTTATGCAACGGTAGCGTCACAAAAAGTGATGCAACTACGGCGTAGTCCCTCTGGGTCAAGATTCCGTGTTGTGCAGGTTTTATCCCCAATAGATGGCCTTGGGCACTCTGCCCTTAACAAGTTGCAGGTGTCCTTCTCAAAGGATTTTCTCATCCAGCATTTTATATACTGCGCCACATGATCCATGGGCCACCATTCCCATCTCCGAGGATGCTTGATCGATCGTATTAATTATTTCATCCTTTTGATGTTGCTGTGCAATCCAAATCCTCATTATGGCTTGCAAATTGATCCGAGCTCTCTCGTGGTTTAAAAAACATACTCATTGAATTCCAAGTCTTCTTCCTTTCAGTACTCGAGGAGAACTTGACCATCTTTGTACCATCAAGATCACTCCTTCTAATTATGTCGCTATGGACTTTTCCAAATGCCCCTTTAAAGTTGCCCTTTCCTTTTGTGCTACAGCGGGCACCATTCTCTATTGTAGTGCTCAGGCTACCACAAGCAACATTATTATTGCCAGCTTTCTCTATAAGTTTTTTTGGGGAAACTTTTACCCTCTTTTTAGGATTAAAAGTAGAAGGGACATCCTCCTTGGAGAAAGAAAAATAATCTTCCTCTGAGTAAATGTCCTTCTTTCTTTTAGAAAAAGCAGTCACCACCATCTCATTAATACATTTCTTAAATGAGTCCCCAATCAGTTCAACCGTTGACTGAACCTAGGGATTGGTATCATCTGTCATCCTTCATAATTTTATTATATATATATATATATATATATATATATATATATATATATATATATATATATATATATATATATATATATATATATATATATATATATATGTGTGTGTGTGAGTGTATATATATATATACACACACACACACACAATATATATAATTTCCTTTTCATATATATATATATATAATATATATATTATATATATATGTATATATACACACACATAAATATATACACGCTCATATTTATACATATATATATATATATATATTACCTACTGGCGGTCACCAGTAGGTAGTTATAGTTAGGATTTTTTTCAATGCAAAATCTCAAAATTCTATTTGGAATAACTTTGGCGCCGGTTGACGAATCTTCCAGAAAAGTTCCTCAAATTTGCCTCGCGGAGCTCCGGTCCTTCCTTGAAAGTTTGGGGGGATTCGTCAAGCAGGGGCCGAGATAAAAGGGGGGTCCCAAAACGTGTTTTCCCCATGTTAATTTCCATAGGGCGGTCGAACTCACTTTTAGCCCGAACGGCTGAATGGATTTCCACCAAACTTGGGAAAATTGTAGGGACTGGTAGCCCGATGTGCCTTTGCTATGTCTCAAGATATGTGCGCCAGTGGATTTTGAGTAATTTAGGTTCAAAAAAATATATATATCTATGGCCGCGCCCCGGTACGCGCACCGGGGAGCGCAGCGGGCGTGACACACGAGGTGCACACGGAAAGCTGATTGGCTCTCGGGTGTCTGTAAACATTCGAAACAGTCTGGACCGGCCGCCATCTTGTGTCTCGGTAGGATAGAGACACAAGAGGTGGAAAAAAAAGGGGGAAATGACCATAAGGGGGCAGGGTAGACCCCCCTGACCCCCTAGGTTTGATGTGGGGGCTATAAAAGGGCCCGCGGTGCAAAATATATATATATTTTTTTTGATTTGCGCGGGGGGAGCGCTTGGTACGCGCACCGGGGAGCGAACCGGGGAGAGGCCCATGGGGAAAGAAGAATGACAGAGTTATTAAAAAATTTAGCCTTTTTTTTTATAAATTGGAGGTAGTTCTAAAAAAGAACAGTTTTTTTCTTCTTTTTGTTGTTTTATATTTTTTTTGTGTTTTTGGAACATTTTGTACTTTTTTTGGCTTTTATGAACTATTTAATATTTTTTTTGGTATTTTTATGGGGATAAACGAAAAAACAGGGAATTGAAAATGGCTCAACTGGAGCAGAAAAAAAAATAAGAAAAAATTAGGTTTTTTTGGGGCATTTGTGGTTGTCCCCAACAAGAAAGATGAGCTTTATGCTCAGTTCACCATAGGAGATGGTCTGACCACAATGTATACATGTTATACGGAAATCCCCAAACCGTGGCTGAATATTAGGGATCGTCTCCCTTGCCTCTGGTCCCGTTGGAGTGGGTTGATTTCTTTGGGAGGTGGAGCTTGAAGATTGGGGAAGGTTACTGGCCAGTTCCCTCATCTCTGCAGCGGAATAGTTGATTGGATGCCTGCGCTGCATGTTGCGAATCATGGTGTTGTTTCCGAAAGAGTATTTCTTATTAGGGTTCCCCTGGAAAGTTCCACGCCACAGATTAGGCAAGTCACCTTGGCCGCATTTACTTTTTTCTTTCCCTCTGGGATCGAAAAAAACTCCCATACAATGTGTGGTTTTGGCTGGTATGGGGTATTGTGTTCTTGCAGCCATCTTCTCCTCCCCTCCTCCTCCTCCTCCTCCTCCTTGTCCTCTTGTTGACCACCAATGTAATCTTGTGGTGGTCCTCTTGGTGGTTGTGGTGGTGGTGCAGATGCTCCAGCTGCTGCTGCTATTGAAGCCATTTGAAAGTACAAAATATATCTGAAAGATTGCCAAACAGGTCTTCCTAAGTCAAAGGACAAAGTCAGAATAAGGAAAAAAGGTGGGGTCTTTCATCATTTGGGAAAAAAAAAGGCCTGAACCAATGAGAAGTGTTATTTTCAGGTCACAAGACCAGGGATTTCATCATTATTAAACCAAAACTGTTCTGCACCAATAAAAAGTGTTATTTTCAGGTCACATGACCGACGCGCTTATGCGGCGCGCCCCCGGGCGCGTCGCGTAAGCGCGTCACATGTTTACATTGCACGATCATATTCGCTCGAGTGCTTCCGGGTGCGCTTACGCCGTGCGTATCACGTGGACGCGGCTACGCGATACGTCACGGTGATGTTTTCGTTCGCGGCAATAGCACTAACGGTATGCTCTCCGGAGCGTGCCAAAGGACTACGCTTTCCGGGGCGCTCACCGGGGCGCGCACCGGGACCGCTCCAGGGTAAAAAAATATATATATACATTAAAAAAATTGTTTTAAAAAAGAAATAAAATATAGGATTCATTCTTTTTCAAAAAATATTACATTTTATAGCTATAGACATTTGCTAGTAACAACATTTTGAAATTCAAAGAAAAAAATATAGGTTTGGGTCCTTATATATAGTTAGGAATTAGCATTTAAAAAACCTATGAAATTCACTGAAAAAACTATAGGTTTCACATCGGTTATAGTTAGGAATTAGCATTTAAAAAACCTATGAAATTCACTGAAAAAAACCATAGGTTTCACACCAGTTATAGTTAGCTGGAAATTTTACTGACATAAAACCATTGAAATTCCACGTTATAGTTAGTCGGACTCACTATAACTTGCGCGTGTAATGCACTGCTGATGACGTCACATATTACATCACTCATGACATGGTCAGTGACATCACTCATGACATCACTGATGACACCATCCTTGTGACAGAGTGACAGACCTCCTTTCACTGTAACCCTTGAGAAACATATTCAAAAATAGAAACTAAAATTTTCAAAAAAAAGGAGATACCCATACCAGTTACAACAACCAATTCAGCAATTCCACCATTTATATACACATCCACAAATTCACCAACAGTTCTATGTAGTCACTCATACATATACTCACTCATCATATGTAGTGATACACCTATACATCCTGTATCACATCAGCAGTCTTCCAAAAGTTACTCACACACATACTCACACATGCAAATAAACTATTGAACATCCATTTATTTGCATATACAGCTATACACACACTATCACCTTACTTCTAAGGAGACCTACCTATACTTACTCTCTTAAACAATCACTTATCGAAACACATACTTATTTAAATAGGAACTCTTACAATGTCTCACTCTCACATATACTCACTTATATACATCAATACTCACATATACTAGATTAAAACATATGTAGTTACTGATAAAGACACAAGTGAGACAGTCATTCACTCACTAACACACACATATACACACATATACACACTCATCCATCCATGCAGTCCTGCACATATGCCGTCTTCCAAACACATACAAACAGTGAGTCAGTCATTGATGCATCTATGTGCTAAGTAATACCCCCACCAAACCATACAGACACTCATACTGATACTAAAAAATACATCTAATAACCCATATACACACACATGTAGCTACTCACCAACCCATGCAGCCACTTATACACAAAGTGAAACACTGATACAAACATTTAAATATTTAAACAATATTCGCTAATATATGTATTCACTAAAATACACTTAATAAGCCAGTTAACCAATCAAATCTTTTTTTTAAAAACATCCATTAAGACACTTATTTAAACATTTATTCTTCCATTGACCTTTACATATACATATATAAAACATATTTATTTTTCAGAAAGGCACACATTCACTGGATGGTGTCATCAGTGATGTCACTGACCATGTCATGAGTGATGTAATATGTGACGTCATCACCAGTGCATTACACGCGCAAGTTATTATAGTCCAACTAACTATAACGTGTAATTTCAATGGTTTTATGTCAGTAAAATTTCCAGCTAACTATAACTGGTGTGAAACTTATGGTTTTTTCAGTGAATATATATATATATTGGGAGTCTAACGGAGAATATGTCTCGCTTTGTGGACCACACCTTATTTCCTCTTGTGTCTACTCTGGACTCGTATGTACGAGACACAAAAGACTTCTTGACGAAATTGAATAATTTGGTGTGGGAACAGGATTATCTTTTGATGGTATTAGACATCACCAGCCTCTATACGATTATTGAACACAGTTATGGATTAGAGGCGGTGAAATGGGCACTGGAACAACGCCAACTACGATTTTCTAGACATAATCTAATGATTCTAGAATTCGTAGAATTCTGTCTAAAACACAATATTTTCCTGTTCGAAGAACAGTTATACATCCAGAAGTCTGGCACGGCGATGGGTACCTGCTTTGCTCCCAGCTATGCGAACTTGTTCGTGGGCTGGTGGGAGGAGCAGGTACCCAGGAGCTGTATAGTTGGAGGCAAAGAGGGTAAGGTCATCTGCTGGCATCGATACATCGATGACCTTTTCATTGTGTGGAAAGGTAACCTTGAAACAGCTCAGGAGTACATCAATGTACTCAATAATAATCAACTCAATCTGCGATTTTCGGGAACAGTGAGTCCAGTGGCAGCGGACTATCTGGACCTTAAAATATACGCAGAAGATGGTCAACTCCACACTAACCTCTTCAGAAAACAAACTGCTGGCAACTCCACACTGCACGCCAGCAGTAGCCATCCACCCCAATTAATCAACAGCATCCCCTATGGGGAACTGCTAAGACTTCGTAGGAACTGTTCTAAACCCTCGGATTTCGAAGCGGCTGCTTCGGAATGCATATCCCGATTTAGAGCTAGGGGATATGGCGAGAGAATGCTCCGTAACACTCTAAACAGAGTAAGGAAAATAGAGAGACAGTCCCTCTTGACCAGTAATACTGAACAGGTCAACCGAAGGGGTTTGCCAGGTGACAATAAGGGCAAGTTCAGAGTTATAACTCCCTACTCAACAGGTGCGGATAGCTTCAGAGCTATGCTACGCAAGAACTGGCATATCCTTTTAACCGACAATGTGCTCAAAGAAGACCTTCCAACCCAGCCACTCCTAACCTTCAGTAAAGCGAGATCACTAGGCGACATATTAGTGCACAGTCATCTTGATAAAGTGTCTCCAAGAACTAACACTTTAAGGGAGCAACGAGGCTTTTACCCCTGCGGCCGCTGCAAAGCGTGCGCAGGTAGTAAACGCGTACTCTCGTATACAATAACAGAAACTGGCAGGAAAATCTACATAAATAAATTCATCACCTGCAGCACACAGTATGCCGTCTACTGCTTGCAGTGCCCCTGTGGCCTACGCTACATTGGGAGCACGATCAAGGAGATAAAGCTCAGAATATTAGAACACATGCGAGCCATCGACAAAACAGATCAGACCTATCCGGTGGCTCGTCATTTCGCGGAAGCACATAATCGAGACCGGAATAAACTCCAGTATTTCGGCCTCGATATTGTACCCCCTAATATTCGTGGAGGTGACCGTCTACGCAGATTAAGGAGACTAGAGTCCCGATATATTATCGATCTGTGTACGAAACATCCCAAAGGTCTTAACAGTGGGGAGGAGATGGCTTTCCATCTAGGGAAATGAGCAGAGAACAACAACTGATATACACTATTCCTAGATGATAGTGCACCTTATTGAACTGGAATTAGAACTTCTTACATTATCATATTTGGAACAAATGTATACCAATGTATATAATAGCTCTGAAACCTGTATCCGATAATCCGTCTTGTATATATCAACGTGTGAGAGACACGGTTACTTAACTCACAGTACCTGTTTTTGCCGTATAACCTACTACTATGAATTTAGGAAATATCACTAATACCTTGTGATCCAGATTGAATGAATTTAAATTTGATCGGGTATAATGCAGGAGTCTAACTTAGATGTCTCTCACATATTTAGCTTTCCACTGTATATAAGATGCACTTTAATCACATTTGTTCTAATTTTGAATTCACGTTATAATTTTCATTTGAAATGTGATTGAATACTGTGAACAATTATACATGCCCCTTCTGATGTTGTACGCGATGCATCTCACTCTATACCCACTTGTCTCAACCCCCCTCTCAGCTACGTCCAGCTTTTAGCTGTGGTTTGAGAACTGATTTATTTTCCTTTTGTGTACAGGTGATTTGGAATATGTATTGTATATGGGGACACAAGCCGATCCACGGCTTTATTGTTTAAGTCGATCTTATGACGTTTTATTGCGATAAGCCTAGCAGGGAACAATGCGATTGCCCATCTGTGGGCTCTACAAAGCAATTTGCTATTTGTCGTGTTACATCTACTATACACTACAAGATGGCCGCCTCTGTCTCATGCTAGGCTTTAGTCCCCTTGTTTGTGTCCACACCTGACTGGAAGTGGGAGTGACTATGTATGTTAAAAATAATGTCGGAAACAAACACAGTGCATCACACACTGACGAAGGCAGACCGCCGAAACGCGTCTGTGTGCACCCCTCCGCTAAATAAAATCTAGCGCGTTTGTAACCCTCAACCTCGAGTGCTGTTGTATTCTTTCCAAGGAGGAGTGGGAAGGACTTTGGAGCGTTTATATATATATATATATATATATATATATATATATATATATATATATATATATATATATATATATATATATATAATTCTTATTTATCTCCCTGTTTTTATATACTCCCACTTTAAGAATGAAAGAGTAGGGGTTGCTCAGGCACTGTGGTAGAAAATGGTCGAGTGGGGAAAATGGTTGTTAATATTCTCTGGAACCTCTTGCCGTTTAAAAAAAATGCAGGGATTGATGCTATGGTAATGCTTTGTTAAGCTTGCACGCATTACCTCGTACACAATTCCCAATTAAAAATGGAAGACGTATTTCCAGTCCTCTTTCCACTACAGTACTTTGCCCCCAAACGCTTGAAACTGTAAGCCTCTTCATTATTGAAGAAGCTTCTGACACAAACAGCCAAAGCTGCACTTCCCAAAAGAATACCACTGTGATCGCGGAGCAGTCCACTTGCGCAATTGCACTGATTTCCCCAGTCAAAAAAATTGCGATGGTTGAGCAGTCCACTCATGCGATCGTGTTGTTGTTTTACCTGCTGTCACTCCCAAAATCAAACAATGCAGCTCAGGAGCTCTCTCCTGTTCGGACACGCTCTTCATAGCAGGGCCCCAGCCGCGAGAATAACACCTTTTGGGGCATTTAAAAATCATAGGAACACACATGGCACTGGCAAACAGCAAACAAGGTATTATTTAAAAGTGCAAGTGTTCCTCAACCAAAATTGGCATTCATAAGTTATAACAAAGGGTTAACAAAGTTTATAAATCCTAGTAAAATAATAATAAAGACCAACCAATTCATTGAAAAGGTTGACCTGAAAAAGCAAAACACAGTAAAGACATTGCTTTGTTTAAATGTAAGAAAAGCATGCATGTACTTATCTGGTAGGAACAGCTAACAAAAGAGGAGGATGATTGTGTGTCTTGGACATACATACTGTTTGAACATTCTAAAATGGAAGTAATGCTTTATTATATATTTGTGTAATGTTCTTTAAAGGGCTGCATGGTGTGGCAGCAGTAAAAGGTTATTGCATAATGGGAGCCTCCAGTCTTGTAATTAAATTGTGCGAGGTTTCCACCACACACAATTCAAAAAATGTGTATTGCCAATGCCCATTTTAATGCATGACACAAAATATCTGAGAAGGGTTTACTTTTGGATTTATTTGTGAAACAAGCATATTTTGAAATAGACTTGGTGACTTTGTACCATTTTAAAACATAACTGACAAGTGATTGTATGATTGAACCATGCATGCAATTGCAACGCATCCCTTTACAACATGGTCGTTACCTCAACTGCGTCTTTATCACGCATGCCTTTACTACGCATATGCCTTTACAATGAAAATGCAGCAGGTAAGTATAATGCCTTCATATATATAGTCATGTGATCAAGGCTTGTAATGAGCCGAAATGCGTAATAGTGACTTTTCAATAAAGAAACTTTGAAGCACTTACTGAGTGGTTTGTAGCCGTTGGTGGAGATATCCCGGAGACAACAGGTTTGCAAGATATATATATATATATTGACGAACCACGTGCCATTACAACGGCCAGCGATAACAGCGATACTGCTTCCATGAACATAATACACATCTTGATAAAGTATGCTGAGTCGGACCGTGAGGCACTTTTGATTGAAATCGACTGCATCAATACTCTACTGGATGCCACTGGAGAGAATGATTTCATTGCCAAAAACAAAAAGGAGATTGAGGTGCTAATCAAAAGACATGAAGAGACAATCAAAGAGCGCAAAATATTTAATTTTGCCGTTGACCAAAAAGATTACACCACTGATAAGATCTTCACTTTCGCCAGAAAATACGATAATTACTAGCGTCAAGCACTTACAGGCAACAAAAAATCATGTAGTTCTACTGAAGCCGCTAGTGCAATTTCCTCTGTTGAAGGCAATGTTGGTTCGGCCTCATTAACCTCTAACAGCGACTCGGATAACAGCAGACCGGGAGCACTACTACCCGGTTCGGCAGGAATGGTGAATTTCTCTTTGGTGGATGAGCTAAATTTTGTGAGAGAGAACCGGAGGTACTCCTTGCGCCCCCGCAAACCTCAGCAGAAGCAAGGGAATACATCAACAGGTGCAGACGCGACAGGAGACGTAAGTACAAACAGAGGTACAGCGCGAGGCAACGCAAGGAGGAATTGGAGAAAATGACAGCGTCAGTGGAAAATACTATTGTCAACTTGACTGATGTTATACTAACTAAGGCAGAGGAGCAACTTCTATCTATGGGGCTCACTTTTTGTTCTAAGAATCGTTTTTCATATAATCAAACTCGCATTGATGTTTTTAAATTCATCCGCAAAATCAAGCTCATTAAATATTTTCAAATACATTTCAAAAGAAATCTCCTATTGGTGTATCGGATGACAGTTCCATCATTCCAATGCAAGTTAGAGACATTCCAGACCCACAAAATCTTTATGATCTGGCTTTTGACAATGATTCACAAAATGCTCCTGTGGTCAGTCAGGTTGTCAACGTCAAACAATCCGCACCAAGTCCATTTCGCTCCAAATCCACTTTTTTTACCATTAATGCCGAAGGACGCGGTAGATGTCTTCAGTGACAGAATCCTTGTGGAATTAAAAGATCTCAACAGAAAAGTATTGAATAACTCTAAGAAGGTCGATTACAACAACAGTCAATACCATCTACTTGTCAAGAAATTGCAGAGCAACCATAACATCATTATTAAGAGCTCGGGCAAAGGGGGAGACAGGGTCTTATGGTCAAGAATTGACTATTTGACTGAAGCTGAAAGACATTTATCAGACTCTTCCTGCTACACTAAATCCACCACAAATCATGATGCGTAAATGTGAAGAGACAACACACAAGAAAATTCACAGTTGGCAGAGAAATGGTCTTTTAACAAAAGAATCAAAATCTTGAGCGTGGAACATCGGATCACTTTGATTCTTAACTTCCTACCCAAAGTCCATAAGTTAGTTACCCCAGTTCCAGGATGTCCAATAATCTCAGTACAAGGAAGCATGAATGAAAACATCTCCAAATATATCGATTTCTTTCTCCAACCGCATGTCACTAGTCTACCTTCCTATCTAAAGGACACTACTGACTTTTTGATCAAAATTGTGTAAACTGGTGGTCTGACTATTTATTTGTCATGATGGATATAGAATCCCTATATACCAGCATTAATCGTCGACATGGTATTAAGGCTACTGAATACTTTTTAATAGCTGTGCTGTAACTTTGAGAGATCATACCAGAATGCTAATTGAAATGATTGAGATCTGTCTTCAAACGAACTTCTACCAATTTCAAAATGAGATCTTCCAGCAGTTGCGCGGGGTGGCAATGGGTTTGTGCTTCTCCCCCAGCTATTCATGCTTGCATGTTGGCTGGTGGGAGGAGCACGTGCTCGGAGTCGCCCATCGCCACTGGTTGAAGCACATTGTCCACTACTGGCGTTATATTGATGACGTGTGCATTGTTTGAAGGGGGTTGCATGAAGAAGCATTGGCTTTTGTTAATGACATCAATACCAACGATCTCAACTTAAGATTCATGGCATCAGTTAGTGACAGTTGGGCCGAATTTTTGGATGTTCAATTGTATATTGAGGCAGGTGCTTTACAAACTAGGCTGCACAGAAAATCAACAGCGGGCAATTCTATCCTTCATGCCCAAAGTGCCCATCCTATTCACACTATCAACAGCATTCCGTACGGAGAATTTATTCATATCTGTCGGATATGCAGTAGTGATGAAACTGCTTATGCCTGTCTAGCCGAAGTCGTTCAAAGATTTCTCAAAAGAGGCTACAGAAGGAGGATCTTAGATAAAGCTCTACTTAAGGCCAAAAGCAGACCTAGAGACAAACTATTGGAACCTATGGTCAATGCAACAACTGTCCAAAAGGTAGAATGTCCAGTTTGCCTTATAACAACTTTAGGTACCCAAAAGAAAGCCATTCGCCGCATTATTTGCTCTGAATGGCCTATCATTACGACTGATAAAATTTGGGTCCCATCATGCCTAGTCAACCATCAATCACTTTTAGAAGGGCCCCTTCAATGCGGGATGCCCTTGATAGATCTATGCCAGAGGTCCCAGTTAAGAAATCTTGGCTATCCAAAATGGGTTTCTTTAAGTGCACGTCTTGTCGTGCTTGCACTTTTGCGAAAAACGGTACCCACTACAAAACAGCTTTTAGTTTGGAAAAGATCGCAATACAGGAATATCTGACATGCAGGTCAGAATATGTTATTTATAAACTTAAATGTACCTGCGATCTTGAATATATTGGCAGCACGAAGCTCCCCGTTTATAAGCGTACCTTGCAACATGTCAAAGCCATCGTAAACTCAGATAGTAACTATCCGGTGGCCAGACACTTCAAGTCCATACATGATAACAAACCAAAGGACTTGGAGTACCCTGTCTTAGGTTCAGTTCCTAACCCCGGATGGGGTGGGAACCGTGATAAATTACTTAGACAGAAGGAAACCCATTTTATTTTATCATTGGATACCAGAGTCCCTAATGGACTCAATATGAATGAGGACCTCCATAATTTTCTCTAAAATCTGTTTACATCATGGTACAGTTTTGTCTTTTTGATAGGTCAGGTTAAGTATTTATCCTTTCAAACTTGTACTTGACCCCTTTCAGTTGCATAACCCGCCAGTTCCCATGTTTTGTTGATTTTTCTTCAGTTGTATATACATGAATTTTTCTAGTGATTGCTGTTTCTATATCGAATTTTATCAATTGGAGGTTTATAGTTCAGGAGCCTCCATTCTGCTGTTTCTCATTATGATCATTTTGCCTTATTGCACGTCATGATATCACTTTATAGCACTTTTGCACTTTAGACTATTATGGTGGCACAACTCTATAGTCTTGTTATTACATGGCTTTTTAACCCTCATGATTATTGTTAATTAGATATAAGTATGCATTTATTCAGGCCCTCTCGCAATGTGTCTTGTAATATATGCACTGGCATTTTATCGGTCGCATATTTAGGCCCTCTTGCAATTTGTCCTTTGGTATATGCACTGGCACTTTTGTATATGGATGTTATGCCCTTTTGTGTACTGTATCTTCTGATGTTTCCACTAGCACTTTATTTGTACACAATTTAAAGGCTCTATTGGTCATGGGTCCTTTGGTATTTGCACTGGACAGTTGTGTCATGTGACACTGTTTATCCATATTTTCTTTGACTAGGATATACCTAAGTTATATGTTTTTTCAAACTGAATTGATTTATCAATTGTATTTATTGGGCCGAGGTTTAGGCACTTGCCGTCATTTTACTGTTCAATTTTGGGAGTGGTCTGATGCCTGTACGTGCAATATGAATTTAATCATTATGATTAGTTGATTTATTCATATATCAAATTTGCACTTTAGCAGGATTTTAACATATCTTGCATACAAAAAAACAAACCTCTTTTCTTGTATAATGGAAAAACGATGTAACGATTAAATATATGTTGCTTAGCCACAGTCTGTTGTTTATGTTCACTGCTTATGGTTTGCTGCCGGACAGTTTATTTTTTACAGCTTGTTGGGCTTTTAACTCACTTTAAATTCGCAATGTCTGCTGGGGCGCGTAACGTGACCAAGCTCCTTTGTGGAGTGAAACGCATCAAGGAAGACACTTGTCTCATTATGCCTAATAAATGAGCTACACTACTTGCACTTTCATCTTGTGTGGTGGTCAGTGATTGAAAGTAGTTCCGAAGAGGTCCGCACCTGTAGTTTGCCCTACATATATATATATATATATATATATATATATATATATATATATATATATATATATATATATATATATATATATATATATATATATATATATATATATATATTTATATATATACACTGACAGTGAGCAAGGGCGTTCACGCCCGAAACGCGTCTGTACGGCATTCTGTTGCACCTCTGCACTTTACTATGAAAATGGAATAAAAAGAAGAATATCCATGTAAGTCTGGCTGTGGATTTATTCAACTGCGTCTGCGTACTGGACTTTGTGCAAAGGCGTTGCACGAGTTTTCTGGTTGGAGTTTATATATATATATATATATACACACACCGGGACCAGGGTTCAATTACCGACGCGGCAGGGTCTTGAGCCCAATTGTCCACGGACTCGATAATTCTCGCTTCGGTGCCCACTCTAAGCACGGGTTCACACTATGCAGCTCTGGGCATTAAGCTTGCCTAATCTCCACAATGGCCCCCCCGCGTCGGGATGCCTGGCTTTCACCTTGGGGATGCCCAGTACGGGTTATCTCACAGGGAAAAGCCAGAACGGGTTCCCAATGCAAGCGCCGAGATGCCCTAGGGTAAATTCGGAAATCCCTCCAAATTCTACAAACCTCCTCTTATTTTAGTTCTCTCTGTCAAGAAGAGGTCCATTTTATGATACAAATTACTGCTCACTAAGTGACGCATGTTGGCATTAAACATTCCGAATAAAGTGCAAAGAGCAATATTCCAAGAGTTGCTCTAACCCACCAAAAAGAAACACTGACTATAGGTTCCAATTTCAGTTGAAGTGCATAGGGCATAACTTACAAGACAAACACTTACCCCTAGTTCTATGTCTGTGCTAAAACATTATTTTAAGATCTTTATAAAACAAGTTGATCAATGTAATTTCCTAAAAACTAATCAAAGTGCAACAGTACTCTGATATGAAAGTGTCATGTGCAATCTTATGATATCAATAAACAAGTGTTGGCCATGATCAACCAATATTTCAGAAACACGACCGTAGCATTAAAATTAATTAAAGTCCTAAGATATCATGGATATTTAAAGGGAGTGAAAGCACTGTTATCATACGGTTCTGCTCTAGTAAAAACATATTCCAAACATCATAGTCTTACAGAAAGGTGTATAGTTCATATTTATATAAAGTAAAGAGGATAGCACTCCTATAAAGTAACAGTTATAAGGTTTGGAGCAAAATTAAGTAGCCCCCAGTAAGTGAGACTCTAATATTTGTAGAGTAAACACAAAGAAAACAAGTTATGAAGTAACATTCAATGGCAATGATAGAGTTCTGGAATATAGTCCACTTGTTTTTGTTTTCAATCTTTATTCTTGTGATTCCAAAGCACAGATTATTCCAGCAGGATTAAACATCACCAACACGTGTTTCGTCCTACACAAGGACTTTTTCAAGGCAGAAAATCAGGTGAGCTAAGTCGTCTAATGGATGTCCAGAATAAAGAGATAGGCCACAGTTGGTAGAAAAGAATAGAAATTCTAAATGTAAATGGTAGAGATTAACAAAGTATGGTGACTTTCAGCAACTTTCGGTCCAAAGAAACAGTATCAAAGGTCAAATAAGACCCGGCTAGTACGCAAGCTGCACAATAAAGCAGAAGTTGTATGCTGGTCAGGTTCTCATAGCTGAACACACGAGCATGGACCGTAAAAGGATTCAATAAAGTAAAACGACAACCATGATAAGTTGGAACGCCTAAATGTAGGACCGTTACATGACCTCAAGTAAACAGTATCTGGAACGCGAGTCGCGTGTTCAGCTATGAGTTATTCTGGACATCCATTAGACGACTTAGCTCACCTGATTTTCTGCCTTGAAAAAGTCCTTGTGTAGGACGAAACACGTGTTGGTGATGTTTAATCCTGCTGGAATAATCTGTGCTTTGGAATCACAAGAATAAAGATTGAAAACAAAAACAAGTGGACTATATTCCAGAACTCTATCATTGCCATTGAATGTTACTTCATAACTTGTTTTCTTTGTGTTTACTCTACAAATATTAGAGTCTCACTTACTGGGGGCTACTTAATTTTGCTCCAAACCTTATAACTGTTACTTTATAGGAGTGCTATCCTCTTTACTTTATTTGGCTTTTGTGACACACTGTATAGTGTGCACTGACGGCATCTTTAGGTGGTAGGTGCCTTGAGGGTTATAGCACCCTACAAAATCATTTCTCTTCTTTTAATACAATGTGTACTTAACATAAAGATAAAGAATAACGTTTGTGTAAGGTGTTGTGCAGACATTTCCCTTTTGGGAACACTACCGCCCTTGCTTTGTTTCTCTCAGTTCATATTTATATATATATATATATGAGTGTATATATATATATATATATATATATATATATTTATTTATATATACATATATATATATGTATATATATATATATATATATATATATATATATATATATATATATATATATATATATATATATATATATATATATATATATATATATGTATGTATATTTGGTGGCACTATAGTTACAAGTGAAATACTTACATTTTCATTGTATAAACATACGTGTTAAAGGCATATGCATTTTTTAAAAATAAATATGTGTTGTGAAGTACCAGACGTAAAACACAAATACCTTGGGTAGGGTCAGAGGCAATATTTAGAGACCTGCCTCGATACCTGGCCCCAACCAACAATACTCACATACCTGGAGTAACCAAGGGTCTATAACAGTGTACTAAACACTATAAAATCTAGAGAGAAAACACAACAATGAGACAGACACCGTGAAAGAAAGGGAAAGTAGTCAATACATTTCCGGATGGATGGGTGGAGTGACTCCTGAAAATATGGCTGCTCCTGTGTTCACATGACCAGTAGTGGGACATGGGTGGTGCCGGCTTGAAGGCGATGAGCTAAAGCTAACAGGGTGCATCTTGAATCACCTGCATGGAAAAATGGTCTCTGTGATCCTTATGCTGAAGAATGCACCTCATCAAGGGGACTTATCAAAGAATGGCAGATCTAGAGTACTCCCAGAACCCAGCTGGACTCAAATCCCCTTGCCATTTCATTTTATTTATTCTGTGGGCTTATCTCATAGCACCTTGAAGTGACCATGGTTATATGTGATGCTGTACAGCTCTTAACCATTGACAAAGAACATGTGCAAGAATGCTGTCTGTCTCACTTGTCACCTAAAAAATGACTCCTAGAATGTACTCTGTTTTGAAGACCTCAACATAAGTAAACTTCCTATCAAACTCTTGTAATTGTATGATATAGAGAAATGAGGCCGCTCTCAAAGCAAATCAAATAAAGAAAAAAAGAAACATTGTATGAGGAAGTTCTAAAGAAGCTTCACAAATGTTAATGTTTCTGATCATACACACAAGTTAGAAATACTCAACTTTCTCACTTGCTCTGAATATTTGAATTGTGTAATAAAGATTTGAAAAAAGCATGGAGATTCACATTCCATACAGAGATCGTTTTACTCATGCAACCCAGTTTGGTATTCTCAGTTATGATTTGATTTGATTTGAGAATTTGTATAGCGCCTGAGTTCCCAAGAGCGTCTAGGCGCTGAGCTGTAAGGTGCCAGAAGAAGAGTGAGTGTGGAGATTTAGTAAGCGAAGAGACACGTTTTTAGTGCCTTTCTGAAGGAGAGCAGTGTTGGGCTGTTTTTTTTATATCAGTCGGGAGTGAATTCCAAGATTTCACGGTCCCCTGAATAAAGCTTCTTCCACCCCAACGTTCTTTGTTGAATCGGGGGGTTTGTAATAGTTTGCTCTGTGATGAACTTAGATTTCTGACAGGTAAATACCAGGTTAGGTGTTTTTTCAGGTACTGAGGACCAATCCTATACAATGCCTTGACGCTAGGCATAAGGATTTAAATGTTATCCTTTTTTCCACAGGAAGCCAGTGTAGCTTTCTCAGTCTATGGGAGTTTGACTGGAATTTAGGAATAAGCAACAGCACTCTCTCTGCGGCATTCTGGAAATGCTGTAGCTTAAGTAAATGCTGCTTTTCCAAGCCCATATAAAGGGCATTTCTATAATTGAGTCTGGACAGGGCTAATAATGTCACAAGCGTTTTCATGGAATTCGGCTGTATGAAGGTACAAACTTTCCTAATTATCTTTAGAATAAAGAAGCTAGTATAGGATAGATTGCTGATCTGGTGTTTAAAGGTTAGATTGTCATCAAATATGATGCCCAGATTCTTCACCTTCTTGACTGGGACTAGCAATTCTCCCAAACCAGTTGGCCACCACCCATGCGACTAAAAGGAGGTGTCAGAACCCAGCAGAAGTACCTCCATCTTTATAAAAACATTTATAGTGCAGTGCTTCTTAGCCTATTGTCCAGGGACCCATGGAGGTCTGCAAGACCTCTTCATGAGTCCGAGGATGTTTTATAAATTTAAATAATAATAACATTTTGAAATGAAAATGTAAAAAGTATATACAAATAAAGGAGCAAAACTGATTTTTTTGAAAAACGTTTCCAAATTTGATTGTGAATTAAACTAAATATCCCAATATTTGGACATTTTGTTTGGTATATACATGTGTTTGTATTTTTGGGTATTGATTTGAGGTCCAAATTGTAGGAATTGTTGAGGCTGGGGGTTTAAACTTCCAGTATTCATTCCATGGGATCCCCAGACTCCAGTAAGGATTCAGTGGGAGTCCACAGCAGTCAAAAGACTAAGAACAATTTTTATAGTGGAACAATCTCCATGTCCCAAGTAAGGGGTGTTCTTAGTTTTTTTTATCTTGACTGGCACCATCAGGACAGCATTTCAGTCAGTGCAATTGTTGGACCTGGCCCTCTCCTCCGATCACCCCCAAACGTCTTTGCCTTCACCTTTCCTGTTTTGTTGAATTCGATTTGGTTGGCTTCGGGACTGTGAAATTTGCCACTGCTAAAAAGTGTAAACTGTGTGTGCTCTCTCTCAAAAACATAGTAAATTGAGCCTACATCTAATTGGCTCATATAATTTACCTGTTATTCCCTATTAAATGGCACCACTTGTACCCAGGACTTGTAAATTACATGCTACTTTGCCTCTAGCACCTATTGTTCCAGCCACTAAAGCAGCCCTCTAAAATATGTCTACGCTATTTTTTTAATTGGAGGGACGGGCATGCTCCCATCATGCACTGCCTTGGGGGCATACATACAAGGAATGGCAGTTGATTCCAGCACGCATGGTTGCAGAGCAAGGACACACGGAAACCATTGTAGATGTAATTTTTTGTAGGTGATTGTTTTACCTCCTGAACATTTTAATGCGTGAGTCTCTTGCTAACTCCATGACTCACCCTTTTCAATCTTTATAGTGGCAAATATACCATGGCACCTAAACATTTCATACTTTGAGGTTTTCCTTTGTTTGAGTGTGTGTTCTTTACATGTATTTCTTTATTTTCGTTATTATAATTACCCTTGTATTTTCAATCAGCGTGTAAGGGCTTTCACATTTTTATACTTTTTTTTGTACTTGTTGTTTAAGCAACATAGTTAAGGGAGCTTTTTTAAATTTCAGTATTCTAATTACATTTTGATATTAAGTCAGCATGGTAAAGCTTAAAGGTTTCTTTTGTTTATTTTTTGGGCACACTATGGTACATCTTGGTGCATTTGGCGAGAATATTAGCGATCTTCCATAAAGTCATCGCTTGTTTATAATATCACCCATCTCTCCCTTGCACTTCCACCAGCCCTGTCATCTTTCCCCACACACCTACTTCCCCTTTCATCTCTCCCTCACACTCCCACTACTCCCTCTCATCTTGCAACCCCTCTCTCTCCCTCCCTCTCTCACACTCGCTCTCGCTTCTCTATACTGCCTGCTCACACATCCTACCTTCCTGTACCTCCTCATGCTGTGCACTGGTAAAGCTCTTGCCTACCCACTGCCCTCTGATCACCCCTCCCACCTGTCCCTCTATCTCTCATACTCTCTCTGACCCCTCTCTCTCTCATGCACTGTTCCCGCCTCGCTCATATGATTTACTTCAGGGCTTAAACCACAGTTTCTTTCCCATGCCCTTTCAAGGTTTCCGTCCCTCAAACCCACGATCTCCTCCTCTTATTAGGCTATCTTCTACGTACACAGGTGCTCCCTACTTATGCGTCTGTATCCTGCTCTCCCCTTCTTTCTCTCTTCCTCACACATTTTCTGCTCCTCTGTTTCGATTTCATTCACCACTTTGTGAACAAGCTACCTAACCCTCTCTATATTCCTTTCTATCAATTCTGTGCTGCTCTCACCCCTATCTATTCACAATACCACATACTTCCTCTACACAAATACACTACACACCACACAATTTTACCCCGCACAATTCCACAGCTAACAATTCCAATACAACCCACATAATTCCACTGAACACCTCATACATCCACTACACTCCAAACCAAAACAAATAGGCAAAAGACATTGTAATATGCGAGACCTATTGCATTGCAAACGCTTGTTTACTGTTGATATCTCACAAATTACTGCAAACATTGCCTGCAGCAAGTGCCAATGCAGGCAGTCTCCCATACTTTGGAAACCAACGCCTTTACACATTTAAAACAGCCCCGAATTATAAACGGGGTCACTTATTTAGCTATCTGATTCACAAATGGGGGGTGGCACTTTTATTTAGGTGCCTGGGTCTATTTTCTCTCTCTCTGAGTTCAACCCTGGCTGCCATGTTTGAAGGAATGCCCCTTGGTCCTTAGAGCCATGAGTCGGAACCAAGATTAAGCAATCATCACATTGAATCTATACAGCGATGCATTGCTGCATTTTTTTCAGGGCCGGTCGGTCTGGCTGTAGTGGGCACCCGACGTATCCCCGGTGGGCCACCAGGGTGGTGGCCGGTTCTGGACCCCTGGGAGGTTGTTTTTTGTTACTGGGGGCCAATTTTGCAATATTGGCCCGCTGTAAAAAAAGCTGCAGCGGTAAGATGGGAGTGGTGCTTCCAACTAGCACCCCTCTCCCCAGGGGCCTGTCGAGCTGTTTGCCAGGGCCAGTTTCGGTTCTCAGTCTGACCATGATTATTTTGTTGTGGAAGATCTTTCGGTGGTATCAATGAAACATCTGCTCATGCTACACATCCACTGACGTTTAATTCAGATGCAATATCCGGTGTGCTTAGGTATGAGAAGCACCAGTTTACTCCTTACAGGACAGCTTCCAGGTCATGCTGATTAATATGCCGAAAAGCATATTGTGCAACATGACTTGGGGCACTGCCACTGTGATCTGTACAAGAGTGCAGGACAGAAGCCACCATTAACAACAGTGGCAAGGCTTGGCAAACGTGGATGAGAAACCGACGTCATCACGGATTGCTCTTAGCATGGAGGTATTCGGTGCCACATCCAATCTAAGTGTCAATGCAGTGGTTCTGGAAAAATATCCAGAGTGGAAGTGCTACTATCAATGTCACACCTCCAAAGGGTTTGTGCAAAATCGAAGCTCTATAAACAAGAAAAGGGTGGCAAATGAGCCTCTTCCACGCAGCATGAGTTTGGCGGGAGTTGTAATATGTGTCAGTGGTGCATTCTGAAGCACATTGTTTCAAATATATGAGTAAAGGATGGAGTGGTTGGTTTCTGCCATATCCTTCCAGCATATTTTCCCTTAAAATGGCATCTTCTAATTGCCATTAAATTTGCATCAGGCATGCAGCTTCCCTGCAAAACGTGTATGACATGCACACAATAACTTGTGAAAATGTGGGTTCGCTGCATATTTATCACACCAGTAAAGTGTATTGGTTTGTTTGAGCCTATTAAAATCTTTAGATACATCATAATTGACAAATTGCAAAATTCTTCCGCATTTCTGCGACCCAAGAAGATCCACTCTTGTTGCAATAAAAGAACATAAAAGTAAACCCTAGCTTCCTGTTTAAAAAAATAATAATGCGCAACTGGCATTGCTTGGCATTTGATCTCTGTGCTTAAATGAACAACAAATGCTACACGAATGAAAACAAAATGGAAAGGACTCTGGGGCATATTATCAAGGGGGTTTATCTCCGCTTTTTTGGCTTTAAAAGCCAAGAAAGCGGAGATAAAATTATCTCCCTATTACCAAGCTGTCGCTAACACCAGTTAGCGACAGCTAGTAGGAGATAGCGACCATCTTGGGCCCCACTTTGCATGTCAGTGATATTTATCACTAATGAGATGCAAAGTGGGCGTGCCAAGATGTTAGAGACTGAAAACAGTTGCTAACATCGCTATCTCCTATTACCAACTTTTGGAGATATTCACGCTAAGCGGGAATATCTCCAAAAGCTAACACCTGCCCTGAGCAGTTCTTAGCCATGTTATCCAATGGGAGGTGGATAACATGGCTAAGAGCATTTGCTCGATAATGCATGAATATCGCTGACTTTTCAGCGATATTCATGCATTTCGGCCGTTTTTTATCGCATTTGCGATAAACCTTGTTAATAGCAAGGTTTATCTGCGATACAAATCGCCGATGTGCGGCGATAATTTTTGTCTCTAAACAAGTTAGAGACAAAAATTATCGCTAGTTGTTGGTAATATGCCCCTCTGTATCGATCGTTGTTATTCAGTCGGTCAGTCAGTCAAAAAAGCTTTATTTTGACCGTACAGGCTATAAAAGCACATAAAAAAGACAATACAATTAGATAAAAAGAGAAAACATTACAATATATCATCATAAAAACTATGTACATTAATTATGTGTTTAAAATCAGAACACTTCAAGATTGTGCACAAGTTTCAGTACATTCTTGGGTACACTCCCTCATGGCAACTCAAGGTACTGTGGTTGGGTAGACTGCAATGTACGACATAGTTTATAGTTTCTACATTGAGTGCAGGAGGGGATAGAGTGACTTATATTTTAGCAAATAACTAATTCATTAGTAAATAAGACACCTGTCAGTTGTTAAAAAGCTTTTGACGTTATCTGATAGATATGTGTGGCAATGTTAATAAATCTGGGTTAAAAACAGATACAAATTACCTAAAGGGAGGGTAATTACAATAGGAATAATTGTACAATGAATGTGTGCAAACATAGCATGGCATGACATGTGAAAAAGTTGCTATGGAGCTAGGAGTTTCCTAAAAGATTTTTCTTTAGAATAGCTCTAAGAATGCACCACATCGAGTACAGGAACCGAGTAATGGTGAACACAATGAGTGTCTCGGTTTCATGCTTAAAACGCCTGTGCACCTCTTTATAGTGTATGATCCCCATGTTTCTGCACAGTTGTAACAGCCACCAAGAACTTGGCTTTCCATAGGCGGGGCAAAAAAAAAGGACGTGCATTTCAGTTTCCTCACCTCGAGCACACCCTGGGCACTCAAGTTTATGGGCTCCCTGCCATTTAGTGGTAAATGCTCGAAGTGGGAGCACCCCATATCTTAATTGAAGAAAAGGTTTCTTTGCCATAAGGGGTTGGATGTGATCAAGTGCTGGTTCTAACCTGTATTGCTGCTTGTTATCTAGAAACCTGGAGGTTAAGCAGCTCAGCTTAGTCCCCTGTAATAGTAAAGCCAATTTGTAGTTTCTATGGGAGTCAAGTAGTGCCTTTCTGGAGATTTTGGGACAGGTCTCGTTTGGTGTTGTCCACATATTTGCCCTTCCTAAGGCCGGCAAGAGTTCCTGATATAAGCTAGCCAATGGAGTTTCCCTGCTCGAGGAGGCTCATAAAATCCTTCAGCTCCTCTTTAGAATCAGCTAGTTCACGTGCACTCCACAGGAGTCACCAATGTAGAAGGAGTCTAGAGGAGACTACATCTGCTATAGGGCCAATCCCTAGATCCATCTTGAGCGGTGTTATTGGGTACTCGTAGGGAGGCCCAGCAGTTGCTTAAGGAATAGGTTCTCTGGCATTGATAGGGAAGTGGATGGGCAATGGCCCCATAATTATGACCCATGCAGTGATGCTTCCCTGGCCTGTGTTTTGTAGATTTCTGCTACAGGATCCATCACTTTGTGCGTACAACTCTTGTACACTTTTAAGATGCTCTCCAGGGACTGAGCCAATTTTAGACTAGCTCTCTTTATTTGTGTCCCCCAATCAATTTTTTCAGTAAGTGTGAT
Organism: Lissotriton vulgaris; assembly: GCF_964263255.1. Lineage (NCBI taxonomy): Eukaryota > Metazoa > Chordata > Amphibia > Caudata > Salamandridae > Lissotriton > Lissotriton vulgaris. Next base: position 317,241,865 of record NC_141693.1, on the reverse strand, counting down.
CCCTAGATAATCAAAAATTGACACCCTCTCTAGGACCCTTGCATCCAATTGGGGATATGGGCAGTTTGTGGTGTTAGCGTTAAAAAACAAGTACTTGGTTTTTAGGAGGTTAATCTCCGGTCCCCTCTTTTTGCAGAAAGAGCTGAATACCTTGAGCACCCTCTGCATACCTATTGGCGACTTGGAGAGTAGCAGCGTATCGTCCGCAAACATAAGAGATGGAATTTTTCAGTTCGCCAGCCTCGGTGCATCAATGTCTTTCATATCTAACAGAGTTCAATTAGACTGTTTAAAAAAAGGGAGAAGAGTGTTGGGCCAGGACACATCCCTGTCCCACCCCTTTCTCTTTAGGAACGTTCACCATTTTTTCCATATCTGATTTGCGCATGATTGTCTTGGTGTAGGCATTTCAGCTGGTGGCAAAGATATTCTGGTACTCCCAAATAGAGAAGTATGCCACACAGTTGATCTCGCTGCACCAAGTCAAAAGCGGATTTAAGATCCACAAATTTGAGTTAGAGGCTGCCACCCTCTAAAACCATGTTTTTCCAGTGGATGAGTTGTAATCTAACGATCTGGTCAATGGTGGAGATTTTGGCACTAAATCCTGCTTGAAGGGGTGTTAGTACATTGTTCTCTTCTATCCAAGATTGCAAGCGCCCCACAAGTACGCGAGCAAAGATTTTTTGGGTGGCGTTCAGGAGGCTTATGGGGCGATAATTTGCTGGATTAAGTGGTGAGCCCTTTTTATAGATGGGAATCATTTCTGCACCAGTCCATGTAGGGCGCAGCCGCATGCCTTGTAGAACGGCATTAAATAGTGAACATAGATAGGTTGCCGAGACTGTAGGTTTGGAGCAAAATAGGTCACCAGGTATCTTATCCAGCCCCGGTGCTTTCGCTGGGAGTAGATTGCCCAATGCCTCTGTGATCTCCTTCATTGTACAGAGCGGAGCATTTAAATTTAGGAGGTTTGTATCTAGGGTAACCGATTGCACCCTACTCTCTTCCTCTGTGGACCTTGAGTATAAATATTTAAAATGAGTTCTCCAAACTTCTTCCCCTAAGTTTGGTTCTTTGGCTAATTGGCCTTCGGATTTCCCTGTCTTACCTAAAAGAAGGCTCTCATATCGTGGTTATCCAGTGCTGTTTTTATTGCTTCCCATTTATCATTTTCCCAGTCAATGTTTTCTCTAGTTACAATTTTTTAATATCGTTCCTTGGCTTCCTTAATTCATGGCCTATCATTCATTCTGATAGTAGTTAGAAGGGCTTGCTTGGCTACCTTACAATGTTTATTATACCATGGTTGCCTTGGTTTAAAATTCGGCCTGGGCCTGTTGCGGTTAAAAAAAAATTGTGCTAGGACATAAAGCAGATTCTGGTGTTTTTACCAATGTCAGTTGGGACACTAGTTGCAGATAGTCAAAACGCTGCTTCTAAAATGGGGATGATTTGTTGATTAAGGGAGGATACTTTATCCGTTTTTTTAGCAAGTTGCCCCCAGTGTACCCTCCTCCCTCCTTCAGCCAGTACAAGACTTGGGATAGTTTTTGGGATGTGCTTGGGAGGTCTTCGGCAAGCGGAAGAGATATTTCTAAGACAAAGAGATTGTGATTACTCTTGTGGTGGGGAATGACCTTAAAATCAATAACCCTATGCCAGAGGCTGAATCTACCAAAGTATAATCTAATATTGAGGCCTGCCCGGGTCTATTAAAAGTGAAGTTCCCGGGTCTTTCGAATGGGAATCGACCATTACAGGCCCTTAGTGAGTGGCTAAGTGCAAGTGCATTCATTTGTAGAACCAGCGGAGTCCATGCTTGTATTGGTTGAATATTAGGGAGAAATGACGTTAGGCAATCAAGCGTGTGGGAGGGATACAAATAGCTTACTGGCTGTGAGTAGACATTAATCATTGCAATCGTCATAGAGTTAGGAAAGGAGAGAAGGATGCACAGAATGTCAGGGGAAGGGGTCTCTAACTGTTTGGCATTGCATTCCAGGTGCACTCCTACCCATGTGCACAGGCCCCCCGAGGGTCTCCCCCTGGCCCCCTGAAATGCTGGGATAGGGTACGACAGTTAGCCCACTCTAAATGTATCTGCCCTCGACCATGTTTCCTGGAACAGGCATAACTTATGTTGGTCTATGAATACCCCCCAATCTGGGAAATCCAGTTTCATGTTGAGAACTGCCATGTTCCAAGATAAGATCCAAGTGCTTGATGGTACTACTATGTTAGCTAAAGGAGCCTGGGGTGAGGCTTTCCTCTAGTGGAGCTTGGTGTATATCTTATATCTTTGGGCCTTACCTCTCCCTTAGAACTGCATCCGTTAACCCAATCTGGGTTACTAAGTAGGGTGGGGGTATGATCTAACACGCCTCCCTCACTATTCTGCTCCATAACTTTTTTTTGCTTCCCATGTCTTTCCTTATGTGATAGGCCATCTTGATGCATGTGTCCCAATGTAGCCTCATTTTAATCGCTGGACCATTTATTAGAGGGATCAGTCTGGTTTAGTCAGTCTACCAGATCTAAAGGGCTGAATCTGTTGGCAACGGGAATGTTATACATCATTAGTGTGGGACATTCCCAGCTTATTTTCGGCATGGCACCACTCTGGTCACTCGCCCCCCAGCCCTTGGCCATTTTTCCCTCATTGTGCTGCATTTTCCTATGGAGAAAAAAATATACCTGGGGCAAGGAGAGGATAACCCGAGTCTCCCTAGAGTGACCCCAATCCTAGATGTGTTGGACAGCCCAGATGTCCCTAAAATTGATCACTACACAGTCCCCAGGTATATCCTTTCACCTCCACCCCAGCCACCTTACCTTACGTGTAAGTAAGATTTGGCTTTGGTCTTGATAAGGAAGAGGCCTGTATTTGGTTACCCAGTAGATACATGTGTTTTTAAGTTCGGAATGAGTCTCCTCTAGGCCTCTTTCCGGGTCAGGTACTCCGGCTAATACAATGACATAGGGAGTAGAGGCTGGGGGCAAGTCAATGCGTGGTAGTGTGGGTTGGATTTCCATTGGTTGTATGTGTGGAGGGGTCCTCTTATAGGCCTCTTGGTTGTTTCCAGCTTGTTTTTGGTCAAGTGGACCTGTTGTGGTCAGTGTTAACCTGTTTACAGGTTCAGAGAGGGAACAACGAAGAGGGCTCTGTTGGGGGTTATACACATTTATATTAGGCCCATTGGGGACAGACGATACGTCTGGAGTGGTTGGTATTGCCTTCTTTAGGCGCTAGGCCAGCTCTGGAGCAGAAGATTTAATAGACTCAATTATTGTAAAAGTAGAATCAGCTTTTCCCACCCAATGGTCCACCAATGATGATAGTCTATCAATTCGTATCGTTAAAGCATTGAGTTCATCTTTTACAGTGAGCTTTAAGTTCCGAAACCAACTTAGACACTCACAGTTGTTGCTCCGGGGTCGTCTGCGGTTGGTCGCCTATTCCTTATGCCCCCAGGGACCGCTTGGTAGCATGTCGGGAGTTTGTTTATTCCGCTTTGCTCCCTTGTGTGTCACTGGATTCCGTTTCCCTCCTTTCTTCCTTCCTCCTCCTCCCAGAGAGATCTTAGGGGCATGGGCCACTCCTGTCTTTGCTTGTGTACATGGAGGCTCTGGGTCTAGGATAATATTTGGTGTTGGAGATAGAGGCAAAGACTCAGGCTCAGATGGGGTGGGAGTTGATGCCAGAATCAGTGTTAATCAGAGGTGTCTCTCAGTGCACTCAATTTCATTAGAGACTGCTCCGATTGCCCGCTGGAGCATTTTAAGAGTGCAGATGGAGCTTTCTGCCGGGAGATAGGACCTTTCGCTGGGGGCGGGGGGGGGTGTTTGCCCATGGCTGCTTGTGGAATAGTCCTCAACAGTACATACAGTAGGGCCCATGGAGGGAGTTCCGTGGGGCGGTGAGGCGGTGCGGGGGAGGGGCAGGGTGGGGGCCAGTAAATACCAGAATATAGATGAACAAAGGTAAGTAAATATTTAAATAAATAAAACTAATTTTGTTGCACGCGCTGCATCGCAAAATGAGATGGAGAGAGTGCAGCAAAATTCATTTTCTTTATTTAAATGTTTAGTTACCTCTGTTTATCCACATTCCGGTGTTTACTACCCCCCAACCCTGACCCCCCACCCGCCTCACCGCCCCACGAACTCCCTCCACGGGCCGCTTCTGAGTACATGAGATTCCTAGTGACTTTCGAGAGAAAAGCAAGCAGTGTGCGCTTATATGTACACTGATCTTAGAGTTGCTTGCTGAGTTCTTGCTGTCCCACAGTCGATCATCCAAGTGTGCCACCAAGGGGGGGTGGCACAGCCCAGCCTCATCTGGTCTAGGACGGGCGCAGATAGGCCCACCCTTGGCCCGGGCTTTGCCGGTTCGCGTCTGCGCGCGTCCCGCCAAGAGCGGTGCCGCAATATGATTTATAGTGCCTCTAGGTGCACAAGCAGCTTCAGCGCCTCCAGGCGCGGTACCAAGCATTATGGGGCTTGGAGTACCCCTGCAGTGTTCTGATAGCGGCTTCCGTGAAGCAGGTGCTGCATTGTGATTTATAGCGCCTCCGGGCGCACAAGCAGGATCAGCGCCTCCAGGCGCGGTACCAGGCATTATGGGGCTTGGAGTCCCCCTGCGGCCTTCCTGATGATATTCAGAAATCATGCTAGTTTATTCAGGGGGTTCTTCAGCATCCCGTGAACTCCTAGCTCCAGCGCCCCTGGGACCTTTTCTGGTGTTGGGACATTTTTTTTTATTAATTCTTTTTATTTAACATTCATCGACAATAGAATTGTACTTTACAGAGGATGCAAAAGAGAAAACTGCAGCATTGGCAATTACAGTGTGCGACAGTTCGGTACAACAGTGTAAAGTAAAACCAACAATGGCGTGGGGGAATCCTTGTGATCAATGCTACGTGGTGGGTTTTAAATGTCAAAAATGAAAGATCCCAGATACTGGGTTCCAAGACCTAGCTCATAGTGGCAACTGACATAAATGGTCAGTGAAACCTCTCAAGAAAGAAAAAAAAATTCTAGTGTCCTCTCACTCACCGGGGTTGCCCCACGGTGACATGCTTCATCATTGGGGTCCTCCCAGTTCTCTACGAAAAGGGGCGTGCTACGACTCACAGACTACGTAGGAGCACTTTTAATGTGAAAGACTATGTGTTGTGCAGACAAGTGGTGAAGCGGTTGTATGTGAGCTTAAAAATACTGTGCTAGTGGGCCTCAACAGATTTATTATGCTCCTAGCTGGGTATATTAAAAATGGGGTATATGTCACTGATAACCAACCTATAATGAGGATTGATTCAGTGAGCGGTCGACATGTTTCATGCTACCCCTAGCATTTCATCAGGACCATACAGGGACCAGCCCTGTATATACCACTCCTATGTCCCCTACTAGGGAGTGATATGATAGAAAGTTTTACACTGTTATTATAAAAAGCATGCGTTTGTGCTAGAATACATACGTTTTTCCTTATTCGTGGTTCTGTAAAGAAAAAACACAAAATTAATGGCCTTCATACCCTTCCTTAGGGAAGGGTCACACAGTTAGCCTTCCCATCGCACTCATCTGATAATATAGTGGATGGTTATACCAAAGTGGTGCGTGCATACTTCCATGCCCAGTGTTCAACATGTGAAGTACGATAAGTAGTTGTGAATTCACACATAAAAACAACACAGGACTTAATGTGACCAAAAACGATAGACACACATAACATATAGTGGAATAAAATAAAGACTCTCTATATTTACATGGTAATGCGCTTATTAGCACTTCATGGTCTCTGGGGGGGCGCGTTTTCGCCTTGTGGAAACATTGCTAATGATCCGAAAAGATAAAAATGGAAGATTCGTTGAGAATCAGTCCCCATTCGAATATACAATCGGGGTTTGACGAACAAGGTTCCGCGTTTGTCCTTTGATCCTACATAATTTAGCGAAAGGTACTTACTTCCTAGATGGAAAAAACGCTCGGCTAAACCTGATCTCTGCCACCCTCAGACCGCATCCTTCTCGTGGTCTGATCGAGTGTGCTTTTGTAAATATTTGCTTCCGCATTTGAGTCTCATCACACACTAGACCACGCAATTGTGGCGGCCATATTGGAAGTATGCTTTTCGATGTCTCAATAAAGCATATTGAGACTGGACCAAATGCCGATGTTCGGGAACAAATCCCGAACATCAGTTTCCATAAAATATAACTCATGCTCGATGTTATGATCTTGAAGAATGACGGGGTCAATGCCACCAGCGTTACGTATTGCTAATTTGTCTCATTTTTAAACATGGAAATGTTATAATTGCTAAATGAAACACAGGGGTAGTTGTGAAGGAATATCTAGGGATAGACTACAAAAAGTCTTATATATATAGAATCTTTGAATACTGTAGGCCTGATGATAGACGGTCATTTGCGGACATTGTAAGGTACTTACTGGGAAATACTGTAACGATCAAAATCTCATACAAACCATATTAAACCTTTAGGAATTTTGACATGACATGGAGTGGAAAAAAGGGGGGGTCAATGCCACCAGCGTAACGTATTACTTGTGCGTCTCATGGGTATTTGATAATTGCTAAATGAAACACAACGGTAGTTGTGAAGGAACAGCTAGGGATTGAGTACAAAAAATCTTTCATATATGGAATTCTTGAATACTGTGAGTCTGATGATAAACGGCCTTTTGAGGACGTTGTGAGGTACTTACTTGGAAATACTGTAAAGATCAAAATCTCATACAAACCATATTAAACCTTTAGGTATTTTGACATGATGGGTAATGAAACCCAAGGTTTCTTCCTGCTTGGAAATGAATACATGTTTGTTTCCTGTGTTACTGCTTGCATCAGGATAGAGAAAGTTTTAAATGAAGGGGGGGGGGGCTTTTTAGTTGCTGAATACGCCCCAGGGGATATCATCGTTGAGCCCATAAATGTCCATCTGAAGTTTGATCACCCATCTTTGTTCACGCTCATGGAGTATTCTTTCCAGATTTTCTTTGGTTTTTATACATTCCAGAACTACCCACGATAAATCATTGGGTGTATGATTCATCTCAATGAAATGGGTGGTCATTCGTGTTGTTGCTCTCTTGCATCGGATATTGCTCCTATGCTCAACCATCCGGGTGCTTACCTTCTGTGTGGTCATACCAACATAGTGTAAGTTGCATTTGCAGGTGATCAAGTATACAACTCCACTCGTATTGCAGTTTGAAAAATGTTTGAGCTGCCAGGTGGTCTTATTATTGAAAGTGACTGTCTTAGTAATAGATGTCAAATGACACACACTACAATTGTTCCATGGGTAATGTCCATATGGTAGAGGTTGTGATCTTATAGTATTGTTAATTGGCTTTGGACAGGTATGTACTAAAAAGTTTCTTAAGTTCATCCCACAGCGATGGCTGAACATTGGTAAAGGTATGTCAAGTTTGCCACTGTTGACAATCGGGCAATGTTTTTTTACTATTTTGGTCACTTGATCTGATACTTTGCTGAAAGTTGTGATACAAATTGGTCTTTTGTTCTCCGAAACAGTCTTGTTTTTTGGTTCTAGAAGTGCGTCTCTGGGATTATTCCCGGCCCTCATTTTGGCATTCTTGATCAGTTTGTTAGGGTACTTCCTCTCTTTGAGTTTCTTGCTTAGATCTTCTGCTTGTACTAAATAGTCCTGTTTGTTGGTGCAGTTCCGTCTTAACCTTAAGAACTGTCCAAAAGGTAATAGTACATTTATTTGCACAATTAATTAAACTCGTTGCACAATGTACAGTCAGAAATTAGCATTTAAAGGTTAAAAGTTCAGAAAATTTAAAAAGAGAAGGCAATGTAAAAATCAATTAAGAAACAGAGAAGTTGCTAATTGAATTAAAAAGAGCGCAGGAATGTCAAAGGGGGAAAAGGAATTCAAACTTTGACAGAGGGGAGTTTCAGGGAATTAATTTCGATAATAAACTTAACAAAACGCGCTGCCAACTGCGGTGAGTCTCCCCTCATACATGCATTTAATGCTTCATGGCAAGTCCTGATATTTAGTAGGAGCCAGAGTGGGAGCAACCAAAAGTTTCTTTGGGCTCGGAGTTCTCGGCAGATGCACAGGATATGGATAAGGTTTTCTTCATCCTGTTTGCAGAAGCGGCATTGTGGAGATGCTTCTCTCCTGTAGCCTAGGCCAAACTTATATGCCATCAGTGGTATTTAACCAAAGCGGAATCTCATCAATTGAAGTTTTATGTGGACTTTCATAGGGGATGCAAGGTACGGTGGAAGGATTTTCAATGTGTATAATTTGGAGGCCCAGGAGCCATGGAAAAGCTGATTAACCCGTTGCTCATCAAAATCATTTGAGAGAATTTTTGCTTGCCTGGTTGAGAGTGTTGTTTTCGCCTCAATGAGCAGCGAAGAAAGGCATATGTCTTTTGCCTCGAGGGATTCGAGGCATGACATCAAATATTTGTTCCACGATGTTTTTTGGTTGCTGAAGACTGTCCATAAACAGCTCTTTAGGGTATGAGCGTTGGCTTGTTTAGTTTTTAAGCAGTAGCTGATGAAACATGCACTCATAATCCAACGCTCGGAGGATAGCAAGAATTCTTTTCTAATTTGGGCATGAGCAGTTGAATTAGGGAGTCAAAAAACCCTGCAATAGCAAGACGATTGAGCTCTGTCCAGCCAAATGTTCATTTTATCCTTAAAGATTATTGCGTCAAAGGAGATTGTGGGGAGTAGTTTTGCAGTAATCAGTTTGGTTAATGGTACTAAATCCTGGGAGTGCAAAGTACTTTTTGTTCTTATAAAAACCCCTTCTAGGCTTCGTGCAACAGCCTGCATTTTGGTTATGTGCACGGAGGATCTCCCTTTGTGGTCGATCCACAAGCCAAAGTACTTGTAGGCAGTGACAGTTTCCAATTTCTTCCCCTCAATAAACCACGTGTTCTTTTTGGTTTTACCAGTGGATATTGTCATTGCTTTAGTTTTGGTGACATTTATTTCAAGCATGTTCGTGTTGCAGTACTGGGCGAGGGAATTAAACAGTCTTTGAAGGCCCACCTGGGTTTGATCTAACAGTATGATGTCGTCCGCATATAGCAGAGTTTGAATCTTTTTTGATTCTATTCCCGGAGGGAAAGCGCGGGAACTTGACAGCCATTCAGGGAGGTCTGCAAGGTACAGATTGAAAAGCATAGGTGCAAGGGTGCACCCTTGTTTTAAACCTCTGGTGGTATAGATTTTATTAGAGGTGGACCATCTTGATGTAACTCTCACTTTAACCCAGGTGTCAGTGTGTAAGGTAATTAATGCTTTCAATAACGACTGCGGGATGTCCCATCCTGCGAGTTTTTCCCAAAGTTTTGGTGGACTTACGCTGTCAAAAGCTTTGCAAAAGTTGATGAATCCAAGCTGTAACAATTTCCCTTTTGCAGCTATGGTGGTTTCAATCAGATGGGCGATACAGATCAGGTTGTCTTCAATGTGGCACCCTTTTTGAAAGCCGGTTTGGGTGAAGGGGACTAAGTTGTTAGTTTCCACCCACTTGGTGAGTGCAGTTAAAAGAATACTGGCATATGCCTTCCCGTCCATTTCAGTAGTCACTTTGGCCTACACCTCATCTCATGTTTGGACCTTGACTGGATAATGCCATGTCGAGGGCTAATTTGTTTTCAACTTAATTAATTTAAAAAACACACCATCAGAAGAATATCAAAATACAGCCAAAGTCATTGAAAACGCCAAAGGCATACTACCTAGAACAAGCATTGGCAAACCCAATGGGTTTCGCCTATGTGAGATTTTTTGGCTTTGTCAATGTTTTATTGATATGTTGAAAAGCAACACACGCTGCAGTGCAACATGGCTGAAAGTATAGAAAACAATAGTGCTATGGGCTGGACAGCGCTGGCTGTGTAATAGCGCCTTTTTTCACTACATTAAGGCATGTTGCACTTCTGCCGATGCTGCTGTGCAACATGTCTAAAAACACATTGACAAAGCCGATAGATCTCACATTGATGAAACATAATGGCTTTGACAATTTTTTTTATTTTTAAGTCTGCCTTGTCTGCCTGTCTTGCAGGTCGGTGAGTGAAGCGTGATTTGTGAGAGCTGACTATTGGGATTTGCGCACATGGAGTGATTTACAAGTTATAACAATGTTCCCAGACAGTGAGAAGGTGCACAAGGAGAATAAAACGTGCAGCCAAAATATATTTCCCACCTCAAGAGGTTATCAAACATTTCTTGTGTGCAAAATCTCAGGGGTCTCCAGCGGCGGATGTGCAAATTGGTGTCTCCAATGCCCACATGCATCAACGTCAATTGCATTCGCAAACGGTGCGAATCGCAATTTTCGGCTGTTTGTGAATGCAATTGACTAATTTGGAACGCATCATGCATTTCGCAATTTTAGGAATCGCAACCACGTTGCGATTTCTAAAATTGCGATTGCATTTAAGAAATCACAATTTCAGATTTCTTAAATGCAATGCATGAATATTTTTAAATTCCGAATTCGCACTTTGGAAGGGTTAAATTAGCATGAAGTTGAACTTCATGCTAATTTACCGAAAACTTTCAAATATGCACAAATTGCATTTTTGAAACTTTTAATTTACACACACACATGCCCTTGGGGCATGTGTGTGTGTAAATTGCATTCAAAGTTAAATTTCAGGGGTGCAGGGAGGGGTTCTTTGGACCCCCCCTGCACCCTTGAAATTGCATTCACATTTTGCGAATCGCAATTTGAAATTCGCAAAATGTGAATGCCTTCCCATTCCTTCCTATGGGCCTTTTGGCCCATTGGAATCAATGGGAAGGGGTTTCCTTAATTGCGATTCGCAAACTGTGAATCGCAATTAAGGAAAAATACTGAATCGCAAAAAATATTGCGATTTTTCAATGCATAGCATTTTGCGATTTCTTAATTGCGATTCCTTAATTTTCGCAATTAAGAAATCGCAAAATGTTACAATGATGCATGTGGGCTTAAGAGCTCAAAGGTCAGGAGCCTGGCTCCACCAAGCAGAAGGATAGGGCCCAGTCCCAGGCCACTGTGCAAAGCGTGAAATGTGCTCTGTGCAGTCAAGACCGGCGCCCTTTACCCTCTCCCACTGTCTCCCTCACTTACACAAGTAGCTACCCGTACACCAGTGGTGATGCAGGTGTGCGAAGGGGGCGGTGGCGAGAATGGGGGAGGAGTAGAGAAAGTCGAAGCTCCAGGTTGCTGTCACTTCATTATAAGATTTTTGTTCGGCGAACCATGCCAATTATTAAATCTAGGTTTTACAAATCAAGCAGTCGCACACAGTGCATTTAAACAAATAGAAAACGTGCTTCAAAAATGAAAGAACTCATAAAACCAGGCACAGCTAATAAAAAAACTCACACAGCGCCACTGGCACATAGTACAGTTTAAATAAATGAATTAAACACTCGCACAGAGCTACTGGCAAAGAGGACATTAAAAATAAAATAACCACGTTCACTCAGACATTAGCACTAAATGCATTAAAAAACAAAGACCTGAATTAATGTGCACAAAATTAGAAGTTAAACGACGCAAAACTCAAACATGGCTAATCATTTCCCAAGTATGGATTTCTGACCGGAATGCGATATCCAAGCAAAAAAAAGTCCATTTAAAATAAACACTTGCACAGAAAAAGCATTAGAACTGAACCAAGACCTCAACTAATGCGCACATAATTACAAAATGTTAAAGTGACTCGGAGACTCCAATTAAAATAAAGACTTGCACAAAGCCACTGGCAGTACGTACATTACAAATTAAATTTGAAACAAAGCAATACCAAAACTCGAACATAGGGGGTCATTAGGATCGCGGACGGACTTGAGTCCGTCCGCGACCCCTGAGTAGGAGGGAACGTCCGCATGGGCTGCGGCGTTCCCTCTGTGCAGATTAGGATGTGACCGCCAGGATGGCGGTCACATCCTCTATTTTTAACATTGCGGCGGGTGGAGCTTCAAGCTGCACCCGCAGCAATGTTAAAAATGCACGCATTGCATTTGAATGTAGAAAGTGGCAGGCACCGTGCGGTGCCTGCCGCTTACTGCATACAAATGCAGGGGGGTATCATAGGTACCCCCCATGTGCACCCCCCACCCCCCCTTCACCTAGGGGGCCCTCAACGGGCCCCCGCAGTGTAGTTACACATGCTTTTCCACGGCGGAAAAGCCGCAGCGGAAAAGCATGTTTCCAAGCACATCCTAATCTGGCTGACGGTGTCTGAGAGACACTCAAACCATATTGGTGCTTTTCCGCCGCGGTTGTTAGCCAACCGCGGAGGAAAAGCTGCGGACGGAAACCAGGACCCACCAGCCATCCTAATGTGGCGGTGGGTCTTGGTGGGTCCGCAGAGGATTTTCCGCATCCTCCAGGCCGGCAGTGGCTTCCGCCGGCCCGGAGGATGCGGAAAATCCTCCATCCTAATCCGCCCCACAGTTCCTGCATGAGCCTGCAGTGGAAGGGCACTCTCCATCTGAAACACCAGTACTTGGTTGGTCCAGGCTCCATGACCAGGGGCGGATCCTCCACTACGGCGGACGAGCGTCGCACTACTGCTTTAGAACCAGAAACTTAAAATTGTAATAACTTCCCGTTATTATCGTTTTATGTTTAGTTGCGGGAGGGCGGGGCTGCTCTGCGAGCAGTGGAGGAGTGGTTTTGCCCACTCCTGAGGAAGCAATGGCTGTTTGGTCGGCCCTCTCAGGTGGCCAAAACCATTCAGGGGCATTCTGCCCTTTCTCCATGCACGTTACAATGCAGCCTGCATGGAGAACATGGCCTCCCCCTAGGCCCCTGGCTGGGCGGCGTTCCCACCAATCACAACGCTGCCATTGCAGTGTTGTGATTGGCTCAGGGGAGGGGAGGGAGGCTGCCTGCTTCCTGTTCCTAGTGAGAAAGAACAGGAGTGGGACCCATAAACCACGTTGGGATTGGGTATAGAATGTACCTAAGAAACAATATCCCAACCGGTATCAGTTTAAGACAGTTTAACCATGTATGCAAAAAGCATTACATAAGTACGAAACAAGGAGACTCGACTGATTTATATAAGGCTTGTAATTGAGATCAATCACAATCATAATTTTCCATATTTTGGAGCCAAATGCATGAAATACGCCAAATAATTGCTCTGTGATGTCAACGGCGTTTCGATCCTCGTTATTCAGGATCGTCTTCAGGATGGGTTGCCGTATTTCCTGGGTGCTGCAAGGGGAGGGGGAGAGGTCAGCGGAACAGGAGGGGAAAAGGGCGCTGAAAGCAGCGTGGCTCTAGGGTGCACTCCGCCGGGTGGAAATGGCGCGCTGAAGTGAGGCGTGTGCGGGAAAGAGACTATCGGGTTAGGTCAGGAGTGCAGCGCCCTTTTCCCCTCCTGTTTCCCTGACCTCTCCCCCTTCCCTTGCAGCACCCAGGAAATACGACAACCCCATCCTGAAGACGATCCAGAATAACGAGGATCGAAACGCCGTCGACATCACAGCGCAATTATTTGGCGTATTTCATGCGTTTGGCTCCAAAATATGGAAAACTATGATTGTGATTGATCTCAATTGTCACTCATTGAGCCACCACTGAACATATATTGGTCACCTTGCGCCGTTCACGCTATTCACTTTCGTCACTTGCGTCGTCACTTTTCATTACTTGTATATATCACTATTCACCAAGTGCCTCCGGGTTGTCACATGATTCTCTCTGTACAGTGCTGCTTTAACTGTATTTCCATGTGCAACTGCTTTTAAGAATTGGTGAATTACTAGCCTTATATAAATCAGTCGAGTCTCCTTGTTTCGTACTTATGTAATGCTGTTTGCATACATGGTTAAACTGTCTTAAACTGATACCGGTTGGGATATTATTTCTTATGTGCTTCCTGTTTCTGCCGTGGGCAGGAGAGCAGAAGCAGGAGCCGGGAATATGCGGAACCCGGCCGGCGGATTGGTATGTTTTTAAAATTATTTATTATTAAATTAAAACTCCCCCCTCTCAGCCCCCACCCATGAGCCATGCCGGCCGCGACTGTCCATGACAGGAGAAAGACACATGACTAAAGCCCAGGAGAAGAAAGGGGCGAGGACCAATAGGAAGCAAGGAAACAAGATCCATGTGGGAGCCAACAAATGGGTAAGTAAAGTGACTAGAGGCAGTGGGAGCTTGCCAATGTTAAATACAGATAAATAATGGGCAGGCTCTAAGCCCCTTTTAAGATTTTTTTTTAAATACAAGAGATTGCACAAGCAGAGTGCAATACTGTCCAGGCAAACCTAAAAAACAAGAAGGTCACTCTATCACACATTTAAACATTCATGAATCCCACAAGTCTGGGGTTGGCTGCCAGTCTTTTGGCTTTTTAATGCTTATTTTGTCATTGCTTTCAGCAATCAATCAATTATTTTATTTTGAATATTAATAACTTCCATAAAAAGTTTCAACAAATAGAGCATAAATAGATCTAAAATACAGTAGATGCAAAATAATTTCCAAGTATTTGGCAAATGCATTGCTATAACACTCACAAAAAATAGAAAAGGAAAGCAATTTGAGAAGAAAAATCACCAAAAGGGCAGGGTATATTCCTGAAAGGTTTTAGGAAAAGTACAACATATTGCAAATTGAGGCCACTCTAAAGTTTGATAACGCCCTCTGTCATAATTTGAGGAGACTATCGTTCAATAGGATTCCTACCTCGTGAAATTGTAAACAAAGAAAAAAATTCTGTCATGGATCTTCTTAACTTCCTCTTGTTCCCTGTCCAACCTAAGGAGACTTACGCCGTCTTTCTTCTCCCAGAACGTCCCCATAGTATTGATATTCAGGGGTTTCAGATAAAAATCTGTCATAACAAATCAGCACTTAGTTTTTGATATAGCTAAGCCAGGGTATCCTATGAGAATTATCCAACTTCAGACAAGCTGCAATAACATCGTGGTTAAAAGAAGTAAAGTTGAAGCATTGCTTGTTCCTCTTCTTGTATTTGTTTCAAGCACGACGAGATTGGAATGAGTTTTGCTTATGTTTGTGGGGTCCACGCCGTGTGAGGATGTGCTTCCATTTTAGAAACGTGTCAAGGAGGCAGCTAGTCAGTGAAGGACACTGCTCTGAGTTTAGGGTCTCTGTGCTGGCTGAGGTATGTAGTGTAAGATTTATTTTTTTATATAGCTCAGCTGGAAAGCAACTGAACACTGTACGAGATATTTTAATGTGTAGATATTTTAATGTGAGAGAATGGCAAAGGATTGTCTTTTAGTACTGAACCTAGGTGTGTGGTAGGGGCTGGGAAGCTCCTAATTGGTGGTGGATTAGATATGACACATATGTCTTTAGTTCTTTTCTGAAGTGCAACACAGATGGTGCAAGTGTGACATGAAGAGGGATGTTTCAGTAGATTTGGTTGTGTAGATTCCGTGTTTTTTCTTTTTTTGCAGTTTTTACTTCCTCGCAATATCCTATCTTCTAGGGAGGCACTAACAGAGTGGTTTTTTCAGCTTTTCTGCCATTTCCGACGCTGGATGGTCAATAAATTATAGCAGAACACTTTGGGGACGATTACGAGTTTGGGGGATGCGGCGGCGGGTCTGCCCTCCGCCACACCAGCAATCCAGTGGTGAGGCCACCCACCAGATTAGGAGTTTCCTCCTGTCTGTCGGGCTTTCTCTGGTATTCCCACGTTGGTGCCTCTAAAAATGGGCCCCGCAATGGCAACACCAAAAACAGTTCCTGCACAGCATGGACTGGAATGTCCATGTTGTGCATGAACTGGTGCGCATGGTGTGCCCCCCTGTGTGCATCCACATGGCGCAGAGGCATGGGGCCCCCTTTCTTTCCTCTCCACCAAAGTTTACATGAAGGAGGAACCGCCATGAAAACCCTGGCATAGAGGAAACTTCTAATATGCTTGGTGGAACCGCAGCTGTACCGCCAAGCATATGGATGCCTCTACACCACCGCAACACTGCCAGGGAACCGTCGTTCCTTGGCAGTGTTGCTGCGGCGTGGCTGTGGCGGTTCCACCGCCCATCTCGTAATGGGGCAGTGGGGAGACCGTCAACACCGTGCTGCAGGTGTTGTAGATTATGCAGGTCTTGGGGGTAACCTGAGGTGGTCGAGCAAGGTGGGGGAGATATGATATTTTAAGTCCTTTAGTCAGAGATGCAGCAGTGAAGAACATGCTCTTCAACTGGGTCATGGTGAAGTAAGGGATGCTGATCCATGGGGGAGTTGTCATCTTTCAAGTGAAAAAGACGCAATGTCTGTTTGGTGGTTCGCAGAGACATGGCTTCAATTCGAGAAGGAGTGAGAGTTGCTATCAGGCCCTTTTTCACACTTTTCATTTTGAAAGACAAGTCGTAATTGATGGTGGAACCAAAATATATTGTGTTTCTGGTGCTATTGCTTGCAATGTGAACCTGTCCAGTTTCCCGTTGATGAGCCAGATCTTGATCTGAACTTGTTTAGTGGTGCTAGCAAGGTGGCCGAGTTTTGTTTTGGATGGGTTCAGATTCTGCGTTCTGGTTAAACTGAATTAAAGGTCACACATCAAAAATATAACTCATGAGAGTGATTTAATGTTGATCAAACAAAGCAACATTGCCAGTTTGATATGGCCTGTTAAACTAAAGATACTTGCATTAGCAATGAAAGAATATATATGCAAACAACAGACATCAGTCACATCCACACGCGTGAAATACCATGAATACTGGTGCAATACATGATTTAGAGGTAATCCGAAGCACAGTCCATGTCTTCAGCGGAGTGACAAAGTTCACATTCTCGCGGTCCGGTTTGGCCAAGTGACAGTGTGATCCCCTCCCTAAACCAAAATTTTGAAATTCAAGAGTACAGCGAAAATATCAGAACATTGTTATAATCCTTTTCATTTTCATTTTGGTAACATCTTGCCAAACGTGTAGAACGTTTGTTTGTTTATTTCTTTGCTATAAATTGGATAAATCAGCCTAGCGCAACCTTTGTTTTACTTTGAATACAGTTCCAGTATAATATTCTACCGTGTTATGAAATCATATATTAGCAGAAAGAGTTGATCTCCTTGTTGACTATTCACAGTTTAGGAGGGAGGTAAGCGAAATTTTCTTGAGGAGTTCTGGCAGGCGTTTGGCATGGGCCGGCAGGTGCGTGGGCCACCAAGTTCTCTAAAAGTGTAAATGCAAGGGGCCCTTTCAGGTGCTAGGTAATCGATGGAAATCCTGCCTCACTAAATCTTTCGTGACTCTCCAAGTAATTGTGGGAGAGTATTTAAGGCCTGTCTGAGGGTAAATAGAGTTTTCCAGTCTAGGTTTACCACAACACATTTATAAGAGTTGCAGTAAAGATGTGAATGTCCCGCCACAGTTTGAGTATACATCACTTTAATAATATCTCAAAATATGCATATATATTCACAGTACAAATGAGAATGGACATAGTGGAAAGTACACATAAAATGGTATAAAACCTTATTGCAACACAAGTGCAAAAACAAGGGCCCCGGGCTATCAGTACTATAAAATGTTTATAATCGCTAAGGGCCCAATTACGGTGGCGGGGAGACCGCCACCGACAGGCTGTCGGTTACCTTTGGCCCCCAGACACGGGACCTGGGGGGCACCTGTGGTGCCCCACAACATATCCCTGCGCACTGTGGCAAGCACCACATGGTTCCTGCCTCGTACTACAGGGATAGGTAAATTGTCCCTTTTTTGCATTTCAGCAGGTGCTGCAGCCAGCAGCACCTGCCACAATGCAAAACATAGGCAATGTGACCACCAAGGGGGTGGTCTCATCGTTATTCATACTGTGGGACTGCCGCCTTCTAGGCAGCAGGTCTCAAATACAAAATGATGGCGGACGGACTTCAGTCCATCCGTCATCGCAATGAGCCCCTAAATGAGCAGAGCAACCATGCAAACCTGGAAGAATAAACAAAATACCACAACAAGAGAATGGTGGAATGGTTCAACAATGTTTCCAGACATATAGAGACCAGGATCGCTTACAGATTGGCATCATCTCACAGGGTGATGGATGGTGGCAGTCCTCCTGCAAATCGGAGACAGTTTTCTACAAATCTGCAAATCTTTACTCAATTTGACCCTAGTATTTGCAAACACTTTTAAGCAAACAGGAATAAAAAACACAATGGGAAATCATAGCAGAGTTAACCTCTGACTTGAAAGTGAAGGGCCAGAGTCTCAGAGTTCGGAAAACTGGGTTATTTGGTCCAGAGAAGTGAGCTTACTGGGTTTAGGGTGAGAGATGTTTCCCTTCTAAAATTGGATATCGTGCTACCTCGTGCCTTTAGAGCTATCAGCAATGGATACAAGCCCACAGGAAACAATGGTTTGAATTAGCCAACACACCACTTTCTCATCTCACTAGCTGGCAAGCCAACTTGGTTCTGGTACACCTCCAAAACAGCAGGCTAATTGAAGAACACAATAAAAAATGCATTGCAAGAAAGTCGTTTTCTCACTTGGCAGAAACAGCAAACTGTTTACTTGCTCATTGTTTCATCTCAAGCCGTGATATGGGTCCTGGTGAGAGGTAGCGAGAGCTAGGCCCTTGTCTCTGAACGTCTTCGGCTTGCTTGGGGCTTCTACACAGGTGTCGATAGGAAGGGAGGCCACCACAGCTTCAGCACTGGTCTTCAGGATTCCTCCCAGCGTACAGGAAATGGGTATCACCCAGCTCAACATCCTGGAAGCACCAATATCAGCATGGTCTAGTCAGTGTAATCCCGAGGTTTAAAGGCCTACCCAATCAGGCTGTGGCTAAAGGTAAGAGTAATGTATATTAAGGCTATTTTATATCCCCCATAATGTATATCAGTGGTCAACCCTTACGTGCATGTGGCCAAGTATTCTCCTGACTGCCCTGGAAACTATGGACAAGAACAGAAACGAGAAGTACTGTATAAGGTAGTCCTTGTTTCCACTGTGCGCAGGACTCAATTTCCAGTTTGCTTTTTCCATTTTTTTTCTTCAAATAAATACATGTTTGCAAATATCTATGAGTAACCCGGGAGGCAACTGTGCTACTGGTGCTCACATAGGATCAATGAAATAATATCGAGGGACAAAATATCGACTTGCCAAAATATCGTGGACAAAATATCGACAGTCAAAATATCGAGTTTGTATCTACAAACAGGTAAGTACAAAAATATCGAGTACAAAATATCGTTAACAATAATATAGATGTAAAAAATATCGACTTTATTAAAAACAGTGTTAAATTAAATTAATATTAAATTTTAATTACTAAAATATACTTAAAAATACTTAAATTAAATTATAATAATTAAATAATAAATGAAAATAATAGAAATAATTTTTTACAATCTTATTTGTTGACCCTGAACCCTAAAATATACCCCTTTACCCAAAAACCCAAAACTGACCCTGAACCCTAAAAATACCCCTTTACCCAAAAACTAAAAACTGACCCTGAACCCTAAAAATGGCCCTTTACCCAAAAACTGAAAACTGACCCTGAACCCTAAAAATGACCCTTTACCCAAAAACTGAAAACTGACCTTGAACCCTAAAAATGCCCCTTTACCCAAAAACTGAAAACTGACCCTGAACCCTAAAAATGCCCCTTTACCCAAAAACTAAAAACTGACCCTGAACCCTAAAAATGCCCCTTTACCCAAAAACTAAAAACTGACCCTGAACCCTAAAAATACCCCTTTACCCTAAAACTTAAAACTGACCCAAAACCCTAAAAATGCCCCTTTACCCAAAAACTGAAAACTGACCCTGAACCCTAAAAATACTCCTTTACCCAAAATTTATCAATATTATTTAATTACCAAATAATTATTAATTAACAATAACAATAAAGTAAATATATTAACACATTAGCTGTAATTATTTTAATAATTAATATTATTTTTTCCCAATTAATTACTTAACAATAACACAAAATTATATATATTAAAATGTACTCTAATTAATGTAATTAACTAATTACAATTAATTAATTACCAATTAATTACTAATACAAAATATGTACAAAATTATATTAATTAATTAACTAATTCTTATTAATTAATTATCAATTAATTATTAATTGTAAATATTTACAAACATATATTAATTAATTAATTATTATTAAATTACTTCCCACCCTATTCCCCTATAAACCCACAACCCGCTACAGAATTACATTACGCAATTATTAAAAAAACAAAATTCATTTAATAAAATATTTTATAACATTAATACACACTTTTCACACATATTATTACATAAAAATACACTATAAAATATTATATATTATTAAAAATTCGATATTTTTGCTATCTATATTTTATACAGTCGATATTACTTCACTTACCTGAAAAACGATATTTTTGTAGTCGATATTATGTCCAGTCGATATTTTGTCCAGTCTATATTTAAAACTCGATATTATGTCCAGTCGATATTTTGTCTGTGCACCGCTCACATAGCATGTCCTATGCGCACACTTTCAGATGACCGTGATCATATTGGAAAAGGTATGCTCATAATGCTTGAAGCCATCTGAAACATGCATAAAAAAGGATTTCTATTTTACCCCAGACCTCTTGACTTAATTTACGCCTCGAAGTCAGAAGGATCTCTCCTTGGGTGCAACTACAGCATCAAAAACCCAGAACATTCTACTATCAGTGATAGCTTGAGCAGTGGACTCATGAGGAGATACCGCTTCACAGCACATATTCCCATTATCACTTTCCCACTATTCCTAAGGATTTTTTTTAATTCATCATTGTCTTAGTTTCTTGGCATGCAATGATGAATCGGTAGATCTGCACCTGTTCTTCCTTGATCAGGAGGTGGGGTCACAAGAACCTATGCATAGGCAGATTAATTTTGGTATGCATTTTATCTGTTTTGTATTAAACAGCGAGTTTAAATGTGTTCTAAGTGAAATCTAACATCCTTCTGCTCCATAATAGTCTACCTCAAAGTGTATAAATAAGTTAGTATATCAGATACATCTGCTACAAGTATCGCAATTACATTTTCATTTCCCACCACATTTTCTGGAGTGCACTAGAGGTGGAATTGGGTGAAACTGTTGTATTTGACTTGGCTGATTGTTGGTTATTCTGCACTTCTTGGAGGAGATATTTGAATATCTTATCTCAATTCTCATCTTCATTAATTTCATTTGTCCAGTTACGATTTTGATTGCCAAACAATGTTGCAGGTTTTTCTTTTTAAATCCTTTGATCGGATGCCAAATCGATGTATGAATAAAAATGAAAATATTAGCAGTATGTAATAATTTAATTAATTATTCATGCTTCTCTAAGGCTACATTCTTGGTTTCTCAGTGGACTCTACAATGTATTTAATCATTTTAATAGCTTCTCCAATACTTTCATCACATTAATGAAACACATGCTTCTATTGATAATCTCTCAGTTCCTTTTTTTTAAATAAAGCCAAAGAGATGGTCACAAACTGCCCTAAGTTAACAAAATAGTTCCTGCTGCATTGTGATTGAGTGTATAGTAGTATCAATTAAATCAATTTCAAAATTACCAATTCTAATAAGTTCCATCTCAATTTTTCTTAAATTATTTTTGTTCCTTAGTATGACTGGAAGATGGTTTTGTGCTAGTTGTACATACATTAATTTGTGGCATTTCTAGAGCTAGAACCTGACCAATCATTGAGTAGATACAGTGCTTAACCTGTGCTTGTGGCTACCAGTGGGCTCCACTGGCACGTTTGTTAGGAGATTAGGACTATTTTTGTCAATCATGCTGACAGCAATCCATTGGTCCATTGAAAATCTTTCTCCAGTTCCAAAACCCAAATCCAGGCATTCTTTGCAGAGGGACCATCTTGTTGCCCCCACTAGTGTCACTGTGACGTCATGCCATCCGAAAAAATGTCACCTCATGGTCCAATGACTCATGATGTAGCAAATAACATATTGTTTGCTTTGGATTGTTAAACAAAACGTCCAGCCCAACCTGGAATGAATAAAGCAACTCCTAACACGTGGTTTGCTCTTATTTGAGCTATCAGGGTGTTATAGCGTTGGTCAAATACAAGTGAGAAGCCACAGCCAGTTTAAGTCAAAACAGTCCCTTTCAGACAGAGAGTGCTGCATAAATTATGCAAAAGAGAGTAGGGATCCCTGGGTTGTTCTCAAGTTTTAGGTGGAGAGCAGTTCTTTTTTATGGAACACTTTACAACCGCGCTGACACTCCAAATCTGCTCACCTCAAACGTCTGTTTTACTAGCAGATTTTTTAAGCATAGGATCAGCCTAGTACCATCCATGCCAAGCTAGAAAGTGACAACATCCCTTGCCCTTTTTGCCACAAAGTCTTTAAGCATAGGATTAGCAAGTGGCATAATTACGTCTGTAGGTTCTGTATGTATGTATGCATTTCAGTGCTCTGGATAGAGCTCTTGCACATATAATGTCCATGTATAAAGCTTACATCTATGCTGTGTCTCACCAATTACTAAACCGATAGAACCGATCACCACCATTGTTGTTTTTTTCTGAGCATCCACTTAGTACGTTTATGCTGTATGCTTTTTATCTTTACCACCCACGTGGCTGGAATAGAACACTTTGCATCAAAATACTTAATCAATGCATTTTATATGGTTCTTACCATAGTGGATGTTGCTTCAGAGGGCTTTGGTGCTTTCTGCGCACAGCAGTGGTATTAATCCACCCTTTAAAGCTAGTGGCAGTCGTCTATGCTCTTCCCAGCTTCCGCCTGCTGGAGGTGTCCGGCCGCAGGTCAGAACAGCCATGCTTCCAGACTGCTGGCCCTGGCCACCCACTTCTGTTCAGCCATCTCCTATTCAATCCATTATCTGAACTAAGCCCCTATCTCCTGGCACGATTGAGTACCTGCTTCAGGAAGTCACAGTAAAATGTTCAGGAACTCACACCGAAGTAATGCTTCCTCCACCACATATAGCTAACAAAAGGCGAGATTATGTGCCCCCACACTAATTAAAAAGACATCTCGTTCCTGCTGCTACCGAGATCTCAAGTTTTCTCTGCTCCATGCTCATCAGAGACAGCAACCCCTGTGTACAGAGCACTCTTGCAAAACAATCAAACACCTTCACAGCTTTCAGCAAAATGCAGCCTTACCCTTATGCATGCCTGACCATGTGGGATCCTCATCATCAATTGTTCTATATTAAGAGCACAGCTGGACTTCTTACCTCCACACTTTGATATGATCGCCTTACCAAACATCCAGCATGACCCCACTCTGAATGAAATGAGAGAGAATACTGACGTCTGTGTAATATACCCCATACCCTGCACAATATCCTTAAGGAGAACATACGTTAAACTCTTATTTGGGGTTTCAGATTTCAAGTCAATTTCGGACGTTAGCATTATGCAAATGGTTTTCATATGCTATGCCTCAGCAGCTATGAAAATAAAACTTCAGCAAAACGCAACATTTTAGAATAAGAACCAATAGTCCGTCAATGGAAACTCAGTGAGAACTGATAGATCCTCTTGTCTTTGCTGCTCCTCGACGGTTCCACAACCGCTGAGCATATTACTACTGAATGGGTTAAGATTTGTATTTGTGTTTTTTGATGTACTACTGTTAAGTATCTAGATGTCTTGATGGAAGTTTGATTTACCTGTTGGGGTAACAGTTCCCAATTTATAGAAGTTTCTACTTGGTCTGTTTTGGGATTCATAGACCAGTAAAAAAAAAATGTAAGAGAATTTAATTTAATTGAAGAGCGGTTTTGCTGCACTGTTGTGTTTACCATTTTCTCTTTTCCATTGTTGATCGTACTGCACAGACCACAATGGACTGGCTCGCAGTGGCTTCATGTTCTTTTTTAGGTTGGCCTCCATTTTTAGGTCGAGCCTAGAGTCAGAGCGCAGGCGCTGCTCTGCGAACCTTGCTCTACTGAAGTATCGAATAGAAGCCCCTACCACTCTCTGCCCATATGTGTCATTGGTTTATGCCATCGTCCTTCGTAATTGCAGGCTTCTGATTGGTTAATAGGCGTGTTAGTCTCTCCTTAGTACTGCCTTGTCTTTGTTTGTAACCTCCCATGGCTACTGGCCCTTTTACTTTGGTTGTTAGACGGTACGTGATATTTAGTCTTGTAAGCACTATTTTCTTTATTGAGTTTCTCTTACTGTAGACACGACATGCTTTGCTGACATTCAGCGCGCCATGCCTGCTCTCACTTCATAAGCAGCCGGGACAATGGCGGCCACTTTTTTCCAATGCCATAGGTTTTGCATTTAAATGCGAGACCTATTGCATTGCAAATATTTTTCAACAGGGACGAGTTCCCAAGGCAGATAGAATTTATGAACCCACCCCGCCCACAGCAGCAAATCCAGCTGAGGGGTGAGGCAGCCCGCTGTGACCACGGCTGGGACAGTGCACTCACAACTAATAGGCAGAAGGAGGCGTGGTGATGACAGACTGTGGGAGCGCACACAGGCTCTAAGCAGCAACAGAAGCCTGGCGCGCACCACCTCCTTGTGCCGTGTCGGGCTCAGGGCAGTGCTCACCATGGATCTAGTCCCATTTCCTCTTTTGTTTGGAAGGTTCCACTCCTGGTAGTGTCCCCCGCCTAGTGTGTGCACTGCGGTGCCTGTTTCCTACACTGGTCTAGGGGAAGCTGCCGGTGTTGCAGCCACTCTCGCCACCCTCTTCCTCAGCGCTAGATGATCCTATCAGTCAATCACCTGAAGCCAGGCCCGCCTTCCCACCACTGCCTCCTCCACCCAGAGCCTCAGGAGCTGCTGAGAAGCCTGACTCTCTAAACAGGCCGGAGTATGAGGTGGAGGAGGTGGAGATTCTGCTGACCGCTCTGGCGCCTAACCAGTAAGTACTGATTCAGGGGTATGGCCGATCTCCCGGTGCATTTGTCCCTCATACGGCCCGGCCTGTGAACGGGAACATGCATGTCAGTTTCAGCATCGAAGGGTTGTAGGACCATTTGGTCTTTCTTTGGGCAACTTAAACAGCTTCTTCTGGAATTAGCTAGCTTCCCAGAAGTGTTGGCGACCCGGGGCCTTTGTGGCCCAAGGTCGGCCGGGTTCAGCCTGTACTTAGTGCAGAGATGTCGTCAAGTCCCAAAACTGTGCCGGGTTTAATGTTTGCGGGAACGTGTGGTGTATATGCGGCCTCTCCAGCGACTTGTCACTGTGAGATCTCAACGCGAGCTCTGGGGTGGAGAGCAGTGATTGGTGGTGCACTCTGAGACAGAGAAGCTGTATGCAGAGTCCTGGTGAACAGACAGCAGGTGTCCAAATTCTGAACCTCTTCAATGCCCTGTAGTTGTATAGCTAGCTTTATTATATGCATTTCATTAGTGAAGATTCTTACTAAGTTGCACAGCGCGTTGTAAAACATTCAGTGGTCTCTCATTTCCATGAAACTATTTCCCAGGGCGATAATACTCAAGACACTTTGAACAAGATTGTTTAGAGACTAATCAAATTTGCGAAGTTTGATGTTCTCAGGATGGAAGCATGTTGTTCTTATTCTACGGTCAATGACAAGTGTAAAGGAATTACAGGCAATACTGTTTGCTCTTGTTCGAGAGGTGCACAGAGTGCGATGTTAAAAGCTGTGAACTTTTGCTGAGAATTAACAGGGCCTGAGTACTGCACAACTTCGCCAAGCAGTCATGAGCACTAAAAATTAGCCTTAACCATTTCCATTTTATTATTGAATTGTATCTATACTGACAGAGCATCGTATCATCCACATCTTTTCTTCCAACTTAATGTCGCTCACCACCACACCCCAAAAGTGTGATGAACAAAAAGCCTGGGCAGCGCATGCACCGCTCTGCGAGGTATGCTACATTCAGGTAGGGACTGCAACCTCTGTCCATCTTTTCAATTGGCTCCTGTTACTGTCCTTTATATATCGTTGCTTTTCATTCATGACGTATTAGTCTCTCCTTGGTACCGACTTGTCAGCATTTGTAACCTTCCATGAGATTTTGACTTTTTACTTGTGTTGCTACATGGTCTGCTTATCTAGGCTGTGAGCACTATTTTCTTAAATGATTTGCCCTTACGTGCTTCCCAACAAGCAGCACACTTTATATGAATTACTAATGGCGGTCCGCTTTAACTATAAAGGCTGCATTTCTTTATTTAATTACTTTAGCAATGCCGTCCGCTTTATGTATAGCGGGCACACTTATTTATTTATTTAATTTGCCAGCACGGTTCGCTTTGACTACTACGGCAGCGCGTTCCGCTTTAACTTTATCAGCTATGGTGCGAAATATATATATTTTTTTAATGAAAGCCCTCATTTCAAGCTTTCACTTACATAGTGGCCGTGCCACTTCCTTTAGACGATGCTGCTGTATTCAGGTTACAGCGAGCCGTGTCTAAAGAAAAGGGCATGCAAACCATTAAAGTGGACGCATGGTATTGGGCCCTTTTTTTGGGGGGTGGGGGGATAAAAGTGCCCTATGATGTGCTTTTACTTTAATGGTGGCCACACCCCTTTCTTTAGACGCAGCTTGCTGTAACCTGAATACGATTCAGAAAAGGGGGGTGGGGGGAAAAGGAGGTGAGCTAAAAAACGGTGATGGATCAAGCCCTGATCTGTTGACTGGGTATGAGTGTTCTGTTTAATTTCAGATACTCTGTCCATCACCACCCCCTTTTCTGAATCGTTTTGTCCACCATAAGCGTGGAAGGGTATACTCAGATGTGAGTCCCTTGCTCATTGCACCATCAGGATTCAAGCAAGCCGGGCCGAAGACGGCTGTAATGCCAGAAACCGGTCCCCGGAAGCTTGTTTCCTTCCCAGTATAAGAATTGGCTTGGTAGTTTGGTCTGCCCTGTTCCCATGATGCACTGGGCCAGGGACAGACTAATTTGCATATAGCCAGGTTCTGAGCTGGGATGGTGCAGTGAGCTAAAAAACGGTGATGGATCAAGCCCTGATCTGTTGACTGGGTATGAGTGTTCTGTTTAATTCAGATACTCTGTCCATCACCACCCCCTTTTCTGAATCGTTTTGTCCACCATAAGCGTGGAAGGGTATACTCAGATGTGAGTCCCTTGCTCATTGCACCATCAGGATTCAAGCAAGCCGGGCCGAAGACGGCTGTAATGCCAGAAACCGGTCCCCGGAAGCTTGTTTCCTTCCCAGTATAAGAATTGACTTGGTAGTTTGGTCTGCCCTGTTCCCATGATGCACTGGGCCAGGGACAGACTAATTTGCATATAGCCAGGTTCTGAGCTGGGATGGTGCAGTGAGCTAAAAAACGGTGATGGATCAAGCCCTGATCTGTTGACCGGGTATGAGTGTTCTGTTTACTTCAGATACTCTGTCCATCACCACCCCCTTTTCTGAATCGTAACCTGAATACAGCAAGCAGCCTCTAAAGAAAGGGGTGCAGCCACTATAAAAGAAATCTTCAATTTTCAAGAGTTTGAGCTATTGGCATTTGAAATGACAATGCCTTTTATATATGTGTTGGTTTTGAAAACACATAAATAAAAGGCATTGTAATTTGTAATGTCAATAGCTTAAACTCTAACAAATGTAAGACCTACTGCATTACAAATGCTTGTTTTCTTTTTAAGACAGTAGTGCAGGACAAAGGCTGTTAACTTTTCACACCGATCGGAGACTGTGTCATTTGTGAGCTCATTGGTGTCTCTCATTACGTGTCCGGTGGCCATCTTGGATCAGGCAAGGCATATTATAAAGCATTGGACATTTGCGCATGTGCGCACAGAGTGCGACACTAAAGCTGAGGAAGTTTCTGATTGAGGCAAGGGTTACACTTGGCAGTCTGCTGCGTTTGGTTAGTACTGTTTTCATTGATGAATGGGATGTAGAGGAAGAAAGGTATTTTCTTTAGAAAAGTTTGTTTTTGGAAGAAAGGTTAGTCTCTAGTGTTTTGCTTGGTATTATTTTAGAGCACTGGCTGCAAAAAGGTCCGTTCATTATTGCAACATCGACAAAGAATTAAGTATTTCAAATGAGGATATTCCGGAAGCAGTTATTGTGAAATTGATTCTTAGGAGGTGTAGATCTCCGTAAAGGAGGATGTTATGAGTGTTTCTTTTTAAAATAAAAGTTTGAGAATAAATCTGAGGCTGCAGAGGAGCTCTGGTTCTGTGGTGAGGGTAACAAAAAGAATCAGGTAAAGCGAATGAAAAGAAAGAATTTGCCAATAAATTGTGAGGTGTGCTTGGGAAATTTGGATTTGGGTGGCCTTACCAACTCAGAGGCAGATGGTGCCCTTCGAGGTACTTTGATGGGTGTCCACAGTTGCCCAAAAGAGATTCAGGCTCAACCTGGTCAGATGAGTACATGTTTAATCTCTGGTAACTAAGGGAGAGTAACCGGAAAGGCAAGGGTTTAGTGAAATATCTTAGAAGCGTTTACATGCTTTACCCAGACATGATTCGCCATCCTAGAAGTGCAGATTGGTGGTCCTCACAACATGGAGGTGAATTTATTAAGCTCTTGTTACAAACACCTTTAGAGAAGGAGGCAAGAGCGGTCATGAGAGCAGAATGCTCTTGACTTGCTGTTGAGAATAAGGTTTGTTCAACTCCAGCTTTCTATCCAGACTTGATCACTTCTCTTTTCAAGTTGGAATGTGATCCTAGAAAAGGATGAGAAATGGCACTAAAGCATTGCCAAGAAAACCTCTTAGATGTGCCTGGGCCATTGCTAAATCATTGACATGGTTGAGGAGGCTCACACTAAGAGTGTAAATGTTAATGTTAATCTCTTAAGAGGTTAGAGCCAGCATACTGTATGCTTTTTAGGGAATACTAATATAGATTTGATTGCATAGAGATGCAAAGTGGGTTAATAAAGTTAAATCCAATGCAGGAGGCTTTGCTAAAATAAAATCTACTGAAAACCCAAAAGGGTTCTATTTTGGTGAAGAGTTAATGAAAGGAGTAGTTAAATGTGTCTCTCCTTTCAAAGCTCAGTACAAAGCATAGGCCATTGGCATTTAAGGTCCCACTATCAGTGTCCTTCAGATGATCCCCATCTGCTACAGTGTGCAATCTGCTACAAGTATTTTCCCCAACAAGGAACACTGGTAGAGGAAAAGCTTCTCCTCGTGGAGCCCAGCAAACTGGGGCATTCTGAGGTTTGCATGACGACTCCTAGTTTTGACCTCGAAAAGGTAGAAGAGAGATTGAGGAGTTTTAGGCAGAGTTGGGAGAACATTACAAAATATGAGTGGATTGTGCAAACAGTGGCTGATTACTAAATAGAGTACAGAGAGATATGATTTAAGAAAGGGGACTATAAAGAGGTTTTTTTTTCAGAAGTTCTGATAGTTCACGTATATTCAGAAACACAGCGCATGCATTGGCAGTTCATAAGATTCTGGAGAATTCTAGCACTTTTGTGAACTCAATTTTTCTAGTAAAAAAGTAGGGAAAGGGCTGGCATCCAGTAATAAACTGAAGAGGTCTTAATCAGTTTGTGAAACGCAGACACTTCAGGGATATTCCCTAAGAGAGAGATTGATTGTCAAAATTACATTTATCGGGTACTTATTACACATTACCAGTAGTAGAAGGATATGAGCAATATCATTCAGATGGAAAGGTGTGCTCTACGAATTAGTGTGCCTTTTGTTTAGCATCAGCCACTTTGTGTATAACAAAACATTTTTGAGGCCAGTAACTGATTTTCTCAGAGAAATAGGTGCCCCCGTGATAACGCATCCGCCTTTTTATTGTTTATGTAGTAGGATTTGGGGGCATTGAGGATCCACCTGCAAATGGCAGTGGAATTTCTGGTAGGACAAGGGTTCTTTGTGAACCAAGAAAAGTAAATTTTAGAACCAAGTAGACAGTTAGAGTATCTATGTTCCAGACACATAAAATAAAGGCGGAATTGGCAGAATTGACTCCACCTGTTTATAAAGTGAGGATGATAAAAGCAGAGGTCCGAGTTATTTTAAACTTTTAAACAAGGATTTGGTTGCCCTAAAAACTGTGGCACAAGTGGTAGGACTTTTTTCGATTTCTGTTCCAACAGTGTTTTCGGGCCATCATTATTACTGGGCTTTGCAGCATCTGAAAGCTGAAAGTTTGTGGAAAGGTCTGTTGTATGGGAATCAGGTGTCACATCCAGATAAAGTGAGGGGAGAGCTGTCTTCATGGTGAGAGAACTTGGAAGCGTGGAAGAGCGATTTTTGATGAGGCCTCAGATATTGTATTAGTGTCTAGAGGAGAAGGAGTTACCTTTCAATTGCTTGGAAGTGAAGGTGAGTTTGTTTACCCTGAAGAGTTTCGAGAAAACAGTAGACAGATGAAATTACGAATGGACAATGTGACAGCGCTGCAGTATATAGGTTGACTCAGTGACTGTGGATCATGCATTCTGACAGAGTTTGAGAAGGAATTGTGGTGTTTCTGTTTGGGACCCAATGTAGGGTTGAGAGCAGAATATCTGCCAGGTCAACACAATTGTGTCACAGATTGGAATTCCCACAGTTTAAGAGATGAAAGCAATCGATGTCTCATTTGAATGGTGTTTTGAGGATTGCAAGAGATTTGGCGACTTTTAGAGGTAGATCATTTTGCACTGTGTCTGACGAGTCATTTGTAGAAGTAATTCTGCTGACTCGTTTTAGAGGTAGAATCAGTAGATGCTTTCCAACAGAATTGGTAAGGGATGAAGGGCTATGCCTTCCCTTCGTTTGCAATGTTTCAAAGAGTTACTTTGATTGTTCAGAGAATTAAGTGTCAGGTAGTGTTAGTCGCAAAATTTTGAGTATCTCAACCCTGGTTTCCAGGAGTGCTAGAGTTAGTGATGGAGAATCCATGGTTAATTCCAGCCTTTCGAGGTTTGTTTACATAGCTGGAAGAAGAAGAGCATCTTTTAGTGGCCAGCGTGACCCTGAATCTTCTTGCTTAGAGGATATCAGAGGAAGGGTTAGAGAGATGAAAGCCTTTCAAATGAGGCTTTAGAACTTATTTGTTTATCCTGGGCTGCAAAAACAAGGAAGAAATATAGAGGGGAATGGAAAACCTTGTTTTGTTGGGCATATCTATTGGCAAGGATGTTTTGGTTTGCAGTGTTATGAAAGGCATTAGGGTCCCCAGGCCTCAAAAGTCTAGTTATAACATGTTGTGGGAGGTAAATGTTGTTCTTATCTTTTTTGCATAGTGGTCAGGGTACAGTTATTTGACTTTGGCTTAAGTAATAGCTATGTTACCTACTTTGCTATGTTTGCATTCTTGCAGAAGAGTCTGTGATTTTAGAGCACTTGAGGAACTAATAGTTTCTAAAATTATGAAGATGTTTTTTCCTGTTGCTCAGAGAACTAAGACTATCACTTCATCTTTTTATATCCAAGGTTTGACAATCATCCAGAACTCTACGGTGAGGTATTTGAAAGAATATGAGTAAACGTTGAGTGAATTTCAATGGGCTGTAGTTAATCACTGTTATTTTCTTATGTGAGGACTTATGGCCTGGTATCATCTCCAGCTACAGCAGATGGGTGAAGACTGTTATGAGTGTGGCTGTAATGGAAATGGATTTGCTTGATGCTCATTCAGTGAAGGATGTAATGACGAGTTAGGTGTTCATGTCTGGTAGCTGACTGAAGGAGATATTAACTGCAGCAGATTGGTATAAAACCGATGTGCGTGTAAGGTTTTATGTTAAACCTGTGGAACATGTTTCCAGCGTGACTCTAAAGGGCTTTGAGCGTGCATAGTGCTAGCTTATGGTCTTCACATGAAATGTAGATTCTTGCTATGAGCATAAACAAAGAATCGGGATGCCATTAAACATACTGAGCCATGGATTTTCCCTCCCAATCTTCCAAATGGGTGTGTTGGCAAGGGTTATCTGTTTAGTTACAGTTGTCAACAGTTTTGATCTCTTTTATTGCACTGAAGAATCTGTGCTTTTTTTCTAATTCATATTTATTTTTAACAAATGCTCAATGATTCTGTTAATACAGTGTGATCAAGGAGTTCATGAGGTAGAAGTTGATAAAAAAACAAAGCTTTTTTTTCCTCATGAGGAAAGAAAGTCCCAGAGCTGAAGAAATAGAATGGATTCTGTTGTTACTGGGATGATATGGAGTGGCTGTTTCTTCTGATTCTAACATGTTGAGTTTTGTTGATCTTTTCTTTTAATAGCTCCTGAGACATATAAATAAAAGACGTATGAATAGTGCTAGCCTCTGGGTCTTTAATTACATCCAGATTCTCCATTTATGCTTATGTGGCGAATCTACATTAGTCATCCTATGCAAAGATATAACAATTTAGATTTTAAAATGTCCTCACATGATTGATTAATTTCATTGACTGCAGGCATTCTGACCAAATTTGGGGACACTTTGTTTTTTATACTAGACACATAAAGCACTCCTCTGGTGTTTGCAAGACATTGAAGTATACACTAACATAATGGATGGACTGTTCCCAATGGAGCAGGGTCAAGAATGATTTGTATATGGTGGTTGTGGTGGCATTGTGTGTAAAATAATGAGGGACTGTAATGCGGCCCCCAACTAATTACCAGTGGCTGAAATTAATTCAAGCATTCCATTTATGATGTTTTAGTATACTTCAATGTAACACCCTAAGTGGGATGGGTATGCCCAGACCTGGGTCCCAAGCACATTGTACCACTGGAACCAAGCTGTTGCCGACTCATAAGCCCTAAGAAAGTCAAAACCAATCTTGGATTCCTTGTGTACCAGTTCAAGGGAAGATATGTCCTCTCAAATCAGGCTGAACTGTTCCCAATAGGGGCAAATCCTAGACTGATTTACCTATGGCTGGGTCGAAACTGAGGTGGCATGGTGTGCAAAATAGCGATGGATTGGGGTGTGTCTACCAAGCAATTACCAGTGATTGAGATTAATTCAAGCATTCCATCCATCACTTTTTGGTATACTTCATTGCTTGTGAGAGATTACAACCATGTTGTTCTACTGCTATGTCACATACATATATTATCGGCATCATCTGTGGCAGCCATCTTGTATCTTTATTATATGATGGTGTTGATTTAACAAATCTTGGATCCCATTTCAAATCACGCCCTGAACGCCCTGAACTGAATGTGGCAGCTTATAAATATACGAGTTGTGACATGATCTAATGACTTACAGAGTGGAAGCCAAGTAAACAAACATTCGAACTATCCTATGTGATAATAATAGAAACAAATACGAGACATGGAGGGAGGCATTATTGAAAAATACAACTTGAGAGCCCTCCAACTGGAGAAGAATTATGATCCAGAAAACCAGAGCACACTGCTGCCCTGCCAAGTGCCTGGATCAATACCCTAAAAACATCTGTCAAAATATTTCGAAATCTTCACAGGAGAGTATTAGCTGTTTCGTGGGGCTTCTTTACACTTCAACAAGAAGGCAGAAAAACCACCACAAAGTTGAAAATGTATAGCCTTTCCTAAACTTTCAATTATTGTGTGATTCATGCTATTGCCAGATATTTAAAAAAAGTTATTCATCCCTATAAATTATATCTGAAGCCTTTTCTATGAACAGTTGAGATTCTACATGTACTTGTGCATCTTCTATGTCTACGAACGCTATCTGGCTGTCCTCTTTCTATGTGCACACGTGTTTCTAGCGCAATGTTCCTCATTGCTTGCATTTGGTACTATGGGTCATGATCGGCTGACTCGTGGTCACCGAACCTGGACAAGTCCCAGGAGGGAACCTTCCCCATCAGTACAGGGCAAGAAGCTGGTGTTTACATTTCTGCTCCTGGTGGATGTCACACGCTTATAGCAAGGACCTGCTTTCCAACTGTCACAATACATAGAACAATACTCTTTTGGACGATAGCCAATTTGGCTTCCGTAGATTTCATGGTACTGAGACTGCACTCATCAAATCCACCGATGAGATTAGGAAAGCACTTGATCAAGGAGGAGCGGCGGTCCTCATTTTGCTGGATCTCGCCGCTGCGTTTGACACGGTCGATCACAACATCTTGATCGACCGTGTCAATGCCATTGGCATCCAAGCCAAAGCTAAAGATCTCATAAGATCCTTCCTAACAGGTCGTACTCAGACAGTTCAGCTAGACACATTTTCATCAGAACAACTGACCTTACACTGTGGTGTTCCTCAAGGCTCATCCCTTAGTCCAACCCTATTTAATATCTATGTCACTGATCTGGCAAGGGTAATTAAGGACTGGGGGATGAGCCTAACATCCTATGCTGACGACACCCAGCTGGTTCTCACCATCAATGAAGATGGAGGAAAAATAGCTGCCAGTTTCCAACAGGGCATGCTAGCCATCAGTCATTGGATGTCAGCTAACTGTCTTAAATTAAACTCTAACAAAACAGAGGTAATGATTTTTGGCAAACTCACTCCTTCATGGCCAGATGCATGGTGGCCTACTGATTTGGGTCCTCCCCTCCCCCTGTCACCAAGGTTAAAAACCTTGGTATAACCCTAGATAATACACTCTCCTATTCAGCTCATGTCAATACTACTGTGTCATCTTCTTTCTTTAAACTGAAAACTATAAAAAAGATTCTTCCTTTTCTTCCCCCCAACTCTGGTAAAACCCTGGTCACATCATTTGTTATGTCCTCTGTGGACTATTGTAACGGACTTTTAATGAATGCCCAAAAGAAGGTCATTAAGAGGTTACAATCTATACAAAACGCCGCAGCCAGACTACTTTCCGGCACCCCCAAATTCAAATCCATTGCCAACACTATCAAAAACTATCACTGGCTCGCAGTCAACAATAGGATACAATTCAAAGCACTCTGTATAGCCTATAAAGCCGCGCACAAACAAGGCCCGCGCTTTCTCATTGATCCATTCACGTTTCATGTCCCCAATCGTTCACTTCGCTCCATGAATAATTTCACCATGACAGTCCCTCGCACCAGAACGGTTGCATGGGGAGATCGCAGCTTCCACACTGCAACCGCTAAACTCTGGAATTCTCTTGATCTAGAGACCAGGTCAGCTCCTACTCTCATCATTTTCAGAAGAAAAATTAAAACATGGCTCTTTGATCAATAAATCAATCTCTTTCTTTCTCTCTGCCTCGTCCATAGCACCGAGACGCCCTTGGGCAATTGTTCGCGCTCAACAAATCCCATAAATAAATAAATAAATAAATAAATAAATAAATAAATAAATAAATTGATTTAAATAGTCCTGTGACCCTCTCCCCAATTCACACCCTCACTGAGGACTCGACCTTGCAGTCCCACTGGCGCTTGAGTGATGGTTTTGCATTTACCTTGTGGCTGAGACTGGTGACTTCCATAAGGATCCACTGTCTCTCATCTGCATGGCCCCAGGTCTGGAAGTGACTATCTGGGGCAATTGTAATACACTTCAGAACTGCATAGTTCCACGAGATCTACAAGCTCATTAAGGTAGTGCAAGGTCCAAGTTTGATGAAGCCTTTAAATACATAGAGGCATATTATCAACGATTTGCGATAATTATCGCAAAGCGCGCTTAGCGTTATTATTTTCATCGCCGGCTATCGCTGTATTTCCTCGCCTTGATAGTGCTGTATTATCAACGCGTATCGCAAAGGCAATAGGTAATCCAGTGATAGCATGTAAAACCAGCAATAGCGTGAGAATTCCAGCGATAAATCAACTGTGCTAATGAAAAGCTTGGTAATAGGCAAGTGTCAACTTAACCTATCAATCCACCTCCCATTGACAAGATGGTTAAGTCAAGTTTTTTTCAGGTGTTAAATTCCAGCAATAAGTGCGTTTAGCGCGAGTTTTCTTATCGCTTCTCGGGCATTGATAATAGAGGGAAGTTGTGTTTGCGACTGTTTCAATGGAGTTTAAGTCAGGAATGCCTACTTTGCATGTTATTAGCGATATATATTGCTGACATGCAAAGCGAAAAGAAAAACGGCTTATATCGTCCGAAAACAAGCGCTAAAGCTTGTTAGTGAGTCCTTGTTAATGGTGCGATATAAAAATCGCTGCTTTATCGCCGGGAAGTGCCGAAAACTCGCTTAATAATATGCTCCATAGGGCCTTATTTACAATATTTAGATGCACCAGCGGCATAATGGGCTACTGGTGCACAAGAATAGTCTTTAGCTCCAGCTCCCATTCATACAGCACATAAACAATGACTGCACCCTACTTATGTGCTAAAGAGCTCCATAAGAGTACTGGATTTTCATAGATACATTATTTATCCATTAAGTAGCCGAGCTGCATTTATGCTGTGCTTTATTTCCCTTAAGAGCCATGATGGCCATAATTTAAAAAAGAAACCTGGCGATTATTCAATTATTTCCCATTTTGTTGACAAGGATTCACTACAGAGGGTGTGAAAACGTAGCACTACAATATTTGCAGCACAAGCTAAAACAAATGACCCACACGTGCTACCCTTCAAACTGGGCGGCATAAAAATCAGCAACCTTGTTTGTTTAAACTGTGAAAAATTGTGCAAAGCCATTTTTAGTAAGAATCATGCTTCTATTAAGGGGCATATTTACAAGCCCCTATCACCACCACAATGTCACTTTCAGTGATGTTGTGATGGCGATAGGGGCCTCACCTTATTTACAAGGCAGCATTAAGCCACGTAACGTGGCTTTACGCTGCCTTGTAGATAAGGTACCCTTTCATGCTGTGTTTAGTGTGAAAGGGGAGGGCAATGAGTGTTGCAGTGGGTGTTCAACCACAGCACTCTGTGCATGACAGTCTGGCCAGCCATCTCAAGCCGACCAACCCGTCATGCGCACTGAAGCTCTCTCCAACCTCAGCTGCATTGCTGGGTTGAAGAAAGCATGCACAGGCTCCCACTATAAATGGGAGTGCAAATCATCAGCGATCAGGCCAATCCTGACGCTGCTTTTAACAGCATGAAGCAGCACCAAGATTGGCCATAGTGCACTCTAGGCCTCGTGCCTACAGAAGACAGGGGACACCTGCCAACTGTTGTGGTCAAAGATGCTTGATGCAGAAATAAGTAAATGGAGCTTTATTGCAACTCATACCCTTCAGACAGCAGAAAACATGTGGACGCAGCCGCCAACAATTTGCTCTCCTCTGGCCAACTACCAAGCTGGAATCTTGGCACAGAGTTGAGGGTAAACACTCTAAAGTGACTCGAGCTAGTGCTCGAGTATAACATAACACCAGCCACTCCACTCTGTAAACACACCAGCAACTGCTGCTGTGGTGCCTCTCCACCACTTATAGGGACAGCTTTGAGACTGAACCAACTATGCAGGAGATTGAGGGAGCGATCAAATCTCTACATTCAAGAAAGACCATAGGACCTAATGGACTGCTGGTTAAGCTACATAAATTCCTAGCCAATAAACTGACAGAGCATGTCATAAACATATACTCAGAGGCCAAATAAAAAGTATGCTTGCCGTGGGATCTGTCAACTACAGCTGACATACACAGAAACAGTAAACTGCATGATAGTTGTTCACCAGATAGACCCATTTCACTCTTAAATGTTGAAAGAAAATACTCACCAAAGTGTTAGTGGCTTGCTTGGGTAGAGTGAGTAGCACTTTAGTATGCCATGACAAGTTGGGTTTCATCCTTTGGAGAAGCACCAGACTAATCCTTAGGCACTGTTTGAATGCATGGCAAACAATAACGGGATTGGAGAACAAACTGTGGTGTCCCTTAATGAATATATGCTTGGAGTGATAAAAAGCATTACATTAGCACTCAAATGTATTGAATGGGCCAGGTTTGTATATCAGAACCCCATGGTCTGCATCACAGTTAATGGAGTTTTTATGAGTCTTATCACCAAGAAAGGATACCAGACAAGGATGTCCATTTCCCCCCAGTATTTTTCTGTGATATTGGAGATTCTATTGTGCTGGATAAGGGAGGATTGCATTTGTGAGAGAGATGAGATAGGACATTGGATGAGATGATCGAATTTCAATATATCCCAATGATGTTCTTCTGTATGTTGTGTAACCAGATGTTATGACAGATATTTACAAATACTTGGTATATTTGCAAAATATAGTGAGTCTGCATTAAATGGACAAAACCTATGAATTACGCTCCAACACCTTGGACTAACAAAGCCCCAGTCAGAGAATAATTGCAGGAAAATGCAGGGGGGGTGAGTTTGGTATCTGGGAATATATATTACATGTAAAAAGATTTCATGGAGAAAAACCTACATGCTGTTTTCTCTAAATTCTGGAAAGGTGCCAGACACTGAATGAAGTTGCCACTCTCGTTAATGGGTAGTGCAGTGCTAATTGAAACAATAAAGTTCAACAAATTTACATATGCCCTTCAAAATACAACACATTGATTCTAGATGCATTCTTCAAGGAAATAGAAACAGAGTTGAGGCAGCTATAATGGAAATATGGTTTACCACGCATTGCGCTTAACAAAAGTGCTAGAGGAATGTACAAGGGTGGTGTTTCCCCACTAGATGTGAAGAAATATTATTGGGCATCTCACAACAGGTGGTGGTTAACAGATGGGCCTATGCTCTCTTCTAGGTGCCCTCTATTATTGTGAATCATCAGACAGTGACTCTGGGATCTATTGATCCAGTCCGGATTCCATATACTGAGGCGAACATTAAAAGATTGAAAGCACAGTAGAAAAGGTTGCTAATTTGTCATTATGTATGTAAATGTGGGAGATATCATTTTGTTCTGAGAAAGGTGGTCCTATATTCTGTCATCCACCGAAAAGCATCAATGTATAGTACAAACTAAACCTGATGATCTTTGGGATGCATTTGAGAAAATAGAAATGTCATGTGTCATAACCAATGACTCAAACAGATTAGTAGCATAAAAAGACATA
The DNA here is from genome assembly GCF_964263255.1 of Lissotriton vulgaris. Taxonomy (NCBI): domain Eukaryota; kingdom Metazoa; phylum Chordata; class Amphibia; order Caudata; family Salamandridae; genus Lissotriton; species Lissotriton vulgaris. The sequence goes on along the minus strand of NC_141693.1, from coordinate 317,202,995 downwards.
AGGGGTTGTCTAATGTGTTTCTCCCTTGTTATGGTTCTATTTACTTGCATGTTTAAAATAAATACCAACTTGTATGATTTTTAGAAACAAGTATTTGTAAGTGTATGTACTTATTTGCTGCTGATGTGTCATGCTATGTCACCTTATGGTCTTGTGGAACTATATGTATGCTCAAATGACATTAAAGCTCTTCATAATTTAACACGTCTGTGGTACCACATTACATTTGACTAGTGACAATATCAGTGTGCTGGCTGGAAATGGTGCATGATTGTACGACTGCTTTTTGTGCTTCTGGTTGTGTGTAATATCAAGCCTCCAAAGGGAAATTGGTTGACTTTACAGTCTATTGAGGTATCCTGTCCCTTTGGTTGTGAGACGCCTCTCTTTTTGCTCTCATCTCAATGAACCCCCACAGCAAGCTGTATGTCTTGGAGGTTTGTAGCGAAAACGTTGTTCTGTAATCCTGAAATTGTTGGTGCCCAGTGTAATGTTATCCAACTGTTGGGTTTAACTGTGCGTCAATCATTAGAACGATGGGGAAGAGAAATGAAGGAATACATGAGGTGGAAAGGTTGGTTAAAGAAAGTTGTGGTTGCCCAAATAATTTGGGAAAGTGCGTGGATCTTGGACCATGTAAAAAGGTTATCATTGCCATAATATGAAAACAATGATGTATTTATCAACTGCCCAAATACTGAATAATGACAGTCTACCTAATGTTGTCATGTATTAAACTGTATGGTGGCACTTTTCCGAGTGTGTAGATGCCCTTGTCTGACGTTTCTATAAATATATATTGAATACCATCATACTGTCATTTGCAATAATTTCTTTATAAAAATGGAAAACACAATAAAAATAATTAAAAAACTGATTTTTTATGTGTGCTATTATTTAATCTTTGGTGATACCTACTTTAAATGAGGCACGGTCAAGGAAATATTCCCATGGAAAAGTAGAAAAAATGTAAATAATTTTCTTGAAAATGTGGTCTACCTTGTGTGATTGATCAAGGAATAGTGGATGCATTCTAATGATGTATGTGGTATCCTTATAATGATTGCCATCAGTATCAGTAAATGGATTGATCTGAGTTTATAGGCTAGTTATCGATTACTTTGCCGACTTCTAATAATGTTTCTGATTCATTCACACCAATTACTTAGCCACATCCTTCATTTATAACTTTTCTAATTCCACCCTCAACGTTCTCTGTATATTTTTGCAAACACTTAGATTTATGTTGTGATTTAAGTTTATTTTTCAGAAAGTCTTGTCAAGGTTTGTGTGTACAGTTTTACAACCTCTGACCAAAGGCTTTGCTGCATCCCATACCATGTCAGAAGTGACTTCCTCATTATCATTTTCTTTGAAGAGGTCCTCCAGTGTTTCCTAGATGGATGCTTGCAGTGTGGATCTCTTAAATATACTTCATAGATGTACCATGGCCTCTGGAAGGGTATAATAGGTTGTGCTGTGTCAAAGATTAGGTACACCTTAATTTGATTTGATAAACACTGGGACACAATAACTGTCAACAATTTTGAAGATATCAACAACATATTAATTAAAACAAGTCTACCCTGGTATTATCATTGTAGACGAAAATGGTATCATCCCGCTTTCCAGGATGTTGAGTCGACCATTTATAAAGTCAAATTAATTCAGGTACGCCCTGAAGGAGAAAATATGGTACATGCTGGCAATTAGGGTGAACTGTGGATCAATTTTCAATACGGTGTAAGATAACATTAAAGCTGCCCCCCAATAATTAAATTACTTCTTGTTAAATTGGCTTCAACTGGAAGCAGATCTGTATAAAGTTTTTTATTTTATTCGGGCCATATCTTGAAAATAGCTTGATGGTTGTTGTTTCTTACAATCCTTAAAGCCCTAAATTCCTGCTTACCCTATCTAAATATTTACACTATATGCTAATGGCTATTCCTTGGTAAAAGAAGGATCACCACTTTCTTAGTTTTTTTCTACATGATAAATTAATCTATCACTGGTACCAATAGTACCAGAACGCGAAGTGTCATTTGTAAATAGATGCATCTCTTAGAGCAGCTTTATGTCGATGTCTTTGAGATGCAACCATGTCAACAAAACCTTCCTTTTGAGGCCCTGGACATTTAAACCGAGATTTATTAATTTTTTGTATCTTAAGTGCGACAATTATTGGTGCAGCCATGATGTAAAATGTATTTCAGAATTTAAAAAGCCACAGAAAGCCCTAGTTGTGTGGCTTTTCATTACTTTGCATCAAGGAAGCGTTGCATGGGTATAAAATGGTTACTCCCATGGATCCAACGATCTATTTTGATGCAAATCCAGATTTACTTAAGTCTGTAAAACTGGGACTGCATCAAAATGGTGCACATACCTACATCTGGCATAACAAGGAGAAATATCCTTATTAATCCTTGTTACTTCCTCTTTACATGTGTGCCTCATTCTTAGTAAATACTGAACATTTCTGCTCTCTCTTTTTCATGTAACACAGTGCAGCTAGTTCCCCCCTGCACAAAAACTATTTTTTGAGACGTATTTATCTTTGTATATGAATATCACACATATACAAAGAGCAAGAAATAAAGGTATTTCTCCTCCTTATGCAACCCTGAGTAGGTGCACTATTTTTGTTCAGACCCATGTTTACAGTTTTTAGTCTCTGGGTTTGTGTCAAAATGCATGTGTGAATGCAATGTAAAGTCCAGTCTCCACCCATGTAATGCCTCTCAGATGTAAAATAACGCAAGACAGTGCTATGCAATGTGTTCTGTTAATGTTTTTTTTACAAAGCCAAGCAAATCAACCTTTTGATTGGCTTTGTTTTATTTATTTATTTATTTATTTATTTATTTATTTATTTATTTATTTATTTATTTGAGGTTTTTATAGTGCTGGCTAGACCCGGATGTATCAGAACGCTTTACATAAGGATCCACAAAATTATATCAGTTACAAGTTACATCAGTTACGAGAAAACATTTGAAGAGCGTTGGAAGATGGAATAAATGGAGCTTAGAATTGTAAGGGGGTGGGGTAAAGATATAGGAGGGAGAAAGGATGGAGATAGGATGGATGGAGAGACAAAGGAGAGTCTGCCCACAGTCCGGCTAGGTAGGTGTCGGCCGAGGGGCAAGTCCACAGCCCATCTCCTCTATAGCTATCAGGTAGCTCCACCGGGCATCAGTCAAGCTGCTAGGTCTCAATGAGAAATCAATTAGAGAGCAAAGAGGAGGGATAAATGGAGCGTAAAGGAGAAAGTGGGTAGAGTGAAGGGGTAGGAGGGAGAGTACGACCGAGAGACGAAGTAAAGTCTGCCCAATGTCCGACTGGGTAGGTGAGGGCTGTAGGGGTAGTCCACAGCCCATCTCCTCTATAGCTATCAAGTAGCTCCACCGGGCATCGGCCAAAAACCTAGGTCTCCACGGTCGGCGGTAAGTTCACAGATTCGGTATCCTGAAGGGTAGGCTGAATGGGGGATGTGTTTGAGGTCTGGTCAAAGTCCGTTTTTTTTCAGAGGAGTAGCACGACATGGTGGGGAAAATAATGGCAGCCATCTTGGGGTCAGGCAGGGGATTAGCAGGTAGTAATAGGGAGGGTTTAAAAACTTGTATTGCCAAAAGATCATGGTGGCCCACATGCCTCTCATTACTAACCTGGCCTTGGGGAGCATTCATAGAAAACAAAATGTATGTAGCAACAGCATAGTGAGTGAAACATGGACAGGCCCGAAATATGTAAATTAGAAGGGAGCCATCGCTGTTTCAAGATCGGCAATTATGGAGATGCAACCTCCACACTGGCGTACACAGCCACAAGCAACCTCAGCTATTTAACAAAAAAATCGGCATTGGACTGGAGATCAAGCAACAATGGGCACTTTTAAGGCGTTCTCAGGCGGCATTGAACAGGTAGGTGGGCGCGTTATTCACCCTCGACGCCAGAGCCGGTCTGGCTACATTCACAAAGACAGTGAATTTCTTGTCCCAGTGATCTCCTATGTTAGTCTCCAACAATCATGCACAGCATTGCATAGAGCTCCTCCGCCCAAGTCAGCTTAGTAGGGCATTAGCACGGCAGAAAGGGAAACATTTCACAGGTATTATTGAGCAGATCTATCTTCGATAAATAGGGGAATGGAGTCTCCGCTCCACCATTACGCCGCAACACTCACATCCATTATTGTATCGGTAGCGGCGCCGCAGTAGTCCCTTTCGCTGTACTTCACTACCCAGAGCAGGCAGCACATCATCCACGCTTCCTCCGCTGAACCTCCATATGCCGTCAGAACCTTTAAGCGGTTAGGATTCCAAACCCCGCAGCCGCTTTCGTCACTCCTTACGGATGTCCGAAGCTCCGTGTCTCAATCTAAGATATGTATCAACAACAAGCGAGGGTCCCTGAATACAACAATACTAGGAAGAGGAAGCAAGGAAAAAATACCAACAAAAACTGGAAAACCTCTCCTAAAAAACTATTAATCTGTAGGTAATGTATCCATTAATTTCTATATATCAACATTGTCCCACACAAGAATATTTATTAGAAAAACATATCACTTTTTTATTTTTTGTCCATCAATAATAGCTTTTTCATAAAAATATATACAGTACAATTCAGTAAAATAGACATATCATACAGCCCCCAAACAACCTCAAGCAACCAGGCATCCTCACAAGCAACCACACCACCATGTACAATAACACAACAATACACAGGTATAACAAATTACAATACAGAAGTACAAAAAACAAAGACAAAATTATACAAGCAAAAAGCGCCGACGCGCGTTTCGGAAAGGACGAGTATTCACAACTCCTTCGTTAGGGCGCAAGGAGAAATATAAACAATTTCTTCAAAGGCATAGAATTCTTCAATTTTAAAATAATCAATCCAAAGTGCAGGTACAAAAACAACCGGGGCTATCTCTTGAAAATGGTTAATGCAAATTTGTAATATCTCTGTGGGGACAATGAGGCAAAGTTAGTATGCGATAAACTGATCAAGGTACATAGCTGCTGGAGAAACCAACACCAAGATAGATAAATGTGAAGAGTCTCCAAGTGTGTGAGAATAGAAAATAGTGCCTAAAAAGCAGATCTAATGTACAAGAGTAGAGTAGAAAAAGATATATAAAGATAAACACATTCCACCCGTGACGAACAAGGAGGAGCGAAAAAAGTGCATGATAGTCTTAAGAATAATCCAAAGAAGATATCGTAATCGAACCTACCACGTGGTCCAAAGCGGAACGCTACTACTAGGCCACGCCCATAATTCATCCGGCAGAAGCCTACCACAATTTCCAGGGCAAGGGCGCCTAATAAAAGCAAGAAAAAAGGAAACACAAATATGCATCCTAAGTAGGTAGACAGCGTGTGCACAAAGAATAAAACGTCACAATTGTCCTAATCCGGGGGAAGTATCTTAGATCGGAGGACCCAGATATACCTGACAGGGTGAAATTCCAAGACCAAAGGGAGAGGTGATGGTAAAGAAGTAACCTAATAACAATCATAGACCGGGCCATCCACACCTACCGCCCCGCCAGAGCCTACCCCTTGTCTATGTAGTGCCCCATACTGAGTGGGCAGGGCACCACACTGAGTAGGCGTCAAGAAAAGTTTAATGACAACCTAAGGAGGGCCCCAACCCAGGGAAACCAAGAAATGACTTGCCCTCAAACAATGTATCCCACGGACATGAAGGACACGAACATTGCTAAAGTACGTGTCAAAGAAAACTGCAATAGGAAATAAAGAAGAAACCAAAGATAAAAGGTAAACGTTAAAAAAACTGTGGCAGTCCCTTAAACAATGGAAGATAACGAAAGAGACGAATAATATACCTAAAAATAAGTAAGATACGATGGCGGTAAATCCCAGGGGACCAGTATTTTAGTGTGCTCCCTCTGATGTAACAGGGTAGATCCCGGGGGGCCAAAATTTGCGTACTCCCTCCGATGAAACGGGGACTAAACAAAACCAAGAAAAACGGAATCGGTAAAACGAACACGGATCACTAAGCCGTCCCCTAAGAAACCACACAGACCCATATTAATACAACGAGCCCAGACAGCAACCATACCTGAGATCAAGTAACAATGTCCTCAGGCGGTAGCATGTCTTCCAACGATTTGCCGGTGAAGAGAGCCCTCCTTTACTTCAGTCTCTATATATATATGCCCATAGCCCGAAGGAAAATTCAAACACCTTATTCGAGCACAATGATAGAAAGAGGACTAGCGGGACAAAATGAGGGCGCCATGATGGAACAGGCGACACAAACTTTGTATGGAGCACCAGGACGCTAAACAGAGAAAGAGGGCTAGCAAATAACACACAGCCGGAGGAGGGCGCCATATTCGAACGGGCAAATCCAGCCCGCAGCATAATAAAAGAAGAGCGAAAAGTTGCTCAAACAAAGTTGCTCTGACAAAGTCCTCAAAAACGTAGGAAACCATAACTAAACTAAAAATAAGGAAAACTCCATATAAGCAGAAAAAATATATAGGTACAGCATATAAATGATGAGGCGAACACCGGGAAAAATAGTGCATTATGCCACGGTATAGATTCATTCAGACCTCCGACCGCTGTCTGTAGGGTATAAATCCAGAAAACCTCTCTTTTAGCTCTTAACCCCTTCAGCGCGGCACGAATTTTCGCGCTGTGCTGAAGGTTCTAATGAGCCTATGGGCTCATGACGGAACGGTTCCGTCATGAGCACAGCTCAACCGATGCTCATGACGGAACCGTTCCGTCATGAGCGTCGAAGGGGTTAAGCCATTGATGTTATTATCATGGGGCTTATGCACTTTCTCCAGAATTCTCCATTTGATATCAGACAATGAGTGTTGCTTTTCATGCCAATGTGCCACTAGAGGGGCCCCTCTTTTATTGTTCTTAATTGCAGACCTATGTTCGCTGAGTCAAATTCTAAACTCCCCACTGGTCTCACCTACATACCCCTTCGGGCATGGGCATAGTATAAGGTAGACCACATTGGCTGATCTACAATTCGTCATTTCCTTCAAGGGGAACTTTCTCTTACCTCATACCAATTCTGCGGAAACAATTGCCGAACCACAAGCGTGGCAATTTCCACATCTGTGGGTACCATAGATGGGATTCTCCCCAGTGATGGATTTCTGGAGAGGCAGCACAGTGGTGTTAAATTTAGTATGAACCAAATGGTTCCGAAGATTCTTATTCCTACGGAACGCAAAAACAGGTTTGGGTATGGCTACTCCCTGGGATCCTGAGTTAAGAATATGCCATTGGGAGCAGACAATCTGACGTAATTGGTTATTAATACTAGAATGATGTGTGACACAGACGAGTTTGGGGTCACTACTCTCCTTTTTATTTTCCAACAGGGCATCTCTATTAAAATATTTCGCCCTCTTATATGATTCTTTACGGAGTCTAGGAGGATAACCTTGTCTAAGTAATTTATTTCTCAGTTCTTCAGCGTGAGTCTCAAAATTTCTCATGTTGTTACAATTACGTCTCAGCCTCAAAAATTGTCTGAACGGTATGCCATCTTTCTGACTTCGTGGGTGGAAGCTCTGAAATTGAAGTAGCGTGTTACGTGCAGTAGGCTTGGTGTAGAGTGATACTTCAATCACTCCCTCCAAGGCTTGAATCCAGATGTCCAGGAATTCAATGTGATTCCTGATTGTATTGGTACTGTATTTGAGATGGGATTCGCATAGATTGAGCCATAGGGTAAATTCTTCTAGCTGTTTTTCCGGTCCCCTCCAAATGAAAAAAATATCGTCAATGTAACGATACCAATGACAAATATTTTTAAAAAAAGGGGCAATTTCATTGAAAATAAAACGGTTCTCAAATTCTCCCATATAGATGTTAGCCACGTTTGGGGCGCAAGCTGCGCCCATACTCACACCCTGTACTTGCTTAAAGATGGATTTATTGAACTCTAAATAGTTTTCCTGAAGGACTGTACCTAGACATTCCAGGATAAACAAATTATCCAAATGATTGTCACTCCTCTCTAGAGCTTTTTTAACCGCTTCTAATGCACATCTTTGGGGAATGGCAGTATAAAGTGCCTCTATGTCCATAGAGACTAGAATGTCAGAGTGATGGTTAAATGTCAGCCCCTCAATAAGGCTGATTAAGTGTCCAGTATCCATGATGTAAGCTGGGAGCAATTGAACCAAACGCCTGAGAAATTAATCAACTTATTTTGACAATGATTCGTTAATCGAACCAATTGTCGAAACAATAGGCCTATAAGGGGGTTGTGAGATACTTTTGTGTGTTGTAGGTAGCCCATAGAGCACAGGTATACTGGTATAGGGCTGATTAAGGTAATCAAATTCCTGCTGACAGATGGTCCCTCTACCTAGCGCTCCTTGAGTGAAATGTAAGATATCATTTTAGTTCTTTTTCCCGGGTAAGAGGTCATTCGCTGATAGTGTTCTGGGATGCAAAGCATCGCTTCAATTTGCACTACATAATCTTCGGTATTCAAAGCCACAATGCCCCCTCCCTTGTCACAGGGCTTAAAAGTAATATCCTGATTTGTAGACAATGTCTTGAGTGCCGTATATTCCTCATAATTGAGGTTATATATAGGTTTAGGGACACACTTAATCAGGTTCTGAATCTTAGAGCATACAATCTTTTCAAAAATACCAACCTCTGGTCCGACTTCATCCAGGGTAGGGGTAAGAATAGAATCAGAACGGAGTCCTGATAAAATATTAACAGATGGTGGGTCATGGTTTTCAAAGAATTCTTTTAATCTAATCTTTCTAAAGAAAGATTGTATGTCCCGATTAAGGACAAAGGATACGCCTTTGGACAATAAGCTCAAAGTGTAGGTGTCAAATGGAACCTTAGATAAGTTAAAGATAGGAATGAGATCACGCTGCCCAGATGCATCCATTGTCTCAGAGTCTAATCCTACCTCTCTTATGGTATTCAGTATCTCCATTACTGGTTCCTTCTCCCTTGTGAATGTTAAGGGTAACTCTCTGGGTAAAATTGATCCTCCACTTGCTGATATTGGCCCCTGGCCTGGGATCTGAACCTGGTTCTTGGAGTGTACTGTCTGTTCCCTAGAAAACAACTACCTCTGAAGTGTTGATCAAATCTAAGATATGCCCCGGGGGAGATAGGAGGTAACAGATAGAGCTCGCCAATACCGCACAGTTACACAGAGATGGTGTGGGCCAGCTCCTCCGTACTCAGTGCGTGCAAAGCCCCTTGTTCTTACCTCTGTCCTCCAGTATTAAAACTGTCCGCTTGTCCACAGCTCCAAAGTATTTCCCTGGCTGGTTTCCTGTCGCTCCATCTCTTGCAGAGTTTCCCTCATTAGTTCGGGTGGGCTGCTGAGGGACGTAGTTCGCAGGACTTAAGTGTATTTGACCAGTACTTGTATGGCCCCGGCTGTAATCAGACACAATAGAGGCCCCCGCCTCCCTGAGCAAGATAGTGACGATCCTGTTCAGTGTACGGAGCAGCGATGAGCCGCTAGTAGTGAGTCCCTAGCTTGCGGGTAAACCCGCTAGTTCCCCGTCGCTGGTTGTTGCATGGCTCACGGTCACCTCAAGAAGCCTCAACTCCTCCCTCAGGCCACCACACCGCACTGCACGCCAGCTGGGTTGAAGGGGATCCTCACAGGCAGCAGCTGTGCAGCGCGGCCGTTTCTAGGAAACCTTCACAGCCCTGCAGCCATTTTAAGGTTTTTCTAAATCCCACAATATATTTTTCATTGTAGCTGCACCAAAAAAAGTGGTGCAGCCATTACGAAACCAAAACATTACTAAATCAGGTCCACCGTGCAATTGTTGCAGGAGGATTGGTAAATTACCTGAGATGCCCTCATTGTCTGAAGCATCACATCAAGTATTGTTACACAGAGTGCATTCTCCCTGAAAACGTCATATAAGGTCATTTGAAAACAGATCATAAACTGCAGTATGAGCGTTTGACATTTTTGGCTTGAGCTAGCTAAACATGATGTCTCATATTCTGTAACACACAGCATAAACTTAATAAAATCCAATATAAATCAAAGCGCAGTGGAAGTAAGATGATCAATAATATTGAAAAACCAAAAAAAATTGCATTAAAGTGTTACCGAATCGGGACCATAAACATTTAAAGGGCAGCTATTGAGGAGCCACACAGACCGTGTGCCCTCCCCACCTACTTGCCACCAAAATACCAAGTCACAGACATTGGCATAGGTTCGTCAGAGAAAACTGAGCCTCTTCAACTCGCATCTTTGATATACAAGTTTGGGACCAAAGGAACCATGGACAAGTTTCAAGACTTCATAGCAATACAAGTTGTTATATTGGTTCTATATAGAATAAAGACCAAAAAGTAACTAGAAGGCAAACAACTAGCCTCAAATGATTCAGTGAGGAAACCCTTTTGACGTTGACAACTAGAACATTTAGTTGAGTGGCATTTTTTGTTAGATTGTTGACTTTGCCACTCTCCATACATACTTGGCGTTTCGGCAGTATCAACAGGCCACTTGGAATTCAAAATGATCAAGAGCTCCTTTTCTCATTGACTGTTATATTTAAACTTGAATTTATTTTATGACATTATATGTAGATAATACAGAAAATTACAACAAAATATAATATACAAGTAAGGAATGTAATATGTAAAAATGCTTTTTTTATAATGATTCATATCTTATAAATGAAATATTCCACTTATGTGAAATATAATACAAGAAATGAGGTATAGTAATTTAAATAAAATAAAATAGAAGAGCGACCGGAACAGTATTTAAATGTAATTAAAAGACAATTATGAATCAAACGTTCAAACCATTTTATAGGAACTAGCACATTGTATCAATAGAATCATCAATTGGTTTCCAAAACATTTTAAATGAAAATGAATTTTTAAGAGCCGTTTGTCTCTTGTCTTGTAAATATTATCCAAGACCACCATCTATAACCTGAAAGCCGAATAATGCCTTTGCTGTTGGAAATTATCAATTTAATTTCTGAGGATATTAAAAAGTCAAACACTCTCTTCTCTTGTGATTGTGAGAAAGTGGAGATGTTAATACAAAAGATTTATTTACATACAATTAATTTATATGATAAAAAGTCTGCAATATAAAAAATCTTTGTGACAATATTCCAACCATCAGACCAGTATTTAGAAATATATAAACAAACAAATGGAATATGTTTCAGAAAACCCTCAAATGACTTACAATGTCAACAAAGTGAAGAATCATTTAATGTTAATTTAAATAATGTTTGTGGTGTCCATAGACAGTTCAGTACTATAGGGATATTAGTCTAATTTAAAATGAATTGTAATGAACCTGGGGTACAAGACAATGGTATCCGTTGCGATTGTTAAAAAAATAGCTATAGATAGTACACTATTCTAGAAATGATCAATCATAGATATCATAGATGTTTCAGAATATTGTAATTTTATATATATTTAAAAAATAGTATGACCACTGGTATTAAAAACATATGAACAGGTTTTGTGATCTGAAATTGTATCTACCAGTAAAGAATTAAAAAAAACATTACAAAATATATCACATAATAATTCATATTTAGTATACTCTGAGGGAGGCACAAAAACCTACTTAGCAATCTGAAGCAGGATAAAAACATATCTGCCTGGAAACTATCATGTAGGTAAAGAAATCCCAACATAAATGTAGAAGCAGCAAAACCTGTTTTTATTATCTAGGGCTAGATGTAGGTAATTCCGATTTACCTACTCTTAAATACCGAATTTTACCGATTCGGTATTTAAGAGTAGGTAAATAGGAAGGAGGCAGATGTAGGTAATTATTATTTTAAAATTACCAAATCTGTAAGATTCGGTATTTACCGATTCGGTAAATACCGAATCGGTATTTCCCATTGATTCCTATGGGCTTTGAAGCCCATAGGAATCAATGGGAAATACTGATTCGGTATTTACCAAATTGGTAAATACCGAATCCTACAAGGGGGAACGGGGTGTCACTTTGACACCCTGTAGCACCCCAATTCCAGGCTTGTGTGCCATGTGGCACATATACATACCCTAAGGGCATGTCTGTGTGTCACATGGCACAGGTGTACATGCACAGATGGGCATGTACACCAGAATTCGTTATTTACCATTCAATAGTATTACGTGGTAAATACCGAATTCTAAAGGGCCTGTGGCACACTTAAAAGAGCCACCTACATCTGCATTTACAGATTCGGTATTTTTACTGAGTCTGTAATTACCGATTCGGTAATTTTACCGATTCGGTAAATACAGAATCGGTAAAAATACCGATTCTGTGAATGCATGCCCCCTACATAGGAAAAGGCATTTACCGGTCGGTAACGGCCGAATTCGGCCGTTACCGACCGGTAAATACCTACCTACATCGGGCCCCTAATGTTATCATTGAGCTGGGCAATTGTCTCAAGCCAGTGCAGAAGGCAAGAAACTTGGGAGTCATTTTTGACAGCAAATTGTGTTTCTCTACTCAAATGAATGCGGTGACGTCAGGTGGCTTTTTTATGCTGCGGGTTTTCAAGAAATTTCTCCTGTTCATCCTGTTTGACTCACAGAAAACGGTAATGCTGGCCCTCATTGCTTCTAAAATGGACTACTGTAATGCTCACTATCTAGGCACCTCCAAATACAAATAAAAAAATTGCTGTCCTTACAGAATCCCGTAGCAAGAACACTGCTGCAGATTCCCAAGTTCTAACCAGTTTCCCACATACTGCACGGCCTTCACTGGTTGCCAGTTGAGAAGAGGATATCCTTCAAGGCTCTGTGTCTAATGCATCAGGCTCTTTATTGTACTGGTCTGTCTTTTTTCCAAGAATGGGTCTCCTGGTACACTCCTGGCAGAGACCTCAGATCTAGCTCTGCGCATATGGTCATGGTCCCAAGAATTAATAGAGCAAACTGGGGCGGTAGAACGCTGGCATACCAGGGGGAAAGCTATGGAACTCCCTGCCTCTTGCACTCCGCTCACAATCAACCCTGCAGCTTTTTAGAAAACAGTTAAAGATCTGACTGTTTCCACTGTAAATAACAGAGTCACCCATGTTATTCCCTCCGCCTGTTGCCCCTTTTTTGGCTCTTGATCCCCTCAGCGCTAAGACACCCTTTGTAATGCGCTCTCTATAAAACTATGTCATTCATTCATTCATTCAAATGATTATACCACAACAAGGTATTTTTAGAAACTAAAGTACTTGTGTTAAAATTAGAAACAAGAACTTAAGAGTGACAGTTTATTTGTTGTAATTATGGTGGAAGATTTAATAAATACATGGAGAAAAGCCTTGGTGAAAATAATTTCACAATCGTTTTAGTCTTGAAGTAGTTTCACTAGAAACTTTGAACATAGCTTTGCATATCAGAATTGGAAACACTACTCTTCTTGAATTCGCATAATGTTTTTCCAAGAGCCGTTTCCACCATCTTCCATTGTATTAAAAAGTTTTTTTATGTTGAGATTTAAGTGCACCAATCCTGGTTAATGTAGCTTTTCTTCTAGGTCATTTAAATGTAATTAAATATCGATTTAACTTAGAATTAGTTTGTGCCTTTGAAAAAGCTAAGGGCTGAAATATATTTCTTTGTTTCTTGCAACAAAAGTTGTATGTTGTCCTTAATAGATGAAATATGCAGATCTGGGCTTTCAGGCTGTGCCTCCTATGCTTTAGCTAGCATTTCATTGTCTGCAAGTTTATCCAGGTTATCTAGTTTCTGTGAAGTCAACATTTCTTTACAGGTTGTCTTAGGGACATTTGCCCTTACAGTTGCCATGATCAGAAGTTTAATATGTGTATTGGAAAGCAAGAAGAGAAAACAATAATGAGCCACATGACATACCTTTGTTTGGTAAAACTCAATGAGCAGGGTGCTAATGTGAAATAATGTTGCGGATTGCAGCACTCACCCTGGCATGTGTTAAACAAATTCAGAGTCAATTCAGAACCCTTTCAAATCAATACCTATGCTTGGCTTTACCACTTAGGCCATAAAAATATGGGGCAAAATATATTTTTTTAAACCGGTTTCTGGATATATTGAATCTGAACGAGGCTTATAAGTCCAATATAGTAATGATAGTCAGTTGATATATAGAATGCTGGCTCCAAAAAGGCCGACTCCAGACAGGTAGCAGCAGCCTCAATGCAAAAACTGCTTTAGCTCTGCACACCTCACATATGAGAAGTCAAGAGACCTAACAGTCTTAGGGGAGCTGTGGTTTTTGGCCGACTTATCATTAGTTATGGAAAAAGCCATCTTGAATGCATCTCTGCTTCAGGGAAGGGGGTCGCCACGATTCTGCTCAAAGTCAAGCTCTCTCCCAACAATTGAATGAAAATGTTTTGCTCAATTAATTCCAAAGCATGCGTTGCACAAGTGCTTGGTTCAAGACGGTGTCTATTTGTGTTATAATTGACAAAAAGAGTCCTTTACGCAAACCCAGGGCCTGATTCACAAAGGTGAACGTACACATTTGTGTACATTTACACTTTTTCAATATTCACAAAACTGAATTTTAACAGTACTTTATGAGTACTGCGACTCCGCAGACCGGGAGGTGAACTCCGCACACAAAAAGATAGGTCTATCCTATCTTTTTAAGTGTGGACATCCCCGCCCAGATTGCAGAGTCTCAGCACTCCTAAAGTACCATTAAAATGCAGATTGGTAGTGGCGGAGCTGGAGCTTTTGCCGCCCGGGCGGTCCCTGAGTTTGCCCCCCAGTGACGGCCGGTGCAGATAAGAGCAGGCGGGGGATTCAACAGACGACGAGGGAAAATACAATTTAAAAAAGAAAAACACTTACCTTGCACTCGATGAAATTGAAATGCAATTCTGAGGCCCTCGTTTACAGAAGTTTGCTCAGCAAGTGGCGTGACATAGGCGTCAGCAGCCCCGTGGGCCCCCTCAAGTTTTGTTACGCCAGTATAACGTTCAGAGCTCTAAAGGGAAATAAATTGATGTGACTTTTTAAAATTGTATTTTAATTTTATTTAATGCAGTTTTATATAGCACAGACTTTAACCAAAGGTGTCAGAGCGCTTTACAATAGAACCAAGTACATTACATAAGGAGATTTACACACTAACAAGTTACAAATAAAATCAGGATAATTAAAAAAGTTAAAATAAAGTAAGAGGTGGCAAAATTAGGTTAATACAGGTATAGAATACATATTTACAATGTTGAGCTCAAGTGAATGCCAAGCGGCATTGAGGGCCATGAAAAAGGGTTGAATTAATTCTAGAAGTGTCTTTGGAAGAGAAGAGATTTGAGATATGTTTTGAAAGTCTGGATAGAGGTGGTATTTCTGAGGATTGGAGGAAGCGAGTTCCAGATTCTAGCCATATTGCCTGAGAAGGATTGAGCCATATATTTTCCTTTTTGAAAGTAGGGGGCTTGAGCAGTAAGTTTTTAGCATTGCAAGCGATTTTGAGGGGTGGAAGTGTGCAAAGCTTTGTGGGTGATACAGGCAGTCTTTTGGCCCCTTAAACGAAATTTGCCGCTGAATGGAAGATGGATTTAAGAGGGGAAAGGTGGGTTTTGGGGAGGCCAGCAAGGAGAGAGGTGCAGTAGTCCAATCTGGAGAGAACCAGTGATTGGACCAAGGTTTTTAGGTCTAGTTCCAGAAAGAAACACCGAACCCCCCAGAGAAGACTCACTTTTATGGGTGCCTTGCTGTCTCTTGAGCGCCCACCTAATAGTTGGTAAATGAAGGACCAATTTTTCTACCAGTTCATTAACGCTTTAATATGAACTGATAGAAAGAGGTACAGAGTACTGCATGTGGATATTTCTGTTTTACAGTCCCTAAAAGCTTATCTGCATGCCAGAACAGTGGTGAGCAGAGCGTACTGCCTCGAAGAGTTGCTCTGATGCAAGCTGGGAGCTTTGAAATAGAGATGCCAACAGATTTAGCGATTGCGCTCTGAAGTTCACAGCAATCTGTATGGACACAGAGAGCAGGCCGTGTTTATTTTTCTTGGATGTTTTACAGTGATTTGAAAAGGATTTTAATTGCTTGGCTTTATTTCTGCTCTCCAGGGGTTTGGCTGGATGAAAGGTTATAATCATGTCTTTTAAGAGCAAGTACAAAATCAGGGGGATATTTCCTGTAATAAAACTCCAGGTTGTCTTCATCTGTTCCCTGGTCTGGGCACATTGGGCATTTTAAATGGACCCTTTGATTACGAATGACTGAGCGTTACTGGCTTGGTGCCTTGTTATAATTCTTGCGCAACCCCGAACGGCAAATGCGCACCCGAAAATACCAATACCACCGGATGTAGCGCATTGCCTTGGCGCACAATTACCGCACCATGCTATCTTTTGTACATTGGGTCAGGCGACAACGTAGTAACAGTGTGTGTTTTTTTCAAGTTCAAAGGAGCAGAAACCTAAAATGTGTGGTGTTGCTTGCATGTATTACCTCTGATGTGCTGTAGATTGAACAGTACTTTGAATCTTTGGTCTGGATGAAGTAAGGGTACAAAAACAGAGACTGATGAGTAGAGGACAGCAGTATCCAGAATACTCAGTAATATTACACATTTTTCTGCATTGTACATATGAACAAATCAGGCATAGTGAGATACAGCTTTGCTCACAATCGCATGGGTTTTATTCTTAAAACCAAAGGTGGGATTGGAGCAGGTTTCATGTTCGAAAGGAATGCATTTAAATATGGAAATTAAAAGGCTGTGCTTCATAATGGGGGAGAGGGTCTATGTTCATACTTGTTTCACTGCTCCACTCTCAAACCATAGGAAATTAAGGGGCTCGTTATGATGGCAGAAGGACCGCCACCTCCGGGCCTGCGGTGGTGGTCCTTCCGCCATCATACTGAAAATTCTCACCGCCAAATTAGGATGGCGGTGGGAATCACAATGGTTATTATGAATTAGCGCTTCCAGAATATAGATTTTAGTAATACCTAGACTGTACGTAATGCAATTTTTTTACATAACTATCCCTTTAGCACCTCTTCAGGAGTAGTAAGTGCTACACGTATACAATTACAATTGAAAGCACACACTGCACAGCTCAGTTGTTAACCCTTTGCACTGCTACTCAAGATGAATAAACCCTTGTCATCACGAAGCTTCAAGTGATTTCATCATTTAAAGCCAGTATGGGATCCCAAGCATCCTTTGCAGATTAGCCTTTACATGGTGGAAAAGTGTGGCTCAATGGTTAGAGCGGCAGACCCTGATGCAGAGGTCTGGCCCGGGACCAGGGTTAAATTCCCGCCTTGGCGGGTCTTGGGCTCAATTTCCTCGGACCTGATCATTCTCGCCTTGGTGCCTATTCTAATCATGGGTCCCACTCTGCAACTCTGGGCAATAGCTTGCGTAATCTCCACAACGGCCCCAACAGATCTGGGATGCCTGGCTTTACCTTGGGGGTGTCCAGGAGTGGGCATTTCACAGGGAAAAGCCAGGAAGGGTTCCACAGCCTTATGCGAACAGCGCCAGGAAACCCCGGTTGGGGCATAAGTGCGCTTTACGAGTACAAATTCATTTCATTTGCAGATTAACTCGTGCACACATTTGTATTTCTTCCAGTCAGTCTGGCACCCTGGCAAGAAGGCTTGTTTAGCTGTCTGCCCAGCTTCATTTTCACAGCACATGAAACTCACTGAATGACACTTCAGCTGAAGCATTTAAACTGTCGGAATTAACCATCCCAGTCCGGTTGTCAGTTTACAAAAAGTAGGGGAATGTTTTTCGTAAATCAAAAAAGTATGGCACGTCGTGCCCCTCTGAGCCCACCCACTTCGACCTCTGCCTATAAAATAAAGGACTGATAACTACTACCAGCCCTCTTGAGGGCCTGATTAGAAGCGGCTTATTAAACTGCAATCCTTGCCCTGCACAAACACTTCTTTGTATAGGGCG
The DNA here is from genome assembly GCF_964263255.1 of Lissotriton vulgaris. NCBI lineage: Eukaryota > Metazoa > Chordata > Amphibia > Caudata > Salamandridae > Lissotriton > Lissotriton vulgaris. Next base: position 317,185,052 of record NC_141693.1, on the reverse strand, counting down.
CACAATTATAAGGGTCACTTCTTAATTTTGAAGTGCTATAAAGATTGCATGCTTTGTGAAATTTCAGCAGATCAAACCTACAGGGAATTTAACACGATGAAAAGGCATGGTATTTACCTGGATATGTGTTTTTTTTAGTGTGGTCGGCAACACACTCTGCTTGTTATTCCTCCAAAAACCTCAGACTATGCCATAATTATTGCCCCTTATACTTTTCGAACCTCCACAATCATTAAATGAAGCCAACTTGTAATCACGCCTTAGTCTTCTATTTCCCCACAAATCACAGTCCACAACAGAGGTTTACTGCCAGTTCCTGAAGTGGGGTATCAACTTTACACTGTTTGAAAATTCAATGACCAGCTTGCATTAACCTCATCAATATTAATGTACCAGGCAGAGCACCATGTGTTGGGTTCTCCGCATGGGACACAGAAACAGTTTATCTGAAGGAAAAACAGGGAATGCCAGACATTTCTTATGGGGACAGGGTCCCATATTACATTAAATTTATCATCAGCCCATGCAGTAAAGGCTGGCACAGTAGCATTAAACAAGTACTGGCTTAGCCAGTAGGTCTCGCCTTTGGCACCTTATAAGTATTTAGCTAGGCCGCATATTATCCTGGGTGACTGGACATAGCCCTAGTGATTAATGCCCCTCGCCCTATCACGCAGCTTAGGTGCAAGAAACTAATCAAAACATAGGAGATGTTTGGGTGACATGTTCTCTGTCAAGGGGTCACACCACTAGGCGACATGACTTATTCAGTGTGCCCTAGATATATACGCGAGATAGGTAGGCTATGAACACTTTTGGAGTGAAACGTTAGCCAAAAGCATGTAGGCAATCAGCCACTTATAAAAGAGAATTACTAACTATAACTGCAGTGTATTCAACGTTAAATTTGTGCTGTGGCTCCCATTTCTCGTTCAACAATATTAGCTTTCCAAGTGTTTAAGTGCATGTGTTTGCCAAAGGTACACTGCATTTTGGGAATCATAGTTTTAGGTTTAACATAGCAAATATAAGCTAAAAAATCTTAACATGCAGAGTGCTTTAGACAGGACTGGCTGTAGGTGTCACATGTGGCTTGTTACCACTTGGGTATGGTGAGGTGAAAACATATAAGGCAAGAATGAACATCAATGTCTGTCAAAATGTCTTCAACTTCCCTCTAATGTCTTGCTTACTGCATATTTTTAATTCCACATATTTATTTATGTATTTATAAAGTGCACTGTCAGCCCACAGGTATCCTGGTGCTGTATTATATGGCTACAGACACATTCTTCCTTCTGTCACATTCTCTAGACCGTTGTTCTCCTTTCAGTTAGTACAGACATATACTCCTAAAGGAAGGGGTGATAGGTGGGTATCATCATGTGACCTGTTCTAATCATTTGGGAAGAGCCATGTTTTAAGTCTCTTTCTGAATTGTAATAGATCCCCTGTCTGTCTTAGAGTTATTGGGAGTTAATTCCAGAGTCGAGCTGCCTCAGTACTGAATGCTCTTCCTCCAAGTCTAGTTGTTTTAAATCTGGACCTGCCTGCCAGATGGGCTGATGATGATTGTAGGCTTCTTGCCAGGCAATGCCAATTATATCTATTTTGTAGGGGGGTTGGCCCAAGGCTGTGAAGTGCCTTAAACACAATGCAGAGCGATTTAAAATGTATCCTCAGCACCAGAGGAAAATAATGGAGTTCCCTCAGAGACTGGGATGCAGATGACCTATGTGGTCTATTTAGGGCCATCTTTGCTGCCATCGTTTAAACTCTCTGCAATCTTTTGATTAAGAAGTTTGGACCTCCTAATAACAGAGCATTACAGTAGTCCAATCGGCTCAGGTTTACACTTCTTACCACCAGGGCTCCGGCCGAGATTGGGAGCATTGAACGTATCTTTCATAGTGCTCAGATGGTTGAAAAGCAGGTTACAGCGGTTTTGTTCACTTGAGATTCTAGTCTGAGTCTATTATTAAAAATTAAGCCCAGATTTTGAACTGTCTCCAAGGATGTCGGAGGCTCATCTGAACAAATGGGCGAGAAATTAGAAGGGAGGGAAAATTACATTTTTGTCGCCGGGCAGCATAATATCTCCGTCTTAATGCCATTAAACTGCAGTGTGTTATCTCTCAGCCATGCTGCACTTTTTTGCATGCACTCGTGAAAGATATCGAGTTCCAGAATAAGTTGGGTGTCATCTGTATAATTAACTAGGTTAATTTTATATGACTTAATAATTGAGATCAGTGGTCTCACATAAATATTAAATAGTATGGGGCTGATTGCGGCTCCCTGAGGAACACCATGTTTAATGTTTCTAAATTCAGATTGGTAGGGTGGTGGAGCCACAGTGTGTTGTTTGTTGGACAGGTAGGACTGGAGCCATTTTGCTATTGTGTCTCTCACTCTAATTGCAGTGAGCCTATTCATGAGAGTTCTATGGTTGACCATATTGAATGCTGCAGACAGGTCCAAGGATCAGTATTACCAAATGCCCTTTGCCTGCTGGCATTCTAAGTTCATCCATGACTGTTAGAAGGGCAGTTTCAGTTCCAGGTCTAGGTTGAAAACCAAACTGCTCATCTTCAAATAATTGGTTGGTTTCTAGAAAGAGAGAGAGTGTTTTGTTTACAAATCGTTATACTATTTTCACAGGATAGGGTAAGAGAGCTATTGGCCTGTTGCTGTTAAGAGACGAAGTATCTAAAGTTGGTTTCTTTAAAAGTGGCATAACTATAGCCTGTTTCCAGAGTGATGCTACTTCTCCACTATTCAGGGATTGGCAGCAAATCTGCCAGAGCTTTGGGAAGAGTTCCTCCTTCAACTCCCTCCATACCGGGTGAGGTAGTGGTTCTTGGGGGACCCCTAAAACACACTCAAGGCTAATTTATTAAAACCATCCTCTGTTAGAGTCTCAAAGTATTCTAGAGTCTCTATCTTATCCTTGTCAGCATTATCATTCCTAAGGTGCAAGGATGGAATTTTAATTGATCCTGTCTGGTCAGGCCCCAATGACTGATCTGTGGTGCTCAGAAAGTGTGCCCACCTCTGCCAATCACACCCCTCGGGTGGGGGAGGAGAGGTGTAGCTCACACTTCAGCGCCCGGCATCTTTCAGATGGTAGGCACCCTCCAGTCCGGGTTAGGGATTGTTCCCACTCCCCCATGTGGGTTGAGCACACCAAGGGTGTAGTCACCCTAAGGTTGGTAGCCTATTGGCTACTGATCTCAGGGCCCCTAAAATGCTCCCTAAATACCGTGTTTAGGGGGCAGCCCAGAACCCAAAAGTAGTTTCTGATGACCTACGAAGACTGGCCCGACGAAGACGAAGTAGCAGAGAAGACTCAGGCAACAACTGAATTGGCCCCAGCCCTACCGGTCTTCCTGCACCTTCGGAAACCCCTGCAGCCAAGGGAATGATGAACCAGCGATCAGCGACCCTCGCAAACCCTGAGAAGACTGACCCACTTCTACAAATACTCCAAGGCTCCTGAGGACAGCAGCTTTGTCTACAAAAGAAACCAAGACAAAGACCTCTAGGCCCTGCGGAAAAGTGAAGACCCACCTTTCAGACCTACCTCTGATCCCGCAGCACACGGCCCGAGTCCAGGAGGCCCACTGGTCCAGAAGAGGTTTCCCAGTTGTCCTAAGTCCGAATCCATTGAGGGGTGTCGTCCTCAAGCCTGTGTGTTGACGCCTGAAGCCTCAACACCGAGACACCCTTCACCGTGACCGTCCCTTTGGGAGAAATCCGATGGGATCTGCTTCCTATTGGCCTGCCAGTGAGCAGCCTCAATATTGGGGTGCCCCTAGCTCCATTGGCTAACAATGGCCCCTGTAACAAATTTTACACTCTCCACCCCGCTGCCCTAGTGCCACTGGCGGTGCAGTCCCAGTGCAAAACCGAACCGTGCTAACTTCGTTTTTCCTCATAGGATTGTATGGGGGGGGGGGTTCCTCTGGAAAATGCTTTTGAACCTGGTTTTGTACCACAACCAAGGGGCATATTATCAAGAACGGCGTGAAAATTATCGGCACTTTAGCGGCAGGAAACTGCTACTAAAGCGGCGATAATGGGCTTGATAATATGCCCGTGAGAATTCCAATAGAAGCTCATATTCTGGTGTGAATCTGGGCTTCTGTTGGAATTCTCAAGGGCATACATTATCGCCGCTTTAGCAGCAGTTTCCTACCGCTAAAGCGGCGATAATTTTAACGCCGTTCTTGATAGTATACCCCCAAGTAACTTAGTGTCTGCAAAAGAGTTAACCTGTTTCCTAATGTCCTGTGTTGCTCAGAGTGTGTATGAGTTTCTTTCATGCCAAACTAGAAAAGTAATTGCAAAGTAATCTAAAAGTAATCTGGAAGTAATTTCAAGTGTTTTTGAATAGGTTACAAAGAATTTTCTCAACTGCAAAAGTAATATGAATGTTCCTACAAAACCAGTCTTCACTGTCAGTTTGAAAAGCAACCTTGTATGGAAGGTATCCCTTACCTGCTACTAAGTAAGCCTTGGGTCTAGAAATAAAGCAACAAAATAAAATGTTTATACAAACAATTGGTCTGATTTCAGTCATCGACTGTGTGACATTATTTCTTCCCTGAGTGTGTACAACACATGCTTAACACTACCCTCTAATAAGCCTGATTGCTCAACAACACTACCATAAAAAAGAGTAAGGTATTTTCTACTTAGCCTCTGTGAAACCTCTGGGCATACACTGGACTCTGTGCACACTATACATTACTTTGATATAGTATTTACAGAGCCAGCTTCCTACAGGCACACACCTCTATCTTGTCTAGTGTTCTCAGATCCCATTTCTTTGGGCATTTGGAATATAGGTGAGGCCTGCCCACATCAACAGCGCACCGGCAGTGACAGATAGTTGTGATTTCAATATGGAACAAGGGTGGGCACCAGGAGCTTACATCACTTGATAGTAATCTTGGTGGTCCAGATTTTTCAATGTAAGTGCAGAGTCAAATCCCATGATAATTTAGAACTGTGACCAGGTTTCCTTACCCAGCTGTAATACATGTTCTGATCTTTGTCTGTACCGTTTGATGTTGCTTCTTCACATGAAAATTTAGAACAATAAACAGACTTGAACTGAATATTTCTTGACCTTGATTTATTGGACTAAAAGTATAATTAACAAAATACAATTTTTGAAGTGCTGTGATATCTTTTGTATATTCGTTTTTTAACCTTGAAGAATCTTCTTGGCAAATCTCAAGCTATCTCTGAATCTGAGCATGAACCTAAGAACTAGTGGTATCACGGTACTCCCTGAACTTTAAAGAAAATGTAGAAACTACAAAAAACTATTCCCTACCAATTAGCACTTTAATTAAATGATACTAGGTAAGGGAAAATTATAAAACCTAAAATGTGCCTATATTTAAACCCCTAACCTAGTACACAGGGAAAGTGGCCTTAAAATAGCATTGCTGCCTTTAACTTTTGCTAAGGCAGGCATAAGCCAACCACAAAATTATTTGTCCTCATCATGGACCATGGTAATTTGTCAAGATTTTGCTAAATGTGGTGAACCTACTGCGGTCACAAATATCACTAAGTTTAAATGCCCTATAGCTTTAAAAATGCTTACCCTACTTACCTCTACAACCCAAAGGGATCATCTGCACACAATAATGTATAATTCTGCCAAATTTCACGGAAATCCATTCAACCATTTGTCCACAATGCTTGAGTACAATGTCTATGAAATATTGTATTGGTGCCAAAATGTGCTTTGGAACCCTCCTTTATTCTTTGCATCCCCTTGACAATTGTCTGTGAAACTTTGCATTGTCTGACAATGTAACAAGCATTTGCAATGCAATAGGTCTCGCATTATGAAAGTTTGAGCTATTGGTCTTGAAAATGACAAATTTTTTATTTATGTGTTGGTTTTGAAAATAGCGAAATTAATAGCTTTGTCATTTACAATGCCAATACTTTTGTCTTTTGCAAATGTGACACCTATAGCATTTGTAATGCAACATGTTTTGTATTTACGTGACTTAGATGTATTGATATTACAAATAACAATGGCTTTTCATTTTTTTAAATACATAATACTTAAATAAAAGTTATTGTAATTTATAATGGCAATAGCATAAACTTTTGTAAATAACTTTTGTGAGGATCATGTTCAGTGTATTTTATTGTGACGAAAATCCAAGAACAGAAGTGAAATATTAACATCTTTGTGACATTTGTAATACAGCTTGAAACATTGAGAGAACATATTTGAACCAGTTGATGTTGAATGGTTGCACAGATTGATACTGTGGTGGCGACGAGTGATGCTGTGGTAGCACATATTGATGTTGTGGTGCCCCTGAGTGATGCTGTGGTGCCCCTGAGTGATGCTGTGGTGGTGCTGAGTGATGCTGTGTTACCCCTGAATGATGCTGTGGTGGTGCGCTAGATAGAGTGAGTGAGGGCGATAGAGGGGGTGAGTGAGGGCGATAGAGGGGGTGAGGGCTATCGATATAGAGGGAGGGCGATAGATAGATAGATAGAGCGAGGGAGGGCGATAGATAGATAGATAGATAGATAGATAGATAGATAGATAGATAGATAGATAGATAGATAGATAGATAGATAGATAGATAGATAGATAGATAGATAGAGTGAGTGAGGGCGGTAGAGTGTGTGAGGGAGGTAGAGTGAGTGAGGGCGGTAGAGTGAGGGAGGGCGGTAGAGTGAGGGAGGGCGGTAGAGTGAGTGAGGGCGATAGAGTGAGTGAGGGCGGTAGAGTGAGTGAGGGCGGTAGATCAAATTTAAGGCTCTGTGTATCACCCACAGATCCCTTCAGGGTAAAGGGCCCCCTATGCTTGGGACAATACTCTATCCCTACAAAACTACCAGGTCCCTGCGTTCATCCCAAGGCAACCTGGCCACTGTTCATAGAGTCAGGAAGGCCCGCACTGGAGGGCGACGTTTTTCGGTCACTGCAGCAACCCTGTGGAATTCGCTGCCAACTTGTCTGCGAATTGAACCGAACTACATGAAGTTCCGTAAACTTCTGAAGACATATCTTTTCCCACAAAATCTATAAATTCATTCTTCACCCCCCTGCGCTTCCCCCTGAGACTTCCACTGCACCCTCAGCGCTGGGACGCTTCCGGGCAGCCATGCGCTTTATAAATCTTTTTTTATTTCATTTAATTTCATTTCAGAGTGAGTGAGGGCAGTAGAGTGAGTGAGGGCGGTAGAGTGAGTGAGGGCGGTAGAGTGAGTGAGGGCGGTAGAGTAAGTGAGGGCGGTAGTGTGAGTGAGGGCGGTAGAGTGAGGGCGGTAGAGTGAGGGCGGTAGAGTGGTAGAGTGAGGGCGGTAGAGTGGTAGAGTGAGGGCGGTAGAGTGGTAGAGTGAGGGCGATAGAGTGGTAGAGTGAGGGTGATAGAGTGGTAGGGATATGTGAGAGGGTGAGGGTGTGTGAGAGGGTGAGGGTGGGTGAGAGGGTGAGGGTGTGTAAGAGGGTGAGGGAGTGTGAGAGGGTGAGGGTGTGTGAGGGTGTGTGAGAGTGAGGGTGTGTGAGAGTGAGGGTGTGTGAGTGAGGGTGTGTGAGAGCGAGGGTGTGTGAGAGCAAGGGTGTGTGAGAGCGAGGGTGTGTGAGAGTGAGGGTGTATGAGAGTGAGGGGGTGTGAGAGTGCGCGTGCAAGGGTGAGGGTGAGGGGGTGTGAGTGGGTGAGGGTGAGGGGGTGTGAGAGGGTGAGGGTGAGGGGGTGTGAGAGGGTGAGGGGGTGTGAGGGTGAGGGTGTGTGAGGGTGAGGGGGTGTGAGGGTAAGGGTGTGTGTGAGAGTGAGGGTGTGTGTGAGAGTGAGGGTGTGTGTGAGGGTGAAGGGGTGGGTGTGAGGGTGAGTGAGGGTGGGTGAGGGTGAAAGGGTGGGTGAGCATGGGTGAGAGGGTGAGTGAGGGTGAGGGGGTGTGTGAGGGTGAGGGGGCTGAGGGTGTGAGGGAGGATGAGGGGGTGTGAGGATGAGGGGGTGTGAGGGTGAGGGGGTGTGAGGGTGAGGGGGTGTGAGGGTGGAGGGGGCGTGAGGGTGAGGGGGTGTGGGTTGTGGGGATGAGTGAGGGTGAGTGAGGGTGAGGGAGGTGAGGGGGTGTGAGGGTGTGTGAGGCTGAGGGGGTGAGGGGGCGTGAGGGTGTGAGGGGTGCAAGGGGGTGTGGGGGTGTGTGAGGGTGTGGGGGTGAGGAGGTGTGAGGGTGAGGGGTGTGAGGGTGAGGGGGTGTGAGGATGAGGGGGTGTGAGGGTGAGGGGGTGTGAGGGTGAGGGGGTGTGAGGGTAGGTGAGGGGATGTGAGGCTGAAGGGGGTTGAGGATGAGGGGATGTGAGGGTGTGAGGGGGTGTGAGGGGGTGAGGGGGTGTGTGAGGGTGAGGGTGTGTGTGCGGGTGAGAGGGTGTGTGAGGGTAAGAGGGTGTGTGAGGGTGTGTGTGAGAGTTAGGGGGTGTGTGAGGGTGAAAGAGTGTGTGAGGGTGAGGTGGGTGTGTGAGGGTGAGGGGGGGGTGAGGGTGAGGGGGTGTGTGAGGGTAAGAGGGTGTGTGAGGGTGAGAGGGTGTGTGAGGGTGAGAGGGGGTGAGAGGGTGTGTGAGGATGAGAGGGTAAGTGAGGGTGAGAGGGTAAGTGAGGGTGAGAGGGTGAGGGGTGTGTGAGGGTGAGGGTAAGGGTGAGGGGGTGTGAGGGTGAGGGGGTGTGTGAGGGGGTGTGAGGGGGTTTGAGGATGAGGGTATGTGAGGGTGAGGGGGTGTGAGGTTGAGGGGTGTGAGGTTGAGGGGGTGTGAGGTTGAGGGGGTGTGAGGTTGAGGGGGTGTGAGGTTGAGGGGGTGTGAGGTTGAGGGGGGGTGAGGGTGTGTGGGGGTGAGGGGGATGAGGGGATGTGAGGGCGAGGGTGTGTGAGGGTGAGGATGAGGGGGTGTGAGGGTGAGGATGAGGGGGTGTGAGGGTGAGAGTGTGAGAGGGTGTGAGGGTGACCCAGATTGAAGAGTCAAAGATGAAGTTGTGGTTGCTTAAATTTGGCAATAAAGCAACATTTGTGTTCATATGTGGTAATCTGCATACTAACACTGTATGCGTCACCTTGATTCTGAGGTCAACACAGCTACAATGTTGCCCAATATCACATATGAGGTCTCAGCCAGGTCTAGCTTTACAGCCAAAAGCACACTGCATGCTGGGACTTGTAGTTTCACTGTTAACAGCGTAAGTATAGGTTAATAAATTGCAGCATGCAAAGAGCTGTTGTATAAAAAAAGCATTTGCAATGCATCGGTCTCGCCTCTGGGACCTTATATGTATTTAACAATGCAGCATATTAGCCTGGGTGCTGAAACATCTACTATTCTTAAATATGAAGGGAAAATAAGCACCAAACTGCTTGACACGCCTGGAATGGGAACACATGTAGAGAAATATTGCCTTTCATCGGGGAATGGTATAGTCCAAAGCTCGGTTTTTAATATAAAAGCAGGGCCTTCTGTGGTCATATCTCTGAAAATACAAGATTTGAAAAAAATATTATTGTCTATTTGTGCTTTGGGGATAAGCCTGTCTGCTCATGCCAAGCTACCTAGGGGGCGAGCAGGGGTTATCTAAAGTGTGTATCCCCCTTACCCTAACTAGAAGCAAGGTCCCTACTTGGACAAAGGTACCTACCTCGGCCAACTATAGATCCCCAGTTCTAACAGTGAGTGCTTAAACATGAACTGAGAAACACTCCTGCACTGGTGGCAATGCTATCAGTAAACTAACATGCAAGTCAGTGATCACGTGAACCCTATATGTGGGCTCAATTCTTAATACAACGCCTCAGAAACATCGGAATCCAAGGAAAAGCACTGGAATGGATCACCTCGTTCCTTGCCGGAAGAACTCAGAGAGTCCGCCTTCCACCATTCAAATCAGAAGCTACCGAAGTCATCTGCGGCGTGCCACAAGGATCTTCACTCAGCCCCACCCTCTTCAACGTATACATGAGCCCCCTGGCGGCCATCGCACGCCAACACAACCTCAACATCATCTCCTGCGCTGATGACACTCAACTGATACTATCACTCACCAAAGACCCTAACACCGCCAAAACCAACCTACATGAAGGAATGAAAGAAGTAGTCGAGTGGATGAAGCACAGCCGTCTAAAACTGAACTCAGACAAAACAGAAGTCCTTATCCTAGGTACCTCCCCCTCCGCCTGGGATGACTCTTGGTGGCCAGAGGCCCTTGGAAAAGCACCCATCCCGACGGACCACGCACGGAACTTAGGTGTCATCCTGGACTCCTCACTCTCTATGAACAGACAAGTCAACGCCGTCTCATCATCTTGCTTCAATATTCTTCGCATGCTCAAAAAAACATTTCGCTGGATCCCCATCGAAACTAGAAAAACGGTCACCCACGCACTGGTCACGAGCCGCCTAGACTACGGAAACACCCTATACGCCGGTACCACCGCAAAACTCCAGAAAAAACTCCAACGCATCCAGAACGCCTCAGCCAGACTCATACTAGACATACCGCGTAAAGACCACATCTCTGATCACCTGAAAAACCTCCACTGGCTCCCCGTTAACAAGAGGATTACTTTCCGCCTCCTAACCCACGCACACAAAGCACTCTACGAACTTGGACCCGAATGCCTCAACTCACGACTTTCCTTCTACACCCACTCCCGCCAGCTACGATCCTCCAACCAAGCCCTTGCAACTGTACCTCGCATCAACAAAACCACCATGGGAGGCAGATCCTTCTCCTACCTGGCAGCTAAAACCTGGAACTCACTTCCCACTCACCTTCGCCTCACTCAGAACCACCTAACATTCAGAAAGCAACTTAAAACCTGGATATTCGACAAGTAATTCCCCACCCTTCCTCAAGCGCCTTGAGACCCTCTGGGTATGTAGCGCGCTATACAAATCATTTGACTTGACTTGACTTGACATTACACATGCAGCAAACGTTTAGTCTATTTAATCAAACGAAAATATTTTGTAAAGCAAAAATGATGTATTCACATATTTGAAGGTGCACTTATGTGAGAATGAAGAACAAAGTGACTGTAAAATAAAATATTTGCCAATGACCACACAATTTGAGATTGGTTCAAAGGTCAAGTAAATGACAGGTTGAGTATGATAGATGTCCCCTCGCTTCCCTCCAAACAATAAAGTTCACCCTCACTGCCTCTTGTAACCTAATCCAGGTTCATTGTTTGCTGCAGACAATTTTAATCTGACAAAATGTATGCCTTGTAACCATTTGGAACCTGATTCCCGCTAGATTCCCTGCCTGTATGGCGTCCATTTCGTTGCACACTTTATTGATTTGTGTTGTGTTTTTGATGTGCAGAGGCTGCTGTGAGAGTGGCGTGTGTGTTTAGGATTTGTGTTCGGGCTGCACAGGGTTCGGATGAGGGCTGTCGTGTGATTCCTTCCTGCTCTTTGCTGCCGGTTACATTCTCTGCATGCATGGGGGTTTTTGCGTTACACATTGTGTGGTGTTGTTCTTTGCGTGTGCCAGGGGCCTGCAGTGTGTGCGTTAGCAGGTGTGATTGGGCTGGCAGTGTCTGGGTTGGGTGTGTGTTTAAAGCCTGCTCTTCCTGCCTGCTCCCTCCCGCCTTGTACAGATTATTGTACTCTGTTCTTATATTCCAGGATCACAGGCTGTGGGGACGTTGCCCCTCTGCACCTCAGCTCGCTCTGTAGCACAGAAGAGTCAGAACGGTAGTGACCAATGAAAGCCGGGCATCCAGGCAGCGGGCCAATTAGCTCCTCCAACTCATGAATGTTCACAGCGGCAGAGTGAAACGTTTTTGGCGAGATTGTGCCGCTGAACAGCAACATGCTGCGACTTTCAAAGAGACAAACTCCATTTTCTTATGAATGGAAAGTGTAAAAATCGGATCCGCTTAAATTGTGTTTGTCGGTGTCCCCGAAGCACACGCGAGGGAGGAGAGAATGACGAACACCACCATGCCGGAGAGCCTGAGCAGCCCGGTGTCCAGGAATGCGGTCTTCATGGAGTTCGGGCCACCCAGCCAGCAAATGTCCCCCTAGGCCATGGCGCACAGCAACTAATCCATGCACTGCTTGCACTCGCAGCATGAGAGCTCGTCTCCATGCACTGCCTGCACTCGCAGCATGAGAGCTCATCTCCATGCACTGCCTGCACTCGCAGCACGAGAGCTCCTGTCCATTGACTGCCTGCTCCCACAGCACGAGAGCTCGTATCAATCATCAATCAATCATAACACTTGTATAGCACGCTACTCACCCAGAAGGGTCTCAAGGCGCTTGGGGGAAGGGGTCCGCTACTGCTCGAACAGCCAGGTCTTGAGTTGTCTCCTGAAGGCAAGGTGGTCCTGGGTCAGTCGAAGGTGGATGGGGAGGGAGTTCCATGTCTTGGCCGCCAGGTAGGAGAAGGATCTTCCTCCGGCGTGTTGTGAAGTCAGCACACCAGTAGTTGGGAGTGGGCGGAGCTAGGGGGCCAGAGGAAGAGGAGGGGCAGACACAGGAAAGGGTCAGTTAGAGTAGGGACAGGGCAGGAGTAAGAGGCAATGAATAAAGCTCCAGTTTAGAGAACCACACGTGTCTGTGTTTATTGTAGCAGGATGCTACAGCTGGCGACGAAGGTGGGATCGAGCACCCTGTGTGACATGTGCTGATCCTGTGACGCTGCCCGACCCTGTGACCCTGTTCCCCGTCAGCGTGAGTGATAAGCCGGCCCTGAACATCCATGACCGCGTGGAGCGGTAAATGCCGTGAATGAGCGTGGGAGCGCCGTCGCGCGTAGGAGGGTCGGAGCTCGCCCGTGTGTGGGGCTGGAGCACAAGAACAGAAGTGCCCACCGGGAGCTTACCCCGGCGGCAACTAGCCTGAAGCTCGCCCTGCGTGTGGGGCTGGAGCGTGGAGCTAAAAGCGCCTACCGAGTGCTCACCTCGGCGGCAGAAGCGCAAGTGAAAACGCCCACCGAGTGCCCACCTCGGCGGCGAACAGAGCGGAGCTCGCCCCTTGCCTGGAGGCTCGAGCGTGCCCACCGGAGCCCACCCGGCGGCAGTAGCAGTGAAGATCACCCCACGTGTGAGGAGTGGACAAGAGACAACCAAAAGCCAACCGGGAGCCCACTCCGGCGGCAAGAGACGAAGGAAAGAAATCTCACCTGCAGCAGTGACTCTGGCGGTGGATCGTGGCTGAAAACGACGAGTGGTGAGTGGAAAACTGCAGCCCCGAGTGAATGTGTGGCTCCGGTCGAAGGAACGAGCAGAGACGACCAAAATCTCGTTGAAAACGAGATTCCCGGCGGCCATCTTGGAGTCAGGCAGCATTGGCCAATCCCCTGCGAGGGATCATCGGCGGCCATTTTGAAGTCAGGCAAAGAGCCTGAAACATCAATGAAGCACTGGGAAATGCACTAAAGACAGCAAACAACCTTTGGCAAGTGTAAAGGCAAAACACATAAACAAATATTGGCGATTGAAAGCAAAACAAGCATTGGCTAAGAGTGAACAAGCATTGACACATGCAAACAAACAAGCAGTGATACACGCAACTAAACAAACATTGATACATGCAAATCAACAAGCATTGGTGCATGCAAAGACAAGTATTGGCCAAGAGTAAACAAGCACTGGTATATACAAGTAAACAAGCAGTGATACATGCAATTAGACAAACATTGATACATACAAATCAACAAGCATTGGTACATGCAAAGAAACAAGCATTGATCCATGCAAAAGAGACACAAGCATTGATACACGCAGATCAACAAGCATTGGCGAACATAACAGAATCAAGCATTAGCGAAGACCAAACGAGTACTGGCGAAGGCCAAACAAGCATTGCCAACGTCCCAGCACATGACCAGACCGCAGGTTTCGACTAAAGAAGATCAACTACGAAGACGCGAAGTCGAGTGAACAGCCCGTGCCCTGCAAATACGATCCATCAGAATCCTCTTCTCATGGCGAGGGAGGTAGTAGCACAACGACGCAACCCTTGCATCAGAGCACCACCCCCAGGAATGCAGTATGATACCTGGAGTCTGTGTCTTGAACAGAACCAATGGCTGGCGACATTGGGTGACTTCCTGGACGCCAATGGTGAACAAAGAGAGAGGAAATGTCTAATGCTGCTCCTCCATTTGGTGGGTCCAGAGGGCCGATGCCCAATCGAAACATTTTCCAAAAAAGACACAGAAATCTACAAAAGACTCCAAGAACAGCTATGTGCCCGTCTCTCCGCACAAGCGGAAGTAGATCAAGAGCGCATCGCTTTCAACACAGCTCGACAGGAACCAGGTGAACCACTGCCAACTTTCATCACTCGGCTGCAAAACCTGGTACAAGGCTGCCACTTCAACACCTTTACGAATGAGGAAGCAGTTCGACTCCGGATAATTGACGGCTGCGCAAACCCCGACACAAAGCTCAAGATCTTGCGAGGACAGTGGTCGCTAGAAGAAATCATCAGGAAGGCTAAAATGGGAATGTACATCAAGGCAAGAGACAGATCACAGGACCCGAATCTGAAGGCAAATTGTCAAGGTGCCTGGACAGATGATACTCGAAAAACAGTCAACACAAAAAAGAGAGAGAGGGGAGGCAGACCAATGGAAAGACAACGGGAGAGACACAGTGACAAGGAGTACTCTGAATCAATCAGTCAAAGGACAACCTCAAAGAGTTCTTCACCCTCAAAGTGTCATTCAAAGTCTGACAAAGGAGGAGTGTCAAGTTGGACAGATCGCACCCCTGAACAAGATGGCAACTTACACAACAAGAGAGTAAGGAAGACAAACTATAAAAGGAGAGCTCAAAATGGTCACAACTGGAAGTTGGCGCAAGAACACTCTTCGTCAAGTTGTGAAGACGAGTCTGAGGGAACATCATCCAGCAGGAGAACACACCACCAACAGATCAGAGATACTAGAGCACCGAACAATTGGGAAGGAGAACCAGATCACACAAGACGGACTGGTCCCGCACACCAACAACAAGCAAGAAAAGATACATGCCGTCATGGGCCTCAAAGCATCCATGGGCCCCGCGACAACGTAGAAACAGAGCGTAGATGGGTAACATCAGGCGAGAAGGACGAAGAGGCAAAAGCTTGGGATCAAGCACAAGGAACAAGCACGGAATCTTCAAACAATCTCCCAAATGAGACAACATTGAAGATGTTCCAACAAAGACACACGGAGAAGCCTTTCACAGACAATTCCGAGACGGAAAGCAGCTCGTCACGGACTACCCGGTTCCGAAGACCACCTGGTAAGACATTCCCAAAGGAACACTCACAGAGGAAACTGACGGAGCACCCCTCTGATTCAGAAAGCATGTCGGTCCGATCCTTTGAGTCGGCAGAATCGTGGTCCCGACAACGGCCACGCGCAACATTCACAAAGAAACATTCTCAGAGGGAAGTGAGGGAGGACCCCTCTGATTCAGATAGCATCTCGGTCCGATCCTTCGAGTCGACGGAGTCGTGGTCCCGACAACGGCCATGGCGCCAAGCACCTGAACACATCAGCGGACCAAGGGACACTTTTCCCGTCAAGAGCGACGTGTCTCACACCAATGTCAATGCACACTCGATCACTCCACCAGACGACCTGCCACATCGAGCACGGGTGCATCGCGACACAAATACTACACCGTCACCCCGGGTAGGGGCAGCAAGGTTGACTCGAAGGTCCTGGTCCTGGTCCTATAAAATGGAAACAGATATCGTGGCCAGTAGCACCCAAATAAAGACGGACCAACCAGTCGATCTGCAAAGGAAGCCAGACGCGCCAGGAGAGTCAAGTCATCATCGGATAAGAACGAAACACACAACTACCCAGCCGGTTCCAAGGTTTGCCTGTTCTAGGCGCGAGCAGGAGTGGGAGAGGCAACCCGAGGCAGCAAATCAACCTCCAAGCCATACCAAGATGGCCTCCCCAGTTCATACCCCACCGGCTGGCATCCCAGACTCGAAACAGGAGGACAGTGTTGTTCTCGACCTGACAAAGCAAAATGAAGCAAAAATACATACAGACACTCGGAAGAGAACTAGAATAACATCCCCGTGGAAAAGAGGCTGAGCGTCACGTGAGCAAGAGTCACAAAGGAGGACAGACTGCCGATATCAAACTGAGCTCGCCATAAGCACCTCTGACATTGAAGGCCCCATCTCTCCAGACATCAGCAACAGAGCTTGTCTATTCAAAGACGAACCACTGGCGAACACTCATCACGACATACATCCACCCAAGAGACTGATAGTGGAGATGGACTGAGAAGTCAGTATGTTTTGTTTGTTTTGTTACAAAGGGGGGAGATGTTGTGAAGTCAGCACACCAGTAGTTGGGAGTGGGCGGAGCTAGGGGGCCAGAGGAAGAGGAGGGGCAGACACAGGAAAGGGTCAGTTAGAGTAGGGACAGGGCAGGAGTAAGAGGCAATGAATAAAGCTCCAGTTTAGAGAACCACACGTGTCTGTGTTTATTGTAGCAGGATGCTACACGGCGGTGGCTCTTCGGATGCGTGGTACGGCGGCAAGGGCGAGGCTAGCAGATCGTAGCTGGCGGGTGGGCGTGTAGAAGGTCAGGCGGTCGTTGAGGTACTTGGGGCCCAGGTCGTGGAGAGACTTGTGTGCGTGGGTGAGGAGCCTGAACGTGATCCTCTTGTTGACGGGGAGCCAGTGCAGGTCCCTCAGGTGGCAGGAGATGTGGCTGCGTCGGGGGATGTCCAGGATGAGTCGGGCGGAGGCGTTCTGGATGCGTCTTTTCTGTAGCTTGGCTGTGGTTCCGGCGTAGAGGGTGTTTCCGTAGTCCAGTCGGCTGGTGACGAGGGCCTGGGTGACCGTCTTCCTGGTTTCGGGTGGGATCCATCGGAAGATCTTGCGGAGCATGCGAAGGGTGTGAAAGCATGGTGAGGAGACGGCGTTGTGAGAATAAAGTAGGAATATAGAGGGAAAGGAAAACTAGGACGCCCTCCACTCAGTAAATCACCAAAATACAAATGTCCTAGTATTCAAGGCAGTTCTCGTCTAATAATCTACAGACATCACTAGTTGTACATGAATTACAACAGACCTCTCTTCTTACAGAGATTTAGAGTAGGGGATGTCTCAGCCTGCTGCCGTTATTAAAAACAGCCCAACTCTGATCAACAAACTTAGACAAACACAAAACCCACATTCACCTAAAATGACAACGGAAAAAGGTGAGAAAGGCGAGATGGCACCTCATGGGCGCACCACCAATGGGACCCCTGGCTGGTACTCACCAGGATGGCCCTGTTCTCATCATTGGTGCCATCAAGCCGTAACGGAAACGTGTCCTAAACCCAAAGAAAAGACAGTGAGTGGTGCAGTGAACACAAAATATATGTAACAAAACGTACAACACTTAACACTTAACATATAATCCACTGTGCAACCAGGACAAAAACTTTACTAGTGATCCTTTCTTGTTGCATACAGTACACATATAAACAGTAAAAAGAAGGATGTGAATACTACCAATCGATTCACACCCTACTTACAGCCGACATGTTTCATTGCCTTGGTTTCTATCAGGCAATTTCCCCAGGGCAAACCAATTTAAATGCCACTGCAAAGGACACTGGGCTTTGCGTGCTGTAATAAAACATAAAACATGCATAGTCGAGGTTACCTGCTATCCACCCCTGTTCAATTCACAATGCTATTTTGCGCAGTCAAACAAGCATGATGCTGTATATAATGCAATAGTTACCCTTCAGTTAGCCTTGCCTCTCATACCAGCCAAGAGGAATTTAAAAGGAATACAGCCCCCATAGGTGAGCTGGATCCAGTCTCCCTTCGTTTCTGTTGCTAAACCAAACAACAAAAACCGGGGTTATGCTTTAAAAGAATATCCTTATACCTGTGATTAGAAGCTTGCTTGTCAAGGTTACACGCTGCAAACCCCATGAAAAGATTACCGGTGGAGAATAACTGTCCGGCGTCTTCTCAGCACTCGAACACCGGCACACTTCTCAGCTGATCTCTTTAGAGTGTGTGCTGCCGGTTTTCGTGCCCCCTGATTGGCTGGGATAGTCATGTGATACCCGCGGCCATTTTAGAGCAGTCTCAGGCCAATGTTATGTATGTAGCCTGCGAGAGTCTCGCGGAACTCTCGCGATATTACGAGCTCACCAGTTTTTATTTGGTTTGGGGTCATAAATCGAGATATTAATCCAGTATCACATAAGCTCTCGCGTGATTGTTATGGTGAAATCACGCGAGAGTTTATGTGAAAACTCCTAAGCACAGCACTCGGAATGGGATTATACCCAATCCAAGATGGCGTACGCTTTTAGGAGAGTATTAAAACGTTGTAAAGTTAGAAATATGAATACCCCACCAAACCTCACTTATTATGCGGGGTCTATTTAATAGTCGATTACTAAATACGACATGTTGCTGGTAATAAACTGAGACACGTGGTAATCGGCACATGCGAAGTAGCCACATATTGCACGAGGCTGTGGGCACTATTTGAACATAATACGTAACTAAAGGGATACTGGATTAATATCTCGATTTATGACCCCAAACCAAATAAAAACTGGTGAGCTCGCATTCTCCACCGGTAATCTTTTCATGGGGTTTGCAGTGTGTAACCTTGACAAGCAAGCTTCTAATCACAGGTATAAGGATATTCTTTTAAAGCATAACCCCGGTTTTTGTTGTTTGGTTTAGCAACAGAAACAAAGGGAGACTGGACCCAGCTCACCTATGGGGGCTGTATTCCTTTTAAATTCCTCTTGGCTGGTATGAGAGGCAAGGCTAACTGAAGGGTAACTATTGCATTATATACAGCATGCTTGTTTGACTGCGCAAAATAGCATTGTGAATTGAACAGGGGTGGATAGCAGGTAACCTCGACTTTGCATATTTTATGTTTTATTACAGCACGCAAAGCCCAGTGTCCTTTGCAGTGGCATTTAAATTGGTTTGCCCTGAGGAAATTGCCTGATAGAAACCAAGGCAATGAAACATGTCGGCTGTAAGTAGGGTGTGAATCGATTGATAGTATTCACATCCTTCTTTTTATTGTTTATATGTGTACTGTATGCAACAAGAAAGGATCACTAGTACAGTTTTTGTCCTGGTTGCACAGTGGATTATATGTATAGTGTTAAGTGTTGTACGTTTTGTTACATATAATTTGTGTTCACTGCACCACTCACTGTCTTTTCTTTGGGTTTAGGACACGTTTCCGTTACGGCTTGATGGCACCAATGATGAGAACAGGGCCATCCTGGTGAGTACCAGCCAGGGGTCCCATTGGTGGTGCGCCCATGAGGTGCCATCTCGCCTTTCTCACCTTTTTCTGTTGTCAATTTAGGTGAATGTGGGTTTTGTGTTTGTCTAAGTTTGTTGATCAGAGTTGGGCTGTTTTTAATAACGGCAGCAGACTGAGACATCCCCTACTCTAAATCTCTGTAAGAAGAGAGGTCTGTTGTAATTCATGTACAACTAGTGATGTCTGTAGATTATTAGACGAGAACTGCCTTGATTACTAGGACATTTGTATTTTGGAGGAGACGGCGTTGACTTGTCTGGTCATCGAGAGGGAGGAGTCCAGGATGAAGCCCAGGTTGCGTGTGTGGTCTGTAGGCTTGGGGGCGGTGCCCAGGGCTAGTGGCCACAAGGAGTCGTCCCAGGCGGAGGGTGATGGTCCCACCTCCTTCTCCAGACCCCTGGGCTACCCCTACATCAACCCTGTGAGCAGCCACCCCGCCTCCCACCTCTACATCTGCAGCAGCGGCTCCAGGAAGCCCTCCTACCCCGGCAGCAGAAGCTTGGGCCCAGGGTGGCTGGTAGACACAGGTACGGTGCCACTCTGGCGGTCTGTGACCCTGCGCTTGCGCTGCTCTATGACCCTTCCTTCGCACCCTCAATTCTTCCCTCTCACTCTGGGCACTATAAACTCCCCACTTTGGGCGCTATAACTGCTTTGCCCACAGCCCGAGATCCTACAATAAGTCCATCCACCGCATGGAACAACAAGCATTGGCCGCGCAGCAGTAAAGCTACACGGCCGAGAAAGGATCATCCGCATTTAAAAAAAAAGGCATCCTGCAACAAACATAAGCAGCACCACCTCTCCCCTACCTCCTCCACCGCCCAGGAACTCACAGAAATGATGGCACAAACTAAACAAACCCCCAAAAAAACAGGGCAGGAACAGAATACTGAATCCCGCCCCCTCCAGGACTCCCTGACCTGCCTCATGGTTGCCAAGGCAATATTTCTGAAAATATTGTCGTGCTACCGTAAGGCAGGTCATGGAGTCCTCGAGAGGTGGGATCCACAGCAGACAAATCTGCTAAACAGGAGCTTTTTCCAATGGCAGGCCTCCGTTTCGAGAGGCCTGCCAATGGAAAAAAGGGGCGTGGCTTCATGCCATACTGAAATCCCCTGCTCACAATATCTCTTTGCCTGCAGCAGGGCCATGCCCTGCAATGCAGGCTTCGACCTAAAAAAAAGCTATAAAGGGCCCAAAGTTATTAGTGAGCAAAAATCTGAGGAATTTCGATCTTTTGGAATCCTAATTTTAACTACATATTGGCTACCATCATTAATATATATAGATATATATATATATATATATATATATATATATATATATATATATATATATATATATATATATATATATTCGCAGAACTTCGTTTCTTGATCCAAACAGGAAAAACGAAAACGGATACAAACAGGTGATTTGCAGTCTTCTTTTATTATATATATATATCCGAAACCAGTCCAAACTTTCAATTCAAAGAAGGCGCTGACTCCGTGAATAAATGCAAAAGTAAGATTTCTTTTATTCCGATTCACAGCCCAGACGCGTTTCGACTGTGTTCACAGCCTTGCTCACTATATATATATATTTTTTTTTTTGTATAGTAGATATATACATATATGTAAATATATATATACACATATATATGTATGTATATATTTATAAAGAGATCTATCTATCTATATATCTATCTATCTATCTATCTATCTATCTATCTATCTATCTATCTATCTATCTATCTCTCTCCCCCCCTCTCTCTCTATCTATCTATATATATATATATATATATATATATATATATATATATATATATATATATTACCTACTGGCGGTCGCCAGTAGGTAGTTATGGTTAGGATTATTTTCAATACAAAATCTCAACATTCTATTGTGACTAACTTTGGCGCCGGTTGAGGAATCTGCCTGAAAATTTCCTCAAATTTGCCTTGCGGCGCCCCGGTCCTTCCCTGAAACTTTGGGGGGGATTTGTCAAGCGGGCCAAGAAAAAAGGGGGGTCCCAAAACGTGTTTTTCCCATGTTAATTTCCATAGGCCGGTCAACCTCACTTTTAGCCCGAACGGCTGAATGGATTTCCACCAAACTTGGCAAAATTGTAGGGACTGGTAGCCCAATGTGCCTTTGCTATGTCTCAAGATATGTGCTCCAGTGGATTTTGAGTAATTTAGGTTAAAAAAAATATATATATCTATAAGCGCTCCCCGGTACGCGCACCTGGGCGCTAACCAGCGCGCTACGCCAGTTCGCGCGCGGAAAGCTGATTGGCTCTCGGGTGTCTGTCAACATTCCAAACAGTCCAGAGCGGCCGCCATCTTGTGACTCTGTAGGATTGAGACACAAGAGGTGGCAAAATCAAAGGGGGAAATGACCATAAGGGGGCAGAGTAGACCCCCCCTGACCCCCTAGGTTTGATGTGGGGGCTATAAAAGGGCCCCGCGGGGCAAAAATATATATATTTTTTTATTTGCGCGGGGGGAGCGCCCGGTATGCGCACCGCGGAGCATACCGGGGAGCGTTCCATGGGGAAAAAAGAATGATAGAGTTTGTAAAAAATGTAACCTTTTTTTTATAATTTGGAGGTAATTCTAAAAAGAACTGTTTTTTTTCTTCTTTTTGTTGTTTTATATTTTTTTATGTTTTTTGAACATTTTGTACTTTTTTTGGCTTTTATGAACTATTTTATATTTTTTTTGTTATTTTTATGGGGAGAAACAAAAAACAGGGAATTGAAAATGGCTCAACTGGAGCAAAAAAAAATCAGGAAAAAATTAGGGTTTTTTGGGGCAATTGTGGTTGTCACCAGCAAGGAGGATGAGCTTTATGCTCTGCTCACCATAGGAGATGGTCTTTCCACAAAAAATACATGTGATCCTGAATTCACCAAACCGTGGTTGTATACAAGAGATCGTCTCCCTTGTCTCTGGTCCCGATGGAGTGGGTTGCTTTCTTTTTGAGGTGCTAGTTGAAGATTGGGGAGGGTTACTGGCCAGTTCTCTCACCTCTGCGGCAGCATAGTTATTCGGATGCTTGCGCTGCATGTGCCTAATCATGGTGTTATTACCAAAGGAATATTTTTTGTTAGGGTTCCCCCTTGAAAGTTCAATGCCACAGATTTTGCAAGTCACCTTTGGCACATTGACTTTTTTCTTGCCCTCTGGGATAGAAAAAAACTCCCATACAATGTGCTGCCTTGGCCTGTATAGGGGATTGTCTTCTGGCAGCCATCTTCTCCCCTCCTCCTCCTCCTCCTCCTCCTCCTCTTCTTCTTGACCACCAATGTGATGTTGTGGTGGTCCTCTTGGTGGTGGTGGTGGTGGTGGTGGTGGTGCAGATGCTCCAGCTGCTGCTGCTACTGTAACCATTTTAAAGTACAAAATATTTATCTTATATCTCCAAACAGGTCTTCCTCAGTCAAAGGACAAAGTCAGAATAAGGAAAAAAGGTATGGGCTTTCATCATTTGGAAAAAACTGTCCTGAACCAATGAAAAGTGTTATTTTCAGGTCACATGACCCGGGCTTTCATCATTTGGAAACCAAAACTGTTCTGCACTAATAAAAAGTGTTATTTTCAGGTCACATGACCTGACGCGCGTACGCGACGCGCCCCGGGGGGCGCGCCCGGGGGCACGCCACGGGGCGCGTCGCGTAAGCGCGTCAGATGCTTACGTTGCGCGATCGTATTCGCTCGAGTACTTCCGGGTGCGCTTACGCCACGCGTATCACGCGGACGCGGCTACGCGATACGTCACAATGTTTTCGTTCACGGCAATAGCGCTAACGGGACGCTCACCGGTGCGCGACCCGGGGCGCTCCAGAAAACTGCGCTTTCCAGTGCGCGCACCGGGGCGCGCACCGGGAGCGCACCAGGGCAAAAAAAAAAGGATTATATAAATATACAATATAGGATTCATTATAAAAAAATATTACATTTCATAGGTTTGAGGACTTATATATAGTTAGGAATTCGCATTTAAAAAACCTATGAAATTCACTGAAAAAACCATAGGTTTCACACCAGTTATAGTTAGGAATTAGCATTTAAAAAACCTATTAAATTCACTGAAAAAACCATAGGTTTCACACCAGTTATAGTTAGCTGGAAATTTTACTGACATAAAACCATTGAAACTCCACGTTATAGTTAGTTGGACTCACTATAACTTGCGCGCCTGCAATGCACTGCTGATGACGTCACATATTACATCACTCATGACATGGTCAGCGACATCACTCATGACATCACTGATGACACCATCCTTGTGACAGAGTGACAGACCTCCTTTCAGTGTAATGTAACCCTTGAAACACATATTCAAAAATAGAAACTAACGTTTTCAAAAAAAAGGACATACCCATACCAGTTACAACAACCAATTCAGTAATTCCACCATCTATATAAACATCCACTCATTCACCAACAGTTCTATATAGTCACTCATACATATACTCACTCATCATATGTAGTGATCCACATATACATCCTGTTACACGCCGACAGTCATCCAAAAGTTACTCAAACACATACTCACACATGCAAATAAACTATAGAACATCCATTTATTTGCATATACAACTATACACGCACTACCACCTTACTTCTAAGGAAACTTACACATACTTACTCTCTTAAACAAACGCTTATAGAAACACATACTTTTTTAAACAGGAACTCTTACAATCTCTCACTCTCACATATACTCACTTATATACATCAATACTCACATATACTAGATTAAAATATATGTAGTTACTGATAAAAACACTAGTCAGACAGTCATTCGCTCACTAACACACACAAATACACACTCATCCACCCATACAGTCCTGCACATATGCTGTCTTCAAAACACATACAAACAGTGAGTCAGTCATTGATGCATCTATGTGCTAAGTAATACCCCCACCAAACCATACAGACACTCATACTGATACTAAAAAAAAACATCTAATAACCCATACACACACACATGTAGCTACTCACCAACCCATGCAGCCTCTTACACACAAAGTGAAACACTGATACATATATTTAAATATTTAAACATTACCTGCTAATATATGTATTCACTAAGATACACTTAATAAGCCAGTTCACCAATCAATATTTTTTTTTAAAAAACATCCATTTACACACTTATTTAAACATTTATTCTTCCATCGACCTTTACAAATACATATATAAAACATATTTCTTTTTCAGAAAGACACACATTCACTGGATGGTGTCATCAGTGATGTCATGAGTGATGTCACTGACATGTCATGAGTGATGTAATATGTGACGTCATCAGCAGTGCATTGCAGGCGCGCAAGTTATAGTGAGTCCAACTAACTATAACGTGGAATTTCAATGGTTTTATGTCAATAACTGGTGTGAAACCTATGGTTTTTTCAGTGAATTTAATAGGTTTTTAAAATGCTAATTCCTAACTATAACTGGTGTGAAACCTATGGTTTTTTCAGTGAATATATGAATATATATATATATATATATATATATATATATATATATATATATATATATATATATATATATATATATATATATATATATATATATATATATATATATATATATATATATATATATATATACATATATATATATATATGAATATATATATATAAATCTAATATATATATATATATATGTATATATATATATATATATTACCTACCGGCGGTCGCCAGTAGGTAGTTATAGTTAGGATTTTTTTCAATGTTAAATCTCAAAATTCTATTTGGAATAACTTTGGCGCCGGTTGAGGAATCTGCCTCAAAATTTCCTCAAAATGGCCTCGCGGCGTTCCGGTCCTTCCCTGAAAGTTTGGGGGGGATTCGTCAAGCGGTGGCCGAGATAAAAGGGGGGTCCCAAAACACGTTTTCCCCATGTTAATTTCCATAGGGCGGTCGATTTCACTTTTAGCCCGAACGGCTGAATGGATTTCCACCAAACTTGGCAAAATTGTAGGGACTGGTAGCCCGATGTGCCTTTGCTATGTCTCAAGATATGTGCTCCAGTGGATTTTGAGTAATTAAGGTTCAAAAAAATATATATATCTATAGCCGCGCACTGGTACGTGCACCGGTACGCGCACCGGGCACGCCACGCGAGGTGCGCAGGGAAAGCTGATTGGCTCTCGGGTGTCTGTAAACATTCGAAACAGTCTGGAGCGGCCGCCATCTTGTGTCTCGGTAGGATCGAGACACGAGAGGTGGGCAAAACAAAGAGGGAAATGACCATAAGGGGGCAGGGTAGACCCCCCCTTGACCCCCTAGGTTTGATGTAGGGGCTATAAAAGGGCCCCGCGGGGCATTTAAAATATTTTTTTTTTTCGTTTTGCGCGGGGGAAGCGCCTGGTACGCGCACCGGGGAGCGGCCCGGGGAGCGTACTATGAGGGAAAAAGATGACAGAGTTTATAAAAAAAGAAGCCTTTATTTAGAAATTGGAGGTAGTTCTAAAAAGAACTTTTTTTTTTCTTCTTTTTGTTGTTTTATATTTTTTTGTGTTTTTTGAACATTTTGTACTTTTTTTGGCTTTTCAAAACAGTTTTATATTTTTTTTTTATTTTTTTAGGGGGAGAAACAAAAAAAGGGAATTGAAACTGGCTCAACTGGAGCAAAAAAACAAAAAACCCAAAAAATTGCTTCTTTTTGGGGGCACTTGTGATTATCACCTGCAAGGACGATGAGCTTTACGCTTTTTTCACCATAGGCGATAAGCTTGCCACATGCAGAACAAGTGATTTTAAAATCAGCAAATCTTGGCTGAATACAAGGCATCTTCTCTAATGTTTCTGGTCCCGATAAAGTGGGTTGGTTTCTTTGGGAGGTGGTCCTTGACGACTGGGGGAGGTTACTGGCCAGTTCCCTGAACTCTGCACAAGAGTAGTTGTTTGGGTGCTTTCGGGTCATATGACGAATCATGGTATAGTTACCAAATGAATATTTTTTGTTTGGGTTGCCCCGTGAAAGTTCTTCATTGCAGATTAGGCAAGTTACCTTGGCCGCATTCACTTTTTTCTTGCCCTCTGGGATTGAAAAAAACTCCCATACAATGTGTGGCTTGGGTTTGTATGGGGTATTTTCTTCAGGCAGCCATCTTCTCCTCCCCTCCTCCTCTTCCTCTTCCTCCTCCTCCTCTTCTTGACCACCAATATAATCTGGAGCTGGTCCTGTTGGTGGTGGTGGTGGTGGTGGTGGGGCAGTGCGTCGGATGTTTACGTTGCGCGATCGTATTCGCTCGAGTACTTCCGGGTGCGCTTACGCCGTGCGTATCACGCGGACGCGGCTACGCGATACGTCATGATCATGTTTTCGTTCGCGATATTGGCGCTTACGGGACGCTCCCCGGAGGGCGCCCGGGGGCGCTTTATAAAACTACGCTTTTCGGGGCGCTCCCCGGGAAGCGCACCGGGAGCGCTCCAAGGCAAAAAAAAAATAAAATTGGGAAAAATTGTAGGGACTGGTAGCCCTATTCTTAAGTGGTTTTTACGAAAATTAACTTTGATAAAATATATATTGTGCTACATTGGGCTATATATATGCCAAAATGTAGCCCAAATGTAGCCCAATGTAGCCCAATATAGCCTCGTAAATTACTGCGGGACGGCTGGTGGGGAGAGGCGCCTTCACACGACGGAGGATCCGAGGGGAAACGCTGCGCTTGGCGGATTGAGCATCGACCAGCCGGTGAACGGCAGAGGGCTGCCTTGGGTCCTAACCACCGTGGGGCTGAGGGAACATAATCCGGCTTCCTCAGAACGCCAATTGAAGCGGCGCCAGTGTGAGAGAGACTCCGGCCACCCCTTGAACTGATCACTCGGGTAGCCGAACCCGGAGGCAGTGGGGAACTGAAGTAAGACGCGAAGACGCCTCAGCCCTGCCGGCCGCCATTAACACGGACATCCTCCAAGGGTAAGGAGACTGAACACGTGGGCGGTGGGCGCCGGGGAGACGATCGCAGACAACCCACCCCTGCCACAGTGGCGCTTGCCGCCTGGGGGTCTCTGCCGCGCTCCCCCCCCTTGCTAACAGTGGACACACGCTGAAACATGGTCAGCCCACCTGGTTGCCTCTTTCGATAGCTGGGTGAGGCAGGCCTGAATCTGTGGGACCACACTTGTGGAGAACTACATAGGCTTCTCTGAAAGCACTTCCTTGGCGCATTGAGGCGCTACCCTGCGACGCTACCCCGCTGGGTGTGGGCTCCCCTCGCTCGAACCGCCGATCTCCACCCACCCATTGGGACAGGGACACTGGTAAGGCTGCCTGCAAGGCGAAAACTGAGTAGCTGAAGTATATGTAGCGGGCCTTGGAAAACGCCACCATCGAGCTCTACCTCTGGACACGGCTTGGTGCCCATCACAAAGATTGACGATCTGGCGCCCTAGCCGCTCAAACACATTCATTGCGGCGCTAGATCCTTTGCCTATACACATCGCCATAGACGACGTCTTCTTGCCACGTCTTGCTCATGTCTGGGGGAGTGAGGACACGCACGGGCATGGGTGGCACATCGCTTAAAGGGAAACAAACCAAATCACCGCCTAAGATGGCTTCTGACACCGTAACGTCAAAATTAGACAACGTCCTTGCTGTGATGGAATGCCTGGAAGCGTCTCTCCAACAGACTCGTACCTCCCTGGAGGCTAAGATAGACAATGTGGCGACTGACCTGACACATCTGAGAGCTGATCATAAGAAATTAAAGGATCGTACTACGACACTGGAGGGCTCGATGACTGCTCTTGAACCCCGAGTGAATCAGACCGAGAAACATGTCTGCGACCTTCTGAATAGGGTGGAATTCCTGGAGGAACGGGTGGAGGACGCGGAAGGGCGGGCGAGACGGAACAACATAAGACTCATAGGCATACCGGAAAAATGGGAGGGGACAGACCCCACCGGGCACGTGGAAGACTGGCTCAGGGGCCTCCTGCCAAAAGGTGTGTTATCGCCTTATTTCGTGGTGGAGAGAGCGTACCGTGTCCCTACTAGACCCCTCCCCCCGGGCTCCAACCCCAGACCGCTGATCCTCCGTGTCCTCAACTACAGGGACCGGGACACTATCCTGCGTGAGTCCAGGAAACTTGGAGACATCCGGATTGACAATGCCACAGTGATGTTCTTCCCTGACTACACCATACAGGTACAGAGACAAAGTCACTCCTTCATGGAGGCGAAACGCAGGCTGAGACAATTGGGTCTTAAATACTCTCTCCTCTTCCCGGCTACACTACGCGTGGTGGCACAGGACAAAACGCACTTCTTCACGGATCCTGAAGGGGTGGAAGCCTGGCTGGATGGCGGAGTGGAGGGGATGCCCAGAAAGACCAAAGGCACTGCCACGATGCCGCGCGCCAGAGGACAGAGACGACGCCGTCGACACAAATCACCCACGCCACAACACTCACAGGAGGCAACTGCATGCTCCCCCCCGGCGGACCAGATACTACAGTAACAATGGGATGCGCTGCGCAAAGTATCGGAGATCAGCAGCTCCCCAACACCTTCGTCCGCACCGCATACCAGCCCACGAGCCTTTCCCAGTGACGACGAAGCCATTTATGGTTTGCCGGACTCTCAACGATCCGCCAATCTCCCAGACATCACATCACAAAAGGCAGAGCTATTGGCCTAAGGGGGGACCACCGAAACTCCTAAGCTCAAAGCCTTGCGGCGGCTGGCCTCAGTGACCTGGCCCAGACACACCTTTGGCTACTAGAAGTTTGTTGGGGGGGTATGGGTGAGATCCCTTTGCTCAACGGCTGCCGACATCGACGAGACGCAGTGAGTAACCCCTTGCATCCATCCTACACATTTGGCTAGAGGTACTAGAACCCTTTTCCTACTACTAGGACCACCCTCCTGGTGGAACTGTGTGAACACTGTTTGCTGATAACTTGTGCCTTCTGCACCTTCTCTCCTACAGCATGTGACTGTGAATGGATATCTTTTCCTGTTCGACTTGGTGGGTGGCAATAGGAGACGCCCATCAGCTGTGGCAAGACTTCCACGGCCTGGGGTGGGCGGTGGAGCCCCCCATCCCCACTATCCCTCTCTTCCCTCCTTCATTGTGAACCATAATACCTTGTTACTATTGCTACCGACCACTTACCACCCCCCAGACTTGTATAGCTCCTTAACTCATTAGTCTTTTGTCGGCGACATGTTACGGAGCCGACCTTTTGGAATTTGTTATTGTTTTGCACTGTTTGGGCTGTATGCTTTTTATCCCAACCTTACTCTTGGGGAAATGCCTGGGTTCCTCTAACAAGGAACCCAGTGTGTCTGTGTCTGATGTGGGGCGGGGGAGGGACGCCAAGAGACCAGTGGGGATGCGCGCCTGAGGGATGGGGGATGGGCGAGGGAGGTGGCTCCCACTCCTATGTTGATTATGGCTGATATCAAGATCTGTACGTGGAATGTTAGGGGCATGCACACACCGTCGAGGCGCTATCAGATATACTCCTACCTGAAACGCCACAAATTTCATGTGGCCCTACCACAGGAGATGCACTTCAACAAGACAGAGGTACAAGCACTGCGCCGAAGATGGCGCGGACAGCTTTACGCCACTGAGTATTCCTCGTTTGCCCGTGGGGGGCTTCTGTGGGTTAGACCAGGCACCCCTTGGGCGACCATGGACGTGCAGATAGACACTGAGGGCAGATATGTGATGGTCAGGGGTAGACTTGATGGACATCCTGTAGTGCTGGCCTCACTGTACTCCCCAAACGCCGAGCAGAGCACCTTCTTTGCTCGCCTCTCAACAGCGCTAGCGGCCTGGCATGGGATCCCATGGGTCCTAGGGGGTGACTACAACTGTGTCTTAGATGTAAACCTGGATAGGTCCTCCGCACCCCCAGCTAATGCCCAAGCACACACTACTACGAAAACCCTTATTAACTGGGCCACACAATGGGACCTACATGATGCATGGAGGACACGAAACCCCACAACCCAGACGTTCTCCTACTGGTCGGGTGCGCATGCCCTACATGTGCGTTTAGAACGATACATGATCACCTCTGACCTCCTCCCACTAGTCACAGACACGCAATATATGGGCCGCACACATTCAGATCAGAACCCCCACACGCTGAATATTGCATGGGAACGTCCACACCCCCCGATTCCCACTTGGCGCCTCCGACCAGACCTCCTTTTGGACGCGACTTTTCGTGATTCCCTACTCAGACAAACAGCTCAGTACTTTGAGCTCAATGTTGGTACGGCATCCTCCCCCCAAATAGAGTGGGACGCCTTCAAGGTGGTGACACAGGGACATTGTTTGGGTACACAGGGACACATGCGATGGCAGTTGGAGGACGACCTGACGCGTCTGGAGACTGAATTGCTAGACCATGAAAGGGAAGCAGTGGGAGGTGCGGATGATCACCTGACGGCGACCAGAGTGGAACATGATCGCCTCCTGGAACGCTTGCGAAACATTAATTTCGCGGCACACTCCGCCCGCATGCATCAACAGGTGACAGACCTGGCAGGTTGCTGACCTGGTTAATTGCACGTGAAGACCGCGCGACACCTATTTCAGCGATACAGACGGAGGGGGGCAGCTTACTCTACATGCAGCGCCACATACATGAGGCATTCATAAATCATTCCTCGGAGCTATATCGCTCCCGGCTGAATCTCCCACTGCCTGCCATAACTGAATATCTCGCACCCATACCCCTGCCCGTTTTAACGACCACGCAGCAAGATGACCTAGGAGCGCCACTAGATCCCGAGGAACTTCGCGATGCGATTTTCAACCTCTCGAATGGTAAATCACCGGGCCCTGATGGCTTGCCAGTCGAATTCTATAAGGCCAGCTCGGACATCCTCATTCCCCAACTGCTAAAAATGTACAATGCAGCCACGGACGACTTCTCTCTTCCCCCGACGCTTAATGAAGACACCCTCGTATCCTTACTCAAGCCAGATAGAGATGGCAAACGACTGGGTTCCTACCGTCCCCTGGCCCTTCTCAATACAGATTATAAAATACTCGCTTCCACGCTAGCCCAAAGACTGGCCCCCCTGGTACCTACTTTAGTGCATCATGACCAAAACGGCTTTGTACCAACACGACACACCTATAACATCCGTCGCTTATTCCGCATGCAAGAATACGCTACGCTCCAATGGCCACGCACTGGCTGCCTAGTGCTGGACCTGGAGAAAGCGTTTGATTCGGTGGAATGGCCGTACTTACGGGCAGTCCTGGACAAATTCGAATTGGGGGACGACTACGAGACCATGGTTGGACTACTGTATCGTAGACCCACAGTTCGCGTCCGTACGGGAGCGCTGCTCTCTGACCCCATTCGGGTTCAGAGGGGCACCAGACAGGGATGCCCCCTATCGCCCCTGCTATTCTCCCTGGCTGTGGAACCCCTGGCCGCAATACTCAGATCACGAGGCGCGGAATGGGGCATACCGATGGCGGATGGCCTTCATGCGGTATCACTGTATGCGGACGATCTCCTCCTCTATATCAAAGATCTAACTGATGTCCCAGCATCCCTTGCTGACGTTTTTCACACCTTTGAAGAGATATCGGGATTAAAGGTTAATTGGGCTAAATCGGGGGCCTATTCCTTTGACCCGGATGCGCCCGAATGTGAGATATGCCTGGGTGGTGAAAAGTTACAGTGATATCCCACGACATTTAGATACTTAGGTATCCACATTTACCGGAATCCTCCGGATATCTTAGAGGGGAACCTGATGCGGGCGATTACATCCATCCGGTCGCAAATAGAGTTCTGGAAAACTCTACCACTAAACGTCCCCAGCCGGATTGCCTCGGTAAAAATGATAGTCTTACCCAGACTATTGTATTATTTTGCAAATATCCCGACCTACGTCCCCAACCGGGTGTTCTGGGACCTCGAAGCTCTGCTTCGCGACCTGATCTGGAATAAAGGCCGACCACGCATTGCGCTGACGAAGCTATATCTGCCCCCGGACGCAAGAGGACTAGCAGTTCCTAACATGGAGCTATATTACCTAGCGGCACAGATGCAGTGGGTGTCGGGGTGGCTGGGTGGTAAAAACTTGGGGGACACGGCCACTGATACTACTGTCTGGACTCTGCTACAGATCCATGTGCTGTTTCACCCATTAACCCGGACTCCACGTCCCTCGCAACTATACCAGGCAGTAGCGCGTAGATGTTTCCAGCGCTGCCTGCGCCTTACTCGGGCGACGGTACCATATGCTCCAACCCTCCCTTTACTGGGCACCCCGACAGCAACTGGGGCACTGACGACGACAGTCCTAGACAGCTGGACTGCTGCAGGGGTAGACATGCTGGGAGACCTGTTCTAGGATGGTGCTCTCCTCCCCTTTGCGAATCTTGCAGCGGACACATCTCTCCCGACTGGGCAGTTCCTATTACACGCGTCTCTCGTCCGTACACTGACTGTCGCCTGGGTTGACTTGACCGAAGAGCTGCCTATGCACCACTTCATACAATACCTACACGTTATGAGCAATGGCTCCCACATAATACACTGGCTAGCACAGACCCTTCTCCTCCACACTCAACCTACTAATGTGCAGCTGAGAGACAAATGGGCGGCGGACAGAGGGAGGGACTGGACGGAAGAGGAGTGGGAAATGATACTGGCTGGGCCGGTCAATGTCCCGCGCAACCCCGCTTCAAAATTATACAGCTATACATACTGCACCGCGCATATTTCACCCCGGACAAAATCAACAGATATTTCTCGGTAACAGCCACTGCCTGTAGACGCTGCTCCTTGGTCGGGGCAGACCTCCTTCATATGCTCTGGCTATGTCCTGACCTCCAGCAGTATTGGGATGGGGTGACTGCGATGCTCACGCAATGCACTAGCGAACATGTACCACGGACCTGGGAGGCCTGTATACTGGGCCTATACCGACGCACAAAGTTGAACAAAGTTCAGTCCCGATACTGGGATCTTGGGCTGTTCACAGCCAAGCGGCTGCTTACCAAGCGGTGGAAAGCCGACTCACCCCCACATTTACGACACTGGTGCCTTTCTCTCATGAACTGGGCGCGCACGGTCTTGCTCCGAGAGGAGACGGCAGGGCTCAGGAAATTCCCTATTGCACAACAATGGGATGATATCCTTCAATCCTTCCGACAAAGGTGCCTGGAGCAGTGGATTACATAAAAGAGGTGGCGCCCCCACACCAGCACCTCCCACTGTGGGAGACAATACGGAACACGCATGTGCCCACCAACCCCCCCTGCTCCTATGGCTTGTTTCCGTCCCCCCTGCACATATGCACCATCATAACGTGCCACATACCGCACTAGCCACCTCCAGTGCTGCACCCACGTCTTGTAAGGCATACGTTGCTCAGTTGATCATTTAGTGGTGACACCTTTGGTACCCCTTGCCCGCCCACACCCCCGAGTGCATAACTCCTGGTGTGTACTTTGACCAGGGTCCACTTCATGACTTGGGCCCAGGAGTAGCAACCAGCACGCCCTGACGGAGGGGAACACCCCTTCTCATGTAGATACATATACAAATCGAACAATACACCCTCCTGCCCACCCATTAGAACACTGCTGGCACACTGACACCACGTGTCTCTCAGTACACACAAGGCCACATCCACCCAGGCTCCCCCCCCTCCCTTTCACGCATACCCCCAAGTTATCGTTCTGTTTTTTTATTGTTAGATTGGTCCCATTTTCTTTCTGACCAAGCTACTTGAGGTTTGTTCCTAGACACAACGCACTATGGGACTTCTGAATGTAACGCTCACAAGTCGGAGTGCTCCCTGCTAGACACCATCGCCAGCACTCACTACTCCTGCTAGGATTAACACGCCACATAGACGCTCACACATCGATTCACTTAAGATGTCGTACTGCTATATCCTCCACTATTTACAAATCATGCCCTATTAACAGGCGGACTCTGCCGGCACATTTACCCATAGCACCAATTAGTGAGCAAGGGCCATTGTCCATATGACGACACTGAGAAGTATCACCGCAGTTTGGTGACAAGGAAATACGTTAACAACAAAAAACAAGCATTTGCAATGCAATAGGTCTAGCCTTAGGAAAGTTGGAGCTATTGGTATGGTAAATGACAAATTTTTTATTTATGTGTTTTTTTTTTAAATAACGTAATTAATAGCTTTGTCATTTACAATGCCAATAGTTATAACTTTCACAAATGTGACACCTATAGCATTGGTAATGCAACATGTTTTGTATTTACGTGACTTACATGTGTTGATATTACAAATAAAAATGGCTTTTATTTCTTTTTAATAATTAATACTTAAAAGTGATTCTAATTTATAATGGCAATAGCTTAAACTTTTGTAAATAACTTTTGTGAACATTATGTTTAGTGTATTTTATTGTGACGAAAATCCAAGAACAGAAGTGAAATATTAACATCTTTTTGTGACATTTGTAATAAAGCTTGAAACATTTAGAGAACATATTTGAACCAGTGATGCTGTGGTGGTGCTGAGTGATGCAGTGGTTGCGCTGAGTGATGCAGTGGTTGTGAGTGCACTGACAGCTGGTGGTGTGTGCCTGGCTAATGATGTGGTGGTGTCCCCGAGTGCTGTGGTGGTGTCCCCGAGTGCAGTGGTGGTGTCCCCGAGTGCAGTGGTGGTGCCCCCAAGTGAAGTGGTGGTGCACCTGAGTGGTGTCCCAGAGTGATGTGGTGGTGTCCCAGAGTGATGTGTTGGTGGTGTCCCAGAGTGATGTGTTGGTGGTGTCCCAGAGTGATGTGTTGGAGGTGTCCCAGAGTGATGTGTTGGAGGTGTCCCAGAGTGATGTGTTGGAGGTGTCCCAGAGTGATGTGTTGGAGGTGTCCCAGAGTGATGTGTTGGAGGTGTCCCAGAGTGATGTGTTGGCGGTGTCCCAGAGTGATGTGTTGGTGGTGCCCCAGAGTGATGTGTTGGTGGTGCCCCAGAGTGATGTGTTGGTGGTGTCCCAGAGTGATGTGTTGGTGGGGTCCCAGCGTGATGTGGTGGTGGTGTCCCAGCGTGATGTGGTGGTGCCCCTGAGTGATGTGGTAGTGTCCCTGAGTTATGTGGTAATGTCCCTGAGTGATGTGGTGGTGCCCCTGAGTGATGTGGTAATGTCCCTGAGTTATGTGGTAATGTCCCTGAGTGATGTGGTAGTGTCCCTGAGTGATGTGGTGGTGTCCCTGAGTGATGTGAAGGTGCCCCTGAGTGATGTGGTAATGTCCCTGAGTTATGTGGTAATGTCCCTGAGTGATGTGGTGGTGCCCCTGAGTGATGTGGTAATGTCCCTGAGTTATGTGGGAATGTCCCTGAGTGATGTGGTGGTGTGCCTGAGTGATGTGGTGGTGTGCCTGAGTGATGTGGTGGTGTGGCCAAGTGATGTGGTGGTGTCCCAGAGTGATGTGGTGGTGTCCCAGAGTGATGTGGTGGTGTTCCAGAGTGATGTGGTGGTGCCCCAGAGTGATGTGGTGGTGCCCCTGAGTGATGTGGTGGTGCCCCTGAGTGATGTGGTGGTATCCCGGAGTGATGTGGTGGTATCCCCGAGTGATGTGGCGGTGTCCCTGAGTGATGTGGCGGTGTCCCTGAGTGATGTGGCGGTGTCCCTGAGTGATGTGGCGGTGTCCCAGAGTGATGTGGTGGTGTCCCTGAGTGATGTGGTGGTGTCCCCGAGTGATGTGGTGGCGCCCCCAAGTGATGTGGTGGTGCCCCCGAGTGAAGTGAATATATATGAGTGTTTAATAGTCTGTGTATGTGGATGTCAATGCATGCCACGGCCTGCTAGTGCGTGTATACCCGCACGTCAGAAGGGGACTATACACGGATGGCTAATTGTACAGCCCTGGGCGTGTGTGGATGGACAATCATCACAGTGAAGATGTTTGTATGCAATCTAGGTGAGTAAGTCACTGCCCCCTTTCCTGGCAGTGCTTCCTGCTGACGGACCACTGGTCCTACTCTCACCTTGCCCGGGCTCCGGCTCGGTGCCACGGTACCGGCCCTCGTACCTGGAGTCCACCACCTGGAAGCTTTTGGTCCGCAGGTTCTCCAGCATCTCCTCGAAGCTCTTCACCAGCCGTCCGTCCAGCGTGGCCTTGAACTGGGTGGGCTCAGGCCTGCTGGCCTCCGCAGTCACGGGGCTGGCCTCCGCAATCACGGGGCGGCCCTCCCGCACCCAGTTCCGGAAGCCGCCGTTGAGCACCGACACCCGAAGGCCCGGAACATCCACCAGGCCCGCGGGGCGTAGAAGGAGCCCAAATGGTCGCCGTCGTAGACCAGCACGTGCGTGCTGTTGCCCCCGCCCAGGCTGCCCACGTAGTCGCCGAACAGCTGCTCGCCGGGCAGCATCACCTCGTAGATGTATTAAAGGCATGACAAAGTGGTTTGCTGACAGAAGCTGAGTCACTATAGTTGACAAAGGCCAAATTTAGAAACCTGCTCACTACTTAGCCAAACTTGGAACACCTATACACACCTAATATGCAGCACTCCAGGCTGACCCTCGTGTGCCTTTAATTCACCACCGCAGCCCAGGAGTTTCTTCAAGTTCCCGCCGGGCCGCCGCGCTGCCTGCGACGACCCGGAAGCGGTTGGGCAGCCGGCCAATCGCAGCGCGGCCCCAACCGGAAGTCCCGCCCCCATCGCGGCGCGAGAGAGAAGCCACTTTCCAAGGAGCCCCGAGGGCTCCTGATCGAGTCCCGGTCCCGAGATGGGGGACCGGGTGAAGAGCGGCCCGGCGCATGGGGAAGGCGGGGCTCTCATGTGGTGAGAGAGCCCCGCAAAGAGCTACCGCCGCCCGAGAGGCAGAACCGCCGCCGAGCACCGCCAGAACAGGTGAGTGTGTTGAGGGAGAGGAGGGGTGAGTGGGGGTGGGGTGTGCGTGTGTGTCTGTTGTAGTGTGTCTGTGCGTGCGTGCGTCTGTCTGCGCGTGTGTCTGTTTAAGGGGGGGTGCGTGTGTGTGTGTATGCAGTGTGTGCATGTTCGCATGCGTGCGTGAGCCTTTCTTTAAGGGGGGGTGCGTGTGTGTGTGTGTATGCAGTGAGTGTATGTGCGCATGCGTGCGGGAGCCTTTCTGTGCATGGGAATATCAGGCACGGCGACGTGCGCGCTCACGAGCTACAATCACCGGCAGGAGAAGCTCGTGACAGTCTGCTGTCCACATTCCCCTAAAAGTGATTGCATAAGTTGTCTCGCCCTAGACGCAAAAGCTTCGCTTTTGCTTCGTCTAGGCGAGACCTAAAAAACAAAAAATGGAAAACCTACGGACATATATGATTATAATGCTATCTACTGTGCACAATGTGAAATGCTGCCATAAAGCAAACTGCGCCGCCGAACCTCAGGGCTGTCGGCCTTGAGGCTGTGTTTGACAAATGAACCTCATCTGATTATTGACTAACGCGGCTGGCCCGGAGGGGTTGTAAGCTAAGCGCTGTGTAATATGCATTTCGAACAATAAAGGTTTTTCAAAAAAAAAATCAGAGGGGAAAACATTGTCCGTCATTAACTCTGCTTGCCAACGCGTTTCACTGCTTGCTGCATCTTCTTCCTGGGCTAGGGCAAAGCTGCTTGTGAATAATTCAGTCCTGCGCTGCTTCCATCTTTAGTAGAACTTGAATGCAGGTGTGTCTGCTTAGTAGCATGTGACCACATCAGAGTGATTCCTGGGACTCGTAGTGATAAAATGTTTTTTTCTTACTCTCAGTGAGTTGCGCTTTGTCCTTTAATAAATATATTTGCTCACTGATGGGGTTTTGGCACCACAACTTCCGAGCAGTCCTACCATTACATATCGAAAAAGTCCCTCAATGCAAACCCACATAGCCAATACATTTCCGGAATTAAGGAAAGGATATACGTGGTTACAACCCCGGCCGGGGTTTGTAAAGTGTGCCAGCTGCAGGGCCTGCAGATTTGGAATAAACACCACGAAATATGCTACCCCGTTTAGTCCCGCTATGGTTCCTATTAAAGGAAGCTTTAATTGTAAGACAGAATACGCTGTCTACGTTCTGACATGCACCTGCGGCTTGCGATACGTTGGTAGCACCAAGCTGCAGGGGCATGTCAGAATTCTTCAGCATCTATGTGCAATTGTTAACAACGACAGTGCATATCCTGTCGCGAGACATTTCAAACAAGTGCATGATAACAACTTGCAATGTCTCAATTACTATGTACTGACTGCAGTCCCCAAACCCGTAGAGGGGGAGACAGGGACAAGATGCTGAGACAACTGGAATCTAGGATTATCCTGGAATTAGATAGCAAAGTGCCTAACGGGTTAAATACAATGGAGGATTTATATCATTTTCTATAGACCTATTCCGGTAGAATGTGTGTTCCTTGTGCAACATTAAGCTACTATAATCTAATTGATATAGCTGTCCAGTAGTCGCCTCCCTAGCGATTTATTTAAATCTTTCCTTGCTATTTTTTTGCTTTTTTTCATATTTTAATAATATGCATTTTTGTAAACAAACATAAACAAGAATCGATTTTAAATTATTGTACTCAATTGTGGTGTTTAGTTTAAATTATTATTATTATTAGTATTAAATTATTATTCTTTATCACATTAAATACTAGTGTAGTATTATGGGTTGCAGAGTACTTTCAGAGGTGCTGTCATGTAGCTTTATGTCCCAGATCTAACTCACTGCAATAGTCTTGATCTTTAACAGTCCAACAACATAAAATATAACCTGCAGAAAAATGAACAATATTTCAATATAGCATAGCTCTATGACATAATATTCCATTGTCAGCTCCTTGTTAGTGATTATAAAATAGCTTAATTTGGATATGTAATTGCTTTGGTAATTCATATCGCTTTATGAACATCTATTTTTGTATTGGATAAGTATTAACTGTACAGAGTATTTGCAGAATTTGCACATATTATATGTTTACATTCAACTGCATAAATTTGCACATACATTTTTTATGCATTTGTCAATTCGGTAATATAGGGCTTGATTCTTTGTAACTATAGAATCATCCTATATGAATTATCAATGTATTTTGCACATATTAAATGTTTACATTCATTAGCGCAGTTTGCACAGGTACCCTTGTGGTAATCAATTATTACCAAAGAGGTTTCCTAATGCGGTATCCAATATAGAGCTGAATAAAGAAATGATCACATGTAG
Source organism: Lissotriton vulgaris (assembly GCF_964263255.1). Classification (NCBI taxonomy): domain Eukaryota; kingdom Metazoa; phylum Chordata; class Amphibia; order Caudata; family Salamandridae; genus Lissotriton; species Lissotriton vulgaris. The sequence continues at coordinate 317,145,548 of NC_141693.1, read as the reverse complement.
ATATGCTGTTTTTAGAACTGTTATTATATATACATTATTGGTTTTTATTCATGTATTTTGAGTTGTGATGATATTTTGTGTTCACATGCATTTTTTGTGGTGCACATCTATGCCTATATACAGATTTCTGATTTATCATGGTTTTTATTTAGCCTATTTTTATTGATCTGGAGTTTCTCAATATATGGATTTATCCGTAGTACATGATTTATGATGTTCATCAATGACAGAAGTATTGGACTGCCTCTGTTTTATGTATTAACTACCGATATACATGTAGTATTTTCTTTATGTTTACTGTCACATGGTGTTCACCTAAGCATATATAAATAATGGCATTTACGTGCAGGACTATCTGTGAGCAAGGGCAAATGCCCGAAACGCGTCAGACCGTGAGTTCTTTCAACTTTGTTGAAATAAATAACATCTCTGCCTGAATTTTGGGATTTGCAGTGGTCTCTGTTCGCCAAGCTGGCTGCTGGAAGTGCAGGGACTATTGAACTTGGACTATATATATATATATATTTATATATATATATATATATATATATATATATATATATATATATATATATATATATATATATATATATATATATATATATATATATATATATATATATATATATATATATATATATATATATATATATATATATATAAAAGGCTCCCAACTGCTCTGGATGCAGTTCAGGCGGGCGCAGACCTCCAAAGCATCAACTCGAGTGTACCATGATAAATTATCAGCCAGCACAAGGATTCAATGTCAGCAGTGCATTTATTTTACAGACAGTGCAAGAGCAAGTGTCCTCCTTGACGCGTTTCGCTCCGCGGACGGAGCTTGGTCACATGACGCGTCAGGAGTAGGCGGTGAGTTAAATCGTGATTAAAAGCCCAAGCGCCTAAAGAAACAGGTCGCAAGGGTAAAATAACAATGTAAACAAGTAATCAATTAAGTGTGACGAAAAATCTAAACATGTATATGTATATATATATATATATCGCTCCAGTGGTCCGCTCTCATAGGCACTGCAGCGCTCCTTTCAATGAGGTGGTCCAGGTCTCAAGCGGCAGGACCATGCAACTACAATTCTTTGAAAATGTTCCCGTTATCTGCTCATGTGGTAAATGTAGCACTCCTGTTGCCATGTTTATATCCTTCACATTTTGGTTGATTTTTTTTTACTACTTCCTATTTGTGGGGATTGTAGTCTTTTTATCATGCTCATTGTGCAAAATGGGATGTTAAACACCCAAAGAGTCAAAATAAATCATGATCATAAAGTTCAAGTTTGTATGTGACGGTGCAGTTAAAAATGTGGCAAAAGCACATACAGCTCAAAATATGCTGGTAACTATAACAGTGTAAAATCAGAACCTAACTTTAACGTTTTTGGAACCTTTGTTTTTTTAGTGAATTTCTAAGGTTTTTTAAATTCTATTTCCTAACTATAACATCCCTGTAGCATTTGTTTTTTTTCCAGTGAATTTCCATGATTTTTTCATGTTGCATGTTGCAAATTGCTTGGGGGTCCCTGGCTTCCAGTTGTGACTCAAAGGACGCCCACTTGAGTCAATTGTTCTTTTTGCATTGGTTAAAAGTATGGGAACCACTGGTCTAGAGTCCTGTAACTGGTGTGGGAGTGTACCAATGTATTAAAGAGAAAAATGAAAGAGAAGAAAGACAAAAAGTGCACTCTGCCCAGTTCAAAGAGTGGGCTGGCAGCCCAGGAAAGCAGCTTCAGATAGAGAATGTAATGAGAAAGCACTGGGAAGAAGCTTAAGCTATGTCTTCAGCATCAGGGAAGAGAAGAAGGAAATTATAGGTGCTGTACCTTTGCTCACATGCAAATACATTAATTTGAACTTAGGGTCCCATTCTCTAGTGCTTCCGCGCAATACTGATTATGAGACGACCCATCAGGCTCATATTTTCCACATCAATTTTGGTGATTTGTTTGGTTAAGGTTGTCGTTGGTTATTGTTTGGCAGAAGTTTGCTGTGAACACCATTTTGTTTTTGCATTCTACCTATTCCTTGCCTCCGTACCTGAAAAAATGGATGTCTCTATTCTGCGGAAATGTAAACATTGAGCACATGGCCCTTTCTTGGGTGCACTTCTCTCAGTCCAAAATGCCAAGTCTCTTTTGCTTCTTGGATCTGGTAAGGTATGAACTTTATGTTGAGGGTATTAGGGTTATTTTCTTAGTTATTTAAGCACTTTTGTAAGGTTTTTTTTGTAGTTTTGAGGTCCCCGTTTTGTATATTATATTATATTATATTATATTATATTATATTATATTATATTATATTATATTATATTATATTAAAGTTTTGTCTACCAGGTCACAGTGGCTCTTATTTTCTAAAAGTTCCTCTTTGAGAGCACACTGCTTTCTCACATGTTGTCCCATGCTTGATTTCTTTGAATTGTATGTGTTCATCTTCTCCTTCTCCGATAGTTATGTTTCAAAGTATTCCAGTTTCAAGCAGCAATGGCTCTTCAGTATTTGTAATAGCTTTGACTTGGTGTGTTTGGCCGGTAGAGATAAAAGCCCACATTTACAGTCCGATAAGTTTACTCCACAGTAAGGGGGATATGTACAAGTAAAGTGGCGGAGTGATGTGTTAGCCATCATGAGTTAATGCCTCAGTCGGCCACTTCAGAAACGCGGGGCAGCACCACATTTACAAGGATATGGTGCAGCCTTGCATTTCCCCCTGCGCTGGCACTACACTTAGCAGTGGAGCGCCAACGCAGGCACCCTTGCACCATAGTACAAGGGTGTCTGCGTGCAGGGGTGGATTGTTTATGTGTAGGAAGGTGTCCCTTCCTGTACATAAACAACCCTGAAATGCCATTTTTGTCACTTTTATGATTGCTGCTTCATGCAGCACACATGAAAGTCACTAAATGGGGAACCTTCCTGTACATAAACAATCCATGGCAGTTTACTTTTTCCATTTGTGCTGCACAAGACAGCACACATGGAAAAAGCAAAAACGAGGAGAAATACTGCATTTCTCCTCGTTTGGCCAAGTTAAGAGGAGGTTTGCCCTGGTCTTAATTTTGGCTCTGCCTCCCATGTATGCTGCCCTTGTACATAGGGGGCAGCGTCGAAAGCAACTGGTGTTGCGATGGAATGCCCACCGTAACACCCACTGCCCACTCCTTTCCCGCTAACCATAGTGTGAAAGGGGGCCTTATTTACAAGGCAGCGTTAAGCCACATTAAGTGGCTTAACACTGCCTTGTAAATAAGGCTAAGCCCCTATTGCCACCACAACGTCGGAAAAAGTGGCGTTGTGGTGGCGATATGGGCTTGTACATATGCCCCTAAATCTCTTACCACCTTCGGTAGCACTCCATGGCGAAATTACTGGCATATTTCTAATTTTAGTTAGTTATGCGATCAGAATGAGGAATAACCAATGGAATCGGAGTCTGTGCTCCTGACTACTGCAGGCTTGCTCACTCATTGAACTTTTTTCCCCACCCATATTACTCTAGATTTTACAGGGCCAAATCTGCACAGGGGTAACTCTTGGATTTGTGGTTAAATTTACTTAAAGGAAGGCTGTTAAACAGGCAGCTCTTCAAGTGAAGGGGCTGCCCCAGAGTGTTCAGTCGACCGCACAAGATGCCGCAACTTGTGTAATCTGAGCAGGGAACAAGCAAAAGATCTCCAGCAGTTTTCACAGAAGATGTTTTTTGACATTGAGCAGCTGGACAGGTTTCTGTGAAGTTCAATGTCTGTATTCCTCAGAACCTTTCACCTCTCAGCTGCTATTTTCATAAAGCTCAAAGGGACAAAATGGCATCTTTTCCCGCTGTGATAGGGGATAAAAGGTTTCAGAGTTACACTCTGTATTTGCTTTGAAATGTCTTTTACGTTGGATACGTCATACGCACTGGCGACTTGGCAGAAGAATCAAGTAAGGAGGGGGCTGGCCTGGCAGAGAAGATTTTGCCGCAGAGCAGCAAATACCCAGCAGAATATTTGAAGCACAAAACTTCTATTTCTTGCATTGAAGCCAAGGGAACTCTGAAGTGAGAATTTCCACCTGCAGAGCTAACTTTGGTTCCTTTTGAAGGGAAAGTCACGACTAGTGTGGAGCGGAAGAAAATGCTTCAATCTCCACAGCATGAATTCTCTGGAGCATAATAGCAGCCTAAAAAGTTCAAGAACAACCTATTATCTTGATGTTTAAGAATAACACTAAATGTAGTTCTTGAACTTGGTAAACTGCGAAGCATCTATATGTTCCCTAAAAATACAAAAGTTGAAAGGGAGCTAATGTTGACTACTGTGTTAAAATAGTTGTGCCATAAAAACTGAGGGGCATATCGGCAAGAACCGGAGATAATTATCCTTCAGCGCGCTTAGCGCGAGGATAATTATCGCTGGCTGGCGCTGATTTTTATCGCTCATCTCAACAGCGATAAAAATCAAGGCGCAAGCTGCCAAATGTGCGATTATCGCTGGAAATCCAGCGATAACCGCACAACGTTTGGCGAATGCTTGCTGATAGGGCTGGGCAGACTTAGCCATGGTATCCACCTTCCATAGGATATCATGGCTAAGTCAGATGAATTTTATTTTATTTTATTTTTATTTTATTTTATTTATGCGATTTTATATAGCGCGAACTTTACCCGAAGGCGTCAGAGCACTTTACATAGGACCCAGTTTCAACCATAAGGACTGATGGTTACAATCGGAAAAACAGATTTGCAAATTTTTGACTTACATAAGAACCAGTTGAAAACAAACGGACTTAGGATTACATGCGTTATAAAAAAGGTACAAACAGAAAAAATTGCAAATGTACAAGAGATAAAATCACACAAGGAGGAGATACAAATGGATAAACTCTAGGCATATACTAGTGATATCTCTATCTACTTAGGGAGGGGATACACATGGATATACTCTAAGAGTCACAGAGGAATGGTAGAGAGCACAGCGGACTCCTGCATAAACTAGTGATTAGAGTTATCTCTATATACATAGGGAAGGGGTAAGACTGGATATACTCTAAAAGTCACATAGGAATGGAAGAGAGCAAAGCGGACTACTGCATGTCCTAGTGATTAGAGTTATCTCTATATACAAAGGGAAGGGATACACATGGATATACTCTAAAAGTCACATAGGAGACTAGTCATTAGAGTTATCTCTATATACATAGGAAGGGATAAGACCGGATATACTCTAATGGACACATAGGAATGGTAGAGAGTACAAAGGTCTTCCGCATACACTAGTGATTAGAGTTATCTCTATATACATAGGGAGGGGATAAGACTGGATATACTCTAAGAGTCACATAGGCAAGGTATATGGTGCAAGGTCTAAAGCAAATACCATTGATTAGAGTTATTACAATACGTCAAAGAGCAGAGTTCCATAAGTGTGGATGCAGTCAGAGAACAAAGGGAGGGTGGGAGGGGTGCAAGGGTATGGAGAGAAGGGGAAGCGGGAAAGGGAGGGAACATTTGAGGATCATCCACGGGAAAAAGGGTTAACGGACGAGGGAGGAGGGCTAGAGTCCAGCGAAACTGTCCGAAAACAGCAGCAAAGTGATGGTCAGGACAAAACAAAAAGTCAGGAAGTCCAGTAGTGAATGTGGGAGATGAAGCTGGAGGCCAGCCGCAGGCGCGTCACCATCTTGGAGAGCTTGCAGTCAGCCGTCTCGGTGGGGGATGGAGTGCGCCAGGTGGTGAGGGCCATGTTGATGCTGTTGGTACGGTCACACGTTGGCCATGGGGCGCTGCACGGCTGCCGGTGGGTTGTGTGTGGAATCACCCGCAAGCAGTGTGGACTCTGGGAGCAGCGGCACATTCAGAACACTGGTGCCATGTGGGGGGGGAGGGGTGAGTGGTCTGGAGATCCACTCCGGAAAGCAGTCATAAGGAAAGTATCGAAAACCGAGGTTAGCGCTACTTTTCTTATCGCTCTGCAGGTTAGCGTGAGGCTTGATAATAGGAGAAATGTTGCTTAGCGACATTTCTCCCGTTATTCTGGGGAGGAACGCCCACTTTGCATCTCATTAGAGGTGCAAAGCTGGGCGTTACGGGAAAGGGCACTGAGGCAAGGATTCATGTGATAGCGTGATCTTGCTAATAGGGCAATACAATTATCGATGCTTTCCGGCCGAAAACGGCCACTAAAGCGGCAATAATTGTCTTGCTGATATGCCCCTAAGAAGTCACAAAATTCTAGAGTTGAGGCGCTACCTTTACCTTGTTATTGCTTAAAAAAGATTCACATTATTCAGATGTGTGTGAGAGAATCATTAATGATCTTTCTAACTGTGTTAAAGGATGTATGATTGCATAACTTATTTCTAGTAGTGGCACTGTAGTCTATCGGTAAATGTTGGTTGTGCGTGTGCATGATGGTCAGTATGTTGGCATATCGTGAGTTTGTACCTATATGCTGGTGGTTGTGAGCGTGAACTATGGTGGGTGTATGGATGTGTGAATTTAGATGTGTTGGTGTATGATGGTGTATTTATGGAAGTATGGTGGAGGCTGTGTGGCTTTTTGATGGTGGAATAAATATTTGGCCGTGTAGTTGCATAATAGGATGTATGCAGGTGTTTACTGGTGGTTCTGCTGACATATAATGATGGATGTGAACTTGTAGATTATGTTGGTTGGATAGCTGTATGATGATGACTTGTAATATGATGGTTGTTGGATGCCCAATGGAGGTGCATGTATTTGCATATTTTGCTGTGTTTGTTGACACACGATATTAATTGTGAAGCTGTATGGATGGTTTTGTAGTGGTTTTAGTATTTAATGATATTCCATAATGTGTAGGTTGTTTTTCTTTTTTTTTGTTGAAAAGGGCGTGTAACGTTGTGAAGAGTGTACACCATGGATTGAATTTAAGGGTGATTTAGTACTGTGGACTTGGAAAAATGAGATGAAATTAGAAGCTTAACCACATAAATTCATGACTGTTTCAATCTTTATTGCAAAGGCACTTTTAATATATTGGCCTACCTTAACTTCCTTTTAAATTCATTTTTTTAGGAAATTTCATACGCTTTTTCTATTTTATGTTGATGTGGTTTGTATGGATGTATAAAGAGGAGTGTGTTCAGCATATGATGTTGGTTGTGTGGAAGATAAATGATTGTGGGGATGAATGTGGGTGTATGGACCTATGATGTTGCTTGTCTTGACATAGTATGGTGGGAGCATTGAATATGATGTTGCTTTGTCAGCATATGATAGTGGGTCCGTTGGCACATGACGTTGGTTTTGTGGACTTATAATGATGCTATGTTGGCACAATATGGTGTTTGTGTTTAAGTAGGATTTTGGTTGTGTGGACATATGATGGTGCTTGGGTTGGTGTGTGATGTGGGTTATAGAAACATATGGTGGTGGCTCGGTTCTATGAAGTTGGTTGAATTGATGTAAGATGTGGGGTGTTTTGATGCAGGATGTTGGTTGTTTGGAAGTATTAAGATGGGTGTTTTAAATGATGTCAGTTTTGTCGACTTATGATGTAGGGTGTGCTGTTGTATGATGTTGATTGTATGGACATATACAAGTGGGTGTGTTGCACGCTGATGGTTATATGTTGACAAAACTTATTGGATTTGTTGACTCAGAATGTTGGTTGTATGAATGTGTGATGTGGGTGTGATAGCTTCTTTATGATGCTAGTGGAGTAGATTTATCATGGTGGATTTGTTGACATATTAAAGTGGTAGCGTTGGTCTATGGTGGTTTGTGTGTGGGTGTCTGTATTGGCATATGATGGCTGCTGTGTCCCCATCACTGCTGTCCATCTGTGTTTCTCCAGCCTCCCCTTTCTGTGACCAACCACACTTTAAAATCTCTCTATTAACCCCTACAACTCTGCAACTCCTTTGTGCCTCCATTCCCAGAATCCAGCCCCTTTTAGCTCTCTGTGTAAATGTTTTATTCCCTACAGCTCGTCTGTTTGTTCCAGAACATACTCTGCAGGGACCCACCACCCTTTGTGGGCCATCTATGTGTCCCCCAGCAGCATCTTTCTATGTCCCAGCCTTCCCTCTTTGTGCTCTTGACCTCTTGAAGCTTCTGTATGTTTTCTACCCTTCCATAGCCCCTATGTGCCACCCTAGCCACGCAGCCCCTCTGTGTTTCCGACCTGTCCTGCATCCTATTCTTGTACCCATGCCAGCTGCAGCCACTATGTGCGCCCCTGTCCCGATACCCCGCAGCCATTGTGAGCCACTTTGCTCAGCACTCTAGCTGCCAGCACACAAATGCATACTAGTTAAAGTTAAGTATTCTAAAACAGCTTTCCCAAGTCCTACTTCTGATAGCTTGTAGGACATATTTTAAATCGTTGATTACTTCAAATATTACATCCCCAATCACGTTATAAAATTCATCTGTGCAGTTTCCAAGAGGCATGACCTCAGTCATGCCATGCATACTCTAATAGCAGGTCATGACTCTGTGCCGAACCATTTTCTGCTAAAACTGCATGTGAATTGCGCCCCCTACATTCTGCACATATGGCGTGCAGTGCGTATACTGAACATAACCTCTGGTCACTCTTAGTCTGATGTCCTTACATGGCACTGCCTGTACCTATGTATTGTGAATAGTAAACACAGGACATGGCTGTATATACTGCACCCAGGAAAAGGGCAGCAGCCATGCCCTGTGTGCTGTGCTGCCTCGACTAGACAGTCTGTCACACTCAGTCCTGTGTGCATGTGTGATCACGTCAGTGAACTGAATGTTAATTTCGAGTGCAATTCCATTGATGCTGCCAATTGTAATATAATCTGTGATTTAATTAGGACTTGGTGAAGATAAAGCTCTGCATGTACAACTGTGCAAAAATTGATATTCCGGCATATTCCATCAGTGGCCAGATTGCCTTTCACACTGCACAGACTGTCACGTGCGATGTACATTTAATATACACAAGACTTAAAATGCAGCCTTTCTCTCTACACAGTATGGACATGGCAGGACAAGGTCGCCATGGCCTACAAGCATGTCATAAGTGTTCTATATACATCAGATATCTCTAAAGCACAATTCACAAATGTTATGACCTATGACTGTGCACAGTGCTTATGGGACTCTGTCTCATTGTGTGAATGAAATGCTCACGAGGCAAGGAATCTGTATTAGCACTATGTGTAATACGTACACTGGATTGTTTATGTGTATATGGTGCGGTATAGGCAAGGGGCATCTTGTGTACAGGGTGTGCCCCATGAATGTAGAAGACACCGGGCATGTCCGAATCTTAACACCATCCCTACATGAACCCATATTTAGACCCTTCAATCTGTGCCATGTACACAGATCTTGTTAGTCAGCGTAAACCTATGTGCACCCAGTGCTCCACATGCACATACTTCGAACTCTACTCCTGATCCCACTTTAGCTGAATACCACTGTGTTCTATGACAACAGTGTATGATTGTTTTAATGCAAAAATCATATGCACGTGTTTACCGATACCTAGTATACCTTCCTGTGCCCCTTTTCTGTTCATGAATTTCTTTCATTTACTTAATTAAGCCCCAGTATATGCTTTTCACAAATATAAATACTTGTACATGTCACCATATTTGGCTAATGGGCATGCCGACGTTACAATTCATAGGGAGTGTCGAGTAGCATTCAGTGATATCATGCCGGTGATGACGTTGTCAATATCCTGTTTGAACACATAGCTGATTGGGCATTCCTCTCTTGCACTCGCTCCCATTACAGCTCTTCAGCAATCAAGAAATGAGAAATGAATCAGTGCACTGGATCTAAGGAAGGCAGCTTGTAATTCGAGTGTCAGGGCCACACACACACACACACACATACACACACGCACACACGCACACACACACACATATGCAAACTCATTGACCCACTACCCATGCATTCACACACACACCCACACTCACACCCATTTACAGCACACACTCACAAATACATCCATGCATACACACATGCATGCACAAAACATAAAAAATGTACACATACCAGGCTGCAGCCACGATCTCGGGTGCTGGGATGGAAGCCTCAGTGGTTCCTGATAATATGGACTGCCGACACCTCTCACTGGTTGACCTTGTTATGGGTAAGTCAATGAGACGAGGTCATGGTCACTTACTCGTCACAGAGTCGAATGGGGTCAGTGAGACTGCTGGCCTCACTCCACTCTGTGTCGAGAGTCACTGATACACACTCTGGACTAGGCACATTACAGCTTAAAACTGAAGTACCTAAATTCAAGGCAATCAAAGACGCCTCACCCTTGTCATGAGGGGTAGGACCACCAAGCCCTTTGCCAAGCTGAGGAGGTGATGACCACAGAACGGTGACACCTTCAGTCCAGCCACGTTCAGCTCAGGCAGCCAAACGTCTGTGCATTTAGTGGATGCACTGTGCCTGATTGACTGAACTTAACATGAAGAGTGTCTGTCAGGCTGCCCTTTCATCATATTTTAAAAAAGGTATGGGGGAAGGCAGGGCTGATACAAGGTCTGTTTCTGAGTGCTTGGTCCTAACGGCATTGCTGGGTAATTCCTCCATGCATAGAGGGAAAGTGAACTTTAGCTGCTGGTCCTGCAGATGGCTAAGAACTACCTGGGCTATTTAGACCCTGAGAGGTGGCTTTCTAACCCACCAAGGTGGGAGAGGTCATGGCATTCACCCATTGGCAGAGGATTTCTTGCTATATTTCGACACTCCTCCCTGTCTGCCAGCGATCTCTGTGTCTATAGAGCATCCATTGACATAACATAAATCCACAACATGTGCCATGTTTATTTTTTTGGGCTGCTTGGTATTCCCTTTTGCTTTTCAGTAACATGCACCCAAAGTAGGGGATTGTTTCTAAAATGCAAAATAACTATGGTCCTCATGCCCAAGGAGTTTTCTATGCGTGCACTGGGGCCATTGTTCATTTTCTCTGCTTCATCTGCCATACGTTGCAAGGCAGAGCCAGGCAGAGAAAATAAGTGGCGGTTGTCCTACTTTAAATAGAGTGGAGTGGCAATCACTGTGAACCAGCTGTCTCATGGTGTTTGGAACACTGGGTCAAGAGACACCTATTAGCTCCCACGCCTCTAAATATCCACTAAGCAAGGTGGGGGCTCAACAAAGTTATGGCAGAAACCTCCCTATAGTCTAACTGAACGTATATGTCTTTTTTTGTTTCGAAGAAACATCTCACAACATACTGGAAGGGGTCAAAGTCATTCAGGCCATTGCTCGATATTCCTAATGTCCATAATCATCAACCTTACGGCTACAATAGTCATGTGGAAGACAAGCTAGAAGTAGATCACCAACCAATGAATGTCAGAAAAGTGATAATCAAATACCAGAGTAGTGACAAACCTTACTGAAAATACTTGTTATACTATGTGACCAGGTTTTCTATGCAGTGGTCTGACTTTTACTATGCAGCACAGTAGAATTAAGATGGATGGGCATTGGTAACATGCCACAATCTTTCACTTGAAGTGTTTCTGTAAAAAGTAGAGGAACAATAGCAAACAATGTAAAGTGTGACAACTCAAGCAGTACTTACATGTAGTCTGGCTCTGTTGGGGGTTATGACTTGTGTCATGCCCTTTTTGCCCCTGCAGATGAAAGTGCCTGATTTAGAGGAGAGCAGGAATAGGAGGTCTTTGATTTCATGGAGGAAGTGCTAAACCTGGAGGCGATTCACAAAAGTATTTTCTCCACCATACTAAAAGTAATTTAGTAGCAATTCCCAACTGACTGTGTAATGTATTGCACACATTGCCTCTCTGCCTATCCAGCCTTTGTTCATGGGCAAAACCCCATCAGGTTTTTGAAGCTGACTCACAAAAAATTCCAGGTTTATTTGACATGTCCCTCAACCATCTGCAATTAGCCCTATTATGGACCCCTATAAGTTGAGACACAGTAGTTCCACATCTACGTCTTCCTCCTTGACTGAAAGCTGAATGTTGGTGATGGCCACTCACAGTGGACCCCTGAAATCATACACTCAAAACACCATGCTCCGAATACACTAGACAGAGACGGCTCCTTACAAATAAAATGTCTCTAGTAACCCTAGCCAAAATCTGCGCCATTCTTTTTGGCAATTAGGCAAAGAGTCCAAACAGTTTTACGAAAAAATGTAAAATTACTAGAAATGGTGGTGTGGCATTTTTACACAATTCTTTCTTTAGCTGAAATACAGCTTTATGTCAATTTTCCACTAAAGAAAAATAAAAATTGCACATGACTCGTACAACAGCCTCTTAGCTACTGTTCTTCCACATTATTCCTGTGCTCCTTGATAGAATTTGTATCCAAACGACATCTGAATTACCAAACGTGGTAAAATGGCGTAATGCACTATGCTGGACCTTACACAATTTTACACTGGCCCAAATGAAATTTCACCCAGGCTTAGTCTCTATCTTTGACAAAATGGCCTATTATAATGCCTCCTTCGGGCAAACTTAACCCCAACACATACCACCTCTCCTTACACTCATGCGCAATGCTGTTCGCCTCAACCTTCATCTTGGTCAGGTGACAGACTTCCTGTCACAAGATCCAACGTGCCACACAACTGAGGTTACGGCCATTTCAGATGTCCAACTTGCAACCATAACTTGAATGAGGGATCAACTTCTGTGTGCAAAAATAGTTTTCTACTGTAAAATTCTGTTACCATTGTGAGGAGCTTGAGTGAGTTTTTCCCCTGCTACTATATGAAGAACGTTTTACTCTCGAGTAGAAAAATGTCAAAAATATCAATTAAACTGGCAGTATTTTCCAACGACATTGTTTTGTCAGCAGACAGATCAAATATTATAGATGTGCTTAATACTAGGATGTACTTCCAAAACTGTCAGGTACTGTGTGAAACTGACATTCCACTATTTTTGCTGTAGATTTGTGTTTCTAATTCAGTTATATATCTTGTTTACTAACATACATTTACACATAAAACTTTCAATATTAAACAGTGCATTACACAGTAGAATAATAATGTTTATTTCTGTTTATTTCCTTACAGATTCGCAGTTTTCTACTAATTCTGAAAATATATGTACTACGCCTGGATGTGTTACAGCAGGTAACTCTAAAATTTAGCATGCACAAATATATAATGGTGATGATGAAATGCAGTGATCCATTATAAGTATGTCATGATGATGACGAATCAAGTTATACACCCTGTATCCCTATGCCCACCACAACATACGGAGACATAGGGTACCTTCAGCAACAATGGATGCCAGGATGTTCTTTCTTCCAGCTCTGGAGCACAGCCATGGAGACCCTCTACTATAGATGCATTGGTGGGTCAAAGGTTGTGTGTTCAGAAAATGTACTAACACACTTAAATCGCCTATACCTTTGGTAAAAGTCCCTAAAGAGACAATACTGAGTTTACAGGCTATTAGACAAAGAAGGAATAATGAGTAAAGATCTAAAGCCTTAGCGTCAAAGAACACTTACAGATCAAATATCATGTCCAGAAAATCATTAGAAAATATATATCTATTATTAGCTTCAATAGGGGCATATTTCATAAATTATCTTTAGGACACTTTATTATTGTCAGATTATGTTCCAGTAGCAATAATGGGGTATCAGACCTGTTTGCAGTATTAATTATGGGGAAGAATCAAAGATGCAATGTCTTCCACCATAGTGTTACTATATTGGATGGCATTCCAGTGGTGGGTCTCCAGAAATTGAGAATTTTCCATATACAGCTGACTCAAAATCTGATCCCTAATGTCTGTGTTATTGAATGAGACACCATCTGTTTTATACTAACAACTAAACTGGAGGATTATATACATTGGCTGTGAGAAATTATGCATTAGATAGAAAGTTCCATGGTAAACGACCTCAATATTAACACATGAAGAAATGAAGCTACAAGTTACTACACCAAGCCCTTGCTTGTGCTTGCTAGTTCCTGTAAACGCTTAATGTCTAGCAACTGCACCCCATCGTAATAAGTTCTACTTATCTCAGAGATGTGGCTCAAAAAAGGATCGCTTCTCTACTCAGTTAACTGATCTAAATAAGAATCAAACGTATGATAGCATAGTAACCTACTTTGGAAAAAGGAAGGGCTGAAACTATCTGGAAGTATTTGTATATTAAATCTAGTGTTCATGAATGTTGTCCTTCCATTATAAGACATGTTGAACTTTGGTCATTAAACTGTACTTGTCTAATTATTAATCATCAATATAATTATGTTATACTGCCACCCAGTGCTTGATGGAGGGTTTGATTATTATCAAAATAAAACGATTTTGACTATCAATTTGAACCATTAACTTACAGCCCACACAGGCACTATAATTGAAAATTGATAAAATAACCTACCACTTGATATTTTAGGTCTCATACACCAAGTAACCTTGCCAACACATTCCCATGGTCAAACATTCTAGATGTAATCTGTTCTATAAGAATAGAAAGCACAATACCAGTCACCTTACATTCAGTTAGTTTCACCATATTAAACAGTGAATTATACAATGAAACTATAAAGTTTATTTCTTAACAGATGCACAGTTTGTTTTCTACTAAATCTCTGTCTAAAGAGGCCTACCATTCCCATACGATAACATTGGAGTTTCCTTCTTACAATTTTCTAATAGACCCAGATACTCATTTTATTTTTGGTGTCTCTGGAATTGGAATTTAAAATCCTAACTTATGGTGAAGTCAGATTTTAAATTACAATTTTGAAAATAGCACTCTAAGAAAGTTGTCCCTTTCCTGCCCTTTTGTGCCTGTAGCTGTCACATGACTGTGTTATTGACAGTTAGACTTTGTGAATTCCATGCCCAGGCATTCACAATAGTAGGATATGGGGTGCTTGGATGAGCCATTTGCTAACAGGGTGGGGAGGAGGAGCTGAGTACAGCCCCACTTGCAGCTGAATAGGTTGTGCTCTGCCTTCACACAAAGAGCCTAACAACCCTTAATTGGTACTTTAGCCAGCTTGGAGCTAGGGCAGGGGAGGCAGTAGATTTGATGCACTTCAAAGCCACTGTCTAGAGCTTCTCCCACCTTCCAAAACCAGGGCACCGGGGTATAAAAAGAAGACCTTAGACTCCAACTCTTCAGTACACTTCTGGTCCTGTGGATACTTTACCAGGAAGAAGGACTGCTGTGCTGCTACAAGGACTGCCACTCTGCTAGACTGCTACTCTAAAGGAAATGCTGCCTGGCTGTGCTAACCTGTTGTCCCCTTGCCTGGGGAAGAAGAACTGGACCTGTAGCTCCATCTTGAGCTCAGGACCCCAGAGTGACTCACTGATCTGAGCCTCACAGACACAAAATGCATGCCACCAAGATCCTATACCTAGCTGCACCCTTGGTGTGACTCATAAGCTCTTGAAATCAAGGTTTTGGGGTCCTTGTGACTGGTATTTGTTTATTTTATTTGAAATCCATACTAATATAATAAAGAGAGAGCCCAAACCTTTGAGGTGGGTAATCTCAGGAACCACAGCACCAATCACAACACCCAATACAGCGTTGGAAAGGGCAGTTGCAGTAGAAGGACATAGGCTATGCAGACGCCCACCATATACATTTAAAAGGTAAAAGAACTGTGCCAGCAAAGTAGTCCCTTGTGGGCGTGTCTGTGTTGTGCTGTGGGCGTGTGCTAGGGGCGTGACAAACGCAGGGGGGAGGGGGGGGTGGTACGTTCCGCCCTTCATGCCATGTCTCATATCGTGTGCTAATCCCACCCTGCTCCCTTTAAATACCCCTGCACCCCATAATCATAACCCACCCTTACTCCTTAAAATACCCCAACAACCTTAAACACTAACCCATCGTAACCCTATAAATATACTCTGTACCCCAAAACCCAAACCTATCCCTAAACCCTAAAAATACCACTGTACCTCCAAACCCAAACCTAGCCCTGAACCCTATAAATACCCCTGTACCTCAAAACCCAAACCTACCCCTGAACAATACCCTGTACCTCAAAACCCAAACCTAGCCCTGAACCCTTAAAATACCCCTGTACCCCAAAACCCAAACCTACCCCTGAACCCTAAAAATACCCCTATACCCCAAAACCCAAACCTAGCCCTGAACCCTAAAAATACCCCTGTACCCCAAAACCTATACCTATCCCTAAACCCTAAAACTACCCCTGTACTCCATAACCCAAAACTATATCTGAACCCTTAAAATACCCAAACACCCCAAACATATACCTCAGTACCCCAAAACATATACCCCTATACTCATACTTACCTTATCCAAACATTAAAAAAAACATGCTTTTACCATTCATGCATTTACAACGAATTTCGTTGTAAATGTATGCGTGGTAAAAGCATATAAAATGTAATGCCATGCGTTATAATGGCATTGCGGAGTCATGGTACTTTCGTAATGAAAGTATGCGGAGTGATGGCATGCGGAAAGAAGGCTGCGGAATAATTGGGGTTTACCCTCCCCCGATAAGTACGTTGGTGGCAGGGCGGCCCACATCTCCAGCAACATACTCATATTTTTTCACCACCCATTTGAAAAATGCACAGGTCTCTCTCATTGATGGCCAACATCGACATACACTTTTAGACACACCTCCCGCCACAAGTTCTAGAATTGCGAACTTTAGAGCTGGGGAGCTAAGTTCGAATCTCGGCATCAGCTCAACATCCTGTGATTCCAGGCAAATCGCTTTGTCTCCCCGTGCCTACCACATATGAATGTGTTCTTCTGTAATGCAAATTGTGCTCATGCCATGTTGTCGAATTCGCGCTATATAATATTGCAAGGAAAAATAAAGTAGGGAAACTCGAGTTCACACACTACTGAACGCGCACTCTTAAGTACATCAGCAGTGCACTGTGAATCGGAGCGTTTCACAGGCCTGTCACAGATAGGAAATGCTATCAAAACGAAATCCTACAAATCAGTATACTACTGGCCGGCAGCAATTCATACCCGGTAACGTCGGGAAAGGCTGCTAGTGTTTTATATAGCGCTGGCTAGACCCGGAGGTCTCAGAGTACTTTACATGAGTATCAGACCATAGTTGCAAATTACACCTTTAAAAAAGATACACAGTTATTAGAGCATAGCTACATAGTTACATGTTAGGTCCAGACAAGCAATAAGGACAATATGCATAAGGGAAAGAGCAGGCAAGGGGAGATATTCAGGGGAGAGGGGGTAGGTGGTGGGGGAGTAGACCGCGAATGAAGGAGGGAAAGAGGAGGGGGAGGGGGAGAGACACAGCATGAACAAAGAGGGGTAGGGTGACGGGGGTGCAAACCGTAGATGAGTAATAGCTGTGTCCAAAGTCCAGTAAGCTGTGATCCCAGGGGAAGTGGTATCATTCCTCAACTCCGTTGCGGAAGGCTCCCTTTATACAGTGGACTCTCTTAGAGGGGTCTCTGAGACTCCAAGGCCTACCTACTGGATCCTTCCCCAAAAAGGGGAGAGGAAGTGCTTTGGCAAGGGGCTCCATACCATACCTCAACAGTGAGTGGCTCCCTTGGCGCTGTGGACTCTCTCAGAGGGATCACTGAGACTCCAGAGTATAAGTAATTGAATCTTTCCCCAACAAGGGTTGAGTCCTAAGTTAAAAGCACAAAAGGACAGGGGGCTAGGTGGCGTAGCAGGCAAGGGGAGAGGGGATAGGGGCAGAGGAAGTAGACAAAGAATGAAAGAGGGAAAGCGGTTAGGGAGGGTGAGAGAGCATGAAAGGGGGAGAGTGAAGGGGGCTCAAACCGGTAAGCGGGTAAAAACCTCGTCCAAAGTCCGTAAGCTGTGATCCCAGGGGAAGTGGTATCATTCCCACATCTCCGCGGCGTGAGGGTCCCTTTATGCAGTTGACTCCATCAGAGGGGTCTCTGAGACTCCAAGGTCTACCTACTGGATCCTTCCCCAACAAAGGGAGAGGGAGTGCTTTGGTAAGGGGCGCATACCATGCCTCAGCTGTGCATGGTTCCCTTGACGCTGTGGACTCTCTTGAGAGGGGTCACTGAGAAGCCAGAGTAAACATATTGGATCTTTCCCCATGGGGAGAAGGAGTGCTTAGTCAAAGGGCAACAAGGGACAGGGGTCTAGGAGGCGGGTCGGAACTGGCAGGTCAACAGAGGGGGAACCAACGGGAAAAGAAAATTGCATTAATTACAGAAAGAAAACACATTCAACACCAGGGTAAATTAGCGATCCGAAAAAAGACAGGATCCACTAAATGCCAGGGTCAGGGAGGACAAAGCGAGGGAGTCAGCGAGTTGAAGAGTCCCACAAGGAAGAGATACGGATAGCAGAAAAGGAAATGTATACGTTGTAGAGCAGAGGTCTTCAAACTTTTGGATGCCGAGACCCCCCTGTCAACATTTTCAAGCGTAAGGACCCCCTCCTGACAAAAATTTCTAAACCTCTAGGTTATGAGGAAGGTGAGTACTAAATTATGCGACAGGCTTCACTAAATTGTGTGAGTAGAATATGTAAATAATGTTCTGTGATGCTGCGTATTTTGGGGTAGCATTGCTTTATTATTTAGATTTTTTTTAAACACAGTAATACTGAGGAAAGATTTCACCCCCATCAGTACCAGTTTTTAACCAAAATACAGCAATTAACATCAGTAAGATGTGTAGTCCACCTTTGTGAAGGGTCTCCCACTCTGCAGGAATACGCACTGCCACATTAGAGGCTCTCTTGGCCATGGCGGGAAGCAGCAAGGGTCCCTTCAAACCCTGGCGGTCTTGTGCAGAGTTAAGCAATTTACCCATGCCCCTTTCCTCTCACCCCTTCCTTCCATCCCTCTCCTCTCTCCTCTCCCAACCCCGGATCCCTCTCTCACATTGCAGGCAGATGGTTATTAGCCCCAGGACACCTTTTGGTAACAGTAGCGCACTACAAATGTAAATAATAAGCAGAAGTAGGGGATCCACTAGACCCGAACTTCGGGGGGGGGTTAACACTCCCAGCCAGGGCTTGTCAAAGCACTGGTCGCACACAGTGCAACAGTCTTTCCACCTTCTCCATGAATTCCCTCACTACCACTCACCAACAATACACCTCATCTCTCTATAGCACCTGTCTGACAAACATTTCATTTTTTTATAGCGCTGCTCATAGTTTACTCACACTCAGTTCTGTGATGTGCATGGTACATCTTCTTTGTACCCGGCACTTTAACCTTCTGCACTGTGTGGGTGACAAGAGTGCCCATGTGACTGCACGGTGAGCAATGCAACAGTGTGAGAGTATGGTAAAAGGAGTGACTGCAGGGTGATTGAGATGACCATATGAATTTGGGTTCAGCTGTAAGTGCAGAGTGGGACGAATGAGTGCATGGTTAGTGATGGCCTTGTTTGAGTGAGCTACAGCTTGAGCAGTAAGGGGGGGACAGGTGAGTGGAGTGTCACATGAGTGCAGGGTGAGAAGTGTGCTTGTGTGACTGCAGGGTGAGGTACAGAGTGAACAATGCAAGCAAATGTTTAGTGCAGAGTGATCACTGTGAGAGCAGAGTGAGTGGGTGAATGTTGTGAGTGCATGGTGATCAGTGTGAGTGCAGGGTGAGCGGGTGAACAGTGTGAGTGCATGGTGATCAGTGTGAGTGCATGGTGATCAGTGTGAGTGCAGGGTGAGCGGGTGAATAGTGTGAGTGCATGGTGATCAGTGTGAGTGCATTGTGATCGCTAGGAGTGCAGGGTGAACGTGAAAGTGAAGGCGAGAATGAGAAGTGTGTAGTTTGAAAGCAGGGTGCATTCCCAGAAACTTGAAGCGTAGGGTTTCAGATATAAGTTAAACTATTGCTATAATGGCATTAATCAGGGTTCAAGGGTGGAGAAAATAAATAATGTGCCGATCCTGCAACAAACTTCCAGTCTAATGATTAGGGTTACCAGCTCATTATTTTGATGGCCGAGAAATAAGCAGTCACCTAAAGCTGTATGTTTAGCACTTATCTGTGAATACTTAGAACAGCAAATATAAATAGAAAGCACTTTTAATTGTGTTCTAGGGATGCCTCAATGATCCATGACTAATAATTAAAGAAAATAAAGACAGAAAAGTCACATCACTAATTAATACATACTTTTTTATTTATAACTCAATTTAGTGTCAAGAGCAGGTCTCTGCAGGATCTTTAAACAACACATAGCAGGCATGTTTCTTTTGGCAACCCAACTTTATATTTCTTTTCATTAAATGCATTCTCACACTACAGCAGTAAGTGTAAAAATACAAATGTAAGGAATAGGCAGAGTGGGGGCCCAGGGCATACTGGAACCATAAAAAAACTAAGCTTTGGTAATCAGTTAACAAAGACATGTAAATATGCTGATGGTCTTTAAAGACCTGTGAAAAACTCGGGCCAGAGATAAGACTCCAAACACTGCCCAGCGAGGCCCCAGGAGCGCGAGCTGCACTGCAGCAGCCCGGGCTGAGACACAGGATGGGGGAGGAGGGGGGCTGAAGCCCTGGAGGCGAGGGCAGAAGTGACACTGTGAAGGCGCGACCCCCTTTGCATCGCTCCACGGCCCCCCTGGGGGTCGTGCCCCACAGTTTGAAGACCCCTGTTGTAGAGTCACTCTGGAGAGAGATAAAAACGGGAAAGCTCAGAATCACAAACTAGTGATATTAAGTACAAAGAACTTCTACATTGACTAGTTGTTAGAGTTGTAACTATGCAAAATAGTAACTTCACTCAGGGTTACATTTTCACAATGATTAGGCTAAAAACAATTATATATTACTTTTCAACAGAGTGAACGGAAAAATAAGACATTCAAGGAGGTAGAGAGAGGGAGGGGAGGGAGAGGAGATAGTTCGCAATCCTCCATTTTGCACGGTCCGTTCCAGACACATAACTGGACCGTCACTCTGAGGCATCTCCAACTTTGCAGTGATAGGGCAAACTAAGCAGGGACATGTGAGCATTGGTATCCTGTGGAGGACTGCCAAGGCGAAGCTCCAGCAAACCTATCTGAGACGTATAGCCTGTTCTTCGAACAACAATGACTACTGCCTGCTACCCTCTCCAACGCAAATGGGACTCTTGGCACAAAAAATGAGAAAGTAAAACTTCACTGGGACTGTATCCGAACCGCGCTCCATTGTGGATGGCCTGAATTTTTTACCATGAACCAGTCCAGCACAACCAGATATCCCTGTCTGTGCTTTATACTTTGAGGCACTATTTTTCACTTTATTCTTTAAAAATTCATAGCTCTTGTTCTACTGATTGGATTTTTGTCATTTTGGCCTTGCATTCTTTGGGGCATATTTCTACTTTGTTACTGTTTGAAGTGTTGAATAGATACTTTACACATTGCCTCTAAGTTAAGCTTGACAGCTCTATGTGAAGCTACCAGAGGGTTGAGCACAGGTTAATTTTGGGTTTGCTTGTGCCCTACCCTGACAAGTATTGTTGTTGGTACTTGGCCAGGGCTCACACCCCTGTCAACCAACTACCCAATTTCGTACACTGATGTTCAGCGGTGAGGATTGAACTTGTGTCTTTGCAGTGCCATAAAGTGATTTGGTGTACACCACCATCCCATATCTAAGGCCAATTCTAGTTTAAATTCTACATCGTTAGATTGTTTGTTTTTTCTAAATTCTTTCTCAGATTGTTGTGCCTGAACCCACCTCTATAAGTATGGAGTTTGAGCTGGCTAACCTGGAGTCCTACACTGTGGCCCAGTTCAAGGAGTACTGTAAAGAGAGGGAGCTTCTCACACAGACCAAAACCAGAAAGGTGGATCTGTAAAAGGCGCTGAGGGCTTGGGCAGTAGTCCACCAATCGCTGGCGATAGCAAAAGAAACAGATGAAGAGGAGGGTGAGGAGGATGAGGAAGGATCAGACCAAGGCCCACAAGAGGGTCTTGCCCTACGACCTGTTGAGGAGGGGGATAACCTACTCCCAGGATTGCAGATCCCTTCATGTGCAAGGAACAGTGCGCCCTCCTTGCACAGGAATTGGCAAAGAGTAAGGAGGAGAGGGAGGACAGGCTGGAGATGGCTAAGCTCAAAATGGAAGAAAATAGGCTGGCCGTGAAGGCAGGGCAAAGGAAACTGGCCATGGAGAAGAGAAGTATCTTGGAGCGTTTGGCTCATAAGAGGAGCCTTAACGAGCTGAATATCAAGGTCAGAGAGGCAGAGTCCATCAGTGATGGTGGCAGCATTTCTACAGTGCCACCTGGAAACAAGAGGCTCCACATCCCTAAAGGTCTTGTGCCTGACTTTGTTGTGGGAGCCAATATTGATAAGTGGTTTGAGGTTTATATGATTCCTTTACAGATGCACAGAATCCTTGAGGAGGATTGGAGTCTAGTCTGTGGAGGCATATCCATAGTGAGTGGGGGGACACCCTACTGGCCCTGGAGAATGAGAACAGAATGAGGTATCCGCTATGTAGGAAGCCTGTGTCAGGAAGTATTCTCTGACCCCAGAAAAGTACAGACAGAGGTTCAGGGACAGTAACAATCTGGGCCAACAGACCAGGGTGGAACCAATAACCCAATTTTTTACATGTGCTTTTGTGTATCAGAAGCCAATGGAGCTCCCTGAGGTTGGTGTGATGTGGGTTCTGTGTGGGCGGTGGAAGATGAGTCTGGCTGCCAAGTTTTGGTTGGCTTTTACACTTCTAATGAGTTGCTTGGTGGTCCCGGAAAAAAGGGTGTTCCATAGTCCAGCGTGTGTGAGTGGCAGTTTTTCTAGTGTTGCTTCGGAGCCATTCAAAGATCTTCCTCAGCATCTACAGGGTGTGAGAGCAAGATGCAGTGATGTCATTGACTTGTGCAGTCATGTCTAGTTTGATGAAAAAAGAACAATTGATGGACAGAATGTTGAACAATGTCAATTATTCACCTCAGTACAGAAATCTGGTCCTAATCTATTGTTTTCTTCTCCCCATGACATTCCTGATTAAACTCAGCCATATGCAAATCAGTCTTGACCCTGTTCCCCATGGGAACAATTCAGCGAGAACTGCTAGGCCAGGTCCTCCCTCATCAGCCAGGCTAGCTTGACTCCAACATCATGGAGAGCATGGGACCCACATCTGGGCATGCCTATCCCACTCGGAGTGACAAATGCAAAAAGGGTAATTGATGGAAAGAATGTTAAACAATGTCAAACATTCACCCCAGTTCATAGATATGGGCCTAAATCCATTGTATTTTTGCTCCCCATGCCATTTCAGTTTAAACACAAACATATGCAAATCGGTCTTGACCTTGTTACTCTTAGGAACATTCCAGCCCAAACTACTGGGTCAGATCCTCCCTGGACTGTAAACAAGTATCCTGGGACCATTTTATGGGTTTCACCCCTCCTCTGCCAGGCTAGCTTGACTCCGTTGGCATTGGGAAGCAAGGACCCACATCTGGACATACCTGTCCCACTCTGGGTTACAAATGCACAAAGAACAACTGATGGACAGAATGTTGAACAATGTTAAACATTCACCCCATAGAGGATCTGACTTGGCAGTTCAGGTGGACTGTTTCCATGAGGAACAGGTTCAAGACTGATTTGCATATGGCTGGGTTCAAACAGGGGTGGCGTGGTGAGCAAAAGAACAATGGATTAAACCCAGGTCTTTGAGACTGGGGTTGAATGTTTGCATTGTTTAGCATTCCATCTATCAATTGTTCCTTTTGCTTATGTCTATCAATTGTTCCTTTTGCTTATGTCATGTTGCGGGGTGTGGGTCTGAGTTTGGCCGGTCACAGTTGGACTCCCATGGGGAGGTGTTGTTGCCAAAGTCCCCTACTTCTGTCTTGTTGGTGTTGAGCTTGAGACAGTTGCCTCTCATCCAGTTAGCAAATTTAGCAATGCAGGTGGTGAACTTGTTTCTTGTTTTGGGGGCTTATCCGAGAGGGAGAGTGTGAGTTGAGTGTCATCAATGTAGGAGAGGATGTTCATGTTGTGTGCACAAAAGAGGTCAGCCGGAGGTATCATGAATGAGTTATAGAGGGCGTGGCTGAATGATGAAGCTGGAGGCACTATGATGATGAGTTTGCGGGCTTCTGAGGAGTAAAGCGTCAGGCTGACAGTTTATGTTGTATCCGTTAAGAAGGTGCAGATCCAGTGGAGGGCAGGTCCTTGGATTTCAATATGGGGCAAGCACCTGATGAGCATGAGGTGTGAGACCATGTCAAATGCTGCATAGAGGGCCTGAAGAATGAGTGCTGACATTTCTCCTTTGTCAAGGATCATGCAGATTCATCTGTGGAGGCATTACTACTGTTTTTGTATTGTGATTGAGTCTGAATCCAGAATTTATGGCTTTGAGAAGCTGGTGGTTGGTGGAGTGATTGGTGAGGGTCAGTTGATTTGTTTCTTTAAGACCTTTGCTGGGTATGGTAGCAGGGAGATGGATCTGTAGTTGTAAAGTGTGGCTGGATCAGTGGATGGATTCTTGAGCAGAGGCATGTTTTTAAGTTGCCACAAAGGTACCGGAGTCGATGGAGGCATTGAGGGTGTGTGATAGTCCTTTGCTGATCAGAAGGAGGCCTTTGGTGAAGGTGTGCTTGGGGCATGGGTCACACCAGGCCCCTGGTTGATGGTCTTTATGGTAGCAGCGATTTTGACAGTGGTGACAACAGGTCACCAGGTCAGGTTCGTTCTTCTTCCATGATGGAAAGTTATGACACTGATAGGGTCCGGTTGAGGGTTGAAGTTGCTGTATATGTAAAATGTTTACATACGAATTCCAGGATTTTGGTGCAAAGGTCTTGTAAGAGGAGGCGGTAATAGGTGTAACAAAATCTTTGGTGATGGCAAAGATTTCCTTGCTGTTGTTAGTGACAGCATCAATGCAATCTGCAAGAGATGCTTAATTGGTGTTCCGTGTATGGTGGTGGTAGCCTCTTAGGGTTGATTTGAAGATGTCTTCATTACTGGTGCATTGATGTGCTCCAGTTTCTTGCAGTTGCATTCCATCAGGCTCAGTTTTTCTGTGTACCAAATGGCCTGAAAGGCTCTTGTTGTTAGGTTGTGCTTGAGGGGAACCAGTGTGTCGGTGCATTTGGTGATCCAGCTGTTGAGGTTCTTGATGGCTTTCAGTAAGTTGCTGGTGTACTTGGGCCAGTGCATGGAGAGGGCGGAAGCCCACTCCTCTTCTGTGATGCTTTTCCAGTTGCTGTGGCAGTTCAGGTGGGGGTAGGTCTGTGGTGCTGTGAGATGGGTATGCTAAAACTGAACTGAACTAAGATTAATGTCCACAAATCCAATAGACTGCAGTCTGTCCTATCTAGGGATGACAGCCACATAAACAACTTTCATGGAAGTTCCCTTTAAGGTACATAAAGTCTGGTGGACAACCACTGTTGGTTTTGAGGGCTGTCCAACAAACTTAAAAACATTTCCAAAAACAAACTCTAAAAGGGACAGTTTCGTATTGAAAAACACAATTCTAATGACTCTCACGCACTGTTTTCAATCTGTGATGTCTGCAACAAATGTACTAACTTGGAGAAGGTCAGATGTAAGCCCTTTAGAGAGTTCAGTAATGTCAATAAAAGTACACTGTTGTCCCTTTTTCTCAATCTACATGTTCATGATATGGTGCGCCTGCAGCCCACTGTGCCTAACTGACTAGAAGTCTGGTGCTGGACATGTGCATGAGAAGGTGCAATCGAGGAAGATACAAATAATTTCTGTTCACACATGTTAGATCATTCTACACAAATGCTCATATATAACATAGGCTTTAATTTGCCCTTCTTAGCTAATGGTATTGTTGACATCCCCTACGTTTTTCATGAGGGTGCTCCATGGACATGTCCTCCCTACACTAGCTGTAAGTAAGCTAGCAAATTAATAGGGATAGCCAAGACAAAGGCAAGACATGGGTCTGGATGTCTCCAAGACCCAGAGCACGAGCCAAGATATCAAAATGGTGTCATATAAAACATGCAACAAATGTCTTGTAAAACTATATCAAAGGATTTTTACAGTTCAAGAAAGTACACTTCTTTTATATGCAGAACAACATTAGAGTAGATCACAGCACTTTGTGGTATTTGTTAGAAGAGACAAGAACTAATAGTTTCTCAACATGGACTTAAAAACGTACTTTCATGGTGGCCAAAACACACCGACGATGATGCAGTTCATCAGGAACCTAGAGGCAAGTAAGTTGTAATGTACCCTAAATGTGGCCTAGATTGGCATTATAGATGGAGCAACTAACATTATAGTCTATTAGACCATATACAGAATTGGTGTCTGTACGTTGAACATCTTGAACTGATGTCGATCAAACTGCTCTCAACTGTGATGATGAAATAAAAGAAGGCACAATGAAATACATTAGAAATCAGAAAGTCATTGTATTTCGGTGGTCAGTTCCCCTACCATTGCAATAAAAGCACATTGGTTGGGTCAAAACACAGTTCTGAAGTATTTGTGTTCAACCCTTAGTAGCTACAACAGGAGCAGCAGTCAATGCCAAGAGAAGTGTTAGTTAAGTTCAAGAAGTTTTAACAATTTTAAAGTCGAGAACAAAACACAATACTATTTCCAAACCAATTTTGTAACAAAGAAAAAAGACACAAAAATCATTAACATGGGTTGAGGAGAACTGGAGAAATAAAATGTTAAAGTGTTAAAGCAAACAGTGCCCAGAAAAAGTGACGTACAAATCAAAAGTCACTGTCCATGGCTGTCCCAGTCATGATTTCAAGCCATCTGCAATGCAGCAGAGATAAGATACACCAAGTGGGTTTTCCAAGTCAAGGGTTTTATTTTTTGATTAGTCTGTGAAATGGAAGTCAAAACCTCCCTGTTAGGCAAGGTCCAAGGCTGTGGCCTGAGAGTGTCTCTCGCTAAAGCTGTTAGTTTTGGTGCCAAAAACTCCAAAGTGGACAGACCTGACTTTGTAACAGTCCATTTTACAAGTCAGATTGTTTTGCCGCCTTGCCCTGGTACAAGATTTCACCTCTGAACATAGTCACTTTTTTTAAGACAAAAAAATCCTAGCTGGGCTCCACAAGGCTGTATGTCATTGCTGTAATGGCCTTCTGAACCAATTTTCAGTCTGGCAAAAAGCTCTAAGCAGTACAAGCCAGGTTTTCGCACCCACTTTGGGTATGACCCCTGTAAGCAATTTGTCCTGCTCCTCTAAATGTGGAAAATTGACTAGTTCCACCTTTTTTCAAAGTGCTGGAAACATTCCTTTTGGTGAGTCCTGCAGCCCCTAAAGCCTCAGGGCTGTGATCTAGGCATAAGGTCTCTCTCCAGCCAACGGCTAGAGAAAACTTACCACAGAATCCTAGCTATTTTCTCACAGTCTTCTGCCTCTTTTTATGCCAACTACATCATCCTTGCTTGTTGGAAATGGCCTTTTCTAGTGTGCTTTCCTTTGACTTTTTGCTTTTCTCCTTCCCATTTTTCTGCTGATCTAGGTGCTATCACTAACACTTTGAGCGCATTTGACAGTGCCATTCAGTCCCATAGTACTCTGCTTGACATATACATACTGGTGATTGGTATATACATTATTAGCTGATTCGCGTTAGCTGTAAGTCCCTTGTCTAGGGGTAAGACATAAACCCAGGGCATGTACCTCAAAGGTTCCGCCGTGGGCCTGCAGCACTGGTTGTGCCATCCACTGAGGTAGCTTATCGTTTGTGCCGCAGGTTTGACTTGGTGGGGTCTGTGTGCACAGGTTACTGTTACTCTGCTTGGCATTTAAAAAGCTATGTGCCAAGGTTCTGCATGTCTCTTGCTATATCGAAGTTCTCCCTGGTGACAAGGTGTGGTGTTGGGAAGAGGTAAGGCGTGTGTGAGTTACATATAAAGGTCGCAAATTGCACCAGATATTGTGTTCAGTACGACATTGGCCTGCTTTTTGCATTGGATTAGCATGGGGGGTGAAGGGAAAGGGTATTGAACAGTATTCCCTACGTGTAGAATAGGAGCAGTATAGTGTTTAGTATCAATGAGCTCATAACGGTGAATCCTCTCCAGTAGTGCAAGTGGATCCAACAATACTTATGTAGAAATGTCACTTTGGGAAAGGCGACATTTCTATGCTAATTGCTGTGTGTGCTTGTTGGCCTGTCTCTAATGTACATCTGGGTGCTGGGGGACAGCTACTTCTGTGCATTCCTTATAGAAGGCCATAAACTAGAGGCTCAAGTGAAACTGTAGACCTCTGACTCTGAGGAGCCTTTCTGGGACGGTTAAGTAGTGGGACCTGCATTCCAAGGGGCACGGTCTTGGCCCCACTAAAGATGGTGATCAAAACTCCTGTGGTAGGATGGCAGACAGGACAAAATTTAGAGAGGGCCTGTGCATTTCAAAGGTGGCGTTTTGAACCGATTGTATCTTCAAATGCCATTGTGGGTATAACTACTGGGGCGTTAGAGATGCTTTTGTATTTGGAACCATACTACGCTGGTACGACCCTGGCACATTGACAAGAGCAGTCATTTGGGCGAGAGGGACTGCAGCTGGATTATCCACAGACTTGTGATGGCCTGGAGCTTTGCGTGCTCCAGGAAGGGGACTATAACCTTTGTGATTTTGCCTGGACGTTGTTGGCCTGCTGCTAAGTGGCAACTGTCAAGGCCCGGTGCCCTAAGCACTCTCCAAGAGCCAGTTGGTTGGTTTCCTGTCCACGAGATCCCAGGGACACAAAGGATCTCCCCGCTTCCTCGATATCATAAGGACAGCCCAGGGTGCTGTGGAAATGGGTGGTAGTGATCGTCGGTTAGGGCAAGGACCATCCTGAAGTGCACCCTCATCACACTGTGTAGAGGAGTGTGCTCACCAAGATCATCAGCCCACCTGAGGTGCCGGGACGTGAGGAGATTGAGTAGTGTGAAGGAAGCTTGCAGAGTCAGAGGGACCCATGCTTGTAACCAGGGGAGCTGTGCTAGCTTGCACTCCAGAGTATCTGATGTCCAAGGGGCGTTGAGGGACCTGAGCTGAGAGTTGAGACTGTCTTCATCGTCCAGATCGAGGGGATGACAGTGCCTGACATCACAGCCTCCCTCTCACTGGTCCCAATCTACAAGGAACTTTGTTGTGGAGACCATTGTGATGGGCCAGAGGGGATTTGTTGTGCCTGGTGGGCACCTACGGCTGGCTGTCGGGAGATATGGCAGCTCGCACCTCCACTTGGGGGGAAACATTTCTCCAGACTTGGAAGTGTGCCAGCATCCTGCATCACAACCATTTTTATGGGGGGAATAGTGATCCCACATTCTTGCAGATGCCACTGGGCTCCTGGAAGTCTAATCCAGATGGACGAAACTAAGTAACTGTTTCTTTCCATTATAGGTGTTTCCGACAATCTAATCAACATGGCGCCAGCAGGGGCAACGTGTATCATTGGCTGGTGTAGTTAAGTGACTGAGGTGCTTGGTCAAAGACCCGTAGTTGCACGACCATTGCAACTGTTGGGGCATGCGATATTGGGGATTGTCATGTTGGATGAATACCTCTGAATAGGGAATGTATGTTCATGCTGTTCTGCTGCTAATGGGAAAGTTCGACAATTACATATAACTGTAAAGTGTACATATTATGTGTATCTCATTTTGATTTAAATGTGTGTCTAATACAAAGACCCATGTTTTATACATTGGTGTGAGGTCTTTTTGTGGCGTTCGCAGTTTGTTGCGAGAGTGGTGTTGTGCCAATACTTTACACTTGGGCCCTACGGATAAGCCTGACTTTTCGGTGCCAAGCTACTCAAGGGTGAGCACAGGTTATTGAGCACGTGTATCATACTCATCCTATCAAGGATGGTGGATTCTGACTGGCTTTAATGCATCCCAGCCAGCCGGATACTGCTAAAAAAAAAGTAAATTGATACTTGTATAGCGCACTACTCACCCGCAAGGGTCTCAAGGCGCTTGTACAAATACCGCTGTGGAACCTATCCTGGCTTTCCCCGTGAGGCGTCCACTCCTGGGCACCCCCAAGGTGGAGGCCAGGCATCCTTAGCGTTGTGGGGCCGTTGTGGAGATTAAGCAAGCTATTGCCCAGAGTTGCAGAGTGGGACTCCATGATTGGAATAGGTACCGAGGCGAGAATTATCAGGTCCGTGGAATTTTGAGCCCAAGACCCGCCGAGGCAGGGAATTGAACCCTGGTCCCAGGCTAGACCTCTGCATCAGGGTCTGCCGCTCTAACCATTGAGCCACACTACTCCACTGTTGGGTCTACCATTGCCTTACTACAAAATTACCTAGCAGCACCTGATTTAGGATAACAGAATGTTGCTGTCTCCAGGCAGACCTTGTCTTCAGTTCCTCAACCACTGCTCTTTCTAGAGGAGCACTCCTCCCATCTGACAGGGTTAAAACTGTTTTATCTCCTACTATAACTGGAGTGTGACTGTCTGGAAGGGTCCTGGTAACTAATAGGAAACGCTCTCTCAGGCATCTCCAAGTCAAAAGAGGAAATAATAAAGCTGGCCTTTGCTCAGGCAACTGTTCTTGCCCACCTCTAGATTTTGTGATAAGTGTTTGATAATTAACATTCCTTTGCTCTTCCTTGGCTCAGAGGTAGGCGATTGTCCTCTTAGAGTTGTTAACTCCCCTATCCAAAGATGTGTAATCCATCTTTGGAGGTTTGATGAGTTCTGTGAAAGTCAAACACAGCATAAACAGTGAAATCGCTTTGGGGTTTAATTTATTTGTGAGAGCACCATTCCAACAATATGTAATGTACCATTTTTATATGTATTTCATGCTACCCCAAGGCTTACTTTAAGGGCAATTTATGACTATATAAAATTGGCTTTTCCAATGGAATATGTCGATTTAGGGCCTGGTGCCTGTTTGACTTGAGCACATCTCTATCCATCCTCAGGCATAGACTTACATAATGCAGCACAACACAACACGACACACATAAGTGTTTTCCCCCTCAAAGCAATTGTAAGAAAACTGCAATGTTTAACCTTTGCCATTGTGAGTTTTACTGAGGCACCTGTAGTCTGAATTATATAGCCTTTTAAAGTCTACAAAATTGCATGATTCAATAGAGATTAGGTTTACCAGATTGCTCCATGTTGGTTTCTTAGGTTTACATGCAAGAAATCAGTACGATTTGAGAATTGGAGTCTATGCTAATTAATTAAGGCTGGAAATATCAGTAAAGATTCTTATGTTGGAGACGTTCCTCAAAATGTAGTGGTTTGTAATTTCCCTTTCACCCCTTATTCGGGAAAAAAGCTATCAATATGAAACATTCTTCATCTCAAGTTTCTTCTTTGGGTTGTTGAACGCTGCACCACGAAACACGAAAGCTAAAACGCCATTGCCTGGAAGCAGAGGATAAAGTTTTCTGTGGAGCTAAAACTTTGAGTTTGGACACAAGGAGCCCGCTGACTTCCTAGCCCACCTTCTTGAGATTTATTGGCTTAAAAGTGCTTGCTTAATTTTTGGATTTATGTAGTGCATCCAAACTGTTGTTTGGATAAATATGGCACCTGCTATCAATATAAACACAATCGAAAAGGAATCAACTAACATACGGTCCGATTTACAGAGTGGTGGATGTGTTTTCCCGTCATAACATGGCGTATATCCCATTTGCCTTATTTCATTTGCCATGGGATATACTTAACTAACGAAAAGGCACATGGGACATCATTCACGTTTCGGTCAGAGTAACCCATCCGGCAAACTCTAAATCAGGCCAATAGTGTTTTTAATGCACAAATGTTTTTAGGGGAAGACATTGGGCTGCTCTAATGGGATGTTGTATGCAGTTAACCCCTTCGATGCTGTTGACGGAACGGTTCCGTCATGCACGGCGGGTGAGCTGTGCGGATGACGGAACCGTTCCGTCATGACTCCGCCCGCGCAAGGCGGAGTCAGCATGGGCGGGGTATTCGCGCCGCAGCGATGCGGTTAATCATCATTCATATCTCGGTTTCAACTATTTTGTCAACAGTGTTTTATGTGTCATGCAGGCAATTTTTTGCTGGAATCTTCATTCATATGGGAGCCAGTTGAGGGATTTCAGAACGGGGTTAGGAGGTTCTTTCTTTTTGAGCCCGTGATGAGTCTTGCAGCAGCCCTGAGCGAGGCCCTTAGAGGAGGCAGTTTGAATCTAGGCAGTCCAGGGAGGGTTGCACTTCAATAGCCCAACCTGGGAATCACTAGGTCTTGCACTGCATGCTTTAAGTCGTTGGAGGGGAGTAATGGTTTTAATTTTCTTAGAATGTTCATTTGGTGATTCGCTCCTTTGGTGGCGGCACTGATGTGCTCCTGCATGTTGAGGCTCTTGTCGAGAATTAATCCCAATGATCTAGCTAAGTCAATTACCTGTGGAATGCAATTGAGGGCTGTTAGATGTTTCGACCATTCTTCAATGACAGGTGAATGGTTGAGTGGGGTGATTAGGAGGAATTTGGTTTTACGAGAATTTAGTTAGAGGTGATTGGAAGCTAGCCATTTTTGAGTTTTTTGTTAGAGTTGTATTGAGGGAACTGCTGCTTTCTGGGGTGGAGACTTTTATGTATAGTTGGGTATCGTCAGTGTCATGTAGTAGTGGATGTTGGCTGAGCTAAGAATTTCCGTTATCGGCTCCATGAACAGGTTGAAGAGAGTGGGCCCTGTGGGACACCTAATGTGACTTGAGTGGTCTGCGACAGTGAGCGATTAACCTTGACTCTTTGAGTCCTGTTTTGGAAATAGGAGAAGAACCAGTTAAGGACTGTTCCTGTTAGCCCCATACAGTGTTCCAGAAAGTATAGTAGGTTGTCATGCTTAACCGTATAAAATTCCGTCAATAAGTCCAGGAGGATTAAAATGCAGGATTGGTTTTGATCCAGCATTCTTGGTGCATCATCCACTATGTGTGTTATTGCAGATTTGGTCCTGTGCCCTGGATGAAAGCCGGATTTATATTGGTCTATTATTCGGAATTGATCAATGTGGTTACAGAGTTGGATGTAAACACTTTTTTCAAGGAGCTTCGCCAGGGTAGGAATATTGGACATAGGTTGGAAGTTGTTTTGGTGTTTTTAAGATAGAGGAAACCTGACTGGCCTTTAGGTAGTCAGGGATAGTGCTTTGAATGAGGGAGCCATTAACAAATTTGATCCAAAGTGGAAGTACCGAGGGTATGATCTCCTTGAAGAAATTGGGAGGTAGAGGGTCTTTGAAGTGGTTTGAGGGTTTCAGTGATGTTAGAATCTTGTGAATGGCACTTTCCTCAAAGGTTTTGAAAGAGATCCATGAGGTGTTGTTTTTGGAGAAGTGCCCAGTGGAACACCAGGGAACAGTAGTCCGGTAGGCAGTGAGGATGGCAGAGGACGTTGTTCCAAGGCCGTCTGTAGATACTTTCTCATGCTTCCTGTCTTCTGAAGAAAGAAGGAGGTGAATTCCTTGCAGTTTGGTAGTGGACTAGATACAGCAAGGGATGGATTGGGTGCGTAGTTTGATTTTTATGAGCTCAATATGTTTTCACCGACTGTTACTGGCTTGATCCAGCTGGTTTCTGAAGAATCTGCTTTCGCATTTCTGATGCTTTTTTAGTATCTGTTCCCCAATGATCTTAGGTGCTTGAGGTGTTCAAGAAATTGAGCTAATCTCCACTGATGTTCAGCTAGCCACAAGTGGCTTCTTTCTGTATTAAGGCTACCATTACACCAAGGTTTGGAGTCTTTTTTGGACACTCTTTTTAGTTGGAATGGAACAATTGAGTCAAGAACAGTCTCCATGGAGTGAGTGTAGTGATTTGCAAGTTTATGGACATCTGACATCTCACCAGGAGGAGGCAGGATGGTGTGGCTGAGAGAGGTCAGTTCATTATGGTTTATGCATGCTTCTTTTCCAGAGTCTGGGATTCGTTAGCTGAGCTGTGTTGGTTATCACAGCTTCCATGATGAGGAATGTGATGCGGTGGAGGTCAGTCCAATCACAGGGTAGGATAGATTCCAGTTGATTGAACTGGGCTTCAAAATGATAAGATCAAAGGCCGGCCCTTTGTTATGTGTGGACCTGTCACAAAATTGGGTCAAGTTAAGGTCAGCAATGAAGGTTTTGAAGCGGTTAACTGCAGGTTCATTCAGATCATTCCAGTGGAGGTTTAGGCTTCCGAGGAAGATTTGAGCACACTGTTGACCAGTGTTACTTACAATGGTTTCCATAATTTGTTCTATGAAAACTGGATTTTCTCCTGGAGGGTGGTAGATCATGTGTAGTTTTCCTAGAGGCCGGTTGTTGCATGTGATATTGAGGCATAGGTATTCATAGGTGGATAGAACAGGGGTTTGTGTGAGTTTAACTGACAGGTTGATGCTGTGTATGCAAGCAATGTCACCACCTGGTCTACTGGGTCTATCCAAGTTGGTAATGCCTTGGTTGGGGGGGAGAATATGTTAAGTAGCAGAGGAGTCATTTAGCCAGGTTTAGGTAGGGATTAGAAGGTCAAGATCATGTGTGAATATCAGTTCAGCAATATCCCCCACATGTTTTGAAGCAGAGCTGCAGTTGATTAGCATGCCTTTCAATTGGGGTTTGTAGTGTGCTGGGGTAGACTTTGTGAGACAACTCGCCTAAGGTTGTGCTTGTTGACTGCTCTATAGTTGAGCCTAGGAGCTCTATGAGGGTCACCGGGATCACATAGATTATTCTCTGATTATCATTGTTGTCAGGGTGAGGAGAGGTATTTTACAAGAGGAGGGTTTGGATATTGTTGTCGGATAGAGGGACTCTCCATCTAATCGGTCGTGTGGGCGCATTGGGATGGGATCTAGTTCTCCAACTTCATTTCATGGGCGCCATGGAAGGAAAGGTCAGGTTAGAAGGGAGGTGTGTTGGAGATAAGGTAGAGTGGATGAAGAATTGGTCATGAGTAAGAGTATTCATCCTTAAGTTCCTAGTAGGATACCTAAAGTTGTCTCTATTGTGAAGTGAATGAGTGTATGTAAGGCTGCAATCTCATCCAGTCTGCGTTCAAGTAAGGTATGGGTGCGAGTTTTCAGGTCTTGAAGCAGTGGGATCGGGGGGCAAAGGGTTGATGTCTGATGTAATGGGGAGAAGGCATAAGGGAGGGTGGATTGGGGGAAGTGGTAAGATTGACGTTAGGAGGGGGGGAGCTCAAGAGATGGGAGAAAGGGAGTGCCAATGGTATGTTATTGGGAGTTAATGGGAGATCATCACTCGGGGGAGACAGTGGTTGAGGCAGGTGGTGGGTCAAAAGTATAGCCGGGGTAACTTGGCTGTGTAAGTCTGACATAATAGTTCTGGGTGTGGGATGAGACTGCAATCTAGTGTGGTGGGCAGAGTTATCCGGCCCACAGGGTGATGGAGGTGAGTTAGCGATGCCTACAGCGACACTATGGACTAGAACGGCAGAGAAATCAGAATTTGATGCAGTTTTCTTGATGAGAGGAAAAAATTCCTCGAATAGTTTAAGGTAGTGAATGATTTGAAGACTGGATGAGGATAATGCCATTGTTATAAATGGTGATGGTGACTGCTGCTCAGCATGCAGATGAAGGGGCTACCGACAGCTTTAGACCATGTGGTGCTTTCTTTGTTGTAGAGATCAGAAGGAGTGATACCAGGCTTTTCCTCCATTGTACTAGTCTATTTGTTAGAAAAATAAGGTCACTTATTATAGCTCCTTTATTCGCACAAATTTTGTGGTAAAGACATGATGGGTAAAGGTACATGCTTGCTAAAGATCATACTCTTACCCCGTAAACTGTCCCTTTTTCCCCTACCCTGAGCCCTAAAAATTAACCCCATGCCCCAAAAACTACCCAAACCCCAGTCCGCCCGCCTTGAGCCCAAAAATGTGTCCCCTACATCCCTAAAGTACCCAGACCTAGCCCCCCACCCTGATGTGTAAAACTGTTTGCTAAAGATCATGCTCCTGCCCTGTAAACTGTCCCTTTTCCCCCTGCCCTACCTTGTGTCATAAAAGTTAACCACACACCCCAAAAAACAACCCAGACTCCAGCCCCCAGCCCTGAGCCCTAAAGCTGTCCCCCACATCCCTAAAGTATCCCGACTCAGCCCCCCCGCCACCCTGAGGCCTAAAACTGCTCCATGCCCTGTAAACTGTTCCTTTTTGCCTGCCCCTAGCCCTAAAAACTGTCACCCGCCCTAAAAACTACACCGACCCAGCACCCTCTGCCCCTAGACCTAAAGCTGTTCCCTGCCCTACAAACAACCCTGACCTCCTCCTGAATACTAAATCCTACCCCACCACAAAAAACTACTGCCCCCCCCCAAGACCCGGCCCCAGCCCCACTTACCTCACTGTGTGCTCTCGTGATTCCTGATAGTCCTTCCTTTCCCTGTCTTCCTCTCCCGCTCATCCGCTCAGCATCTAGACAGCGCATTGCCTTAACGTGGTTAAGATATATGCGTGGTTAAGGCAAGTGTAGTTCGGCTTAAGGAGCAATGGAACGCGTGGCTGAGACCGGATTGTTGAGGCCAATTCCCCTTGCTGATGAGTGCCAATTAGCAGGAAACACATATCCAAGGATATTTAGCATTTTCTATGTGGCAAATGATTGATTTGGAAAATGAATTCTATTGAGGACTGCATTTACCACAATGCATTAGGAGAGCTGGTACAGACAGTGCACTTCCCTCCTCCACTGTTTAAATACTTTATCATAAACCTGGAGTGGGCTTTGAGTATGCCCCTTGCTCAAGACAAGTTGCCTTTTTTGTCTATTTCAAATGCTTGCTCCTAATTCAATGGCTTTCCTGCCTATCACAATGTGATGGCTGTCCTACAATTGTTTAGCCCTGATATATATATACATATTGCTTTGTAATTTCAAATGGTCGCCACATGTGCCTTGATGCAACATGTTAGCCATCTTAGAAGTATACAGACTAATATTACAGGATGGTTGCCTGCTTTTCTTGGCCTTGCAGGGCTTGCACTACAACTCTAGAAGTACTTGCAAGACCAGTGTAGCGGGAATTCCGTTCTCCTACAGAACTGTGCATAGAGACCTGGAACCTCGGTGAATTAGGATGGCCCAAAACTCACCTCAGTACCCAAAATCCCCTTAACGAGCTAGCTACAGTGTCTCATTGGTCATAACAAACTCCCAATGCTTAGACAAACCAGAACATGAACTTAGATTACCTCAGGTATCGTGGAACACATGAACACTCTTTCGCTATATAATCATATGAAACCAGAACGTGGAGTAAATGAGGACACGTGCATATTTGAAATATTTATTTACTAATGCAGAGTTCTCAAACGCAGTATCTTATATAATACATGCAAACAGATTTTAAGCAACAAAGTTATCAGCATAGTCACTAGTCCATAAAAAGCGAATGGTGACAGAATACTAAGATGCTGTAATGAATAGGAATTAACAATACCTAATTCTCACCCTCCCTATTTAGCATAGTATTTTATATCTATGAAGATCTCATTTGGGTTTTAGCAGGACGGGCCCATACTTCAAAATCTCAGTGGCAGAGGATCACATCATCTTCCACCAGCTCTCTGCAGGCGAAGCACCATCAAGTGTGTTATGTGTGTGTTCAGCACAACAATATAAAACCCGCTTAGAGCCAGATTTTGGCAGCAACATGTGTCTTATGTCTATGGAGGTGCGAAGATCAGACCTCACAACAACACTTTGTCGAGTTATCCTTGGAGCCTTCAGCACTCACTATGAAGTCAGTGTACCAAGCAAAACTGATATCAGAGCAATAACATATTATTTCTCAAGTAAATCACGAAGCTCTTCCCGGTTGAAAGCTAAAACAACAATTATGTGTTGTGTGCAAAATGAAGCAAAAGGAAAAATGGCGTCTAAACATTTATCATGCTAACTTAACACAGTATATGGAAAAGAATTAGCTATATGACACCCCCTCCCAATGATCCGATAACGGTCAAAAATCAAGGTAAGGTAAGACCAGAACAGGGGCATAACATGAAAGCAGAGTTCAATAATAATGAGCTAATCTAATTTTCAAAAGTAGATATGATGGCCTACAGCGGCCAAATGAAATGGTCTAAACTTTTCAACACAAGGCCCCTTGCGTATAAATCAATAGGCCTGGGGCGCATAAAAAGAATTGTTTGTAAGAAAAAAGGCACCGTCCAAAAAATACAATCAGGTACGTGCTTAATAACAAAAGTCTCCAAGGCTTCTCAGGATAGGACTGAATATGCAAAATATGCAGCAACAGCCTCCAACATGAAATCACTGTCATCATCTGAAAACAGTTCAGCCATCCAATTAAGAAGTGGGAAAGAACATACGTGCTCCTCCAGCACTGGATCCTCTAGCATCGTCAGAGGACAACTCAGTGGGTTCTCAAGAAAGCTCTGTGCCAAGAACTCATGCGCCGCTGCGAGTATATCCCAATGACCCATTAGTCCATGCATCGCTGCCAAGGCCATAATCCTTTCCCCAGAACAAACCAACTCGTGAGCAACTACGGGGCTCATGAGATGATTAAAATCGACGTCAGGAGACACCGTCAAGCAGAGACACAAATCAAGGGCCCAGTTGAAATCGCAGCTCAGGCAATGAAACACAGGCTGGACACATGTGAAATAGGAAAATCGAAACGATAATCCAAATGCGTGCTTAAAGTTGCAAACGGCAGGGTGCCATAGTAATCAAGCATCCGGTTGCGAAACAGTGGCAGGAGGGGCTCTGCGGCTTCTAACGCAGGACGGGCATCCATGTTTAATAAAACAAAATATCACCAAAACGCCTGCAGCCAATGCTAGCAAAACAGGGAAGCCACCAAATAGACTTGAAAATATAGAATGAAAGAAGGCAGGGATGACTCCAAATATACCTGCTTCTTGCCAAAGTGAATTGTTGTTCTGCGCTGATAGGGGAAGGGTCCCCTCTACAAAAACTGCTCCAGGCTGTCGAGACCCCCCACCGTCTCCCTCCCGCTGTCCTGCTGTTACCAACACCCACAGCGGGACCGCCGAGTGGAGCGAGGCGAGGGGCTGCCTACAACTCCCGGCAGCCCTCGAGGTCTCCAGCCACACCCCCAGCACGCCGCGTCAGGAGGCGCATAAAGGGCGTCACTGCTGCAACGAGCAGTGACACGCTGTCTTCGCCCATACCTGCTTCTTGCCAAAGTGAATTGTTGTTCTGCGCTGATAGGGGAAGGGTCCCCTCTACAAAAACTGCTCCAGGCTGTCGAGACCCCCCACCGTCTCCCTCCCGCTGTCCTGCTGTTACCAACACCCACAGCGGGACCGCCGAGTGGAGCGAGGCGAGGGGCTGCCTACAACTCCCGGCAGCCCTCGAGGTCTCCAGCCACACCCCCAGCACGCTGCGTCAGGAGGCGCATAAAGGGCGTCACTGCTGCAACGAGCAGTGACACGCTGTCTTCACCCATACCTGCTTCTTGCCAAAGTGAATTGTTGTTCTGCGCTGATAGGGGAAGGGTCCCCTCTACAAAAACTGCTCCAGGCTGTCGAGACCCCCCACCGTCTCCCTCCCGCTGTCCTGCTGTTACCAACACCCACAGCGGGACCACCGAGTGGAGCGAGGCGAGGGGCTGCCTACAACTCCCGGCAGCCCTCGAGGTCTCCAGCCACACCCCCAGCACGCCGCGTCAGGAGGCGCATAAAGGGCGTCACTGCTGCAACGAGCAGTGACACGCTGTCTTCGCCCATACCTGCTTCTTGCCAAAGTGAATTGTTGTTCTGCGCTGATAGGGGAAGGGTCCCCTCTACAAAAACTGCTCCAGGCTGTCGAGACCCCCCACCGTCTCCCTCCCGCTGTCCTGCTGTTACCAACACCCACAGCGGGACCGCCGAGTGGAGCGAGGCGAGGGGCTGCCTACAACTCCCAGCAGCCCTCGAGGTCTCCAGCCACACCCCCAGCACGCCGCGTCAGCAGGCGCATAAAGGGCGTCACTACTCCCTCTCGCGGGACGCTGGGCGAAGCCTGGGCCAAGGGTGGGCCCGTCCTAGCCCGTCACAGACCGGAGGAGACCGGGCCGGGCGCACCCCCCTAACATTCAAGCCCAGGTAACTTCTCGCGCTACAGTCCTAAACCAAGCTACAGAGCATTTAATTACCATTCCCGACACATTACGTATTTGAAGCCCATTTATTCCATCTTACTTGATTAAAATATTTACAATGTCAACAAGAGGCTCTAGAAGCAAAACCATAAAGAAAAACATGACGACTACAGTCGGTCCCATTGAACAATTTCTCCACAAAGTGAACGAAACTATAGACCAAACAGTATTGATGATTGATCGCCGTGTTTCGTATGAGCTAGATCAAGCACGACGTTCATCTATGGGCGTGCTGGCACAGGCCCAAACTCCAAATGCTGCACTACAAAATAAGTCAATTTCGGAGATAAATGTTGAAATACACGCCCTACCAAACACAGTCGACCTTTCAGTAGCCTCGCAATTGTCTAATTCACAATCTTCTCAGGACTTGGAACAGACCCCCGATATCTTTGCTACACTGCAGCCAACACAAAATGATTTAACACAGTCAGATTCTAGAGGTATCAGGTAAGGAGCTATTCCCAAACATCAGACTCAAACAGAATCACACCCTAAGAGTCCAACACGTACAACCGCCACAAGCTCTGATCCTGAACCACCTTCTAGGGATCAAAACCAACAGAACATTTTTAACACAGAATCCTCTAACAACATCACATCTGACGTACTTATAGTTGAAGATCACCTGACCAGACCTATTTCAAAACAACCTCGACAAGAAATGTTGGCCCAATATCCAACGAGAATCATAAGTAATTCAAAGGTAGAATCTTCCCTATTAAAAGAAATCTCGGAAATAGTAAAACACCAGCTACATCCCATACAAAAAAGTCTTGAAATAATAGAAAAGCAAATGGCTATATTAATTGCCACTGCCAAAACAACCACCAACCCAAGGAAAAATGACTTTTCAGCTTCATTAGGCCCTACCACCAATTCCGGTAAAACTAATGCTACCAACACTCAGAAACAAGTAGCGAACAATCCGGCTACCACAAATACCACAAACGACATAAATACAAATACAAGAGAATCAGGAAAAAAATTAACTAATCAAATTCTTCCTTCGAAAACCAAGCCCAATCAGGATAATGTAAAAATCAATACTGGTCCTCAAAACCAACCACCTCCAAATCCTATTCCTGCTAAAACACTACCAGTAACTACCCCTTCTATCCCACCCGCATTAAATACTCCCCGTCAAGACCCACCACAGAGAACAACCAGTAAATCAGAGCGAACTAATAAAAGATGGCCAAAAGTAGTAAATCTTCCACCGGAAGCAGCACCCTTCGTAGCTATATTAACTGGGGTTCCAGAACTAAGTAAAGACACAGATGAACCTACCTGGTCCCTACTAAATAAAGCACGCTATTGGCTAAACATCAACAGGCCCAATCACCCAAATAACATCACCAGAATTACCACGGTGAGAAGGGTCTCCTGGATAGGCCACCAGCCTAAATCAATCCACGGTGATTGTATAATAGTTAACTTTGAAAACCCACGAGCAGTGGACTACATCTGTTCCTGGGACAGCCCAGAAAATAACGAAGGAATAAACGTCAAACGTTTATCCTTTTTCTACCCTCGACAAAGCCATCGTTTCGAGGACTCCAATTGGCCATCAAATTGGTCATGGAGTCAACCTGATCAAGGACCAAGAAACTGGAACCAGGGCGACAGGGGTCAAGGAAACTATCAAAGGCACCAACCGCAGGGGATTGGGGTTACGACCACAGAGAACGAAGTGACTGGAACAATTATGGCAGGAGGACGTACCAACACCAGTATAGAAAACCCTGGACCGGAATCCCAACCTTCAATCACTACAGCTGCCTAGACATGGTGGACTGACCATCATCACAGCCTCACACATCGAACCTTCCGTTCAATCCTAGAGTACAACTACTTCCCTCACCAAACAAACTAAAGTGCAAGATGTTCGACAAGGTCCAAAGCTTACCAAAAGATAGAAAAGATGACTTTACCCCAGAAATCACAACTCAAAATGCAAGCAGTCAGACTAAAGATCGTCCTCACCACTGCAAATTTGTCACCAGACCGCAGTCTATGCTACGTCCTCCCTCAGACAAACTAGACGAGGTAGCTCTGAACATAGACCCTCCAAACTCAGTAGTAGAAGCAGAACTACTTGAACTGCCGTCCCAATTTGTTAACTTCAGCACAGATGTCGAGAGGAATATGCTATTCTGGAACGTGGCGGGTCTAGCAACTAAGCACCTTGAAAAAACCTTTTTAGATCTGGTTCATACAAACGACTTAATTTGTCTTCAGGAGACATGCCTGAACGATCCAATTCACCTGGTGGGATTTAGAACATACTTCTCCCATGCAACAAAATCATACTCAGGGAGAAGCAAAGGGGGCCTAATTACATATATTTCCAATCTTTGGCCCTGTCAGGAAACAACGCCTATAGCACTCCACCAGAACTATCAGATCATTAACATAAAAGCATCCAACCAAGCCATCTACACTATAATAAACTTTTACAATAACATGAGCCTGACGGAATTTACCAAAGCTCTAAGTGAAATTAGTGATGTAACAAATGAGTTAAAAATTAAATACGCCAAAGTCACCCACTCAATAATCTGGGGCGGAGACTTCAACCTCCATATATGTAGCAAAAGTAACGCCCCTACATGTGGGATCACAGACGATCAAGATAACCCTATAACTCATTTTTCCCACACAGAGGAAGGAAACAACATACAGGCTATCATGTCTGAGTTAGACATAGGGTTTGCGAATGTGTTAATGACACCGACTATCCAATTCACACCAACGTTTCATGGAAG
The DNA here is from genome assembly GCF_964263255.1 of Lissotriton vulgaris. Classification (NCBI taxonomy): domain Eukaryota; kingdom Metazoa; phylum Chordata; class Amphibia; order Caudata; family Salamandridae; genus Lissotriton; species Lissotriton vulgaris. Next base: position 317,102,744 of record NC_141693.1, on the reverse strand, counting down.
AGGCGCTCAAACATTAATTGACTACATCCTAGTTTCTACTAACAATGCCACACGCATAAAGCACTTTGAAGTGGACAACAATGCACTCAGTGACCACTATCCACTCAGATTAATTTACCTAGAGCCTGATCATCAAAAAAAACAAGTTAAGGACTATATGGGCCCCTTACATCAAGAAACACTTACACTAAACAGACTGAACGGCTTCACCCTCAAATGGGGTAACCTAGACCAAGAAACAACCAGCGCAAGAATAATCAAAAAATGCAGGACTCACATTGACAATTGTCTAAACCCTCTGGCAACTGCATCGGAAATTCTGACCGGCTATAATGAAATAGTGAAAACTATCGACAATGAACTAACTAAATCTAGAAAACAAAACAACATTCTAAGAAAAGGTTGGTTTAACACCCACTGCACAAAAGCCTACTCAGCTTTAAAGAAAGCCCTAGCAAAGAAAGATCGAAACAGAGAAGAGATAGTGCAATTAAGGAAATCATATACGCTTGCACTCAAGCAAAGGAAAAAGGAGCTACAATGTAATCTCTGGACCCAACTTCTAAATAGCAGCATACAAAAGGACAATGTAGCTTTTTGGAAAATTGTCAAGACCCCATTTTTAACTGGAAACAACGATGGTCCCTCCCTAGATGTTGCAATAAACGCCGAGGACTGGGTGCAGCATTTCTCAGGGGTCTTTGGAGAGGACAAACCCGGAGACTTGGCTCCTATACCTCCCCTCCTCCCACCGGTGAACTACCCGATAGAAATTCACTTCACCATTAACGAAACAATGAAAGCTATTAAGACTGCAAAAAACGGCAAAGCGCCAGGCCCGGACTCAGTCCCTATGGACCTCTACAAATCCCTTCCTGATCTCTGGTCCCCTCTTTTAACCAAGGTCCTGAATGCAGCTAAGGAAATCAACCTCCCTAACTCCTGGTCAACATCGATCCTAGTCCCCATATTCAAGAAAGGCAACAGAGACAGTCCCTCCTGTTACCGTCCCATCTCCCTCCTGGATTCGGTCGGAAAGATGGCAGGGAGGATACTTCTAGACCGTCTCCAGGAGTGGTCTAAAGACCATGGGGTACTATCAGATCTCCAATACGGGTTCAGGGCTGGACTGAGCACCGTGGACCAAGTTTTGAACTTAACACTACTGGCTGGAAAATACACCACAGCAAATAAATCAACCTTACACATGGTCTACGTTGACCTTACGGCAGCGTTTGACTGTGTAGAACACTCAAAGCTTTGGATAATAATGCTGCAAATGGGGATCGAGCCAGCAATCGTAGACTTCCTACGCGAGTTAAATTCTGGCGCCACAGGAAAGGTACGATACGGATTGGAAGGCCAACTTACAGAGTGCTTCCCAATACAGAAGGGGGTCAGGCAAGGGTGCGTACTGGCCCCCTTCTTATTTACGCTCTACACAAATGGACTTGAAGCTGCTATGTTACAGGGCGTAAAAGATCTCCCAGAAGCGGGCCGGCGACCGATCCCAGCATTGCTATACGCTGACGATGCGGTGATCCTCGCACGAACCCCGATCCAGCTACAAAAGGCCCTAAATAACTATTGCACTTTCATGTCAAGTCTTAATTTAAAAGTCAACATAAAAAAAACCTTTGTGATGCACGCCGGTATCAAGGGGAAAAAAGCAAAATCAATTTTTGTGGACAAACTACCCCTCGAAAGAACTAAAACTTACTCATACCTCGGCATCACCATTGACGAAGAGTTTAACTGAAAGAAACAATCATTTCGCGTAAACTGTCACTCATAAGAATAGTGGGCGCTCTAAAAGCTTTCTCCCTCCGTGTAGGAAAAAGACCTCTGGCCGAGATGATAAAAATTTATAATGCAAAATGCATCAGCACGGCCATCTTTGGAGCAGGAGTCTGGGGAATAACAAACGTCGAACAAATCCAGAAAGTTGAAAATTCTTTCCTAAAATTCCTACTAGCAGTTCCAAAAACCACAACTACCTTTGGCTGTCACTTAGAACTTGGAGTGGATCATGTTTCAGATCTTATCAAGATTCAGCCCATCATGCTGTGGCGCAGAATATGGGCAACAGACGAATGTCAGCTCACAAGAGCAATCATTGAGGACTGTATGAAACTAGACTGTATGAAAAAGATAAAGTGGCTATGTTACGTAAAATCTTTCCTCGCAGATATTGGTTTCTCGAGGTTCTTCGATGAACCACAGTCAGTAACAGACATAGCAAAGAAAGATCTAAAAAAGCTATGCCTGTCCCACCTAACTCAACTGCGATTGATGACCGAAATAGGAAAGACATCAGTCCAACACTGCCTTATGATACAACTGACTCCATCTATCCAACAGTATCTGCAGTACGGCCTGACGCAATTTGAAAAATTTCTTCTCACTTGCTTCAGGTTCAATCTTTTTCACATCATGGTTTCATTTCCTTCACAGAATGTTTGGACACATAACACGATACAGTGCCCCTGTGATTTTATTTCTCCTCAGTCCACAATTCATGTTCTTTTCTTTTGTAAGTTCTATATGCCACTTCGTAAAAGGTGGATCATACCAATTTTAAAAGTAATGAAGATCCGTAGATGCCGCCCAGCGTACCTGGCGCTGCAGTTTCTGGAAAACAGCTTAGTGTCGAAATCTGTCGCACACTATCTAAAATTGTGTCTCAGGCATCGCATGAACTTATGAAAATCACAGAGCTGCCTCAAATACGGACCTTAGTGAATGTATAGTCCTCTCTGAGAGAGATCAATTTTTAACACACTATGAACTTAATGTTATTAATAGTTTTTTACTGTGTATATTTGTACTTTTATGGCTTTCATCACGAAAACCAAATAAAGTTCTTTTGAATTTGAATTTGACTCCAAATATTTTCTCGAATGAAGTCACGAGACCACTGCTAACTAATTTAAAAAAGTGATCAAGGCCAGAAGTGGAGGAGGCATTAAAGATTTGATGAACCAGCTCGCTGAAATGTAACGGCAAATCAGTATTTAAAAGCGCCTGCACCTCTGTGCGCGTGTTAGCTATGTGAAGGACGAATGTTTCTCGGGCTGAACTCAGGGCCACCTCTTTTTGAGACAAAAGGGCTATTATTCTACTCATACCATTGAACTCTGCCTTCAAGGTTGGGATGCGCGGCCAGATACAGTTACCACATAAGCGATACCTTTAATTAACCCACAACATTCCTCGTTATTCAACAGTAAATAACTGCCATTCGCCAGTTATGTGAAAGTGGGAACGATTGCGGGAACCGGAGTGCCTTTCAAAACACAGGCTAAATTAGGTCGGTCCTGATTACAAGAACCATGTAACTGGATGTGCCTGCATATCAATGAATGGTCAGGGGACTCTGTACATTCTTCTCCATTAAGATATACTTCTTTCTCGTCTTTCAGGCACCTATAAGTGAATGGAAGCGACCATGCCTCATGGAGGAATGAGCTACCTAATGGTTCATATCTCCGTATCGCAATATATTGCATACAATTAGTAAACTTGTACAAGGCAAATGGTAATGTGATTAATCCGTGGATAAGCCACGTTGCAGCAGTGGACTCAGCTACAGAGAACGGTAAAGATTCCAACCTCTCAATGTGTAACATGGAAAAGGATGCATCACGCATTGAAAGCATGCGCTGTTTGTCAGTCATGTTAAATGGGGCAAAGAGGGAGGACACGTTCATGTAATTCCAGGGCACTCTACCAGCCTTAAGCGCCTGCAGGGTCCATGCAAATTGCATTATAGAACGCAATTAATTTTGACCATGGTATAACACAGACACTTCATCATTTACAATATCAACAACAGAAGATACAATATTATTCAACGTGTAGATGCGGGAAGAAAGCATGTTAATACTGTTATCGACAACCGCAAGCACCTTTTCCAAATCCGCTTGATCAATAGCTCTAAGGCGCTTAGCAGCCTCAATTTGTGAAAGTTTCCAGATTTCATTGTAAACTGCATAAATCCACCGTTTATTTCTACCACTAGCCGGGCCTTTTATGAAATCATTTAAATCCACATTATCAGTCAACTTGGATAGATGTAATTTAACTGCAGCTAATGTAGAATGTTGTAGCCAAATCTGACATAATTTGCCAACTGAGTAAGTGGTGACAGAATGATCAGTATCAAAACGGGGATCAGGCCTGACTTGTGTAAAACTTCAGTTACACCCAGAAAGCGACGTTGGCAAGAATCAGAGCTTCTGTGCCACATCTGCCACCCCTTCGGATCCAAACTGGATACGTTAAAGGATGAATTGTGCAATAATGTTTGCAATTCTCGAATGGAATACTGTGTGAAATTATTCCAACCGGAATATTCTTCCAAATCAGGAATAGTAGGGGTATTTAATTTTTTTGAAGTAGTCAATCCAAAGCATGTTGTCTGGAAAATGGTAGAATTTAAAAACAACATATGATTTGGGATGAGACATGCACGTTGCAAAGCCTCAGTGCCTTGTACCTGCCAACTTTTAGAACCCCAAACCGATTTAAGGTCAATGGTTTTTTTCCATAGCTCGTAGCCCTCTACAGCTAATTTGTCTACAAAGGACTTTGAATACAACAATTTAGTATCGGTAAGTCTAACTTTGGACATGGACTTTTGTGTCATCTTAAAATAAAAGGACTCAGGACTTGACTGATTAAAGTCGGTAAAATAAGTGTACTTTTTCAAAAATGTACTGGAGCTGCCTTGTAATGGTACTGTGTGTAATTTACAGTACCCCTTCTGGAACTTGTTTTATGCAGAAAATGGTTACCAAAATGTTGAAAGCAAAATAATTCACCATAATTAGCAGATTCTAAATATAAATCTTCAGCAGCATAATATTTTAAATCAGAGAATAATGATTCTACGGCCTGAACATCCCAATCATCAGAACGTATGTTTTGTTTCACCACATCCCCCATGTTCACTCTGAGTACATTAGGGACATTAACCACTTCAGTAGGGCCATAGATTTGAAATTTAACTGCATCCCACACAATCCCATCAAGAACAGGCCAAGCAGTGATGTTTACAAAATTCAAGTCTCTCTTCAGTCTGTGTGCAGAATGTGACGAGGAAAGGGGGGGCCAAAGTTCCTTTTAGATGTCGGATGCATGTTCTCTCCTCGACATAGTGTCCATCAATCAAACGGAAAAAATAAAACACAAAACCAGTTGACATAAAAAGGTAAACTGAAAAAAGCACCAGCCAAATATATGTCCAAGGAGGGATCAAAAAATGTTTTTTAAATAATGTAGCATAAACTGCAAAACGTGAGGGTTTTTTCGAATTACCTGAAACAGAGTCAAATGAGAATCTGGATTCTGTGGCCAACCGTGTTTGTAAATCAGGTATCGACAAATCAGCAGGATAGGCGTAGTCTACGTCATCAATGTCATTAACTGGAAAAGTACTTAATAAAGGATTGGGAACAGCAGGCATCTCGAGGGCCACTTCTGGCTCAGCATTAGAAGTAGTGGCCAATACAGAATTTCTCACAATCGAAGGACAGGAGACTGCCGGTGTCATACTGTGAAGAATCCGCCACCCTGTGTATCTTGACATTGTCAATAGAGATAAACCTGTTTTCCTTACGACCTGAAAGCGGTGGTAAAATGACTGTTCTTGTGCCCTTCACTCCAAGAACGGGAACCAGTGCTCGTTGGAAGGACCAAATTCTTTCTTGTTATCGATCTTCTCTCGAACCAGTTCTCCAACTTTGGGTAGCCAGCCAACTACCGGGATCTGCAACGCATCATCCGACGTGGAGGGCAAATGTTCCTTTGCAAGACTGTCTCTGGTCTTTTGTAGATCCTGTAAAACATTGCAATGTTCATCTACGTTAAAGGCCGTGGCTTGAGCCATGCAGTCTAGACCGTCGAGGTCAGGGACATACATCTTGATACCAAAGTGCATTTCGTACGGGGTCCGCCCACCGAGAGACCTTCTAGGGAGATTATTTAGAGCACGCTGCACGCCAGTGAGATGGGCCAACCAGCTTCTGCCATTGCCTATAACTCGTGCTGTCAAAGATTGCTTTAAGTCATGCTTCATTCGCTCCACTACACTATTACCCTCAGGTCTGTACGGAGACGAAAACTTGACTTGGACCCCCAACGAAATCATAGCATCCTTATACGCCTTAGAGGCGAAAGCCGGGCCCTGATCCGAATGGAAGGTACCACAGGCAAAAATCCCTACAAAGACACGCAAATCTCTTATGACAGTCCGTGAATCAGCGCTGCGATGGGGCCATACCCACACAAAGCATGTGCATGAATCAACTGGTACTAAGATGTACTTATACGCAGTATCAGAAGAAAAAGGACCGCAGTGATCTAAATAAACGCAACTCAGTGGTTTATTAGATATGCACAACTGTGTCTGTGGCGGACGCGCAGCAGTCAAAGGCTTAATCTGCTGGCAAATGTCACATTGAAGGACATAATCGCGCGTCTGTTTGTACAGTCCCCGCCACCAGAACCGTTGTTCTAGCTGAGTTACAGTGGCCGAGACGCCCGCATGCACAGACGCCACATCTTCATGCGCCGCTCTAATCAATTTAGCCCTGCGATCCAAGTTGGGAATCAACCGTTCCCCAACATCAGGAATTTTCACATAAGGAACCTTATCGGGACTTAAGTGGTATGTGTACTTCGAAGGGAACCCCGCAGGATATTTACCTCCCTTCTCAGTGGCAGTTACAGCCGCCAAGATGTCATCATCTATTTTACTTTTGGACCGTGTAACTGCTGCAACTAAATATTTTGATACTGCAGGCTTCGCCGCTTCATCAGCAAGCGAGTTACCGACAGCGTGAACTCCAACACGCTGATGGGCGAGAGTATGAATCACAAACACAAGTGGCAACTGCTCTTTAAGCTCAGCCACTTGGACCCAGATCATCTTATGTTTTATTGTGGTACCCTTGGAATCACGAAAGTCATTCTGAATCCAAAAGAACAAGTTTTCATTGTAAGACTGGACACAGTAGTAAGAATCACTTACGATTAGTGTTGTCACACTAGGATCAGCGTACTCCAATGCAAGCATCAGAGCACAAAGTTCTGCTAATTGTGCGGTACAGTCCCCTAGCGTCTGCGTGTGCATGACACTGGATTTGAACTCATCATTCACCATGGCACCGACCACAATGGCGCATGTGGAAACGTAGGCATGTTTAGAGCCATGCGCAACCTGCGCCGAACCATCAGTGTAAATGATGCAATGGAAATCCTCCAAGGGTTGCATTGCTAAAGGAGCCGGATGAACAAATTCATACTGTAAGTACTCCTGCGACCGTAATGAGGCGTCAAAAATGAACGTGACATCCTGGGATGTCAAGGATGCAGCTCATTGAATCCACCGAGGGTGCAAAGCTTTGGAATTTGGTACACTGGCTTTCGTGACTGCCTCCAAGGGAGGGCACGGGGTAACAACCAACATGCGCTTTCCCTGTGACAGGGCACGTTCCTTAGCATCTGCACAGCCGTCAAAACTTTCTCCACAGTGAAAAGTGCAATTCAGCCGAAGTGTACAAGTGTGACTTGTAAGCAATAGGTACTGTGTCTCCTTCATTAAAAGTCAGGTATGTGAAACCCACCGTCCCAGGGATAATTCTTATCACCAGGTTGGTCTGGTTATCACGAGTCAGTAAGAAATTAGAAGCGAGCAGATCAGCTTGCAAGGATTGCAGAATAGCTGAATGCTCAGGCAGCCAGCATGATTTGGAAAAAGATGGTTGTATCAAAGCATACAAACGCTTGATACGCTGGGCATATTCCGGAATGTATGTTCTCCCGAAATTCAAGAAGCCCAGTAAAGATTGTAATTTTTTCATTGTTGTCGGAGCGCGCAGTTGTGCGCATTTCTCCAGGAAGTGAGGAGCCAATCCTTTTCCCTCATTGTTGAGCTCGTAACCCAGAAACAACACTGTGTACTCTGCAATGTGCGATTTTGCAAAGTTGAATTTGTAACCCAAGTTTGCAAAGGTACAAATAATCCCGTTTACTCGACACAAATGCTCCCAAAGTTCGTCGTCTGTGATATATATGTCATCCACATACGAACAAGCATCCGGGTCGATTCTCTCCAAAAGAGAGACTATGCGGGCAGTAAAAATCCCAGGACTATTCTCATAGCCCATAGGTAAACGCCGAAACTGGTGTGACACCGCCGCAAGTAAAGGAGGTCCATTGGGAACTTAGACATCCAATCGATGGGCATAAAAACCATTGGAAATGTCAAGCGTGGTCTTAAACCGCTTATGCACAAGACTATTCACTAGTGCAGAGCCATGAGTATTCTGTACTGCACAGTTACGGCAATGCGAGTTTAAACGCCGGTAATCCAATACCAAACGATACGAACCGTCAGGCTTCTCACAGTAAAAAGAGGGTTATTCATCGGTGACACACATGTTTCAATTACACCTTGATATTCCAATTGTTCAAGGATAGCCGCGATGGAAGCCTTTGCTTCACGCCGTATGGGATATTGAGGTTGAGGTTGTGGCTGAGACCGTAAAGGAATCTCGTGGCATGGGGACAATTTATCCCAACCACATGGATTGCGGTACACAGCCGGCGCTAGAGCCAGAGCCCACTCTTCCGCAAAATGAAGCGCATCCTCTTTCGAGACTGTGTTCACGAAACTGGGGAGGATTACGTCCTCCCCTCGCGGAGCTGCGAGAACAAAAGGTGGGGGCCAGTCAGCCTCCGATAGCAAAATGTCATATGTATACGAAAGATTTTCCCAAAACACCCCTTTAATGGCTCGCTGTATGTCACCCTCGATTAACAGGACAATTTCAAAAAGTCTATCAGGGGGAGCAACTCTTGTATCAGCTGTTTCGATCACAACATAAGTATCAGTCGCTGTCACCTTCAGTAGTGGACGCAGGGCCTCTCTCACTATGGTAATCTCCGCCGGGATGTCCAGCAAGGTCAGAGCCCACGTCAGATTCCGAAGCTGCGTTCTCACTATCTGTGGCATATCGATGCGCTGTTAAGGCTGCGACTTTCTTCTTGGCAAACTGCAGTCTCTTCGGTGTCGAGCCTTCCTGCCTTTCTGCACCGTTTTTTGGGCGGGCTGGTAACGTCCTTGCTGGCCACCCCGACCCCTGCCGCCCCCTCCACCACCAGTTGTCAAGGCCGATGGGTCCTGAAAGGAATGAGGAGAGCGTTGTTCAGAAGCCTGAAATCGATCAGGAGATTTAATCATCGCGCGATCGCGCAAGTCATAAACACGTTCCGACTGCGCAGGCTTTCTCTGCTTCTGTTTTTTAGGCCAATTCTGTTTCTTGGACTTGGGCTGAACTTCCGTTTCCGAAGCTTGTCCCTGGGGCTGCTTTTTCTCCTTAACAGAAAAAGGCTTAAGACCCTTACTTTTGCGACCCACGGTTTTATAAGCTGCCACAATAATTTTCGCTAACTGTCGGGGTTTCTCGGCATCGAGAAGCGCCGCCAAAGCGTTAGCAACCTGAAAGTTCACTGCATCCCCCTTGACATTAGCAAGGATGAGATCGCAAACCACATCAAAGGTGCCACATAGGCGCATACCCAACTCAACCGCGGACTCCGGTCCGTGATCATCTTGAACACGTTTAAGGACCGTAGGCAGCACTGCCATAGACGGGGTGCCGTAGCACCTTGCATAGACGGCTGCAAAAGTCTTACCCCATGTCTCACAGTCAACGAGCTCAGGGGCCAAATCTTTTGGCAAACTAAGCATAAGAATCCGGTGTTTTTCACCAGGAGTCGTATTAGGAAATACAGCTTCCAGCTGGTCAAATTTCTCGGCAAGCCAGAAAGGAAAATCATCCTTATCCTGGGGCTTCTTGCCCATTGCGGCATTGACCATGACAGGACTGAGTTTCAAACTACCCTGTCTGGCCAGAAGCGCCGCACCCTCCGGGGCTCCACCCGGAAGATTACAGCCTATGTAATGCACTAAGGCTCTAATCATCGCAATTGCGACTACATGTAGTCTTTGAAGTTCAGCCACGTTACAATTGCCGTGAAGAGGATGAGGAGTAAATCCAGCCAAAACAGGCCAACTAGGGCCTGGAATGGACAAAGGACCTAACCTCGGAGCGTTCAAAGTATGGGGTAGGGCGCCACCAAACCAAACTCGATGCTGCCAAACATCAATAGGAACCTCCTGTGCCCTGTACGGAGTATACTCATTAGGTACAGCCATGGGAGTGTACGTGTGGAACACACCAGAATTCGCGTCCACCTCCGGAAATGTCTCCCACGAATAAAACAGTTCGTAAATGTAAGCAGCATCCGCACTCACCACCATGATCACAGCCAAGCCTTCCAGAGGCACATTGTACACCTTCAAATGATTGCGCACCGCAGTGCGACTATGCTGCGGAATGTCAACGGCATCCATGACAGCACAGGAAATACGAAAAACAAAGTAAACTTTGTAGCACAACTGGGTAGTAATTCAAGGAAACCGTTTTAGAAAGGTTCAAGCTTGAAAGGACCTATTTAAAAAATAGGTAGGTTTTTTTCGACACCACCGTTTTCCGGAAACGACAGTGAAGGGGTTAAGGATTGAATGATATACTACTCGAGTGTTATGATATAAGGCCAACAACGTATGGGCGTCATGTAGCGGGAATTCCGTTCTCCTACAGAACTGTGCATAGAGACCTGGAACCTCGGTGAATTAGGAATGCCCAAAACTCACCTCAGTACCCAAAATCCCATTACCGAGTTAGCTACAGTGTCTCATTGGTCATAACAAACTCCCAATGCTTAGACAAACTAGAACATGAACTTAGATTACCTCAGGTATCGTGGAACGCATGAACACTCTTTCGCTATATAATCATTTCAAACCAGAACGTGAAGTAAATGAGGACACGTGCATATTTGAAATATTTATTTACTAATGCAGGGTTCTCAAACGCAGTATCTTATATAATACAAGCAAACATATTATAAGCAACAAAGTTATCAGCATAGTCACTAGTCCATAAAAAACGAATGGTGACAGCATACTAAGATGCTGTAATGAATAGGAATTAACAATACCTAATTCTCACCCTCCCTATTTAGCATAGTATTTTATATCTATGAAGGTCTCATTTGGGTTTTAGCAGGGCGGGCCCATACCTCAAAATCTCAGTGGCAGAGGATCACATCATCTTCCACCAGCTCTCTGCATGCGAAGCACCATCAAGTGTGTTACGTGTGTGTTCAGCACAACAATATAAAACCCGCTTAGAGCCAGATTTTGGCAGCAACATGTGTGTTATGTCTATGGAGGTGCGAAGATCAGACCTCACAACAACACTGTGTCGAGTTATTCTTGGAGCCTTCAGCACTCACTGGGCAGACAGTGTACCAAGCAAAACTGATATCAGAGCAATAACATATTATTTCTCAAGTAAATCACGAAGCTCTTCTGGGTTGAAAGCTAAAACAACAATTATGTGTTGTGTGCAAAATGAAGCAAAAGGAAAAATGGCGTTTAAACATTTGAGAAGCTCATACTAACTTAACACAGTATACAAAAAAGAATTAGCTATATGACACCAGTAGCAAATACGCATTAGCAGGGCAAGACTGATTGTCTTTCACAGTGCTTGTCTTCCCTTAAGTTTATTCTGGCATGTACCACTAACTGGCAGGCTACGCTGCTTAACTTTTAACTTTTATGCTTTTGGTAATTTGATGCCACTACAACAAGCCACAAATTCATAGAAAGGTTTTATGGGTTAGGATGTGGAAACCCAACAGGAATGCAGATACAATCTCCATACATATATACTTCTCAGTCACTTGCACAGACTCAGCTTTAATATGACTGCCTTCAGAAAGGAGAGATATGATTGTGTTAAATGGATACCAATGTCGGCTTTATGTAGAGGAAATGATGGCAGTCACAACTCTTTGCATCTCTTCATCTCGCTCCCACCTTTCCCCAGTTTAACTGAATCATCATGTTCCTACATCACCAGACTACTCTGAAATCAGGATAATCTCTACAGAATCAATTGTACAAAGACAGCATCAAATGTTTGCGACTGTCACAGCTCTAGTGACCGATCAGTAGAACCAATTACCCCTGTTGTATAGGGTTGCTTGTTTAAATATTAACATGGCTTACAAATCAAACATCTATTTTGTGCTCTTAGCTTCCAGAATAATCCAGAACATGGACCCTACAGCTGAGCCCTGCAAAGAGTTTTACCAGTATGCCTGCGGGGGCTGGCTGAACCGACACGTCATCCCAGAAACCAGCTCCCGGTACAGCATCTTTGACATCTTGAGGGATGAGCTGGAGATAGTCCTGAAAGGTAAGAAGGGCTTAACCATTACTACCACAAGAGTATACCGCTGCAATTTTGTTACAGGAGTAACACTCAAGTATTGATTTGGGGATTTTCACTTAGGTCAGATGCATTGTTGCAGGTTTCTATGTGTGTTACTACCACTTCATGCACCAATAAGCTTTAATAAGATCTGGATCTAGAATGCATAATTTACATCAATAGGCAAGTGTGAAGGTAACATTTGCAGGGGCGGATCATAATGCATATAATTAAGTAGGTACAAAACTGTACTTCACCAATGAAAGGTTTTAGTAACTGACCTCTCTAAGTTGGGGTGCATTCACTGGAAGGACTTGAAGAAGTCAGAAGATGTAATGTCATTGTCCTCATTCCTGTGAAATTGGTGAAGAAATAGGTGTAGCTTCTTTCTCCCTGTAAGGGAAAACAAGGTTAGAGTTTCTTCATAGAGGAAGGAAAATTCAGCATCCAACTGCCCATATTTGCTGAAGTAATGTATTGGAACACCATGTAACTTGTCCTGCTCTTGTGTGATTTCTTGCTTCAAAGCCGAAAGGTAGTTCACGAAATGGAGGAGAGTCTTTAACCGCTTAACTGCTCCAGTGCTGAACGTTCCATTGCGCAGGTGCAGTTCGAACGTTCAACGGCCGACGGCAGCACTACGGAGGTAGTGGTGCCGTCGGCCGCTGAACGTGCGCAGCACTTAAGGGGTTAAGTTGTTACACAACAATGATAGTTCCTGAACAAATTACTTCGAAATTCTGTTTAACACTCTGGCAAAAATGTTCAGTGGTCAGACAAAGGGGACGATCGAGAGTTACCATCCAAGAAAAATGGGTAGTATGAAGAGTATTGCTTTAACTTAAAAGCTGTGCCAGGAGTTGGGGATCAGTTGTTCATGAATACATGGATAGAGTAAAAAGGGTACTGGGAGGAGGCAGGATGGGACTTGAAAGTTCCTTTTTTGTAAACAGAAAATATGCAACTATTGAAAATTGAAACTACAACAGCCATTGATTTTCCCTCACACTTGATTAACATTATAGGCCATGTGTTTTTTTACATTTATAAATACTTTTTATAACCATCAATAAAGTTGTTTCTCTTGACTAGATGTTATACTGGAAGACTAAGATTCATCTAGGGCATCAGTATCCCCAATATATTTACAAAAATAAGTTGTATATTCGTATTTATAAAATTGGTAAAACATAATTAAAAGATTATCCCTGGAAAACCATGTGAACAAGTTGAGTTATATTAATGTTTCATGTTTATGTTTTGTGTAAATATTCTCATAAAGCATAAAATATATACCATCAAGTTGATGGTTGCAGTGAAAATTATATGTGTCAATGTATCATATAGGGTAGATTGTGAGTGAAGTTCTATTGTATAATTTTATGCACAAAAGTGAGACTTTAGTCTTGGGAAGTGTGTCCTCTATTCAGTGCATAGAACATGTGGAATACGTCATTTGAATCAGATTACAAAATCAGTAAATGTATATAATTTATGTATATTGTTATAGTTTTGATTTGAGTGAATGATTGTGATTTACATGATGATGGTTGCTATGCCACTATAAAATATATGTAACTTCATAAGTCTTTAGGGAGTAAGTGAAATAAAATTAGCATTCACATGGTCAACTGTCAGCAATCAACTGTAGTTTTGGTCGGTTTAGGTAGAATTGAGATGTCATTTTACAAAGTAAAATCTACTCATGTGTGCATCATATGCTCTCTTAAATGTTCTCTTTAGTGCCACTTTGCGCTACTTAAAAGGTGTGTCAGGGGTATGGTTTGGGAAATAACATTCTAATATTGTTCAATGCCCATTCAACTGTATCTGTTGTCGTATTTGCAAATAAATCTGCAGACTTAAGTTACAACTGGACATTTCAGACATAATTGATGGAGAGTGTTTAGGAAGGAGACTCACTCACTTCCCCGCATGTTAATTTGCATTTCAAAAAATTCTAATTCCAAAGTAGCATATTTTATGCATATTTGTAATCTGTTCAAGTTTAAACCAAGGAAGTTGTCATATTTTTTATGTGAATGCTAAACACGCTGGGGTAGATTAGTTGATCAAAACTTTTCAATGCTGTGATGGAAAGCTGCAGAAAGTCATGATAAAGTTCTGACTATTAGTGCAAAAACTTTTCTGCTGGAAAGACCCTTAAAGTAGAGCAAATAGCAAGTTGCTCTGCTTTGCGCTACTTTGGTCAAGAACCCATTCATGGGTGGTCCTTGGGTGTTCCTATGCTACAACTCATGGCTTTGATGTGAAGCCACATCTGTTGGATCTGGATTACCAACAGAAAATAACAATTCAAATGGCAGCCATTAAGCAGGAGAACTACATTAGTTCTCCAAAGTTTTCACTGGTTGTATGTGTGCTGCACTGTACAACACATATGTGAAAAAGGGAAATAAAAGTGGCTAATCACAGGGTTTTCAACTGCAGAAGTATTTTTATGTTAAATGATAATGTGAATGAATTGTATACATTTATTTTAAATGTAGAACAAAATGGAAAAATTGCCACAACAATATTGACTCCTTTTTTAATGTAATCTTTAATAATTTAAATATATTACATTTAAAAAACTATCTTCTTAAATCTAAATAAAAAAAGAATTCCCACCTAAATTATGTTTTTAATATGCATTAATAATTATTAAAAGTGATGTACAGAAATAAACAAAAGTAATTCAATTGTTACTTTACCATATTGTAATAAAATGAATGTTACAATAGATTTTAATTAACAAAAATGTATTTAAATAATTAATATATACTATTTGTATATAATTGTTTAACATTAGATTATATTTATATATGTCTTTAATAATTTTAAATGATTAAATTACATTTAACTTTATTTAGTATAGGTTTTTTTTTAAGTCCCTATCACCATTATTTTCGATGCAGGGTGTTGCAGTACCAGTAGTTGGCCATGTGTGGTTCTGGACTTACTCTAGTTCTAAGCATGGGTAATTCACTACCATTTTGAGCCCCTTATTGGCTGTAGTAAATTTGAAAGTGCTGTTTCTGAATAGCAATGGACGTACTCTTTTGTGGGTGGTGCATGCCCCTCCCTAAATCCCTCCATATCCTAAAACCCCTCTTACTCCTTCCTAAATCTCTACCATTTAGTAGTAAATGTGCCCATTTTTGATGTGTCTCCTTTTGCCCCTCCCACATTTACTACTACAGGCCGATTACGATGTTGTGAGGAAGGGCTCCGGATGGGATTCGGTATTGCAGGATCCGATTTGGAACCCTTCTTTCCGAACAAATCGTACAGATTTCCCAATGACCGATTACGATGTCCAGAAACTGTAAGGGAACTCCGAATTGGTTCCAAAAGGCATTGGGTCAGTTTAAGTCTTTCGGAGCCGAATTATACAGCATATTTGGCACGGTTTCAGGACAGGCGATTGCGATGACCCATTCGGACAGCTGTTCCGATTCGGTTTGCCCTAGATGAAACAGCTGTCGGAATCTGTCTTTGGGGGCCTGTTGTGGGCACCCTTCGCCTGGAGGCGTACGAATGTAGCCCGTGGGGGTACCCAAGGGACCCCTCTTTCCAACCAAGCACAATGTGGCAGGCACCATGGGGTGCCCGCCAGAGGGTGCAAGGTATTCCACAACCACCCATTTTGTCAATGGGAGCCTGTGTTCACATTCAGAACACAGGCTTCCATTGCTGACCAATGCAAGTCCGATCAAACAATGTTGGGAAGCATCGTAAGCGGTCTTCCAGACTCACAGGACCCAATTTGTTTGGGAACTAGTCTGGAACTGATTAATTCGGGACAGTTTTCAAACTACATCAAAATCGGCCCCTCTTGGATACTCCACCGGGCTACATTCATACGCCTCCAGGTAAAGGGGGCCTGCTAGAGGCCCACAAAAACCGATTCCGACAGCCGTTTTGTCTATGGTAAACCAAATCGGAACGGCTGTTTGAATCGGTCATCGTAATCGTTCGTCCGGAAACCATGCCCATAGAGCTGTACGATTCGGCTCCGAAAGACTCGGACTGGCACAATGCCTTTCGGAACCGATTAAACTGCTCTACAGTTTCCGGACATAGTAATCGGTAGTTGGGAAATCTGTACAATTCAGTTGGAAATAAGGGTTCCGAATCAGCTTCTGCAATGTTGAATCCCATCTGGAGCCCTTCCTTACAACAACGTAATCGGCCCCTAAGTAGTTATCATACATGTGTTCGGATCTTCCCATAGATAAGATAGAAGAGGTGGAGGAGGAGATTTCACACTTATAAATTTATCAATAGTGTTTGGTAATACTACTAAACATACAAATAACAGAACACACCTATAGTCTCATGCATGTGTATAAATGCAAAATGTGCAGTTTGACCTTGGTACTCTCGAAACTACAAAAACAGTGAAACTTATGGGGAAGACATCCCTTAAGGATAAGAACCCTCACTCAATACTGTTATGATGTTAGCATACTAGTAGTTGGGAGTGGGTGGAGCTAGGGGGCCAGAGGAAGAGGAGGAGCGGACACAGGAAGAGGGCAGTTAGAGTAGGGACAGGGCATGAGCAAGATGTACAAAATAAAGCTCCAAGTTACATAGCAATAAGTGTCTGTGTTTCTTGTAGCAGGATGCTACAACTGGCGACGAGGGTGGGATAGGCATGTCCAGTGCCCCAGATCCCTATCAAGAGCACCCTGTCCTGTGCAGTGTCTAAGGACGAAGAACGCTGCCGTGTGGAGCCGTGCTGCCGCCTAAAGAAGAAAGGCCAGCAGTGAGTGACCCTCTCCCCAGAGCCAGGGGATTGCCAGAGGTCTGAAGGGACTGAAAAACGAGTGCCAGAGCGTCGGCAGGAAAGAAACGCTTCATCGCGCCAAAAACGGGACCCACGCTTGATGCGTGTAATTTGGCGTGTCCCATGTGAAACAGAGGTCGGGTGCCCACCCCGACTCTGCACCCCACAGTGAAGAAGAGGTACCCAAGGTACAAGGAAGTGCCCTTGGAGGATCCGCTGGCAGGCGCCAACGACCGCAACGTAAGCTGAGCTCAGAACGGAGCTCGAAGAATCCCGGCATCGGAAAACCTCACGCCCGATGCGTGAGGTTTGGCATGCTGTCGGCGTAAGTGAGATCGGGAACTGTAACAGTGAGCTGGGAGCCCACCCCAAGCTCACCTGAAGACTGCTGTGGCCTGCTGTGGCCGAAAGAGAGTGCCTCCTGGTGTGGACTGCCCCTGCGAAGGTCCACTGTCAAGCGCTGCTGAGCGCGGTAAATCGGTAGCCCGGCGTCGGAAAAACCTCACTCCGAATGCGTGGGTTTTGGCACGCCACCGTCGAAGGACCCTGCAAAGTGAGGCGGGAGCCCACCCCAACCTCACCTGACTGCAGTGGTGACCAGAAGGAGCTAGATCTGGAGGGTGCTGCTCCTGAAGACGACTGCCGGTGAGTCCTGGGTGAAGAAAAAGGGCTGAATGCAGTGAAAGAAAGTAGTGCCTGCAGACAACTACGGCGGCCATCTTTGAGTCAGGCAGGCTTTAAGGACATACCCTGTGTGGTCCATAGGCGGCCATCTTTGAGTCAGGCAACAGCAAGAAAGTGAACAAGCATTGGCAAAAGTGAACAAGCATTGGCAAAAGTGAACCAGCATTGGCAAGAACAAAGAAACAAACATTGGTAAAAGGAAGTCAACAAGCACTGATAACCGTAAGGTAGATGCAAGTAAACGAACGTTGACACATGCAAATAGACAAACATTGATACGTGCAAATCAATAAGCACTGATACATGCAGATCAACAAGCATTGGACAAATCGTGGTAAAGGAAGAAAACAGGCGTTGGTGAAGGCCAAACAAGCATTGGTGAAAACCAAACAAGCGCTGGCAAAGACCAAACAACTGAACAAGTGTTGGCGAAGGCCAACCCAGCACTGGCGAAGAACCAACGAATATTGATAGGAGCAAATAAACAAACATTGGTATGTTGGCGAAGGCCAACCGAACACTGAAGAAGACAAGTAAACAAGCACTGGTAGTTGCAAAGAAGTAAGCGTGGATAACGGCGCGTGGACAACAATGAACAAGTCTTGGCAACCAAAACTGAATAAGCACATGCAATCACAAGAGTGAATCAATTGGCAAGCAAGAGCAACCACAAGAGTGACTCAACAAACAAGCATTGACAACACAAATATCAGCACGGGTGGAAACGCGAACAGTGAGAAACGCAAGCGAATGCGTAGTGGCGGATGTAATGAAATAACACGTGTCTATAAAATAAAAGAAGCAACAAGCAAACATAAATAAAGACAATACATAAATAACTACAACTGAATCAGCAACGAGCCAAAACAAGTGTGAAATAGCCAATAAGCATACACAACAAGCAAGTGAAACCCAACATTGTCGCTAACCATGGAAGAATTCGAGGGTACAATGTTGACCAAACATGAGTGAACTGAAGGAAGAACTGACAATCAAACTCAAGCTAAAACACAAGCAGAGACAATCACATGGTGGAACAAGCAGGAGCAACTGAAACCCGAAGAAAAGTGAATAGCACAATGCCCCGCGTCTACGACAGATCAGAACCTCCCTCTCCCATAGCGGGAGGAGACGTAGCTCAATATTTCACTCCACACATTGAAGTATCGCCCCCAACGGCACAGATTGACGATCGGATCAAGGACCTCAAACGGCACTGGTGGCTGGAAGCATTGGACAATTTCTTGAAAGCTAACGGTGAGCAAAGAGAAAGAAAATGTCTGGTGCTACTCCTCCATCTGGTGGGTCCCGGGGGCCGATGCCCAATTAGAACATTTTCTAAAGAAGAAGCAGACATCTATGATAGACTCCAAAAGGAGCTCTGTGCCCATCTCAATGCACAGGCAGAGGTGGATCATAATCGCATGGTCTTCAACACAGCACGGCAGGAACCAGGCGAACCATTGCCGCATTTCATCACTCGGTTGCAAAGTCTGGTACAAGGCTGCCATTTCAACACGTTTACAAATGAGGATGCTGTTCGGCTCCGAATAGTTGAAGGCTGTGAAAACCCCGAAACAAGGCACAAAATACTGAGAGGGCATTGGTCGCTAAAGGGAATTATCAAGAAAGCCGAAATTGGAATGCAAGTCCAAACAAGAGACAAATTGAGGGATGTGCATCTGAGTACAAAACGTCGAGATACCTGGGAAGAGAGAACCCAGAAATCCAACAAACACAAAAGGAGAGAGAGAGAAGGCAGACCAGTGAAAAGACAGAAAAGACAGCGGGGGAGACACAGTGACAAGGAAAGTGACAAGGAATGCTCAGAGTCAGATTACTCAGCGTCCGACCACTCAGAAACAACCAAAGATTACTCAGAGTCAACCATCCAAAGAACAACTCCCCGGAATTATTCATCCCCCAGGAGTCCCTCAAGAAGTCAGTCAAAGCATAACACACGCTACTCTGATAAAGAGGGAGCGTCCAGTGGGACAGATTGCACTCCTGGACAAAATGGCATTCTGCACAACCAGTGGGGGAGAAAGACAAACCATAGAAGAAGGGGCTGCAGTGGTCAACACAGGAAATCGACGCCGGAACATCAATCGCCAAGGAGTGAAGATGAGTCCGAGGAAACAGCTGGCAGGAGAACACACCACCAACAGATCAGAGATACTAGAGCACCAAACAATTGGGAAGGAGAACCAGATCACACAAGACGGACTGGTCCCTCACAACAACAACAAGCAAGAAAAGATCCATGCATTCATGGGCCCCAAAGCATCCATGGGCCCCGCGACAACGATGAAACAGAGCGTAGATGGGTAACATCAGGCGAGAAGGACGAAGAGGCAAAAGCTTGGGATCAAGCACAAGGAACAAGCACGGAATCTTCAAACAATCTCCCAAATGAGACAACATTGAAGATGTTCCAACAAAGACACACGGAGAAGCTTTTCAAAGACAATTCCGAGGTGGAAAGCAGCTCGTCACGGACTACCCGGTTCCGAAGACCACCTGGTAAGACATTCCCAAAGGAACACTCACAGAGGGAACTGACAGAGCACCCCTCTGATTCAGAAAGCACGTCGGTCCGATCCTTTGAGTCGGCAGAGTCGTGGTCCCGACAACGACCACGCGCAACATTCTTAAAGAAACATTCTCAGAGGGAAGTGAGGGAGAACCCCTCTGATTCAGATAGCATTTCGGTCCGATCCTTTGAGTCGACAGAGTCGTGGTCCCGTCCACGGCCATGGCGCCAAGCACCTGAACACATCAGCGAACCAAGGGACACTCTTCCCGTCAAGAGCGACATGTCTCACACCAATGTCAATGCACACTCGATCACTCCACCAGACAACCTGTCACATCGAGCACAGGTGCATCGCGACACAAATACTACACCGTCACCCCGGGTAGGGGCAGCAAGGTTGACTCGAAGGTCCTGGTCCTATAAAATGGAATCAGACATCGTGGCCATTAGCACCCAAATAAAAACGGACCAACCAGTTGATCTGCAAAGGAAGCCAGACATGTCAGGAGAGCCAAGTCATCATCGGATGAGAACAAGACACGCAAATATTCAGCCGGTTCCAGGGTTTGCCTGTTCTAGGCGCGAGCAGGCGTGGGAGAGACAACCCGAGACAGCAAATCAATCTCCAAGTCATACCAAGATGACCTCCACCGTTCATACCCCACCGGCTGGCATCCCAGACTCGAAACAGGAAGACAGTGTTGTTCTTGACCTGACAAAACAAAAGGAAGTAAAAATACATGGAGACACTCGCCAGGGAACTAGGATAACATCCCTTTGGAAAAGAGGCCAAGCGTCACATGAGCAAGAGCCACAAAGGAGGACAGACTGCCGATATCAAATTGAGCTTGCCATAGGCACCTCAGACACAGAAGGCTCCATCTCTCCAGACATCAGCAACAGAGCTTGTCTATTCAAAGACGAACCATTGGCAATCACGAAGAGGAAAGGAACTATGTTGACGGCGGAGTCCGAGCAGTGGCGAGTCACGAGAAACATCTCGCACTTTAAGAAGCTGTCACAGGATACCTCCAGAATCCTGATGAGTGAAATGGACACGCCCAGTTCGGATGAACTGCATTCAGATGATCGTGAGAGCACTGCTCCGATCATTGAGACACTAAGTAATAATAGTCCGAGAGCCAGGTCGCCACGACCTCATCGTGACATACATCCACTCAAGAGACTGATCGTAGAGACGGACTGAGAAGTCAGTATGTTTTGTTTGTTTTTGTCACAAAGGGGGGAGATGTTATGATGTTAGCATACTAGTAGTTGGGAGTGGGTGGAGCTAGGGGGCCAGAGGCAGAGGAGGAGCGGATACAGGAAGAGGGCAGTTAGAGTAGGGACAGGGCATGAGCAAGATGTACAAAATAAAGCTCCAAGTTACATAGCAATAAGTGTCTGTGTTTCTTGTAGCAGGATGCTACAAATACTACTAAACATACTGCAGAATACAGTTTGTGAATAGGCCCCAATGTCTGGCACAAGAAATGTGTGAGACTTTAACACATAATAGCAAGGAACAATCGGAGGAAACCTAAGAAAAGTATATGTTCAGATGTGAAATTTCCAACATACTCTGGGTCATATTTGTCATTTATTCATGCAACACAGTAAAAAAACTTGCTGTGCTGCGTAAAAGGGAGTGGGCAGGAATGCGCCATATCTTGAAAGATATTGCACATTCCTGCTCTCTTGTTGCACTGGTGCACTTTTGGCTGCCTAGCACCAATACAGGCACCCTTGCACCATGGTGCAAGGGTGACTATGTTGTAGTCAGATTGTTTTTGTGCAGGAAGGGGCAACTAACACTAGAGACTGAAAGGTACACAGGCGCAATAAAAGCAGAAAACTCTGTAAGCTACAGGTGGGCCAATAATCAAGAACTTCATAAGACTACATTCACATAAAACTTTCTCAGAGCGCTAGGTAACCTAGGAGAAGTAACTTCCGTTGCACACCAATCATTTACATAATTTTTTTGAATCAGCTATTAAAAGTGAATGCTCTTGCTAATTAATTCAAATCTCATTCTTTCTAAAATAAAGGATAACATATTTTTAACCATTTTCTATCAAATTAAATGGTTGGCTTTTACACCGAAGCTATGAATGTGACAAGCCAAAGAGTTGTAATATAAGAGACCTGTGACTAACGCAATCACGCCCACTCTTTTTTGGGACTTTTCAGGGACTTGTGTAGGAGAGAGACAGAGAACCACAGCATGTGACTGAAACGTAAGATTAGCCAGGCAGTCCAAGATGTCAATTTACCTCTGAGTTTTTGTGACACAGAATGAGCATGGTCTCCAACATTACTTTTGCCTAATCATTATTTTCGTTGCCTTGTTTCTGTGTGATTGATGTGGCCATCAATGGCTAATCATTTTGTGAACACTTTCATTTACTGCATACTCTTTAAAGTTGTTCAAAAGGTCCTTGATGATCTCAAACAAGGCACCTCTTATTTGCTTGTTTTTTTGTTTTGGGCATTTTCTCTTTAGGTGTGCTTGAGATGCCAGACCACGAGGACCGAGATGCCTTCAAGAAAGCTAAAACACTTTACAGATCGTGCATGAATGAAAGTAAGTACTGGCACACGGTTTCCTCTTGATTTCCTGCAGCGGCTGTTGATTTTTAAAAGTGGTCGGGTGTAATGCGAGCAATCAAATATTGAGAACATTTTGAAAACATTTGCAAATAGTGTTTTTAAGAACAGTTTTCACATAAATTTGCTCTGGTACCATAGACTTCAAAAGGGCATTCATAAAATATAGAAGGACCGTCACGATGTACACAGTCAATGAAGCAAGACACAGAGGTCGACCATATTCCAAAAACTACCCCTACTGTGCCTGGGCCAGCATTTTCTCATGGATGTCCCACATGTTTTGGGTACCCCTTATTAAAAGAATTGCATAAAGTATGCCAGTGTGAAAAAGTTGTCATTAACTAAATCGATACACCATGGGTACCATCCATCAAACATTGTTCAAGGTCAGCATTGTGTCATGGATGCCTGCCTTCCACTCCACCAAGCCATGGTTATCCTCCCTATTACCACGAATTATCTCAAGTATGTAAGTACTAGCATTTTACAATGGGTGTGCCACATGCCAGGAACTAATTGCTGTGTGCCAGTAGCAGCATTTTGCCATAGGTACCCTATATACTAAGAATTGTGTTCATTATGCCAGCACCAGCATTTTGCCATTTGTTCCAAGAATAATTATTGAACTGATTGTTTTAAATACTGTTTTTCTTTCATTTAATTTTAATATGGGTGATGTGTGAGAGTGTATTACAGACATTTTGCAGACAAATGTGTTTGTTTCATGCAACGTTCATAGAAAAAGTTTCTTTTAGATTAAAACAGGACCTCACATATGAGAAATGGGAGGATGTCACAAAGATTATTTGCAGTATTATAAGTGAACTGCGGATATACAATATTGAAAATACACGTCCCCATCCCTAAATATAGGTGTAAACGTATTTGGAATTTGGACGAGTGTGCCTGTGCACTGTCAGTAACTTGGCTAAAGAGGGCAAGAAAGAGCTAAACTTGGATTGTAAATTCAAACCTGTTCCAATATCAGGCCCCCAAAAATATGTTTGGACCAGGGCTCAGTGGCGGCTCCTCTGCTAAGGCGGAGGACCGTCACCCCACTGCCAGGAGCATCAAAGAAATGAAAAAATAAAATGATAATAACAGAATGTTATTATCATTTTATTTTTTCCTCCTGCTGTAGCAGTGCGTGAGGGGGTGGGGCGAAGCTGCAGTGCAGGAGTGGTAGAACACTCCTGTGCCCAATGACTGTTTGGTTTGCCCTCTCGGGCCGCCCAAAACAGTCATGCACACTTCCCTGTTCTCCATGCAGGCTGCATTACAGCCTGCATGGAGAACATGCCCACCCCTCCAGCCCCTGGCTGAGCACTGTGTCACGGCGCTCAGACCAATCACAACGCTGCATTGCAACATTGTAATTGGCTTAGGGGTGGGAGCTTGGCTGCCTGCTTCCTGGTCGAACCTGGAGTTGGACACAAGCGCGCAGGAGTGAAGACGCAGGACCCGGCGACGGCGGCAAGGTAAGTTTTTACTTTTTTTAAGCAGTCCCCCCACCCCCTCCCTCCACCGCACACACACCCCACCCTCGAGCCGTGCCAGCCGCCCCCTACCAGGGCTTCCAAAAAACTTAAGATGCCCCTGCAACTTTCATAAGTTACTCAAGGAGAGAACACATGGTTTCCATAGCAGGAACTATTTTGCCCCAAAGTAAAATGCAATAACGTGTTTCCACCACGTAGCATTACCAATGTTCTTTTCGTAAATAGTTTTAATGCGGTTTTTATCAGTGGTACAAAGAAGTTCTGCAATCATGCAAGCAATCTAGAAATAAGCATGTGTTAGATTTTCTGTATAGTCTGCCTTATTTTGTTTCTCAAAATGTCATGCACAGCTGCTGATGAGTAGTGGTGGTCCTCCCATTGCCTGTTTAGGGGTGCATCTTAATGTCTGCAGGGGGGATATGAAATTAAATGCTCTGTTCACTGGTGACTCCACAGGAACTTGAGTAAACCAAGTCAGGTGAAATTGAGGAAGCCCCCGAGAGATGTAAACCACACATTTATGTATGGCAGATTAAATAAATTGTAGGGTGGTAATTGTGAGCAGATTTTCTTCCAGAGAATTCAGATGTTTGTGATTGTCTTGGTTTATTAGGTGATTATTTTGAAGAAGCCTCTTGAATGTGTTGGCACAATACAAAGGCAAAAATAAACCAGCGCTTATGATCCATGTACATGTGAAAAGAAAACGTAAAAAAAAGTCATTTTATTTGTTTTAAATCACATGTACTGATTCCACGTACTAAGGGGTAGCAGTTGTTAACAAGCATTTGTAATGTAATAGGTCTTGCCTTTGGGACATTATAAGTGTTTAGCCATGAAGAGATAATACAATTACTACACACTCCGTCATGCAATGTGATTCAGGTATACATGCTTGCCTTAAAAAACATTTATGGACATATTCCAAGGCTTTTTAACACACAGACAGAAAGACAAGTGCCTTGATGCACGGGAACAGCACTATAACAGTTTGTGTGTGACTGCAAAGTACTAGGAAATACCATTATAAAATCATGTACCTTCCCTCTTCTGCATCACTTTGGATCATTGAAGCAACAAAAAGGCAGTAAAAATGCTGTAAAAGTGCTGCCCAAGCTCCAACAGGACGCACACAGAAGAGTTATTATATAGATGCATCATGGGCCAAGATGCAGTTTTATGGCATCTGCGGTGTTTGAACTAGAATTCTAAAAGCAGTAAACAATTATATCCTACCAAAAAGTAAAATGTGAAAACAAGCAAAGTTTTACTGCTTTGCGAAGCCGCAGTTGTAGGACTGTAGCTAGGTCCGAAAATTGTAACAGAGACTAAAATGAGGTAAACAAAGCTAACTTTAAAAAAACGATGTGTTCCCCTAAAGAAAGCGTACACATACTGAAAGGAGGCAGATGCTAAAGTTAACACGTCAATGGTCATTACAGCCAGGTATATTTACTTGTTTTGAACATATCGAAAAACAGTATGCATCCACCCCAAAAACACATCGGAAAACAAATGAAGTATTCCTGGCTAGCCAAGCCACCGTTGTATGGCATTTGGCGTTCGTGGGAAGACTTGAAACACAGACATATTTTAGTTATGAAGAAGGTGCTTGATGTTGATGTTATTTAAGGGGGGCATAAATGTGTGTAAAATTCTGTTAAGGGAACAAAGCGAAGAAAACAATGCAGTCCCTTTAACCCCTTCCCTGCTGGGCACATTCCCCCGCTATGCTGGGGGGAGGGGGGGCCGCGCACAGCTCCCCCGTGCTCAAGACGAGCTCAGCTCGTCATGACCACACCCGTTTCTTTAGAACGTTTGCACAGCAGGGGAATTTGCCCAGCGTGCGACCGTTCTAAAGGTCATGACGAGCTCAGCTCGTCATGAGCACACGAGAAACGTGGCTCATGACGAGTAGAGCTCGTCATGAGCATTTGGAGGGGTTAAGAAATCCTGCAGGTCCTGAAAGGAAGCCGATGTTAAAGTTATTATTTATCTATAACGTCAATGCACATTATAGCCATTTATCTTTATCTGAATAGAAATTTCGTCATATGGAGCAAAGTTATTATGTGCCCAGTTGAGAATTTTAGTTGTTTACATGCTATTTATAAAAGTAGAGGAGTTGCTTAATAAACAAAAAAACAATTGTTAGGGATTCCAAAAACATTGGGGTATATTCACAAGAACGTGTAATAACTACCGCAAGAGTAGCGTAATGCAACTTTCAACATCGCAGCCCATCGCGGGAAAATAACCTTATGTCAACGTGGAATTCACAACAAGATGCAAGCAAGCAATAGTCAACAGATAACGCGTCAAATGTCAGCTTGAAAATCCACCCCACGCCGCAAAAATGCGAAACGCGAAAGCAAAAAAAGCTGTGATGAGGCCATTTGCTGTAAAAAAATCTGAGACGTCACGTGTCTGGTGGGAAAATGCACTATAAAAGCAAAAAAAACGATTCAAACTGCGCTGCAACATGGATGTACCCAGCCCGAGTGCAGAGGACAAGCCGAACTCCACAAGCCCCATGGAGGTACTGCCAGGAGCCCCATGTTCGGGGAAGGGCAAGGACAAGAGGAAGAGGAAGACAGGGTTCGGTCCGCAGGAAGCCCGGATCATCGTCACGGAGGTGAGAGAACACCATCAACAACTGTTTGGCAGCTCCACTGCGGCACTGGCAACCCAAACGGAAATATGGCAGGCCATCGTCACCAATGTCAATGCAGTCGGAGTGTCAAGGAGGTCACTGGAAGAGGTCAAGAGGCGCTGGCATGAAGTGCACAGCCAAACCAAGGAGAAGCTCTCTGCCAACAGGAAGGCAGCAAGGGTGATTGGAGGTGGGAGTCCTGCAACACAGGAGGAGATTGATGACCTGTAGGAAATGGTGGCCACAGTCAGCATTGTGGAGGGAAGTGGGGGCCTGGATACAGCACGGTACGACCGGACCCAACAGCAACAGGATGAGTAACGACTAGGAACAGGGGAGGGGGAAGATGGACACAATGGCACACATGCGCAATAATGTGTAGCACACTGCACACCCACAATGATCGTGGAACATGTCACTGATAGTCTTGGCACACTGCAGCACACATAGAAACGCCAAGTAGGCCGCCGACCACGATGTGCACAAAGGGGCCCCCTTCATATTACCAATATCACAACCGACCCCTGCACATGTGCTGAATCCAGCAAAGCAGCGGCTCTGTTATCCACACTGACTATGCAAGTAGCACTGCATGCCCGATAGCATGGTAGCAGTCCAAAAACATGAGATGGCCCATGATTCGACATGGAGGTAGCCCAGAGCGGATCACATCCATAAAGGAGCAGGTCATACTCTAACATGTCCACGTGCACACACAACCCATGCTGTACAATACACGCAGCAGACTAACAATGCACCAGGCTACAAAATCTGTCCGAGAGCACATATGACCCAAGTCAAAAACAAATCAGGCCCGAAAAGCACACAATTCAAATGCACTCCGCCTCAAACGGAGAAGGCTACACAAAATCAGAGCTGCAGGGGCAACTCCCCCACAATGCAGCACACATACATAGCAATCACAGAACATCAGCAATGATGGCAATGAGGTACAAAGTGCAACACCGATATCATAGGACACGGCTCACAACAGGTCCCGCACGTGCGTAGTAACTGTCCACTCACATCTGGCATTGTGTGACACTGTGCAATGATAATGCAGGGGTACTACCACACATCCGTCATGTAGTTGAAAAACACACTGACTGCCATCAAATAGCCAGCTCCACCAAAACAGTGACAATGTACATTGGCATTCAGTCTGAATGTAAACATCTGCAAATCCTCAATATGCATGTGTAACTCTGTTAACCTGCATCTCCCCTTTCACATTGCAAAGGGAAAAACAACACCTCCTGCAGGACACACCACACTTCATGTCATTGATGATGAAGAGGACAACCTGCACATATGACACCATCCAACGGATAATGGACAGCCTCTGCACCCCATCCCCAGGAGCAGGGCAGGCCAGCTGTCCCGAGGTGAGCCCACCATCTAAGCACAGACCACACAGCAGGAAACACACACCACAGCGGCTGTCTCCATGCACCCCCAACCAATGCATGGAGTTCCAACAATGTATGTGGGGTTGCCAGGTGGAGGTGGCTGAACAGCTGTGGGTAGGTTTAGAACTTGTGGCAGCCAAACTCGATGGCATACGTGGGTGTCTGAGTCCCATCAGGGACCACAAACAGTCCCTATCGGACACCACCTGTATGCACCATGCTCCGCCACAGACCTTGGCTGACCTCACTGGGGCCATACATCGAATACAAGAACTGTCTTGTCAGACAGGCACCAGCCATTACAGCACAGAGTTAGCACAGATTTGGAGGTCAATGGAGACCATGGAGCAGATGCAGGCTGGAAGTATGTCTGCCACAGCTGGACACCAGTGAGTAGTATCTGGGAACTTCAATGTCATGCAGTACTTCATCTTGCGTTTGCTGCCACTGAGCCGTTCCCAGATGACCACAGTGGGAACATCGACACACACAGATCCAACCCCTGATGTGTCCGTGGCACACAGTGATGCTGCCCCTTCACCTTCGCAGTCTGTTGTGTTAGTGGCACACAGTGATGCAGCCATCACCCCTCCACACACTGGACACACCGGACACAGAACCCGTATCAGGGGAGTAAGAAGGGGATGGGAATCACTGTGTGAGGAATGAGGCAGTAGCATCCATCACTGTCATATGCCCCGTCCCTGCCTGGTTATGACCTATGCATCATGCCCTGGGAAATACCTCCTACTGACCCGCGGAACACTCTGCGACATTCACCCGGACCCCGACACGGACTACCATTTCATCACTGCTGGCCGATTACACAGTAATCCTGTTCCGGACTGCACTCTCCCACTTCCTCATCACTTCACAATCCCCAAAGGTCTCTGGTTGGCCCACCACTGGGCTTCTATGTGATGTGGGCTTGGATGGCCATGTACATCTCCAGCACCGCCAATCACCTGAATGTGAATAAAACATTCTAAATCACATAGATGTGTTATTACTATGTTCACTCACGTATGGTAGTATGGCGGGATGTAGGGACAATGATTGCACATGAAGGTACACCATTGTAACTGACATCTATGCACGTGTATCCCTGAGACACATGGCAAAGTGGATGACTGTGAAGGTGAGTACTAGCTGTGTCCCCATTGCACATCAACAACAATCTCATGACCCCCCAATGTAGGCCCACGTCCATATGTTGAATAGGGCTGTGTGTAGGAGTCACCAAATCGATAGCAGGCCAGGAGTGGAGTCCTACATCAGATGTGACAACAGAACTTCACGAAGCATAACTACTTACACACATCTGTGTGTACACATTCTGTTATGATATATGGCATTGTTCCACATGGGCAGAGGTTGGACACCATACTCACATTGCTGAAGTCACGTAAGTGGACATGTCGGCCAGCACCTATCCCAAA
Source organism: Lissotriton vulgaris (assembly GCF_964263255.1). NCBI lineage: Eukaryota > Metazoa > Chordata > Amphibia > Caudata > Salamandridae > Lissotriton > Lissotriton vulgaris. The sequence goes on along the minus strand of NC_141693.1, from coordinate 317,072,763 downwards.
ACAATGTCTGGCTCACAGGGGTTGAGCTTGCAAAAGGGGCACACACCCATTGCACATGCGTCAGTCAGTTCCTCCCTATGTAGAGATGCTTCTCATTGTGGAATACGACTGGACAATCTAATCAACACACTTCACAGTTAGACACCAGTGGGGTGGCATAGACTTTATTGGCATGTGCGTGTCAGTACAGTCGAGGCAACGTCCACAACAGGCAGGGACGTGCTTAAGACACTTACATGCAGCATGGGTACTTGTCGAGGTTCAGAAATGTTGGTACGAAAATGGATAGCAATCATCACGGATGGCAATGCTCCACCCCGCCTTGCCTTGCTGGATGAGTCATTTGTTGTTTGGCGTCTGCCCATTGCCCCGTGTGAGGGGGCACGACTCACTGACCATGGTATCTGCATAGTGCTCTGCAACCGGAGTGCGCCAATTGTCTGCTCTGCTGAAAGTAATCAGGTGAAAGGGTCCAACAGGTTCACATGTTATTCTAGATTGCCATGTGTGTGTTCTCCCTCAGCAGTGTGTCCGAATTGGCAATGTTGGAACACGACACAGTGTTGCTCCGACCATGGACCTGCATCACCTTGCACAGGTGTGTGTACACACGCGTTGTTCCACGCACATGCATCTAGAGTCCCGATGATGGCAGACATGCCCACTGTTGTGGTGGGATATGTGAGCAATCCACACGATGCAACAAGTTGTTGGGACCTGTGCTGTGGGTAACAATCAGATGTGGCTGCACAAACGTAGTCACTTGTCCATGAATGACCGTGCAGCTTCATGTGCAATGTGTTCCAATAGTACGTCGTTGTCGTGTTCAAGGAACACCAGGGTGAGCCCACTCCGTTTCACCAATCCGCAACACAGCCCAATAGGGGAGTGCCTCGATTTGGTCACTGCGCACGAGGAATTGTGCATTCTCCCATGCACAACTACATACGCAGTATGTAAAGGCATCCCATGCACGGCTGTCTCAGATACACTCCTGTTCATGATCCAAGAGGGGACGCAGACACAAGTCATAGTCCAATTCATTTACGGTTGTGTTGGATAGGCAGACTTCCATGGGACACTCGAATGTGCATGTTCGGCAGTGGAACAAGGGCTGGACGCAGGTGATGTAGGCAATGCGGATACTGAGCCGGTAATTGATCCGCAGCACTGCCATTGGCACTACGGCCAGTATATGCAGCATACGTGCACTGTAGTGTTCCACGTGACGAGGGTTGTGCATGTGCCTCTTATGGCCTGCCATTGCCTTGGTGCTTCTCTTGGAACCAGCACTCTTCTGAACTGCGGCAGTTGTGTTGAGGATATGTCACAGCTCTGGGAAATTATTCGAATGTGAGTGCACCGTTGAGCTGAATGGGTTGCTGTTTCCGTGAGTGTGAAGGGTATCCCATGCGGGGGTCCCTCAGCAGGGGCTTCTGTGTGTGGGATGTGGATACGTTGGATAGTTCATTTGCTCAATGCGTGGTGTGGGAGTCATCCACATCTGCCATGGCATCTCTCTCAGGGTGTTCCAGGCGCGTTCTGGATGAAGGTCAGAGGTGCAGGTGTCCTCCCGTCTTCTGCATTGGAACAATGGTGCTTTAATCCCTGTTGTTTGTCTGACCACTACTTGCGTTTTCGGAATGTGATGTGGCTTTGGTGCTGAGATTGGGACACAGCCTTGGGCTCATGGTGTACGGATGGCGATACACACCCTCATGTTGGCATGTGGAGCCAGGTGCACTGCAAGGCCTCTCCCTCGCTCTCTTCCTCTTTCCATTGTTAGGCGCATGGCACACCTTCTTCTCTTGGATTTAGTCTTCAAGGCTGTGTCCTACGGATTGTTCAGTGAAGACCCACTAGGACTCATCCGAATGGTTGTTTTGGCTTTTGTTTGAATGTTGTTTTGTGTTGGTGATTGCATTGCTGTATGACTGATTCTCCATTTTCTGGCCACGCGTGTATGTTGATTTTCCTGCTTGTGCGACATCAGGCAAAATAATTGTTTTGGGATTTGTGGTGTTGGTGTGCATTTTCTTGTTCCGGGTTGGGGTGGGCTGGGGGGGGGGGGGAGGGTTGCGCGCCTGTGTGTGTTGTCGGTGGGTGTTGTGCCCCTCTTGGGTGTCCTTGCTGCATGTTCAGTTGCTCGGGGGCCTCTGTTGTTCTTCATGTGTGGCTGTGGGCTGTACTCCCTTTTGAGGTGCAGACTGTGATCTGACTTTACACCAGGTCAGAACAGATGTTAATTTCCTGCTGCTAACGCACCTTATCCCCTGTTTTGTGTTCTTATCGCAGTTCAGTCTGGTCGTTGTAAATGTTGTGGTGTGGTGTTGTCGTGGCTTTTGGCACGGGAACACCTACTCTGCATCTCATTAGCGATAGATGCGGGGGTCCTCTGTGGCCATGAGTTTTGTGGCTGCTATCGCGGGTAAACTGGTGCTGTGGGCTGTTAACACCAGCTTGTGAATGGGGAGGTAAATTTATCACAACTTTGACTACGTTAAAGTGCCGTTAATTTGGCGATAGCTCCTTGTGAATATGCCCCATTGTGTTTAATACATTGGTGAATATTTTGGTTCTGTACTTTATGCTTTTAACGTTAATTGCTTTAAAAAACATATATAGAGATACCTGCCTATATGGTAAATTACAGTCTAATACCTAGACACCGCCTTTTTCACCTCTGCCTTGTCACATCAGGCCTGTCTCCATCCTGTAACACCCACTACATAGTAAAGTGTTCCTAAAAGAGCCAAAAGCCTTGGGGTCACTAACAGTTTCACAGCAACTTCAAGATCCATCCCTGCATGCTGGGACAGATTGATTTTTGTGAGAGATATGCAGCGCCTCATACGTGCCGTCAAACAGGGTAAAATGTAAACAATTGTGTGAAGAACGAGAATGGTGCTTGAGATGGGTCAAAAAGGTGGGGCAGCTTTGATAGGCGTTAGCTAATTTGCATGGAAAGAGGTACGTTTGAAGGAGCAGTAAAATAAAGAAGACATTTCACTTCATTTGATAAGCCGGAAATGCTGTTGTTAAGTTCAACACTTGTGATGGAACTGGTGCTTGTGCATAGCAGATAATATTAGTACATTTTAAGTAAATAACATACATATGCATTTTGCCACATACGGTGTAGTTGTAGAGTTGCTCACTTGTGTGGATTTGAAAGTGCAATTTCTGAACCGTTTTTACTTTTTAGTGTGCTCTTCCCGTTGCAACCCCCCCAATCCAATAAAAATCAGAAACATGTCCATATTTTTGACCTCGGGGACCTGGGGAACCGACTTAAATGCACAGAGTGCTCTTCACATGGGAAAGACCCTAAAAAAATATATAGACATACTGATATTCAAGTTGAAAAGACCATATGGTTTGTACAAAGATCATTAGGCCAGCGTGTATTCAGTTGTTTGTTATGTTTTTAAATGAATTGAAAGGAGGTGAGTTTCATTGAAAAAAAATGCAGACTGCTTCGGGAAAAGGATGTAACATATCATCCAAAGTGGCTGACTATTAAGTAGGGGAGCAGTGGTTAAAGTTTGGCTTGCTCTCCTCTCCCTGTGCCAACTAAAGCCAAAATAAAAAGGCAAGCACCTGCAAATCATCCAACAATAAAGTCCGATTCATTTTTACAGGGTTGAGAAGGGTAGGATTTTTTCATATATTGATTGACATAGCTGACAACTTAAGAACTGTGGAATTGTGCTAAATTTGTATCATGCTGCACACGTGCCAAACCATTACAATACCAGGAACTGCTGCTCGGATTTCACATGCATGAAAGACTACAGGTCAAGAGAAGCGCCTTACAAACATACAACAATAAATATACAACTGATGCACGCTCTGTACAACTAATGCACACTCTGGGGTGGCTATACCCAGGCTCCCCTCGTTCCTCAGCCCCAACATCTCCGGGTGTAAGGTGCCTTCCACAGGTACCACATCGCACGCTCAGTGCTCGCCACCTCCAGCTTGCCCTGGGCCATACCCCGGAGAGCTTCTCCCAGAAACACAATGGCTCAGAGGGCCGGTCCTTTAGCAGCAGCACCAGGGTGGATGCCCCGGTCCGAGCAAGAACCTGCTTGGCCTTTGGCCCTGCACCATCACTGCCTGGCATCAGTGACTCCACGGCAACCTGAGTCACGCAGATAATGAGAACAGCCTGACCCCGCCCACTCAGACGTCATAAATAACTTAATTTCCCTGCACCTACCAAAAATGAATGTGTCCTTCTGTAACCTTTCTGGTGCACATGTAAAGCGCTCTAATACTTACAGGTCGCCAGTAGGTATATATAGTTAGGACCTAGTTTCCATAGGAAATCCGCAACATTCTATTAGGAATAACTTTGGCGCCGGTTGATGAATCTTCGCGAATTTCTCAAAGAAGATGGCCCGCTCTGCTCCGCTCCTTCCCTGAAAGTTTTGGGGGGATTCAGCAAGTGGGGGCTGAGAAAAAAGGGGGGTCCCAAAACGTGTTTTCCCCATGTTATTTTCCATAGGACGATTAGACACGGCTACAGCCCGAATGGCTGAACGGAATTACACCTAATTCGGCAGAGAGGTAGAGTTCGGTTCGCAGATCGCCCTTTTGCTTAAATGGTGTAAATCCCTCCAGTAGTTCCTGAGAAAATCAAAAGGAAAAAAATGTATATATCTATAAGCGCGCACCGTACGCGTACCGTGTGCGGACCATTGCGTGCGCGAGCTGCATGCTGATTGGCTGCCAATATCTGTCAACACTCCAAAACAGAAATTGTTGGCAGCCATCTTGTGCCTCGGTAGACTGAGGCACAGGAAAGCAGAAAAACAAACGTGTAGAACTCAAAAAGGGGGCAGGGTAGAAGCACCCTTGATAGACCCGGCAGGTCACCCGACCAATTTCCAGTGCCGGATAGCGCACACTTGGGTCCATAAAAGTAAATTACTAATCTTTTATATATACCTTAATCAGGTAACCTACACACTGCTATCAGTAATTCAGTTTCAATTCTGTTGATTTCCGTGTACCTGACTTACCAAATCCTTGAAACAGGTACCTAAGATCACAATGGATCAGGAGCTAGTTGTGGGAGTAGGTAGACAACACAAATACCATGTACTTTGAATAATGTATATACCTTTGTAAATAACCACAAACGCAAGAAGTTTTCAAAACCTTTATCTAAATTTCATCTTCTTCTAATGTCATGAGCCACAAATTTACACAGATCAGACTGTCTATTACTAAAATTAATGAATGAGAGTAAGTTCACAGGACTCGAGTCACAGACTACAAATCTGTGCATCTCTTTGAAGTTTCCTATTGTGATCTCCATTGGCTCTGTAACTGGGGTACTAATTAATTGATTAGAAAAGCCCACTGCTTGGATTGCTTCTCCCAAGAGGGGTAGGTTTGGAACGTCTGCTGTTCTTACAGTAGAACGGGTAGCACCAGTGTCCAACAGAAAGGTGACATCATTTCCTTCAACCTTTCCTTCAATGTATGGCCCTGACTGGTCCCCCGGCAAGGAGGCGCCAAGCACGCACTCCTCGTCCTCCCCCCTCAGGCACCGTCAGTAAGGTTCATCACAGAGGAATGTATCATTTAACAAGAATTGCGAACTGCTGCATTTCTATCATCCCTTCCTTCCCAAACCTCTGCTTCCTCACCCTTCTGTGCTTTGCTCCTATAGTTTGGCCTAGGTGCACAAGGCAACTGTGGCAGTTTTACCTGTTGTTGGGTCTTTCGCGGTCCCTCATTTTGCACCTGTGGATTTAAATCATTTGTTTGTACATTACCATTCTGTACCGCCGGACACTCGTCTCTCCAGTGCCCTATTTGTCCGCACCAGTGACAGGGAAATTTCTTTTTGGCCTCCTCTCGGCTCATCTTTACTCTGTGCTTTCCTCCACCCCAGGGCCTTGATTCTGGGTATTATTATTCATTTTACTTAATTGCTTTTCTTGCTGCTCTGCTAATTTTACTTGTGCCCACATAACGTTTTCTTTTAATTATTATTTTCGTTTATTTTCCAGCTCACCTTTACAATACTTGGCGTACTTCAGGACCTCATCTATAGGCTTGGCTTGCCAACAGATTTTATTGTCTTTAATCCACTAAGAAATTTCAGGTCTTAACCCTAACACAAATCAATAAATAAAATGAGTCATATCCTTCATCTCAATGTTATCTAGTCCACTATACGTTTTGAACACCTGTAATAGTCGTTCATAGTAAGAGTGTACAGTTTCATCACGATTTTGGGTAGGTCTATCTATTCGGGTCCAATAAGTTTCTTTTGCAGGCACCTTTCCTTTCAAGTACAGTATTACCTGGTCATACTTCCTCATTACCTCTCCTGAGGGTGCTCCTGTCCTCGGGTCTTGGGGGTACTCTTCACTTGGCCAATCAACAGCAATTTTACATTCTGTCCATAGATCTACGGGAACTACAATGTCAAAGAACCCATCTAGATCTTTCAGGAGACATTTTTGAACTTTAATAAACCTCTCAACCTGCCTGTACCATTCTACAGGTTTTTCTCGTAATTTTGGGAAATCATTTGTGAATGACAGAATATCATGTCGGGACCATGGAACATGTACATATTTTCCACCTGGCACTTCTCGCAGGGGATACAAAGTTTCTGCTTTGTCAGCTTCTTTTAAGACATATTCAGAGGACACCTGTCTGGATCTATTATCTTCCTTTTTCTTCGCCCACCTGGCTTTCCATTTATCTAAGTCTCCCCATTTTTGCAACAGATTCAATAATTCCCTTATCTGAACCTTTTTCCCTGACACATTCATGTTTTCTAAATCTTTGTCAGAAAATTCTGCTCTGTAGGGCTTTTGCAATACTTTGGATTTGCTGACATCTATTCCCATGTTAGCTGCTGTGTCCATTAGTTTCTCATGGAACACTCTAGTGTTTCTGGTAAGGCTCTTACAGATGAACAGCAATTCTTCCTCACTAAGGGTGTTCAGCATGTCCAGTCCCACATTCCCAGCCATCAATTCTTCCAATTCTTTTCTTAATTTGTAAATATCTAATGGTTTTGGCTGAGGATTTATTTTCTCTAATTCTCGGGTCCATCGATCTAATTCTTCCGGAGTCACTACTGTGGCACTTCTGGTACCGGAAGCTGACTCTATCTGGACTTCCCTTGCACCAGTCTGAGTGTTTCTTCTCTGTGAACTGCTTTCAGGCTCCCTTATGGGTAAATCCATCAGGGAAATTACAGACTCGCATTCACTTGCCTGGTCATCAACTATTAAGGGTTCCTTTCTTGGCTCCACTTCAGCTGGAGTAATAACTGGAGTCTTCGGACTAGCCTGTCTATCCCCATAAAGAGGAACAACTGGTCCAATAGTTACTGGAATTGTCAGAACTTCGGGACTTGTATTTAACTGTGTTATTTTCTGGATAAGTTCGGTTCTCTGTTTTGTTAAGGCCTCTTTCTCTCTATCCTGTAAAACCCTTTCCATGGAGGTTTCATGCATTACTTGTGGAATTAAAGGAGGATAAAGTTTCGGTGCAGTCGGAACGGTCATACTTGATCCCTTCCCACAAGACGGCCTATAAAATGGAGCAGTTGGATCGGACATGCTTGACCCTTCATTGCCACTTGGCCTATAACCTGGTCCTATCAGATCAGACGCACTTGCCCTTCTGTTCCTGGAATGTCTGAGGAATGGATTTTTCGTACTCATGGACCTAAACTCTTCATCATATGGAGGCGGATTTTTCATTAATAAATCCTCCAGGTATTCATCTTCTGAATCACCCGCAGTCATTAAGTGTCGGGTTTTCTCTGGCTTTTTTCCTCCTATGGGTTCATCTACAGTAAGTACTGGGAACAGTCCTTCTACCATCATATTTTGTCTCCACTGTTTCAATGTTTTCTCTCGGGTCTCTCTCTGAGTTTTTGGATAAAACTTTGCTAAACCCTTATCCATTCGGGGTCTGTCTCGTTCAAAGGCCTCTATCTCCCATTCTTCTAAAGCCTCATATTGCGTCAGTCTTGGTCTGGGATGTAAGTCATTCATTCGGGTCCTAAAATTGAACAAAATCCTACCATTAAAGGTACCATCTAAGGGAAATGCTCAAACTCCGTCATCCTTGGTATATCTCACCCAATTTTCGAACCACACACAGGTATGATACCCTTTGTCAAACGTCATAAATGATGTGGGAGTATTAGGTGGTGGAATGATAACTCCTTCTCTTGTTTTTATAGGTTTGTCTTTCTTGAAATAATTCTTGACCTTGTCTGCGAAAGTCATTTTTCTCTTGCTTCCGTACATTCCGTCTAGTCTACGACCTTTCCACTGATCTTTCGCAAACCCTAAGTACCTAGGATCAGGTCGAGTCTCGGGATTAAGCGAATACCACATATATTTATGAAACTTAAATTTTGGTAAAATACGAACTTATGTTTACTATTTTCTTCCAGTGCTAGGGTGTTTTGTAAATTTCAACAACCAATCAACACTGTGATTGCAAATAATCTCAACCAATGGGTGCGCGGCCTTTTAGTGAGACACGTTCTCACACTCCGGCACTCACCCCTCCTTTACAATAACAGCTCCGCTACACACCCGCTGTTCTGACCAATACCAGCGCGGCACAGAGTGACGTCAGCGCAGCTCCGCAACTGACTCCCTCCTTCACAAGGTAACGGAAACTTGATTTCTTTCTTAAAGTGCAAGTGCTCTATTTAGTTTACCAAAAAACAAAACAAAGGCCAATACTGGATACCCTTAACTAGGGATAATTGTGGTCACCTTATGAACAAAACATAACGGTCCAAATTACGTCAAAAGTCAAAAAATTTTATTATTTTCTTTAGTTTAACTTTCTTTTAGTAAATGATTTCACAAATTAATTGTGCATGTATAAACATTTCAAACGTTAGACATAACAACACAAAAAATCTTTTTACATATTTACAATTTTACAATTTACACACATCCTCTCAAGCATTCATTCTGCATTCATCCAACTGTACACACAAACAATAAAACACCTTTTGTCAAAAAGAGCAATTGAAATGAACAATAAATGATAATCCCTATTTATGTTTAGAAGATGTTTTCAATTAAATGTGTGGAACATTAATTCTTTTTAAGGAAAACCAAAACCTTATTGTAAAGAATTTAGTCATATGACAAAAGAGTTCAGTCATTCCTATTGAAGGTCAAAAGGTCGACGCGTTTCAAACCCCCAATTCTGGGGTTCTCATCAGGACCAATCTTTTTCTACAAAAAAGAAGAATTATAAACCAAGAATTAGCCAACCAGCTTAATATCGAACTAAAATCTGCAAAACACCAGTTTCTACCAATGCCATACCTTGTAAAGTCACTCAATGGCCATGCGTGTTTCTGCAGGACATTCGACAGGTACCGGAATCTACCAGGAACCACGTGACCGCGCGAGGCAGCCAGGCGGATGACTTCTCTTCCGCCTAGACTGCGGCTTGAGTCATTACAGCTTATCCTTTATCCATTTCAGGGAGACCCTGCGCCACTGTAAAAAGGTGAGTGCTTTTTGTATACGACCAGTTAGGTTCTGCAAGTGCCTCTTCACCCAAATGCACTTTGATTCATTGTTCTCTGTCTATTTGTCTAGCGTCATTGTGTACCTGTCGAATGTCCTGCAGAAACACGCATGGCCATTGAGTGACTTTACAAGGTATGGCATCGGTAGAAACTGGTGTTTTGCAGATTTTAGTTCGATATTAAGCTGGTTGGCTAATTCTTGGTTTATAATTCTTCTTTTTTGTAGAAAAAGATTGGTCCTGATGAGAACCCCAGAATTGGGGGTTTGAAACGCGTCGACCTTTTGACCTTCAATAGGAATGACTGAACTCTTTTGTCATATGACTAAATTCTTTACAATAAGGTTTTGGTTTTCCTTAAAAAGAATTAATGTTCCACACATTTAATTGAAAACATCTTCTAAACATAAAAAGGGATTATCATTTATTGTTCATTTCAATTGCTCTTTTTGACAAAAGGTGTTTTATTGTTTGTGTGTACAGTTGGATGAATGCAGAATGAATGCTTGAGAGGATGTGTGTAAATTGTAAAATTGTAAATATGTAAAAAGATTTTTTGTGTTGTTATGTCTAACGTTTGAAATGTTTATACATGCACAATTAATTTGTGAAATCATTTACTAAAAGAAAGTTAAACTAAAGAAAATAATAAATTTTTTTGACTTATGACGTAATTTGGACCGTTATGTTTTGTTCATAAGGTGACCACAATTATCCCTAGTTAAGGGTATCCAGTATTGGCCTTTGTTTTGTTTTTTGGTATCTTTGGCTTAGCCTTGCTGGAAACAGCCAGAATCCTGTGTTGTTCTTTCCTATTTAGTTTACATCGTATAACATTTGCCACTGTACTCGAGTGTCTAGAAAGAAAGATTTGTTTCACTGCAAGTAAACCTCTTCTGTCTACTTTTCATATACTGCAGATAGACCCTTCTGCCTAACCTTCACACAAGCATTAGAGAACCTGCTACTTCTTTGACTCATCCACTCTTTTCGGGATATATACTAAGTCTAAAGTTTCACTAGCAAACTCCTTTGCTATCATTCAAGCTCCGATGACCCTACTACTCCTTCCTCGCGTGACCCTTACTAGGTTATATCACAACTGAAGTTTCAATAGCGTACTCATTGCTATCATTTATTCAACTGTTCATACAGAAATCCCTAATTAGCGCTTCCAGTTCTGCCTAACCATGCACTAATATTTCCTCGATGTAAGTGACCTCTCTGCAAGGTGGATTCTCCTCACCACCCGCTATTCTGCCCCGGGGATTCCAGACAACATATAACAATCACTAACAATTTGTTAATAGGGTAAAAATCATATAGCAGCATTTCATCAAAACTTATAAAACATTTCATAGCATTTTAAAACAATTTTATTTACACATTCGATCGATCGATTTTGAAAAAAAAATATTTTTAGCAGCACTTTTAATTTTCACAGTTTATCAGCAAGTAACCTATCTACCTATCTTAACTAGTCCTAACCATCCTCTGCTACCAGAAAATTACTGATAGAGCGCGCAGGTCACCCAACCAATTTCCGGTGCCGGATAACGCACACTTGGGCCCATAAAAATAAATTACTAATCTTTTACATATACCTTAATCAGGTAACCTACACACTGCTATCAGTAATTCAGTTTCAATTCTGTTGATTTCCGTGTACCTGACTTACCAAATCCTTGAAACAGGTACCTAAGATCACAATGGATCAGGAGCTAGTTGTGGGAGTAGGTAGACAACACAAATACCATGTACTTTGAATAATGTATATACCTTTGTAAATAACCACAAACGCAAGAAGTTTTCAACACCTTTATCTAAATTTCATCTTCTTCTAATGCCATGAGCCACAAATTTACACAGATCAGACTGTCTATTACTAAAATTAAGAAAATAGTGTAACTATGAATGAGAGTAAGAAACATTTAGAAATCGGAAATAAAGGGAAGGGGAAAAAATTAAGGAACACGCTATTTTGATCAGCAGTCTTGCACAACTTCTCTAAAGGCGGGTCAAGAAAGGGAACATTCTAATCAAAGTAAACTTTCAAAATTCACTAACGGTTCAGAGAAATGAAACTTAAGTAATTTCATTTATCAAGATGTGCTTGTTCTCTAGAGGGAAGGTAAGAATGGAACAAACTATATATGCATACAGTTCAATATTCAACTAAGGGAAGGGAGAGAGAGGAGCACACTAAGAGACACGTTTACACAGAAAAATGTTGCTTTATTAGGGAGAGAGAGAAACTTAGATAGACAAACACCCACACTCAATATATTTACCTAGGATAGGTTGCAGACCAACCCTGGCCACGGGTCAGTTGGAAAAAGGCGGGAAAGGACGCCAGTAGGCGAGCAGGTACGGCTCATGGACAGTCAGGACAGGACAACCCCAGGATTTGGATCAGGACCGGGCTCACCAAGGGTACGACCAACACCTGCAGCTTCGGATGCAACGCCTGCGCTACCCCCTCTCTGCAAGGAATCTGCCAATAACCCCGATTGGGTTTTCGAATCTCCCAGCAAAGTGCATCGCCAGCACTTAAGGTTTCCCCGACTGAGTCTGTGGAAATTACGGACAGAGTGCTCCGCAGCTCTCTGTATCAATCCCCTATAGAGTTCGTTGGGCCAGTGACAGGTCAGCTATTCGCACAAGTCGGATAATTTCTCTAGCTAAACCTAGGTTAGTTATACTGTTTTCAGGTCAGTGTACCACCCACCAATGTTGCAAGTGAAAGATTCCCTAAATTCTGATTGGTCAAAGGAGAAAGTTAGGTCATGGTACCTCCTAAATTTGAGACTTTCTCAGACTTAATATTCATTTTCCGAACCTACCCCTTACATTCCAGTTCCCATGGCAGGAGAGTTTAAGAAGACAATGGGGTACACAATAAGAATACAAATGTAGCAAATTCAGGTACAGTTCAGCTTCGGCTTGCTGGGTTGGAGTTCAGGTTCCCAGGAGCATCCTAGCTTTGGCTGCCAGCTGGCTGATTTCCACTGCGGCCAGGTTCATTTACCCCATCACGTGACTGGGACCATAGGGACTTCAAATATGGAGTTGTGACTGTCTCTCCTGCCCCAATGGATATGTTACATGAAAAGTACGCGAAAACAATTTAGAAATTCAGAAAAAATGAATACACTGTATACCGTGATTGGCTATACTACACCCCTTACTTTATAATAACTATAGCATTAGGAGTTAGGCAGAACACACAGCTTTGCGAAAGCGGCCCTGCAAGCACGTAGCATGTGAGAAAACAAAGCGGCCCTCTTAAGTGCACTGCGCATGAGCAACAGTTTCCCTCCAGAACTGGGAGTGCGTCACATGACATGAGTATGACCGACGCATGCGCAGACCAAATTCCCGCAAAGCAGCGGCCGGTCATGTCACTGACCATGTCATGAATATTCTAATATGTGACATCATCAGCAGTGGATTGCGGGTGCGCGAAATATAGTTAGTACAACTAACTATATAGGAGCAATTTCAATGGTTTTGTATGAGTGAAATGTCTAGCTAACTATAACACTCCTAAAACGTGACTCCTCTGGATTTCTCGGTGTTTCCCCCGCCTGCTCAGCACATTCAGCACACCAGCAAACAGGAAGGAGACGGACCACGTCACATCAGCATATCGATGTTTATTCGGTACAACAGAAAGCAGCTACGCGTTTCTGGCAAGGTATGCCCTTGTTCACGCTGCAACATGTACATAAGACTGAATGCTTTTTAAATGCAATTCAAACAGTGACCACCCCTTCACAGTGACATAGTGAGTCATGTGACTTAATGAATATAGAAAACATACTGCCACAGTAAGTGTGAGTACATATAATGGTAAATACCAAAAAGAAACATCACTGGTTAAATCCTTATGCATACAATAATAGACCACAATAAATAACTGGTTAAATCCATAAATGTAGATGTACATTTAGAGGCCTGTCAATTTCTTACTAGCATTTTTATATCATGTCATAACTAAATATGAGCCCACTTAATTTCATTAAGTGCATACTGAGCAACTGTAAATGACAGGAAATTCTCTCATCAGCAAATGTACAATTAGTGTGTCCAATTACATGACCATGGCAGTATAATAAAGTGCTAAGTGAAGGATAAAAAGTAAAGTGCAAGGTTCTGAAAAAAGTGCGCAAGAAGAGAAAGCTATACGAATTAAAGTGCAATACCAATCATTATATAAAGTACGACAAGAATATATCTGAGCACACTTCAATCTCCTATGGGTTCAGATTACATCAACATTCTATGTGCATATTTCGTACCTTAATAATAATAAATAGTATAAATAGTTAAAAGCTCCGTGAACATCAATAAATACACCTAGATTTGTGATAATCAATTAATGATATATATACACACCAGTTTAAATAGCATATATATACATCTATATTACATATTTACAACCCACAACAATTTATGTATGGTGTTTTCATGTTTATATCTGAGATATTTGTCATCTTGTCAAGTAATCAACGATGTAAGAAAGTAGAAAAGTAGAAACCTAGAAAAGTAGAAAAAATACAAATATATATATATATTAAAATTTACATATATATATAATTTAGGATATCTACATATTCTTATTTATAAAAAGGAAAGGTTTCAAATGATTATTTACAGCAATGGCAAGCAATGTGATCAGACCCTTACTCAACCTCAAAATAGGGAACCTAACTAAGAGGGAGGTGAAAATAATAGATATGGGTCTGAGGCAGTGTACAGGAAATATAGGCGGAAAGACAATAATGTATTCTACAAAAAATGATGCATCTCATCTATATTGTTCAATCCGTTTGGCCAACGTGTATCAAGCTCTAATATCATCCTAGTCTCCAACTGTCTTAAAAGTGATTCCCTGTCTCCTCCTCTTTTCAATGGCGGCACGGCACCGATCACAAAGTACTTTAAGCAACAAAGATCTTTGTTATGTACTCTTTTAAAGTGTCGTGCCACCGGGTAGGCAGGGTCACTGTGCAGAATTGCGCGCAAATGCTGTAAAATCCTGACGTGCACCTGCAGCTTGGTACTACCAACATATTGTAAGCCGCAGGTGCACGTAAGGACATACACGGCAAAGTCTGTTTTGCAATTAAAATTGCCAGTGATCATTTTTGGCTCTGTTGAAAAAGGAGTCACATATTGTGAAGTATTCACACCAAATCTACAAACGCGGCAGCTGGAGCATTTGAAAAAAACCCTTGAAGGTTTCAACCAAGGGGTTTTAGCTTTCAATTCAGGGGCAGGTTTGTCCAATACGGACCCCATACTTTTAGCCCGTCTGAAAGTGATGATAGGATTGGCTGGTAACCTGGTATTTAATATGTGGTCACTTAGTACTATGGGCCAATTCTTTTTGAAAATTGCTTTTAATTTCCTGTCTTCGCTGCTAAAAGCTGTAATCATTCTTGGGCCATCTTGTAGAGTATCAGGAATTGTGTTACTTCCAGACTCTGGCTGAAGGGAAGGGAATAAACTTTCTCTGGATCTAAGTTTAGATTTCTCCACCGCTTTCCTGAGAATCTTATCGCGAAAGCGGCCCTGCAAGCACGTAGCATGTGAGAAAACAAAGCGGCCATCTTAAGTGCACTGCGCATGAGCAACAGTTTCCCTCCAGAACTGGGAGTGCGTCACATGACATGAGTATGACCGACGCATGCGCAGACCAAATTCCCGCAAAGCAGCGGCCGGTCATGTCACTGACCATGTCATGAATAATCTAATATGTGACATCATCAGCAGTGGATTGCGGGTGCGCGAAATATAGT
Source organism: Lissotriton vulgaris (assembly GCF_964263255.1). NCBI lineage: Eukaryota > Metazoa > Chordata > Amphibia > Caudata > Salamandridae > Lissotriton > Lissotriton vulgaris. Next base: position 317,057,407 of record NC_141693.1, on the reverse strand, counting down.
TAGTAAAACTAACTATATAGGAGCAATTTCAATGGTTTTGTATGAGTGAAATGTCTAGCTAACTATAACACTCCTAAAACGTATATATATATATATATATATATATATATATATATATATATATATATATATATATATATATATATATATAAATAAATATATATATATATATATATATATATATATATATATATATATATATATATATATATATATATATATATATATATATATATATATATTCACTGAAAAAACCATAGGTTTGAGGCCTTATATAGTTAGGAATTAGCATTTAAAAAACCTTTGAAATTCACTCAAAAACCATAGGTTTCAGGCCTTATATAGTTATGAATTAGCATTTCAAAAACCTTTGAAATTCACTCAAAAAACTATACGTTTTAGGGGTGTTATAGTTAGCTAGACATTTCACACAAAACAGTTCCTGCACGTCCCATTTCAAAGAACAGCAGCAGGCAGGCACGGACCTCTCGGTACCTCCGTGGCAAATCAAAGACCTCCACATAGAAGATTGTGGCAAAGCAGTGTAGCCATTTATTTCAGCAAAAAATGTCTCAGGCAAGTGCCCTCCATGACACGTTTCGCTCCTTGTGGGATCAGTATGTGTGCCAAAAGACCACAGAAGAGATTCAACAGGTCTTGCAGATAGCGCAAGCGCTGTTGAGGCTCAACCTAACAATTACCTAACCAGTGGCATTTTAGAACAAAGGAGCAAAGGTTTGGTCGGTTGACGTACATTTAACACAAAGATGGCCACAGAGATGGAGGGAGAGTTCCAGGGTTTGGGATCGCAATTCTTTAAATATCCTGATTTAATCCCTGTCATACACCCTTCTACCGCTCAGCATGATTGCTGAAGACATTCTGGAATTTTCTAGCAAATGTGGGAATTTTACTCACCGGGACCTCTCTATCCGCAAGGGTCAGATTCAGTCTCAGCCAATAGTGAATTCAGTGAGGACTCGGACCAGTGGAGTGACTGGACACTCGGTGGTCGAAGTTATTATGTTATGTTATGTTACATACATTTATAACTCGCGCAGATACTCATGAGTGTCCCGGCACAAAGCCTACTGGGGTATGGAACGAGACTATCAGTCAAAGAAGTGTGTCTTTAATTTTCTTTTAAAAGCTACTGGGTCCGGAATGGACCGCAGGACGAGAGGAAGGGCATTCCAAACAGCTGCAGCCTTCACAGCAAAGGAACTGCCCCCTAGCCTCGGATACTTGAAACGAGGAACCTGGGCAAAGCGTAGGGACATGGAACAAAGGGCTCACGAAGGAACATAAAAAGAGAACCGTCTCTACAGACAGAGAGGGCCACACCCATGATGAACATGATCAGCCAGAACCAACTCTGTCCATCACAGGAAGCCAATGGAGGGATCGCAGCTTATAGTGAAGACTGTTCCTAGCCGAAACGCCCAATAGCAGTCTGGCTGCCGTATTCTGGACCACCTGAAGCCTTTTCAACAGGTAGCCCGTAACACCAACATAAAGGGTGTTGGCATAATTGAGCCGCAACAGAATCAGTGCGCACGTAGCCATTTCCCTTGCCACCTGAGGTAGAAGAGGAAAGAATTTACTGAGAGTTTTAAGAAGGCCGAAACAGCAACCGGCCAGCTTCTTAATGTGTGTCAAGAAAGAGAGACTCTCATCGAACCATACTTCCAAATAATTTTTGACGGGCTTCCCTGTGGTGGAGGGCAGTGGAATGTTAGGCAGCCACAGCTGCTGTCGGAAATTGAGAGGGAATCGACCAAATAGCAGGATCTCAGACTTCTGTTCATTACACTTAAGTGAGCATCCACCAGCCGTTTAAAAATAGAAGCTAAGCAATGTTGAACCAATGAAACAGAGTCTGCATCTTTGTCCCAGGTAAAGAGCATCTGGGTATCATCCGCATAGGCCATCACCTTAGCCCCTAGCTCCTCTGACAAATATATCAGTGGAGTGACATAGATATTAAAAAGGAGAGGGCTAAAGGAGGATCCCTGAAGAACTCCAGTTGTCACTGACTGAGGGGAGGATGAAGATGGTGGAAGCCAGATCTTCTCAACCAGCCCCTCCAGGAAAGGCCTAAGCCAACCCCAGATGGCCCGACACACCAATTCGGCCAGTCCCACTAAGAGAAGAGCGTGCGGGACCGTGTCAAACGCCGCCAAGAGGTCCAGCAGAATTATTGCAACTCTCCCGCCGGCATCACAATACTCCCGAATGGCCTCCATCACCTCCACTAGGACTGACTCAGTACTATGGGATGTCCAAAACCCTGATTGAGCTGGGTGCAAGAGTGCCTCTCTTTCCACAAATTCTATAAGCTGTTTATTGGCTACCTTCTCACACACCTTGGCCAGAGCCGGAAGGAGGGAGGTAGGCTGGTAGTTCCCTGGGCTAAGGGGGTCCAAGGACGGCTTTTTTAGGAGTGGCAGGATCTTAGCCTGCTTCCAGACCTTTGGTACAACAGCTTTCTGGAAAGACATGTTAATAATGAAGTTCACTTCTATGTTCATGCTCTCTGCCACTGCTGCTAGAAGCCTGGCAGAACAGGGGTCCGAGGGCGAACCAGACTTGAGACCCTCAAGAATTTTGAGAGATTCCAAAGGATCGACCGGCCTGAATACTGACAGTGAGTGGGCAGAATCAGCAGGTTGAGACCCCGTAAAACTCTCACTGCTGACGTCACAGGGTGTGAACACTGCCTGAATAGTCTTAATCTTATCCCTAAAGAAGCAGGAGAGAGTGTTACACCAGGCAGGTGAAGATGGAGACACACGCGCTTGGGCCAAAGGGGACATGAAGCTCTGAACGATGGCAAGAATGTCTTTGGAGTTGTTACTGGCTGATTCGATACAGGCTGTGTAGAATTGCCCTTTAGCCAGTGTAATAGCTTCATAGTATGTTTTTTGCTTATCTCTGAGCTTCCACTTGGCTGCCACAGTATCCACTCCTGCGCCAAGCCCGCTCAAGGATCTTACATTCATGCTTCGTGGCTTTTAGGGCTGAGTAAAACCAAGGGTTAGAAAAGGATTCCCTAGCCAACCTAATGGGCCAATGTGGGGCCACAATGGCAACTGCTTGAAACCCAGCCAGTGATCCCCATGAAGCACTCCTCAAGTTCCCCTGTCAGAGAAGGCCTAGAAGTTTCCAAGGCCAGATTGAATTCAAGTGGGTCAATTTTCCCAAAACCTGGTTTATGGCAAGAGCAATGACTCAGCATTAGAGACTGTTGTATTCTTATTTCATGTTATATTCCTTTAAGTGGCTTCCCATGAAAAAAAGGATATGAAATGATGCACCCATCAATCCGGACAAGGATCCCATAGAAAAATGGGGAAGTTGGTACAAATGGGGTCAAGTATGTGACCAGCCTGATGAGTGGGAAGGCTGCATGCTGATCAAGTTGCGTCAAATGTAGTATGTCCAACAGATCATGCACCTCCTTGGTGTCTGCTCGATCCAGATTGATATTAAGAGTAAGAGTCAAGGCCATATGACCTGGTGATCGACTCCTGCCCTGCCCATGGAGGGTGCGCTCTTGTGTCCTTGACCCCCGCACCCTGTCAAAATCCTAACAAGGGGCCATTCCACTTGTCCTGAAGGGCTGCTCCATAGGAGATAGGTCCTGTAATGTGATATTACTCATTGGCAAACCCGATGGCGGCGTTTGGCTGCCCTGACGTGCAGTAGGAATCCGCCATCTTGGATGTTAGCTATCTGGGGCACCCTGGCACTGCACAATTGGAAGCACCTTGATATGGGATGGCCAAGGAGGCTCCACTGCGACGACTGGGGAGACTGGCGGCAACCGCTATACTGGAAGTCTCCTCTTGCAGTGCTCCCTGAGAAGGAGTGTTTGTCAAGTGAAGCCAGAAGAGCTTCGCTTGGCATACCGTGATGCTACATAGAATTCCCCTGGTCTATTGAGCTCACCACCTCCATCCTGCAGGCATTGTGCAAGCTGTTGCAGATGAGACCGAACCTACAGATAGGGTGAGGCTGATTTCAATACTACAGGCTTGATCGTGTGCATGCGCTTTTGGAATAGACTTGTCATTGTTGTTTGTTTTTGTTTACTTTCTGAGCTTTATCTCTGGTCGAGAGAGTTCTGTTTGGGCATGAAACAATGATCCATTTTGGGAATATCTTTCTTCAGCCATGACCCCCTTGATACAAGATGGTAGCACGTCCAGCTTGTTTGAAATAGATATTGGACTATCATCCGAGTTCATTCTCAAAAAGTAAAGGTGGACTTTTGGTATGTTGACTATGCATGACAGAGAGGTAGGACTAATCACCGGCGTGTGTTAGGAGCAGCCATCTTGTAATAGTGCCTCTGCACTGACAAGCATTTACCTGGCTTTTCATTGAAATGTCCTCAGTTTCCCTGATGCTTTAAAACACTATTAAGTCCCATGCCTATAATGCCCATTCTTTGTCAGAAGAAAACTCACATTTTGAAACAAGGCGTCAGATAACTTAAGACCTAGTCTCAATTTAGGAATAATGGAATAGCAACTCTATCTCTACACAATTCTGGCGAAGCTTTCCTATAATAACCCTAAGAAATGTATTAGCTAGCTTATCATTCTTATCTTCTCTATCCGCTGGTTCCTTCTCCACTATGGCCTCAAATTTTAATAGGCCCAATGAGGACATGTTTACTTTTGTACTTCTAAAGGTGTCGTTGTTAACAACCTATTCTTCACTAGCAGGAGAGCCCAATGGAGAAGAACCTTCACGTCCATGCTCAGATCCAAACCATTGAAGAAAACATCACACGGTTTCCGTTTATCTATAATACTCTCAATTATCCTCAATGCTGTTCTTGCCGTCTCTTTCTACAACAATGGGAACATACTTATACAAGCATCAGACTGAAACCTAGAACAATTTGACAAACTCTTTATGAGGGATAAACATTCATTGGCTAACAAAATTCCGTCTGCGCTACCAAATCAAGATCCTTCCTCCTCATTGAATCCTCAACCCCCAATTGCCAGTTCTATCACCACCACCACCTCCTCATCACCGACTCGAAATCGGCTTAACAAAGACAGCCTGAATGCTAACTTGTCGAACCTGCCCGCTCCCTCTACACACATGACAATGAAACACAATGCTCGCCCCCTATAGCTCTCAACAACAACATGATAGGGAACTGTAGATCCTTCAACCACCCTATATGTACACAACCTTACTCTCTAAGTGAGCCTCGCTCTTACACCATGCATCCCAACTGAAGTTCCTAGCGGAGGAAATAATCTTGCACCTCTGCCGACCCCTTCCACTCGCCACCTCCAGTACACCTTCCACTAACCCACAACCTCCCATCACCTCACCTACTACTTATCTCCTGACCCATGCAGAATCCTCTCCTCCTGCATCCACTAACTTCTCTGATGGATCTCATTTACTGTCTCACCCCAGACCCCCACACATAATTTAAACCCTCCCTTCATTTAGGATAAGCTGACAGACATTATGAATAGTTAAATAGTCTTTAGAACCTATTATTCTTCTCTTTGACGATGGAGACGTTTTAGGAACTGAGATTATTCAACCTAACCTTCCCACAAGTATCAAACACTTCCAGTGGAAAGTCACGCCCATGGAATACTCATTGAATCCTAACTGGAATTCTCTACCATATCCTAAACACCTCCCCAGGCCACTCAGGGTTACTGAACATTTGACTGATGCTGACATTCACCCCCTTTTACTTTCTTACAAAGCCTCTCGTATTCATTCATCTCCCTCTACATTCAGTATCCAATCAGCGGTAAGGCACACTGCTGATATTGCCAACCTCATACTTACGCTGGACCTTCTGCTATAAACAGAAACCTGGCTTAATTACAATTCTACACCAATCTTGGACATTTTAGTTCCCCTTCCCAAATATGACATCATTAGAATGGATAAACCAGTTAAAATTGGGGGCAGCATTCCGTGCATCTATCATTCCAGTCTCTCCCTGAGACCTACACAATCAACTCTGATGTCCTCCCATTAAACACTTGAGCATTGACATCTTGAACAACGACAACATAGTAATGCACGGTCACACGATCTATCACCCCCCCGGTGACAATCTCCTTTTCATTGAACATATAATGGAGACCATATCACCTAACTCTGAACAACTCCAAAGCCATATCTTCCTTGGAAATTTTTATCCATTAATATGGACATTCAAGGCTTTGCTCTCCGACCTTAACTTCGCCCAGTCATGCAACAGTCTTACACATAACAAAGGCTCCACCCAAGATCTAATCATAGCTAAAGATAACATCATACAACTGGATGCCATAGCACCATGTGACTGGTCAGATCACTTCCTAATCTCTTTTCTCATACTGTAAAGGGTGTTGATTAGACGAGGATAACCTCGTAAGTCCAAACAGTGGTCTCGAGATCTGAGGAATATCAAAATAAATGATCTTACGTACATGAGCAATTATCTTCTGCCTCCACCCCCCCAACTTGACAAATCTGGATGACCCACTAAACTTTACATTCAGTCCATGACTGATTTACTTGATTCCCTTGCCCCGATGCATCTCAAAAGGACTCCTATCAAACATTCAAAACCTTGGTTCAATGGCTCCCTTAACAAGAAACAACATAAATTAAGCCTTGCAGAGAGATCTTGGAGAAACTCTCCTTCTATAACAAACCTCAAGCAGCTAAGGATGACAAGGAATACTTATAACAAAAATATCCATAGCGCCAAAACAGATCACTTTAGGTCACAGCTTGACAATGCTAAAAACAGACCAATAAAACTATTCAAAATCATCAAATAACAAAGGAACCACTCTGCTAATCAACTCTCAACACCCAATGACTCACTCCCTAATAGGGAGGAGTTTCAACATACTTCACTAACAAAGCCTAAAAGGACAGAACTAGAACCGCAACTCTCCTTACCTGACACACATCATCAGTCTCAGTCCACTCCCTCTGCACGGCTTCCTTTTGAGAGTTCCCCTCTTGCTGGCTCTGTAGATTATACTCCCAAAAATGGTGCGTTGTGGAATTCCTTTATACTACCAAAGATGCTGAGCTATTCAACACCATAACCTTCAAATCCTTTCAATGATCCTATGCCTTCCAAGTTCTTTAAAGAGCCCACATTCTCAATTTCCCCCCTCTGGTCTAACATTGTCCATGAATCTCTCGTGCAGGGATGGATTCCAGATTGCCTCAAGATAGGACAAGTCACCCCCATCCCTAGGAAGCCACATGCAGACTTATCTGTCCCTAACAACTTCCGGCCTACTTCTAATATCAGGACTCTAGCCAATTTGCTAAACAAATGTGTACACATACAACTCTGTAAGCACATCGAACAATTTCAACTCCTTGACCAATACCAATTGGACTTCAGATCCTGACACAGTGCTGAAACTGCTCTAACACACATTGTTGATGATGCACTAAAACTACTTGATCAGAATGAACCTTACCTGCTTATACTGCTTGATCTCTCATTTGCATTTGCCATGGTCAAACATGATATCATGATTGATCTGCTTAAAAAAAAGGATGGGGTTATCAGGCCCAGTTTTAAATTGGCTTGATTCGTTCCTTCAAAGAACCCAAAGAATCAAAGTCCAACAGTACGCCAGTCTCAATTGGAGTACCTCAAGGATCTGCTCTCTCACCCACTCTATTCAGTTTGTACATGGAACATCTCACCAAAATTCCTGAACAGCACAAACATACACTAAAACATGTATGCCGATGATACTCAATTGTACATGAAAATGTCTTCACCGGATATAATCAAACCTCTTAAATGTGCACTTCTGAAAACACAACACTGGTTATCTAACCACCTTATGTGAAACACACTCAAGACAGAATTCCTCCTGATTGCCTCCACAATAATTTTGCCCCAATTCGGTACTGGCTCAAACAACCCACGACCCTCAATTACATCCCACATGTTGTTAATTCTACCAGATCACTAGGCATAACTTTAGACAAATGCCGGAAGATGCAAGACCACATCAGTGCATCAACAAGAGAAGCCAATGATCAATTGAACACATTAAGGAAAGTCAAACCGTTCCTGTGTCCGGACGACATGAAAGTAGCAGTCCAATCCCTAGTGGTCTCCCATTTAGACTCTGGCAGAGATATCCAAAGCTAAACTGGCCCCTCTAAGGGACACTTTACACTCTGCTGCCAGACTCATCACGGGATCAAGAAAACTTGATCACATCACACCAGATCTAACCCAACTCAACTGGCTCTCTCTCGATGCAAGTATCCGGTACAAGATAGCCTGCTTAACGCGCAGAGCACTGCGTCATAACACTCCCACGTAGTTGGCAAAAAAACTTGCACTGTCTGGTGCGAATTGTGCCCTTAGAAGTTCCAACACTCTACTGTTGAAACCACAAAAGTTCAAAAAGAAGAAAACCTACAACCGCGCCTTCTCCGGGCTTGCTCCAAGAATATGGAATGCTCTGCTTCCCGGAATGAGAATAAACCCTTCAACCGGCGCATTAAAAAAAAGAAGTCAAAGGATTGCTCCTGATTAGCTACCTGCGATAATAGACTGATAACCTCCCAAACTAACTTTTGTTTCTTTAATAGCTGTGGCCTACTTTCCTAATAAGCAATGTGCTTCCTGTGTAACCTCTTATTCGGTTTATTATTTTCTCCTTTACTAGCTTCACTTGTCTACTTCGATGTACAGCGCATTGATACCCTGATGGGTCTTGTTCGCGCTATATTAAACTTTTCAAATAAATAAATAAAAGAATCATGTTCTAACTCCTGGATCTGCCAATTTTAAAACTAGGGTGCCAGGTTCTAAACCCGTTGACTCAACATCCCGCTATTCTGGTCAAATCACTCAATCTCACAATGCCAAAAAAAAAGGAAAAATATGTCCTTGTGTAATGTCATATGGTGCTGATGTACAGCTCTCTGATGCGTTTGAGTCAATTTTGCACTGCAAGGGGGGAGGAGCTTAGCGCGCATCCAAGATGGTCGAGTGAGCACAGGGCTCCTGAGACCCTCACCGCCTCCCGCATATATCCTGTCACTGATCCTGATATAGACGACGGGTTCTTATGGATATTACCCTGCTGACATAGAAGCTCTTTTCAGAAATCGATTTGGCTGCCGGGAACCGGACTTACTCCACTTCGAAAGTTGGCGGCCTACACCGATGAGCAGCCCGGGACTCGAGTCCCCGAGATACCCAGGTGGCAAGTGAACAACAACGGCCGGTGGAAGTCGACTGGTGCCCCTGAAGTACTTTCGGTTTCGTTTTTGGTCCCTGTCTGTCGCAACCAGCCGCCATTTGACTCTGTTGGCCCATGGTTTCACTTTGGTTGAGCGCTTGCCCTCTGCGCCTCGTCTCTAGACTATACAAGTCAGATTTGTGAGGAGCCATTCAAAACAGGTCCCAATGGCCCCTCCGGGGCGCGTCGCTCAACATGGCGAGCAAGCCAGAAAGTGAGAAGCGGACCACCAAAGTCACGCACCGAGGGGGTGCCATCCAATCCAACATCATGGATCGCTACACTCGTCCAAAAGGATCTCCCAGTGGTGTTGGTAAAGCTCTGGACGAGACCGGAGATGGCTCCTCAGCGACGGAAGAATTGACCCTGCGAGACGTCATGGGCGCCATTGCAAGCATGAAGACATCCATGGGCCAGCAATACGAAACATTGGCTTTAAAGCTTGACATGGTGGCTATCGATGTCAACTTGATCAGGACTGATCTGGCGAAGACCAATGAGCGGATCAAGTCTTTGGATATTAAGACCGCCAGTCTCACGACCGACATGTCCGATCTTCAAACAGAAGTTCGTAATCTGCGGTCCTCTAATGATTCGTTTGCCCGTCGGCTGGATGACTCGAAAGTCGAGCTAGGCGCAACAATGTGCGTATCATCGGGGTTCCGGAGAAGTCCACTGAATTAACGACGGATCTCCTTGTAGAGGACCTGATATTGAACCATCTGGCCCCTAAGGGCCTCAGTAACTTTTTTGCGGTTGAGCGTGCTCACAGAGTCTCAGATGGAAACATAAACCGGGCACCCCTCCACTGCCCATAATAGCCAGGATTTTCAACTTCAGGGACAGGGACGCTATCCTGCAGGCGTCGCGGGCCAATGGCCCCACGAAATTTGAGAATGTGACTATTGGTTTCTACCCGGATTTCACACAGTCTGTACAAAACCAGCGGATGGGATTCATGGGGGTGAAACTGAGACTTAGAGACATGGGCTTGAAATACGCTATGCTCTTCCCTGCTCGACTCCGCATCAAATACAATGAACGGGCACTCTTTTTTGACCGGCCCGAGGTCGTTAGCGACTGGCTTGATACTCTACCAACGCATCGAAACCGCCCGGAGCAATCGGGGGGCGCTGACGGTGGCCCATTGGAACAGGAGGAGTGAGTGATGACCGGCATGCGTGCTGTATGGACTTTGCAGCAGTGGTTCGATGACTTTTTGAGTTTGTATATATATTCATAAATACCCAGAGGCGGTAGGGGAACCAGGACTCTTCCTCCTTCAGAGGGTCTTTTTTCTTTTTGTAGACTAGTTTCATGTTGGGGCGACAGGCACACTGCAAGTTGGGGTGGCTTTTTGGTCTAACGCAGGGGTGCAGGGTGGGGGGGTGTTCTGAGAATTTCTTTGGGGGTGGTGGGGGGAACTTTGTTTTACATTGGTTTGTTTCGAGGCTACGTATTACTGCATATTTTGACTTTGGTGTCCGTTTCGTTGTGGGAGGGAATCTGTCTTCATCTCTGGGATAGGGGGTAGGGAGCTGAGGGTACTAAGTTGGAATGTTAACGGTCAGGGGGACAGGATAAAACGGGGGATAGTATTGCAGTTCTTAAAACGTCTTTCCCCTGAAGTAGTGTTGCTACAGGAAACACATTTGATAGGGAACACATGCCATGCAATGAATAGGCGAGGTTATCGTCTGGTAGCGCATTCAGGATTCACTACTGGGTCGAGGGGGGCTGGCGTTCTTGTCAGGAACTCCCTCCCCCTGGAAATAGACGATACTATACTAGACGATAGGGGACAATATGCTGCTATCATGGGCAGGTGGGAGGGGAAGACGATCTCCATACTCTCTGTGTATGTCCCGCCAGGTTTACAAACTACAACGTTTTTCTGATTTGGGAAAAGTGGTGTTGGGGTTCCCCGAAGGTATTTTGGTTGTGGGTGGAGACTTTAATTCTGTTGTCTGTGGTAGGGAGGACCGCAGCCCCCCCAGGGATCTTGCGAGATCACAATCTTGGCTGGGTAACTTCCTGGAGACACTGGGTCTGGTGGATTGTTGGAGGGTGCTTCACCCCGGACAGGCACAATACACCTTTCACTTGGGTGCACATGGGAGCCTTGCTAGGCTTGATTATGTCCTTGTGCCGGCGGCGCAGGCCGTCTCGGTGAGAGAACCTAGACACCTAGCCAGGGGTATTTCGGACCACTCCCTACTGTGGCTCTCTATTGATATACAGCTGGGAGCGGAGGGTCGAGTGGCTCCGATTTAGGCCCAGATCCTTGTACTGGGGTGAATGTAAGACATTGATCTACATTCTGTCCATCAAATTGTTTTTTGTAATTTTCTCCGATTAATCCCTGGCACCTTCGCAATCCCAGAACCAGGGCGGTTGTGGTTAAGTCTATGGATCATTATTTCGCTGAAAATGTAGGGTCGGTGTCTTCCTCCATTTCACTATGGGAGGCCTTCAAGACGGTAATCCGTGGCCAAACTCTGTCGTTGATTGCTTGTGCAAAGAAAAGTAAGAATGAGGAGGTTGTACGACTGGAGACTGAAATTACTGACTTGGAAGAAGAGTTGCAATCTGGTGCCACACAGGATATATTACACGCTTTATCCCTCAAACAGTTTGATTATAGAGCTCTGGTGACTGATGCGGCCAAGGCTATGAGTCGTGAACAACAGGGGCGACTGTATGATGTTGGAGATAAAGCGGGGAAACTGATTGCCTGGTTGGATAAAAAGGAAAAACTGAATCGTGTTGTGCCTGTTATTGAGAGAGCGGATGGAGTGCGAGTTGTGGATCCTGTTGAGATAGTGGAGGGTTTCGCACACCATTTCCAAAAGGTGTATGCGCCAGTCTCAGACAGACCGGAGGAGGACTCGCTCTTGTTGCTTAGAGATATTGCATTGCCTTGCTTGTCTGATTCTGACAAAGAGCTTATGGAGGCGGAATTTTCTAACGATGAAATAGCGCTCGCTATCCGCTCCATCCGCTCGGGGAAAGCTACGGGCCAAATGGCATCCCCATCGAACTGTATAAGTTGTGTCCTGACAAAATGGCGTCGCACCTTCGTGAGATGTTTCTAGAATCGCGAGATGTCGGGTCCCTTCCCCGAGATCAGAGACTAGCGTCCATTGTTGTTATTCATAAAGAAGGGAAACCCCCGGGACCTATGTGCGTCTTACAGACCTATATCACTCTTGAATGCCGAACCTAAGATCTTGGCAAAACTTCTGGCAAACCAGCTGATAAAGATGATTGCCGACCAGTCCGGGTTTATTCCCCACCGCAACACCGCGCTCAACCTGCGTCGTCTTCATGGCGTCCTGGCGAGAGCGGAGTCGTTGCGTGAGCCGGCCATCTTGGTCTCCTTGGATGCCACGATGGCCTTCGATACTGTGGAATGGCGATATTTGTGGGCGGCCCTCGTGAAATTCAGTTTTGGCCCTGGGTTTATCGGTTGGGTTAAACTCCTGTACGAGGAACCGCTGGCCCAGGTGGTGGTTAACGGCAGGGTCTCGGAATTCTTTGTTCTTGGGAGGGGTACGCGACAGGTGTGCCCTCTATCTCCATTGCTCTTTGCACTTGCTTTAGAACCCCTTGCTGCTTGGCTGCGGTGGGAACCATCGCTTTAAAGGCATTAGGTGGTCCCCTGACTTTGAAGACCGCATATCGCTATACGCAGACGACATTCTGCTATATCTCACTTCCCCTCGGAAGTCACTGGGGGTACTGTTTGATGTACTTAGTTAATTCGGGAAGAACTCTGGTCTAGTTATCAATTGGGCTAAATCTAGTATTTATTCACTCACCGGGGAAGTACCCCCCTTGCCACGTGTCTGCCCGATAACGATCTCACAGGCCGGTTTTAAATATCTGGGGATCTTTATATCACTAGATCCCGCAGCTCGGTATGAACGGAACTTGCATCCTCCGCTTCTTCTGCTTAAATCCGACGTGACGGCTTGGTGCGGTCTGCCGCTGTCCCCGGTCGGTAGGGCAGCTCTTTTTAAGATGATGTCCCTACCCCGATTTCTATATGCCCTCCAGAATACGCTTGATCTTGTACCAGCCAGTTACTTTCGCGAGATTGAGAGCCTACAGAGGAAGTTGATATGGGGCGGGCGTCCCCGCATTGCCCTAGCGAAGTTGACTTTGCCCTGGTACGATGGGGGCATCGCGCTGCCAGACATTAAACGTTATTACTGGACATCCCAATTGAGTGCAATTAATCATGCGACGTACGGCCTCGTTCCAAATACTGCATTCGAAATGGACAAATGGCAACTGCCGGGAGGGAACTATAACAGGGCGCTATACTCCAAATCGACTGGAAAGAAACTAACTGGACCCACCGGGGTCGCGGTGCGGGTGTGGGGTAGCGCAAACGCAGCTATGGGGTGGTCGGACAGATTGACTAGAGCGACCCCGCTTTACGCTGCGGAGAGATTGGGTAGTCTTTGGACTACGAAGGGCTTCGAGAAGTGGGACCTCATTGGTATTAGTAGGGTCGGGGATCTCTGGGTCAAGAACAGGGTCAAGACTTCTGACGAGCTTAAGTCGGAATATGTGCTTAGTGATAAGGAGCATTTCCGTTATATGCAGATCCGCCACGCGCTTGCTTCGGTTTTCCCCGCCGGGACCGTTATCCCAGAATCTTCTCCTCTCGAGGATAGAGTGCTTGATGGGCACGTCCCGGATAGCACTATCTCCCTAATATACAAAAAATGTATTAACGATCGATCGGATTTGCTTTTGCAGCTTCGGGGTGCTTGGACCGGCGATGGACTGGAGTTGGATGATGAAGATTGGCAGGCTGCGGTATCTTCTCCTAAAGAGGTCGCGATTCCGGCCCGTCTCCGGCTGGTGCAATTAAAACTCCTACATCGTATCTATATGGCAGGTCCCCAGCTGCTGCGTATGGGCTATTCTGTGGATGGGTTGGGCAAGCGTGGGTGTGGTTTGATTGCTATTTTCCTCCATATCATATGGGAGTGCCCTGATGTGGTGGTGTTTTGGAATCGTGTGCATGCTGTCATGGAAGAGGTTACGGGAGTTTCGTTGTTGCCGGAGGCCCGACGCTATTTACTGAATGTGTGGGAACCAAACGATTATAATGTGGCACAGATGCAATGGGCTACCCTTGGAAACATGGTAGCTAAAAGGGACATAGCACAACTATGGGGGTCCCAAAGAGCACCTACGATTTCAGCTTGGAAAGAAAACATGGATTGGTGCATGTTTAGGGAGAAAACCGTATATGTTGCACGTGGTAGACCTAAGAAGTGGGGGAGAATATGTAACAAATGGAACCTATACCGCGGGGAGATCTGTACTCCTCCTCTTAAAGATGTCCCTGAAATACCTCTGTCCCCGTAGCCGCACATTCCTTGTTTAGTGTATATTCTTGCTGATGCTTTGATCATTCACTCCCGCCCCCTTCCCAAGATCTCATCTACCTACATTGCTTACATCCTTTTCCGATACGGCTCCCCCCCCCCCCCCCCCCTGGGACAGACACTCACCGTATAGTCTCTTTTTGCCCTGCTAGTTTTTTCAGTTTATTTTTTATTGTTTATTTATATATATGTAAAATGTGAAACCTTGAATTTATCCTGCTTACCACCACAGGACTTTTCAAATAATATGCGGAATCGCTGCCGGGCCCCCGGGCTGCCGGCTGAAGAGCTGTGTAACAATGCAATTTTGAGTTTCCGTTTCGTTTTAGCAACGGCCGGCCCCTGTGGTTGTAGGCCTGCAACTGTATTGCTTTTATCGAAATAAAGGTTTTAAAAAAAAATAATAATAATAAAACTTTGCACTGCAAAAAAAGAAAACATGTCAATGACTGGATTGTGTAGGAACTCTCGAGCGGGAGCTATTGGTGATGTATGTCCTGCAATGTATAGCGCAAATTATGTGTAACTCAGAACTGTATACTACAATGTCTCCACTGTCCACTTCAGTCGGTTGCTGTACTGTATACTGCATTATTTTATGTATAATAAAAAAAGATGTTATAAAAAAAATTATATCATAAAAAAACACGTCAATGAGTAAATTAAAGATTCTGGGTGTATTTTAAAATATATATATATATATATATATATATATATATATATATATATATATATATATATATATATATATATATATATATATATATATATATATATATATATATATATATATATATGTTATGTTATGTTATGTTAGAGCCGTACTTTTAGAGCGCACGGCTACCCCAGGGGGTGTCCCGGCGCTTTGACAAAGAGGCCTGAAAAACCCAGAAACACAAAGGCAGAAACGCTACAGTCACAGTGGTTACATGGAGAAGAGCATGGTCTTCAGCTCCTTCCTGAAAGCTAGGAGGTTATTAGCTTTGCGGAGGGAGAGAGGGAGCTCATTCCAAAAACGAGCTGCCACATATTGAAAAGACCGTCCTCCCATCCGGACTCGTTTGACAGCAGGCACCTCCATTTTAGCCAAATCGGCTGACCGCAACATCCTCCGCGGTACATAGAAAGCGGTGCGCTTTCTAATGTAGTTGGGGCCAACAGAGTGAAGGGCTTTGAACGCCAGCGTGAGAATTTTAAACCTGATTCTACTAGAAATCGGTAGCCAATGCAACCTATTTAGAAGCAATAAAGCACTGGCTCTCCTTGGCAGGCCAAATATGGCTCTGGCCGCCAAGTTTTGGACAATTTGCAGTCTGGCCAGAAGGTACTTTGGCAGGCCTGCAAAAAGCGCATTTGCGTAGTCCAGACGAGACCCCACAAGCGCCTGGACCATAGTCTTACGATATTGCAGGGAGAGCAGTGGAAGGAATTTCCTAAGCATCTTAAGGATGCCGAAGCATTTCCCTGATAACCCCATAATATGGGGTCGGAAAGAGAGGTCGTCATCAAACACAACTCCAAGATTTTTCACTTGGGAGGATGACTTCTCAGGAGGGAACATGTCCTGGGGCCACCACGACTTCCAGCCAGGATCAGGGGCACAGCCAAAGAAGAGCAGCTCAGACTTATCCGAGTTGCACTTCAGGCTGTGCCGCTGAAACCACGCAAAGACTGCACTCAGACAGTCTTTGATTCTGTCGCCGTCAAAAACCTCTCCCTTCCTGCAAGTAAACAGGAGCTGGGTGTCATCAGCGTATGAGATGACCCGGGCCCCATAAGCCTCCGCTACCCTCGCCAGAGGGGCCATATAGATGTTAAAGATGGTGGGGCTCAGAATGGACCCTTGAGGCACCCCAACCTCTAGCAATGGCATTTCCGCGGAGAACGGTGGAGCCCAGATCACCTGTCGACGGTCGGCTAGGAAGGATTGAAACCAATCTAACACCGTCCCCCGCAGTCCTATCTCCCTGAGTCTTGAAAGGAGACCTGCGTGTGGGACGGTGTCGAAAGCCGCCGACAGGTCCAGCATGACTAACATAGCCTTTCCCCCCAGATCGAGCGTCTCCCTGATGGCGTCGGTCACCTCCACGAGGGCTGTCTCCGTGCTATAGTTAGCACGGAAACCAGATTGGGAATCGTGGAGAATGTTGTTATTCTCAATAAAGGTGGTAAGAGTATGCTGAACATGTTTCTCCACCACCTTCGCCAGAGCAGGGAGGAGGGAGATTGGTCTATAGTTAGCCAGCTGCAAGGGATCTAACAGAGGCTTTTTGATCAGCGGCAGAATGAGTGCATGTTTCCATTCTCGAGGCACCACCCCGGAGCTCAAAGACAGATTGAGCAGGGGATTCAGCAAGCTGTTTACTGCCGATGCCACCTTGCCCAAACACTTTGCTGGACAAGCATCCAGAGGTGAGCCAGATTGAAGCCGGGATAATAGCTCGAGCGATGTTTCACAGGACAACTGGGGAAAGACCGATAATGTGGGCCCGGACTCTGCCTCTAAGGATGGTGCCGGCCTCCATTTATATATATATATATATATATTACCCAAGACGTCTCCTCCAGCAGAAAGAAACAGGCAGCACACGGGGCTCGTGGAACATCCACCTTTTATTTTCTCTTCAGACCATGGGCATGACGCGTTTCGGGGGTTTTTCCTTTTTCAAATCCCCCCCTGGTCGAGTTGTGTCTCTGTTGCTTACAGTTCCACAAGGTTAAGTTCAATTGTCCGTCCCACCTTCTAAAGTAGTGTGGGTTGCCTGACAAACATGGCATGGAGTCGCCTCTGCCTTTGGTAGTAAACTGCATTTCCCAGCATGCAGCAGTGTATGCATGCTGGCGGCGATACCAATTACCGGCTCGATTTCTTTGCTAGGTCAGCAGCCGGTGTGCCATGTCGTCTGGCGGGAGCTGTGGCACTTGTTCTGGGTTCAGGTGATGACTTCCACACGCCTCTCCCCCTTCCTCGCACTTCAGACTGTCCTGGAAAAGGAAACGCCAATGAAGTAGGGGCGTAGCTCCATGCAGGTATGGACTGTATTCACAGCATTGTCCATTACAGGCTTGATGCGGGGTAGTCAGAGGGTCTTCCATTTCGCGACCCCCATTAGACACTTGCGGGGGGTGCACGCCTTGCGTGCGGTTCAGCACGAATGCGAAACACTGGCAACACGCTGAATATTACCCAAGACGTCTCCTCCAGCAGAAAGAAACAGGCAGCACACGGGGCTCGTGGAACATCCACCTTTTATTTTCTCTTCAGACCATGGGCATGACGCGTTTCGGGGGGTTTTCCTTTTTCAAATGCCCCCCTGGTCGAGTTGTGTCTCTGTTGCTTACAGTTCCACAAGGTTAAGTTCAATTGTCCGTCCCACCTTCTAAAGTAGTGTGAGTTGCCTGACAAACATGGCATGGAGTCGCCTCTGCCTTTGGTAGTAAACTGCATTTCCCAGCATGCAGCAGTGTATGCATGCCGGCGGCGATACCAATTACCGGCTCGATTTCTTTGCTAGGTCAGCAGCCGGTGTGCCATGTCGTCTGGCGGGAGCTGTGGCACTTGTTCTGGGTTCAGGTGATGACTTCCACACGCCTCTCCCCCTTCCTCGCACTTCAGACTGTCCTGGAAAAGGAAACGCCAATGAAGTAGGGGCGTAGCTCCATGCAGGTATGGACTGTATTCACAGCATTGTCCATTACAGGCTTGATGCGGGGTAGTCAGAGGGTCTTCCATTTCGCGACCCCCATTAGACACTTGCGGGGGGTGCACGCCTTGCGTGCGGTTCAGCACGAATACGAAACACTGGCAACACGCTGAATATTACCCAAGACGTCTCCTCCAGCAGAAAGAAACAGGCAGCACACGGGGCTCGTGGAACATCCACCTTTTATTTTCTCTTCAGACCATGGGCATGACGCGTTTCGGGGTTTTTTCCTTTTTCAAATGCCCCCCTGGTCGAGTTGTGTCTCTGTTGCTTACAGTTCCACAAGGTTAAGTTCAATTGTCCGTCCCACCTTCTAAAGTAGTGTGGGTTGCCTGACAAACATGGCATGGAGTCGCCTCTGCCTTTATACATATATATATATATATAACGCTTTGTGCTACCATATGAAGCAGCACTGGCTTCATCATGGCACTTTTTTTCATTACTTTTAGCCATGCTGCAGAGCAGAAGTGCAGCTCTATATCATGGCTATAAAACTATGACAAAGCTAATAGTTCTCAGCAAGCGAGACCTGTTGGATTTGCCAATTTTTCTTTATTTGTACTGCGTCGATGGCAGCCCAGCTCATGCCATCAAGGATGCTCATCTACTTTCTCTTTTTCCATCAGTCTCTTTCACAGCGATTATCCATTCCTACATTTCGTGAGGGGGAGCTGTAGTGCAGCGAATGGGAAGCTGTACGCCACGCCCTTTTGCGAAGGGAAAAGACTAGTGCTTGCATTTTTGTTTTGAACAAAATGGGAGTGTTAACCTCTTGTGAAAGTTGAATCACCCCTCACTATCGCTTTCGATCGTTCCCGATGCATCTATTTAATGCCATTTGAGTGGGATGGCTGTTCTGTGCAATCACATTAAGCTTTTTTTTTTTTTTTAATGTTGTAGTGATGCTTAAATTCCTCTGCCACAGCTGTGGCAAAGGCTCCCAGTGCTGAATGCTGCTGCAGGTCTGTATCTTACTGGAGCTGGATATATAATCCTTTTTAAGTTCAAACCACCAATGTAGATTGACGTGTCACGTTCATCCCCAACATGGGAGGTGTTCTCAGAAAGTTGAATCACATGGCCATAAATGCTCTTCATGAGTGTGACAGGCAGCCGTTAGGCACTAGGCGTGCTATGACTACTGGTTCTCACTCCTCTGGCATGGCCATTCCTTGGCCTAGGTACTCCCAGATAAGCCCTTTGTTTATGTTGTTTGGTTATTCTTTACCATCTCTACCATGTTTATTGACATGTTTGTTTTCAAGGTAAACATAGAACCTGTCTCCTGGTTAGAGCTGAAGCATCAGCTCGTTTCTATTTTAAAGTGTGTTTTATTGTTTTGACACAACTTGTTTAACTTTATGCTATACTTTGATTCACAAGTCTTCGGAGAGCCGGCTCGAGTGTTCCTTCTCATGGGTGTATTTGATATGTTGACTTCCTTGCCTTTCATGACTGATTAAATTGTACCGTTTCTGTCCTCTTTTTCACTGCTTAATTTGTAAAAGAGTAAGTGCCAGGTTCCTCTTCGGGATGCGACCTTAGCTCGCACTACCCATTACCCCTGCCAGGGCTTCCAATGACTACCAACACAACTACTAACCATCAAACTACTACAAGTGTGACATTTCAGAATATCCCAGGTCCTCAAAGCTATAAGAATGGCTTGAGCAGAAGGTATTAGTAATTTTTAATGTATTTCGAATTAATAAGCACCTAGTGTTGTGCTCATCACTAAATCATACAAACAGTTCCACAATGTGGCCCTGGTGTTAACAATTAAGTGCTGGTGCTGATCACCGGAAACCACTGGCACAAATTAAGCACTGCTCTTTTTAGTTCCTTATTACAATAGAGGAGTGGACTAACATCCTCAGGATGGGCAAACTAGATTTAATTAGCTGATCGGACTGCAGGGGCATTGCAGGGCTAGTGGCACTGATGTCGTCTCTGTTATATTACAAGTTAGCTTGTCTAGTTTCCAGGTTTCCAACTATTTTCTAATCATAGTGCACACTGCTTCTTTCACATGTGTTCTTTGAAAGCCACAATCATATGTCCGGCTCTTACAGCAAAGGGCAGAGCGGTTTAGCTTAGTTTCTCCTTCAACTCACCTTCTTTCAGTTTTGTCTTACTTTCCAGTTGATGAATGATAAATCATGTTTGGGATTCGTCTAGGTTATTTTCTTTATCATGTTAGTTTTGGGGTTACGCCCTTGATATGTCATAGATTTCTTTATCCTTCATGAAGCTGTCTGCCATGGCCGGGTGCTCTTTCCTAGTTCTTTACACTTACATTAGTGTTTATGCATTTTACACATTTTTTTGGTTTAGTATCAGTAGTTGCCATTGCGCCTTATCGTTTTCATGACCTTTAATGTATTTATTTTTGCACTTTTATAAAAGTGCTAATGAACCTAGTAGAGTCAGTGGCCTATACAAACCAACACCATTTGAGATGAGGCCATCTTTCACAAGTAACTGAGAAATACATTTCAATAATGTACAAAAAACTTAACATGTAATTGCTATAGATAATCCACAGAATAGGATGGAAAGTGGGAAAGACGAATGGGGTGAGTTACAGAGGAAGTAGAAGCAAGTATGATATGGAGTAGAGATGTTTCAGGGAAAGAAAGGCTTAACAATGAGATATATTGCATAGGTTCAAAAGAGGCTTGGAAAACAAAGTGTGTAAGGGAAGAAAGAGGTTGAATGCAATTGAGTATAAAGTATAAAGTGTGATCATATAAAGAAAATCAGTGGGTGAGAATAACAAGGATGCAGGCTGATGAAAAATACAGTTTGAACAGATGTGTTTTCAGTTTTCAGATAGTCAATTCTTGCTCACACTAAGGCTTGAACAAAGTGGTAAAAGTCATTTTAATGACAAAAAGGTATTTTACGTCACTTGCTCCTGCTTAGAATGCAACATGATCCACATGTATGTATGCATGGACAAATGAGAGTCAAGTCGCATTCAAGGATTTGACTTTCTTATAAAGGGACAGGGGTAAGCTAACCCTGTGAAGTTCTACTAGTCAATCACTGCAGAAGTTTGAGTCATTGGGACGACGTATATTCCCCTTCAGGATATTGTGCATAGGTGACCTCATACCGCTTTTTTCAGTTTTCTTTGTCCAGGTTCCATTAGTTTATGCTGTCTATTAACTTTTGACATTATGATCCATACCTCAGTGTGCTGTTGTTAACTGGGTATAACTTTCCCATGTGACAGTCTTAGATCCCCTTATCCCTATCTTTGATTGTTGTAGTAAATTGCAAATTGTAAATTGATACTTGTATCGCGCACTACTCACCCGCAAGGGTCTCAAGGCGCTTGTACGAATACCGCTGTGGAACCCATCCTGGCTTTCCCTGTGAGGCGTCCACTCCTGGGCACCCCCAAGGTGGAGGCCAGGCATCCTTAGCGTTGTGGGGGCCATTGTGGAGATTAAGCAAGCTATTGCCCAGAGTTGCAGAGTGGGACTCCATGATTGGAATAGGCATCGAGGTGAGAATTATCAGGTCCGTGGAATTTTTGAGCCCAAGACCCGCCAAGGCGGGCAATTGAACCCTGGTCCCGGGCTAGACCTCTGCATCAGGGTCTGCCGCTCTAATCATTGAGCCACACTTCTCCACTTGCTTGGGTACTACAAACAAAACTTTGAGAGGAGAGGTCAGGTTTTTATGGCCTCATGGCAAGCAAGGGAAGTTGTTAGAGTATATTGACAAGGAAGGAGTCAGTGTCATGAAAATTACCAGTACATAATCTGAGCATTGCTGGTGTGACCCAATCCTTATACACGTTTTTCACTTGGTGCCCATGATGGAAGTGCCCAGAAAATACATGGTAAATGTGCACTTGGTTGCTCTTCAGTGAGGCAACTCCTCTCTATATGAAATGCACTAGGCCATATTGTTCAATACTACCTTTTACACTACATAGACCCCATCTGCAGCATACACTGCATATTTCTATTCTATCTTCTTCCTTGATCTCAGAGGCCCCTTGGCTTCTCCCCTTTGAATAAGCAAACAGTGAGCTACAGCCTATTATACGTTAGAAGATAACATCTGGAGATATACGTTCAATTCCTAGCTTGTATTCTTTTAATAATACTGCTTATACATGGGAGCTGTTTAATATCAGTGTGCTTTGATAATAAACATGTTAGACTTATACGTATTGCTCAACAGGGTGTTTTATACATGGCACATATATAATTTCATCATTATCGGCAATAACCGAAAGGCAAACTGTCAGGTGCTTGGTGCTGTTGTCAGATATCTATTATGTCTACAAAATGAATCTTAGAAAAACCTCCCTGCGCCATGTCAGCTGATGATTGTTATTCACACCTGGATACCCCTGGTACCTATTACCTGAAGGGTTCTTAGAAAAAACATATTAACTCTGCTCTTAATGGGAGAATATCTTAATGGGACAAAGTAAACTTGTTTCACTGGCTTTCAACTGGCCCACGGGCACTTGGAATGTGCCTCAAGCTTCTCAAATTGTACCATAACAGTCCTGCTCTAAAGCATATTTGCTGGCTACCAGACGAAGACAGGTTTAATAAAAGGTTGTCTTCATCATCCATGAAGCCTTCTGAGCAAAAGGCTCAAACTATCTACAAAAGGTAGACCAATGCTGTACGCTAGCCAGAACTCTCTTCTCTTCGTTTGTCAACTTGATCCAACAAGACTCATTCAAAAGGGTGAAGCACTAAGCAAGACTCCTGAGTGTGCAATGCTCGGTTCTGTGGAATGTCCTTGATTGATTCTTGAGATTTGAACCTAACCATGCTTGTTTCAGGATACTATGGAAAATCGAACTGTGCAGACCTTCATTCTAACTGTAAGGGCATATAGGAAAGGGAATGATCCCAGAATGTCAAATAATTACATCAATTACTTAATGACAGGCACCATGATTGAGAATCAGTCTTTTCTGCATGTGGAAGCATGGAAGTGGATTTAGCCCATAAGAAATGCATTTGTTAATAGTGCAGTGCTATACCAGGAGTCTGCGCAACATCTTTGAGTATTTTACGTCAAAAAGGACTTTGGTAGCTTATCTCCCAGAAGCATTACATGTTAAAAAATCTCCTATTATGTGTTGCAGTGTTCATCATTGTGACTAGATAGTGACATCCCCCAAATCTGCCAAATTTAGAGCACAAATTTAATTATTAATAACAATCAGAATTTTACATTTATATATTAAGCTAATTCGAAAATGCACATTTTGATGGAGTAAGAAATAATATTCTTTCCGTCCATCAAGTAGAGTTATTTTGATGAGTTGTACTGAAAAGTACTGTTGATGCAGAATTCCCCTCCTTATTGTTTTGCCACTTGGAGGATAATTAGCATGAGTTCTTAGCTTTCTGGGTGGCATCCTGATCTGGCATCCTGATCTAACAGACACATTCATTAATACTCTTCATTTATTGTGTGGAAATCACGCCTTGCAATATCATAGAAAACTATGATAAATAATTCAATATTTTTTCTTACATATTTAAAACCAACATAAACCAAATACTCTCATACACAAAACATCACTTCAGTCCAATTAAAATCATGAGCATGTATTATTGATTCATTGTCAAAAACATGTGTCATCTACAAAGCCATCACGACCGGCATCACTATCTGACAGATAGGCTCACCATCTTGGGCTCTCAGCACACTCGCAGCCACAACACCATCAGATTGAAGATGAAAAAGTGTAAAAAAAATAAATAAATAAGACAATAGGCCTTATCCATCTTTGGATCTGGGACAACATCGCAATATCAACCGGGACTACTCCAAATCCTGCTGAAGTTTAGAAAAGTGTTGAAGACTCACCTCTCTGAAGAACACTATTGTGATGCAATAACAGTCCACTTTCACTCTGTGGGCCTGATTCTCAGACTGCACTTTGTAGTACATTTTGTACTAATGATGCAGAGTAAAGCCACATTTTATTGAGGTAGAATAGTAAGTTCTTACAAAGGATTAAGAAGCAATTTACATTTGGTAGTGCCTGGTCTAAGGGATTATACTAAACAGCTGTGGAATGGCTCTTAGTACACATAAAACATGGGAGAGATTTACTATGAGGATTGTCTTGAGTTATTGGACAGACATGGATGGGTGTGGTCTTGCAGGGTAAGTGCAACTACATACTAACCCTGGGCGAAGAACTACGCTCCGTTCGCGGAGTTTGCGGAGTTTCGGCAACTCCGCGCTCCGCGGAGAACGCGAAGTTGTCGAATACTCCGCAAACTGCTGCGTAGCGTAGTTCTCACGCGCTCAATAGCATTTTCGCGTGCGCGAGGATGCTTGTCGGAAAGATCGAGTTGCCGAACATGCAGAAACTGCAATCTGGCACAGAATAACTCGCGAACACGTTAGTAGTGACCGGAAATAAGGGGACGCGAGCGGGCGGGACAAACCTCATGGGTAACTTCGCGCACTACACATCCCGAGCATGCAGGCAATCAATCAATCAATCATTCAGGATATTTGTATAGCGCGCTACTCACCCAGAGGGTCTCAAGGCACTTGGGGGAGGGGGGTCCGCTACTGCTCGAACAGCCATGTCTTGAGTTGCTTCCTGAAGCAGAGGTGGTCTTGGGTCAGACGGAGGTGGATGGGGAGGGAGTTCCAAGTCTTGGCTGCCAGGTAGGAGAAGGATCTTCCTCCCATGGTGGATCTTCGGATGCGTGGCACGGCGGCGAGGGCGTGGCTGATCGATCGTAGCTGGCGGGTGGGAGTGTAGAAGGTCAGGCGGTTGTTGAGGTACCTGGGGCCCAGGTCGTGGAGGGCCTTGTGTGTGTGGGTGAGGAGTTGGAACGTGAATTTCTTGCTGACGGGGAGCCAGTGAAGGTCTCTCTGGTGTCCGGAGATGTGGCTGTGTCGGGGGATGTCCAAGATGAGTCGTGCGGAGGCGTTCTGGATGTGTTAGAGTCTTTTCTGGAGTTTGGCTGTGGTTCCGGTATAGAGGGTGTTCCCGTAGTCCAGTCGGCTGGTGACGAGTGCCTGTGTGACCGTCTTCCTGGTTTCGGTGGCGAGCCATGGGAAGATCTTTCGGAGCATGCGTAGGATGTTGAAGCATGATGATGAGACGGCGTTGACTTGTCTGGTCATCGAGAGGGAGGAGTCCAGGATGAAGCCCAGGTTACGTGCGTGGTCCGTTGGTTTGGGTGCGCTGCCCAGGGCAGGGGGCCACCAGGAGTCGTCCCAGGTGGAGGGTGATGATCCAAGGATGAGGACTTCCGTCTTGTCTGAGTTCAGTTTCAGGCGGCTGTTCCTCATCCACTCGACTACGTCTTTCATCCCTTCGTGTAGGTTGGTTCTGGCGGTTCCTGGGTCGTTGGTGAGGGAGAGGATCAGCTGGGTGTCGTCGGCGTAGGAGATGATGTTGAGGTTGTGTTGGCGTACGATGGCTGCGAGGGGGCTCATGTAGACGTTGAAGAGGGTGGGGCTGAGTGATGATCCTTGTGGTACGCCGCATATGACTTCGGTGGCCTTGGATCTGTACGGGGGGAGGCGGACTCTCTGGGTTCTTCCGGTGAGGAACGAGATGATCCACTCCAGTGCCTTCTCTTGGATTCCGATGTTGCTGAGGCGCTGCACTAGGGTGCGGTGGCAGACCGTATCGAATGCTGCGGAGAGGTCCAGGAGGATGAGGGCCGCTGTTTCCAGTTGTCGAGCAGGGCTCGGATGTCGTCAGTGGCTGCGATGAGGGCGGTCTCGGTGCTGTGGTTGGCGCGGAAGCCGGACTGCGAGTGGTCGAGGCTGGTTGGGCGAGCGCAATTGGTGATCCACTGTGTGAGGTTGTTGGCTGCTTGGTTGGGGTCCGTTGAGCTGGCGGGCGGGTTCTGGCTCAGTGAAGTGGTGAGCTGGTCGGTGGTGATCTTGTTCCAGTTCCTGCGGGGAACCTGTTGCGGGTGGTGGTGAGTCGTGGTCTTTCTGAAGCTGAAGTGGACGCAGCTGTGGTCTGTCCAGTGGAGTCCGGTGGAGTGGCTGAAGGAGATGTACTTGCTGGAGGAGAAGACTGGGTCAAGCGTGTGTCCTGCGTAGTGGGTGGGGGTGTTCACCAGTTGCATGAGTCCGAGGTTGGCGAGGTTGTCCAGCAGGGTGGTGGTGGTGTTGTCGTTGTTGTTCTCCAGGTGGAAGTTGAGGTCCCCTAGGAGGATGTAGTCAGCGGAGGCGAGGGTGTGCGGGCTGATGAAGTCTGCGATGTCTTCGCTGAAGTGTGTGCGAGGTCCTGGGGGTCTGTAGATGAGGGTGCCTCTGAGTGTGGTCTTGGGGTCGGTGTGTATCTGGAAGTGAAGATGTTAAGCGGCTGTGAGGGTGTCTTCTGAGTTGGTCGTGATGCGGATGGTGTTCTTGTGGACGATGGCGATGCCTCCTCCTGTCTCGTTGACGCGGTCTCTCCGGGTGATCTTGTATCCGTCCGGGATGGCGACGGCGATGTCGGGCGCTGAGGAGGCATTCATCCATGTTTCCGTGAGGAAGGCGACGTCTGGAGATGTGGTGTCGAGCAGGTTCCAGAGTTCCACGGCGCTCCCGAAGATGAAAAATGGCTTGCAAACAGGTCAAGCAAGCTACTACGCATGCTCGCGGAGCTATGCGTAGTTCGCGGAGTGCAAGTACATCTTCGCGTAGCTCGCGGAGTGCGGCTACGCGAACTACGCCCAGGCTTACTACATACAACTGGTGAAGCAAAATCAGGAGGAGAGAGAGTCAGCTAAAGGACGTAGTACGGCAGGTGATTATCAGAGGAGTTGAAGGAACCAGGAAGATGGAGTTGGGGGTTTTGATAAAGTGCTTGCTAAATAGGTGGAACCTAAGCTAGATACATCATTTAAATGTACCTCTGTAAAGCACTCATAAGATATTGTTTGTCTCACATTCGCTCCTATTCAAACAGCCTTCATGGGCATTCAAATAAATGTAGGCAGGAGGTGAATCAACAATGATCATTTTTATCCACTGCCCATTTTTCCTGGCACACGATTTTAAATTTTCTGATAGCTTTCATCTTTTCTGATATGCTTTCAAACATTTTAGTTGGTGTTTGGCATAATTTATCTTTTAAATACTTTTAAACTACAGGCACCACAGTCATATTTAGAAATGAATCAGTTCAATTCTGTTTTAAATACTCAAAATCTACAGCTATTAATTCAGATCTACTGCCCATGTTATGCTGTTCATTGTTTTTCTTTAACAAATACCTCAAATTGATTGAGTGCCAATCCCTCTCATGAAGAACATAATCCCTCCTAAATTTCTTAATTTAAAGCCTGCCCCTGCTGTTAAAATAATATTATTCTTCTCCATAGTCTAACTTTATATCTGAAGTTTAA
The DNA here is from genome assembly GCF_964263255.1 of Lissotriton vulgaris. Taxonomy (NCBI): domain Eukaryota; kingdom Metazoa; phylum Chordata; class Amphibia; order Caudata; family Salamandridae; genus Lissotriton; species Lissotriton vulgaris. The sequence goes on along the minus strand of NC_141693.1, from coordinate 317,029,637 downwards.
GTTTAGACCTGAAATCTAACTTTAGACCTGAAGTCTAAATTTAGTCTTCAGGTCTAAACTTAGGGCCCGATTCAAAAAGGTAACTTTAGACCTGAAGTCTAAGTTTAGACCTGAAGTCTAACTTTAGAACAGTAGTCTAAATTTAGGCCTAAAGTCCAACTTCGGATCTGAAGTCGAACTTTAGACCTGAAGTCTAAGTTTAGACTTCCGGTCCAAACTTAGCGCCCCATTAGGATGTCGGGCGGATCGCCACTGCCCGCATGGCGGTGGCGATTCTCCCGCCATCCCGCCACAAGTTGACTGGGCGAAAAGGAGTTTAATATGGTGGCGGTGTCTGTTAGACACCACCAACCATATTATGATAGGGGCGGACACATGCCTTTCCGTGGCGGCAATGCCGCCATGCAAAGGCATGTGGGAATCACTTGCGGGGGCCCATAGCGTACCCCCATGGATTCTGGGGGGTGGGGGGGTGCACATGGGGGGGTACCTCTGGTATCCCCCTGCATTTCAATATACAAAGTGGCATGCATCTTGCGGTGCCTGTCACGTTGTACATTGAACCGCTTGAGTGCATTTTTAGCATTGCGGCGGGCGGTGCTTTTAGCACCACCTGGCACAATGTTAAAAATACGGGATGCGCCCGCCACTGTGGTGGGCGCATCCTAATGGCCTAAGCGGGACCGCCGCCCTTATGGCGGGCGATCCCTTTTTGCATCCGGAAGTCCGCCCGCCATCCTAATGACCCCCTAAGTCTTCAGGCCTAATTTAATTTGTGAATCAGGCTCTTAGGGGCCATATTTATCAAGCCTTTTACGATTCGTTAAGGCCGAAAATCGCAAACAGCCTTTTTTCCGATTTTGAAATGTATGAAAAATTAGCAAAATAAGGAATTGTAAAAAATTGCGATTCCTTATTTTGCTTAAACATTTAAGGAATTACAGTTTTGCGATTCCTTAAATGCTATGTATGAAGCTTTTCAAAATTGCGAATTCAGGTTTAGAAATCGCAAATTACCACCAACTTGTAGTTTGTGGTAATTTGCGATTTCTTGTAAATATGCACAATTGTGCATGTGTGAGGGTGGCATTTGACGCACATACATGCCCATTGGGCATGTATGTGCGCCATATGCACACTCATGTAATTTTCAGGGGTGCAACAGGGTGTCCTTGAGACACCCCTGCACCCTTGAAATAATTCTTAAATTGTGATTAGCAAATTGCGAATTCGCAAATTGAGAGTTTTCACAGTTATTTCTATGGGCCTCCTGGCCCATAGAAATGAATGGTAAATTGGGCCATATGTATTATAGATCCGTTTTACGATTTCTAAATAGCGAGTTTTAAGGAATCACTATTTAGAAATCGCAAAACGGTATGTATGAAAAAATCGCATTTTTATGGCAATTCCTTAATCTTCCTTATTTGCGAATTCGCAAGTTGCGAATTCGCAAATAAGGAATAATTTCCCATTCATTCCTATGGGCCAGGAGGTGATTGTATAATGCATTTCATTTTGCGATTCGCAATTTGCTAATCGCAAAATGAGATTGATTTCAAGGGTGCAGGGGTGTCTCAAGGACACCCTGCTGCACCCCTGAAATCAGCATGTGTGTGCATATGGCGCACATACATGCCCTATGGCCATGTATGTGCGTCACATGCCACATTCAAAAATGCCAATTTGTACATTTTTACAAAAAATCGCAAATTACCACCAATTAAAAGTTGGTGGTAAATTGCGATTTCTTAAGCTTAATTCGCTATAGAAAAATGCTTCATAAATAGCATTTAAGGAATCGCAAAATTGCGATTCCTTAAATGCTATAGCAAAATAAGGAATCTCAAATTTACGCGATTCCTTTTGATGCGATTTTTTGATACATATAAAAAAATGCAAAACAGCCTTTTGTGACTCACAAAGGCCGGAATTCGCCGAATTCCGGCCTTTGCAAATTGAAAAAGGCTTGATACATATAGCCCTAAATTCCTTATTTGCGAATTCGCAAATTGCGAATTCGCAAATAAGGTATAATTGGAAATCGCTAAAAAATAGCGATTTTCTACATACATAGCATTTTGCGATATCTAAATAGCGATTCCTTAAAAATCGCTATTTAGAAATCGTAAATGGTGATGATCATATATATGGCCGTTAGTGTTTCCAGAAGCAAAGCATCTTTCTCCGTAGGCCCCAGTGCCTCATAATAATGGCAAGAATTTTGGCTAAATAGGGTACATTAGTAGACGAAGGGTATCATATGTATGACAGCCATACGTAAAGTTTAATCCTGATATGCCTCAAGTGGGAACTATTGTAGGTTATTTTGAACTTGTGATGTGGGGCACAAATACAAAATTGACTTTAGTAGGGAGAAAAGCCTTAAATGGAATAAACGTGGACTGTGGGATACAGGCAAGAATGGAATTACTTCTACTGAATTGAGTTATGATGAGTTCATGGGCAGTAGCTTTTTTTGATTTCAAAGAATTTTATTTTATAAAGAAGCTAAAAAGAAGAAGAGGTACATAATACAATAAATATGATACAATTGACACCAGATAAAAAAAAACAATCAGAGGCTAAACTTTAAGAATAAGCACAGGAAATGTAGTCCTAAATAAACGTAGCCTGCCATAAACAGAAAAATGAAGTAGGTAAGGGAAAATGAGTGTCTTATACAGAATCAATAATCAAAAGTATCACTATCAGCTGGTATAATCAGGGCAAGGGAGGGAAAGAAAAAAGAAAGAAGAAAGAAAGAGAGAATAAGAGAAAATATGGAAAGGGAAAGAAGACAGGAAAGGAAAAGAAGAAGAAGGGAAAGTAGGATTTCCAACGGACTAACCCGACACATAAGACGCCATTCAACCAGACAAAACAAAAGGATATTGTGCAACCAACCCTTTTGATGACAAATCCATATAGTTATCCAATGCCTTCCAAACCCCACTAGAAATAGATGGAGAAAGGTGAGCATGATCAACCGAAGTGTGAGCACTACGCAAAAAGGAAACCCACGCCCACCAAGTATGATAAGAAACAGAGGAAAAGGATTTCCATTCCATAAGGATGACTTTCACTGCAATAGTCAAAAGGAGATCCATCAAGTGTAATTCCATGGGATCCAAGGGAAGAGGAACAGGGGCAGCCAATGGTCCTAATAGAATTAATGGAAAAGAGAGTTGGAACTCAATACCAAAGATGAGAGTGAGATGTTTATTAATGAGGTCCCAAAAAGGCTAGAGAAGGGAACATTCAAAAAACATATGCGGAAAATAGCCCGTCAATAAGCCACAGCTCCAGCATAAATTATCATCTTTGAGATTGAGCGAATGTAAACGAACAGGCGTCCAATGAAGAAGGTTGATGGAGAAAAATTTAGATTGCATTAATGATGGGGCGATTTTATTGCGAAGAGAAAGTTTACCAATCAGCTGCCAGGTGTCTGAAGAAATATGATCAGTAACTCCTTGATCAAAATGATGTAACCATTTTTGTTGAGCAACCGTATGCGTGGGTAATGAAACAGATGATAAAAATGTATACATTTTGGAGGCTACGTGACCAGATTTAGTCCAGATATGAAAGAGAGAAATGGTAGGAGAGGTAGGATGAAGACGTACCTTAGCAAGTGCCACTTTAATTTTAAGAAAAGTATAAAAATCTAAGTTAGTTAAAGAATGTTGTTGAGCCAAGGTAGAAAAGGGTAATGGCTCATTATTAGAACCATAAAGATGTTTAACAAGCGAAATCCCCTTAGCTGCCCAATAGTACATGAGAGTGGGAGTAATATTAAGTTTAATTTTAGAATTCCGCCAAATAGACGACCACCTAGATTTATGTATGGGCAGTAGCTTTGAGTTGCTGAGGAGGTCAGGAGGTGTTTGTTATTAGTGAGCAACGAAATATAGCTGCAGGTTAGACTATCGAATTAATGTGAGGTACAAGCAATGCAGCATCTGCAGTGAAGGCCTGGGGCTTGACTGCAAAAGTGAGTGAGTGGTAAAGTCCATCAACATTGACTTCAGTTTGTATAAAGGGGGCCAGATTTGAGATTTGGGAGAGCTAAATATGAACGGTGTGTTTTGTGTATGTTTAACACTGTACATTTCTCAGACCTCCAAAGATGTTGTTTGTTGGTCATCTTCTTAGTATGAGGATGTCTCCTTGAGGAGGTCCTTAAGTAGAGTTGCACATATTCAGCTTACTTGTGTATAGTTCCTCTGAAATGCGCCAGTGCACTGCTTAGGGGATCAAGGTTTAAGCTATACATTGTTGGAGCCTTATGGAATGCTGTATTTACGAGCTGAGCGAGCTGAGCTGAGCAGTCCAAGATGTGTTTTTCAATCTTCACAAATTGGTCTTAGTATAAAAAAACAAGAGCATAACCATCTTAAGAAATGATCACAGAAGCCCCTTTTCTTCGTATGCATTAAAAAGCTGATCCATATAGAGAGTGACAATTTAATAGCGGATGAAAGGTCCAGGAACATTAGTAGACATGATCATCTACCATATGAAGCTTGTTAACAAGTACCTTTAATTGGGATGTTTTGGAGCAGAGCCATGAGTTAAAACCTGTGTGCATTCAGTGAGCAAGTGGATTGTGTTATATAATTAGTTTGTTGTTTAGACATACAGATTTGGCGGATTTTCCATGTCAGAGCATGTTGGAAACAAGCTTAAAGTTAGCTGAGATGTTTGCATCACAATTAGTTTTTTTCAGGATTCAGGCAATTGCACTGATTTTCATGAGGTGGGAAAGGTATACTGGGAGAGCAAGGTGTTGATTATTAAGCACTAGGCATTTTCAAAAAGACGAAAATTAAACCTTATGATATTGGCCCAGAGGACATCTTGGTATGATTTTGTGTACTCTACCTTTCTACAAGAGTGTACTTAAGAGGTATCTTTTCCTATGCTACTAGGGTACTTGATAAAGGTTATTGTAAGGATAATATCCTGAAACCAATGAGCATTTCATATGTCATTGTTTGTCACTAGAAGGCCATTATAAAACTCTATCAAATAGTTATGAAGGAAGGTGCAAAGGCATGGAAATACTTTAATTGTGAAATTCATTAATACTGTTTTGAAATCACTGTCGAACCTCAGATAGACTGATAATAAATGCTTGTTAAAAATGTTTGGTGTAATGCCCAAATGCTGAGAAAAACAAATCATATTTGCTACTATATACTTTTTTTGGTATTTCCCCTTATATTGCACATTTCTTTATTTCATTATATGCTAATATATCAACATAAAGAAATATATAATATAGTCTTATATTTTATGAAGGGATCAATATTACCGACTATTCATATGATATGGTCCACTGTAACAAAATACATTTTCAAAGGTTAAGTCCGATTAGTGAAAGATAATGACTTTTAGTTATTATTTTTATTCACTTGTAAAATTCTTTTTTATTGTATTATTATTTATCCTACGACATTCATTTATGATTGATTAGAATGAAATTGTATAATGCATGGAATTGTATTGACACTTAATGCCCAATCAAATATACAGAACAGGGAGTAGGATATTGTTGATAGCGAGTAAAAAGAGGAATTAATTGCATTTGAGGAAGATGGAGTAGAATTGCATAGAGTGTACATATTGGCATGAATGACTTTTAAGATGGCACCCAGTGAAGTAGGAGAGGCAGACATGTCTTTCTCAATGAAGTTAGCTTTAGCGTCAGAATGGTTGGTTTGCATTCTTTCCTGATGACTTTGTGAATAGGTGAGCCGAGGCCACTACAACTCTATTCAGGGTGTGCAGCTTTATGATTAGTTGGAAATAAGAGAGTCACTCAACCAGGGTGGGTTTGATTAATCTGATGGTATTTAGGTTTATGGGGAACATTTAAATTGGTGGTATCCTGAATAATCTTTTTGGGCTGTAGTAGGACAGCCTTTGAGTCATGTACCTGCAGCTCTCCCATGGTGGATATTGATACTCGTCACTGTTAGTCATCTGTAGAAAATACCCACTAACTAATTAATAGATTTTTAGTTAGACTAATTTTTTGCAGATTCATGGAAATGTATTTTATGTGCAAATCTGGCATGACTCTGCCCCCAGAGAACAAACGTTAAACACCACTAGTGCCGTATCACAAGTATGTTTCTATTTACACTACAAACTAATTATCAGGCATGAAACTTTTGCCAGGATCTAATTTTATTTTGAGCTGTTTTGTCTTTTTCCTTTTCAGGATTATTGTTTCTTAGAGTAATTTTATGCAGCGAACAGTTCTAGAGATTTTACCAATTTTAAAATTATTGAATTGTTACGTTTCAAATATTTCTCCATTTCACCTAACATCACTCTCTCTCCTTTATTCTCATTTTCCTATTTCCTTTACATGTATGCTAACCCTTGATACTGTGTAAGATAGTAATATTTATTTAGCCATTCTTCAAATGATTAGTTTTATTTCATATGCTCTTGGTATATGTATCTGTGCTACGTTGTACAATCTACTTGTTCTCTAATTTGTCGCAAGCATATTTCAATGTATAAAAAATACACACACGTCTTTAGTACATTTAGATTTTGCAATGTTTTGTAGCTTTTGACAAAATATCCAACCTGAAGTACTTTTACAATGCAGTTTTTTAAGGATGTTCTTTGTCATAATTCTGACAAAGGAACTAGATCAACCTTGTAGAGGTCTGCAGCAATAAGATGATAGAATTCTTGGGTCTGATTATGGTGGCAGTCGGACAATCATGGGACCACCATCGCTGCGGGAAATTACGATTCGACCGCCATGGAGGCAGTCAGAAACATGCCTTTTTGCATTGAGGCTTGTGCTGCGGCCCAGAAAAGGTCCGCAGCACAAGTCCCAATGTATGTATGTATGTATTTATTGCTTATTGAGCGCAGCTGTCACCCAAAGGGTATCCTGGCGCTGAGACCTATCCATGCATCTATTACATAAGCTACATTACTCTGGGGAACAAGTAAGTTTTGAGGTCCTTTTTAAAAGTAAGCAGATCAGGGCGACTCCTCAATGCCAGAGGGAGAGTATTCCACAGCGTGGCAGCCGTAAAACTAAAAGCGCGACCACCCATTCTCATTCTATTGATTTTAGGGACTTTTACCAGGAACGCCGAAGACAATCTTAGAGGTCTGGCTGCCTGATACCAGAGGAAGATATTCTGAAGAGGTATTGGTCCCAGTCCATGCAGGGCCCTAAAAACAAGGCAGAGAGCTTTAAACGCAATTCTCTGCTGGACTGGGAGCCAATGCAAATCGGCCAAAGCTGCCGATGAAGAGGCGGACCGCGGTCGAGACAAGGCCAATTTAGCGGCCATATTCTGGATCCTTTGGAGCTTTAGGACCAATGCCAAAAGGCATGTTTGTAAACATCCCTGCACCCTGTCGCAGTCACCATGCGGTGCCTGCCAAACGATGCAGGGATGTTTAGGTGGCACCACAGGTGACCCCCAGGGTTCCTAGACGGAGGACCATGAAGTACAAGGGCACTGCTAGGAGCCCCAAAAAAGCCTTTCTGCCAGCCTCGTCACATCGGAAGAACCAATGTGAAATGGCTGGAGTAACGGTGGATCGTAATCCCCCTGGGGTACCTGAGAAGGCACCACCACCATTGTGGGGAATGCGATCCAACTGACCGCCCGACGGAAGCTGTCAGTCGGTCCCTGGGGCAATGTGGTCCTACCAACCCCATCGTAATACGGCAGTCTGACCGCGGTTATAGATGCCAGTGGGACCGACACCGACTGCATGTCGGTGTCGGTCCCACCGACATGGTGATCAGCCCCATAATTCTTAAAGTCCTGGATATCGTTTTCAATGGTAAGGAGATCTGTGAATTGGCCCCTACAACCTCAAACGAAAAATCTCATCTTGCCAAATATGTTAAAATGTGAACTCTTTAAAGATGCTTTTAAACAAAAAATGTTCATGACCACATGGTAAAGCCGATTAAGGTGGATTCAAACAGAGAACTCTACAAAGTACTTGCAAACTACAACCACAGCCCCAACACCCTCAATATACTACCATCTTTTACACATACATGCTTCTAACTAGACCATGTAATTGCCATTGCAAAGGTCCCAGTAGTACTTCTTACATTCTCAAAGCATAGATGTCATCTCAAATCCTATCTTCTCCAACCCAAAATTGTATGTTTAGTAAATATATGAATGTAGGTATAGTCACTTCAAAATAAACAAAGAACAATTGTTGGTGCTGAAGAATATCCCTTAAATATGTAAATCACCTTGATGTAAATTAATATTACAGACTGTTCTTTCACATAGGTGTCTTGTAGACTAAAGGAAGAAATACAGCAAAATACAATTTATGTATCTATCTACAACTATAATATTGTTTATAAAACATGGGATTCTGCAAACCCTGTATAAATGCCCATCTCTAATTTCATTATAATCGGCGACTTGTGGCGCACCCCAGTCACGGATTATACAGAAAACACGTCAGAACTCAACTGTAATAACTTATTACAGTTTAGTTCTGATGTCACAATGACTGCTGCCAGAGCCAGCACCCGAGGTGAAAGGCAGGCCAGGTCATGGAGCATAAATAAAGCAGCTATTTAAAGCTACAAAAAAAAAATATTGTTTTGTCTTTGTTCTGCTCTGTTTTGTAGAAGACAGCATATTTTCAGCTTTTGCGCCCTTTATATAATTATAGAAAAGTTAAAACCTTTCATCATAATACAAGATCGTAAAAATACGCACTGATTAGTAGTCATCATGTTAATGCAATACTAATAGTATTATTCTCTTAATGGAAGATCACCAGTTTGTATTATTTCCCTCAAAATCTCTGTGCACTTAATATTTAATATTTTGTTTGGGTCAAAATACTGACCAGGTTAGAACACATAATTCAGTTTACCACCTAAAATGGCAGAGGTGTAGGGAGAGGGAGTTCTCCAATGGGACAAAGGTTTTACCTGTGGTGAAAAAAATAAGTGCAAATACAGGTTTTTTTAAATCGGACGTGGTATGACTGCAGGCGTCATCGCCTGAAAGGTCAGGACTTACTATGGTTTTGACCTCCCTTTCAAATTGCTACTAGTTTGACACTATTTTGTCCACAACTTATGAGAGGACAACGTTAATACATACTATATCGGCTGTATCATTGGTTGGTTCGCCAGTTGTGACAGTATAATAGAAGTACTACACTTGGACCGGACGGACTGTTATCTATTTACTGATAAACCTTGTGCTATTGGTTATTTCACCAGTTGTGACAGGAAAATAGAAGTACTACACTTGGACCTGTTGGATTGTTACTCAATTATTGACTCATCTAGCGATCCCTTTTGTGTTATTGGTGGAGTCACCATTTCTGAATATGTAACAAGAACGCTTCAGCACGTGTAGGAGTGTTATATGTTCCTTCCTTAAGTAACACCCCATGACTCATTATTGACCACTGTTGAAGATTATGCCCATATGGTGGCTGTCTGTGATTGTCACCCTACATTTGTGACCAGGCCTAACTCCTTCATCATCTGATTCCAGGACAGTATACATCCATTATTTCCTTGAAAAATGTGTCGGCAAGTCGTGTGCTTCGAAGTTTTAATGAAATGATTTTGGAATAAAAATGATCAAGACTGCTACATGCCTTGGATCCCTATATTTTAACTGCTGTCACTGATAATATTTTTAGATTGGGTTGAATGGGTCAACCTATACCCGTTGATGTGATTTACATTTTGTGAACTAAATTGTGACTACAGGTGTGCTGTCCAAGCCCTTTCTTTTGTCTTTGTTTTATGCACACTTTGTGTGCAATTAACACCGTTGGGTAATAGGTGTTGTTAGGGCCAATTGAGCACTCACTTTTAAACTCCAGTTGCATAATATACAAATTCCACGTCTACATCGTATTATTAGTACAGTAAGGTTAACGAATGTGCAGACGTTTCTCCACCAGAGAACACTACTAACTATTTTTGGTGATGTTAACAGTAGTTATTACATTGTTCCATTTGAAAAGTGTAACTTTGTTACATTTGTTTAATACCTGAAAATTAATGCTTCCCTGAAGCTGCAACTGTTACGACTTTCCGGCACTGCTCATGGAATTCTTTGTAAAATCCAAGAAAGTCAGACATTTGGTACAAGCATGAAATAACCTTGGAGGGGCAAATCAGATTTCTGACTTTCCTTGTGAACATCGGAACGATAATCCTTTTCATAATTGACTTCTTGCAAATAAAAGTTTGTGTTCCAGGAAACATTCTTCAGTAAACTGCTTACAAAAATGCTAGATAACTGATAATTGCTTTGTTAAAATTCAAATTTAGCTGGTTTGCATTCCAAAGCTTTTTGTTTTTTACGGATTGTGGTGCTTATACCTTTTAAGAGAAAAATGCATGGAAGAATGCTGCAAATGTCTCTTTTCAGGCTTGGTGGTCTGGTATTTGCTACAACCATAGACTTGACAGAGCTTATGTATACCCTGTTCAACTTGCCATCAAACGAGACTTATTATGGTTACCTGTTACTGAATTTTTGAATGTCTCTGCTAAATCTCATCCATTACATACCGCTTCTTGTGAAGAAGATTTAAAACCCCCATGATATGTTTATATTTCTCAATTTCATATACTACATGGTTATTTCTCCTTATTATGTAATAACCTATGTTGAATTTCTACTAAATTTGTATATGGCTGAGATACCCGCCACCCCCTCTCAACACAATCCCCAAAGGAGGGAAACCGGAAACAGTTCTTGAAGTTTTTGGAAGTGGGAGGGAGTGACCCTCCCGGCCGTATTTATTAAAACAAAAAATTTAAAACATTTAAACATTAATGTACAATTTCATACCACATTGCGATGTTTGGCTAACCTTAACAGATTCTCTAATACAGAGGTTCTCCTAGCCGAACTAACATCCTACAAAACATTTACTTGAAATATTGAAATTGTACATCCTAACGTTTAAGGGCCAACGGCAAGGTCGTAACCGGTGTCAAGATCCCTAACCAGACATACCCCCCCCCACTTGGGAGGGGCGACAGCACTGAGGCGTACTCAAGTGCAACTACTACCAATTTCCCTTGACTTGACGGGGGCACTTATCAACTCGACGCCAGTTAAAGGTCGTTCGAAGACTCGTGTGAGGTATCTAGAAGGTATCGAAGACCTCCCCCCAACCCCACACAACTTACCGCATCTGCCGTCGCAGATGTCACTGGCCCCGGGAAATTCCCCAGGAGGGGGCTGTAACCCCTCCTACACAGGAAGGGGCCTTGACCGCCTTTCCTCTTCTTTCGGTGACCCATCCTTAGAAGGGACCGCCTCCCCGTTGAGGGGCCAAAGGCCACCTCCCCCGAGCGCTCCCATCCGTGTTGGGTGACGCCCACTCATAGGGATCTTCCAATTAGTGCTCACCGATCATGACCTTACCGCCACAGGCCGGATAGTTGACCGGCTATCCGGACCCCCCACACAACTCCTACCTAAAGGTCATGTTTCAACGATTTTAACCATGCTAAGAAGTCTCCTAAGAGTAACTCATTCCCCACCCAAGACAAATGCACACCATCCCCCAAATACATACTGTCATCATTAATACAGCTATGAGAAATAGAATGCAATGTCCTGGAACGGAACAACCTACTCACTTTATTGTTAAGCTTTCTAACAGAATGGTTCAAAGCAGGAATAGAGATAGCCCCCCGCCACACCTTTCGTGGAATCAAATGGGACCACGCAATCGTGCACCCCGGAACTCTCCTCGCCAACCAACTTACAGTGGAAAGCATTGCCTCCAGGAGTAGTCGTCTACCGATGGTGACCAAATCATTGCCCCCAACATGCACTATAACTATAGACGGCGGTGACCTTGTCCGCCCTAACAAACCCTCGAAAAATGTTTGAAACTGGTCAATACAGAGACCGCCCCTTCCGTAGAAGGACATCCTGTACCCGTATTCCCCAGCTACGTGAATCATGTCACCTGCTTTGAATACGTCTGCGGCACGCCTCACGTATGAGTGGCCCACGACCCACACCTCCTTTTTCACAGCCGGTGATGTCTGACCGCTGGCCCGGTGTAGGGTCGACTGCATAGTCCGCCCCGCCTCGTAGGCTTGCGTAACTGAAAACCAAACAAAAACAAGAAGCGTGAGTACATTATTACAGCTTCACAACATGTGCAACCGCACGTATCTTTTATAACAATTGGAGGACCAACGCCCCACTCGTTTCACTTGCTCAACATTAAGACCCCTGGCTGTAGCTTCCGTAGCAGCCCCTATCCGAAAGGAATGGGTCCCAAATTCGCCCGGGTTCAAGCCCGCAGCGGCAATTGACATCGCAAGCACCCGCTGAAACTGAAATTTCGTCAGTGGGGTGGCGTCAGCGTGTCTTAACAAAGTCCCCCCCCATGATGCCACCCTTCGTGCTAGGTAATCCTCTAAACACTTTACCGGACATATGGAGGACCCAGGAATCCTGCGTATGATGACGCAGTCACCCATCCCATCTTGATCAGTCTTGGACTTTACAAAGGAGACAGTCATTGTTTCTCCCCTGATCTGAACGTGTTCCTGGCACAAACCCCCCGCCACATCCAGTTTGTTCCTTGCAACTAGTTCGCTTACCCGCATCGCTCCGTGAAATGCTAGCGTAAAAGCGGCTCGGAACAGCACCGCCTCAAATTGAGATGAACATGTGGCCGGGAGTGTGGCCAACAACTGGGACAATCTATCCAAACCTATCGGGCGCCTTTCATCTACTCTGCGACCCTCAAGGCGTTGCCACCCACGCAGCGCTTTCTGTACAACGAAAGACGCTGTTGGGTCCTGGATAGCGTGTGCTCTGGCAACAAAGGAAATGGCAGCACGATGCCTCTGGGCCGTAGCCACCGATTTCCCAGCCCTACGTAAGGACATCAGGAAATTCACTACCCATTCCTCGTGACCCCAAAGTCGCTCTCTATCACTCCCCAAAAAGGCTAAATAGGCCCGAAACGCCCCTTCGTATGCCTTCCTCGTCCTTGGTGCTAGACTCTCTCCCACGAGGTGACGAAGTTCGGGGCACCGAGAGACCAGAGAGCTTCGGGAAAGGGTGCCGGCTCTGGGTCCGCTGAGGGGAGGAAACCCGAAAAAGCCTGCATTTGAAAACGAGACAGTGCGTCAGCCGCCTGATTCATCACCCCTGGAACATGCTTTGCTCTGAATAGCACGTTCAATTGCATACATAGTAAAACAATTTCCTTAAGCAGTCTTAAAATCAGTTTACAACGTGCTGCCTGACTATTGATGCACTCGACCACGGTCATATTGTCAGACCAAAATATGACAGAGTGATCTTTGAACCCATCGGGCCATGTTCTCAAGGCCACCAAGATGGGAAACAGTTCCAGGAAAGCAATATTACTCGTCAGACCATTCTCATGCCACCATGTCGGCCATCTTTGTGCCGACCATTTCGTGCCGAAGATGGCGCCAAAACCTATGCTTCCTGCTGAATCTGTCCATAGCCCCAGCTCTTCAGAAGACACGGCTGGTTCATTCCAGACGATTCTACCATTGAAGTCCGCCAGAAATGCTAACCAAATACGCATGTCCTGGCGGATCTCGGCCGATAGTCTCGTGCGATGATGGCACTCTTTAAGGCCGACCATCGCTTGGGCAATTGAACGGGAAAAGGGGCGGGCCATTGGTATTACCCTCAAGGCAAAATTCAACTGTCCCACCAACTGCTGTAATTGTTGCAGCGTAACTTTTGATGCATTTATACACACTTGCAGCGCAGCCCTGAACTTCAACACTTTCTCAGCTGGCAAACGGAAACACCCTTCAATGGAGTCCAACTCGATCCCCAGAAACTCGAGGCAAGTCGTAGGACCCACTGTTTTACCCGGCGCCAATGGCACACCAAACTGTTTCATTAACACACAAAATTCGGCCAAGGCCCGGCCACATTCAAGATCCCCGGCTGCCCCAAGAAACAGAAAATCATCAAGGTAGTGCATTACATCTTGGAAACCTGTTTTCTTTGTGAAGACCCATTGTAGAAAACTACTGAATTTCTCGAAATAAGCACAGGATATAGAGCACCCCATAGGCATACACCTATCCATGTAATAACAACCCTGAAACATGAATCCTAGGAGACGCTGGTCGTCTGGGTGTACCGGGAGCAATCGGAACGCTGACTCGATATCTGACTTCGCCATCAGCGCCCCGGGCCCCAGGCGATTCAAAATGGCTACGGCCTCATCGAAGGATGCGTACCGCACCGAACACACTTCTGGATCGATTGCATCATTTACGGAAAGACCTCGTGGAGCTGATAAATTATGAATCAGTCGGAACTCACCGGGGTCTTTCTTGGGGACTACCCCTAAGGGAGAACAAACAAAATTCTGGACCGGGGGTACACTAAACGGGCCGGCGACCCGACCTCGAGTCACCTCTTTCCGGATCTTATCCTGTACTACGGTCGTATGCTGCAGGACGGAAAGTTGATTTTTACACTTTTCCACACCCTGAAAGTCCCCTACCGGGATGCGGAAACCATACGAAAAACCGTTCCGCAGCACCCCAGCAGAGGTACGATCCGGGTATTCACTGAGCCAAGGAATCATCGCCAGGGTATCAATCGGAGTGGGTAAAGGCGCCCCTTGGACTATATTAGACCTGTTTGGCACCTCCTCTCCCCCCGTTATCACCCGTTCTGGCTCTGCACGAGGACTCAGGATGGGACGACCCACAACCACTACATTCATGTTTGAATTTACACGATCCCTGGGGTCTAGTACATTTACCTCTGTTGTAATTAAAGCAGAAACCCCTTTTTCCGGTATTGCCGGTAGGTTTCGAGTGATCGTCGGCACCCGTACCTGATCGAAAGGGCGTCCCCGCATATTGTCGGGAGGATTCGCCAACATTACTTCCCACCAACGGCATTTTCAACATTCCTGACTCCTTCATTTTATCCCAAGTCAAGGCATCATAACAATCCCAGGTTAAACTTTTATTATGCTCCTTTTCCTTTCTGAACAGATTATCGTAACAGAACCAATGATTACCCTGGTGCGATGTCGAGTACCCCATGATTCGTGATTGATAGATTGGGAACTCGGAAAGCAACTCAGGTCTACGTTCCCCCAAGATTGATGTAAAGATTCCCCAAGCATTGCCCCAATTGCCGATATTCTCATTCACTTTAAAGGCGGCCATTTTTGCGCGCCAAACACTCGGATGCATGAGATCCTTCTGACTCTTTACATGCTCTACCTCATAATGATCAACAAGCAATGAGAAAATGTTCACATACTCCCCCGCCCAAATCTTTTCCTTAATTGCCAAAGGAACATGTTGCCCCAACTTTTCTCTCCGAGAGGGTGTTGACTCATCCCTCGCGATCGGCAATGGCCGCTTACCTGCACCTGACGCTGCCTCTGTGGTCGCAATCGTCCCTGGTGTCTTGTCCCCTACTGCAGCCGGCACGGGCACCTTGGCTGCTTCCCGTTTCTCACGCAATTGCTTTATCAGCGCCTGCGCATCGACAGCCGTGGCGCCCTCGTTACCTTTACCCAACCACGCTGCCAATTGTGCTGCCAGCTCGGGCGGCATATCATCCTCGGACACGGGGGTGACCACAACGGGAATCGGATTCCCCTCCTCCGGCACGGGAGTTGGAGCCTCGAGCGGGGCACTGGGACCCGGGATGTCTTCACCCGCTGCCCCCCTCCTGGGCCTCTTGTTTTTCCCTCCCGGGGCTGCTCCCGCCAAAGGACGTTTTGGACCCCCTTCCTCATTCTTGTCCACCCGCTTCTTTAGCTCGGACATCTCCTTCATGAGAACACGCAGCATCTGGTCAGTAGTCATGCGCTTTCCCACCTTCTTCGGCATTCTCCAACAAAGTAACTGCAAAACAAACAAGAACGATTAAAACGCTCAAAATTGGCTCTTCGTTCCGTCTCGAGCTCACGTGCAGCGAGGAGGTGCAGCTTCCGAGCACAGGAACAAGAGGATGTCTTCTGGTCTTGCGTCCCTTTTTATCCATCTTCAGGGCGGGCGTAAACCCGCCCCTGCCTGCCCCGAGGGCGTGGCCGGCCGCGTCAGTGTCTTGGCCAGCCCACTCTAGGGCGGGAAAAAGCGCGCCCCGGCTACGCCGCTTCGGGCATACCAGCCGAGACGCGCCTCCCGCCCAAAATGGCTTCCCGGGTGGATCGAGGCACTCTGCCATACGTTCGGGGGGACCGAGTGGTCGCCCCTTTCCATTCTTACTGCATTTTTTTTTTAGAATTTTGTTCTGTGATTTCCCCTTCTTTTACTCCTCCCTCTTTCTTCTTTTCCTACTTCCCCTCTTTCGTTCTCCTTTGCTTTTTTCCTTTCTTCTCCTCGTTTCTTTTTTCCCTTTATATTGTAATTTCCTTCCTATGTGCCATGATTGCTATTCTTTTGCATTAAGAGTATATGATTTTATGTATTGCTATTTACTTTTCAATAAACTTCTTTTTTGAAACGTAAAAAAAAAGAGAGAAAAATGCATTATAAAAAAGGATCTCTGTTCCATTGAAACATAATCACATGAACTCTGTAGGGCTGTTGAGGCATTTTTTAGTCCTAGAGTTATTCAAAAAGTAGTTTTGAAATGCATAAGCGCTGCAATGGTCCCTTCCTCTGATCTATTCTCCATGATGTCTGTTGGAAAGTTGGAAGTCTAGGAATTGGAGCACTTTCTGATCTCATAGTCTAACCAGTGTTCAAAATATGAATCAATCTGACCAGTTTTGTCTGTCAGCAACTGCTACTGTTTAAAATAACATGATTGGTGATTACCTTTAGTCTTACTTTTTAAGCTGGTCCTATTGCTTGAAGAAGGGGCTGAGTGACGTTGTTAAAGTCTGACGCGACCAGGCAGATGCATATCTCTGGGTTTCTGAATCCTGCACAAGACACTTACCTTGGTGTTGCCCAATGTCTGGAGCGTTCTAAGTCTATTGAAATCCCAGGATGGGCATAGACAAACAGATTAAGCCTTGAAAAGTATAATATTTGGATTTGTAGATTGGAAGCTAATTAAAGACTTTAAACGAAGTAACTTTTTTAAAAAGTGGTAACAGAGCTTGTTTTGACATGATGTACTTTTAGTCTAACATTCAGAGAGGCCCCTTTGTCAACATACGGATTTACAAATGTTTATATTGGAGGCACCACTCGTGATCCACCCTCCACCTACAGGAGACCTGCATGGACCAGATGAGCAGTTGGGGAGGAGACTCGGGAAATCCTTTGAAAATATGGCCACCCCCTAAAAATGCTTTACATAAATGTATTATGAGGATGCCCAACCTCCTTTCTCTCTACCCATCTCTCCCTTCCTACAAATTGAAATAATAAGGCTTTCTGCAGCTGCAGTGCTCAGAAGCATCCGTGTCAGAGCTGCTGCCAGGTATAAAAGAAATCCACCGATTCTCTAATGTCTGTAAGACATAAAGGATTAGGATGAGATAGCAGGCAGCCATGACATGGTACCCAACATTTAATTGCTTCCTTTGGGCTTTTTGGGTCCAACAGAGTTTTAAAAGTAAGACAAAAGACGAGACATATCAGTGGATTCCATTAGGGGGTTGAGTGGTATCACAGCAATGAACACTCAGTTGGTTGTTCACTGTCGTGAGCCCACAGCAGTAAAATATTGGGAACAGACTGTACATAACACCACAGTTGCTGCTTTGGGAAACGGACACTCAAAACATTCGGTATTTACCCACAAGTTAGCTTATCCTTCAAGATGCATTTATGTATTCAACTGTTCTCATACTGTGGCAGAAGGAACTTTTCTAAATTGGAAGTAAGCTAACATCGACTTATATTGTCTGAAGTTTAACTATTATTCGTGTGCTTCTGTTCCAGGCTACATTGAACAAAGGGATTCCTCTCCTCTCCTCGAACTCATTGCCGTAGTTGGCGATTGGCCCGTGGCCGCTCCTCATTGGAATATCACCAAAGGTAACTATTGCACATGCAATACTGCTGCTCATGCTGACAAATAAAATCAGATAATCTTATCTTGTCTGAGGGAGCACAATATTGGGCTGTTATAGGTGATGGTTGATGAAGTTCAAAGGCATTGAGTCTGGCATTAGGGTATTCTGAGGTCAGTTCATGTCTTAGAGATTAATTTAAAATGTATGTTTCGGGTCTTGTCATCATTTACAATATATGTTTCATTTTATGTTCATGCCACGAGCAGTGTCAAAAATGTCATGAAGACTGGGCATGTTAAAGATGGCACTTCCAGCCCATGCAACCCTGAATATAGTACTCAGTGCACGACTGAGCATCTGCACCAACATCATAGCTCTAGTGTCTCCAGGCTTAGTCACCTGCAGGTTGTTCCAGAAACTGCCTGGAGCTCTGTCAGACCTGACATCATTGGCATGCCTCCCTTCCATTTTTGACGGATTACCTCCTCTGTTTTGATATGCTTTTGTTGGTTATATGTTTTGGGCACTGTGCCACTGCTAATCAGTGCCACAGTGCAAGTGCTCCCTATGTTAAATTGATATACTAATTGGAATCCATGATTGGGTTATTTGATTTTTCTGTCAGCCCCTAGTACAGTGCACCATGTGTGCCCAGGGCTTGTAAACCAAATGCTGCTGGTGGGCTTGCAGCACTGGTTGTGCCACCCACAGAAGCAGCTTGTAAAGTGTGTCTCAGGCCTGCCATTGCAAGGCCGATGTGCAGTCTAGCACTGCCATGTCGACTTGGCCAAGTGCACCCAACTGTCAGTCCCTAAACCTTCCATTTGCTTCATGCCTGAACTCAGAATAATAAAATACATCTTTTATTGCACTGTGAAAGGAGAGGAGGAATCATGTCAACAGAGTGCTCCAGAGCTGTATCTTCCCTCCCCTGTGCTGGCGTCACCTCCAGTGGGGTCACGAAACCGATGCATCTCCCCTTCTGTGAGCCTTTTGTTTACTTTGCGATACGCATCCAGGTACTTTGTCGCATCTACCATCAACTTGAACTAAGAAACTTTAATCATCTTTTAAGCAATCTTAAGTGTAGTATTGTGGATTTTTGTCGTTTGTGGTCTTGTGTTAAGTCTATATAAAGAAAACTTATTTTTTATAAAACCTGTGTGGTGTCCATCTGTAGTGTTGTCACTGTATTACTGTGTATATTCACAAATGCTTAACACACTGTCTCTGAGATAAGCCTGTCTGTTCTCACCAAGCTACCAAGAGGGTGAGCAGGGGTTCTTAAGGAGTGTAATCCCCTTATCCTGACTTAGAAGTAAGGGTCCCAATTTGGACCAAGGTGAATACCATTGCCAACTAGAGACCCCCAGATCTAACAAGCACCAAGAATAAAGGGCAGGACTCTAGAATCCCATGATGAATGAAGGATGTTAAACTCGGGCTTCTTCATATAACAAGTAAATTCAATACATTTCTGGCAAAGGGGCATGGATAAGCCTTTTAACCGGCGCTTGCCAAGATGTTTGTCTGTCTATAGAATGCTAAATGTTCCCAGTCTAAAATGAAGTAGAGTTTTTTCTGTGATATGAATTCTTGTCTGAATAATGTTTAACCACTTCGATGCTTCACCACGTGATGGTGGGCGTGTGTGAAGGACTGCCGGGGGCCGTCCGAAACCCGCCCAATGATTAGAATGCCTGCACCGGGGCAGAATTTGTGCAGCGGTCAAGGTGTTAAAGCACGCAATAACAAGAGAAACATGCATCAAAACACATTCAACTCATTTTCTTCTGAGTTCCTTGCACATTTGCTACTATTTCTGCCTCAGACTTTTGTTTCTAGCATTTTGCTTTTTTTCTGGATTCCTACCCTGCAATTCTTCCTTGACTCCTTTGTCCTTTCTGAGGGTCCAGTTGAGTTTGGTACTTAGAGATTGCTTCAGTATTAATCAACATCTTAAATCAGAACTGCACAATTGATGAGGGTTTTTTAACCCTTTTTGGAGCTTTCCTCCTGACTGAACCATTTAGAAAAGGCTCTTGATACCTTTTAAGTATTCGAATTATGGGTAGAGTGGCACCATGGCTCCTGGGAGGAAATGTCCTATTCTAGGGCAATCAGGAAGGAGGTTAGACCTATCAGCAACCAGACACTCATTCATAAACTGTACAAGGCTGGCCCATGCAACCTGTTTTCTTTGCACAGAGCAACAATAATGAAAATTATTGCTCCTCTTAAGTCACGCTTTTTTAAAGAATAATTACTAGAGAACAAATAATTCCACATTTGAAGAAGAAAAGGAAAATATTGCAACTCACGATTAATTTTAGCACCAATGATTTAAATAAGGAAACAAAGCTGCTAAATTTACAAACTTCTATTGCAGATCTGTGCTGTGTTGAACAGCATCGTTTGCTCACTGTATAAGAATATCTTTAAATGTTGTGGTATGATCAGTTCTGTATATCAGATAGTAAGACAGGTAATCATATACCAAAAATATTTCCACTTATTTATAACAAAGCAATAGATCCACAAAGACATTCAAACCTAGCCGACATGTTTCATCCCAAAACTGTTCAGTGCCTTTTCAAGCCCCGGTCTTTTGTTCAATGCAGAGAGGTGGTTACATACTCAGTGTTCCTTATAACTAATAAATAAATGTAAACACTTTTTGATTAGTTCTTTTTGTAATATGTGTTTGTAGTTCTAGCATATTGGTGTAGAAAAATATCAAATATACAATTGTTAGATAATTCCCTAATCTTTTCTATTTATGAGTGACAAAACTTAGATTTAATAAATTTAATGGTATATCAAATTATTAAAAACCTAAGTAAATAGTCCTTAATGGGTATTGTCCCTACCTCTTCCCAAATGCATCCCAACTATGCACTTTTATAAGAAATTGAGTTACTGGTTGCAGGAGAATGTGTAACCGTACTGAAGCAGCAATCATAATCCTTGTCAGGGTGAGGCACAAGCAGTTCCCAGATTAACTTGTTCTCAATCCTTTGGTTGCTTGGCACAGAACAGTTAGGCTTCACTTAGAGACAAGGTGTAAAGTATTTAGTCAGCACATCAAATAATAATAAAGTGACAACACAACACAAAAAGAATCCCACGCAAATGAATAAAAATAGAGTGCATAAAAAAGAAAACAAGCTCAAAACTACAAAACTACAACCTATAGAACTGGAGAGATACAAGTTGAAAGAGTTCAGTTAAAATAGTGCCAAAAAGCACAAAGGCTCAACTGTGGATAGATTGGCGCCCCAAACTGGGACAAAGTAACAAGTTCAGGCCACCCGTGATGGAATGTGGGCTGGCTATAGGGACCCAGTTTGGACTGCTGAACAACAGTGTCTTAAATTTTCAGAGTGTTGACGGATCCTTGCCGAGGATGTGTCACACAGCTGCGGAGATGCATAGATTTCGAGGAGCTGTGAAGCTGCAATGTGAGAACTTATGTAATCAACGAGGCTACGGGGTCAATGAGGAGTCCTTGTGTTAGGAGAACCTTTGCAGCAGAGGCAATACATCAGTTCTGCTCAGGATTGAGGCACTCAATAGAGGAGATGCAGCATTTCTTCTGGGTTCACAGATGGGCAGGTAGAGCACCTTCAGGTCTACTCCCAGGGTATCCAGGACTAGGTCTGCACTACTTGGCAGGGTAAGACTCACAGATAGCAGAGGCTATGTGCTAGGTTCAAGGTTGTTGGAGCCTTCTGTCCCTAGTGCCTAGTCAGGAGGCCAGCCTTGAAGTCACTTTGGGGTCCTGGGTTTAAACAGATGCATGTCCACTCCTTCTCACCCAGGCAAGATGGCAGCAGGTCAGCACAGCAGGGTAGCAGTTCCTTTCAGATTAGCAATCCAGCAGAGTAGCAGACGTTCCGGCAGCACTGTAATCTTTTTTCCTGGCAGACTACCCTCAGGTCTAGAAGTGTTCTGAAGAGTTGGTGTCTGTGGTTCAATATTTATACCTGACCCTTCCTTTGAAGTGACAGAACCTTCTAGAGATGCCCATTTGCCCTCCCCAGTATCTTGCCCTCCTTGTCCAGACTCCAGACTAACTACTGGGATATGCAACCCTGTGTGTTGAGGGAGGACACAGCCAATTCAAGTGCAAGTAGGGCTGTGCCTAGCTCCGCCCGCCCATCCTGCCAATGATGGCCCATCTAGGTACACCTAAGCTCTCTATTGTGTGTGACTGCCTAGGAGGAATACCCAAAGCCCAACTGCCATCCACCCCCAATCATGTGACCAAGAGACAGGTTGCAGATACTAAATGTCTAAGGCAGGAAAATGCTGATGTCCTAAAAGTGCCATTTTAAAAATTGTAATTTAAAATCCGACTTCACCACAAGAGAGGATTTTTCCTTACTATGACAAAGACACCAAACATGAACTGTTCACCTGCTCACCTTTGGAAATTATCACTTATTAGATATAATAAAATAACTCCAATGTTAGCCTATGGGAGAACTGGAGAGAAGCACGGCGAATAGCACCGAGACGGACGTTTTCCATGAAAGAGAACTAAGGCACCCGCTGAGTGCAGCCGGTCGGTGCTGCCTTGTGTGTGGCCAACTGGAGAGGGTTTTCTCCTTTTCTGAGCAGCAAATACGCGATTAACCCCTGAGGCGAAATGTGAACTGGCGGTGCCTGACCCCAAAATGGCGCCAGCTGTGGTCGACATGCGTCAGTCTGAATTTGGGCTCTTGTGCCAGGGAACCCCTCCACACTAGCAGTGGGGCCCATCCTACCTGCTTCAGTGGGCAATTAATGGGAGCACTCAGTAACTCACAACCTAGCAAGTTTAAGGCATTCCAGACAGCAATCCCTGTATCTGCCCACATTGACCACATCGGCGGTGAGCCCGCCACCTCCTGCCGCACGCTGCCCAGCTCCTTGACGATGTCCTTGAAGCGCTGCTGGGCGCGGGCCCGCGGTTACCTGGAGAAAAGGAGAGGCACAACCCCGGGTTCTCATAGTGGACGTGTGCGGAGGGCAAAGTCCCGGACCTGCAGGATCACCATGCAGCCCCCGCCGAGAAAGGTGAGCCCTGGCAGCGCTCCCCGGAAGTCCCTCGTCTGTAGCAGCCCCTGCAATTCTGGGCCAGCAGAGAGGGCCTGTGCGGAGCGGCCCTCGGGGCACACACACCCCTCCCCAAAACAAAGCAGCAGGGCCGTGAAAACACCAGATGCAGGCAGCAGCCCTGCATCCACATTCCAATTAAAGAAACTACGCCACGGACTATCCTGGAATTCTTTACTTTTTCTTTTGTCCTGGCCGTCATTTTGCTGCTGCTCTCTGCCACTTTTCTCTGGACCCTGACCAGCCATCTTGTCCATTCCCTCGTCCTTTAACCATTTCCCCTCATTTCCCCCTTGACGATCCTCAAATGTTTCTTGCCTTTTCTGATTTGCCTTTTCTTCATACCCTTGTATCCCTCCCACCCTCCCTTGGTGCTGTGACGGCATCCCCATCTGACCCCCACTTAATGGAACTCTAGTTTTCTGGGGGATTTGGGGGGTCTTGACCTGGGAAAATGTAATATGTGTTTATATGTATATAGAGATAACTCTAATCACATGTAGGCCCAAAATACTGGAACTCCCTGCCTGATGTAGGCCCAAAATACTGGAACTCCCTGCCTGAAGAGCTGCGAAAGTCTCCTTCATATTTGACTTTCAGGAAACATCTTAAAGCCTTCCTCTATCGCTAAACTCACTCTGGTACCCTATCTCTCGCTTTCAGAAAAAAAGGACTAGGCAGCGCCGAGATGCCCCCGGGTGAGTCAGGCGCTTTACAAAAACCCAATAACAATAACAATAACTAGTATATGCAGTAGACCTTTGTACTCTCTACCATTCCCATAAGACTCTTAGAGTATATCCATTCGTATCCCTTCCTTAGGTATATAGAGATAACTGTAATCACTAGTAGAAGCAGTAGACTTCTGTACTCTAGTCTCTACCATGCCTATTTGACTTTCAGAGTATATCCATTTGTATCCCTTCCTTATATAAATAGAGATAACTCTAATCACTAGTATATGCAGTAGACCTTTGTACTCTACCATTCCTATGTGACTCTTAGAGTATATCCATTTGTATCTCTTCCTTGAGTGACTATACTATTTGTACATTTGCAATTTTTCTTTCTGTTTGTATCTCTTCCTTGTGTGACTTTACATCTTGCACATTTGCAATTTTTTCTGTTTGTATCTTTTATGTAACGCATGTAATCCTAAGTCCTTATGTTTTGCAACTGGTTCTTATGTAAAGCACTCTGACACCTTCGGGTAAAGTTCGCGCTATATAGAATCGCATTAAATAAACTAAAATGTACATGACCTACTTTTTAAATGCCCTGCACCGTGCCATCTGGGGGGTCAAAGGCCTACCCAGGGGTTGCTTACATGTATACCAAAGGAGGGTTTGGTCCTGGCAGAAGGTTTATTTTGCCAGATCGCCTTGGCAGTTTAAAATTACACATAGGCTGAGAAGACAAACCCGAGACATGCTTAATGGGCTACTTAATGTGGGTGGCACAATCAGAGCTACAGACCCACTGGTAGCCTTTCATTTACAGGACCTGGGCACACTCAAATTAAATATGCCAACTGAGTTCAAGTTAAGGAGAGGACAAAAACCTTTGCACTGTTTAGCAGTGGCAAAGTGTGCAGAGTACTGAAGCCGGAAAAAAACGGTTCAGAATACAGGAATTGAATGCAAAAAGTATGGGGCAGGCCCTGCAGAAAGAGCAACGCCCAACAACGTCTTCATGCAGTAGTTTGATTGCCTGTGATTTATGATTCTGGAGGTGCTGATAACCATACATAGTCAATGTCAGATTGTATTAATTCTACAATCTAACCATTCATTCTTTAATGTAAGTATTGTGAGGAATTTCAGGGTTCTGTGAGGCTATGCAAGTGAAAGATTCAAGCATTTCCAATACAATGTATTGCTCTTCTAGTCTTCTGATTACTGTCATATATGGAATCCTAACATCTTTATAGCACATTAATACATTTTTCTGCCCTTTCAGGCATGCCCTTGCATCCTTTGTGATAACTCATTAACTAGCATGTCCTTGTACAGACCACTTTTAGGCTTTTTGTGGCACAGTGACCACTAATGTTCCTAAGGTCCTAAATTTAAACAAATGTGTCTGAACAAAAAAAACTCTTAATTATACCAGCCAATCGCCCTCTTTGGTGTGAGTTTGTTCACAAACACCTACAAACTATTTACTCTTAACTTCGAAAGTAACATATAAGTATACATTTTACTTACAATTTTGAAATAAATGTACTTAAGAGATTGCAGCAAAGTTGAAAAATCACCGAAAAAACCTACCAGCACATTTGAAATTAGATGCTGTTCTGTTCAGATCCTTTTGTTCTGCACTATGCAAAACATTTGGAAGTTTCAGATGAAATCTACACCTGTACTAGAGATATCATACCTTTAACTTGTGAGCCACTTGACTAAGATGTCTGAAACTTTGAGGGCTCAACCAAAACCTTTTTTGGGGAATGGGAGGCATGTTATACAGCAAAACAAAACACAGCAACAATAATTAAGGTGGAGCTACCATCGCTGTAATTTGTATATATTTCTTGTTTAAATACTGCATAATGTTCAGGATTCCAACACACATTTTTGGGACAGGTTTATGCAGATTTTTAAAATGATGCAAAGGGTACGAAAAAATGCTAAAAGTACCCAAAGAGGATCTACTAATCCACTGTAATTTATAGCCATTTTCCCCTAAATATTTTGCAAAAGCGTAAACTTGAAAATGCAAAAACATTTTTACTTTTGATCCTCAGATCCACGATACTGTCATTGGTGAGGCTTTTAGTACAATCTCTTTTTTATTTCATATACCTAAAATGAATTATCAACTAACTTTAGCAGACAAAGCGAGACCACAGCTCAAGCATGATACAGGAATACCAGTTATACTAAGGTTGGAACATCTGGACATTATTGTATCCTCACATTCTACAATAGACGATTAACATGCAGAATTGCTCACTTATTTGGGGCATTTCTGAATTTTTGAAGGGCAGTTGGAAAGCTGGCATGTTCATAACAACTATTAGACATAGCGTTTATGTATACAAAGCTTTCTTAGCCTCATGGGCGCGATAGTAATTACGGCCGTATGCTGAGATTTTCTAAAACCCATGTTACATGACGAGCTGGGCTCGTCATGAGCGTGCGAGGAGGCTACACCATGACGAGCCCAGCTCGTCATGAGCGTGGAAGGGGTTAAACTACTGTTAAGCTTGGCAAATACATCTAAAATAAAAGGAGGAAATTCTCAAAAACACTTTTCAGCGCCAATTTATTTCTGTACATCCATAATTAGACCACCCATTGCTATCTAACTCTTCATCCACCTCCTAAGCACAGCAAGAAGTGGTTTTGCAAGAACAAACTTGTCTGGGCTGTTTTAATTTGAATCCTCATATCCTCACAAAACTGTCACTGGAACAAGTGTTATCATGACAGCATTTAATGATTCATGGGGGCGAACTGAGGGGCATATTATCAAGGGGGTTTATCTCTGCTTTTTTTGCTTTAAAAGACAGGAAAGCGGAGATAAAATTATCTCCCTATTACCTAGCTGTCGCTAACACCAGTTAGCGACAGCTAGTAGGAGTTAGCGACCATCTTGGGACCCGCTTTGCATGTCAGTGATATTTATCACTAATGACATGCAAAGGGGGCGTGCCATGATGTTAGCGACTGGAAACAGTCGCTAACATCGCTATCTCCTATTACCAACTTTTGGAGATATTCGCGCAAAGGACCGTCTTCTTGTTGCTGCTATGGGCAGGGGTGGTGCAGTGCCAGCAGCAAAGAGGTAAGAGTGGACAGGAGCAGATGAGATGGGTGCCTGCCAACCCCATCTATTTTTTGTGGGGAATAACGAAGTTTCTATAACTTAGCTTACAATTCTTTGTTTTTAATCAAGGTGTGCGGTCAAAGTGTGGATCACCATCTATCCGTACATAAGCGAAGCGCCAACTACCATTTTCATTTTAAGGGGTTCTGTTTGACGATGTTATAGATTTGACGAGGCAAGTTATAAAGCTGTTCTTCCTGTGTAATTTAGGAATCTGCACAGTGCTCTTAGGGGCTGTCCTTGTGCAGTTTGGAACTGTAAATGCACTGGTTGCAGTTGCCCAAAGTGCAGCAGATACAGTGGCACCAGGCCCAGCAGTGTGGGGGCCCACTCTACCACTGTTAAAGCTGTGTTTTACTCCCGTGCCTGATGGTGGGGGCAATTCCTTGCTTGCATTAAGGCACATGGCACCCTTGCTGCTCTACTGCAAATACACATACAGTGACTTGAAACAGCGCATAAAATTGTGAATCCATGAATGGTACAGTATTTATTTTAAGCATTTACATCTCCTGAAGAGTGTTGGAGATGGGACTATACCGAGCTCTGCCTAAGATCACACCGTGTTTCCAAGTAGGGGAGACGTGATTAAAAAAACATGTCGATTAATTCAACAGTCGGCGTCCGGCAAGTGCTCAACTGACTTTTTATGGCAAAGACATTGGATTGCCTTACCTTGTCAGCTAAATCAAATCCCCATTGCAATTATATGGAAAGTAAAACACGGTCACGTATTTTGTCCCATCATAACCGTCTTTTTCTATTTGTCCCATTTGGGAGATAAAGCGATGAATCCATTTGCTCAGGTTCACACATGGGGTAAAGCGTGTAATAGGATTGAATTCCAGGCCACCGGTTTCCACAATCTGCACTAAGCCACTGAATCGCATCTGACTCCCTGAGACCTCTCTGCTGCTGCGGGTCCGCTTTGTTGAACGTGTTTCAGATGTTGCAGATGTTTTTCTGCTGGACAGGAACCACTGCTGTCGGTACATTGGGGTTCGGATGCACCCCTTCCAACTTACCCAACCCCCCCTTGCAGTTTCCTATGCTGGAGGCAGGTCCCGCTGGTGAGCTAAGGAATGGCAAATTATGTGGAATTATGGGGCATAGTCTTTGGGTGGGCTTTCTTGCCAGGAATCCCATCGGTATGCAAAATACAAACTTTATAATGCATGCACATTGACTTGCTCCTGTTGAAGAATGTATTAACCAACACTCACTGATTTAGTCTTAATTGAAGCACTAATCAACATTTTATTAGCACTCATAGAGTAAAGTAGTTTGTGTAAAACTACAGGGGAGAGAATGTGGCCTATCGGCTAGGGCGGTCGACCTTGGAGCTGGGGAACTTGGTCCAAATCTCGACAGGGCCGCTCAACATTCTGTGATTCTGAACAAATTACTTAATCTCCCTGGTGCTCATGTAAAGTGCTCTGATGCCTTCAGATCGAGTTCACCCTATATAAAACTCCACACAAAAAAACAGGATCTGCTGAGATGCATTGGTAGATAAAAAATCAGGGGCAGAGCTATCAGTGGTGCAGTCAGTGCAGTGGTGCGCACCTTGCTTGCATGTGGAGACTGCATTATTTTACTCATTGGCTTCTCAGATCAGTGTTTTTCCTCAAATCTGCCCTGCACCACCCTCTCTGTTTCCACTCGCTAGAGAGAAAGAAACTTGAAGGGCAGGTAGAAAAAAAACCAGACTGGCCGCAGATGGGAATCAGAGATGAGCAGTGGTTTAATTTGTAGATTAATTCTGAGAGACTGTATTGCAATGGTGCTCTGGCTGCTTGTCAGGAGTTGTGAGGCTTTCTAAGTGAGTGGCGCAGCATCTGCCATCCAATGACAGAGCAGTTCATAATCAAGACACTTTAGAGGAGGTGCTGAGAAGGCAGGGTAGGCACTTTCGTCACATGCAATGCTTTCAGTTCGTCACTCACCACCAGGGCCGGCTTTAGCTCTGGTGGTGCCCGGTTCTACAGTATTTTTTGGGTGTCCTCATATGACCTCCTCCTCGGATTCGCTCACTGCCATCTGTCAAATGTGTCCCTCATCTCTACATAGCCCCTTTCTCACATACATTTCATTTGTTTTAAAGCACTGGTAAAGGCTGGTTTTACTAATTCCCTCACCTAGCCTAAAAAAATATAGTTAGTAATCAAGTGAAGGAATGGACACTTGTAGCGTTCAGAACCATTGGTTCAAATGGAAACCCTCATAAACGCCATGTTGTTACGGTATGCGGTGTATCTTGATTATCCGCCCCACATTGGCGTTACGGCATTGTCATTGGGTATCCAATTTTTGTGCTCTATGCCGGCCTCAACCAGAGGCAACCTCTGGGTCTGAATGCAGTGTCCAGGTTATAAGGGGCACCACCTAGAGGCAAAGAGAATGAGGGTGAAAAAAATTATAAAAACCAAATCTTCTCCTATATACAGCAATTTTAATAGAAAAAGGAGGGATTTGGTATTAAAAATTGGCAGGTATCAACTGTGGAACGAGTTACTAGGTCTAGTTGTACCTCCTTGGTGGTGCAGTCGACATGTTTCAGCTCCCTATGCCCGAAGGTCTATGGAGCATTCGTCAGGACAAACATACATGCATTTACTCACACGACTTGTGCGGTATTGGTCAATAAATTCACAGACTTTGTCACTCTCGTTGGCCTGTAGTAAGGAGAGAAGGAAAAATAATACAAACAAATGACAGATACTACTATCATTATTATCACTCGGGGTGGCACTCTAGTTCTCTATTTAGAGCAATTACAAAACCAATGCGGTTTTACAAAGTGAAATATTGGAGGATTATACTAAAATGGGAGACTACATGGATCATGTCACCTTAAGTGTCATTGAACATTGAGTGTATGCGGTATCGTTGAATACAAGGCAAAGATATATTTTTGCAAAATGGCGCTGTTTATGACTGTTACTTGTAGAGCTGTTATCAAAAGACTGATGTAAATGGCGCGTCAAATGTCTCTAAACATACCCACATGTGTTTATTTTCCACACTTTGTTATCGAGGGTGGGGGGTGTTAGGACCAATGGTTCTGAACGCTACAAGTGTCCATTCCTTCACTTGATTACTAGTTAATTGAACGGGGAACTGAATGGACAATAATTCCTCCTCCCTACACTTTGATTGTTCTCTAAAAAAATATAGATCTGTTCTTTGCAGCAGGCATATTAACCCTCTATGCTACTTTATGGCAAGTTAAAACTGCCACTAGACACAACTCTAATCTATTTCTCTAGCAGGAACATTCATTACCAGAGTTATCTTGACATTTTTATTGCTGCCCGAAAGCTGGATGCACAAGGAACTCTGCAGCAGGCGTTTTTAAATCTTAAGAAACTGATAATCACAGTGCCCCTCCTGAGTACAGTGCCCCTCTCCAGGTCAATGCCTAGTGCGGCCTCACCACTCGCACTGCCCTAAAGCCGTGCTCACCACTCCCAAGCTCAATTGCTATATGGATATTTCCCCTTAAAAGCTAGACGAACTTATAAAAATGAATCAGTAGTGGAAAGTTGAAATAAACACATCTAAGGAAGACAAAGTGATTTTCCAGGG
The DNA here is from genome assembly GCF_964263255.1 of Lissotriton vulgaris. Lineage (NCBI taxonomy): Eukaryota > Metazoa > Chordata > Amphibia > Caudata > Salamandridae > Lissotriton > Lissotriton vulgaris. The sequence goes on along the minus strand of NC_141693.1, from coordinate 316,999,130 downwards.
TAAACGAAGGTGGGTGCTTTTGTTCTAGTAACTTAGACATTTACTTGGCATTAAACTGAAGTTTGTTGTCAGTGCATGCAGTCCTTCCGGGTGTGCAAAGTCTTTTCCATTTTTTGGGGGATGCCAGAGCTCATTACCACAATGTTATAAATATGCTTAGATTCACAGCAGTCCATTTGGGGACAGCACAGCTGGAAAAGGTTCCTTGACCCGAGCTCCATGGTAAACACTGCAGAGGACCCAAGAACACAAAGCGCCAGCCAGTGCATATTTGAAAGTAGGGACAAAAAAACTGCAATTTGTATCTTTCAGATGGCATTATGTTGTTAAAACCTATAAGCAGTGGTATATTAGAATGCTGCCTATCCATGAGGTGATGCAGCTCTTGGAGTTATTTAACGTATTTCTCTGGTATGGGATTCTAACCTTATTTTATAGTTTCATTCTCAAGTGCAAAGTGAGACGTCTACACATAAAGAACTCTGAACTCTCAGGGAGAAATAGAAGGGACAAGGTGGAAGAGGAAATGAGAGCAGAGAGCACTTCCATCTGAGCAAGAAAATGAGAGAAGGGGAAACCTGTGATTGAGAAGTGTAACAATATGAGGGGAAACAAATGTGACAAGCAAGAGAAAAAAATTAGATGAGAGAAGAAGCAGAGCATAGGGGGTGAAAAACGAGAGAGGGAGGAAAACAGAAAGTAAAACAGAGGAGGAGCAATATAATGAGAAGGAGATAAATGGAAAGAATGAGCGTGAGGCACAGAGAGAGAGAGACTAAGGGTGAGAGAACTAAGAGAAGCAGACTTTGAGAGAGGGAGAAAGTGTGAGAGAAGATACATTGAAATCAAAAGAGAAGACATGTTTTGTGATCTGCTGTTCATGAATTTGAATCTCAACTAGGCCAAGTCATAGTTTCATCTTTTTAACGTTGGTAAATGTGTACAGTAATGCCTTTGAAAAAACACTTTATTATAAGAGGTGCCTTGAGGTGAAGCGGGTTATCAGAGAGCTCCGCAGACCAAAGGAGAGTGAAATAACTTTACAGTGTTGGAGAGTAACAGCGAAAATATAAGACCACAGATCTGAGACACCTTAATAAACAGCGAGGACAAAAAGTAATGTTTAAAGAGCACAAATGTTTGCATGTGAGAAAGAAAACAGGAGTAGAGCTATGGAAATGTATTAATTTGCACTTAGGAAAAAAGTACTCTGGCGTATGAAAGAATATAAGATCAAAAGGTGAAAGAAAGCCCCAAAGATAAAGTATAAAAGGAGCCTGAGAAACCAAGAAAATCACATAAAGATTGAAAGAGACCCATAAGAGCAAACAAGGCACCCTTGAGAAAGAGGGTGAAAGGCAGTTAAGCCACAAGAGAGAGAGCAAATGAATTTTGAGTTTTGTAAGGATCTCTGTAAAAGAATACATTCTCGTTCTGTTGAACATCATCAAAATATGTTGTGCAGAGAAAATTAAAGAAGTCAGAGATGGTAGATTGTGTTGTGTGGATGATTGTCAGGGGATAGATAAAGAGAGGGATGGGGATGGATGAGCAAAGAGAGAAACGTTGGGGATGGATGAGCAAAGAGAGAAAGGTTATGTTAGACAATCTAGGAGAGAGTGAAAGAAATCCCTTCAAATAGATTGAGAGATGGGGCAAAGACGGATGAAGTAGGGCCTCAGGGAGCAATAGTATGGGTCCCAGGAGGCAGAAAGGTTGAAAGAAACAAGCCCAGAGAGAGAGGTGATAAAAATGTTGAAAAAGAGGATGAAAGAGCGTTATAAATGTAGGGTAAAAAGATCCCAAATAGGAAAATGGGTGGAAGAGACCGGGAAGCCACAAAGAGAGTGAAAAAGTAAAACAGGGAGCCAGTGAAGGACAAAGGGAGAAGGCGTCTGAAAAGTATTAAGATTTTGCAAAAAACAGATAATGCGGAGAGAAATCCACCTAAAAATGGGTAAAGGAGACACGTCAGAAGAAAATTCGATAAAGGAAACCCCGGAGGGAGAGGAGAACAGTATTCCCTTTACATGAGTTGGTTATCAGTGTTCAATGCATGTGTGATGTGCTGGATTGAGTGCACATAGTTTGAAGCTCTCTAGTTAAGTGTAAATATCACACACTGGTCTGATCAGCCACTGCCGTATCCCCCAATAGTGGGATCTAGGTTCATTCATAAAGGCTCATGGACCATTCTGCATATTCCATAATTAATATCCAACTCTGTGCCAGGGATTACATTTCCTAAGCTGATAACTCTTAATACATTGATGATTTGACATTTAAGGCTCACATTTACCATCACACTAATCAACATGAATGTACTTTTCTTTAATCGTGATGCAATTAGAATATCTTTGTTTATAAAATATCTAAACATTTGGTGGCATGTTCTATTCTGCTTGATAGAATGAGGTCTTGGCTTTTTCCCTAAAACGTTTTAATTCGCTTTATTCTCCTTGTAAATAGTGATTCTTATTGCCGCGCACAACTTTGAATTTTACTTGTGTTGATGGAATATTACATTATAATGTTAACATTTTAATATCTTGTAGACCCATTAATCTTTTATTGTTCAGATCATTTTAATAATTTATCCAGGTACAAATACTCTTACCCAAATCCAAAGGCCGATTAAGTAGAACAGTGGGACATAATGGTGAGAGAACAGAAGAAGGAAATAAACAGCGAGGAAGGGAGGATACCAGGGGGGAATGGGAAAGGTGGGAGAGGAGGGATAACATATCAGGGAGCATCACCTCTCTCACCAGAATGAGCACTTTCACAGCATATTCAATGTCAGCAGGCTGGGTCTTTTAGTGCGTCGTACCCACTGCGGGCAGTCGTTGTCTTGCTGTTCAGGCGTGCCTCCTTGTCCTGTAAGCTGGTGTACACATAAGTAAAGAGGACTAGTAAATTCCCAAAAGTCCTCTGCCAGAGATTGGCTGCATGGGCCCCTCATTTTGTCAAAGTGTAGCAACTTGTTCTGCAGGGAAGCAGGAAGCTTTTCCATCCCTGTGAGGTCCCATAGATTATGCAGCCAGTCAAAGTGAGACAACAATGCATCTGTGCCCCATTTGGCTTTGATGACATGTTTAGCCCCACAAAAAGCCATCATTATTGCCTTCCCTTTGTTAGAGTGTAGAGAGTGAGTTGGGGCATTGGGGAGTCTCAGTAAAACGTAACTAGAAATACAGGGTATATCTGTTTCAAACATTTCATTGATATCTTTTAGACGGCCCATCAGTAGTGTTTGAGGTTGGGACAGAACCAGAGGAAATGAATCAGTGTGTCTGGGTGGCCAAATTTGAGTTAACAGCCATTAGGACTGTTGAGTTTCCATTTCACTTTCTGGCTGGGGTGTAGCACCAATAGTGTGTCACCTTAAGCATTGCTTCTTTTTCTGAAGCACAGAATGAGGAGGTGTGCTCTATGTGGAGGATGTCAGTCTGTTTCTTTTGGATGAAGTGAAAGTCCTGCTCAGCTTCCGAGCTGCAGAGCTAGAATACTTGCACATTTGCATTGTGTACCCAGACTCACCTTACCCAGTATTTCCCACAGAAAAAGGCCAGTGCACTTGATCAAATGCCTTGCCTCTGTCAATTGACAAGAGAAGTGCTGAGACTCACAATACAGTGAACTTGTGTCTGTCTGTCAGTCTTTCAGACACCCTGGAAGAGAAAGCTGCATAGTGTGAAAGGCTAGGTGTGTGACTGGTTGTCTTTGTCTTGATCGATTTAGAGAAATTTGGGGAAGACAACTTGGATTGTTTCTGCAGGACAGTAGGTTGGAGAAAGAGGTCGGTCGTAGCTTTGGGCTGATTATCAATAAACCAGGAGTTTGGGACTCTAGGGAGTCTTTTGTAGGGGGATCACATGGTGGAAGGTTGGGTGTTGGCTGGAGATCCTTCAGTTGTTCTCTGAACATTAGCAGGTTGGACGGGTTGTGAAGTCTATTTCAAGGGCTGTTGGCAAAGATTAAATGGATCAGCCCTCTGAGGAGTATTTTAAAGTGAGTTATTGGGAAGACGGTGTGGGGTTGGAACACAGCTTATTTTTTGGGGTGACTTTGTCCTTGATCTATAGCGGTGCTTATCAGTAAATGGCATTGTGAGGTAGTGGCATGGAGGGTGAAAAAGAAGCAAGAACAAGTTGTTAGTATTCAGGAAACTCAACAATGGACAGTTTAAATACATCTGTCCGAGAATGGTAACAGCCAGTCGCATGTGTTGAAAACCTCAACCCTGCCTGGTCTTTACACTTTATCATCAGAGGGGAAACCAATGAATTTGCAAAAATTAAAAAGCAGCAGTGAGAGATTCCAAGACCAGGTTTATAAATGTCACAGCTTATGGAAAATGTTGATAAGCCACCTCTGACCAAAAGAAAAGTGTACATCCTCTTTAAGCCAATGTGATGACCTAAATGATGCACCTCATGCTCTTTTTGACCTTTTCCTATGTTGGAATATGCCTGTTTTTGGGGGGGAGTTGTGTCAATGTGGATGTCTCTGTATTTGAGGTATTTGTCGTAAATATTTACCGTCTTAATTTCTATGCAGGTAAGTACTTAATCTATAATAACTCAATCGGAAAGAAAGAAACAGAGTCCGTGGTGTTAGAGTTCTTAGGGGTTAGAGTTCTTAGGGGTTTTATTCCTTAAGGGTTTTATTCCTTAAAAAGGAATCGTTCCGGAACTGGATATCAGGTTCCTGCAACCACAAAGGGTTCAGGAAGGGATAGAGCAATATTTTATTGACAATACATAGCTTATATACTTAATTTACACCATAGAAACCAATATAGGAGGCGTAACAGCTGAGAGAAGACAAGATAACAGCATCCACGTGTTACTAGTACGTAATCAGAAGGCGTGGACTAGGCGTGAACTAGAGGTGTGTGCTAGAAACGTCACAGGTAGGTGTCGTATGGGGGTGGCACTAAACAGAAATGTTGCAATGTCAGCAGAAATCGGAGGCTTGGATGCGCGCGCAGCTGCATGACGTGTGATTGACGTGAAACTGGAGGGTGCAGGGGGCTTGACATTTACACTGACGGAAAGAGACAGAAGTCTGGCATGTCAGATCAGCTTGTACTTCTATCATATCTGATATCTGATGTTTGGGAACCATATTATCTGAACGGAAAAGGTCTCTGGGGCAGAAGCTATTCTATACTGACTGTGAGTGCGTGTATAAGCGCCTAAGTGTCTGCATGAGAAGCGTGGGGGCATGGGCCTTCCATGGGAGCATGGTAACAGAGGCTATGAATTACTTGCACGGAGACAGGCCGGCCCTTCGGCTCTGCAGCTGGGGGATGTTTACTTAAACTAGTAGGCAGGAATGTATTTTCGAGGAGCGGAACAGATAATTTGAAGGTTGTAGTCAGTCTTGGCAGGCAGCAGGCTGAGCTAAGCGCGGTGGGCCGCGCTGGAAGTAAGTCAGAGTTCACGGGTACAGAGACAGCCTGGGCTGAGGCTTTCAGAGTCAGAAGCCAGAAAAAGGCTCGATGGCAGAAATTCAGGGCCTACTTTGCCAGAGCTGAAGAACGTGTAAAGTACACTACAAAAAGACGTTGGCATAGCATACTTAGGAACGGACTATTCAACCCATTCAGGGTGGGTCTGAAAGAGGACATGTTAACGTTGGACGCAAATGTATTTGCGGCTTCATAGCTGGCACAGGAGGGAAGTTACATGCACTTTAAGCTGGTACATGGAGACGGTGGGGTACACGCTAGGGAACACAACTTGACCATAAAATTTATATTCCCTCCTTGTTCCCTACGGACCCTTCATGATATATCGATCCTCATGAATCGATCAGTTTGTTCTTGTAACATCATTTGCTCTTCTTTCTTTCTTTCACGTCTTGAAAGAAAACTGGAATGTTCAATGCATGATGTGGCGCACAGTCCACAAATCGCTGGCCCACACTGCAAGCACAGGCAGCAACTGAATACTAGGACTAGGCCAATGCCTAGGAAGGATAGGATCTTCCATCCCCAAGCGGTTAACGTTGTCCCAGTCTGGGGAAAGGTTCAGGAATGTCTGCGCTACGGTGTCATCATTGTATATATCCGGATTGTCAGTCCATAATATGGCTGACCGGGCTAGTTCTTGTTCATCCATAGAATTGAGTACATGGTACCCCATTCGTTCTCGGAGCCTTTTATCAGTCTCCTGGAACTGATGTTCAGGAGAATTCGGGTTTGTTAAGGCAGAGAGAAAAACTCTCTTGCTTTCTGGACGAATGCCTTTCCTAAGGTAAGTTCCCTTACCTACATTCGCTATAGTATCTGTAGTCTTTTCTGGTTCTTCAGGTTCTTCTTCCCCCTCGGAGGAAGCCTTTTCTTTCTCTTTTTTGTGTATGTCTATCACTGCTTTTCTTATTTTCTTGTACATACTGGCTATGCAAGTCCCCTTGTCGTGTTTTCCTTCAGATATATTTTGACCCCACCTGTTGAGTGCATCTAATTCATCCTGATCTGTCTCAGGCCTGTCTCGTTCTCTTATTAGGCAATTTATGAAAAAACGTAGTATCTGTGCTTGAATGTCAACTTTCTGATGCTCCATGGCATCCTTAATACTGTCAGGGTCTTTCCCAGTCTGAACAAACTGATATATTCTATCTAGGCGTTCCTTCATTCCTGCAAATAACAGCAGGAAATCAGTAGCAGATCGTAACCGTAGTGATGCCATCATCATTCTATCGTCTTTGCCGGGTACTGGATCATATCTGCAAACTGTAAGTTGTTCTTTGAGTATGTCGAGGCGGGGTGATTTGAACGTGAAAGGACTCTGTATATCCTTAAGGTTTAATCTGTGTGTTAATGGCGGGGTCCGAAGACCCCCCATCGCACCTCCTGAGGCGGAAGCTTGAACATTTTCTCTCTCTGGCGTCTGTATCTGAACTTGAATTTGTCTTTTAGTGGGGTCAGGTAAACGTGGTTTCGGTAGATCAACTTTAGGTGCGGGAAGTGGTGGAGGTGGAGGAATGGCCGATCGAACGGGGAAACCTGGTTGCAGTTGTGGCAGAATTTGGTCTGGAGGCCGGTTGACACCCCCGTCCCCGTCAGTAGGCGGGGCGCGAACAGGCAGATTGGTGTAAGCGGGTGCTACATCCTCTAGATAGGAATTCAGGAATATGTCTTTAGTGGTCCTGTGAGTTACTTTAGTTGGAACCAATGGTGGCGGCAGATTTTTCGGTATTTCTGAAATGGCCTCAGGCGAACCCTCGGCCGCGAGATACATACCGTTTACGAGATTGTTTCGTGCACGGTCTACTTGCTCTGATTTTACTCGGATCCGTTCAGTAACTAATTCGTTTTCTTGGGCTTTATCTGATTCTTTAAGTCTGTCTTCTCTACGTAGCTCTTTTTCAGCACGCTTATGTGATTCCTTACGCCAAAACTCTATGGCGTCTTTCTGAGATTGTCTGGCTTTCTTTTTCCATAATGCTTCCTCTACCTTCATGATGCACTCGGCATCCCATGTTCCGGTAACAGGCCATCTGTGTCTTTCGTCTAGATGTTTAGTATAATCGGCCCATAAATCTAGATATAATATGGCATCTATGCCATGCTTATGGTACATAAAATTTCCAGGAGTGTCCCTAGGGGGGATAGGAATTTCTTCCTCTAGTATCCCTTTCCTAGTTCCTATCTGCTTTAACTTGTTGAAAAACGGCATCTTGTTTACTTAGTACTGAATGCTCAATCCTTGCTACTTAATACTGAATACAGCTAGTCATACAAGAACACAATAATGCACATTAAAAACAGTCACACTCATACCACGACATTAATCACATAAAAAGACATTTGAGACATATATGACTACCCCCCTATACCAGATGTACTGCTAAACAGCACAGATACACTGCTAAGAACAGTGCAAAAACTTGAAATAACGGATGTACTGCTAAACAGTACAGATACACTGTCTAAAAACAGTGCAGACCGGACTTGTGTACCCAAACCCGTCTAGATACGTCCCAGCAATGGTACTCACCGGGAAGCACGGAAACAGAAGGCCTCGGAAAACTCGACTGGACAGGACTCGACTCGACTCGACACGTGGATACTTCGGAAAACTTCGGAAAAACTGGTGGGCCTCTTGACACCTCGGACCTTGCTTCTTTCGGCTAGGCTCTGGTCGGGATCCTCCGCACTCCTCACCGCCTCGTCTGGGTGCTGATCGCAGTCTTCGTCACCTCCGTGGGCCAGAGGGAGATACAGGAAATCCTGCCGGTACGCGTAGTTTCCTTCTAACTGATGGCAGGGGACAGAGCTTGCAACGCACCAACCGGCGCATGGGGTGGGGGAGGGGTCCCTATTCGGGCGCCAAAATGTCGTAAATATTTAATTTACCGTCTTAATTTCTATGCAGGTAAGTACTTAATCTATAATAACTCAATCGGAAAGAAAGAAACAGAGTCCGTGGTGTTAGAGTTCTTAGGGGTTTTATTCCTTAAAAAGGAATCGTTCCGGAACTGGATATCAGGTTCCTGCAACCACAAAGGGTTCAGGAAGGGATAGAGCAATATTTTATTGACAATACATAGCTTATATACTTAATTTACACCATAGAAACCAATATAGGAGGCGTAACAGCTGAGAGAAGACAAGATAACAGCATCCACGTGTTACTAGTACGTAATCAGAAGGCGTGGACTAGGCGTGAACTAGAGGTGTGTGCTAGAAACGTCACAGGTAGGTGTCGTATGGGGGTGGCACTAAACAGAAATGTTGCAATGTCAGCAGAAATCGGAGGCTTGGATGCGCGCGCAGCTGCATGACGTGTGATTGACGTGAAACTGGAGGGTGCAGGGGGCTTGACATTTACACTGACGGAAAGAGACAGAAGTCTGGCATGTCAGATCAGCTTGTACTTCTATCATATCTGATATCTGATGTTTGGGAACCATATTATCTGAACGGAAAAGGTCTCTGGGGCAGAAGCTATTCTATACTGACTGTGAGTGCGTGTATAAGCGCCTAAGTGTCTGCATGAGAAGCGTGGGGGCATGGGCCTTCCATGGGAGCATGGTAACAGAGGCTATGAATTACTTGCACGGAGACAGGCCGGCCCTTCGGCTCTGCAGCTGGGGGATGTTTACTTAAACTAGTAGGCAGGAATGTATTTTCGAGGAGCGGAACAGATAATTTGAAGGTTGTAGTCAGTCTTGGCAGGCAGCAGGCTGAGCTAAGCGCGGTGGGCCGCGCTGGAAGTAAGTCAGAGTTCACGGGTACAGAGACAGCCTGGGCTGAGGCTTTCAGAGTCAGAAGCCAGAAAAAGGCTCGATGGCAGAAATTCAGGGCCTACTTTGCCAGAGCTGAAGAACGTGTAAAGTACACTACAAAAAGACGTTGGCATAGCATACTTAGGAACGGACTATTCAACCCATTCAGGGTGGGTCTGAAAGAGGACATGTTAACGTTGGACGCAAATGTATTTGCGTCTTCATAGCTGGCACAGGAGGGAAGTTACATGCACTTTAAGCTGGTACATGGAGACGGTGGGGTACACGCTAGGGAACACAACTTGACCATAAAATGTATATTTCCTCATTCCCTCCTTGTTCCCTACGGACCCTTCATGATATATCGATCCTCATGAATCGATCAGTTTGTTCTTGTAACATCATTTGCTCTTCTTTCTTTCTTTCACGTCTTGAAAGAAAACTGGAATGTTCAATGCATGATGTGGCGCACAGTCCACAAATCGCTGGCCCACACTGCAAGCACAGGCAGCAACTGAATACTAGGACTAGGCCAATGCCTAGGAAGGATAGGATCTTCCATCCCCAAGCGGTTAACGTTGTCCCAGTCTGGGGAAAGGTTCAGGAATGTCTGCGCTACGGTGTCATCATTGTATATATCCGGATTGTCAGTCCATAATATGGCTGACCGGGCTAGTTCTTGTTCATCCATAGAATTGAGTACATGGTACCCCATTCGTTCTCGGAGCCTTTTATCAGTCTCCTGGAACTGATGTTCAGGAGAATTCGGGTTTGTTAAGGCAGAGAGAAAAACTCTCTTGCTTTCTGGACGAATGCCTTTCCTAAGGTAAGTTCCCTTACCTACATACGCTATAGTATCTGTAGTCTTTTCTGGTTCTTCAGGTTCTTCTTCCCCCTCGGAGGAAGCCTTTTCTTTCTCTTTTTTGTGTATGTCTATCACTGCTTTTCTTATTTTCTTGTACATACTGGCTATGCAAGTCCCCTTGTCGTGTTTTCCTTCAGATATATTTTGACCCCACCTGTTGAGTGCATCTAATTCATCCTGATCTGTCTCAGGCCTGTCTCGTTCTCTTATTAGGCAATTTATGAAAAAACGTAGTATCTGTGCTTGAATGTCAACTTTCTGATGCTCCATGGCATCCTTAATACTGTCAGGGTCTTTCCCAGTCTGAACAAACTGATATATTCTATCTAGGCGCTCCTTCATTCCTGCAAATAACAGCAGGAAATCAGTAGCAGATCGTAACCGTAGTGATGCCATCATCATTCTATCGTCTTTGCCGGGTACTGGATCATATCTGCAAACTGTAAGTTGTTCTTTGAGTATGTCGAGGCGGGGTGATTTGAACGTGAAAGGACTCTGTATATCCTTAAGGTTTAATCTGTGTGTTAATGGCGGGGTCCGAAGACCCCCCATCGCACCTCCTGAGACGGAAGCTTGAACATTTTCTCTCTCTGGCGTCTGTATCTGAACTTGAATTTGTCTTTTAGTGGGGTCAGGTAAACGTGGTTTCGGTAGATCAACTTTAGGTGCGGGAAGTGGTGGAGGTGGAGGAATGGCCGATCGAACGGGGAAACCTGGTTGCAGTTGTGGCAGAATTTGGTCTGGAGGCCGGTTGACACCCCCGTCCCCGTCAGTAGGCGGGGCGCGAACAGGCAGATTGGTGTAAGCGGGTGCTACATCCTCTAGATAGGAATTCAGGAATATGTCTTTAGTGGTCCTGTGAGTTACTTTAGTTGGAACCAATGGTGGCGGCAGATTTTTCGGTATTTCTGAAATGGCCTCAGGCGAACCCTCGGACGCGAGATACATACCGTTTACGAGATTGTTTCGTGCACGGTCTACTTGCTCTGATTTTACTCGGATCCCTTCAGTAACTAATTCGTTTTCTTGGGCTTTATCTGATTCTTTAAGTCTGTCTTCTCTACGTAGCTCTTTTTCAGCACGCTTATGTGATTCCTTACGCCAAAACTCTATGGCGTCTTTCTGAGATTGTCTGGCTTTCTTTTTCCATAATGCTTCCTCTACCTTCATGATGCACTCGGCATCCCATGTTCCGGTAACAGGCCATCTGTGTCTTTCGTCTAGATGTTTAGTATAATCGGCCCATAAATCTAGATATAATATGGCATCTATGCCATGCTTATGGTACATAAAATTTCCAGGAGTGTCCCTAGGGGGGATAGGAATTTCTTCCTCTAGTATCCCTTTCCTAGTTCCTATCTGCTTTAACTTGTTGAAAAACGGCATCTTGTTTACTTAGTACTGAATGCTCAATCCTTGCTACTTAATACTGAATACAGCTAGTCATACAAGAACACAATAATGCACATTAAAAACAGTCACACTCATACCACGACATTAATCACATAAAAAGACATTTGAGACATATATGACTACCCCCCTATACCAGATGTACTGCTAAACAGCACAGATACACTGCTAAGAACAGTGCAAAAACTTGAAATAACGGATGTACTGCTAAACAGTACAGATACACTGTCTAAAAACAGTGCAGACCGGACTTGTGTACCCAAACCCGTCTAGATACGTCCCAGCAATGGTACTCACCGGGAAGCACGGAAACAGAAGGCCTCGGAAAACTCGACTGGACAGGACTCGACTCGACTCGACACGTGGATACTTCGGAAAACTTCGGAAAAACTGGTGGGCCTCTTGACACCTCGGACCTTGCTTCTTTCGGCTAGGCTCTGGTCGGGATCCTCCGCACTCCTCACCGCCTCGTCTGGGTGCTGATCGCAGTCTTCGTCACCTCCGTGGGCCAGAGGGAGATACAGGAAATCCTGCCGGTACGCGTAGTTTCCTTCTAACTGATGGCAGGGGACAGAGCTTGCAACGCACCAACCGGCGCATGGGGTGGGGGAGGGGTCCCTATTCGGGCGCCAAAATGTCGTAAATATTTAATTTACCGTCTTAATTTCTATGCAGGTAAGTACTTAATCTATAATAACTCAATCGGAAAGAAAGAAACAGAGTCCGTGGTGTTAGAGTTCTTAGGGGTTTTATTCCTTAAAAAGGAATCGTTCCGGAACTGGATATCAGGTTCCTGCAACCACAAAGGGTTCAGGAAGGGATAGAGCAATATTTTATTGACAATACATAGCTTATATACTTAATTTACACCATAGAAACCAATATAGGAGGCGTAACAGCTGAGAGAAGACAAGATAACAGCATCCACGTGTTACTAGTACGTAATCAGAAGGCGTGGACTAGGCGTGAACTAGAGGTGTGTGCTAGAAACGTCGCAGGTAGGTGTCGTATGGGGGTGGCACTAAACAGAAATGTTGCAATGTCAGCAGAAATCGGAGGCTTGGATGCGCGCGCAGCTGCATGACGTGTGATTGACGTGAAACTGGAGGGTGCAGGGGGCTTGACATTTACACTGACGGAAAGAGACAGAAGTCTGGCATGTCAGATCAGCTTGTACTTCTATCATATCTGATATCTGATGTTTGGGAACCATATTATCTGAACGGAAAAGGTCTCTGGGGCAGAAGCTATTCTATACTGACTGTGAGTGCGTGTATAAGCGCCTAAGTGTCTGCATGAGAAGCGTGGGGGCATGGGCCTTCCATGGGAGCATGGTAACAGAGGCTATGAATTACTTGCACGGAGACAGGCCGGCCCTTCGGCTCTGCAGCTGGGGGATGTTTACTTAAACTAGTAGGCAGGAATGTATTTTCGAGGAGCGGAACAGATAATTTGAAGGTTGTAGTCAGTCTTGGCAGGCAGCAGGCTGAGCTAAGCGCGGTGGGCCGCGCTGGAAGTAAGTCAGAGTTCACGGGTACAGAGACAGCCTGGGCTGAGGCTTTCAGAGTCAGAAGCCAGAAAAAGGCTCGATGGCAGAAATTCAGGGCCTACTTTGCCAGAGCTGAAGAACGTGTAAAGTACACTACAAAAAGACGTTGGCATAGCATACTTAGGAACGGACTATTCAACCCATTCAGGGTGGGTCTGAAAGAGGACATGTTAACGTTGGACGCAAATGTATTTGCGTCTTCATAGCTGGCACAGGAGGGAAGTTACATGCACTTTAAGCTGGTACATGGAGACGGTGGGGTACACGCTAGGGAACACAACTTGACCATAAAATTTATATTTCCTCATTCCCTCCTTGTTCCCTACGGACCCTTCATGATATATCGATCCTCATGAATCGATCAGTTTGTTCTTGTAACATCATTTGCTCTTCTTTCTTTCTTTCACGTCTTGAAAGAAAACTGGAATGTTCAATGCATGATGTGGCGCACAGTCCACAAATCGCTGGCCCACACTGCAAGCACAGGCAGCAACTGAATACTAGGACTAGGCCAATGCCTAGGAAGGATAGGATCTTCCATCCCCAAGCGGTTAACGTTGTCCCAGTCTGGGGAAAGGTTCAGGAATGTCTGCGCTACGGTGTCATCATTGTATATATCCGGATTGTCAGTCCATAATATGGCTGACCGGGCTAGTTCTTGTTCATCCATAGAATTGAGTACATGGTACCCCATTCGTTCTCGGAGCCTTTTATCAGTCTCCTGGAACTGATGTTCAGGAGAATTCGGGTTTGTTAAGGCAGAGAGAAAAACTCTCTTGCTTTCTGGACGAATGCCTTTCCTAAGGTAAGTTCCCTTACCTACATACGCTATAGTATCTGTAGTCTTTTCTGGTTCTTCAGGTTCTTCTTCCCCCTCGGAGGAAGCCTTTTCTTTCTCTTTTTTGTGTATGTCTATCACTGCTTTTCTTATTTTCTTGTACATACTGGCTATGCAAGTCCCCTTGTCGTGTTTTCCTTCAGATATATTTTGACCCCACCTGTTGAGTGCATCTAATTCATCCTGATCTGTCTCAGGCCTGTCTCGTTCTCTTATTAGGCAATTTATGAAAAAACGTAGTATCTGTGCTTGAATGTCAACTTTCTGATGCTCCATGGCATCCTTAATACTGTCAGGGTCTTTCCCAGTCTGAACAAACTGATATATTCTATCTAGGCGCTCCTTCATTCCTGCAAATAACAGCAGGAAATCAGTAGCAGATCGTAACCGTAGTGATGCCATCATCATTCTATCGTCTTTGCCGGGTACTGGATCATATCTGCAAACTGTAAGTTGTTCTTTGAGTATGTCGAGGCGGGGTGATTTGAACGTGAAAGGACTCTGTATATCCTTAAGGTTTAATCTGTGTGTTAATGGCGGGGTCCGAAGACCCCCCATCGCACCTCCTGAGGCGGAAGCTTGAACATTTTCTCTCTCTGGCGTCTGTATCTGAACTTGAATTTGTCTTTTAGTGGGGTCAGGTAAACGTGGTTTCGGTAGATCAACTTTAGGTGCGGGAAGTGGTGGAGGTGGAGGAATGGCCGATCGAACGGGGAAACCTGGTTGCAGTTGTGGCAGAATTTGGTCTGGAGGCCGGTTGACACCCCCGTCCCCGTCAGTAGGCGGGGCGCGAACAGGCAGATTGGTGTAAGCGGGTGCTACATCCTCTAGATAGGAATTCAGGAATATGTCTTTAGTGGTCCTGTGAGTTACTTTAGTTGGAACCAATGGTGGCGGCAGATTTTTCGGTATTTCTGAAATGGCCTCAGGCGAACCCTCGGCCGCGAGATACATACCGTTTACGAGATTGTTTCGTGCACGGTCTACTTGCTCTGATTTTACTCGGATCCCTTCAGTAACTAATTCGTTTTCTTGGGCTTTATCTGATTCTTTAAGTCTGTCTTCTCTACGTAGCTCTTTTTCAGCACGCTTATGTGATTCCTTACGCCAAAACTCTATGGCGTCTTTCTGAGATTGTCTGGCTTTCTTTTTCCATAATGCTTCCTCTACCTTCATGATGCACTCGGCATCCCATGTTCCGGTAACAGGCCATCTGTGTCTTTCGTCTAGATGTTTAGTATAATCGGCCCATAAATCTAGATATAATATGGCATCTATGCCATGCTTATGGTACATAAAATTTCCAGGAGTGTCCCTAGGGGGGATAGGAATTTCTTCCTCTAGTATCCCTTTCCTAGTTCCTATCTGCTTTAACTTGTTGAAAAACGGCATCTTGTTTACTTAGTACTGAATGCTCAATCCTTGCTACTTAATACTGAATACAGCTAGTCATACAAGAACACAATAATGCACATTAAAAACAGTCACACTCATACCACGACATTAATCACATAAAAAGACATTTGAGACATATATGACTACCCTCCTATACCAGATGTACTGCTAAACAGCACAGATACACTGCTAAGAACAGTGCAAAAACTTGAAATAACGGATGTACTGCTAAACAGTACAGATACACTGTCTAAAAACAGTGCAGACCGGACTTGTGTACCCAAACCCGTCTAGATACGTCCCAGCAATGGTACTCACCGGGAAGCACGGAAACAGAAGGCCTCGGAAAACTCGACTGGACAGGACTCGACTCGACTCGACACGTGGATACTTCGGAAAACTTCGGAAAAACTGGTGGGCCTCTTGACACCTCGGACCTTGCTTCTTTCGGCTAGGCTCTGGTCGGGATCCTCCGCACTCCTCACCGCCTCGTCTGGGTGCTGATCGCAGTCTTCGTCACCTCCGTGGGCCAGAGGGAGATACAGGAAATCCTGCCGGTACGCGTAGTTTCCTTCTAACTGATGGCAGGGGACAGAGCTTGCAACGCACCAACCGGCGCGTTGGGTGGGGGAGTGGTCCCTATTCGGGCGCCAAAATGTCGTAAATATTTAATTTACCGTCTTAATTTCTATGCAGGTAAGTACTTAATCTATAATAACTCAATCGGAAAGAAAGAAACAGAGTCCGTGGTGTTAGAGTTCTTAGGGGTTTTATTCCTTAAAAAGGAATCGTTCCGGAACTGGATATCAGGTTCCTGCAACCACAAAGGGTTCAGGAAGGGATAGAGCAATATTTTATTGACAATACATAGCTTATATACTTAATTTACACCATAGAAACCAATATAGGAGGCGTAACAGCTGAGAGAAGACAAGATAACAGCATCCACGTGTTACTAGTACATAATCAGAAGGCGTGGACTAGGCGTGAACTAGAGGTGTGTGCTAGAAACGTCACAGGTAGGTGTCGTATGGGGGTGGCACTAAACAGAAATGTTGCAATGTCAGCAGAAATCGGAGGCTTGGATGCGCGCGCAGCTGCATGACGTGTGATTGACGTGAAACTGGAGGGTGCAGGGGGCTTGACATTTACACTGACGGAAAGAGACAGAAGTCTGGCATGTCAGATCAGCTTGTACTTCTATCATATCTGATATCTGATGTTTGGGAACCATATTATCTGAACGGAAAAGGTCTCTGGGGCAGAAGCTATTCTATACTGACTGTGAGTGCGTGTATAAGCGCCTAAGTGTCTGCATGAGAAGCGTGGGGGCATGGGCCTTCCATGGGAGCATGGTAACAGAGGCTATGAATTACTTGCACGGAGACAGGCCGGCCCTTCGGCTCTGCAGCTGGGGGATGTTTACTTAAACTAGTAGGCAGGAATGTATTTTCGAGGAGCGGAACAGATAATTTGAAGGTTGTAGTCAGTCTTGGCAGGCAGCAGGCTGAGCTAAGCGCGGTGGGCCGCGCTGGAAGTAAGTCAGAGTTCACGGGTACAGAGACAGCCTGGGCTGAGGCTTTCAGAGTCAGAAGCCAGAAAAAGGCTCGATGGCAGAAATTCAGGGCCGACTTTGCCAGAGCTGAAGAACGTGTAAAGTACACTACAAAAAGACGTTGGCATAGCATACTTAGGAACGGACTATTCAACCCATTCAGGGTGGGTCTGAAAGAGGACATGTTAACGTTGGACGCAAATGTATTTGCGTCTTCATAGCTGGCACAGGAGGGAAGTTACATGCACTTTAAGCTGGTACATGGAGACGGTGGGGTACACGCTAGGGAACACAACTTGACCATAAAATTTATATTTCCTCATTTTGACCTGCTGGGGGATTTTTTTTGCTTACAGACGAGTCCACAACATCATTGCTATGTCACTGTACAGAATACAACTAGAATGCTGTATTAGTGATAAGGGAAGTGAAGGGATTTGAACAAGGCTATTATACATGGCCCAAAACAAAAAGGGCGTGTGGTTGGTCAGTGGTAGAGATGTGTCCCCCATTCCAGCAAACTCCTCTCCTCCATCAGTGGCCTTTTTGTATGTGTGTGAGTGTCTGTGCGCGTATGTGTGTGTATGTAGATAAAGAGAGAGAGAGAGAAAGATTCAAACATTTTAATCAAACAAAACTTTTTTTCTAGAAAAGGCAGTTGGACAATTTAATGTATGTGGCAAGGTGTAGTGTCAGTTTTTTCTGTGTTGTCACCCAATACATTGATCAGCTGTGGTGGTGGGCACTGTGGGAGACAGGACAAATAGCACTGGGGGAACTGGCACCATCTGGCCTCTTTAGAGACACCAGTGAAGACTCTGGAGTAAATAAATATAACTTATGAGGCTAGGGGCTCTGGGAGAGTATGAGGAAGAAGGGCAATGAGAGCTCAAGAGCGATCCAGTCTCCAGGTCTGTACAGGATTGATGAAGAGCATAGAGATAGATAAAAATGCACTGGAAGCGCCAATCAAGGGACACAATGAGAAAGCATGCAGGAAAGAAATCACGAGGTGCCATAAGGGCAAGGTCAGCTGGAAAGCTGATAAGGAAGAGAGGGTGGTGTATAAAAGATGAAAAGAGAAAAGAGAAGTAGGGAATGGAGAGGGTGTGAAAATGGACCTAGGAAATACAAAGCAGAGCACATAAAAGAGCAGAGAAAGGGAGAGAAATACCTGACAAGAGATAGGAAAAGCATAATGGCATGATTTTGACGTGATTGGAGAGAAAAAGTTGGAGGTAAACATGACAGAAAATAGAAAGAAAAAGGCTGGGATGTGAATGAAGAAAAGATAGGATGCTCAGAAATAATGAAAAGGAAGAAATAGAAAGCAAGAGGGAGGAAGGAGATGTGAAAGAGAAGGAGCAGTGGATGCACTTTTGTCAAAACTGAACGATGAGTGGGCTCGATGTTGTATATCATGACAGGAGTCTGCATCAGGAACCCCACCTAAAATAGGGTAAACTTCCCCGGCGTACTGATGACAGGGACCCTGTAGTGGATAGACCACCACCTTTGATACACCGCCGGCAGACTTAGCCCAACCATGAACTCCACCATCCAGGGATATTTATAGCGGCCGTATTAATACCAGTGGCCTAACAAATGCCCTGCAGCCCCTGCAGTATGGAGGGTCGCGGGCCTGAGAGCTCTTGGCTGGCACAGAGAATGGGGGGGGGGGCCCTCCATGTACTTTGCAGGGGGCCCCCTCAAGTTTCATTAAGCCACTGCCAGAAGAACAATGGCCAATGGAATAAAAGGCCAATCTGCTTCTGCTCACAGACTTCTTGTGGCCGGAGAATATTCTTTGCCGAGCTCTTTAATGAACATAAGCATGATGTGCAGTGCTCCACTCCAGAATATTTTCAGAACCTTGTCTGTAAATATAGTACTGGATGAAACGAGAGAAACCAGGAAGGACATGCGGACATATTTTTAATTGAGTCCTAACCAAAAAATTATTTTCCTAGAATTCTTTTGTGGATAATGTATGTATTAATATAATAAATAGGACTGCTGCAAGATTTAAAGGATGTTAAAGGAGGAAGTCACTATGACGAGCATGGAAAAAGAAAATGCAATTGATATTAATTTTCACATTCCAGTTTGTAGTGAAGTGCACGAGTTGTCTCTGTCTTTCAAAATTATATGAATGAACCAATCTAGAAATAGTGCATGTAAATCAATAGTGTCAAAGTAGGAGGGTCTGATCCATGCCCTATTTTGAGGATTTCCATGTAAGACAAACTCACGTGGTTCCACATTTACATGTCAGTTGCTATCCTGAAAATCTCCTACAAATCCGTTCATGCTTAAACTCCACTGGACAACCCTGATTTCCATTAACCTCTCCTTACTGGGCCAGTGAGGGTTTTTGCGACTTTCAGAGTGAGTGGAGACAAATATAGGGACATACTAAAGGTACATATTCTAAATAAAATAAATAAATAAACTGTAGAACAATATTACCTAAATATTAGGAAAACACTATAAATCTGTGTTGATGGATCCTCTATGATGCATGTTTCTTTTTGTTCTCCAGAGTCAAACTGGGTCTTAGAAGAACAGCTAGCCATCCTGAACTCCAGATTTAACAAGCGCGTGCTCATCGACATGTTTGTGTGGAACGATGACCGAGACTCCAGCAGGCACATCATCTATGTAAGGAGCGGTGCAGAACTGGGATTCTGTGTCGGCTGGGAATGGCAGTCCTACCTCCTCTCACTATTAAAGATCTCATTACAGTTTTATTTATATGTACATTTAAAGATATTTAAGAATGTTGGAAAGGGCAGCTCCACCTTCTCTCACTATTTTAGGCCTAATTATAGATTTATTTTCATTTCCATTTCCATTACATGTGTTACATTATTTATTTATTTTCTTATTATTATTTCTCATATTATTTATTTATTACATTATTTGTATTTACCGGGAGATTTACTTGGCAGGTGTAAGCTTGGGGACCAAGGGGGAGGATTTATCGATTCTAGCTTGCATCTCCCCATTAAAATCAAGTTATTACAAGCATTTGTCTCCGGAATGGGGAATAGCCACGCAGACTTGAAACTACTGGGTGCTTTTCCTATGGTTATCTGTGAATCTATGGACAATTCTTCTGATATTTATCACTTGTTACAAGCAGTAGGTAAATGACAGCCGGTTTGCCACTTTGGGTTTTTGGCATGGGGGTGGTAGAATGTGCAACATGTATGGAATTTTGTTAGAAATGGGGTCTCTAGTTGGCAGTGGTTTGCACCCCGTCCAAGTAGGGACTCACACTCGAGTGAAGGTAAGTGTAGTGCACTCTAATTTTACCTGTGCCCACCCGAGGGTAGCTCGGCATAGAGCAGTCGGACCAAACAAAAGAAACAATGTGCAAAGGCTTTGTGCACACGCACACACAATAACAGAATGAGAACACCACAAAATGTTCCACATCAGTTTAGAAAAATAGCCAATATTTCTCTTAGACTAGAACAATATAAATACAACATACAAAAATCAAGATATGAACCCTTTAATATTAACTGCAGTTTTAGCGTTTAGAAAACAATAGCTCCAACTGGGGCTATTTGGTCGTGATTCACTAAGACAAATCCACAAGTTCAGTTTGACTGCAGTGGACTACGGGCTGGCTACAGGGGTCGCATGTACCCCAGTACAGTACCTTGGATGCATCACAATGTCAAAGCCGGTGCAATGTGCAGGGGAGGTGTTACGAGGCAGGTGATGCATCGGTTCCTTACTGTTATGCAGGTTACTGGCAGGTTGGCGCTTAGTTTACGATGCGTTGCACAAAGGAGGTGAGGCATCACTGTGGCAAAGAGATGCGTCAATTCCTGGAGGCGGTGCAGGTTAGTTGCGCCACTAACACCCAGGGATGATGTTGGGTGCAGGGGAGGTGATTCGTCATTTCCAGCTGCGAGACTTCAGGTACTGAAGGCAACTCAGTGTTGATGATGTGTTGATTTCACAGCATGGTGCATCGATTTCATGGCATCGTTGTCAAACCACCTGGCCACAGGTGCTGGATCAGAGCGGTGCATCATGGACTTCGGTGAAGCGGTGCTCTAGACTCATGTGGCGGCGGTACTTCAGAGGTGCTTCAGTGCCGTAAGGGCTTGCATTGTAAACCGCGGTCACAACGTTGTGCACTCTACGAGCAGGGACCACGGTTTTGGTACAGGCAGCAGCGATGCATTGATTTCACAGGAATGCACTGGCTCCAAAATGACGCTTGGAATCGATGTGTCAATTTCTTGGTTGCAGCACCAGAATCACCTCCAAGGGTACAGGACTGCGTTTGGCACCACTTGGCAGTTAAGGGCTCACAGCAAAGGGGCCCTGGTGCTGGTAGCAAGATGCAGGTGAAATCTTCGATGGCCCTGAGACTTCCAACAGGAGGCAAGCTCAACTCAGTGTCTTTGAGAAACTTTAGAAAGCAGGATGCAGAGAGTAAAGTCCGGTCCTCTCGCCCCCTGGCAAGAAACAGCAGACAGCAGGCCAATTCAGCAAATCAAGCTGCAAAGTGTATGTCCCTCCAGGCACTTCAGCAGCTCTTCTTCCTGGTAGAATGTCCTCAGTCCAGAAGGGTTCCTTCCCTCTCGGTGTCAGAGGTCCAGTACTTATACCCATTTTGGCCTTTGAAATAGGGAGACTTCCAAGAAATATCTTTGTAGTGTTCAAGAACCTGCCCTTCTTGGCTCCAGACACACTACTGAGGGGTATGCAGTTCTTTGTGTGGGGACAGGCATGGCCATACTCAGGTGCAAGTGTCAACTTCTCCCACCACACCATACTCAGGAAGACCCATAAGGCTGGTGATGGGTCATCAGGATATGCACTGCACACTTCTGCCCCCTCTGTGTGTGACTGTCTAGAGTGAATTGACAAAGCCCAACTGTCTTCCAACCAAGAGGTGTATCCTAGGGACAGGCAGGGGCACTGAATGGTTAAAGTAAGAAAATGCAAACTTTCTAAGAGTGACATTTTTAGATCCGCAATATAAAAACCAACTTCAATATGTATTTTTAAATTGGGAGTCCAGAAACACCACGCTCTAATTTTCCATCAGCCCCCAATTGGAAGATACCTGTGTAAGATGCATGTGTAAAATGTTGCACGGCAGATTCAGTTCTAATCTTTGGTAGAGTAAGGTCTTGCTTGAGTTAAAAACTAATTAAGCTGCTTTTCACTACCAGGGCATGCAAACCCTAAAAGCACATGTCTCACCATTACATTTTAGTCACAGAACACATGCCCAGGGTCCAAGCACACAATCAAAAACAGGAGACCAGAAGCAAAAAGGATGCCAGATGGGTGGCAGTGCGCTTTATAAACTTACCTTACATTACATTACTTACATTACATTACAAAAGACAGGAGAAACCATGCAAAAAGATGCAAGATCTAATAATTGTCCTGGCAGTGGGAAGGCTCCATGCTAACCCAGTTGTATAGGAGTGTGTTGGGTGGGGGTCAGACTCATGCTCTGCCGCTGGCCCTTTCCCAGAGCCACAACCAGTACAACCATGCTGAATTTTTGAGGAACTGTCAGTGGCGGCCGGCACAGGTTAATGTGGTCGGACGGGGATGGGGAGGGGATGGGGCGGGTGGGAATAGGGGGATGTTGAAAGACAACAGAATAGGTATAACTGATGAAATAAATAACACCTATTCCGACGTCTGTCGGCTTCCTCCCCTGCCGCGCCCTGCCCCACCTCACCCACTTACCTTTGCCGGCCGTGCTGGGAACTGTTAACTTCAGGTGTAGGAACCAAAATGTGTAAGTGCGAATTTCCAACCTTCTTCCAGTTTCGATGTGGTCTTGAATCTTATAATTCCACATATATCTGCTGCATGATCATAATATGCAACACGTCTCTGTCCATGTGTAGTTATACAAAACTTTTTAAATTTGGTTACCCAATGCTATATTTTCAAAAGTATACAAAAAGTGATGGAAGGAATGCTTGAATTACTCACAGCCACTGGTAATTATTCAGGGCCGCATTCCAGTCAATTGTTATGTTGTACACTATGCAACCTCAGTTTGGACCCAGCCATATTCAAATCAGTCTTGACCCTGCTCCAGTTGAACAGTCCAGACCGAAATGCTATGCCAGGTCGTTCCTGAACCAAAACACAAGTAACTTAGGGCTGGTTGCACCCTAGTTAGGCCTTTTCAACCAGGTACAGCTTAGTTCCAGTGACAGTGTGCACGAGACCCATGTCTGGGCATACCCATAAGCATACAAAAAAGTGATAGATGGAATGCTTCAATTCATCTCAGCCAAAGTATGAAAGTCAAAGTAATTAATGTCATATAGGACATTCATGCGAGACAATCAAGAGTTTTAAATTGTGATCTCATGTATTAAATGTCGTTATTCAGAAAACTCACCCATACCATTTATATTATAGCTCTTGTTCCATTTAGGAGTATAAACACTTAGCATAAGTGTGGCTAATATAAATTTACTGTACAACGAACTAGAAAAAACACAATTTGCATTTCCAAATAAATCTCACGACCAGCAAAACAATTTTGTGAAGGTTCACCATCATTTCCATGGTGATCTTTCATGGTGTTAACACTACCACGTATGGTAAAGGACAAGCTGCTCCACCAGTGTCACAGGATAGCACATTGGCAGACAACGTGGCTGAACCAGAGGTTCTCCAGCAGTGAATTGTCCGTCATGTACGGACTGATAACTGGGTGACCAATGGCCTTATTTAGAGTTTGATGTTTTGTCCATTGCATCAGAAGTGCCATAGGTTACGATGCACTTTTAACATGGCGGAAGGGAGATCCTCTACATTTGTGACAGAGTATCCCATCCGTCATACTCTAAATAAAGCCTTAAGTGGCCTGAGGTGTAGATGGAAAATCCACCATTTCTGGTGTATTCTCCTTTACTTTCCTCCTCTAAATTGGGCAGTAAATTGACAACTGTGGGAAAAAATGGAGACCTGAGCGCTAATCGTGAACAAACTGTGAGATAACAGGTAAGGCTCTTAATTTCCCATGGCTCAAATTTGATAAATTACGGGAATTGTAACATTTGCTAAGCCCTAACATTAAGGCCCTTAGTACCATGTCGGGCGGAATCACTTCTGCCTGACACCGCATCGGTAATGGGACAGACCACCTTCAAATCGGCGGTAACGACCGCCTCATCAAGATGTGACTGAACACTGTTCGGTCACATGCCTACATTTTACTGTGGGAGCATGCATTCTGGCCATAATGCATTCTCCCATAGTAAAATGGGAGGTGGTGTTCATCCCTACCACAAGTACCGGGGATCAAAAGGGGCACCATAGGTGGCCCCTTGGCCTCCAACCGGAGGCCGTGCACCCAAGGGGGCTTGGGGCTATTATGTCAGACAAACTGGCATGGAAACCATGTCAGAAAAACCGTCATCGTAATTTCAAGGACAGAAAGGCCAGCCTTTGAGATTACTTGCCGCATTCCATCTGGTGGACGGGCACTCCAAGCCTGTCATAAGCCAGACAGAATGACCGGTCGGATTCCCTTCCGACCACCTCCATCAAAATGAGGCGGTTAGAAAGAAATACGACCGGCCCATTACGATGCAGCTCGGGAGGCTCTGACCATTGGTCAGAGCCTTCCAAGATGCATCGTAATCGGCCCCAAAGTTTTTTGTTCGAATCATCAACTTTCATTTTCTCATTGATTCAACTGCTTTCAAAGACCACTATCTGAAATCAGGGCAGCACAGGAAAAAGCCAGTTTAAAAACATCTAAATTCATACTTTAAAGCATGGGTACTCACAGACATTTTCCAAGGGGCCAAAAAGTATGGACCGCAATAATACCAACATGGTGGCAGTCAGATGATGTGGGGTTTGTAAGGTGGATGTAGGGAAGCGAAGCATGTACATGCACTGGCTGTATTGCGCAATCCGAAACTAGAAAATCTGGGATCAATCCCGGCTTCCCCACTTGACCAAATTGTGTGATCCTAGGAAGTTGTTATTTTTTCACTTTGCCTCCTTTTCCTTCTCTTGTATTTGATTTAATAAACTATGCTGTTGTCCATTTATAATAGCAACCCCGTTCACCCAGAGCGTTTACATGACAACTGACTTGCCTCTCAGTTCACTATTGGCATTGTTGTTAGGGTCAGTGGAAGAATGAATCTTTCTAAATTAATGTTTGAAAACTATCATTTAAAAGAAACAAAACCTCACAATGTAGTGATTTCATCAGATGTACAAAGATGAAAAAATTCTGCATCTTAACGAAATACAATTTTTTTTATATTTAAGAGACGTTATCATATTTTTACACGTTTGTTGTAAAAAGTCTTTAAAAAATGAAGGTGTTTCTAAAATTGAGTGCTGCAGGACGTTCAATCTGAATGTTAGAACTGAACCAAGGAAAACAGCATTCCAGTGCTGCTGTTCACCAAGGGGCCCCATGGAAAGGTCAGGAGGGCCACAAGTGGCCCCCAGGTCGTATTTTGAGTATCACTACTTCAAAGAAAATGATTTGCCTTATAACTTTAAGATCAAAGACGCCCAGTGCCATTATCAAGGACACTGTACATCTGTTGCCGCAGTTTTAAATAGAACACCTCTCCATTCCCCACTGCGCGCTGCTTTTTTCTAAATCAAAGGAACCATTGAGAATCTTCCATTTTTGGGAGAACCCTGTCCCTTTTCTTGAAACACCAAATGTTTCCCAGGCTTTTGGTGTATTTTAAGCCCTTTCCTCTTTCCCTTGGCCTTTCATGTGACGCGCGCTCTAGCTTAATGTGCTCATCACGTTGACTGACAGCTCGCCCTCCTCCAGCTTCTGTACAATAGCTGTCATTGCCATTAGAACATATCAGGTTATTTTCTTCTGACAAAAAGCTACGTCCGACAAGAATATCTGCCAGGACAATAGAGAATAGCTTAGCGCGCTGCCCTTCTCCAAGATGGTGCCTAAAATTAAGATAGAATAGGAGACGGAAAGGGCACTTAAGGGACCCATCCATTTATTGGTGTCACAATACATCTCAAAACCAAAGCAGACATCATCAAACAAAGCAGCATTCTAGAATGCTTACTGTTAATGAGTATTAAAGATGTAACTGAGTAAAAAAAAAACCTGTCTTTTGCTTTTCACTGCATGGCCCCTTTGAAAGAAATGGCTGCTATGAATATGAAGAAGATCACGAAGCACCAGTGAAACTTTTGTCACCAGATAGCGAAGCAGCCTCCGCTGCAAAAAATAATATATAAAAGCCCATTTGAAGAAACAGCTAATGTTAAATTCTAGGATGTCAATAAACTCTAAGGGCCAGATTTGCAAAACCATTTTGCAGTCACAAAGCCTGCGATTACAAAGTAAAGTTTGCGATGCAAAGAACAGGGGCAGGTAATGATCGTCCTCTTCTGATCGGTGGCTGCCGACATCCGGTGGAGCAGAGGGTACAGGGCCAGACTGGCTGTTACGGGCACCGGGCAATCCCCCGGTGCGCTGCAAGGGTGGGGCTGGTTTTGGGCCCCTTTGGGCCGTTTTATGACATTCATCATGTCATTCATCATGGGGGAGGATGTAAATGTAAAATGTAAATTGTTACTTGTATAGCGCACTACTCACCCGCAAGGGTCTCAAGGCGCTTGAACGAATACCGCTGTGGAACCCATCCTGGCTTTCCCTGTGAAGCGCCCACTCCTGGGCACCCCCAAGGTGGAGGCCAGGCATCCTTAGCGTTGTGGGGGCCACTGTGGAGATTAAACAAGATATTGCCCAGAGTTGCAGAGTGGGACTCTATGATTGGAATAGGCACGAGGCGAGAATTATCAGGTCCGTGGAATTTTGAGCCCAAGACCCGCCGAGGCGGGGAATTGAACCCTGGTCCCGGGCTAGACCTCTGCATCAGGGTCTGCCGCTCTAATCATTGAGCCACACTTCTCCATAGCTGCAAAATCGGCCCTGTACCAGAATAGGCGACACCTCCAAATGGGCGGCTGAGCACTTTGCCAGGGCCAGTTGTGGTTCCCAGTCCGGCCCTAAGGGACAGAGTCCAAACCA
Organism: Lissotriton vulgaris; assembly: GCF_964263255.1. Lineage (NCBI taxonomy): Eukaryota > Metazoa > Chordata > Amphibia > Caudata > Salamandridae > Lissotriton > Lissotriton vulgaris. Next base: position 316,972,221 of record NC_141693.1, on the reverse strand, counting down.
CCTGGAGGTGTCCAGCAGGAGCACAATGCAATTCTGATTCCTATCTACACTGTTATTCTGGGGCTTCTTTTATTTCAAACACAAGGTACAGATTTTAGCCCTTGCTCCAATACCCCTCCTGTGATTTCTGCCCTTCAAAACTCTCCCCTTGAGACATTGAAAGGATTTCCAGGGAAGTAAAACACATTTTTATTTTCATGCCTTGGCTCATCATCTGAGCGAGCTGGGCTCACTGCAATTATCCAAACTACATATCTTTGCAGATAGAATAATATTACATTTCTTAATCAACAGGTAGGGAGGAGGAATTCTGGTCCATTCAGTTCCCCAATCTTAATATATAGTAATCCAGTATGAGAATGGACACTTGTCACTACGTGACCGTAGGTTGAATTGAATCACCCTCATAAAAGCACAAATTTGGACACCCAATGATAATGCCGTAACGCATATGTGGGGCGGAAAAACGATATACACCGCACAATTTACATAGCGTTTATGAGGGTGAATCAATTCAACCTACGGTCACGTAGTCACAAGTGTCCATTCTCTCACTTGATTACTATAGAATAATATTACAGTCTGGCCAGAGGCTGATTCCGAAGGTCAACTCTACTTTCCAGTATGATAAAGAGGTAATCCTTGCCTCTTTTTTTCAGCTTTGCTTCTATGATGTGATTTGGACTGTCCAGATGTACCTCAATAGATGTTTAGGATCTAGTTTTATTACCCCCTTTTCAACAATCCTTGTGTGACGAAAAAGTGTTGCAAGATCGCTGTGACAACCATGGGTCATTGGGTGAAGTCTGTGATTCCCCCTGAGTACAGTCAGTCTGGGTATCTACCCTTGTTCACTTTGAAGCTTGGAATGCGAGGTATGCAGCAGTCTCTTTCGCCATTTCTGGAACTTGCAGGACTGCCACTTGGACTTAACCATCCCTCTTCGTTTCTCGCTGCAAGCTTGACGTGGTGCCAGGAACCGATCCATCTTTCAGTACCATTTTCCTAACTGGTGGTATTAGGTCCTAACTGGCCGGTTTTTCTATAGAGGTGATGCAACAATTGTGTTGATGTTTCCTTACATCCTTCTGCTGGTTTGCTTTTTCTTGGGTCTGGGGATTGCAACAAAGTTTTTGGCTTTTGTACTTACTCAATGAGTTAGGAGTGAGACGAGGAAGAGAAGGAGGAAATAAATGCTGGATTACATACCATTAATCTTTACCCAGACTCTCCCTTCCTTGCCAGAGTAGTTACACACCTGTCCTCTCATCTAGAGGTGCTTTATCTGCACTCATTGCGATGTTGGCTTGGTATATGTGCAGCCCTCCATCAGGTTTTCTGGGTTCGGGTGTCCTCTATGGGTCTGCATTGGGCAGGGAGAGGTAATGGGTCAACATGGAAATTTACAGAAACTTGGATATGGGGTGTCAGACAAAAGAGGTATGGCCTCTCTTAAGAAAAAAAGGGATGGAGGGAAGGGATTAGGATAAGGATAATTAACCTTGAGTAATCCAATCAATGCAGCATTTCGCCCATTGGCCGAGAATCTTAATGCCAAGGGAAACTATGCTGTGGAAGACAGAACTGCTTATTGCAAAGGGTGGGTACACCTAACCAGATGGAGGCTAGATATCATCTACAGTTAACTTCCACCCGGTAAAACTCTTGAAAATCTTAAGATGTTGCCCACTTCCTATATTCAAAGTGAGCAATTGATATGCTTATCAAAGCTGTGGAAGTAACACTGCCGGCAAAATAACCTGTCTCCTGAAACATTTTGTGAAACGCCTCTTCGAGCTACCCATGGCATCAGAACTTCCAAAGAGGGCATGGCCAGTGGACTACTGTATCCAGTGCAGGGGTACGTGTTTGACCTCAAGGTTCAAATCCGAGCATGTCCACTCCGCCTCAAATCATTCTGAGGTTCATTAAATGAGCACCTTTGAGGTGGATAACACTAAACATGTCACTCAGTTTAGAGATACCCTTCATGAGGTAACATGTGCTCTACAAATGCGTGTGTTATTTTTATTATTTCCATTTTTTTACTGTACCTAAAATCAGACTTAGAGCCTGATTTATATATTGGATTAGAGAGTAGTCCTTTGCAACGGCGACAAAGATCCCTCTCCGCCAATGTAGTGGTCTGCGTATCAAATTTAATTATGGGCAGACCTAAGAGTTTTGCCTTCTACAGAGACTACTCTGACTCCACTGTGACCAAACTTTTTTGCCGGGTAATGGCATTTGAATGCAGACGGAACAGCACTTGCCTGAACCACACATATGCTGTAACCAGGCATATGTGTGGTTAAGGCAGTCAGCGGTCTAGATGTGCGGTTGGGCAGGGAGAGGAACAGGAAGGATCGGGAAAGGAAGGACCGGGACGTGGCTTGGTAAGTGGGGCTGGGGCCAGGTTTTAGGGGGTTGCAGGGGTAGTTTTTAATCTGGGGCTGACTTTAGGGCTCAGGACAGAGGGAAGGGGCAGTTTTCAGGGCTTGTGTTCAGTTTTAGGGTCAAGGGTGGTGGGGGTGGGGTCGGGGTAGTTTTATTGGGCAGGGGTCAAGTTGCAGGGCTAGGGTATCGGGTTTTTAGGGTGCAGGATGAGGGGGCTGGGGTGTGCACTGTGCCACTCATATCTTTTTACCAATCATGCCTTTACAGCGAAATTCATGGTAAAGGCATGCTTGGTAAAGATGCAGTCGTGGTTTAGACCGCGTTGTTTAGGTATACATGGTTATATCATACAACCTTTTTTTAGGGAGTAGAGACCGTCAGAGAAATGGCTACATGCCTACCCGCTCAGATTAGATGGGCGAATAAGTAGTCATTTGTTTACTGATTGTTACTTTACTGCCAAGTAAAACTTGGCAGTAAGGAACAGTACAATCATGATAATGTTCCCTCTGCCATAGGAGAAGACTCCCATGGTGAGCGGAACATTATTAATATTTTTCTCAAAATGAAAATCATATTCAGGATTTTTTTTTTTTTTGAAAAATGAAATACTCCGTGCTACAGGGCTGCATCCTGCTGCTGTAACCCCGTAGCAGAGAGTAGCCAGCACTGCGGTTCCTGGCAATGCTTGCAGGCGGTCATTTCTAAATCTGGTGGGTAGTCCTTCCACCGGGGCAATTTACTCCATTTCCCTGGCCGAGGATGTATGGCATTACAACGCATGCTTTTACCACGCATGCTGTTACAACGCAAGTATTACAACGAAAACCTTTACAACGCATAACACTTGGGGGTGCTGGATAGTGAATAGTTTAATTTACTATTCCAACTCCAGTCCCCGTGGACACTAGGGAAGGTGTTGGATAGTAAATTAAAACTATTCCTTATCCTAGAGCGCCCCCCCCAGTGTAATGCATTGTAATGGTTTTCGTTGTAATACATGCGTTGTAACAGCACTGCATGGTAAAAGTTGCGTTGTAAAGGTTGCATACCCCTGGCCGATCCATGGGCCGTCTGCCAGGATTTACATCAGGCCCTTGGTTTCATTAAGTGTCTCAGTACTTAGAAGTTTCTTAATTTGATTTGTCCCTCATTTAATTCAGGTGTTTTAATTAGCTGCAGACAAAAATTAATAGTTTCTAATCTTGAAAGTTACTTAACTTGATTTACCTTTCATTTCATTGGTTTTTTAATTAGCTAGACACATATTGTTCCATTGCGAACAAAACAATTCCATTTCTGAGTTCTGCATTGCTGGTTAAACCTAAATTATCCATGGTTTAGAGCCAATAAAGGTCCAGAGGGAAATGAAATGCTGTTTATAGTTCTTTGTGACATTATTGCTAAATAATTCCTGAACAAACATATATCGGTAAATTATTTAAAAACAGCTTGGAAAGTAAAAGGCTGCGAAGAAAAAAATGCTGAGTAACTGTACATTTTAAATGACCTTTTAACACATTTCAAAACACAGCAAACAATTTAACCTCACTGACAATAATGCAAAAGCTTTAAGTGTTAAGTAAAAGCTCGGTGAGCCTTTTAAGCTGAAAGAACAGTAAAGTGCCTCAACACATAAATAGGAAAGCTGTAAAAGTGCATGAATGAACAAAGTAAACCGCTCATGGGGAGCCAGCATCAAATATCACATGTACTCATTTGCTGCACATGCTCCAAAGATACTGAGGGGCAGATTTACTAACATCTGTGTGAGTGGTTACATGGTGCATCACAATTTTCCCCTGGGCTCTGTGGGGTATATTTACAAGCCCCTTGCGTCGCCAGAGCATCACTTTGTGTGATGCTCCTGCAGCGCAAATCACAAAATGAGGTCTCGCAAAGCCACTATGCGTGGCTTCGAATGGCCTCCTGTATATGGAGCAAGACAAGGCAGCGCAAATTGCTGTATTGCTTCAATCTGCACTCAGAAGCTGTTCCATGGGTCGCTTTTCCCACACAACACCCATGGATTTTGACACTTTCCCAGTTTTATAAGAGCATGTAAACCTGGCGAAGAGCCAAATCCTTATGCCTCCCGAGGTTGATGAGTAACGAGCAGAAATATGTTCATCTTGAATTCTGCAGCACGCACAGAAAGAGGAAAATGCCTCTGAGGATTGTTTCTGTGCAGGAAGGTGCCCCTTCCAGCATGAAAACAATCCTGTCGCCAACACAGGCACCATGAATCATGGGGCAAGGGTGCCTGCCTTGGTGTTGGGCTTCTGAAACGGCGCCAGCACAGAGGGAAAGGATAGGAGTGCAACTTAATACATAAATACTGTGCATTCCTGCCCTTTCACTTTGGTTCAGGGCAACACAGAAAGCTGAATTGCTGGGCTGCCCCATGCCAAATCCCCATAAATGTTTATTTTATTCAGCATGTTAATTCTCTGCTTTCTGTATTATGTTGTGTTGTATCATGCTCGCCTATGAAAAACCTTGGTAAATCTACTACTTGCCATTTATTACATCAAATATTTGCAAATATGCCTTATGCAGCCTACTAAATCAATGGGTAACAATATTGCACTTATATTTATAGCCCTTAAAAATTATTTTATTTTCATGCGCTGTTAACTTGTACCGGAACGGTGAAGGGCACTATGTCTTGATCTATAATTTAACCCTGGTATTCTCTCCGCTGGCACAGGATTTTCAATGGCCATGTTTTCAATGCAGGTACTATGTTTAAAACAGAATCTGCTTGTCGTATGGCAGACATCACTGCCTGATCTGCATCTATTTTGTTTCTAATTGCTAACCAACCACGATATGTTCAGATAGGTCCACCAAACTATTATAGCATCAGTCGTAGAAAATGCCTGTAGAGTTCACAGGTGAGTGGAAGGAAGCAATCTGTAGGAAAAGGTCTAGGTACAGGCTGAAATGGGTCCAGCCCAGAGCGACTGTGTAGTAGGGGGACATATGGTATGCCAGAAGAGTGCACCTGCGAGGAACCCGTAGAAATGGGCAATGTACAACTAGCCATAGTAAAAGGGCTGAGGAATACACCGAGAATAGCAGGGGGTTGACCAAAGGTATCAATAAGCACCAAACATACACTGGATTGCAAAAGTCACCCAGGAGTGGTGATGGCAAAGCCCATTTGTGCACTTGATGTTAATGAATCAGGTAAAGAAACCATAAACTGTGTTTTCGTTGGGGGGGGTTGTTTGGGTTACAGAACACGGGAGGGAAGAGAGAGGTTAAATTCAGTGTTGGGTGTGGTGACAATGAAATCAGGGTTGATCACCCTAGGTCTTACGTGGCCCTCAAAGGTCCAAACTGCAATGACCATATATGTAGATGCCCTTTACCTGACTGTAGGAAAGTGCCCTTTTTTGATGTGGTCACCTCCACTTTTTGCCTGGTATTCGATGCAATTGTGACTGAAAGTGTACTGGGTTCCTGGTATCCAGGTTCCCAGTGCCACATCTCTTACCCAAAACTGTAAACATGCTCTCCCAATTTGCAATACCTTTGGCACCCTTTCAAGTCCTTAGTAAATGGTACTCCTGGTACCTAGGGCATGGGTACCAAAGAGGGTCATTGCAGGCTGCGTGTCTTTGTGCAGGCAAAAATGAAACCATGACCATGTGTACAGACACTGCATACATTATATGTAAGTCACCTCTACAGGATGCCTCCCAGCCCTAGGGCAGGGTGCACTATACTGCATGTGTAGACATATCTGCATAAGCTGATATGCCCCTGTCCTGACAAGTTCAATCACTGTCAGTACAAGTGACCAGGTGAGGCATTTTAAGCACATGTGCTGGACACTAGAGAAAACCCTCAGCTACATGATTGCTGAAACCAAAGATGTTTGGCATCAAACATCTTGTATTATTGAACCCACACTAATCACCAGTGATGGATTATTAATAGATGCACACAGAGGGCACCTTAGAAGAGCCTCCTGAAAGCCTACCAACTACTAGTGTGCTACCTGACTGGTCCCAATCAGCCTGCCAACACAGATGAGTTTCTGACCCTCAGGAGGGGGGGCCAGTGTTCTCAGGAGGTCAGAAACAAAGCCTGCTCCGGTGGAGGGTGTTTACACCCCTTTTCAGCAGGATGACCAGTAAATTTGCATTCCAAGGCAGGGGGCTTCAAAGAGGCTGCCTTTGGTATGCAAATCTGGCTTCCTTCACGGGGACGCCACCCCCCCTGACCAGGGCCCATTTAGCACCTGAACGGGTGGGAAAATTAGTAGTCAGAGACGTGTTTTCACCTTTGGGCTAGTTCCACCCCTAATGTGGGCTATTGATGTGGACATGAAATTTCAGACTCTGTGACCTTTTTTTGATTGCAGAATTCAGAACTCTGGGAGAGGTTTATGCCCAGTTCCCACTGGAAGTGGGCATATATGGGGCATAGTGACCTCTGGGGTAAGTAGCCCATTGGCTACTACTACACTATACTCCCCTGAAAGAAGAAGACGGCTGCTGATGAGTCACAGAAGCAAGAAGACCAGCAACTGAATTGGCACCGACCCTGCCAGCCTGTCTGCTGTCCTTGAAAAATGTGCCAAAGACGACTCGTCCTGCATCTGCCTGTGCCTCCAAAAGCCTGGGAGCACTTCCAGCCTTCAGCTAAAAACCCAGGAACTCCTGTGGAGTAGCAGAGCAGAGCTGCTCCCCTGCATCCTGCTGGCACCCCAGAAGAGCAGGGAGTACTCCGGACTTCCAAAAACCCAACACCGGAAAGCACCACTGAATCCACGCCCCTAACCCGAGTTAAAGTGGGCCAATGGTGCCAGTGTGGTCCTTAGACCCTCCAGACTTGAAGTCCACTTGGGGCTCCCAGCTGTGGACTTCCTGACATGGTCTACAGCCTCTTTATGCAGGACCCCTCTTCCGCGAATATCTCCGGTTACAAAAACCCGATGGCTCAGGACACCTCTACACCCAGCCACGCCGGCCCAAGGAGAAGAGGACCAAACGTTTTCCAATGTCCCGGGCATCGTAAGACCTGATCTCTCCTGTTAGTGCAGCCAAAGTGGCGCATCATTCCAATCCGGCAGCCTCTTTGTGATCAGACCAATCCCCATTGACTTCAACAGGGCACCAGACTATTGCACCTCTGCACCCGGCCATCTCAGTGCTGCCCGAGGTGACCTGTTGGTGCTGCCTTGGACCTTGCTCCATACTCTACTTAAGTTCAGGATATTGTTCTCATTAGGTACTTTTAGGAACTTGTATGCAGTATTTGTTTTTCCTCCGTAGGATAACATTGCCGCCTGTACAAAAATGCAGTCAGGTTTTGAAAACTGCTAATATTTCTAACTAGAAAGGTACTTACCCGATCGTATTGAATCTGGTGCCTACATATATATAAAGATAGGTGTTATTTTTATGAATTGGTGTGCATTTCCTCATTGAGTCTTGTGTACCATTTATTGACTGTGTGTGTATTGCTGATGTCTAACACTTCTCTCGGATTAGCCTAAGGCTGCTTGATCACAATACCCCAAGGGAGAGCACCATGGGATTGCTAGAGCAACCCCTTGTCCACTTATAAGGGATACCTAGACTCTGTGCACAGTATACATTTTTTTGGTGTACTATATATAGAGCCAACTTCCTACACTGACCCGTTTTTCTGGGATGTTTAGACTGGACACCCTGGGAAGAGATTAAGAGAGCAGGTAACTATCCCAGAGAGAGGGCAGTGGTCACATGCACTGTGTGGAGCAGCTCTATGAGCTGCAGGAAAATTTCCAATGCGAAAAGACTCTTTATAGTTCAACACTTCCTGAGGAATGATGATTCTATTGTTTCCCATAAGGATTCCAGGAGGGTGGTGCGGTTTGGGCGGCAAAGTGTAGAGAGATAGGTTCAGGGCTAATAGCAGTATGTTTGAAGGTGGTGTAAGTTTAGATGCACAGGGTAAGGCTTCCTGATTTGATTTTTCTATGCGTCCCTAAGGGGCTATCGTTTAGCTGGTTGAGATATTTGGGGGTAGATGTATTGATTTCAGCAGGGAAGGGAGTGGTGAGCAGCCAAGATTTCAGCAGCTTGGGTGGGTTGGATTTCACGGTTACAAACAGGGTAGGTGGATGAAGACAGATGGTGTTGGGGTGTCGCATGACTCTCTGGAAGCTGGAGGGGGAGGAGGGACTGGTTCTGAGTGGGCATTGAAGAATTGGTGAGACCTGGCGAGATGGAAAGGAAGTTGGGCGGATCATTAGGCTTCTGAGCTGGGGCTAAGAAGTGGTCCTGTCAATAGCCCACAGGTCATTCCATGAATGGCAGCTAAAGTGGTATATTTGAGTGAGAGTTGTGGCAAGCAGTCGGGGATTGAGTCCGGGGGCGTTGCAGGTTAGTGGTCACAGTATTGCTCTGGCATGACTGTGGCAAACCAGCTGGGGCTATGTATGGTTGGTGACAGGGGATGGTGGTTGTCCCTCAAAGAGCTTTGTTTTGCAGTAATGGTAGACCACAATGTGTATGTTTTTGGGGGGATTGTGCGAAGTGGCTACAGAACAGTGAGTCACCAGCAGCCAGGTGGTGCTGCCAGTGTCTGTTATGACCTCGGCTTGAGGATCTGCTGGTGATATGATTGCACGAGGAGACCAAATGTGCGCTTTATTGGGGGTTATACATTGGTGAAGGAGCAAGTTAACAGGAATGATTGGAAAAGGGGGCATGGGATTTCCAAAGGAAATGCACGTTGTGTACATGACTTAGAATAGCGCATGACATTGTGTAGACAATTTGGTGATGGTAGAACAGAGACAACTTACTAAAAGGAACAAGGTAAGAGGCACAGCTGGAAATGGGCGATTGGCATTCACGAGGTAGAAAGAGTTAAAGGATGCAGCCAGATGGCGTGCCACAAGGTTCACTGCCAGTCACTTAACACATTATTATACCCTCTCCACCCCTTGCAGAACTTGACGAGGGTCGACTGAATGTCCTATATCTCACAGATTTTCATTGACCTTCAGCACAAAGGGGCCCCGTTGAAAGTTTGGGGATCCCCTGCACCATAGGATCTCTCTGGCCTGCGTTACGTCCATTCAATGCATAAATTAATAAAAAAGGGGGGAAAGTTGCTGAATGTGAAAACCTGCAGAGCTTAGAGTGTTAGCTGTGAAGGTGTCATGAAGGGCAAGGACAAGGACAGCAAGTGGTAAGGGGGGCAAATTGTATTTTAGAGGGGGTAACGGCTGGGATTTCAGACTGAGGATTGCTAGGGAATATCAAAGCGGGGTGAATGGCAGTTTTAATGTTAAAAATGTGCCAAAAGGTGAGACCAGAAGCGAAAGAGTGTACTCCTGTCAATGTTGATAGATGAAGTTAGAGAACAGAGTGGGATGCAGGGTGAATATAGCTAAGGGCAAAGAGAGGGTGAGGTATGACAGGATAAGTGTGTTGAACTAGGGAACAGTGGTTGCAGGATCTGAGGGTGCTGTGAGGACAAAGGAAGGTTACAGACATACATACATGTCAATAGCCAACATTATTTTTTGGCTTGGGTTTTTATCAGAGGAAATGGTTATGGCTAATTTTTCCAAAGGGAGTGTTTCCTCTGGGAGTTATCATGGAGATTGCCAGTGGTTTCAATGAAGTTGTTGGCTCTAGCAGGGGTGGAGTGTGTGAAAGAAGCCACAAGAATTGATAGTCGAAGAGAGACCTATAATTAAGGGCTAGTGGACGATCTAGCTGTGACGATTACTTGAGAAGGACACAGTATGAAGCCTTCAGAATATGTCAAGGACAAAAGCAATCTAGGGCATGGGTGCGTAGGAGAGGAGAAAGGTTGGCTTTGTAGCAGAGATGCCGCTGTGAGGCATTATGAGGAGGGGACGACTGGGTTGGAGGTTTGATTTATAGTTGCTTCTCCTTTTTGCCAGATCATGCAGGGTTTCTCCCAATTCCTCAGATACAATTAAAGGTGGAATCTTGGACCCAATAGACTTTAATGACAGTGGAGTGCAGCTTCTGAGGTTGTTGGGCCAAATCCGACAGCAGAGGTAAAATTAGGGTATGTTGAGGTAAGCCTGGCTAGGGTTAAAGCACATGACAGAAGTTCTGTAAGGTTTAAATGAGGCAGTGCATTAAAGAAAAGATTAGGGACAGGAGTATATGATTGTTTGTAAGGCAAAGGGTGCGCTAGTCCAGTGTTTCACAAACTTTCAGGTCGCAAGTCGATTTTTGGTGGCTTGCGTAAGTTCAAGCAATCAATACAGATACCTTTACATTGGGTATTTATATGGTCACATTTGCTGCTTTTCAAAAACGGAGGTGAGATGTCAGGATAGTCTTCTGACAAATTTCTACTTATGTTTTTTACATGGAGATCGGTGTTTACAAACTACTCCCACTTTGCAGTCAGAGAAAGAAAATTAAAGTCAATTATGGAACAATCTGGGTGAGGGACAGGAAGTTAAAAGGAAAGGCTGTAGAATATAATTTTGTGTAACAGGAAAGCAAAAATTAAGCACATTTGTTATAATTCGGAATTGTAATAAAAACTGAGATTTTATAGGACCAATACAAATCAAGACACTTTACTTGGAGATGCACATAGAATAATTTTTCACTGGAACTCGATTTCCACACATCATCATATGTGTACAATCAAATTTTATCAGTAAGACTGTATGTCTGTACAAATTTAGGGGCCATTTGATTGGAAAGTGTGCTGTCTGTATGTAAATAACTGTGTGCTACCAGCCAATGCTTTAGTTACACGAAAAGTTCACCCGCCTCGTATCCATTAAATTGAGCAAACGCCAAAGTTTATTTTTATAAAAACTGGGGGCCTTATATATGAGGCCTCGCGTCACTTTTACACCGTTGGTGCGTCACTTTGTGTGACGCACCAGCTGTGTAAAAAATGTGCCATGTTGCATCATATTTACAAAGTCACGTCGCCACTTCTAGGACGCAAATGCGTCAATATCTTGGCGTAAGACTGACGCAGGCACATTTAACATGGGACTTGCCCATGTGTAATGATCCATTGCAGGAGTTGCGTCACTTTTGTGACACACTCCAGCATTGCGTAATTTTTTGCCTTCAGATACGTCAGAAATACTGACGTATCTGTAACTTCTTGCGCGATGATGCGTCATACTGTAAATATGGCGCATCATTAGTGCCGCAGGGAGGGCACATTGAAAAGTGACACATCGCTGTCTTTTTGCAACGATGCGTCACTTTTCATAAATGAGGCCCCCGGTCATCTTTATTAAATGTTTCGGAAGCATTGTATCATTTGGGGTTATTACCTCCTAAAGCTAAGGATTACCATGGTTAGATTATTGGGTAAGGGATGGGGTGTTGGGTAAGGGTGTGTGTGTGTGTGTGTGTGTGTGTGTGTGTGTGTGTGTGTGTGTGTGCGCGTTTGTGTGTGGGGTGCTATGAGGGAAAAAAGTTAAAAGAAGTTAGGACAATTAGCTGGTCAACAAATGATTATTACGCGGACTTTGAGCAATGTAAATAGATGTGTAGTTTTCCGCGAGGCAGGTTTTATGGTTGAATAGGGTGTTAGTTGTTCTCTTGTATTATGGAGGCCTTTAGTTTACTCTATTTGTGCCAGGGTATCGCTTGTTAGTGGAGGCCCGTTTCATTCAAGCAGACTTCTCTACAATATTGCATTGTTTTTCGTGATTGTGCTATCCTTCCTCATGGCAATGGGTGGGCAAGGGAGTGGAGCATGTGGGTCTCTGAGGGCAGAAGAGATGGTGAGAAATGTCAGGAGGAAGGAAAGGCAGAACAGGGGCAACAATTAGAGAAAATTACCTCAGTCTCAGTTGTGCTTAGTAGCATTCTAGTGAACATCTTAAAAATATACACAGCCAAGATGAGCTGCTCAATACCACAGATTTTGCAGTGTGAGTGACACAGGCACTGTAAGAAAAGACTGCATCAATCTAGACATGAGCTATTGTTCCCAATGGTGCACCAGCCATGACCTCCAGGGACGCTACACGGTGACCTGATGACCTGTGACCCATGCTTTAGTGGCCTGGAAAGGCCAACTGGAATCAAATTACGTAATGAATAGATTTCCAATGGCTAAATGAGGACAGGAGCAAACAAGGGCAAACAAAAGCAAAGGGGATGGCAGAATAAATCAAGGAAGATAAATGGAGGATCTCTAGCGTAAAATGGATAGCAGGGCAAATTTCATTAGAGCAGGCTGTTTCTTTTACTTATTTTGAAAGAGTAGGGCATCGGTTTCAACGGTGATGGGTTTCAACCGTAATGTAAATGTTTCTGTCCACTTTCTCACCTTTCATTAGCGCATTATAGACATTCTTATCCACAGCTGCGGCCTATGGAGGTAAGGGCAGTGGTGGTGGGGTGGGATTTCGACCGACGACGACAAGGGAAAATGTATTATTTATTTAATTTACCCTCTTGGTCGTATGTCAAATCCCCCCCAACCTGGCCTCACCACTCTTACCTGCACAGGCCATGGCTACCTTATTCAATGATGTTAGTGTACTGCATTTCCCCTGTTTGAAGCATGGGGAGGGGAAAGGATGTGGCCTAACAGCTAGAGTGGTTGACCTCGAAGCTAGGGAACTGGGTTCGAGTCTCGGCAGGAACGCTCAACATCATGTGATTCTGGGCAAATCACTCATCTTACCGTGCCAACCGAAAATTAATGTGTACATCTGTAATGTAACTGGTGCTCATGTAAAGCGCTCTGATACCTTCCAAGTCGAGTTCACGCTAAATAAAAATCTAAAAAAAAGGATGAAAATGGTGAAAGACCTAATTAGCTTTCAGCTGAAGTCTTACATAATCTTTTCAATCCAGGAGAAAACAACTTTGAAATAAAATGAGCATCACTAATGGCAATAAAGTTAGGGGTTTATTTATGAGCCCTTGCGTCACTTTTTGTGAAGCACCAGCAGTGTAAAAATTGCTCCTTGTTGCGCCATATTTACAAAGTGACGCATCTAGGTAGATGTGTCACTTTATTATACCTGCGCCAGGTGTAATGTATGCAGGTGGGTGCGTTCTGACGCAAGCAAGGGTCATAGAAGTGACGCAGTGAGATCTATCAGATTTCACTGCGCCACTTCTATGGCACAAATGCGCCAATATCTTACGCCTGCCTCAGGCGTAAGACTGACGTAGGAACATTTAACATGAACTTGCCCATGTTGAATGACTCATTGCTGGAGTTGCGTCACTTTTGTGACACACTCCAGCAATGCGGCACTTTTGCGCCTACAGATACGTTAGAAATACTGATGTATATGTAACTCCTTGCGACATGATGCGTCATACAATAAATATGACGCATCCTTCATGTCGTTATGAGAGTGCAAAAAGAAGTGAGGCATTGCTGCTTTCACGCAGCGATGCGTCACTTCTCATAAAAGAGGCCCTCAGTGTTCTGCCACATAATCATTTGAAAAATATTGTTTAAAGTTTTAGAGAAATCGTGATTCTAAGTGTAATTTGTGGAAAAGATATGAAATCAGGGAGCTAATTCAAGCTGTGGAAAATTGCCTGTGCAAATGCCTTTTCTTTAAGCATGTTTGTAACAAATGGTGAATTGTTGATTAATGATAGATTTATAATATAATCCCTTTCGTGTAATAACAACCTGGCATCTATTTGACCCGACGATTAGCGGAAATAAGCTGCTTAGCTTCAAGGAGCTACAATAGTGATATGGTCGACCTGAAGAGTGTTTAAGTATGCCCACCTTTATAATGCAGAATTCTTAATGTTGATAGCTTTTTTGAGCACCAACTCCATCTCAGCATATTATTTGTCTCTTGGAAATTCTGTTTAGGGAAACTTACAGCTATCGGGACAAGAGATCTATATGCACTTCCCCATATGTCTTTTCTGATAACATGTGTTACATTAAGCCATCTAATATAGTCTTAGGGCCCGCCTAAAGTGTGCTCTACAGCCCATTAAAGGCCCACTCCAGCTTTAAAGGCCCGAGCCGAACGCCGTTAAAGCCCACTACAGAAGGCTCTAAGGCTATTAGAACATTTCAACCCTAGAGGGCAGAATGTTCTAATTTGTAACTGAAAGGCCTCATGGAGCCCAAGGGGTTGAAATCCCCTGGGCTCCGTGAGGCCTTTGATCACAGCAGCTGCTGTGAACAAACATTGGAATGTTGATGCTCCGGTCAACATCTTTGTGTCTCCTGGTGCAATAATCCAGATTTCATTTATATGTTCTACGATTGCCCAGAAATTTAATAGGCAGTATTACTTTACCCAGATAGGACAGATATCACGTGTGGAATCAATGGCGATATAATAGTTTCAAGGCAAGTCAATCCCTTTGTGGTTAACTGTATTGTGATTGCACGTCGTATGGTCTCAAAGAGTTAGATTGATAAAAAAAAAGCATCATCTGCATTTTGGCTCCAGGAAGTGATTAGTTGTTTGTTATTAAAGAAAACGATACCACGGCTAAGAGGCACTCAGTTAGCCTTTTTGTTAAAATTGTCACCTATGCTACATTACTTGGGTGGAAGGATCTAAGCCATCTGGTTGAGGATTATTTGGCTCTAGTGATGTATTTTGTTTCTCTTTTTATTTTATATTATTTATTTAGTTTTCACATTTAGAATATATGATACGATGCATAATGCTTATTACATGTATTTACTTTTTTATCACCTTAGTATATATGACCTTGCTGAAACCTCAATCAAAATAAAGGGGTGGTTGCTGTTATTTAGGATCTTAGCTGCCAATCCTCTGTCAAATTAGGAAGCTATTTAAAGACAATATTTTCTAAAACCCTCAATAAGATAGCTAAATAGTTTAACGTACCTACTACCACCCAACAGCTCCATGTACCTTTATGTGTTGGGTTCTCATTAATGCGTATACTCTATCAGTATAATAGGTATGTGCCTTATCGATGTTCAGAGTAGCTCAGTGAAGTAATGGAGACATGTGCTTGTGACTACTGTTCGGAATTCTTACTGCTTCAAAAAGTAAATGGAAATCTGACACTTCTTTTGTTGTGCAAAGTAGCTGAGTGGTTTGTAGTGGCAGGTTCTTTCTAATGCCAATTGGTCCTATGATGGTCTTCATGGCCTTAACGAATGAAAATGACATATTGTAGAATAAAATAAGTGAAAAAGGAATGTTTGTAAGCTGGAAGTCATAGCTACAACCCAAACAGATCTACTCAGCCTCCCATTCTGGAATACTTGGTTGAATTTAAATGAGTACCATTGACTTTCATGATAGTAACGTTTAAAATCCCATTCAGTATAGGTTCCTGTGTTTGTAGGGCTAAATAGGCGCTCATTATTGTTATTCGATATTGTATGAAATGTTGACGCTACTCTTGCTGGCTGCTAAGACGTGAAATTATCATTACTCAAAGTAATCTTAAGACCAATTGACATGTCTTGCTTTGTCCTTTAGATTGACCAGCCGGTCTTGGGAATGCCTTCCAGGGATTACTATTTTAATGGAGGAAATTATCAAAGGGTAAGTAAATATTGTAGGTTACTTTAATATAGCAATGGTGTAAAAAGGAGACCCATGGTCTCTAATTAGTTATGCAATTTTTATGCAGAACAACACTTTCTTTCTCCATTTATTTTTAGGTGTATGTCAGTGAAATGGTGGTGATGTTTACTAATTAGCCATAACAGGAGCATTCAGAACTCCTGTAGGACAACCACTCAATAGACCAGGACAGCCCTATTTTCTCATTATTTGAGACATCAACGTATCCGTCCATCATGTGCCTGTTTTCAGAAGACATAGAAATGCCTTAAATGTATAATCAGACCGAACCAGCTGGAAAATCTATGCACTTTACATGTTGTTAAGCTTTGTAGACAAGATATCAACTAAATACAATTTCCTGCTTATTTTGGTTTAACCCATCCCACGCAGGTGACAGAACCGCTCCGTTACGCCTCTCGGGTGGGCTGTGCTGGTGACGGAACCGTTCAGTCACCGCCCGCTCGCCGCGCCTGCGTGGCGCGTTCTTTTGAGCGGGCGGGGCCGTGACGGAACCATGCCGGCACAAGCACAGCTCACCCGAGGGGCGTGACGGAGCGGTTCCATCACCAGCGTCGGACCGCCATGCGGCCCCCCCGCCCCTTAGCGCTGTGGCGGAATTGCCGCCGCAGCGAAAGGGTTAATTGGGGACATTATTATTTCGCTGTGAGGTAAAACGTGTCTACCAACCCAGGAAAACAACTTTGCTTGGGTGAAGGTGAATGTCAAAAAAGGCAATGTTGTAACTTTTTGAAAAGGAAAATATTCATCATTATCCGGGTGAAAGTATAAGGTGAATGCCCATTAACGTCCACAGCTTTTCATCTGTCCCTCCAGCGATATGCATCCATAACTAATTACCAGACTTTAACAGACCCCATTTCTGATCATCCTTACCCATTGTTGAGGGCCATGTGCACCAAAGTGGTTCCTATCTTTCCTCCACATTGCACAACATCTAACACAGGCGAAGGTTCCCAGATGATGTTACAAACACCCTATCAGATGGAGAAAGAACAAAGCAAACTATTCCTGAGAATTGAAGTTCTACTGGGGCATTTGCTGCAGCGATTGGCCCTGTAAATAAGTATGTAAATAAGTAAAACGACAGAATGTTGATATCAGATGGCCACTGGATTGGGGGATTGATTATGGTGCAGTAATTTTACTTGGCAAATAGGAGCTCGATCTGCCAATACATGATGTAGATGAATGAAATGAAATGAAATGAAAGCAGGATTTGTATAGCGCATGGCTGCCCGAGAGCGTCCCAGCGCTGAGATTGCATATACAGCTGAGGGGAGGAAGAGGGGGGGGACAGAGGGTAAAAGAAGGGAGAGGAGTTTATTGTGGGAAGAGGTGCGTTTTGAGTAGTTTTCGGAACTTCATGTAGTTGGGTTCGGCCCGGAGCTGAGTTGGAAGCGCGTTCCAAAGAGTAGCGGCTGTGACCGAGAAGCGGCGTCCTCCAGTGCGGGCTTTCTTTACTCTGTGGACCGTAGCCAGGTTCCTTTGAGAGGAGCGGAGGGGCCTATTGGGTTTGTAGGGGTAGATCATGGTCTTAAGCATTGGTGGCCCAAGGTTTTGCAGGGCCCTATGGGTGGTGCATAGGGCCTTGAATATGACTCTTTCTCGAATCGGCAGCCAATGGAGTGCCTTTAGTGCTGGTTTGGCAGAGAGTCTCCGGGGTGTTCCTGTCAGATGCTTATTCCACTGATGCATCTATAGACAGCTGAGTTCCTATCATTAAACAAATATATATAGGCAGCTGTGGGGAGAGAAAGACACAAATTATAGCATTCTGGTGCTCACAAGGGTCCATCAGGTGGCTGAGTCTGTCAAGCATTGAGACTGATGTCGGCGATTAACAGGGTGAAGAGTGAAGACACAGACTGATATTTTAAGCTATATGAAGGACAGGAGGCATCAGCGAATGGGATGAAGCAAGTATAGGCAGCATTGGATAGGTCACAATGGGCCACATATATGAACATACGGAATAGCGATTACCTAATTGCGATTTTCTGGGAAACGCATTCAGGTAATTGCTATTCCAAATGTATGAAACATAGAGTTTTAAACGTGCCCCGTCCAAATACCAAGTCGCAAACCCATTTTGCGATTCATAAAATAGGGTTTTATACATGGGAAAAGCCATTTTTTGCATTCGCAAACGGGCTGATTCTGTGAACCGGAATGTTTGCAAACACAAAATAGCTACATACACTACAGCTACATACACCTATGTGCCATAATGAAAATATGGATGGTGGTGCAATGAGTCCAGAATATAGATCATGTAAATGTAAATGTATTGCGATTTATATAGCGCACGTATCACCCGAAAGCATCAAGGTGCTTGCCTTGGGAACCCGTCCTGGTATTCCCCTGTGAGATAACCCCAGCAGGGTATCCACAAGGTGAAAGCCAGGCATCCTGCCGCGAGGGGCCATAGTGGAGATTAAGCAAGCTATTGCCCAGAGTCGCAGAGTGTGAACCCGTGAGTCGAGTAGGCACCGGAACGAGAATTATCGAGTCCGTGGAATTTTTGAGCCCAAGACCCACCGAGGTGGGGAATTGAACCCTGGTCCAGGACCGATCTCAGCTTCCAGGTCTGCCGCCTCTAACCCCTGAGCCACACTTCTCCATCCTTTCTATTTGCATGCAGCTGAAGATGCTTCTGCCTCCGGTGTTCAGGTTGAAACAACTGCAAGCTTCACCCCTTTGCTTAGCATTCACCATTGTAGCTGTTTCTGTACATCTGCCTCTTATATGCCTGATTTGGTGAAAGGACAGAGCCCTCCTAAATGGGTGTGGACTAAAACTCAACAACTGGAGGGCTCTTGGAAGTTCCAGACAATGTTCTTCAAAAGTCCGGGGTGGCAGAACCCATTTGAAGCCACTGGGCACAGATCTTTCTTCCCTTGACCATGAGGAATGAATCATTTTAGCAATGATGTCCCATGGCCTGCCCTACTATAGCCACTGATAACTGAGCACACAGTACACACCTTGAGCACTTGACTTTCAGGATAGGGAGGTGACCATTCCAGCGCTTACTCATGCAAGTCACTAGTGGTGAGGTTGTAAGTGCCTCTGTTGCACAGAAGTGGTCATAATTTCTGGTGAGGTTGAGGCACAATAAAAACCCACCACACAAACACAGGTGAAGAGTCCACTCACATGTTAACTGGTAAAGTCTCAGGAGTCTGTCTGGAGAATAGAACTGTCACCGGAGTGTACACTCTGGGGTCCCCAGTCACATGGTGCTGGGTGTAAAATGGTCACTTGGGGTGCCTTCCAGTGCAAGTGTGGGTTCCAGAGTTCTGTCCTTCTGTTATACTGCTTTGCCACCCAGGGATTGTTGACTCCCCATGCTCTGTTCGGAAAACCATTGTAAAAGAAAACAAAAGACCCACAAATGTCCAACATGTTTAAAGCAAAATAGCCAGAGAGCAATACAAATGATGCAAGCCAATGCTATTTCTACGGACCAGAGCTTCACTGTTATGTACCCCAACCTAGACCTAAGTAGCAAAATGACCTTGCAACTACATTTGTCCTAGCTTGCTCTGCATAACAGTTCTAGCACTGACCTTTTATCAAGTTGTGTGCTGAATAAATGTCGATTGGTTTCCTTGAAACTAGCCTCATTTTTTATGCATGAGGATTCCTAGAAAAGTCCCCTGCACATGATTTACATAACAGGATTAGCATACTCAGTATAAAAGTCATAGTCATTTTCATCCAAGGGCGACAAAACTACTTTACATAGTTGCAAGTATTAATTTAGGCTCATTTACATAATCGTACTCACAACATATCGATTGTGGCTATCTTTGTGGTATAAAAGAACCCTACCTTCATTAGATTAGTAGAGGAGACGCTTCCACTTTGACACAAGACACTGAGGTCCCCGCCTGCTGAAGCTTTAACATGCAATGGCCTGACATCCGTTCCTGGGTGTCCAACTCAATACCAAGATGGGGTCCTTCATTCTCTCCAATCAGGTAATGGGGTTGGCTCTTTCCTAGGGGATTCTTAGCTTTACACCCACATACATGCTAGGTGCACTTAGGTAGGGTCTGCATCATAGGAGTATGCTTGATTACTGTCATGTTTATATGCCTGCATATATTCACTGTTTTAGCACCATGGTAGCATTCTACCTCCTATTTACTGTGCTGGTGCCTGTAATCTTTTACATTTGCTTCTGTCTAATAATTGTCACAGCAAATATGTTTTATACTAGAATGGCACTGATTCAATAAATGCTTATTGAAAATGCCCCCACTGTTTATTCTGTGTATCTCCCTGAGACTGAGTGAGCACGATTAACTGGGCGAAAAGTACTGTACTGCTTCCACCATCCCTGAAGGAACAAGGGTTGTCATGTTTGATGGTTGTCTGAAACTATTCACCCCTTGATAAAGTTAGGGGGCTTATGGTGGCACTGTGAGCTAGCTGGTCTAAAGGCTAACTTATCCTTTAAGGGTGTCCGGAATCAGTCTAGACACCAATCCCTTAGTTTATGTTACCTATAAATGCGCAGATCCTATCTACTTTTAGGAACTACACAACATTGCGACGCCAACGTTGGTTTGGTTCTGATTAATTGTTTCATGAAACGTTAGCATTCAAACAGTTTCTATTCATGTATAAATAATTTCATTTTGAGGTCACATAAACATTCAAAGGATCTCCAGAGACAGCAGATATTGTCTCAACAGTGTGCTGCCACTACCCCTTCAAAAACTGCCCGAAAATTGTTTAAAACTTGTGACAAAGAGTTTTTGAGAATGCATCTGGACTCAGTATCAAGGAGAATCAGAGTTCATTACAGTAACCCATTCATTTTTCACATTGTAAGAATTTGCACAACGTCTGCGCACAACGTCCCTTCTTAAGAGGGCTTCCCATCCTAGCTGGAGACTTCCTAACATGCCTGCCCCACTATAAATATTTTAAACATGTAAAGAAGCAATAGTGTCAGGATTGGGAGAAATGAAACCTTCAAATCTACCCTACCGTAACCTCATTTCGTTCATTGGTTTCATCTGAAAGAGAAATATATTGAGTAAACGTGATGCCACCGCTCCTTCTTCAGCTGCCTCATCCGCAGGTCATCCCCTTTTAGTCTCATCAGCTTCCAGTTCTTTACGCTGTTCATGAAGCCTTTCTGGATAGGTCTCCCTCTTTCGTTTCACTGCATACTCTTCACGGTACTCAGCTTGGTTTGAATTCCAGAACATGGTGACTGGGGACGATAGGTAAAGCATCATCCAGAAATCCTCTATCTTAACCCCCCTCTTGCAGCAGCTGACAGTGCTAGGACCTACAGGGAATGAATCCATTTGATACACTGTCTCTCAATGCAAGTAAAAACGATTGGGAACATGTGACAAGTAGACATTTGTAAATAGCTACTAATGAGAAGATGACAGAAAGTTCTTGTTTGTGTGAGGGAATTTGAGAGGTCCTTGAGGGAGAAATACAAGCAATAATAACAAGAGATGACTCTTATTTTGGAGTCGATTTGAAAACGAGGCTATACTTCACTAGCACAGTTCAATAAAATGTGCATTATACAGCAAGGAGTTACACAAGCATAGCACATTTAAAATGCAAGCAAATATGCAAAATGTTAGTGGGATTCATTCTTGTTTGAAATTACATTTGCAAATGATTAATAAAATCCAACAGCACATGTTAAAGGATGCATGAGCATTTCAATTATAAATATATATCTATTAGGGGCATACAGCCCGATTCATGAAACAGAATTGCGCTCGCTAAGGGCCAGATTCTGAGAATCTAGCCCTTTGCGAGTACAAATATTGCATTTGGGATTCATCATCCCAAATGCAAAATTCGCTATTTAAGAACTCGCAAATTTGCGAGGAATAGCATTTAAGGAATCTCTATTAGAGATTCCTTAAATGCTATTCTTGAAACATTTAAAAATTGCGAATTCGCAATTTTGAACCGCTATTTACCACGAGGTCAAACCTTGTGGTAAATAGCGAAAACTTAGAAAAATGCATTTAAATGGACATGTGGGTGTGTAACATCTGTGTGAATTTACACAGGGTACTGTAAAGAAATTAAGGAGTACTTACAGTATCGCCTCGACACCCACGAGTGGGGTTACACTCACAATATTGTTTATGAAATTGTGTATGCTCCATTCCAGGCGATACTGTCAGTACTCCTTAATTTCTTTACAGTACCCTGCTTTGCTCTCTTCCTTTGCCTGAAAAGCACCCCTTTCACTTTACTCCTATTCTTTCTTTTTCCTTTTTAGTACGGCACAGGCTTGTGTCACGCTATTGTTCTACATTGTATATTTGACATTGTTTGTTGGAAATAAATTCCTTACCCGGCTGGGTTAGGAAACCACATTGTATAGTATTCCATTGTGTTCCTATACTTTATTGTATTGATTCTAAATGAGCTAAGTACCTTTGTTTCCTATAACGTAGTTATACCCATGGTCCTTAGCTATCATATGGGTTCCCCTTGTTTCTAAAAAACGCTTGTACCTTGAAATGAATCATTGTCATGCCAGTTCCTTTCAAAGTGCAAAAGGTTTGGTGGATACCCACCAGACGTTTTGACAGCTATCCACCAAACTTTAAAACATTTTTTTCAGAACAGATTCCCAAAGAGGGAATTTGGGTATACACCTGTTACAACGCAACTTTTACAACTACCTACTATTACAACGCAACTTTTACAACGTATACCATTACAACGCATTGCGCTGGGGGGCGCTCTAGGAGAGGGAATAAGTATAATTTACTATCCAACACCTTCCCTAGTGTCCACGGGGACTGGAGTTAGAATAGTAAATTATACTTACCACTATCCAGCACCTCAAAGCGCTATGCGTTGTAATGGTATGCGTTGTAATGGTCGCGTTGTAATAGTAGGTAGTTGTAATGGTATGCGTTGTAACATGGTACATCCGGGAATTTGTTCACAAAACTCAAACACAATAATTACCACTTGGGAGTTATCTCCAGGTTCTGGGGTGGTCATTGTTTGTTTTTAGATCTAGTGTTGAGAGACAGAAAATAGGACTCCACACCATCCATCATAAATAGAGCGGGAGTTGTAATGCCCTTCCTCTGATGGACCTATACTCTGTCGAGCCATCAGAGGAAGATTTCCATTGACCCAACCACCAAGAGCTCCATTGACAGAAAGCTCAGGGTCTGCCCATCTCTAAATGAGGTGGACAGACCGAGAGTTTGGCAGGCAGGATACTCCTTGCTTTTGCCATAAAGTAGCCTAGATGCCAAACTCCAACGCAGGCCCTAAGTAACAGAGAAGTACAGATACCAATTGAACTAGAAGGGTTCAGGGAAGCTGTAGAAGGTAGAGCATCAGTGGGGGCGTTTTGCGAATTTTAAAGTATGGTAGGTGGCCTAGAGGTGGTTCTTATGTCTTCTGGTATTTGGTTCCAGAGTTTAAGAGCTAGGCACGAGAAGGCCTAAATGACAGATTTACTTTTCTAGCTGCAAGAATTTGTCAACTTAGTGTTTCTTTCCCTCTTATGTCTCTTTGTTCAGTTGATATTTAAAGTACGAAGAAAGCCCTCTGTAAATGGCTTTGCAAGTTATACGGTTACTTTTGAAGGTGATGCATGCTTCTAATGAGAGCTAAGCGAGTTGTTTACAAATTGGTGTAACATGTACATGTTCTGATTTCCAAATGCTACCAAAGTAGCTGAAATGTTCAGCGTTGCTTTGTGAGGTGAGGCGTTTCCACCGTCAATATGATAAAGAACTAGTGATTGTACTGGGGATCAGAGGTCTTCTGGCAGAATAGAGTTTTCTTAAGACGGAGTAGGGATGTTGCTGCTCTTGTAGATAAGATTAGATTCCGAGAGATGTTAAGTGAGAGCCCAAGAGGCTTGGCTACTTGTGGGACACTGAGTGTTATATCTGAGACGGTTAATTCAATCATCTTTGTACTGATGGGGAAGGATTATTTGAGTATTAGTTCAGTCTTGATCAGGCTTCGTTGCCCAACTGATTATCTGTTGAAGAGATTTTTTAGGTGCTGATGAGTGAGGGTTTATATACCCTAGGGTAGATTTTGATATGGTAGGCGTAGGCATAATATTATGTTTTCCACTAGTAACATTTCTGACAGGGGCTCTAAGTGGAGGGTAAAAAAGTAGGCGGAGGGGGACCATCCTTGTGGCACAAGGATGTTTAGATAATTAGTTTATGATTTGAATGCAGCAAGTTAATTTAATTGAGTTCTGGTAATCAGGATAAAGTGGGACCAATTAAGGACAAATCTTCCAATGCTTATTCTGGAACACGTGAAAATATTTCCCCTTGTTTGCCCTTGCTGCAAATAGCTGTTGGCTTTCCACACAAAGTATAGCTGGCTACTTTAGCAGATTTGGATTTGCTTTGATCTGCCCCAGTAACACCCTGTTAGTGCTAAGCAGTTTTGAGTTGTGAAAAGTGAACCTTTCTTGCAGAAAAATAGAGTTTGTGCTGAATAGCAAAAACAATGCATTGCTTTGCATCGCACTAGCATTAGTGTAGAGCCTTAGTAAGTCTGGGCCATAGTCAGTGGTGGCTCCTCGCTAAGGTGAAGGAGCGTCACCCCACTGTTTAGAAGCAGTGAAAGAAAGGAATAATAAAATGATAATAACTTAATGTTATTAACATTTTATTTGTTCCTGCTGTGGCATCTTGCCTGGGCAGGACAGGTCGTCTCTGCTCACAGAGCAGGGCAGGGGAGGAGTGGTGAGCACACTGTAAGTGCACATGATGCTTTGGCCAGCCATTTCGGGACGGCCAAAGCGTCATGCACACTTAGCATGTTCTCCACCCGGACTGTATTACAGACTGGGTGGAGAACATGCCCAGGTCCCAATTACCTGGTTGAGCAGCAAACTACAACGCTCAGACCAATCACAACGTTGCATTGCAGATGTTGTGATTAGCTCAGGAGAGACTGGGTGCTTCCAGCTTCCTGTTTGTCCCGGACGCAGAAGAGAGATGACGTGGGAGAGATGCAGCAATAAGTTACGTTTTTTTTCCTTTTCTTACACCCCTCTTACAACCCCAACCCGCCCGCCACCCTGATCCATGCCGTCTGCCGCTGGCCATAGTGTCTTTTAGCATGCACTTTATTTGGAGAGCATGTATACTCAAACACTTTTACATTAATTATTCACAGTTCTATATCATGATCATTTGGCTAATTTTGCTCACCTGGGCCAAATATCAAACCTGCACCGAATCGTTGATGTTTACTTATGGTTAGGAATGGCTCAATGTATGTTAGGAATTGAAAAACCTTGCTCCCAATTAATCAAAATTGGTGGACATCTCAATTCATAATCTTCACTTACACTAGAGGAAATCAGTCATTGAAACACACACTAGGACAGAATTTTGTGTGTATTCTCAAACAGTCCCAAATCGTAATTTAGTATCCATAACCATGCTTTTAGGCTGGATAAGTTACCCAAACACCCCTATCTTTTTTAAGGGGGCTAAGAGAAGGTATTTCTCTTCATCAGAAATATTTCCAAAATGAGAACAAATATCTGTGGCATTGTGCATTTTTCCTATCCCTAACCAGGCAAATTGCCCAGATTAGAGTACATAGCCATACACCTAGAAATCTATGCTTTTCTTAAATTTCAGTGCATACAAGGTTCGTTTTTTGTGAATCCAAAAATAACATGAAAATCTAAGAATACTGTAGGCCAATGCCTGAGATTGGTACTAACATTTAGTGACTCTCTCTCCAACCATCTTAATCTGTGCAATTTATTTGAATTTTACCATCTAATTGAAATCTCAAAATTGTGCTTATATAATGTAGTTTTTGCTGTTACTCTTTCAAGCCACAATGGTAATAATGCACTGGTATTTTTCATTATGCAATGATTTCTGTTTACACATCACTTGCCTCCTTTGTGCCTTGACCCATTTCTGAATGGTAACATGTGAGTGCTTTGTCTCTTTTGGAAGGTTAGAGAAGCCTATCTGCAGTTCATGATCACTATCGCCAAGATGATTCGAGAGGACCTGAATTTGACCAAAGATGACAACTTCGTCCAAGAGGAAATGACACGGATCATGGAGCTGGAAACATTCATTGCTAATGTTAGTTTTTTCTATGAAATGTGTTGTTTCTGGAAGAGATCTGGGTGCATGTGGATGCAGGGCACAGCAGACAGGAAATGTTAGATCATTTTGCTTACTTCCTCAAACAAATCGTCTACATTTGATCTTGTATTCAAGGATCCTCTCCCATAGATGATATTTTCATGAAATTCTGGGGGGCATATTACCAAGGGCCATTATCGCCGCATTAGCAGGACTTTTTCCCGCTAATGCGGCGATAATTTCATCGCCCTATTACCAAGCTGTCGCTAACACCAGTTAGCGACAGCTTGTAGGTGATAGAGGGCATTTAGGGGCCCACTTTGCATGTCAGCGATAATTATCGCTAATGACATGCAAAGTGGGCGTGCCAAGATGTTAGCAACTGAAAACAGTCGCTAACATCGCTATCTCCATTTACCAACTTTTGGAAATATTTGCGCTAAGCACGAATATCTCCAAAGGCTAACGCCTGCCCTGAGCAGTTCTTAGCCATGTTATCCAATGGTAGGTGGATAACATGGCTAAGAGCATTAGCTCGGTAATGCATGAATATCGCTGACTTTTCAGCGATATTCATGCATTTCGGCCGATTTTTATCGCTTAGGAGATAAACCTTGATAACAGCAAGGCTCCTAAGCAATAAAAATAGGCTAAGCACGGCGATAAAATTATTGCCGCTAACCAAGCATAGTGATAATTATCGCTTATGCTTGGTAATATGCCCCTGGGTCCTTCCGGGAAATTCTTATAGCACGATTTCCACATTTTTAGAGGGCAGGAAGTAGAGTTGCAAGACCACCTATAAAAGTAAAAATATATCTGTAATATCTAATCATGGGGACTCAATGTTTATTGTTTCACATTTTTCTCACTGCCAAAAATGTTATAAGATGCACACTGTTTCACATTTTACTCTCTTTAAAATATTTAGTTTGGCGTATTTGTCACAAATAATGTGATCACGTGGCTATTCAACTTGTTACATTCAGGAAGCAGTATTTCAAGTTCCCTTTAATTATGCTTGCTTATGCCTAAGCATCACAAATAGGAAAGTTGTTTAATTTATTGACTTACTTTTCAATGTTTAGGGGCAACATATTTGATAGAATAACAGGCACCCCTGCCCACTGTCAAGTGTCAATGTCATGTGTAAACTGTAATGTTTTTAACTTCCCCAGGCGACTGCTCCCCCAGAAGAAAGGCATGAGGTCACGCTGTTGTACAACAAAATGACCCTCTCCGAACTGCAAGAGAAGTTTCCCCTAAATGTAAGTTGTGTCTTTGGGGCATCAGGCCTTCTGGAAGTAAACTATACAATTGATATGAGTTGAATTGAATTGAATGGAATTGACTTGAAGGGCACTTACAAAGGGCGCTATTGGCCGAAACAGAGCTGGGAATTCACTGGGGTTTACTGATTTGGATTCTATCAAAACACGTCGTTCCATATGTAGTAGTCATCTACCCAGGCTTCCGCCATGAGCAGCTCGTGAGATTCTAGGAGCTTTCCAGCTACCTCTAAGTAGTGCGCCTGTGTGTAACCCAGCATACTAAATTACAAGCTTTTGCTTGGTTGAATTAATATATGTTCTCCAAGACTGAAAGTTGTGTATCTCAGACGTGAAAGTGTATTTTCAGAACTCATAAGCTGATGTTCTATGAAAAATGGTCAAATTTCTAAAATGTATTTGAAACTTTTATATGAATGAGAAAACGTGGTGTGGGTGAGACTTATAATAATAATATTAGTTTAGTGCCTGGGGAATTGCAGTTATGGCTATGTTTTACCCATGTAAAAGTAACCGAAATTGCCAAAGCCTTGTTTATGTTACTGCTGGCAGCACTCCTGATGCAGTGAGGTTGTCCCTGAGGGTAATCTTGCATAGGACGGCCACTAAGTTTATCTTGTCTGATGTTGTCGCTCTTACAACAGGAATACTAGTAACTCTGGATGATTTTCATTGAATAAAAGCAGCTATTACAGAAAAGGTTGGAGATGTGTGACGTAAACCAGACTTCATCACCTTGCCCTTCCAGTGAGGATTTTGTCAATCATTTACTCTCTCTGGTTCTGGTATTCACTGACATTGGAACGAAGGTCCAAAGCTTTTTGGACCGCATTACGAGTCTGCAATTCCCATTTAATGGATGTCTGTTGATGTTCTGATTTCAACTATTCTACTTTTTTGTTTTCTTGTTTTCTGTAAATTATACCACAGTTGTCAGTCCCATTTATGAGTTGGTAAGAATCACATTTTGCCGAGCTTTAGTGTCTATATGTTGGTGGCTTTAAAATGTTTGTAAAATATACCCTTGTTTAAGCAGAGAAAGCAAACACAAGACTCTCCCACAAGCTGATATTTGCCAAAACGCAGACAAAGTGCACCGACCACATGACATGAATTAATCACAGTTTCTATTTTAAAAGATGAATATAATCATGTAATCAACATATTATGACCTCATATGTAATAGGCTCATTTTCACTGACATCATTTGTGCTTATGTTACTTAAAAATATTTTGGGGAGACCTTCAAGGTTTTAAGAATCATGCTTATACATTAAGAAGCAGTGTTTCCTATCATGACGGTGTAATACATGAAGGTGGATATAAAGCTAGGGAATCAAAGAGGCATACATTCTTATAAAGCTTTATTTCATAACACTAGCCAGAGTAACAGCCTTAACACACAGTTCAAAAGTCAAGATGACTGCACTATTATAGCCTTCGAGCCCACCGTAGTGGGATCTGCCGTCCATTAAAGGCCCACTCCAGTGTTAAAGGCCCGAGCCAAAGGTGAGGGCCTTTAACAATGGACTGGGCCTTCAATGGCTTGTAAAGCCTGCTGTGGAGGGCTCTAAGGCTGGTAGAACATTCTGCCACTAGAGAGCAGAATGTTCTAATTTGTAAAACAAAGGTCTCACTTAGCCTGAGGGGGTGAAATTCCCTTGGGCTCTGTGAAGCAATAGCTGTGAACAAACATTGGAATGTTCATGCTCCAGGCTTCTAAAGGCCATCAGAAGCCCAGAGCACTAAATTGTCTTCAATGGAGCGCCTCCCATTCCAGTGTTCTAATTCGATAGAGGTGACATAGAGAAAATGTCACTGCCAATATCAAGAAAGTAGGGCTGTGTTTACATTTGAAATAAATACACTGAAAATGTATGCAATCATTTAGAAAAACAGTTTTTTGGACTGCCACTTCTTATCATCTATTGTCTTACAAGAGAACTCACCAACAATTTCTACCAACTGACTCTTGAGATAAATAGTACATTCATGAATGCTCGTTGTCATCGCCCCAAGTCTATGACAGTGTAGCAGTGGTTGGCACCATCTCTTTTAGCAAGCTTGGATTTGAAGTAAAAAATTGATCTATTTCTAGGCATCTAAGAATGATTGCAATGACATTACGCAAATCTCATTTTCCACTCCAGGACTTCAACTGGACACTATTTGTGCAAGGAGTTATGTCTTCAGTCAACATCCAGGTTCAGGCCGAAGAGGAAGTGGTTGTCTATGGAGTACCCTACCTGCAGCAACTCAAAGCTATTCTTGCCAACTACTCTGCAAGGTACATTGATGACAAAGCTTGTTGCAATGCTAAGTATCAGACTGAAACTCTTCTTGAGTGTTTAGCATATAACTTATAATCTAATATATAGCATACTAAGATGAGACCTGAATGCCTCAGTGTTAGATATTCTCTTTATTCCATTATGTATAGTTTCTGCTCTTCCTGTGGCAGAGACTGGTGTAGAAATGGTGTTAGCTTTGATATTTGAGCTAACGAAATAAATACTCATTTTTCACCGAGGGTCATTAGTTCAAAGATTTTATACGTTGACTGTTACCAGAGAGACACGTGATGCATGGAACTGAGTCAGGGTCAGGTTTATATTGTCTGTATTCATAAATCTAACATTAAGGTAATGAGATATTTCAAATGCATTTAAAAAATGGTTTATGTATACTGTTAGGTGTTAATTGAAGCAGAGTGTGCCATTTGATGGGTGGAAATTGGGCCACAAATATTTTCCCCTAAAGAGTGTAAATTGTTGTCTTTTTGTTAAATGCAGCACGCTCCAGAACTACCTCGTTTGGCGACTGGTACTAGACCGGGTTAGTAGCCTGAGCCGAAGGTTTAAAGATGCCCGAGCCAACTATCGAAAGGTAATCAATAACAACAATGTGCAAAATGTGCATGTTCTGCCCTTGACCTTACCTAAAGAAGCAGTATAATTGTATTTCCCATCACAGTAGGTCATCTCTAGCAATTCCAGAATCTCTAGCAGGCATGATTGTCATAGTTAGGCACAAACAACAATTCTGGGAAATAACAAGATGGGGCTCAGTTTGCTCACTCTGAGAGACTTTAATACAGAAGTGTGGGTGACCTAGTCCCATCTCAGGCTACACCCGGGACAGCCCCCAGTCTTTGGTTCCCACAGCCTAGCTTTGGGGGTTTAGCTCTCATTAGTACAACAGGTTATCTGGCATCAGGGCCTTGTGGTACCACGTTAAACCACAATGATCTACCATATGCCCTGGATGCTTCATCCTCACCAGATAATATAGGCATCTCTATTTGGCTTTTTTTTTCTTTTCTGAGTTTTTATATAGTGAGAACGTGACACAAAGGTATCAGGTATCAGAGCACTTTATATGAGCACTAGTTCCATTACACAAGGACACATTCATTTTTGTTAGGCACGGGGAGATTAAGTGATTTGCCCAGAATCACAGGATGTTGAGGGTCATTGCCGAAACTTGAACCTGGCTCCCCAGATTTGAGTTCAACCACCCTAGCCGTTAGGCCACATCCTCTCCTTGGCTTTTTTCACTGTTGGTTTTTATTTGTTCGCTTCGGGTTGCAAAGATCTTTCTGTATGATATGACTGACCATAAGTAGATCAAGAATAGTGCTTACCACAGGAAGTAGACAAACTGATTGATAAATGCTGTTGAAGGCCATCCAAGTAAACTTTGCGTATGTCCCAGACAGAGATTTGACTGGCATGTCTCCGAGGTGGATGATCTTTGTGATAAACAGGATTTGACCAAGGAGAGTTTGACCTTCTAAGTCATTCAAGCTGAGGTTGTCAGAACAGAACAGGGGATGACTTTGAGTTTGACTAGGGAATTTTCCATACACCAATATGGCGGAATGTAGACCCTGTGCAATGCAGGGGTAACAACTCTTTCAAATGTAGAGAGAACTTATCTACGCTAGGGATAAATTGTCTGACAGAATTTCCAGCATTGTTTTTTATTGCTGGCTGCAAATTTGGACACCCACCACAGTGGGCTACATTGTAACTGTCTGCATTTGTTCACTGCAACATGTAGATTGGGCATGTATTGATTTAGTTACAGCACCATTTCAAATACTGACTTCATTGAACTGATCAAATCAGACATTTTGCTGGACCTGTCCTTCAGGACCGGATGCATGCACTGACCTTGTGTCTGGTTGAGTTAACCCAGACCTTAGTTATGTCAGATAAGTATCTCAGTGAGTATCTCTGTCACCTGGAGGGCACTAATGTGGAGTGATATTTCCCTATACCTTACATAGGGAGAGTTCCACCCCAACTGTGGAGTCTCCCTATGATAAATTGTAGGGAAAAGTAACTTTATTTAATTTAAAAAATGGTAAACATATTTTAATGCTAAGTAGCGATGCATATTAATGTTATGTTTTTAGTTACAATGTAGAGCAAAATAAAGAAAATGCTTTAAATCTTTAGTTAATGTAAAAATGTTAAATGAAATGATATAGATTTTTCTGAAATTCATGTTTAAAAATAAATTTGCACATAAAGTACAATAATTACTTTTTATTATGCATTTATAATTATTAAATGTGATGCATAGAACGAATGAAAATGAATTGAATTATATTTTAATAAAAATTAATTTTACCTTGAAATATAAATTCAAAAATGTTTGTTAAAAGTTGTTATAATTAAATAATAAAAAAATTAAGGAACTTTCAACATTAATTTATATTAATTTATATTTATAACTATTTTAAGTAATTGAATTTCATTTAACATTATTATCATCGTTAGTCCCTACCTCCTTTATTTTCTAGTGGAGGGTATTGTAGCACCAGAGGTTTGGCAATGTGTGATACGGGCTTACTCCAGCTCTGAACTGGAGCAATTTACTGCTGTTTGTGTCCCTGTTTGGCTGTAGAAAGTTTATAAGTGCAGTTTGTGAGTAGCAATGGCTTTTCTATTTTCTGGGTGGGTTCAAGTCCTTCTTAAGTCCCTTCTGGCCCTACCTAAACCACTTTTCACTGTTCCTTAACCCCTTCTCCCCCCAAGTAGTACGTTTTTTCCTTTTTTCAGTCACTCCCCCTCGTCCCTCTCAACTTTACTACTAAGAGGGCGATTACATTCTCACTAGGAAGGTCTCCAGAAGGGTTCCTAAATGATCAAATTCGATTTGGAGCCTATGTCTCCAACCAAATCTTCCCCCATTCCAAACGACCAAGTATGATGTGAAAATCTCATCTGCATCGACCGAATCGTTTCCAAACCCGATCCTGTCAGTCTGACGCGTTTGCAGCCGAATCGTGCCACACAATGGAGCCAGCTTCTGAACGAGCAAGTACGATGCACGATTCGGACAGCCTTTTTTGCTATGGGAGCCAGTGTACACATTCGGTATACAGGCACCCATAGAGTTCAATGGAAGTTCTAGCGAACCGAATCCGTCATCTTACGGGTGCATCGGAATCGGTCGCTAGGACTAGTGGAGCGCAATTCGCTAGAAAAGCCCTCTGGAACCGAGTCATACCGAGGGCTTTCCTAGCAAGATCGTAATCATTCCCTAAGTAGTAAACTTATATGTGTGAGTAGCTTTTCATATAAAAGATAGGAAAGGTGGAGGTGGAGATTTACACATGTAGGTTTGTGTAAAGCATCTTGCAGAACTTTAGGACTATTATTGTAGTACTAATAAACATACCACAAAATGCAATTTGGTGTTTTCCCACCTTTAAACAAAGCAGGTGAACAGTTACTTTGGCAGACAGAGCATCTAACACTTTTTTGCAGATGCCCCACATCCACTACACATTAAATTACTCCCTTAGTGCTTCCATGGTTTTAGAGAAGGACAGTCTAGAAGATTGATACACTCCTGGAGATGCAAAAGAAGACAACACTTTCTAATCCCTTTTGGGAATAAATTGACTGTAATTGGATTACCAAGAAGCAGAGATGTAGGAAGGCATCCTAAAGTAGAAGACAAATTATTACCAAATGATTTGCTTCTAGAGCCACCAACATGGACACATTGAAGATATCTCTGTACGCCCAGAGAATGATAATGGGTGTCTGGAAGAGATTCTACTTGTGAAGACTCTGGGCCAAATTACACGCCTGTCGGTCATTGACCGCCAGACACACGGTGGTGCCGCGGTGACAGTCCTGTGGCCACCGTATTCTGAGATGGCCATTCGGATGCCACTGCTGTGCCGGCTGGGCCAGGGAACTGCCTTTCCCTGGTGGTGGTGGTGCAGCGGACAGGGGTATACAATATGAAAGACGGGACGGCTGCTGTCCACTGAACATGTTTTGAGTTTCCCCATGGCAAGCCTTTTCATGGCGGTGAGCCCGCTTAGAAAAAGCTGGTGGTGGGGAAACAAAGTTGGTGCAGCACCGCCAAAATCATAACCAGGCTCTTAAGTTTGGATCTGGATAGACCTGTCACGAAATGGTTTGAGAGGTCTTGGCAACACTTCAGCCACCAAAGCATAGCCTGGCCATTATAAGTTCTTCTGCCACCACAGAAAGAGCACTTTCAGTGAAATTGCACATTACCTGTAGGCCAGCCATTCTATGGCGCAATGGAGGGCTGGTAAACTTTTATTCACCAAAGGCAAACTGCAAAAGGGTGGGGCTATGATTTTTAAAAGAACAAAATTAATGTCTTTGATGCACTGGGAGTTTTGTCTCAGCAACATAGGGGAAATTGATAGTTTTTTCATGTCTTGAACCAGGAGACTTGCCTGTGTGTTCTGGGCAAGAAAAAACAGAGTGAATATGGTGTCACATGTATGGTACCAAAATACGGACCACTATATATTATAGCAAAAATATTGATATCCAACTCACCGACTTGGTAAGTATATAAAGGGTTTGTTACACTAAACTTCTCATATGTGTACCGTGACAGTATATATATTAAAGGCACAGAGATGTGGAGTTAAGATTAGTAAATATATACTTACTCCCTCAACATGTTTGGTGTTGATACTTTTGCAATAATATTTGAGTTGTAAATTACTTTGTGGTTGGTATTGTGACATGTAGCTGGCTTTCCGAAGTTCTTCCCCATTTATGTTGCTTCTTTCAAAACCATGTAAGTATGCTGTTTAATACCAGTAGTTACCCCATCAAAGAGTGTTTGTAGCAGCAGTACTAGGGGTGATTTCGCAATCAGCAACACAGTGACTCCCCACTTCTAAATGAGTAATGGAACTGAGAGGGTTTCAGATTAGGCAAGGGCCAACTTTTGTCAAATACCCCACTATAACCCTCCTCTAAAAGGCCCACTTAAGCACACAAACAGACAGGTCTAGGTGAATATGAGAGGCCATGAGCTTAGAACCATTCTTCTCCCAAGATGAATAAACTTGGGGATTCTTAGTTACTTGATATAAAATAAATGTTTTTGTGAAATGAAGAAATGAAGAAAAGCATTGTGAGCAGGCTTTCTTTTGCTTCCTAGATATCTTACCATCCACTCCTAAACCCTAGTTGAATTAAAGAGATGCTCACTGTCTACAACTAAATAGAAACTAATTTTTTCATAGGCTCTATATGGAACCACCTTGGAGGAAGCTCGGTGGAGGGAGTGTGTGAGTTACGTCAACAGCAACATGGAGAATGCTGTGGGTGCATTGTACGTGAGGGAGACATTTGCTGGTGAGAGCAAAAGGATGGTATGTAACTCACTTTCTAATATATCCTCTGTGAAATGTTGTATTTTGTTTTATTGAAGATATGCCTATTTCCTAGTAGAATATACAATAATTTATACATAGTATCAACTAAATATATTTGAGCACTGAGCATAAACTCTAAACATAAGGAGGTTATGCTCAAAGAACTTAACATTTTAGGCACTGAAATGTAATCTTAAAGTATTCATAAAATTCAAAATGTACAACTGTATAAGTTAAAATGATTTTGCTGCTATGAAATTAGCGCACTATTTTATGTGTGCAGAATATTTGCATACATATAAGCTAATCTAAATGTATTTTTGCGTACATGTTGTCTTTTTTAATGCTTTGGATGTATTGGTCCAAGGTCTTTGGTGATGTGGATACAAATACAAGTCATAAATAAAAAAAGTATATATTTTTTTCAAAATGTCACACACCCATCAATTACACATAACGATTGTTAGTAATATCACTTTCAGAAATACCAGTTGCAGTACCAGGAACCCCCACAAAAGAAGAGCTTAATAATGTCCGATGTAATGAGTTACAACCTGGCCTTCAGAAGACAGATGGTTAAGTTATGGAAGAAAGCTTCCAGGAACTTGGAAGTCAGCCAGTCATGAAGGAGTGGTATGACAACAATTCTACCACTGTGGAGTTTAAACCTGGTCAGAAAGTGTGGGTGATGGAGCTGGTAGAGCCCAATGCCCTCCAGCATCTCTATAATAGACACTATGATGCAATATAAATAAAGGATGAGGCCACATACCTGGTGAGCCTTTCAACCCTAGGCAACCACACAGTATGCTTCATGTAAATCTCCACAAACTACAATTTCTGACTCACCATGGTGTTCATGACAGATGGAGAAGAGGAAGAGGAGAGTGAACCTATCCCTGACATCTTGGACTCCAAGGAGAAGGATGGGTCTGTGGAAGGATTACTCTCCCACTCTAACTCCTGAACAAGAGAGAGACTGCTACCAAGTTTTAGGGCAGTACTCCTGTATTTTCCCCCTTATCCCTGGGACTACCCACCTGTGTACCCATGATATAGTCTTACAGGTTGTCAGATAAGGTGAGATTCAGTATTAAGGATGAAGTATCCAAAATGCTGGAGTCTGGGGTGATAGAACCCTCCTGTAGCTCCAGTCCAGTTCTGTGGTTCTGGTACCAAAAGCTGCTCCTGCGGGCATCACACCTGAACTGAGATTCTGTGTGGATTACAGGGCCCTAAACTCTGTGACTAAGACTGATGCTCACCCCCTCCCCTGGGCTGATGAGCTGATTGATCAGTTAGGGGCTGCCCAGTATCTCAGTACCTTTGATCTTACATTAGGGTACTAGCGGATTGCCCTAAAAAAGGGAGCAAAGGAGAGGTCAGCCATCGCCAGTACGGAGGCCCACTATCAGTTTAGGGTGATGCCCTTTGAATTAAGGAAGACCTCTGCCATCTTCCAGAGGCTGGTGAATCAAGTCATTGCTGGTATGGAGGCCTTCTCTGCTGCGTATCTGGATGACATATCTGTCTTCAGTAACAGCTGGGAGGACCACCTTGTTCACCTCTGGGGAGTGATTCAGGCTCTGCAACAGGCAGGCCTAGCTATCAAGCTGAGTAAGTGCCAGATAGAGTAGGAGTCTGTGGTGTTCTTGGGACACCAGTACCTTCCTCATGCCCAGACTGAGGTCAGAGCATTGTTGGGTCTCACTGGGTACTTTAGGAGGTTTGTCAAGGGATATGACACTATTGTTGCACCATGGACCTAGCTGACTTCGAAGAAGTAGCCCAGGAATGTGATTTGGACAGTGGCATGCCAAACTGCATTGACTCCCTTAAGCAGGCCACGTGCACAGCTCCTGTGCTCAAGACCTTTTACTTCTCCATGGAGTTTATAGTTCAGACAGATGCCTCAAAGCATAGCATAGGGGCACTGCTATCCCAGCGTAATGAGGAGGGCCTTCCTGTGCGTTCATCTCTAGGTGAAGGTTACCTTCCCGGGAATAGAGGTGGAGTTCTATTGAGAGAGAAGCTTTTGCTGTGGTCTGGGCACTGAAAAAGTTGAGTCAATACCTGTTTGGCACTCACTTCCTGATTCATACTGACCACAAACCCCTCAGGTAGCATATGCAGATGAGGGGTGAGAATGCAAAACTGTTGCGTTGGTCCATTTCTCTAAAGGGTATGGACCTGTGATAGACCACACCAATACTGATGGCCTATCTAGGTTTTTCTGCTGTAGTGATGAGAACTCCTCAGAGTTCCCCCCACTTTGAGCTGGGGGAACATGTGGTAAACCTGGCATCCTTAGGGTGATATTTCCCCAGACGTTTGGTCTTTTCCCTCCTGTTTTTGCTATTTCTTTTGTTGACATTGGGCTTCTGAGCACTTTACCACTGCTAACCTGTGCTAAAGTGCATCTGTTTTCCCCCTAAACATAATGCCATTGGTGTATACCTGATTGGCATATTTGTTATACTGATAAGTCTCTTTTAAAATAGTACACCATACACCCAGGGTCTGTACTTTAAATGCTACTAGTGTGCTGTAGCACTAATTGTGCCACCCACGGAAGTAGCCTTTCAAACCTGTCTCAGGCATGCCACTGCAGTGCTTTGATACGTCATCCCTAAGGTAGGCCCTATGTGACCCTAAGGGCAGGGTACCATGTATGTAAAAGGTAGGACATGTGTGGTTTTGTTTTACATGTCCTGATAGTGACAATTAGCCTATTTCATTTTCACTGCTGTGAGGCCTACTCCTTTCTTAAGCTAGCATTGGGAATTCACACTTTTAAGCTTTAATTCCTGATCAGAGAGGAGTAGCTTCTTCATGTTTTACATCTTTGGAATGGTAATGAAAAATCCTCACCGGTGAAGTTAGATTTAACATTACAGTTCTAGAAATGCCACTTTTGGAAAGTGGATATTTCTCTGTTCTGTATCTCTGACAGTCTGTCCTTAATACATGCCTAGGATGGGTGACAGTTACACTTTGTTCATTTCCTGTTGACGGCCACAACATAGGTAGAGTAAGTGTGTCTGAGTACCCATCTACATACATCACCATCATGATGGCCTTGCCTGGGCACAATGGAAGGCAGAGGCTACACTTCACTTGGATAGGCTGTGTCCTGTCCCCACACAAAGGACTGATTACGCACCCTCCCCCTGCAGATAGCCTGGCAGACAGGACTGGGTTGTGTACTTCAGGGAGCTCCTTTGAAATCACCGCCCCCTCCACATTGTAGACACTTTTGAGTATACTTACTGGGTCTCTGACTCCCTAAAATCAGACACTACTGCACTTGTAACTGAAGATCTGCCAGAAGAATTTCTGTGCTGCTTTAAGGACTCAACTGGAGTCCTGATCGGGAAGGCCTGCTTTTCTCTTTGTTGCCCTGCTGCTGCTGCTCTCTGACTCTGCTGAAGGAGAGCTGGACTCTGCCTTCTCTCCAACTGATCTCCAAGGGCTTGTTGGCTTGCCTCCTGGTGCTTGAGACTCGGTGAAATCAAAGTCACTACCCCTGCTCCTGTGCCTGGCTCACGTGAAGTGGCCCAGATACATGCAACATGGATGTTGATGCATCTCCTCTCTGCGTGTAGCAGTACTAGCTCATCGACCAGGTTGCGGGAGTAAAATTAGCTCATCACATCAGAACAAGTGCTTTGCTTCCAGAGATCGATGCATCGGACAGCGTATCACTGCAGCTGCAGCTTGGTGAGATCGATGCATCCCCTCGACTGCATAGCAAAATCCAGTGCATCGCTCAACGCCTCTTGACTCTGGCATCCATCTTTGGAACAGATGCATTGCTTT
Source organism: Lissotriton vulgaris (assembly GCF_964263255.1). Taxonomy (NCBI): domain Eukaryota; kingdom Metazoa; phylum Chordata; class Amphibia; order Caudata; family Salamandridae; genus Lissotriton; species Lissotriton vulgaris. Next base: position 316,933,368 of record NC_141693.1, on the reverse strand, counting down.
CAGTGGGTGGAGAAGATCGATGCATCTTGTTGCTTTCGACCAAAAAAATAACTTTGTTCACCCGGGCCTTTGTGGGTCCTGTAGCAGGCCTGTGCTTCCACGAGGTTGGCCCGAACTTTTACTTTGCCCCGGTCAAGCGCGATCTAAAGTAACCTTTTAGCGCTACTTACTTCTAAGTGCTTTATTACATTTATTCTTTTAAAATTCAATAACTCACATTATATACATTGGATTTTTGTTGTTTTGGTCTGGTTGTGTTTATAATATAATGATTTATTTGCATAAACCTACGTGGAGTCTTTTTGTGGTGTATTCATTGTGTTACTGTGCATGTTGCACAAATCCTTTACACATTGCCTATTTATATAAGCCTGACTGCTCTTTGCCAAGCTGCGCGAGGGAGAGTACAAGCCTGCTGGTAAGCATACTGAGACAGGTTTCAAGCTAGCCTAGCTGATGAGGGGTGTTACCCCGAAACTGGTCCCAGTATGCTTGTTTCTGGTCCAGGGAGGACCTGGGCTGGCAGTTTGGGCTGGACTGTTCCCATGAGGATCAGCGTCAAGATTGATCTGCATATGGCTGGGACTGACCCGGGGTGGCGAAGTGAGCAGAAGACCGATGATGGATTTAACCCAGATCTCATTCTGACTGGGGGTGAGTGTCTGAAACGTTTCAGCCCTCCGTTCATCATCTTATTGTGTTTGCTTTCTATAACACCAAGGTAGCCGGGGATATAGTGTTAGACCTGACATCCATGGCGCAGCATTCCCCTAAACCTTTTGCCTTCACTCCCTGATTTTTGTCTGGACTCATTTTTGAAGACATTAGAACAATGTACACTTTTCCCCTGCAACTCGGTGCTAAAGTGCTTGCACTCTCTTCTTGAATTGTCCTACACCTAATTAGCACAATTTATTTACTTGTACGTACCTAGTAGATGGTACTACCTGTATCCAGGTCCTCTAAATTAAATGGTACTAGTAGGCAGCAGCACGCATTGCGACACCAACTAAAACTAGGACAGTCACATAAGTCCCATACCTGCCACTGCAGCTGTAGTGCAGTTTTAAAATGCCATTTTGACCTAGCAAAATAAACCTTTTGCCAGGCCTCAACCTTCCTAATACCTAAAAGGCACCTAAAGGCTCATAGGGCAAGGTGCATGGTACTTAAACAGTAGGACATGTGGGTTTACGTTTTACATGTCCTGGCAGTGAAAACATATTTTTTCCCAGTTATATCCCCAATCTCTCCTATAGACTAACACTGGTTTCCCTATTACACGAAATAAGTGCTAAGTTCAGTTTGGGAGCAGATAGAGAAATTATGCTTACTTTCAAATGAATTGTAATTTAAAATCTTCTTTAATGGTAGAGATGGATTTTGGTTTTCAAGTTAAAAAACACCACTTTTAGAAAGTTGTCATTTTTCTGCCCAAACCAACTGTGCCTTTCTGCCAGTGTCCTGGGTCACCACACTGTGAAAGCTCTGCAGATTTGGGTTGTGTATTGCTTCCAGGCAGTGAGACAAAGGAAGAGAGTAAGTGTGAGGGCAGAGAGTCTTTCTGACAGGATGGCGGGGAGGGGCTGTACCCTTCCTTGATTACATTTGAGAGGGCCCAGCCGACAGCACACATAAAGCAAACTGACACCAGACCTGTTCTATTAATTGTGCTTTTGTTAGACATTTTATTTTTCTCCATTATATGAGTGGAAGGATTCTATCCCACTCTGGTCCTGAATATTCAAATGGGCAAATTCGATATCCTACCAAATATTTTTGAAAAATAGGGCTTCATGCTTACGTACTGTGGCATTTCTCCTTAATGTCAATTTCTTTATAGTAGAACTTGTAAAACAATTGTACAAGTACTGGCAGACCTTAGGGTGATTTCCCTTGACTCCACTCCTCAAGCATCAATGCCCATTATGTTGATCATTAGTGGGTTCCCATATTATTTTTCTTTACTTCCGACAATGTATCTAGCCTAACTGGGAATAGTTTGTAAAGTAATACAACCCACTTTATCTGCACAGCAGCTACTTTTTAACTTTGGTATAGTCTGCAATGAGGAATTTCATACACAGAGTAAAAAAAGAGGAAAATATGTCTAACTTTAACATTGTATCCCAATAGATGACCTAACTGTGCATTACTTAATTGACAACATTAATAAATATTGAGTTTATTTTTTAAAAGCTATACCCTTTTTGAAGACATGTTATAATGATCTGTTTAATAAGCTACCCTTTATGTAATGAAAGTGCACTTTAATCCTTTAAACAAATAGAAAACATATTTAAGGGGAAATGTACTCCTTGCAACTAAGCAGTGTGATGTGAGTACTTAATTCCATGCAATTAGTTCCATTTCATGAAAATTGTTGTTTGGATGATTCATTCCTACAAAACCTCAATTCATCAGACGAGCGAGAGATCCTATGAGGCTCTCCCAATTCTAATTTCTTCTGACTCAAGCAAGCTCAAATTCCATTCATATGGCATACATTTGGAACATTACATGGTTCTTGTTGATGACAAGCTCTAGCTTGTTTTCCAGAGAACCATGGATTACCATGACCGCAGTATATGATTTGTGTTCTCACTGTTTTCAGGTGCGGGACCTGATTGAAAAGATCCGAGAGGTGTTTATTGAGACACTGGATGAACTGCAATGGATGGACAGCACATCGAAAGGGAAAGCTCGCGAGAAGGTAAGACATCTTGACCTATTGCGGTGGTGGTGACGTTTATCAGAACATGGGCGAGATGCGTTATGTGCCAAGGGGCATTACAATGTTGTGCTTAACCACATGGCTGCTAGGCGTTTTCCCGTTCTGCGCTGCAAATTGTTGTTTTACTTTATTTCATGACGAGCTGGCCTTGTCATCAGCGCACGGCAGGTAAGCGCCATGACGAGCCCAGCTCGTCATTAGCCTCGAAGGGGTTAAACAGCTTCTGCAATGCCTGCTGGCGCTTTCTATGTGCTGTGCAAGATGTATAAACCAGGTTTATGGTAAAGATTGCAGAAATCCTATCTGATCAATATGCATGAGGTAAGATTCCTGTGAATCTTTTGTCAACAGCTGCAAATAGAGAGATGGAGGCTGGTGAAGGAGAGCAACGCTCCTTATCTACACCCATCAAGGTGCAACTGCTGTCCCTGATAGGGAAAGTTAATGGAATGCCAAAAAGTGGCACATGGCATTATGGACATCAGTGGGAGCAGACATCTCATGGAGGAAACCTTCCATGAGACTTCTGTCCGTGCCCCACAATGCCCATGGATGCCATCTTCACAGAACAAGCTGTTCCACCAGGACAGTTTCCACTTTACGAATGGACACCAACTTCCAAGGACCATCAGCAGTTTTTCAGTGTTTTTTGTCTGACAGACGGTATCAAACTATTGATACATTTTATAGCAAATTTCATGAAAAGAGGCTGCCCTTTTTCCATGTAAATCGCAAGGAATCGCAAGGGCATTTGAAATAAAATGTGATTTTAATTCCCACTACTTGTGTTTTTCACCCTCACAAAACCTGCCAGTGTGCACGTCTCAACATTATGAGGGTGAAAACCATTTCATGCATCAGGCCCCCCGTTTCTATTTCATTTTCCTCATTATTATGTCATCACATTACACGTCTACATTGCATGTGTACTATGTCAGGTGAGAATGATCATGTATACGATCACACTGAAACCTGTTCATCTCTCTTCCACCATTCCACACCTTTCAAGAGGGACATCTAAAGGATTTCAGGGGCCCTGGGCCAAAAGTAATTTTGGGGCCCCTGTTCGGAACAGTTTGGGATTTATGATGCAATTTCTGCTCGTTCATGCCCTCTTCGGCCAGGTCACTGACAGTGCACAGATACACTGGTTGATATTATAAATATGTTTACATTAAATATTTAAGGATAGCGACGTTTGTTTTCAATATTATTATGCAGCAGCAGCTCACTAATATTATTATATATAATCTTTGTGACCTACGCCCATTTTTCATATGTGAGGTCCTGTTTTGATCTCAAATAAACTGTGTTTATGGATGTTGGATGGTGTTGAAAAACATAAATATTTCTCTGTAAAATGTCTCTTATAGACTCCCATCCATCACCCACATTAAAAATAAACTAAAGGAAAACGATATTTAAAACAATCTTTTTGAGAAGTACTCAAGGTCATCAGGGCAAGATTCTGTGCAGAAGAGAGCAGGCTCTATCAGGCCCCCCTGAAAGGCTGGGGCCCTGGGCCAGCGCCCACTATGCCCAAGCGTTAAAGGTCTCTGCATTTCAAGCCTCTATCCTACCAACGAGGGATGTCTGAAAATCTCAGCCCGTGATCATTTGACAGACACCAAGATATTGGGAGCTCGTAATAGTGATCGATAAGCATAAGTCAAACTCCTTCCCACTCAATGATTGATAATTCTCATAGACAACAAGCAATTTCCCTGTAATTAACTAACGGTTACAAGAACGATAACCAGACATCAAGGAGTCAATACACAAAGCTTTCAGTGCCTAGTGGAAAAAACGTTTTCTTTATTTCTTGCCCTTACAATTTACATTTATATCTCTCATGGGAAGCACTACAGATTAGCAAATGTTTTCAGACTTTTGTCAAGGTAAAAGTTCATTTTTTCGACCGGTTGAGGTGGGATGCTTTTTCTACTAAAGAACAGTGGCAGCTGCTGGCTATCTTCAGTGAGAGGGCGGCCGCCGGTGTTTAGGGAGGGGGGTGTTGAAATAATATAAAATAAAAACATAAAAACTTACCTGCTGTTTTGCTCCCATTGACAGCCACCTCGCTGCTCCTCTAGTCGCCGATGGGCCGGAAGTGGATAGGCCCTAAGGGCACAGGCTCCACACCCAATCCAGACGCTGCTCTCACATGACAGCAGCGCCAGGATTGGTCTGCGCGTCCTTGTTAGCCGCCCAGATAGTGCATTAGTGCCTGTGCCGTTTCTCTCATCCTGCTGTGCAAGAAAGCCGGGTTGGAGAAACATAAGTAGGCATGTGTGCTTGGCCAGCCTAGGACGGCTGGCCAAGCACACATGCGCACTTATGAGTTCACTCTACTCCTCTTCCCTGACATGCTCTTCCCGGCCCCTCCCTATAGTCATTGCTGTGTTCAGACAGGCAATATAAATAAAATGACAATAACTTTGTTATTATTATTTTATTTATCATCTGCTGGCGCAGGCAGTAGGTCAACGCTCCACCGCCATTACGGAGGAGCCGCCCCTGCTCAAGAAATTGATGGAAATCTGTTATTGCTGCTTTGGGTATCTTCAAATATGCTTCGAAATTTGCAGCTATGTAGGTGGAGGCCCAAATTTATTTTGCTTGGTTTTATCTACAAATTGGATACCCAGTTTCATAATTTAATGTATGTAAATTGTAAAGTAAAGTAAATGAATACTTGTATAGCGCACTACTCACCCGCAAGGGTCTCAAGGCGCTTGTACGAATACCGCTGTGGAACCCATCCTGGCTTTCCCTGTGAGGCGTCCACTCCTGGGCACCCCCAAGGTGGAGGCCAGGCATCCTTAGCGTTGTGGGGGCCGTTGTGGAGATTAAGCAAGTTATTGCCCAGAGTTGCAGAGTGGGACTCCATGATTGGAATAAGCACCGAGGTGAGAATTATCAGGTCCGTGGAATTTTTGAGCCCAAGACCCGCCGAGGTGGGGAATTGAACCCTGGTCCCGGGCTAGACCTCTGCATCAGGGTCTGCAACTCTAACCATTGTGTATACATTCATAACTCATACTATACATATACAGCTCATACTTATTAGACTTCAGTTACATTTTGTTCATCAGACATATTTTACTTTTGCATAAATTATGTTCCTTTGTAGCGGTACGGGAACGAGCAAGCAAGTGTCTTTGTAGGTGATGATCCCTATCGATCAAGAAACAGACACCAACCTTACTCTGAGTTTATGGCTTTTCTTGATCAATGAACAGATAATAAGGACTGCATAAATGAGCGTTGGTATTGACTAATCAGGCACCAAACACATTGTCAACTGATGATTACTATTGATCAATAAACAGACACCGAGCAAGTTCTGGGCCTATTGTTTCTATGTATTAATCAACAAGTATACACCCCCCATTAACCCCAATAAAGGGTCCTGGGGATCAATATATAGATAACATACATCTTCCCTGCTGATAATTGCTTCTGAACGTTAAATAAAACCAAGAATAATTGCCACTGTATTTTCCTTCAGTTGAGGTATAGAAGCCACACTGCTTTCTTATAGGTTTCCCTCATGATTTTATGCCTGGATGTGAAAGCAATTTGGTATCGGGGCCAATTTGGAAGCTAGCTTTGGCAGGTATTCTGGTCCTCTTCCCTCAGGGTCACTGTGTACAATGTATAGAAGTTTGAACTTCACTATTCACTCCAGCAGATGACAGCTGGAATGCTGTGATCTGACTTGTATAAACTGAGATGCCGACTTGAGTTTCCTTGTCAATAGCCAGATTATGAAAATATCTTTTGCAGAAACATTGACTCTAAAATATGAATTACCAAATTCCTAAATCCAGTAAAACTACACGTATACATTTTATGACTGGGATAATTTAGGGGCATATTACCAACAACTAGCGATAATTTTTGTCTCTAACTTGTTTAGAGACAAAAATTATCGCCGCACATCGGCGATTTTTATTGCAGATAAACCTTGCTATTAGCAAGGTTTATCGCAAATGCGATAAAAAACGGCCGCAATGCATGAATATCGCTGAAAAGTCAGCGATATTCATGCATTATCGAGCAAATGCTCTTAGCCATGTTATCCACCTCCCATTGGATAACATGGCTAAGAACTGCTCAGGGCAGGTGTTAGCTTTTGGAGATATTCGCGCTTAGCGCGAATATCTCCAAAAGTTGGTAATAGGAGATAGCGATGTTAGGGACTGTTTCCAGTCGCTAACATCTTGGCACGCCCACTTTGCATGTCATTAGTGATAAATATCACTGACATGCAAAGCGGGGCCCAAGATGGTCGCTATCTCCTATTAGCTGTCACTAACTGGTGTTAGCGACAGCTTGGTAATAGGGAGATAATTTTATCTCCGCTTTCTTGGCATTTAAAGCCAAAAAAGCGGAGATAAACCCCCTTGATAATATGCCCCTTAGTTCGCTAACTTCAGTTCTATATGTAAGGACTAGTGGTTGATAGTGAAAGAAGGTGCAGGTCAAAATCTTTGTAAGGCGGTATTGACTTCCTCCAATGGGCTGCTGTAGTAGGGGCTATCGGAGAAAGGACCGTATTCTATTAGCCCTATTTAGGTTAGACTGTGTAAAAGCTTTTTTTTTCCTGTCCATCACCTACAGGAAAAACGTGATGGTAAGGGACAGAAAAAAAACAGATAACCACCACATGCTAAGCGAAAACTCCCAGTGCGTGGGGCCAGTAGTTTTTTATTTTTCAAAAGCAAACTCCAACTTTGCGATTTTGGACATTACTTTTTTTTAAACCAAAAATGTTATCCTAGTTTGACAGACAGCCTTCGTCGCCATATCAACAGTCAAACTTTTCCTACATTGGTAGGAACTGCTATGACGGTGTTTCTACAAAAGTTGGAAGTTGTCTGCTGGGCTGGTGGACAACTCTAAATTTGGCAGACAAAGGTTCCTCAGCAAGGGATAGTTATTGGCCTACGTGATCCCGATGAAGTTAACTCCGTCTGCCAAACTGTAAATCAGGCCTTATGGTTTTTTGCAAACAATATTCAGGGCATTTGGGGTTTCTTCATTCCTATCAATGGTGCTATTGCGGGAAAAAGTTTACAATTATCCAATTGAGATAACACCTGAACTCCAGTGGGAGTGGGAGGGAACATCCTCAACATCATTTGCTAATCGTTAGTGTTCTTATTGTGTGCTGTGCTAAGATGAGAAGAACGGCTCAGCATTCTTTATTGCCCAGTGGTTTTAATGAGATTACTATTGTCCTGTACAGTCATATATAGTACAGCTAACGTGTTTTTCTTTGAAAAAACGATTTCTTATGTTGTTTTATAATTTCAAATTCACCATACATTAAACATCATTTTTTCAGTAATTACAATTTTTTCATACAAATGCAAAATGTGCACCAACTCCAAAGATTGAATGTCAGAGTATTTTATACAAAAATATGACATGACACAAACATTGACATTGGCATTGGCATTGGCATTGTGTCCTAAATATGATATACAAGTTTTCATCTCACTGGATATAGATGTTCCATGATTAACCCCAATGGGATGTAGTTTTGTAAACTATACTTAGGACTAGATTTATGTCAGACAATATTCTGACTAAAGATATTCCGGTACCATGCCACCTCGAAGCTAGACTACCTGATAAATACTGTTACACAAAGTGCACTTTACAAAGACATCAACAATTCTGACAAACCAACGTATCAAGGTGCTCAATGTATGTTTCAAACATGAGATCACCTAAATTAGAGAGAAGAGAGAGGTGGAAGCAAACCCTCCTGATACTATCTACTTGCTGTGGATTTTCCAAAAAAAAGGACAGTTATACTCACCAACATCCAGTAGCATTGTTCATCATTCGGTACCCCCTTGCTACTACCATCCATTAGGGCCATAGTTCTTAGCATAGTACCCACTCTGTCAGTATGTTACAAGAAGAAATCCCCAGGTTAGTATGTTTTCTATTGTATTAGGAATCTTTTAAAGTTTGGATAAACCATCAATTGGGCACTCAGACATAGTGGTCTGTTTGGACTTATACAGAGGGAGAGTGTACAAGTCCCTACAATATTAAACATACCTCTCATTTACCTTTGTTTTAACTTACATATACAATGTTGAATTGTTCTGATTAGTTGCTCAATTAAAATGGATAACACAGGAGGCACCATAAACACAAATTATAGAGCCCTTATAAAATGGGGTAGTGAAAAATAGGGAATAGACGAGCAAAAGGTGGCCTTATTTTATTGCTCTGGTCTTTAACTTGCTAGGATCTTTGTCGACTTGTAGTTTTCCCTTACTTTGGCACCAACTCAAGTACTGAACTCTTCATAAAAATGTATTTTATTTTATTTTATTAATTTCGTTTTGTATAGCATGGACGCGACCTGAGACTATCTGAGCACTTAATATACAGTTACAACATATAAGCACATAAGTAACTTTCATGACAAAGTATTGAGGATGCATAGTGACAGTCAAAAAATAAGCAAACAAGAAGGTGTTTAGTACAATACGTCCTCTGCCAACAAGCTTGCCAAAACTATAGGATGTATGTGTTTAGATATATAGTCTGCTGCTTCACTAGGCATACGTTGCTGATTGCCAATGAGACACCACCCCTCCTGTTCTGTTTCATCTATCACCTCCTAATGTGGAGACCATAGTGATCCCAATAGGGGTAGAAAATGTATGCCCGCTCATCTCAACAGTTTCTGGCCTTCTCCTTAACACAAGTTAATTGCTGTGAAATATATCGTGCCTCCTTGATTGCTTTCAGGTAGTTTTTAATTAAAAGAAGAAAAGGATTATTTACTATGGTTTTGCATGGGCACTCGCATGGCGCTATGCAATGCAAAGTATCAAGCCAATTTACTTTCTATAATATAAACCAGAGGGTGCAGCACAAAATTGTGCAGCATTATCCAAGTGCCTGCAGAACCCTGTGTAAATATCTCCCTAAGTCTCATATGAGTTGGAAGCCAAAAAAAACCCTAATATAGGCACCAAAATAGACTTGTTTTTGAGTTCAGGTATGCTGTCTAGATCAGAAAGCCAATGGAACTGATAACTGCCGTCTCCTACTCTTGAGGACCATCTCTCAATACTGGGCCCGGGAAAGGTGACTTGAGGGATCTTCCACCCCCACTACCCCTACACCTCACCCACTGGCATGTCTGTAACAGCTGTCATCTTTTCAATCCCCCAGGAGGAAACATAGGAAGGCACCATCTGGCTTACAGGCCACCATCACCTCATAATCTCTGGTGAGGTATGGTGGAGGAGGAGACACAAACAGTATCACTGGCCATTGGGACGCTCCAGGTCCCAGATCCATGGCCATCACCAGCAAGCTCCCAGGACAAGGCAAGTTGTCCACAGCTTAGAGAGGTGCCAATACTCATGAATCTGCCCCATGACGATTACATGGTGACATGAAGTAACTCACCGAAGGTCACCCGTTGCTACTCTGGCACCTCTGGGTACCTCCTAGGGAGTAATTTATAGTTGGTAGCGATTGGTAGAAGTCCAGGATCCACCATCTGATCAGCAAGCGGTAAAATGGAGGCGAGGCCTTTACAACTTGAGATTCAACCAAGATTGACGACAATGTGAATCCATCTATACAGCCACCCATTAAACAATGAAGGAAGTTAATCCTCTTAACATGAATGGGAGCAAATTCCACCTGAAATTGGGGTAGTAATTGTGGCAGTTTTACAAGCAAGTCATTAATAAAATTGTGATTATCACACAACCTTGATTTCCCTATTTGATGGGCATTTAAATGTGGACAGTTTGCTTTTCATAAGCCATTAGCCTTTACTCAATAAGTACCAATTTGCAAATATTACTGATGTGTTACACTTCCCTAAAAACGAATTATAGCAGACAATGATCTGTAACCCCAAAACATCTGCTTATGAATTCTGCAGAACATCATTTTAAGATTATAGTCAATGAATATAAAATGTTGATACAATAACACATTTCTGCAATAATCCAATTCTAAAGAAGCACTAATGCCCCTAGTAGTTTCCTTGATCAGGTTTAAACTTGTTATTCCAGCCTCTAGCCTCTAGCTGGATATGGATTTGTGAAATATATACGTATCAATTCAAGTATCTTTGCCATTAATTTACCACTTTTTAAAAAGACACAAACTTAAACTTGCGTCGAAAGTCTTCACAAATCAATTCTCTGTTGTGTGAAATTAGGAGCATGTTTATTATTTTTGAACAAATGAAAACTAAACCTTTCTAAGGTCTGAATCATTTTATGGTGTCCTCAAGGCACTGTTTGTGCAGTAGTCAATACATAAATAACATTGCCAATGCTGTTTGGCACATCTGTTTGATGGAGAGATTTTCAACACCTTGACCATTGGAAGGCTTTTTTCAGGTTTTGATTTTCCAATATCTAAACTTCGTATGAAGATGGGAAAGCTCTTTAGTATCAGCCTGCATCAGGCTCCTGCTTACCGACATTGAAGTCAGAGACCAAGACCTAAGTGAAATAACACACAGCACATCAAACAACCAAGAAATAAAACAGTGGAATACTTTAGGGAAGTACTCTTTTTGGATGGTCACCCCAATTTTTGCTCTGAACGCTATGGCTTCAGAATTGAAAGTGCCCTGGGACTGGCTAATCAGGCCCCAGTGCTCTTTCACCCAAAAGGCAATGTGAATTGGTACACCCAATTGGCAAGGTGCTTTAAATCCCTTATACGTCCCTAGTATATGGTACATGTGGTACCCAGGGCAAGGGTGTTAAAAGGGTCACTGTGCAACCCTGAGTGACCCGAGTAAAATTTAAGTCTGCATGGCTGCTACTGCAGCCTGCATGAGGAAATTCTATTCAAAGGCTATTCAAGTTCACTGTAAGCAAATGGGGGTCCATAGGTTACCGTGGATTGGCTTCAGGACAAAACTGGGATAGATAGCTGAATTTGGTTGTGTTTGACTTTTTCATCCCCAACATGATTCTCTTGTCAAGGGTGAGCTGGCATGCACTCTTGTGGGACCCTTAGAGGGTGTCCACCTAGTTACAGAGTCTCCTTACACCATTTGCCACTAACACAGTAGTTTGACTTCCTGCTGGTGAGTGCTATCACTCTCAAAGGAGGTAAGGCAAAAGGCCTGGGCAAGAAGGAGGTCACAACCCCGCCAATACTGGGTGGCTAGGGAAAGACCCATCAGGGCAGTGAGCCTCAATGGCTTCACTGCCCCTGATAGTGAAGGCAGTGGAGACAAGTGACCCACCTGCCCCCAGGCACTTGTGTTTGCAGGCAGATAGGAAATTCGGTATGCGGGACGCATACAGGGCCCAAAAGCTAGCTACATCTCTAGTGTGGTGTTAGAACTGGCTATTTCTGGTTGGCTAAGGCTGACGCCAAAGCTAGGCAGAAACCACCATTCTAGTCAGGGCAAGGGAGTCACACGCCAAGATAACCCCTGCTCACCCCCTTGGTAGCTTGGCACGAGCAGTAAGCTAAACTCGGAGGCAATGTGTAAAGCATTTGCGCCAGCACACAACAGCAACAACATACTAGGCACACCACAAAAGGAACTCCACACAAGGTTATTATAAAATAACTTTTGTATTGTAAAAACACATCAGATAGTATCACACAAAATACATGGTGCTAACTGGCACGGGCAATATTCACAAGAGATTATGTAAAGGACAGGGCCACATGGGCCACTGTCAGAATCAACACTTTTAGAAATAGAATAAGTATAGCACAAGATAACAGTTATAAATCACAACGAGTAACTACTGGTAAAGGTAGGTACACACTACGCAATACTAATAACCATAGGCCTAGATCACGCATGGACACATAACCTCTCTAGTATAACTATACTAGGCAAAACACCACCACCTAAGAATAAAATACATTTAGGGGTATACACAAGAACACATTACCCATGATGCATGAAACACATTCAGAGGAGTAGTAAAGGAAAAACACATGATGCCTAAGAACATTCAGAGGTGTAAGACAAGGGAAACACATGATGCATAAACCTACACATTCAGCGGTGTTCAGAACAAAGCACATGATGCAATAAAATACATTCAGAGGTGCAGCGCAAGAAGACACATGATGCCTAAAACATTCAGAGGTGCAGCGCAGGGAAAATGAAGACACATGATGCCTAAAAACATTCAGAGGTGCCAGAACAATACAATAGTGCAAAAATCACATGATGCCTAAAAACATTCAGAGGTGCAGGAATAACACATGATGCAAGAAAACACATTCAGAGGTGCAATAACCATAATATTGCGCAAAACTTACATAGGCCACCACCTGTGGCAGTCCCTAGGCCAACTGGCCTTGTTGGGGCTAAGACGCCCTGTGTCCAGAATGTCAGGGCGCGCTGCCATGCAGCGCCAGTCCAAGCACAAGCCTAAACGTAGCAGGTGCCCACTAATTGCTGGGCAGCTGTGAATCCAAACTGCAACAGGGTCCTCACCGACCCTTAGGCGCAAACTGCGCCAAATGTTGGAGCCACACTGGCTCTGAAAAAATTAGTGCCCCCGTTGGAGCCTACACAGGCTCTGACCTAACACAACCGTTGGAGCCACACAGGCTCTAAAACAAAAATAGGCTCCATGGAGCCCTCAGGCTCTCAAAACAACTGTCCCCCCCTCGGGGAACTCGAGGTCCCTAGGTACCCCCGTGTAGCCTCTCTTGGGCTCTGAAATAAAATATGAGCAGGAAGCCTCGGGGCTCTACACAAAGAAATGCCCCTCTGAACGTCCATGGTTCTACACAAAGAAATTCCCCCTCTGAGCCTCTCTGGGCTCTACCTCCACGTTGGGGCGACCCTCTGCCAACCGGGGCCGCCCTTGAAGCCCTCGTGGCTTCATACTGACAATTAGCGCGAGCTTGCGCTACTGGGGGGGGCGGACACCGACAATGTGTCCCGGCGCCCCTCCCTTCTCTTCTGCCCCACTCTGCCCGGCCCAGCCCAGACTCACCGACTGCTCGCGGTCCTGCTGCGGGGCTCTCCTCGCAGTACGGAGGCCTCGCAGCTCAGGCGGCCGGTCTTCTCTCTCTCCCCGGGGCTCTCCCTTCACTCAGGGGCCCCGGGGCGGACATGGCAGGCGGCTTCCTTCTTCCCCAGTCTCCCTCACAATCACGGGAGACCGGCAACATCGTCCATGGCACCAGCAGGGCTCTCCCCGGCTACCGGGAGCCCCGCAATGGCCGCCTCGCTCATCTTCTCTTCTCTCCTCGGCCGGCAGCCAATCACGGCGCGGCCCGGGGAGACGTCATCAAGGAATCTCGGGCCGGTCAGCCAATGGCAGTGCGGCCCACCGGGACGAGCCCCAAACAGCGGCCCAATCCCAGCGCTGCCCCTTTAGTGCTTCGTCCCAAGCAGCGGCGGGGAATTCAACGCGGGGCAATGCCGGGTGGGCACCCGCCTCAATTGAATATGAGAATAAAAGCGCTACTAAGCGCTTGGGCAAAGTAAAGCACTCCTAGCACCAGAAAAGAGGCAGAGCGCTCCCAGGCACTCAGGGGGAAGCACAGCGCGTCCAGGCACTAGAAACACAAATCAAGCGCTCTCTGCAGAAAAATGCAGCTTCTCCATGCTGCCAAAGGTCCCAGGGATTCCCAGGGGGGCAAAGCAAAGTCCCCCAATCAGCCCAGGCAAGGCAGAGGGGTCCCCAGAAGTCCTCCAGGCATCTAGGAAAGTCCATCAGGTGTCCAGGGGCTGGGCAGGGCCCAGGGATTCCCCTGGGCCCAAGGCGCAGCATGTCCCTGGCAGGATTCAAGTCAGAAAACAAGAACAAATTGGAAGGGGACACAGTCCCTTCTTATACTGAGAAAAGTCTTTGAAGTCTTTGTGCAGGCAGTGTGAGAACCAGCTAGAACTGGTTTTAGGGAACTCTCTTCAGTGTCAGGGACAGAGGTGACAGTCGCCCAGCGGGAGGTGGAGCCAGCATTGTGGTCAGGCAGGCACAGCCCTAGTCACTCCCAGGTGCCATCTCCTCCCACTTCCCTGGCAGCAGATGCAGCCTTTCATCCACGGGCTGACTCAGACAACCTCCTGGGGCTTCCCAGCCCCTGTCATCCTCATACCAGACAGTCAATCCACAAGCAGGCCCAGGAACTCCTGGACCAGGCTCACCAGCCAATCACACGCCAGACACAAATTACACAAATATGGCAACTTCTAGAAGTGGCACTTCTAGACTAGACACAATCATGCCGCATATACCATTACGCAGCATTCAATCTCACGAGTTCGCACATATCACACTCGCCTCTGCACTCCCCACACATCAGGAACTACTATGGGCATACATATTCCCCATTCATTCCTATGGGAGGGCAGGTCACTCACCACACATACACAGAGAACTCAAGCACTTTACACTGTACCACAGTGAAAAAGTGCGCAGAGGCCTAAAATCACCAACACCAGGTCACAGAAACAGGCTAGGAAAAAGCAAAAAGTCTTGGGGTGAGCCTGCCTAAAGGGCCGGGTCCAACATGTGGGTTGCTGGTTTGAACAGCCGAGGATGGTTTGTTCCATCTTGAAAAGTTCCAATAATAGTAGGTTCTGGGTAGTTTAGAAACAAACACCCCCAGATGTGGTAACCTCAGCAGAGGATTAGCCACATGACTATTAGCCCATTGGCTACTAGCCCTCACACCCAGAACTCCAAATCTGCTCTGAAGAAGAAAAGGACAAAGACAAGACTGTGTCAGCACAAAGCAGGACTCCACAAAGAAGAGGCGCAAAGTACTGCACCAGTGACAGCCCCCTTCACCCGCCGGACTATACCTCATCCCGGACCAGAGACCGATTCCAAAAGGAATGTGAATCCCTCTGTGACCTAAAGACTTCACCAGGACTCCCTAGCACCAGAGGTACTGGTCCCATGCAGGCAGCAAACACAAACCGCACTTCCACAAGCAAATGAAGGATTGACCGCGGGTCTCTGTCATGGACTAGCCTAAAAAATTGGCCAGGTGCCTTCTGGGAAACATTGTCCTGAACCTCAGCAAGACTCACCCCTCTATAGTGTTCCCAGGACCTTGGAAAGAAGATTGACCTAGTCGTGACCTTAGCCAAGACCAAAGCTTGTTAGTGGTCTGTCTGACTTCTAACTGCTTCACTCAATGCCTCACAAGGATGGAACCTTTTGCATTATCCCCTCTTCACACCTGTGGCGCAGTTGTTGAGTTCTAAAGATGGCTTCATTGACATGCCTGATAAAGCCAGAACCAGCAGTGCCATTCAGCAACGTGGATAGCTAGGTGCACCTCTGCACTGAGATGCCTGAGCTAGGTAGAATTGTTCTTCCTCGGTATTACTGGTCCAGGGACCCCTCCACGCTTTTCCTCCAAGGGGTTCCTCTGAACTCAACATGCAAGTATAGTTTTGTCAACTGTTGTTTTCAACAGCTCCCGTGGCTTCCATTCAGCACCAAGGACAGCCAAGTCACCTCTGCACCCAAATTCCCTAGGCAAGGTAAAATGGTTCTGACTGTCGAGGCTTGGTCTTTGGACCAGCAAGACCTTAAACCCAAGTAGGTTTCATGGAACTCAACCCGCAAGTGACCGAGTGTCACCTTGAGATTTTTCCATTGACCGCAATGATAAAGTTTGACAGCTCTGTAAAGTATTGATTTTATTATCACAGTAAATTCGATAACTTTGGTTATGTGAACTGTACCTACTTTATTATGGTGTCTAAAATTCTATAAAAGTAAGATTTATTTATATAACTTGGTGTTGGATTTGTTTCCGGTCGTGTCAATTACTTATCGTCAATGTTGGTCCCTGTAAAATGCTTTACACATGTTACTCTAAGTAAGCCTGTCTGCTCTTTGCCACTTTACCAGGACTTAGGGAAGGATTACTAGTGTGAATCCGAGGTCTACTGTTGGGTATTGCATCAATATCACATAGTAAGGCTTCCCAGACATACTACATAACTTGTAACAACATTACCACCTTGCTACAATTACTACCAACATACATTCAGAAATACCGTATTGTGAAAGTGTGAAATGTGAAAATACCCTACCAGGATTAGCACGAACCCAAACATCATTATAATAAAATATTCTATATAAAATATCCAGTTATGGTAGGATGCAAGTGAGATTGAGAATGCCAAAATGATTAAATATTCAACATATACACATTTCTGAGAATGAAGAATATTGTTCTGAATTACCCCGTAGACCCAGGTTAGCCCAGACCACATATTTGTGAAATATACAGTGACAGTTTTCCTTGGTAAACTTATTTACAATGGCATTAATGGGCTGATTTAGAATAAAGGCAGAGGAGGTTAATCCCTCCTCCTGCTACCGCCCCTGCTGCAGGCAGATATGCTGTGGCAGAGTGTCAGTCTCATTTGCTGCAATTTTACCTTCGCCACCAACTCTGAAGTGGCTAATGGAATTCACTCTAACTTTAAAGATCTCAAGGGAGGGATAGAGGGTGGTGGAAGGCAGGCCTACATCTCATCTCCCCAAGCCCTAAACCTTGAGTTTTCACAAGTTTATGGAAGAGAGAGTAAACTGAGTCAGCTCTTCCCTGCATAGCCAGGCAAAGAAGAAGTCCCACCTGATGGTACAACAGACGAGCTTGGTGGAAGTCCTTCCACTCGTCAGGTCACGATTTTCAGGCCAATGTCTACGTGAGGAAGATATTCTGACACCCATGAAGTACATCAGGGACCTTCTGCATGTGCTACTTCTGCCTGGTCCTTACTTTTGAGTCTTCAGACTCCGAAAAAAATATGCTGAAAATCTGAGTTGACCATCCACCCAAAGTTTTCTCTGTTGAGATCTAAAATAGATGACAATTCCCTTATTATGTGAACTACTTGTAAACGTAGCCGAAAGAGAGCCCCACAAACTCTTTCTTGATGGAATTACTTTAGCAAATTTCAGAAGTTGGCTACTCAATGAAAGGATCTCTACAGAACATAACTTCTTTCAAACTTTGACTCATAGGTGCATGAATGGAGAGTTGTGCTTTGCATTTACTGGACTTGCACTTGTTAAAGGGTGAAGGCTAGTTCAGGAAACTCAGACCTGGGTGAATTCATTGCAGGATCTACTAACCTTGAACAAACCAGCAAAGGAAACTTTGGTGTCCCAGAAGAATAACCAGTTTAGCATGTCCCCTAACATCTAAATTTATCAGGAAACTGCACCCCCTCAGCTTTTATAATCATTTAAAAAATAAAATTGTGTATTTGTACTGTTTAAGTCTCTTCAGGAAGCTCTCAACAATGTACTTTTCACCTGGGTTCAAGGAACGGGCAGGAGAAAGAGGAAGAGAATCATGCTGAGAGACCGCCACTTGCTTTATGCCAAGTCCTATTCTGACCTGGATTGAAAGAAAGTGTGAACTGGGAAGGAAGAGGGGGTTTCTGGTAGAAGCAATTGGAATATGTCTAAGAAAGAGGTGGGATTGAGATTTAGCATATGATTAAAGGGCACTGATCACAGGTTTACCAGAGCTATATCCATATAGATGTTTAGTTAATGCAAACACAATGAATCTAATCAAATTAGATTCTGGGCACAAAAGGTAACTTTGCTTCACCTTCATTTATATGAGCATCTAAATGGCAATAAAATCCAACAATCTACAAGTAAACTGATAAAAAAGTCATTACAAGAGAGCAAAGGTGCACCACATAAATCCAAAGATCTGATATCAATAGTCACAGACGTAAGTTTCTTATAGTTGTGATTTTCTTTATTCCAAAAAACAGGACAGGTGTACAATCAAAACACGATTGCTTGCAGCCGACGCGTTTCGTCCTCATAGGACTTCTTCAGGGCAAGGTTCTTAGAGAATGTGCATGTACGAAGAAGGATTTTCTGTGACTATTGATATCAGATCTTTGGATTTATGTGGTGCACCTTTGCTCTCTTGTATTAACTCACCAAGTTCTTGACTGAACCTACACTGTGACAGTGGGTGTTAACCAGTGTGCACACATCTGGCCGACACAAACTTTTTAGGGCTTGTTATTCTCATAAAAATACTTTGGAGGAATTTGAGTTAGGTGCTGTCATTAGGAAGTTTCCACTGTCTCTCCAGTTGTTTAAAAATTGATAAAAAAGTCATAACACATCTAGTACTAAAATAGTTGACTTCTGGTCTCTGGATGTAGTGACCACTTGCAGCGGATGCTCTGGATGATTACCGAGTATTGCCTTGCTTTGGCACCAGTTCTGAGTAATAGTAACTTTGCATGAGGGCAGTGCTCAATTTGAGCCAGTGGTTGCGGGTGACAAACATGTGCACTCTTTTTGGGGATTGGTTCTTACTTTTCTTCATCAGACTTTGGCCCAGAGCAAGAGAGAGAAAAGCAAAAGAGGAGGAGTTGAGGAGGAAGTAGCAAAAACGGAAAAAAGGGAGTAAGCAAGGTTGGAAAAGAACCGTGAAGGGTGAAATAAATTGTCTGGTAGTGGACAAAAGAAGCATGAGTTGTAATCAAGACAACACATTCTTAGTATTTGGCAATTCTGACATTCATCAGTACCGGCTGCACACTGCTGCATGCTTCTGAGAAACACTTTGTGCACCGCAACATATTATTTTAAAATCAGGCCAAAACAAAATGTGTATCATATATGTGGCCACAATTAGCTGTGCTAGGCCTGAACAATACCTTTATTGTCATCTACCCCAGAGGCTCAAAAGGAATCCACAATCACCCAATTCATAAGAACCCTATGGTTACCCCATACCTAGACTGTCCCCCCTAATTATTCTGGCAAGTGAGAGAAAATCTTTCTCTGCTTGTGATCCTACTGTGAGGAATCATCTCCAAATAGAGCTAAGATCTCCAAATTAGCAAACTGCTCAAAATGTGCCATTCTAAGCCATCAGTTTGTTGCCAAAGGCGATCTCAGGTCATGTTGTATGGTTTGCACTTTCTCACTAGCTACTGTACATTTGTTGGACAACGTAAACATTGGGATGGTGTCAGACTGATTCCACGCACCCCATCAGGATATTTTGGCGTATAGACCTGCTAGCTCACAGCGCCATCATATGTACCCCTAAACCAGGCAAGGTAACAAATGGTTTGGGAAGCCTCAGAACATGCCTACCCTGACTCCCCAAGGAATTGTGAGAACAGATATAGAACCTTTTAGCTCAGTCAGTCGATCTTTCTCAGGAAGATGCACAAGAAATGCACAAAGAGGCATTTCATTATTTAATGAACCAATGTGATTCCTGTATAAAATATATGCACTGCAATGGCAGAAGCAAATAAAAGTGAACAGCACTATAATAGCAGTGAGAAGGATGAATGATTCCACCATTGTGTTAAAACAGTGTATATATGCAAGCATATAAGTATAGGGTATAGTGTACTCCTACTATGTGTTCCCTAACCTAGTTCCCTAGGGCGGGTATCCTTCCAAGAATCCCCTACATGATGATTTAACTCCTGATTACCTGAAGGCAAATTGGACATCCCTCCTCGCAGAGGGTAAACATGAATCAGCTAGGCTGAGAATCCGACACAGTGATGATCTTCCAATGACAGCAGAGTGCTCCTCTGATTTGAGCATGGAAATGCATGTGTGTTCATAATAACATCATTCATGCTTCAGTGCTGAGGTTCCAGCTGGGTCGATGTTGTTTATTGTCTTTGTGATATTCATGTCACCTCATGGACAAATAACAAACAATAACATTTGCACAATATGTTGTCAGGCCTTCTACTAAATGTTCAAGGTGTCGTGATAGTGTACTTCCAAAGTGAAATTGTAAGCAATTTGGTTTCAGAAAAACTAATCCTGCACTGACAAATGTGTGTCAAAAGTCATCATGTAGAAAAGAAGACAACTTAAGAAATGTGGTCGAGAAACAAAGGGACCCCCTGCAAAGCACACTAAGTCCTAGGGCCGGGAAAATATATGTGGGAACAGAACACCCTGGCAATTAACTGGTCATAAATCGACCTGTATTAGACACATTGATATGCCTATCGACTCAATGTACTGAACATTTTTGTTAAAAACTGCATTTTATTAATATAAATTCATAATAAAAACCTTTTTTTCAAACTAATAAGACATACGATATTTGACAACATAACAAAAACGTTAATATATTAATACATACAAATATTCAAAACAAATAATTCAGACTTACAGAACAATTAAATATAAATACAGACTGTCTCATTTTAAAATATAGTGGCTAGATGGTGGAAAAGCTCTCTTTTTGTCTACGCGCATTTCGGCGTGTGAGCGCTTTCTTCAGGACAGCCACAAATATTCGAAATGGGTACGGGAATGGAATCAAAAAATATGTATTTGGAACCAAAAGGAGGTAATTCAATGACCTGTTTTATGAGTCAATAGAAAAACACGTGGATCGTGGAGTCAAGATTTCTTTATAGAGTTAATTTCTAAAAAACATATATGTAGTCCTGGTATAGGTCAATCAATGCGGTACAGGAATTTGGTCATGGGTCTCCAGGAAAAGGACTACCCAGGCTGGTGTGTCTTTATAATTCAGAACTAGAGACCCTTCCTTGGAAGGACTGTGATGATAACCCTGAGGGTACTATGGTTCTCAGAGTCGTACAGGAACTTGGTCACGGGTCTCCAGGAAAAGGATTACCCAGGCTGGTGTATCATTATAATTCAGAAATAGAGACACTTCCTTGGAAGGACTGTGATGATAATCCTGGGTGTACTATGGTTCTCAGAGCCGTACTGTCATGTCAAGGTATGAGAAAAATCATCGGGGAAAGGGTTTCGAGCCGGACAGCATACATCTAACTTAAGAAATGTGTACATGTAAAATGGCAGTGTTTCTTCCAGGGCCGAACTTAGCGACGTCACAGTTTTCCCTGTGCCATGGTCTATCAGTCCAATTGCATAACAAAAAGCTTAAGAGCTCAACAAAGACATACAACAAAATAATAACACAACATACAATGATCTACACATCAAACAACAGCTTTTGAATGTTTTTAGATGTGTCACTTGAAAACAAAACTGTTTTTTCACCTGGCCAAAGATATAAGCATAATACCCAAATCTATTTTTGTTTATTTTTCAGTTATGCCATGTGCATAGTGTACATTCTGCTATTGTTTGTTTCCATTGTATGAAGATTTAGGTTTTGGGTTGTGATGATGTGAAACCAATGACTTCTAGTTGATCTCTCAATTGGGTTGCTATGTCTTATTTACAGAGTGAAGTTTATTTGATTGTAGTGTCTGAGAGTTGTGGCCAGAGGATTTCAGTTATTTCTTATGGATCTTGGTTGACATCACATACTGGCACATGCATCAACAATGCCATTTGCGACTCCTTATTAGCGAAAAATAAGGATTCGCTGATAAGGAATAGCAAAAGGCTATGCATGTAGAAATTGCTTAAAAAATAGCGATTTCTAAACATTCCTTAATTGCGACTCGCAAAATGTGAGTCGCAATTAAGGAATACCTCCCCATTCATTCCTATGGGCCTAGTGGCCCATAGGAATGAATGGGAAGACATTCTCAATTTGCAATTCTCAATTAGAGAATCGCAAACTGAGATTGCAATTTCAAGGGTGTCAGGGTGTCTAAAAGACACCCTGTTGCACCCCTGAAATCTGCATATGAGTACATCTTGCACACACACACACACCCCAAGGGCATGTATGTGTGTAAAATGGAACTTTGAAAAATGCACTTTAGTGCATTTTTCAAAGTGTTTGCAAATTACAATGAAGTTCAACTTCATGGTAATTTGCATCCCTATTAGCGAAATCGCTAATTTTTTTACTTTAATGCATTGCATTTAAGGAATCTCAATTTGATTCCTTAAATGCAATCGCAATTTAAGAAATCGCAATTTAGAAATTAATTAAATTGCGATTTTTGCATTTGGGATGATGCATCCCAAATGCAAAAATACTGGTCGCAAAGGGGCAGATTCTGAGAATCTGCCCGTTTGCGACCGGTTTTTGCTTTGATGCATATGGGCCATAATCATTGTCCGGCAGATGGAACCAGTGATTTTTAATTTCTTGTCAAGTGCTCTTCAGCACCATGATAGGTCACTCTGGCCCTCCTTATAATAGCATACACAAAATATTATAGGGCAACCCTGTATTTCAATACTAGCAGCCCGTCCCGACGTTGTCCGGGTATGAATTGCTGCCTGCCAGTAGTATATTGTTTTGTAGGATTTCGTTTTGATAGCATTTCTTATCTGTGACAGGCCTGTGAAACGCTTCGATTCACAGTGCACTGCTGATGCACTTAAGAGTGCGCGTTCAGTAGTATGTGAACTCGAGTTTCCCTACTTTATTTTTCCTTGCAATATTATATAGCGCAAACTCGACAACATGGCATGAGGACAATTTACATTACAGAAGAACACATTCATTTGTGGTAGGCACGGGGAGACAAAGCGATTTGCCTGGAATCACAGGATGTTGAGCTGATGCCGAGATTCGAACGTAGCTCCCCAGCTCTAAAGTTCGCAATTCTAGAACTTGTGGCGGGAGGTGTGTCTAAAAGTCTTTGTCGGTGCTGGCCATCAATGAGAGAGACCTGTGCATTTTTCAAATGGGTGGTGAAAAATATGAGTATGTTGCTGGAGATGTGGGCCGCCGTGCCACCAATGTACTTACCGGGGGAGGGTAAACACCCATTATTCCGCAAATTTCTTTCCACATACCATCACTCTGCGTACTTTCATTACGAAAGTACCATGACTCCGCAATGCCATTATAATTCATGGCATTACATTTGATATGCTTTTACCACGCATACATTTACAACGAAATTCGTTGTAAATGCATGAATGGTAAAAGCATGTTTTTTAAAAATGTTTGAATAAGGTAAGTATGGGTATAGGGGTATATGTTTTGGGGTACTGATGTATATGTTTTGGGGTGTTTGGGTATTTTAAGGGTTCAGATATAGTTATGGGTTATGGGGTACAGGGGTAGTTTTAGGGTTTAGGGATAGGTATGGGTTTTGGGGTACAGGGGTATTTTTAGGGTTCAGGGCTAGGTTTGGGTTTTGGGGTATAGGGGTATTTTTAGGGTTCAGGGGTAGGTTTGGGTTTTGGGGTACAGGGGTAATTTAAGGGTTCAGGGCTAGGTTTGGGTTTTGGGGTACAGGGGTATTTTTAGGGTTCAGGGCTAGGTTTGGGTTTCGGGGTACAGGGGTAGTTTAGTGTTTAGGGGTAGGTTTGGATTTTGGGGTACAGGGTTATTTTTAGGGTTCAGGGCTAGGTTTGGGTTTTGGGGTACAGGGGTATTTTTAGGGTTCAGAGCTAGGTTTGGGTTTTGGGGTACATGGGTATTTTAAGGGTTCAGGGCTAGGTTTGGGTTTTGGGGTACAGGGGTATTTTTAGGGTTTAGGGATAGGTTTGGGTTTTGGGGTACAGGGTATATTTATAGGGTTAAGATGGGTTAGTGTTTAAGGGTGTTGGGGTATTTTAAGGAGTAAGGGTGGGTTATGATTATGGGGTGCAGGGGTATTTAAAGGGAGCAGGGTGGGATTAGCACACAATATGAGACATGGCATGAAGGGCGGAATGTACCACACGCCCCGAGCATTTGGCACGCCCCCAGCACACGCCTACAGCACAACGCAGACACGCCCACAAGGGACTACTTTGCTGGCACGGTTCTTTTACCTTTTAAATGTATATGGTGGGCGTCTGCATAGCTTATGTCCTTCTGCTGCAACTGCCCTTTCCAACGCTGTATCGGGTGTTGTGATTGGTGCTGTGGTTCCTGAGATTACCCGCCTCAAAGGTTTGGGCTCTCTATTATATTAGTATGGATTATACTGTATAATGATTCCCTTGGCTAATAAGATAATAACAGCAATTGAATTGCTAATATACAGTTAATTTAATTCACTGTGTAGTCAATTCATTAATATACAAAAGACACAGGGTATCATATTTCAGGTGCTCCAACAAAATGGCAGAGTGAAGATAAATAGTGACATAGTGAATGGAGGTGTGCTGGTGTTCTATACAAAGAATACATACAATTCTACAGGCTGATACAACTCTGACTAAGGGGCCAATCACGATGTCGGTCTGAAAGCCTCCGACTGCCAGTCGGAGCCTTTCCGCCCACGTTGTAGGTTTTCCGACTGACTCGGACGGTTTGCATCCGACCTCCCATTTACGATGTTCCCGGTCGGAATGTAAAGCGGCAGGTCATTCCATCTCGCTCCCGACTGGCTCTCGGAGTATTCCTGCCTGTCGAAAACCAAACTGTAACCCCCTATGGATGGCGTTTCTGCCGTTGGGATTACGATGTTGGATTCCGACAGCCTTTCCGTGCCGGCCATTCTGACACGGAAAGGCTGTCAGAAAGTGACTTTGCAGGCCCCTGGCAGGGCCTCCTTGCTCTGTGGCCTACAGTTGGTGGCTGAAGGGGTACCTAAGGTAGCCCACTGTAAAACACTGCACTGTGTGTCAGGCCCCAAAGGGTGCCTGCGACAGGGTGCGGGGTTAACAGCCGTAACACAAGCTCCCATAGAGAACAATGGGAATCCGACCTAATAGTGTTCAGTCGCATCTTAATCAGGCGGTCGGACCTGCCGACTGGAGGTCAGTCAGTCCCGAGTCCGAGACGGTATCGGTCAGAGGCAATTCAGACCGACATCATAATGAGCCCCTAAGAGTATAGTGTGTACATTATCATGATTAATATCGGACCATGAGTGTAATTGTCAACATTTTGACACAACCAAAATAGTTTTAAACAGTGTCATAATCAGGACCAAAGCCTGGTAACAACCAGTATTGGAGGATAAATCATTGTAGAATATGATTGTTATACATATCCCCCATTATGTCAGGATACTATAGCGTTGTATCCAGTAGGATGAATGTGCGATATCGCCAAATTGCTGATATCATGCTTCATTGAAGGATCCGTGTTAAACAGCCCCCATTAATTAAGGGCCACACTGCAGATGCTAGTTGTGATAGAAGCTGCCATGTAGAAGTGGCCTGTTAGTTTTGGCCTCCTGGGTTATTTTTTGATAAGCGCGCACTTTTTCAGTTTGCATCGTGGTGCACCTTTAAGAAGGTGCACCCTATTATGTTGAATGTGCTTCCCTCAGGGCAGCCACAAACTCATGTTGCCCTAGGGCCAGTGCATTCAAGTGAAATACGCAGTGGATGCTTCAAAGCCACTTCGTGTTTCCCACTGCAGGGCAGCCGCCTGCACTTTCAATAGGGTTAGAGATCTCTTTGCAGGTGGGTGCATTGAGTGACTGAACCACCTGCAAGTGGATGCCTGGGGGATGGATGGGACTCACTTTCATCTCTAGAGAGGGCTGCCCTAGGGCACCTCCTGTCAGCTTCTTTGCATTTCCACCTGTGTCTATGACATGGCAGGGGCGCAGAGGCAAAGAGTTTCCCTTATTTGCATGGGGCCACGCCCCCATGCAAATGAGGGAACAGCTTCTAGCGATAGCGCTGGCATTACATGTGCGCCAGCGCTATCAGTCTCACAGACGGAGCTGCACAAGCATCTGTGGCCCTTTCTGTACTTCCAAAGTGCCCCAGGCGCGCAAAAAGTGGGCTCGCATGCCCGTTGCGCCCTTGGGGAACTTTCTGTAATACCTCCCCTGGAGTTATCAATACAGGGGCAGTTGATTCCCCTGAAGACTGAAGATATAGGGGGTCACAAGTGAGTACATGAATGGCTGTTACCAGCCCTATCGTGTTTAGGAAAATGAGTGCCTCTATTGTGTATGGTAGCCATGTTAGGTGTTTGTTAGGAGTTCTGTTCCATGTGTTCTGTTGAAGGGTTGAGTTAGTGCCTTCTTTAGCCCAGGAAAGATCTCCTATCATCAACATATTTAAAAGACACACAGCACGCGAGAAAGGTTCATGTGCTTAACAAAACTGAAATGTAAATGGATACCCGATTGGCAACTGGGTGGCAGAAGGAAACTAATGTCTCTCCTAATTGGATGAAACCGTGTTGATTTGCTAAGGATTATGAATGGAGGCATTCATTATAAATTTACGTCTGTTTGGATTTTTACTTCCAGGATATTGATATTTTTGGTATATAATCACGCATGTCTCTTTTGTAGTACTGTGTGCTACGATAACAGGTTCCACAGGGTTAAAAAACCTGCCTGCCAATATAAGACTTTGGAACTCTCGTTGGAAAGATCTGCGCACAATCTTAAATCTCGCGGGGCCAAATAAGCCCTGCATCATTCCAAGGTAGTAAAATGAGGTGGACAGGTAAGAATTACGAGTGCCCTGGAGGTGGGAATGAATTAAGGAGCAATGAAATACTTATTGCACCCAATTGAAGTATAGTGGGTTCAATAATTATCTGTGATTATAAGTTTTGCCCTTCAAAACGGTGACTAAAAGGAGGGGTTTGATGCTTTACGCACCAATAAAGAGTACCTTTGGAAAATTGCTGGGGAACAGATTTTATCACATCCGGTAATTGCTGAGGGCATTAACTTGGCTCCATTTATAACTACGGAATTATCTGGCCCATTTGAAATCAGGGCCTCATAGGACCATCTGTGGAATGCTGAGAATAGCAATGCAAATGTAAAGGCTTATATTGTAGGCAGGATCTGTATGCACTGTGGGTAGGTCTGAGGTTATGGGGGTGGGGAGAGTGTTGAAAACTAAATGTCCCACATGCTGTCGAGCACTGATATGTTAATTTTATTTGTAGAGCCGAACCAAAGCAAAGCTTCTTGGTATTAAAGAGAACACAAAATAAAGATAAGACCAGTCACGAGACAGTAAACAAGATTATTTATTAAAAAACGCCTGAAGTCGGGGATATTAGGCTCATCGTAGAGCTAAAGAGTTGTAGAGATTTCCAGCTGCAAAGTTACAAAAGCACAGTGGCGGCTGCCTCTGTAAGGGGGTGATGGGGCAGGGGTGGAAGAGGGATCACAATTGAAAAAAAGAAATAATTAAACTTACCTGTTTGCCTCCGCATCCGCCTCTCTTCCATCTTTTTGTCTTCTTCTGGCTGTGCCTGCAGCCTGCACCGGAAGCAACCAGGCTTCTGACTCTGCCAGCCAATCACGACGATTGGTCTGAACGGCCTGTTTGCCCGCGCCAGCAGTGGCTGGAGAGGCTGGGCATGTTCTCCACAGTGCTGTGCATCACAGCCCAATGAAGAACATGCCAACTATGCATGACTGTTTGGCCGGCCCTAGAGGGCCGGACAAAGCGTCATGCGCATGTAGGGATGGAGTGCAAAGCACTCTTGCTCACTCTGCTGGGAGACAGCCCTGCCCGCCCTGCTCAGAGACGCAAAGAAAAAGAAAATGATAGTAACTTCTTGTTATTATCATTTTATTTTTATTTTCCACTGCTCAACGAGCAGTTGGACGATGCTCCTCCTCCCTATTGGAGGAGCCGCCACTTCAAAAGCAGCCTCCAAAGGTGGCCGCTGTGACTCTTCGAGTAGGAAGGCAGGTCTGCAGGGGATACATTTGCTGGCCAGAAAAGTGAGATGTTTCTCATGTCAGGCGTTTTGCATGAAGGTCAATGCATTGAAAAGGACTCTGGAATAAGTGGGCTGCTAGTGGAGAGATCTGAGTACCGGTGTAATATGTAGCCTTATTGCTATGCCTGAAGCAACTTGGCTTTGAACTCTATATGCTAGTAAGCCACAAGTGAATCATACCATAAAGACACTCAAGATCAGAGCATGTGCTACGAGGCTGTCTTGCCCCCCGGTTCACAACTAAACCCACTTATACAGGCCGTATTTTCCAATCGACCATGAGTGCGGTGTCCCCCATATGCAAATGATGGCTGTCGCATGGTGCACATAGTGACGCGGAGTTCAGACGCAGCTGTGCAGCATCCCAACATTGATTACTCGAAGGCGCACAGCAAATTTGTCTAACCCATTTTCCTTGCCAATTACCATGTCAGTGAAGAGGTAAATATTCATGATATCACTCACCGTGCAATAGACAAGTCACCATCCTAGAAGCCAACGTCCTGCCCATGACACATTTGCCTACTCTTAATCTTTGAATTTGGACTTTTGGTTCCAAATTGCAGTGATTCATTGCCCCAGGTTTACTAATTTCCTTGTTTTAGAGCAGCAAGAGGCCACTTGTTTAAGAGTGGTCTAGATTGGACTTCATGAAAGAAGAGGATGAGTTATGGGTGGTGTAAGAGCATAGAGGGAATAAAATACAGATCTGTGTGGGTACTATTTGGACTCCTTGGGCCTCATTTATGAGGCCGTGCGTCACTTTTACGCCACCGGTGCGTCACTTTTTGTGACGCATCGGTGGCGTAAAACATGCCTCCTGTTGCGCACTATTTACAAAGTGATGCATCTAAACAGATGCATCACTTTGTAAACCCCTGCGCTACATTATACCTGCGTCAGGTATATTGTATGCAGAGGGGGCGTTCCCCCGCAAAAAGCCTCGTAATAGTGACGCAGTGAAATCTATGAGATTTTACTGCGTCGCTTTTAGGACGCTGTTGCGTCAAAATCTTGCGCCTGCCACACAGCAGGCGTAAGACTGACGCAAGCCCTTTCACATGGGGCTTTCCCCATGTGAAAGAATGCATTGCTGGAGTTGCGTCCCTTTTGTGACACACTCCAGCAATGCGTCAATTTTGCACTTACAGATATGTCAGAAATATTGACGTATCTGTAATTCCTTGCGTAATGATGCGTCATATTGTAAATATGACGCATCATTGGGGTCGCAAGGAGGTCGCAATGAAAAGTGACGCATCGCTGTTTTCTCGCAGCGATGCGTCACTTTTCATAAATGAGGCCCCTTGTACTTTGTGACTACCCACGCTGGTTGAATTTTGTCTTTAATTAAATGTTTTGAATTAGAAATAGATGTGGCTCGGACCAATCAAACTGTACTTTAGATGATTACTTACTAGTACTGGGGGATCAGCAATCCATATCACATTCTTCAGTGTCAGTACTGTGCAATTATAGGCAACAATGCTGTGTCTCCGACCAACATGACTACTCTCTCATCGAAGAATTGATATATGGAAATATCCTGTGCTAATTATAGACTACCTACCCCTACTGCGAAGATCTGTGCATGATGTTAAGTCATGTCAGGCAGTGCTTAATTTGTAAACAAATATGTGCCAGGGCCGTCATCAAGAGGCCACTGCATCTTGAACCAACTATTGCCCCTGCCAACCCTGCCAATTACAGTACCAACACAACTACTAACCGTTACACTCCTACAAGTGTTAAATTGCTGACAATGCCAGGTCCCCAAAGCTATAAGAATTGCTTGGGTGCCAGGCATTAGTCATTTCTAAGATTTTTATTGAATTAATGTCCAACTGTTGTTGAGCTCATCAATAAATTAGAAAAACTACGCCACCATATGGCAGATTCTCAGATGTGTCGGTGTTGACAATTAAGTGCTGTGACAAGCACCGGAAACCAGCAGCTCAAATTAAGCACTGATGTCAGGGCCAATTAATTCTTGCGCCCTTCCAAGGTAGATAAACGGAACTAGCGAAATTATACTGTCTAGGGTTCTAACTGCGAGTGAACAGGGTGTTGGGGGGGGTGACGGGCTGAGAAAATGACTGCACCCAGCAAAATCTGATGCCCTGGTGAGATAATTTCCTTCATTTACTAGTTTTGCCCTTCAAAATTGTGCACAATATGTGGATTTTCTTGTTTACTGCACCAATGACAACTGCTGGAGTGTAGATCGTATGGGTTCAGAGCCACCCGGCATCACACAGTGGAGGATATGTCCTAACAGATGGACTTGCCCTGTTCCTACTACAAAACTCAGGAACAGTCACTTACTAATGTAAAAGGCAACTCATACTTCCTTAGGAATGTTGATGCTCCGGGCTTCTACCAGCCATTAGACACCCAGAGCACTCCATTGTTTTCAATAGAGCGCTCAACATTCCAGTGTTCTAATATTGCTTCAATAAAGAAATATATGACATGAGACCCACGCCAAGGTGCCCTGCAAGTCAAAAACAGGATGCACTTTGAGTTATTGGAACAAAACAAGTATGTTTATCTGTTAATCAATTGTACCGCGTTGTTAACACCTTAGCTGCTTTGGAACGTCCAGCTCCAGTGCTGAACGTTCCATTGCGCAGGTGCAGCTGGAACGTCCAACGGCCGACGGCAGCACTCCCGAGGTAGTGGTGCCGTCGGCCGTTGGTATAGGCGCAGCACTTTCTGAACTCTCTGCACTGTACGTGTTTATGTTTTTAGTAGCCCACAGTAATGCATAAGTGTAACCGCTGACAATCTTGCCATGCATCCATCTCTCACAGGCAGTGGCAATCAAGGAGCAGATTGGCTACCCTGATTACATTTTGGAAGACCAGAACGAAAAACTGGACCAGGAATCGACAAACGTGAGTAAACTTTGGGTTCCAGAGTTAAGCGCATCTGCTTGCAATTTCCTCTCCTTCTAATCACTTAAAGCAATGTTTTAGAGTATTTTCCTAGAAATGTAGTTTCTCTTCAGGGGTGGTTTGATTGACAGCCATGGACTTGGGATGCAAGTAAGTTTTAAAATGTTGTTACTTTTTAGTTCACTGTGTGCTCCTATTTTATCATCTTGGCGATTTCAACTATGACTGCTTTGTGTTATAGATGTTTGAAAAAAGGATTTTTCCTAAAACTTACTTTTGATCACAGTTGCTCAGATTGTAGTTATTAGAAAGAAAATTGAAGTTGCTTGATGTTCCGCCAGATAAATTAACTGAGTAATTTTTAAGTTTTAAAAGATAAGTTTATTGGAGAACTGAGCATCAAAAATAAACATTACATAGTGTGCTATTAATGATAAATAGGTATATAATCATACAGAAGATCTAGGTTCATAATAATGCTACAAAGAAGTACAAATCATAATAAGTATGCATATAAGACGACATTGCGTTACATCTGGTGAAAAACAGGAAAATAATACATTTAAGAAATCAAGGGAGTTGTACTACTGCTACAAAGAAGTACAAAGCATAATAAGTATGTATAGAAGACAACATGGCGTTACATCTGCTGAAAAATAGGAAAATGATAAATTTAAGAAATCAAGGGGGTTGTACTACTTCCTGAATATATGGTATTGGAGGGAAGGATCTTTTAGCACTTTCATCCAAAAACGATGTATTTGGAGACCATAAAAGTAGTCGTTTATGTTTCATGGACAAAGGAAAAACAAAGGTCGTATCAAGCCTGTGGTTTGACAGACAGAACAACACCAAGCCAAAAATGAGAGTTTAGCGGCATCTTTCCAATTCTTTGTGATTTGCTGAAAAGCAGCAGCAATTAACAGGTCAATAATCTGTGTATGTGTTATAGATATGTTCCAGCCAGTAGAAAGACTACCAGGAAAAATGTTTGCAAATGTAAGAGGTGTATTGGTGTTAAAAAATAGTGTTAATCTGGGTCCACACTGAAGACCAGAATTTCAAGATATAGGAGCATGAGAAAAGTAAAATGGTAAAGGTCTGCCTAACTGAGTAATTTTTATTGAACACTCGCAATGCCAATGTTTGTTCAATTGTTCACAGATTTGTTTAATCAGGACTATTAAATGTAATTTTCAGTGTTGTGTATTGAAAATTATGCTTCAGCTGCCATGCGAAACACACTCTCCTCAATATTGATTTCTTTAATTAAGTGGCAGTGGTACACTTTACACAGGACAACAACATGAGTACAAACAGAAATGAAAGACTTGGAGAAAGACACTAACCAAACAAGAATAACGTTGTGATTTGATGGGATTCGTCAATAGAACAAAGTTAGTTGGAGGTGAAGAAAGTTTTGAGCAAAGACTCTTTCAGTGCCCCTAGACCATGGGAACTCACAAACTTTCTCTCGGGGGCCAAATTTACAGTGTGATTTGTGTCCGAGGGCTGCACCAGTGGGGGCGGTGTCAGTGGGGGAGGGGGCGGGGCTAGAGCAACTAAAATAAACTGACCGTGAGGTTGATCACTGGTCTCTCCAGCGGACGCCTTCGTCCACTGAGCCACCAGACC
This sequence comes from Lissotriton vulgaris, assembly GCF_964263255.1. Taxonomy (NCBI): domain Eukaryota; kingdom Metazoa; phylum Chordata; class Amphibia; order Caudata; family Salamandridae; genus Lissotriton; species Lissotriton vulgaris. The sequence continues at coordinate 316,900,590 of NC_141693.1, read as the reverse complement.
ACTCTCCCTCCCTTTCCCTGTCTCCCCCTCTCTCTCTCTGTCCCTTTCCCTCCCTCAACCCTCCTTTTCCATCCCTCCCTCTCCCTTTCCCTCCCTCCCTCTCCCTTGCTTTCCCTCCCTCACTCGCCCTCTGTCTCCCTTTAACTCCCTCACTCTCCCTCTGTCTCCCTTTCCCTCCCTCTCCCTCCCTCTCCTTTTCCCTCCCTCACTCTCTATGTGTCTCCCTTCCCCCCACACTCTCCTTCTGTCTCCCTTTCCCTCCCTCACTCTCCCGCTCCCTCCCTTTCCTTCCCTCCTTCTCCCTCCCTCACTCACCCTCTCCCTCCCTTTCCCTCCCTCCCTTGCTCTCCCTTACTCTCCCTCCGTTTCCCTCCCTCCCCCTCTCTCTCCCTCCCTTTCCCTCTATCACTCTCCCTCCGTCTCCCTTTACCTCCCTCACTCTCCCTCTGTTGCCCTTTCCCTCCCTCCCTCACCATCTGTCTCCCTCGCCCTCCCTTTCCCTCCCTCCCTCTCCCTCTGTCTCCCTCCCTTTCCCTCCCTCCCCCTCTCCCTCCCTTTCGCTCCCTCCATCTCCCTCTGTCTCCCTTTCCCTCTCTCACTCTCTCACTCTCTCTGTCTCCCTTTTCTTCCCTCACTCTGTCTCTGTCTCCCTTTCCCTCCCTCACTTTCCCTCTGTCTCTCTTTCCCTCCCTTTCCCTCCCTCCCTCTGCCTCCCTTTCCCTCCATTCCTCTCCCTCCCTTTCCCTCCCTCCCTCTCCCTCTGTCTCCCTCTACCTCTCTCCCTCTGTCTCCCTCCCTCTCCGTCCCTTTCCCTACCTCCCTCTCCCTCTGTCTCTCTCCCCCTCTCCTTCCCTTTCCCTCCCTCTCCCTCCCTCTCCTTTTCCCTCCCTCCCTCCCTCACTCTCCCTCCCTCTCCTTTTCCCTCCCTCCCTCTATCTCCCTCCCCCTCTCCCTCCCATCCCCTCCATCCCTCTCCCTCCCTCTCCCTCCCTCTCCCTCTGTCTCCCTTTCCCTCCCTCACTCTGTCGCCCTTTCCCTCCCTCACTCTCCCTCACTCTGTCTCTGTCTCCCTTTCCCTCCCTCCCTCACTCTCACTCTGTCCCCCTTTCCCTCCCTTCCTCTCCCTCCCTTTCCCTCCCTCACTCTCCCTCTGTCTCCCTTTCCCTCCCTCCCTCCCTCTGTCTCCTCTTCTCTCCCTCTCCCCCACTCTGTCTCTGTCTCCCTTTCCCTCCCTCACTCTCCCTCTGTCTCCATGTCTTCCCTTTCCCTCCGTCACTCTGCCTCCCTCTCCCTCCCTTCCTCCCTCCCTCCCTCCCTCCCTCTCCCTCTCCCCACCTTTCCCCCCTCCCTCCCCCTCTGTCTCCCTTTCACTCCCTCACTCTCCCTCTGTCTCCCTTTCCCTCTCTCACTCTGCATCCCTTTCCCTCCCTTTCCCTCCCTCCCTCTCCCTCTCTCTCTCTCTCCCTACCCTCCCTCCCTCTCCCTCTGTCTCCCTTTCCCTCCATCCCCCTCTCTCTCTCTCTCCCTCCCTTTCCCTCTTTCCCTCTCCTTCTGTCTCCCTCCTTTTCCCTCCCTCCCTCTCCGTCATCTCACCCTGCCTGTGTGTGCCCGGGCTGAGACAGCTTCCGGGCACAAACACACAGAGCCGCACCCGAGCACTTCACAGGTCTTTAAAAGACCATTTGCACGTTAATGAGGCTGCGTTGTATTTCACCTTTAAGCGCCGCAGCTACACTCTGACTATGGCTGGCCCCCACAGAGCAGCAGAGTCTCCGAGTCACAATGGTAGATGTCTGCAAGGTCCGCGGGCCGCCAGGGAAGGCTTGCCGGGCCGCTGGTGGCCCGCAGGCCGTACTATGAGTACCCGTGCCCTGGACTAAGAGCTGGGCCATGGGTGTCCACTCAATTTCCCTGTGATGTGACCTAGTAGAGTCACAGTCAACATCATTTCTGCAATTCAGAAAGGAGCTGAAGAGCCACCTCTTCAGATTACACCACAGCTCGGCTAGATAAGACTCACCACTGACAGATATATCCTGCTTTGATGCTCTCTAGCTAGGTTTGTGATGTAGTAATGCCTGTACAAACATATATATCCATACACATACATACATACATATGTTACTGTAGTTTAAGATATCATTATCACCACTGAGCCTGGGGTGCAAAATAAACCATCTTTTCTAATGGTAAGTTATCTGAACTCTTAGGTTTGGCTTTCAGGGCTCTAAGGAGACAGGGCCCTTGGGGTTATTACTCCCCAGTCCCAGTGCTGCTTCAGGGCCCACACCATGCGGCAACATATATTTATAGAGTTTAGCACAAACCTGCACTGTTCATTAATGATGAGGCAGCTAACACTGCTAATACAATAGATGGCACCAGTTGCTGGATCTGCATTGTTTTACTTTAAGATCCAGATATATATTTCTTAGTTTAGTAAAAGATCCTCACCCTATGAGAGGCTCCATTAGGTGGTTGCCCTGGGATGCTGCTTAACCTTCTCCCATGCTTGGAGGAAGGAGTCATCCTTTGTTTCCACATCTTGCTCCTCATTTCTGCCTGCACACAGCCTAGATACAGCAGGCAGGGAAAGGGATAGGGAATTCGTGGACCCAAGCAACGTATAAAATATGCTGCCTAACCTCTGCTTTTTGTAGTATCTCCTCATCTACAGAAGCCCGCCTCCCTTTCTAACAGGCATCCGTCACTCTTCATAGCATCAGAACCCAGAACAAGGAGAGGACATGGTTGCTGGGAGAAGTGGCTTGCACCCTGAGGTGTCTCATTCACCTTCCATAACTAACAGAATGAGACACCTTATCCACAGAGCCCGACGTGGGGAACGTGGAGACAAAACTGAAAATTGAGAGACCATTAGAAAGCAAAATTGTGGAGAACCACTATTATGACACAGACATGAGGAGACGGGAGGTACTAGGACAAGACTAACAGCCTAATTCATGAAGCTGAATTCGGCTCGCAAAGGACCAGATTCTGAGAATCTGGCCCTTTGCGAGTGAGATTTTTGCATTTGGGATTCATCATCCCAAATGCAAAAATCGGTAATTGCGTTTTCGCAAATTTGCGATGGATTACATTTAAGGAATCTCTATTTAGATTCCTTAAATGCAATTCATCATGCATTTAAAAATTGCGAAATCGCAATTTCGGGCCGCGATTTACCGCGAGGTCAAACCTCGTGGTAAATAGCGATAACTCAGAAAAATGCTTTTAAAAGCATTTTTCTGAGTTGCATGTTGCACACACATGTCCTTTGGACATGTGTGTGCGCAACCCCAGTTCATATTAGCATTTAAGGGGTGCTACAGGGTGTCCTTTGGACACCCCTGGCAGCCTTTCAATCGCTATGTTATTTGCGATTAGCTAATTGCTAATCGCAAATAAGGAATACTCCCCATTCATTCCTATGGGCCTTTTGGCCCATAGGAATGAATGGGGAGTTATTCCTTATTTGCGATTAGCAATTTGCTAATCGCAAATAAGGAATTAGTAGGAATCGCATTTTTTTGCATATTCCTACATGAATCCCGTTTTGCGAGTCCTTAATAGCGATTCACTATGAATCGCTATTAGGGGCTCGCAAAACGGGAGTATGATGAATCAGGCTGTTAGCAACACAGGTCCTTCCAATAGCCTAGAGTACAAAATAATTTCAGAGGCCACTGTATGTCTATGAACAATGAATCCATTACTGCTAGACCTACACTGGGATATCTGATTATAAAGTTAGGTGAGTGTTTCCATTATCCTTATCCTACTTCACCCCAGAGCCCACAGAGAATGTCAGGTTACTCTGGCTCTGCGCTGCTTTCCCTCCTTGTGCAATTTAGTACAGCATCTTTGGCTGCTGCTGCACTGTGATACCCTACAATTAATAAGTCTCCCTTGTAGTCCCTTACATTTGATAAGGCCTTAACAAACTTTTCTTGATAGTGTGGTCATAAGGGGAAACAGCCATTACCACGCAGCTGTTTCCCCGCAATGCCATAATATCGCAAGCGTAACAACGCATGCGATGTAACAACGCGTAGCCATTACTTTGTGTGTTTTTACATCGCATGCGCTGTTACAACGTCTGTAATGTAATGCTGATCCACCTTGTTGTGAGGAAACAGAGGCTCTTCCGTTTCCTCACAACGATATTCACCGCCCCTCGACGTGAAGCAGGAAGCAGGAACCTGAAGAACCGGGTTTTAGAACCCAGCGGCGCCAGGGGAAACGCCCGATGTCTTCGGGTTCACCTGTCTTAGAATACAGAGACACAGGATACTTCTCGGTGACGTCAAAGACCTTGGGGAAGATTTATGATGCCCTTGCGCCGCAATTGCGTCACTTTATTTAACGCAACTGCAGCGCAAACAATGCACCCTATTTACAACGTAACGCATCTAGGAGATGCATCACGTTGTAAAGCCCTGCGCCATAAGGAGGCGTTCCTGCGCAGGGGGGGCGTTCCTGCGCAGGAACGCCTCCTGAAAGTGGCTGAGTGAAATATATGAGATTTCACTCAGTCACTTTCTGGCCAATGCTGCGTCAAACCCCTGCGCCTGCTTGAAGCAGGTGTAGGTCTTGATGCAGAATTGTGTAGATGGGGCACTCCGAGCCTTGCTGGAGCTGCGTCACGCTTGCGACGCAACTCCAGCAATGCGCCAAATTTCCGGCACAGATGCGTCACGCATCTGTGCCATTTTTGCACCATGGTGCGCGGCATTATAAATGCGGCGCACCATGGGTGCCATAGCTGTGGCGCACGTTAACTCCCCCCTCGGGATGGGCCAGTTAACATAAATCTGCCCCCAAGTTTATTGGCTGCAACCAGGAACAGAGGTCTACGAAGCACAACACGGGTGGTTCGCTAGAGACTGCACAAATTCATTGAGCGAAGCATTATTTTTTATGCTAAAAATCACATTCCTGGCTAGCATCAGTTACATACAAATGAATCAATCAGATGATGACATTTCAAACATATCGCATGACAACAAACCCACTTTCCGTTGTCCAGCCCACCAGAAATGACAATGCAAAATCCAACATTCCTGCTCGGACAGGCCAGACGAACCCATAATAAAAGGCCTCAACCCATATCAGAAATTAAGCCATAAAGGAAGGAACAGAAACAGATGAGAAGCAAGATTGAAGGGTGTGTGCATGTACCATAAACTCAGCAATGTCCTGCTCTTTGATCTCTATCTGACCAGCTGCCTAACAAGGAACTGGCTCAACGAGGTCAGCCTCGGGCAAGGGAGTCAGCTCGTTCAGGTCACACAAAAGTCAGCTAAAGGTGTACGCGTCCCAAGGACTCGTTCGGCCGTAGTCATCGGCCTATGTGACGGCAACCACAAAATGGCTGCCGTACACAAAATGGAACCCGAAGGTTTGAACGAAATCCATGAATACGTAGTGTTTCCATAGATCGATTATGACGAAAACACTCGTACATTCCGCACTCGTCATTTGCGGTCTGCTGATACCAAAATCGTCTTTATCCGATGACCTTTATTGAACGGGTTCAGAATCACGGAACCTCAAACCAGGAGCAGAGACGGCGATGCTGGAGAGGAACCACCAGGAAAGAGAGGTAAGGGTGATTGTGCTTGGGTTGGGAGTAGTGTGGGTAGTGGTTTACAGTAGTGTTGTAGTGTTTTAGGGTTTAGGGTAGTGTTGGGGTGGGCATAGTGTGGGTAAGGGTTTAGGGTAGTGTTGTAGTGTCATAGTGTTTTAGGATTTAGTGTAGTGGTGTTTGGGTAGTTTAGGGGTCGTGCTAGGGGTAGTGTTTTAGGGTTAGGGGTAGTGTAGGGGAGGAGTAGTGTGGGTAGTGATTTAGGGTAGTGTTGTAGTGTGGTAATGTTTTAAGGTTTAGGGTAGTGTAGGGGTGGAAGTAGTGTGGTTAGTGGTTTAGGCTAGTGTTCTAGTGTGGTAGTTTTTTTAGGGTTTAGGGTAGTGTTGTAGTGTTTGTGTAGTGTCGTGTTTTAGGGTGTAGGGTAGTATTGTAGTGTTTGCGTAGTGTTTTAGGTTTTAGGGTAGTGTTGTAGTGTTTGTGTAGTGTATTGTTTCAGGGTTTAGTTTAGTGTTGTAGTGTTTGCATAGTGTAATGTTTTAGGGTTTAGGGTAGTGTTGTAGTGTCTGTGTAGTGTTTTAGGTTTTAGGGTAGTGTTGTAGTGTTTGTGTAGGGTAGTGTTTTAGGGTTTAGGGTAGTGTTGTAGTGATTCTGTAGTGTAGTGTTTTGGGGTAGTGTCTGGGGGGTGCAGGGTAGTGTAGTGTTATTGTAAGGAGAGGACTGGGGGTCGGTGGAGGGTTGTGCAGGGGTAGGGTAGAGTCACTTACCTAGCAAACTTTAACCACGAGTATAGCTTTACCGCTCATGCCTTTGCATGGTAATGGCATGCGTGGTAAAAGCATAGTTGTGGTAACATTTTGTGATGTAATGGCATGTCGTTGTCATCGACATCGCGTAGTAATACCCGTGTTGTAATGGTACGCGTGGTATTGGTATGCGATGTAATGACATACATCCGATGAGGGGGAAACAGCGATTACAACGCGGCAGTGGTTCATTTGTAAAAAATAAATGAGCGACGGGGCTCTTGTCAGGAGGCAGCTTGCAGCACCCCATTTTTCCTGTCCGCGCTGTGTAAAACAGAACCAACTGCCAACCAAGAAAGTGGGTAGAGAATGTGGCGTAATGGGCAGAGCTGCTATCTTTGGCGCTGGGGAACAAGGTCGAATCTCGGCTACGGCCCAACATCCTGTGAATCTGGGCAAATCACTTAATCTCTCCATATTTGAATGTGTCTTCAACTGGTGCTCATGAAAAACACCGATGTTGATGATTAAGTGCCAGTGCTGAGCATCAGAAACCACCAGCTCAAATTAAGCATTGGTGTTGAGCAATTCATTGGCATCTTCAAACAATCTCGAAACTTTGTGAACATCCAGATTGTCATTTATTGATTGTGGATTTCTGCATGATAAAGGTTCATGGGGTAGTGCAGGAACTATGGCATTCTGCTGGATCTCTGTAAGTGGCATCCATGGGACATGTGTTTCACGTGGTTGCCTGAGAACAGAATAATCATGGATATACTGTTTTGAGATTATTTGGATGCATAGGTGAAAGACTGAAAGACTCAGTTCTGTGCTATCCTGCTCTTGACTTGACCATATCCAGCACACTGGGTAAGGAAAACGTCCTTCAAACTGATGCCGGAATCTCACTGTGCCTTTACAGCGCCGGAAAAAGAACGAATGGGTCTTTAGTACGCATTCTTTCATTACGCAAGTCGCATAACGACTTGCCTTAGGGGGGCACATTGGTGGAATGGTTTTGGATTTAAAGTCCAATAGCTTCCCTGCTGTTGCGCATATTGGAGTTGGAATAGTGAATTAACCTATTCCAAAATCCAGCACTCTATAACAACTTGCGTGCTGAACGAATGTGTACTAAAGACACATTCATTCTAGTGGTGGCGCTGTGAAGGCACAGCAAGATTCCGGGTTGCGGAATACCATCACACATTCACCGGGTACGTTTCCTGCATAGGAGACTCATGAAATGAGTCAACTGACTGTCTTGAGGCTGTATAAACAGCAAAAATACCATTTCCACTTTTACGAAAACCAGAGATAGGCTCCCAATCGTACTTAAAAGGAGCCAGAAACTCCACCCATCACCACAGGAACACTACCAGCAGAAAGAACCATTGATAAAGCCCCAAAGGCCAGAAAAAGTATCAGGGGGAAAGGAGGACTGGTCCTGTGTGCTAAGGGCGTTGTGCCAAAAAAGCTCCTGATGTAATCACACAGCAAAACCAAAGCAATACTTCGGTGGCGCATAACAATTCAAACCATGGAGAAAAAATTAAGATCTGCTCATGGAACTTCCATGGTTTTAGAGAAATGGGTCCAGACCGGGAAACTTTGTCCTTATTACAACATCATGATTTAATATTATTACAGAAAACTTGGAATACACAGTCAGCTCAAATTACAGGTTATGTAGAGCATCATACATTGACTGAAAAATACTCTAAATTTGGGCATCCAAGAGGAGATCTATCAATCTATGCCAAGGCAAAATACGACTGGTCCACTGAAGACCTAGACGTCGGAGAAAACTCGCTCCAAGTCTTAAAACTTACCGGCAAATTCCACTACAAAGATTTATCTTGGTAACTGATTCTCACAAACGTATACATACACCAGGAGAAACAACAGAAGAAAGAAAAACTCCTTTGCTTGGTGAATTTAATAAAGGCAAAGGTCCCACCAAGATTGCAAGCTGATAATTTCAGGGGACTTCAATTGCTGCCTTATCGGTAATAAATGAAGTAAAGGGAAAAGGAAAACAGACCCGGAAACTCGAGAGCAAAAGCAAGAGCTAGAAGCATTGAGTATAGAAATCTTAAATGGAAATACACCAAGAGATAGCCTGGCTGCTTTAACATACATGAGTGGAAACAGAAATTCAATCATTAACTTAATTCTAATAAGTAACAACCTCGTCAACACGATTGACTCCTTCTATATTTGCACACGCACAGAGAGCGATCACTTCCCTCAAATCTTGATGATTAACATCAAACTGGCCCCAACATGCAAAGTTACAACCTTAGTTGAATTCCCAGAAATCTTCAATCTTTGGAAACTAAAGTGGTATGGATCAGACACAAAAGCAATAATGGAAACAATTAAAGGTCACGTCAAGCAAACAGAGTTATTGAGAGAACAAGATGCAATCACAAACTGGGTGCAACTAGGTGACCTTCTCAATCCAAATTTTCCAGTCAAGCACGGACGTAGGCGGATCATCGGAACAAGGAACAAACCCTGGTTTCATAGGCAGCTAGGTGACCAAAAAAGATCGATCGCCAGAGAGGTGCAAAAACAGGTCCTAGCAGCAAAGAAGGAATTGACTAAAGACAAAAGTATGCTGAAAAAAATTAGGATTATATTTAGGAAATCATGCAGGGAAGCTAAGGCGGCCTACAGAGATTCAACTTGGAGTAAACTACTTTGGGCAAGTAAATTGCCAAACAGCAGGGATTTCTGGGGCATAATACATAATCTAACAAAGGGGACAAGACTCCAACAAAAACCAGGAATTAGCGGAGATACATGGAAAAAAACACATAAAAGAAAATATACAACCATACGGGTCATAACCACATTGATTCAGAAAGAAACGTGGATCATAGCCACACTTGTTCAGAAAGAAATGAGGAAGACGACTCACAAGAGCAAAAACTTAGAGTAAGGAAGATCGATGCCATATCACAAGCGAAGTTACACTTGGCTGCCGACCCCGGCATGTATCTCGAAGACCCAAATATCGTCACGAACGTGAAGACTCTAAGAGGAATAATAAAAAAGCTAAAAACAGAAGGAGCAGCAGGGCAGAATGGCATTCCAAATGCCCTATTCAAGCATGCTCCTGACTTTTGGGCAAAATACCTAACGCCCCTCTTCAATTATATTTTTAGGCAGAATAAGACAGCATATTCATGAAAAGGCAATGTAATCCAGCCAATCATCATAAATGGAAACTGCAATCAGCCTGAAAATTACAGACTAATATCCTTGATTGATGTAGAGGCTAAACTATATGCCATCCGTCTGACCTCCTGGTCCAACGTCAACGACGACGAGACACGCAAGGCCATGAACTCCATCCACTCAGGATCTACGTCAGACCCATGCCCTCACCACGTATTCAACAAAGCAGACGCAGCCATCACACCCCAACTACGGAAGGTCATCAACATCTCCTTCGAAACAGCGACATTCTCGGAAAGGTGGAAGCACGCCGCAATCAACGCCCTCCCCAAGAAACCAAAGGCGGACCCCAAGGATCTCAAGAACGTCCGGCCCATATCCCTGCTTCCGTACCCAGCAAAGGTCATAGAGAAAATTGTCAACAAGCAATTGGCCCGACACCTGGAAGACAACAACATATTGGACTCATCCCAGTCCGGATTCAGACGAAACCACAGCACCGAGACAGCCCTCATCGCCGCCACAGACGACATCAGGCGCCAACTAGACAACGGCGAAACATCAGCCCTCATCCTCCTGAACCTATCGGTCGCCTTCGACACGATCTGCCATCGCACTCTAAAGATACGCCTCCTAGAAGCCAGAATCCAAGAGAAGGCCCTCGACTGGACAATGTCCTTCCTCTCCGGAGGAACCCAGAGCGTACGCCTCCCAACCTTCCAATCCAAAACCACTGACGTCATCTGCAGCGTCCCCCAGGGCTCATCCCTCAGCCCGACGCTTTTCAACGTCTACATGGCCCACCCTCGTACGAGTGGCACGTCAGCACGACCTCAACATCATCTCCTATGCCGACGACACCCAGCTCATTCTCTCCCTCACCAAGGACCCACACACCGCCAAAACCAACCTCCACGAGGGAATGAAGGCCGTCGCCGACTGCATGAGGAGCAGCTGTCTGAAGCTGAACTCGGACAAAACGGAGGTACTCAACCTCAGACCCACCCCCTCAGCCTGGGACGAATCCTGGTGGCCGACCACACTGGGAACATCACCAACACCCACCAACCACACACGCAACCTAGGATTCATGCTCGACTCCTCCCTCTCCATGTCCAAACAGGTCAATGCCGTCTCCTCCTCCTGCTACAACACCCTCCGCATGCTCTGCAGGATCTACAAGTGGATCCTGACCGAAACAAGAAGAACAGTGACACAGGCCCTCGTCAGCAGCAGACTGGACTACGGCAACGCACTCTATGCAGGAATCCCAGCCAAACACCTATGACGACTACAACGCATCCGAAACGCCTCCGCCCGACTGATCGTCAACGTCCCCCGCTGCAGCCACATGACCCCCCACCTGAGAGACCTACACTGGCTCCCCTTCAAGCTCCTCACCCACGCACACAAAGCACTCCACAACACCGGACCAGCCTACCTGAACAGCAGACTCAGCTTCTACACCCCCACCCGCCAGCTCCACCAGCCTCGCCCTCGCCGCTGTCCCCCGCATCCAACGAACGACCTCCGGCGGCAGATCCTTCTCCTACCTCGCTGACAAGACCTGGAGCACCCTCCCCACCCACATACGGCAGACCCAAGATGTACTCACCTTCAGAAGACTCCTCAAGACCTGGCTCTTTGAGCAGTAGCAGCACCCCCCCCCCCCCTCAGCGCCTTGAGACCCTCACAGGTAAGTAGCACGCTCTACAAGTACTATGATTGATTGATTGATTGATATGCATCATGTTTATTAGTCCACCTTCAGGGTTGGACAGAGGAGACATGCGCAGTCCTGAAGTTTCAAATGGGCTTTAGGCCTGGGATGGGAACAACAGCAAACCTGGTTACCCTATCACTCCTAACAGAAAAAGCGATAAGAAGGAAAACACACCTATTTGCATGCTTTATAGATTTAAAGTCTGCATTTGACAGAGTGCCTCGAAACAGATTATGGGATAAATTAAAAACATAGGGTCTCCCTTTGCAAATTCTTGAAGCACAATGAAACCTGGGCTAGGGTAAAGTTCGGAGATGGGAGTACAATTACAGACAGGATCAGCACCGACCATGGCTTAAAACAGGGCTGCGTGTTGGCACACAGCCTTTTCAATTTAAATAGTAATCCTCCTTTTTTGGCAAAGGAGCAAATCCCTTACCTTCAATATGCAGACGACATCGTAGTGCTGATCCAAAGCCCGATTGGCTTACAAAGAGCAATAAACAACTTAAAATTATATTTGGATCAGGAAAGACTCAAATTAAATAAAGAGAAAACAAAGGTTGTGCGACTGGTCGACAACAGGAAGGGTTACTTTAAATGGTACATAAATTTTTACCAAGTGGAAGTAACAGATTCATACAAATATTTTGGCATTACTTTGGGCCGCGACTCGTCTCATAAAGCGCACATAAGGGCTCTGAGACCAAAAGCCCAATCATTAATTCTCGCATTCAATCTGTTGAATAAAAAACTCTGCTGCCTGGATTATACCCACCTCCTGAAAGTGATGGCAGCACAAACAATACCTATTTTAGCATATGGCTCGGAAACCTGGTGTGGTAAGGACGCAGAATTGATGAACGAGCTCGAGACCAAGGCGTACAAGGCTGTTTTCTGTCTTCCCAAATGTGCATCACCAGCCCAGCTCCGTTTAGAATTAGGAATTTCAAATCAGACACATCGAAGCATGAAAGCCTTTGTCAAATTGTCAAATTGTGCTGGAAGCTCTGCACATCCGAACCCGGATCACTAAGTAGCATATGTTGGGCTGAGATCAAGGCGGAGATGGCCCAAAAATCCATGGGGCGTTTCTTTAAGCAAATCTCTGGAGGAATTAGACATCCAAGAGCATTGGGAAAATGAGATGGACAGGGCAAATTTCAATAAGTCCTGTAATCTCTTTGCAAAGAAGAAATCTCTTTTAGAAGATACATGAATCTTGACCCAACGACGTCACGCATGGACAGTGATCAATTCATACACCTGCTTAAAGCCTCAAGCTTATCTAGCTTCTCACTTTCGTACAGTAATAAAAAGGAGTCTTATCAGATATCGCTTAGGAATGCAAGAGTCGAGGGATCTTGTGCCAACATGGAAAAGGACATTTCAATCATCAAATTGCCGCCTATGTGGGAACTTTAATGAAACTTTAATGCATTTGTTGTGCGTGTGCTCAAGTGTCAGCGATCAAAGAAAGATTCATCTGAATTATTTTTTTAATGTTTTAAAAATTCGATAATGCAGACAGGCGGTGATCCGCTGGATGGAGGGCAATTCAACCATCTTGTCCAGTCGTGGAGTAAAAATGTTCGCCCAAGTAAAGAAACTCCTCCAGGAAGAGGACCCAGAATCCTGTTACGGGAACCGTTCCATTTCACCTTTAGGAACAAGGAAGTAACGAAGAACATAAAATGAAACAGATGTAATTCACAAGCAGAGGACACAAGACGTTTCAGTTTAATGAAATAATATTAAATATTATTATAGTTCACGATAATATTTGCATTCTTCAAAAACTGAAAGCTATTTTAAGACACCTGCATTTTAAAAAGATTAATCAATTCCATACCCGGCTTGAAAGAGCAACTACTTCACAAACATTTATAGTTGTATTTATGATACAAAGTTTTTTAAATGAATTGCATAACTTGTTGCTTATGTTTTTACAAACTGTAATGGTTTTAATTAACCAATACAAATAAAGTTTTTGATTTGAATTGAGTCAACTGACCGAAGCTTTCCTTTATTTTTAAATGAGTTGCTCTGGAGCAGATTACTTGACTCTGATGGCGATAGTAATTAACACGCAAACAAAATATTTTCTCATAAGGGCGACTACCATCATCATGTTAAGGCATCAACATGGCTAACTGTTGGTGGAACCTGATTAATAGTCATAGAGTAAAGACCATTATGCCTGTGTTTAACTTGAAGGGCTGGACCTCCATTGTAAATATATGTAGTCTGTCTTAAATGGAAACCCTCACTTGCTTGGCTTGAAGTGTTGGGGCTCCTGCAATGTATGAGCAGCCCCAAGAAGGTGGGTTATGTTATGTTATATTCGCATCCACTGAGCATTCTTGGCACTGTTTGTGAACATAAAAGATTAAGATGCCTGGTTGCACTTTATTTCATAAAATAACTGCCTGATCTTCTAGTGTGTTTTTCGGTAGCAACATTTTTGTGGGCCTGCATAAAAAAAGGAAGCAGTGGAGCGTTTAAATGGCGGTGGTGTTTTTATGACTAATTTTACTGTAAATGTATTATATGTTATTATGTATTTTATTCTATATTTTAACCGGTAACTATTCCTCATATACTTGATACTTTATAAGGAATTCCTATTATGGTCTTTTAATTAATTTGTACTGGAATTCTATGTAGACTTTTGTACCTTACATGTGCTTTTATGATCTAAATTTTAGAAGTTATAAACTCTATAACTCTATAAATGTTGCATCATCATCATCAAGTTCAAATAAAGTTTTATTGATTGATTGATTAAGAACTAAAGAAGATCGAAAATGCAAACAAAACAAACCCTAAGAAATATATACAAAAAATAAACTAGGACAGAGATGCACCAGTAAAGAAAGGCGGGCTTTGAGTTTCTGATGGAATGCAGACTTAGTGGAAGCAGATCATAGATTTAAAGGGAGAGAGTTCTAATCCACTGCTTCAGTAACAGAGAAGGCTCTATCCCCAAAGGTCCCAGCAGCATCACTGGTAGCTGATGCTCACCAATCTACAGAGTCAGACTCTGTAAAAACATGGCACAGAACGTTTGCACATTTCGACGAAATCTCAACAATGGATATCTGGGAAAGTCAGATTGTCCAAATGATTTGTGCTGAAGAAAACTTTCTGTTAAAAAAGGCATGTTTACTACTCTAATAAAACCTCAATGTTTACCAAAGTATTATACTTTATTTTCCAAAGCTAAAACATTGCCCAGACATTGCATTCTTTTAATCACATTCTGGTGGTATCTGTAGTTGGTACCCACACCGGTTATCAAGCGTAAACATTCCCTGTACATCAATACTATCCTTTGAGAGCCTGCAAGGAGATTCTTATCATTCAGTGAGCTCACAGTTCTTGAGGTTTCCAGAACAAGCATTACTTTTTACAGTGGTTTTCTAGTTGCCCCAGAGATCTAGCCTGACAACGGGGTTGTGGTTTAGGCTGAGTAATAGTTTATGCTGTGCTTGTATAGTGACTTACTGTTAGCAGAGGTAAGGAAGGGTGCACAAGAGAAGAGGATTCTGAAGAGAAGGAGCATGCTTTATATCTCAGGTCCTATACCTGTAAGGAGCACTTAGGTACATGCCATGTCCCACAAATACGTTTTAGATAGAAAGTGGCCACTTAGGGGCTTCTTAATAAATCTTTCGAACTGCACAGCACAGTAAGCCACCCTCCTGCTCTGCGCTAAGGGAAACGGCAGGAATGTGCTGTATTTAATATTATATGGCACATTCCTGTCCTTCCCTTTCACTGGTGCACAATGTGCTGCCTAGCGCTAACGCAGGCACCCTTACACCATGGTGCAAGGGTGTCTGCATTGCAGACAGGATTGTTTTAGTACAGGAAGGGCCACCTTCCGGCATAAAAACAATCTTCTGAAGCAATTACCTCTTTCTATGTGTACTGCAGAATGCATCCCACATTGAAAAAGGAAAAACGAGGAGAAATAAAGATATTTTTCCTCGTTAGGTCTCAAGTGTGAAAGAGGTATAGCATTCCCATAGCATTCCCACACACTCCCAGGTCTACCAGTAATGGTAAATCTGAGAATGCACCAAAATCTATGGGAGAATGCTTGGGAACACCCACGCTCGACCCATGGAACACATCCGTGGGGCAGAGAACCCCTATGCAGCGGTTTGTGCTGCGTTCGTCTAGATTTATCAAGACCACTCAGGGGCAAAGTGGCTTACGTGGCTTCATAAATCTAACTTTAGTGTTGCACCGCCCTTGTGCCCCGTTGCATGGGTGCAACACTATGATAAATTTGGCACTATATTACTATCCACAGCTAAAGGTAACCAATATAAGAACTCTTTGATCCTAGTCATGCTTTGTTAATCCTCTAGAAGTATTTATGTTTCTTGCTAAAAGAGTGAAGCAAGTTAAACATAAATTACAATGAGTGGGGTGAATCTATTGACAGAATAGGTAATTCCTATTCTTAACTCCTTCTCCCCAGTATGGGACACTATATGATTTATGATGTGTCTCAGGCGGTAGTGCGACATCTAAATCCTCATTATTTCCCAAAGTGATATGATGACAGCAAGTTAAACACCCAGGGCACATAAGGGCATTATAATAGCTCATTGACAAGTCATCTACGCATGTATGATAAGGTTTCGGCCCAAGTGTTCTATTGAGTGACCAGAAAACTGCTCTTATCTTAATTTAAAAGTGCAGAATTATACCCTAGGCGTAGGATTCGTCCATTTGTAAATGCAGTTATATGGCATAAGAGTTTGTAGGAAGCTGAAAGTTGTTATAGCTGCATGCTATTGGAGTAGGACTATAGTGAGAGAGTGAAGGAATCATAAGAGACTGACGTAAGAGTAAGAGACTGAAGTTTGTGTAGGAGATTAGTAGATTCAGTGGGTCTAGTAGAATGGAGTATAAGTAGAAGAATATATTAGACGTGGAGTAAATGTGGAGATCACACGATATGTAAGAGACTGTAGTAAGCATAGCTGTTTGAAGGTATGGTTAGGAGTCTTCTGAAGGTGCATTTATGAGTGAAGTAGAGTTATTTGGGTGGAAAAGACTGCAGTAGGTGTAGCAGACTTTAATAAGTATAGGTGACTGAGATAGTTGTTTGAAACACTTCTTGATATAGGTGTCTATAGGATTCAAAGAAAATCTATTAGGTGTAGTAGACTTAACTCAAAGCAGATGATGCTTGTAGTTGTGGAGCATATAGTGACTGTAGGAGACTGCTATAGGGTTAGGATACCACAGCAAATTTAGGAATTTGTGAGATTCAATAGGTCTAATAAACTGCTACAACTGATAAAAGTATAAGAGATGTAAGCAGTAATAAAATACTCTTGTAGCTATAGAGAACTTCAAATGTATAGTAACAGCTGTCACTGGAAGAGTTTGCAGTAAAAAAAATGTTTTTAAAAGGAAGAGTTTGCAGTCGTTGTTAGAAAGTCTAGTATTCATAGTTGGTATAAGAGTGTATCAGGTCCAATGGTGTAGGAGACTGTAGTAAGTGAAAGAGGTTGTTGGAGGTTGCCATGAATGAATGAAACTATAGACATTGTAGGAGGCTGCAGTATTTGTAGCAGTGCTAAAGACCGGTAGGTGTTGAAGACTTTGAGCTAGGCCATAGCAAATTATCCACTACTTTCAGGAAAATGAAGGAAGCATAACATACAAGCTTTCAATTGCAGAGTGAGTTGCAAGGGTCCGATTCACAAAAAATATTCATAGATCTACAACTTAGCCCGTACTCTGGGTGCAGATATACAAGTCTTGAGAATTCACAAAAGTTCCCAGAAGTATGCCTAGAAAGTTGACCCAATCATAGTTTTCCAACCCTGATACTAGTATTATTTTGTGACATTGGTTATTTCCCCAGATTGGAATTGTTCACAGACTACAACTGTGCAACAGAGAAATACAACCCGCTGTGCAAAAGCCCATTTTTTGTCCCCTGTGGAGAAATCCTTTTACCCTAAACCCCCACATTTCCACAAACTTTGGGACTGTTACTTTTTCCTTCGCTTCTTGAAAGGAGATTTTGTCAAGCCCTATACTGGAGTAAACCCTCAAGCATTTGCAGGTTGAGAAAGAATCAGAAAGGAATCTGTGAATGGGAAGAAACTCGCACTTAGGAACCTACTCTCTGAAAATTTATATTGCTAGGACACTCCTTTGAATACAGCGATTAGGAAAAGCTTGACATAGTGTGAGATTGTAGGAGTTGTAGGAGACTACAGAGGATAGAGTGGGCTTACGTGTAAGAGCCTGCTTTAGATGTAGTAGAGTACAAAAGATAGTACTAAGTACAGACGAGGTTAGTGTAGGAAACTGCAGAAAAATGAGGAAGACTGCAGTAGATTTTGAAGAGCATTGCAGGTCCCTCCAGGTTTCATAGGTTTCTGCTTCTTGTTTGAACAACTGCAGTGCTTTACATAATTGAAACAGTTCTGTTGTTTTACAGTTTGCCTACAGGTTTTGAGCGAAAATTTGATGCAAGTGTTAATTTCTAATGGTCATTTGAAAAATATGCATATAAAATTAAGGTGATTTTTTTTAAAGACATTTGTTTTATTTTTCAGCTAAACTTCAGCGAACACAAGTACTTCGAAAACATTCTAGAGAACCTGCAGGCCGGAGCTCGGAAAAGCTTGAAGAAGCTCAGAGAGAAAGTTGACCAAGAGGCGTATGTATTCTAAATACATATTGTTGCAAGTTGTAGTAGTTGAGGAGATGTGAAACTGTAGCAATCAGACTGAGGAGAAGCCAAAAAGAATGCACAATGTTTAGTCAATGTTTAACCTCATGTTTCAAATCTGCGGTGAAGTCAACACTATTCCACCAAACATTCCCCTTCATCGTACAGTACTTGTCCACACCGTTCTTGGTATTGCCAAATGGTTTGCTTTGACAGACCACCCAGTTAGGAGGAAGACTAGTAAGAAGTGGGGAACGGCTGCCATTATTCCCTATCCCTCTATTCTTTTTCAGGGTTCCGGACTTGTGCTGTAACATTTGGATATAGAGTTTAAAACAAGCTGCTATGTTTATTAATGATGAGAAAGCTAATATGGCTAAACCCATCTTGGGTCTGCCATTTTCCTGTTTCATTTTCAGGTGTCTTTTAAACAATTCTCTGAAACAGGTCTTCTCCTATGTGGGTCTCCAATTGAGTTTGTTGCCCAGGATTGGACATCGCAAATACTTCTCACGTGTCTGTTCGGAGGCATGGGTCAATGCACACTATGACTTTCCAAACTTTGTAAAGTTCTGTCAAATAAACTACTACAAACCAGTAAAAGCTCAGCACGCATCATATCAATCCAGAGAATATTTATGATATAAAGTCAGACATTCCTTCACTGCTTTTCCTTCATTGTATATTCTTTAAATGATACCATTAGATGTATAGTTATGCTCATGGAACTTCTACTGTGACCTCTAGAGCAGTTTGTAGGTTTGAAAGTTGATGGCGCAGAATCAGTCTATAATCGTTCCCTAGTTGGATTAAATGAGCATTCACTTTGATGACTATAACACCTATTATTTACATACATATGTGCCTCCAAGGTTGTGGTCTATGTAAACTGGTTCATTATTTTTATTGTGATGACACCCCTTAGGTTCTTTCTGGGGCGTCTTTCTTATCATAATCCTTCCCCAATGCTGGTGCTAGTGCTCTAAGACCTTTTTCAAAGGAAACCTCCTACTTCAACGTTTGTTGTATGTCCTCCCTGCACTAAGTATGCAGTGTAGAGCTGCAAAGTTTATTTTGAAAAGGTACTTTAGTCTCATCACACATTGACCGCCAACGCATTGGATATAATGCTAGTTCCTCTGTGCATGCTCGGCAGTTCCCCCGGGCAGAAGCCAATTCTTGATCCCATAACACTCAGGCAGGTAGAGGCTAGCCACAGAGCCAATAGATTACCACCCATAAGCATCAGAGAAAAATCTAGCCTAACCAGAGAGAAATCTACTCTAACCAGACTTACTCAGCTGCTAGGTGAGCTTTGGGAATAATTACAATACAGTTAGAAGTGGTATCAACCTGCATTTGGGTCATCGTTAACATGGTTAATCAGGCACCATCAGCTCTGTTTCAAATTACCTCTTCTGGAAATTGTTCCAATCTGCAAGAATTAAGATCATATTCATAGCATAGCAGAGATGGATTATGAGATGAGTTGTTCATTGATAGAGTGTACCGCGTTCAGTGCTTGTGAAGCAAGACAGGAGGTACACAAATTTGGAGTTGGTATCAAAGCCCAAAACTGTCCGTCGTGTTTGGGCACCTGTGCATGACTGCTAGAAATTCATCAATAAGTGATTGATTGGCACTGATGACATCAGGACTCTGTGGACTTTAAGGATAAATATTTCTTTTAATTAATTGTCCTGGAAATCAGGGCAGGAGGAGAGTGGGAAGGTACCTCTCAATTTGTTTTTGACACAGGAAGTCAGCTTTTTTCCCCATGAATACATTAAGCTTTGTCGCCCATCAAATCATTCACTCTGATACTCAGGAACTTCATCTCCTTGTTCCTGCAGGCATTATTAACTCTGGTTTTTTCAGGACATCAACAGCAGAGGCCACATTTGGAGCCTGTAGACAACAGGATCACAGCTCCTTTGGGTTTCATGAAAGTGGTAGCAAGGGCAGGCGAAAACAAGCAATGGCAAAGCCAGTCAGTCTCATTTACCTTTACATACAAGTGAGGCTGATTAGCATGGCCAGTGCTTATTTAAAGTAGCCTTCAAGGTCTTTCAAGATCAATGTTGAATCTTCCACATTCCTACTGCAGTTTTTCATGTGATTTCTAGGTGACATTAAAAAGCAGTAAACTTGCGCTGCTTAAAAGTGGCTTTCTTGCCAATGCTGCGTTCAGATCAATCTAAATGGCAAATCTACTAAAGCCAGCACCATAAAACTCATGTGAGTGGGTAAGACACAGAAAGGGAGGAAAGCGGAAAATGGCAGCAATGCAACCAAGACTGATCAGAAAGTTATCCAATCTAGAGCAAGGATTGACTCTGTGAAGTACTGTATACAGGGCTGTTTTATACAGAGAGCTGGAGCTGTCTATAGCCAGACTGTAAACAGGTTATTTTGAAGCAAATATGGTCAAATGCTGTGCATTGTTCCTCTGTCTAGTGTTGGACTGGGAAATGTATCTTGTATCTTGTTTTTATGAATGGTATTTATTAAGGTGTTGAGTATTGAAGGAGTCTGTATGACTCGTGATGACTTCAGGCCTCAACCCACAATGATTCTCAACGCATCGACCATCTTCATAAACTATTTGTCAGTGTTGGACCGGCTTTTATGGCAGAATGGCAGTCTGTCTGCTATTTGGGCCCGGTTGAAAGAGGAGGGTGTGGTCTATCCCTGTGAGCTGAGATGGAAGCAAAAAAGAAAAAACAGCTCATTCATTGGCCCTTTGAAGCTGACCCATCTGTCAACACCAGACTGTCCGAAAGGCCAATCAAACACTGCTGTCCTCCTTGGACTCTAAGCAACTATGCAATGAATTAATTAAAAGTTAGAGCCCAGCTCCTGCAAATATGGTGAGAACTGTGATTCTGACTTCTCACACAAAGGTGGAGGATAGCGCCCTCTCTTTTATGGGGACTCTTGTAAAGTCTCTCGTCTTTAAAGATGGCAGTGGTTTCAGTGAGACTTCTTAAGTGCCTTCAAATGCCTACAGTTATTCATCAATGAAGAAAGTAAGTGATTACTTTAACTACTGTAGATGCGCTTTGATAGTTCCTCCCTCTAGTAGACATGAACAGACACTGCTCCATGTGCCATTCCTATATGCCAGGGTTCGTCAAAGTCAGTCCTGGAGGGCCGGATCCATCCCAGATTTTTAAGATAATTACATTTATCTAAATGGGGTATGGTCAAATTCTGGCATGGATTCGGCCCTCCGGAACTGACTCTTGTGAATCCTGCTATATGCAATTATAAAACAAATGCAGCAGGTACTGAGTAGTTCTTTATACCCCCTTACATGTGTCATAATCCAGCTCTGCAGCCTATTTAGGTGGTAAGTGATCATGTACATTCCTTTCAACCACTTCTTTAACATTTAGAAGACCGAAATCTCACATGGTTAAAACAGAGGCAGTCATAATCCTTCACTATATCTATGAGAAACTGCACAAATATTTTCAAATTACTGGAATAAAAAGAGGTCAAATCTGGGGGAAACCCTTAACAAATCCATGGTAACGACAGTAAAAATATATGCTACTGTTTCTAAATGTAAAGGTTAAATTATTCAATAAAAGGTATTAAAAAAAGCAGTCAATGTATTTTATTATTTTCATCCTTCCTGAACTTTGGATATGAAGCTAGAGGAAATATATTGAGACAGTTTCATCATGCCCCTCCTGACTAAGCCCTCCTTGCTTTCTCGTGTCAATCTCTATATCATCTCCTTAAATGTCGACTTAGCCTCCTCTCTCCTTTCTGTGCTTGTGACCCTAGAAGAAACCAGCGAGGCTCCCAGAAATAGGTTTGTAGAACAGGGGAGAGCCCACTGGGTCAGTGAAAGATGCTGGCTGGGCCGCTACCTACAACAATTCAAGAGCCAATTCACACAGCTATTTACGTTTGTAAGTTTAGCCGCAAATAGCATTTTGTACTGGCACAGAATCACTTTTCCAATTCAGAAAAGCAGGTTTTATAGTTGTAAAGGGATTTACTAACAGAGAGGTCCTGTGTACGTGACTTTCCTTCTGATGGTGGGGAGTGGGAGTTCGAGAACAGGAAGGCCCTGGACGTTTGGGAACTGCCAGAAACTTAATGTGTGGTTGTTTACAAAGCATTTCCCGAAAGTTAATCACTGGAAAAAGTCAGGCTTTTAGTCAAGGGCAGACGTCAATTCCTTTCCATGTTGGATCTGGCAAAAGAATATCCTTAAGAGTTGGAGAGCACGTGGTAGGTGGAGGGGTTCCACCACTGGGAGTAATGTTTTTTTCCCTGCAGAAAAGATTTTCTGATGCAACAGCAGTAGGCCAGGAAACATGCATTTGTCTCAGTTTCCAGGTCTGTGTCTGGAAACCTCTGTGAGTCCCAAACAGTCGTAAATCTGCACACATGCGAGGACTTACAAAGGAAGGTTGAAGAGTGATAGTTTTTTTATGTGTGTATCAGGGCTTCAGTGGGCTCAGCCATTGCTCATCCCTTCCTCTGACTGAACTGACTTAAAATTCCAATAAAGTACTACCCCAGTGGCAACGCTGCTGTTGGACAGTGTTGAAAGGTGTCAGTGGCCCAGCCTCATGGCCTTTTCACTATTCCTTCTACAAATCTTCCTTAAGTTATCCTGATGTGCTCACAATGTCATCATTTCCATATCATTTGCGAATTAAGACGTGCAGAAAGTTCTGCACAACAAGTTAGAACAGCTCCTACTTATATGTCATCATCAGTGTACAGAACGGGCCTAAGAAAGGCAGCCACGGTCCGTGCAGGTAACCAGGTGCGCAATGCCCATTCGGCTCAAAGGGCTTCAGGCCCCTCCACCCCCTGTCGTGTCTGGCAACCCGGGCTGAGACAGCTTCCCGGGCACACACACAGCCGCACCTGAGGACTTCACAGGTCTTTAAAAGGCCATTTGCTCCTTAATGGGGCTTTGCTGTTTTTTCACTCCTTCTTGAGCCCCTGCATCTCCACGCTGCCTGTTGCTGGAAGAATTAGCCCCCCTCAAATTTTTTTCTTAGGCTTCCCGAAATTTGGCTCTAGTTGTGCCTCTGCAGGTAACAGCAGAGGGGTCGTTTATGGGGAGATTCCGAGGGACGATGCAGAGGGGAAATTAATTATTTATTTAGTTTTCTCTCTGCATCGTCCCTCGGATTCCTCCCTTACACGGCCCCACCGCTCCACCACTGTTACATGCACAGACCGCGGCTGAAGAAAGGTATGGTGCTAAATTGAGACTCCATCTTTTAACAAACTTTGCTTAGTGCAGACCCTGCACTCCCAGAGCCCCCCTATCCTGGACAGTATCATTTCACCCCATTTGCCATCACAATCTCTTTGATCAGCCAACCTCAATCTGGCCTCTGTTCCCTGTGTCAAGATAGGAAGAGCAGGAGTTTGCTCCTTTCGAATGTTGACTCAACCTTATGGAGCAAATTCCCTCTCTCCCTCAGGAAGATCCAGAACCATCGGTACTTTAGGAAATCCCTTAAGACCTGGCTCATCCCCAATTAGCTCCCTCTACACATGCCCCCCTTGGTGCAGGCAGTCTCGGTTTATTTGTTTTTGGGTTCAACGTTGGGAAGCCCTGTAGTTCAGACAGCTACGCGCTATACAAGCTCTCATAACATAAAAGATCCTTAGCCTAATTATGTGATAGATCGATAGATAGATAGATAGATAGATAGATAGATAGATAGATAGATAGATAGATAGATAGATAGATAGATAGATAGATAGATAGATAGATATTGACTTCCATGAAGTCTGTATTTTATGGTTGTACTACATTCCCATAAAAGGCAGTGAATTTACGGCAGCAGAAGTATTCCTACGAATTGCTGAAGATTTACTAACGTTTGGAATTATTTTACTTTCCAGTATTACAGCTGGAAAATTGCACTCATTGCAGGTCTTCAGGGGTACTACTGTCCGTGTGAGATTTTATTTCCTTTTTGTTCTCCATGGGGAAACATTTTCCTTGTGGAGAAACCCCTTCCCCAAACACTCACAAAGTTTGGGGGTGCATCATTTTCTTCCCATCCTGTAAGTGAATTTATTGCATTCCTCTGCTACAGCAGATGTGTGACCATTACCCCCTCATGGGTCCTCCCCGTCCCAGTCCTTACTACGTGAGGCAGTCCTGTCTCCACCCAGCCAATCAAAACGCCAGAAATCCAAAGGTTGAAGGTTACATAAGCCCCTCCCACCCACCACCATGCCTGTTTTTTTTCTGCTCCGACGGCTGTCGGAACGCTGGTGCTCCCGGTTCCTGTCTCTGTTCCTGGTTTCTTCTGGAGGGTTTGGCGGTGCCGTGAGTGTTTCTTTTCCATTTATAATGCTTCTGATGTGGTCTTTTCACATTTCCTTGCGTGGCCACTCCGGTCCTCCGGTTGGCCTCGCTCCTGTTCTGGGGTCAGGATGCTCCCCGTTCATGTGCTGGGCTGGGGCGGGGAGCCCTCCTGGTGTTCTGGCCCCAGGTTGTTCCGGTGCTGGTGCTTTAGTGCAGCGTCCGGCCCCTGCTGCCATGTTCTTCTTATATGGCTGTGGGTGGAGACTGCAGGGCTGCCTTTTTTGTATCTTCTTCGGTCTTGCATGCAAGATTGTTGTTTGGGGGCAGTGTTTCCTGGAGGTTGCTGGGCACTTCCTTTGTTGGTGTGTTGGGAGTTTCCTGTGGGGTTTACTCCTTTGCTCGCCATGTTTGAGGGGTGAGTTTACAATGGGGTATACCCTAAGAACTCTCTGACCTGGGTCAGTTAACATAGGTACGTATATGATGGTCAGGTTCTATAGATTCTGGTCAAGAGTTAATCATGAATACATTTTCAAAAGAATTATTTAACGAAGATTTACCAATATGTAGTACACAAAAGCATTTATTTCAACATTACTGTGACATTGTGATTCACACTAATGAAATGGAAACCACAAACAATAAAGAAAGAAAGATACCAATTACTTCATTGGATCAAGTGAGGACAGCAGGACATAAGTCTCAGATATTTTCTTATAAAGCAATGTTCTTGTGGAGACAATTCTTAAGATTATAATACACGTTAAATATTTAGAAAATGCGCTCGAAGTGACAAGGAAAAGGAGACAGTTGAGTGGGTTGGGTGTGATTGGGTGGAGGTGAGGACTGGGTAAAGGGTGTTGTGACCTTATTACAATCACAGTGGTTTCAAGTGCAACCTTTACAGACTAATATAGTTCATTAGTTCCGTTCTGTTCTTTAACATAGGATCCGTATTACTCAATGGGTTGCTTCCTATGTTAAGAAAGTACAAAGCAATCCGGTCTACGTTTCGACCCCCTGGGTTAAGGGTTGATTAAAGCCTCAAGCTGGGGTCTTCTTCAGGACAAAGAGGTGCAGGAGCGCCTAAAAAATGATATGTTTGTAATGAGGACTATATCAAAAATGTACTTAGATAAGGTACTATGTTGATCGACGCCATGTTTGAGGGGGCTTCCTCTCCGGCGCATCCACAGAGCTGTTGCTCAATGGTATATCATATGCCTCTGGCGTCACTGGCTCTCATATGCCAAGGGTTCAAGTCCTGCCTATGCTGTCAATGTGACTTGGGATGTTCATTTTCATGCTGTGCTTTGGAAATTTGCATTCTCTTTGTCCACGTAGCATCTTTTGCAGTTTTTTCTTGGCCTGTTTTGCGCTGTCTGCGCTGCTGATGCATGCGGCTATGCCATCATCTACTGTTGATGGGGGTGTGGACATTTTCCCCTGTTGGGGTATACGTTCGGGATGGTCCATGTGATTTCTAGCGTTTTAATGCTGGGTCTTTCTCCCTGATTCATTTGCTCCTGCGGGGTTTATTCCCGGTTTTATTTTACCGGCCATTTCGTGCTGTCCTGTTGGCTGTACTGGCTGCGGTGTGGCCTGGCGTTGCCTTGCGGGGTGTTCCTCTCTTTCTGGGGACACGATTTCACCTGGCGGTCTTTGTCACCTGGTATACACCATTTTCTTCGTTTTGCGCCTTCTTCCTCTGTCTTCGGAGGCGTCTTCCCTGGAGGACCGGGTTGGGAGGTTGGTGAATTCCGCTCTCAGGAGTTCGTATGCGGCTTCTCCTTTTGGGGTGTATGCTTGCTCTTTTTCGGTCTGGGCTTCGCAGGTTCTTTTCTTGGGGGTCCCTCTTTCTAGTACCGGATGGTTGGGCCTTGTCCTCGGCTACAGGGGCGGTGGGGGCTTGTGCGGTTTCTCTCTGGCCTGCGTTTTGGTGCTTTGCCATTCCCCTGGCGCCTTGGTCCACTGCCTGCATTTTTTGCACTCCGTTTGATTCCCTGCCTCTGCGGCGCCTGCTGCTGCCCCCTGGGTGTCAGTCGGATATGTTGTGCCCAGGAGGAGTCTTTGTGGCTTGGTGGTTGAGTCTCTTCCTCTTCAGGTTCTGTGTTCCGCTCCTGGTGTTGACCTGCTTGTGGGTCACCTGTCTCCTTTGTTGACATTGTTTCGATTTGGGGGCTCGGCTCCGTTGTTCCTGACTCGTTGGTCCGGTCTGCTTTCCGAATGGTGTGTCCTGTTGGTCATCGTTCTTGGTTGCCGGTTTCCATTCAGGGGTCGTCCCTCTTTTAGGCTGTTTTCACGGTTGCTTCGTTGTCCGTTGGCACTGTGATGCGTTCTGCCATCTTCTTTGGCGTCGGCCTATTTTTTGTCGCTGCACTCTGTGGTGCTGGTTTCTGTGACGGAGTGGGGCCGGGGGTCCTCTTTCTCTCTGTTCCTGGTCCTGGCTCCCATTGGTCTTTCTGTTCGGTTCTGCTTCCCGGAGCTTTGATCTGGCTGGTGCGGCTGTGTCCCTTCCGGTTGTGCCCCTTGCTGCCCGGTTTTTCCCCTCTTCTTGGTGGATGATTTTGGCTTCCCTAGGTCTGGGAGTCCCCTGTTTTTCTCGTTCCCTACCATCCGGCTGCTCAGAGGTTTGCGGTGGTTGTGTTCCGTTTTCTGTTTTCAGGTGTTTCCTTTCGGCCTCTCTCCTGCTCCCCTGGTTTTTTCCACAGTGCTGGCCCCTGCTGTGGGGGGTTACTGGCCTGGTTCCGGTTTCTGGGGGCATATTGGGTCGGGCCGTTCCTCGCCTGGTTCCTGTTCGGGGGCTTCGGTTCCTCGGGACCGGTTTGGCGCTTTGCTGGGAGCTGTTTCTCAGTGCTCGCTTTGGCGGCTCATATGCTTTTGTGTTGAGCGTTAATGGTGGGGGTTGGCATGGCCCCTGCGCTAGGATGACACGCATTTCGTGAGGCGCTCCATATGTCCGGATCTATTTTCTGCCCTGTTGGATCTTCTGCGGGTCCTACTGGGTCTCCCTCCTGCCCCGGCTCGGGGTTGGTCGGGTGTCCGGCGGATGGTGGTTGCCTCCTCGGCTGTGGTTCCTTGGGCTCTCAGGCACCTCGTGTCCTTGGTGTTTTTTCTGTTGACTCGCTGGGTCCTTTTTCATGCTGGTTTCGGGGCTTTGGTTCCTCTTTCCCCATGTCTGGTGGCTTTGCTCTCCCGGCCTGGTGTGGGGGCGGTGCTTTCTGCTTCCCTCTCTCCTCTTGTTGTCCTCGGATGCCTGTCCTTGGGTTGGGGGCCCCGTTGGGGTCCTTGGTGGCCGGCTTGTCGGTTGTTCGGACTGGCGCTCCAGTGGCTCGTTGTTGTTTGGGCCTTCCTGGGGGGTCCCGGTACGTGTCTCTGTTCCTGCTGGCTTCCCTGTTTTGTGTCTGGGCGGCGTTTTCTCTGTTGGCTTTCGGGGGGTCTTGAGAAACATCCCTGTTACGGCGGTTGGTTTCTCTGATGGAATGGTACTCTGATTGTGCTTTCCTTTGGTGGCTTGGGCCGCTTCCCCCCGTCCTCTGTTTGGTGCTGTCTAGTGCTCGTTTCGGCGGGACATATCCTTTTATTGGGACTATGCACGGGTGCTTGGGACTGTGCGCTGGTGCTTGGAATGGCCCTGCGCTGGGATGTCTTGCTGCTACGTGTAGCATTCCCTCTCTGTTCCTCTGTTCCAGGTCCTTTTGTCTTTGGTTTGGGACTCTGGTTCGGTCGTGTTTGCTTCCCCTCCTGTTGCTCTTCTCCCCCGGTTTTTGTTCCGGGGTGGTCTCTCCTCGGGGGTTGCTTTCTTGTTTCCTTGGCCTGCGGGTTTTCTGTATGCCTTCGCTCCCGTTTTCTCTTCCCGGGGGTTCTGCAGAGGTTTGGGGGGTGTCGGTGTTGTTGGGTTGGCCTCGCTGTTTTTGGTTTCTGCTCCTGCTGTTGCTGGTGGGTGTCGGTTTTGGCCAGCCTCCCTTGCCTCCGGCTCTGCTTCTGGGTCCGCAGCTGTCTTTGCCCTATCTTTGGCGCTTGCTTCTGACTGCCTGGCTCTTGAGCGGCTGTCTTTGGCGTCTTTGGGCTGTTCTTCTGTGGTGGCCGGTGGCATGTGTTGGTCGTGTTGGCCTTCCGCTCTTTGGAGCTGTGATGCACTTTGGGGCTCTTTTGTTTCCTGGTGCTCTTCTCTTGGTCGGAATCCGTGCTGGGGTTCCTGTTTCTGTGCTGGTTTCTCCGGCTTGGGTTTGTTGTTGGGATTTTTCCCCTTCCCCTTTGTCTGCTGGTTGACGGCGGTTTGTGCTTGTCGGGGCCTTGGGGCTTCCTCGGTGGTTGTTGCCCTTTGGTGAGTCGGCTTCTTCGGGGCTTTTGCTTCGTTGTCCGGGCTCTCCTATGCTCGTTTCTTCTTTGGGCCTTGCCTGCTGTTTTGCATGGTCTGCAGTTGCCCCTTTCGTGTCCTTGTTAGTGGCGGTCTTGTTGTGGTTGTCCACTGTGGTGGCTTTTTTGCTGGCCTTCACTTCCGCTTGTCGGTTGGGTGAGTTGGGTGCCTTGCTCGTTTTGTTTCCTTCTTTGCAGTTTCTGCTGGTTTGAGTTGTTTTGCGGCTTAGATCGGGCTTTTCTGCCCGTTTCTTCGTGTTTCCTTTTGCGGCTGGAGGTGTTCCTTCCTGTTTTGCCTGCTGAGGGGGTTTCTCCTGTTACCCTTCTTTGGGTGTTCGCAGGGCTCTTCTGTTTTGCCTCCAATGTTCACTACTGTCTCGGGTTTCTCCTAACCTGTTTGTCTCCTGTGGGTTCTGTGTCTGCTTCCTGTGCTGAGGCGGCGGGGTCTCTATCTGGGTGCTTTGTGGGGCGGCCATTTGGCGGTCCCGTCGCACGTTTGTGCGACTTTCTCGGCTTGATGTTTTCTTGCCTCTTTTGACGATTTCTGTTGGCGTCTTGTACGCTGCTGTTCGTTGATACTTTGTTGTTTGTAGTTTTGTGCTTTTACATGGATCCCTGATGTCCTGCAGTTTTTCTTCTTGGTTCTCTGCTTGTGAGTTCCTCACGTAGTAAGGACTGGGACGGGGAGGACCCATGAGGGGGTAATGTCTTTTACTTACCGGTAATCTTCATTACCCCGATTAGGGTCCTCCCCGTCCCAGTCCTCTTCCCTCCCTCCCTCCCGCTGTGTTTGTGTCTGAGTCTTGTTGATAACAGGCATGGCGGTGGGTGGGAGGGGCTTATGTAACCTTCAACCTTTGGATTTCTGGCATTTTGATTGGCTGGGTGGAGGCAGGACTGCCTCACGTAGTAAGGACTGGGACGGGGAGGACCCTAATCGGGGTAATGAAGATTACCTGTAAGTAAAAGACATTTCAAGGTTAGGGAAAGATCAAGGAGTTTGTGAATGCTCACAGCTGAGGAGCAAAAATGTCTTGAGCCACCCACTTCCAACCCCTTGTGTGGGTTTACTACTGCATAGCTATTCAGTTTTATAAATAACAAGTAAGCAGTAGTGAATCGATTTAGACCTTCTAGCAGGGCCGGACTGGAAACGCAAACCGGCCCCGGCAATTGAGTTGGACTGGCTGGGATGGGAGGGGTGCGCGTGCATGGAAAACA
The DNA here is from genome assembly GCF_964263255.1 of Lissotriton vulgaris. NCBI lineage: Eukaryota > Metazoa > Chordata > Amphibia > Caudata > Salamandridae > Lissotriton > Lissotriton vulgaris. The sequence goes on along the minus strand of NC_141693.1, from coordinate 316,870,752 downwards.
CTGCAACTGCTTATTTCTTTTGTTACATGGGGCCGATATTGGAGCTATGCTGCAAAACTGTCTCCCTGTAAAAAAAAATGGCCCCCCATGGGTCCAAAATCACCCCCCTGGCAGCCCACTGGGGAAGCATCCGCTGCCGCTACGTCCAGTCCAGCCCTGCCTTCTAGGCATCCTTCATGCTTATCTGGCACATGTACACTGGACCTTTTTAACTCCTCCCATGCTGATGACGGAACCGCTCCGTCACCAGCCACGGACGCACTGTGCTGATGACGGAGAAGTTCCGTCACAGCCTGCTCGGCGCGCCTGCAAGACGCAGATTCCGTGCCTGCGCTGGACGTTCTGTTGAGCGGGCGGGGCCATGACGGAACCGCTCCGTGGTCAGCACAGCGCACCCGAGGCTCGTGACGGAGCGGTTCCGTCACGAGCATGGGAGCGCCGTGCGCCCACCCCCATCCTCCTAGCGCTGCGGCGGAATTGCCGCCGCAGCGAAGGGATTAAACAATGAGCATATGGTTACATGAAAAATGTCTTTGTGAATTGAACCCATATTGATTGCACTTGTTATTGTCCATTACTTACCCGGTTTGTAAATATGGGGTCAGATTTATCATAGTATTGCTATGCCCTAGCACCATGCATAGAGTTGCAAGCGCAATGCAATACTAAAGTCAGATTTACCAAGCAAGGCAAAGCCATATTGGGTGTCCCTGCAATACTTGGTAAATCTGGAGTAACACAGGGCAGTGCGAGTCGATACCTTGTGTTACTGTGTCCTGGGAAGTAACTTCATGAGTTGAGCATGGTTAGTCCCGCACACCTACCCACTGATTTTGGAGCATTCCCAGATTTACTAAGGCTGGTAAACCTGGGAATGTGTCGAAATGCTATGCCTCTCCAAGGGAAGCGTAACAGCGAGAAAATATCTTTACTTCTCCTTGCTGTTTTCTCTTTCTGAGTGTGTTGCATTCTGCAGGACACATAGGGCATCACTTTGATGCCGGGCGGTTGGTCCATCGGCCTCTATCGCGGCAGTCAGGAGACCACTGACAAGCATGCAGGCGGTGCGACCGCTCTATTTGGATGCGACCGCAAGGCTGTCGGTTGCAAACTTGTCGGGGGCATGCAGCGGCCCAGATAAAGGCTGCAGCACATGCCGACTCTCTACATGCACCTTGCCGTGCATGGCACATGGTGCACGGATATGAGTGGGGGCACTTAATGTGCCCACAAGACAACTTTTCAGTGGCCCACGATGGACGCCCTGTTTGGGGCCCCCAATATCCCTTTCCAACAAGCTTTTCATGGTGGTGTTCCCACCATGAAAAAGCTGTCGGAAAGGGATATGTAAGTCCAATGCTGGGACGACGCTCCGACTGCCCCCTCCCCTCAGGTTCTCTGATCCTGGCGGCGGTCTTTCATCCGAAAGCTGTGGCCTAATTGCCAGCATGATAATGCGATGGTTGGACTGAAGGGATGTCGGCTGTCACACCGCCCCTGATGGCCTGCCAGTGACCAGAGCGCCCAACATCAAAATCAGGCCCTTAGTAAGAGGAAAAAGCCTCAAAGGATTGTTTTTGTGTAGAAAGCTGTCGGTTCCTGCACAAAACCATTCCTGCCTGCAACGTAGGCACCCTTATGCCATGGTGCACGAGACACTGCATTAGCGCTAGCCAGCAGATTGTGCGCCACCACCAGAAGAGAGCAGGAAGCCACATATATTAGTAAATAGGGCACATTCCTGCTCTCTCCCTTTCACGCAGCACAGCAAGTTTTCTTTCTGTGTTGCATTGCGTGAAAGATTAATAAATCTAGCTCCTGGTGTTAAATCAGTTTTAGCACCAGATGCAGGTGTATTTTTGCACTCAAATTTAGTAATTGTGATTACTTGCCCCGAAAAGGAGCATAATTTAGTTTGAAAACTGTGGAGCAGTTCAACCTCGTGTCAACACACACATTTTCACCTTGATGCACACACACACACACATCCACATCACACCATCACACCAATACACTTGCAAGATATGATAGATGAATGTTAATGAATGGGTCGGCGGGTGACTGAATGGATACATGAGGGGGATGGATGGATGTGTATGCATAGATGGTGAAAGCAGAATGGGATGAGGGAAGGAGAAATAGGGGAATAGGGCAGGAACTGGAAGATGCAAGAAGAGAAAAGACCTCCTCTGCCCACTCATATAACTCGTGTAATTCTGCACAAGTGTTCGGCACAATAACAACAGCTTCTTTCAGGACCGTCAGTTGCCCAGTTCCATGCGTGTCACGCATTCAATCGATATTTTTCTCTGCATTCTGGTAGTGTAAGCCCTAAATGCCTTATAGAATAAATAATACTACAGGTCCAGGAGTGCAAAGATGTGATCAGGATTGGATGAGCTATTTATTCCTTCAACTGGGAAAACTGTGCGCCCAGCTCTTAAAACATGCCATAATCATAGATTTTGTATCAGAGTACGCAATCGATTTTTGTAAAAGGTGAACTAAGAAATATGCTGTAAAAAACTGAAATTTGGTCCAGAGGCGAACTCCAGTAACGTTCTGGATCTTGATGTTATTGGAAAAGGTGCGGTTGAAGCGGTAACACGAGGCAGCCAAGCACAGAGGCTGGAAGCCTTCACGGATGAAGATAGGAGCTTGATGTGCCTGCGATGCTCATTAATCTCACTCTGCTCCTCTAGACACATAGTTGAATCAGAGACTAAAAACGTGCGTTTCTTCCCTTTCTCTTGCAGATGGATAATTGGCGCCGCTGTGGTCAATGCCTTCTATTCTCCCAACCGAAACCAGATTGGTATGTTGCATAAGGCCCGGACTTTGTGGTCACCTTCTTTTCATTTTCATCTTCAGTGATTTATTTAAAGTTATCTTTTCACTGCGCTCTGTAACATAGGAATGACCAAGTTGGAGCGAAGGGATGATTTCTGAAGCCAACAATTTATGGAAAGCATTATCCATGCATAAAAACATAAACCTGGGCTTTTGTCACGTTATTCATTGTTTTTATGCTTCATAATGATGGTTAAAAACTAGGCAAGCTTCCCTTTTTGAATCCTCACGTTAATACATCAAATTTTCAGAAATGTTTTCTGTTTCTTGGAGCAAGTGACAGCACACAATGACAAGTCCAATGCTTCCAAATGTAACTAGAATAATAGTGATTTAAATGTAGGGGTAGATGGACTGACTTTCGAATAATTTGGAGATTTACATCTGGAGGTAGGCAAGGCATTTTGATTTTACAAAAATTATATGTGTAATATTCCTGGCAATAGGGACATTCAGTCTTCCATCTTCATCCATTGGTCTGTGTTTATGTCATCCGTATTTTGTTTCTAAAAACTACTGCGTACAGCATGGGGCCGTGGGTCACCCCTCTCCAGCCACTGACTAACGTTACTGTAAGTGAAGGTATTCTGCTCTTTCACAAGGAGTACATCCATACACAAAGAAGTTCCCTTTAATGTCAGGTACCACATTGGCAATGTGTGCTTTGTGAGACAAAAATATTTTTTTCTTTTAGCTAATGCCTTTTGACTTTTTCCGACATTCTGGTGGCGTTAAGTCCTCCGCTTTATTTATTGGGTGGTTTAAGCCACTGAACGTGTCTTCACACTGCTTTGTAAATAATGCCCCTATTCACGCAGGACTTAGCATGAAAGGGGCGTTCAATGGGTGTTGCAGTGGGTGTTCCCTTGCAACACCCATTGCTTTTTGACGCTGCCCCATATTAATAAGGTACGGGGCAGTGCCAAAAATACCGCCAGGGAGTACATGGTCCTAAGCAGGTGATAAGAGGAGAATTTTTTTATTTCTCCTCTTATTTTGCTCTTTCCAAATGTGCTGCCTTCTGCAGCACACATAGATAGAGCACATCACCTGTATAGATTGTTTATGTGCAGGAATAGGTCCCTTCCTGCACATAAACAATTGCCCCTGCAGCGCAGGCACTCTAGAAAAATTGGCGCTAAAGTGCCTGCAGAGGCGCTGGGCAGCTTATTTAGTGCCAGTGCTATGGGTAATGGAGGGGTGTGCCACATTCTTGTGAATACGGCGCATCCCTGCATTTTGAAACTGTCTGACCACATAGCTACCAATTTTGGCGTAACACCGCGCTCCGCCAATTTTTTGTATAGATGCCCCATAGAGTCTTACAAAAACCTTGACAAAACTAAATAGGCATTGAAAAACTAAAATGTTTGCAGCCAACGCCTGACCGACTGGCTTTGCCAATGCTTTTTTCTGCTGCAGCCTACTGGCTCAAACTGTTGTGCTAGTATTAAAAAGAGGGACCTAGGCGATGCAGATACTGCATGCTCTACATTCTGCCACGACATTCAAACTGTGCGCCATGCTGCATTTGCTATGGTTGAAAGCAGGGTACACTAGTTGTACACGCACTGATGCCAACCTGGGGTTGACTGGCTTAATATTTTGAACTAAGTAACTATTTTCATGCTGTTGTCTTAAAGCGGAGCCACAGGGACAATTCACATGGAAGAAAAGAAAAACATTCTTTCGAATATAGCGTCAGAAATCTAGGTTTTCAATATTTAAATATAAACCCATAATCAACATAATAGTATTTAGACTATTGTTTACGAAAAATTTATTTAGGATCTTTTACAAAATTATTTTAATACATTTGTACAACTGATTAAAGATATTGAGTGAGAAGTGAAAATGCCAATGCAATTTATTTAAAAATCTCTCTTTGCCTTGGGAACAAACGGTCATGCACCTTATTGACAGATTTCACATTGAAGCACAAAGCTCTGCAAAAGTTAGGCAGTGAGAGATAAAAATAAAATTGTTGACGGCTTGACTCGTGTTTGTGCAAGTGTGTGCATTAAACGTGCCTATTTGTTGCCTGTGCTGACCCAGGACACATTTCACTTCTGCTGTCTATGTCCTAGACCTACGCCACAGCAGTGTAAGAAGGTAACTTGCATTTTTGGGAAATTTGGGACCATATGTACAAGACTCTATCACCACCACCAGAAAGTCACTTTCATCAACGTTGTGGTGGCGATTGGGGCTTAGCCTTATTTACAAGGCAGTGTTAAACCACTTAATGTGGCTTAACACTGCCTTGTAAATAAGGCTCCCTTTCACACTATGCTTAGCGTGAAAGGGGTGAGCAGTGGGTGTTGCGTGGGTGTTCCACCGCAACACCCATTGATTTTGACGCTGCCCCTATGTTCAAGTGCAGCATACATAGGAGGCAGCACCAAATTAAGACCAGGGAAATGAGGAGAAATGTATTATTTCTCCTCGCTTTAGTTTTTTCCATGTGTGCGACCTTGTGCAGCATGAAAGGGGTTCAGATACATCTTCAGGAGCTTATTCCGATTTCTCTACACAGGGAAAAACAACTCCCCAACATCCAAAGATTCAGCAGACACCTATTCATCTTTCCCCACGTTGGCTGGAGAGAGTCCATAACTGGCCTGTGCCACAGAGTCTGGATTCGCAATACTCACTGACCTATTCACATCCAGGGTCTCCATTCAGGACACTGTCACCAAAGCTACCCCTGGAGACTCCTCTAGCCTGCTTAGCAGAAGTCAGTCCCCAACAAGATCCAGGGTACCTAGAGAAACCACTCATCACCACAAAACATGGTCATGAACAAAAAGCAGATCCAGGCACAGGGCAAGATCCCCTACATCTGCAGGGAGAGCTTGAAGGTCTTGCTCACGCCCTGAGCACATAGATACCCTATATGATATACATCCACCAGATCATCTAATAGGGACTACTCTTATGGACACTCCACCAGTGAGAGTATCTGCAATAGATTACCTAAATACATTCCCTGAAGTAATAGACGGGCTCTCAAGCAGAATATGGATATTCCAGGGCCTGCAACAACCTCATTCTTCAATTTTGAGACCTGACATCATAGGACCTCCTGCAGGTTCCTGGTTCCAGGTCTGCTCCAGCCAGTCATGGACATTTTGTTTTACCCCAGCCTCCCTTCGAGTGGCTCCTGCAAGAATTTTAAATCAGTATAAGGCTCTAGATCAGGACACTTTATTTCTGAGAACTGATCCCCTGCCAGTCTCGGTTTTTCATAGCCACCACCAACAAGACATTCTCCATCTTCATCATCCATCCCACCGTACAAGGACAGCAAGCAAATAGATTCCTTGGGCAGAAACATGTGCTGCACTTCCACCTCTTTTATGAAGGTATCTAGTGCACAAGCGTCATTAGGTTGGTACAATAGATCTCTATGAGGCTTATTGGCCAAGTTCACAGAAAAGTCTCATAAGGAGGATAGACAGGACTTTGAAGAGATCCTGCAAGAGGGACATTCGGTTGCTAACCAAGTAATTTGTGAGGCGGCAGATGTCACTGACCTTGGGGCGCATGGCCATTACCTTGGTATATGTGCCCGACGTTCATCATGGCTTTATCTTACAGGCCAGAGGCCCAGAAATACATCCTCAATCTATCTTTCACCGGTAATTAATTGTTTGACTCCCACACAGATGATGAGATGACAAAAATTAAAACCGAGTTGGATACACTCAAGGCAGTCGGCCTAGAAAAACAGAAGGAGTTATGACGACAGTACAGGCCTTATACCAGGCATTCTTACAATCAGAGGGTTCTAATTCCTCATTGGATCCAATGCCAAAAATAACACCAACAAGCCAAATCTTACTACTAACCCTGCAGATCAATTTGTGAACAAGGAGGTAATAGACAACCACTAGCTTCCTCCAAGACACCAGGAAATAATGAGGTGTTGTTTCCCCTGTTGCTGCTACCCACTACAGTTGGGGGAAGTATCAGCGAACAAGTGGTGCAACATCCCCATCGACAACTGGGTGCTGAATATTGTAGAGAATGGGTACAAACTGCGCTTTAAATCCTCACCTCTGCAAATTCAACCATAAAAAAACCTCTAGCCATCAGCAAAGGATTCCACAGAACAAAATCTTCAATCTATTTCACGAAGAGGCCATAGAGGCGGTTCCTCCCCCTCAGAGGGGAATGGGAGTGTATTCTCGGTATTTCCTAGTAAGAAAAAAAGGCCCCAAAGGAGAATACAGACTCATTCTGGACTTACGCCTCATAAACAAATACATAAGAAAGGAAAAATTCAGAATGTTTCCTCACCACCAGATAAACCCCCAGCTCCACCAGAGGGAGTGGATGTGTTCCATCTACCTCCAGAGTGCCTACTTCCACATCCCATTCGCCAGGAAGCATCTGAAGTTTCTGAGGTTCAAAGTGGCATCCAAACATTACCAGTATAAGGTGCTGCCATTCGGCCTGAAATCAGCTCCTTGCACTTTCTCAAGTTCATGGCCATCATAGCAGCAGCCTTAAGAAAGAAAAGCATATTCATCTACGCATACCTAGATGACTGTCTGGTGAAAAGCTTTTCTCCAGAGCAAACAAGGAAACATTACCATGATTGTATCAAGTCCCTACAATAGTTAGATATCCAAGTCAATGCTAAGAAATTCATCGAGATTCAACTCAAAGACTACATTACCTTGGTGTGATTATGGACAAAAAAATTGCAAAAGTGTGTCCTTCAGAGGAGAGACTATACTCAATTCCTCAGCAGTGTTCCAACCTCTTACACAAACTGCACCCATCAGCCAGACAGATAGCTTCACTACTGAGGTCAATGGCCTCATGCATATTCCTGGTCCCCAAAACCAGACTGCACATGAGGCCACTCCAATTGACTCTGGAGGATCAATGGAATCAATGCACAGACCTGTGGGACATCAGGCTCACCTTGTCGTAAGCAGCAAAGAGTTCACTACTGTGGTGGTCTCAATGGAAAAATCCACTCTTAAGTGTCCCGTTTCACCAGGACACTCAGACACAAATGCTCATAACAGATGTCTCTGTTCAGGGTTGGGGGGCTCACACGGGTACCCTATAGATACATGGCCTGTGGTCTGCCAAGGAGCAATTATACCATATCAACATCCCGGAGCTGCGGGCTGTCCATCTAGCCCTAAAGTCCTTTTATCCCTTCATCCAAACCAATGCGCTCCTGGTCTAAACAGACAACATGACCAAGATTCACCATCTAAACAAAAATGGGGACACTCGCTCTCGCCCCATTTTCCTGGAAGCGTAGGCCTTCTGGAATTGGCGCATAGTGAGAAAGCCGACAATTTCGGCGATTCACTTACCAGAAGTCCACAACACACAAGCGAACTCTCTCAGCCAAAACTTCACCGAAATGCACAACTGGATTCTGCACGACGATGTTGTGCAGTACATTTTTCTAAAATGAGGGCATATGCAGATTAACCTGTTTGCAGACGTAACAAACAAAAAGTACCCAGCCTTCGTATCCAGGTTCACTGACTAGGAACAAATGGGAATTCCATTTGGATCGACTAGTCCAGGACATTTCTGTGCATGTTTCCTCCCATTCCATTGATACAGTCAGTCATCAACAAGCTGTACCCAGCCAGGACTAGAATGATGCTAATAGCTCCAGAATAACCTCACCAGTGGTGGTACCCGAATCTCCTCCGCTGGTCTAAAAGACCACACAGGAGGCTCCAATCCAGACCAGATCTCCTCTACAAGCTCAGAGGGAAGATTTTCCACCCCAACCTTCCCTCGCTGAGCTTGACAGCATGGTTCCTGAATTTCTGCAGTATGGATACTGAGACCTTTATCAGGAGGGCATGGGCATTCTTCAGGAGTCCACGAGGCCCTCAACCAGGTACTCTTACACGTTCAAGTGGAAGCGATTTTACATGTGGTGTGTTCAAAAAGATTTCCATCCAATTTGAGGGCAGGATGATGTAATATTATCTTACCTTCTCTATTTAGCAAAATCTGGCCTGCAATTCTCATCCATTAAGGTACATCTTGCAGCCGTATTTGCTTATAGAAAGTCCTCTACACAAAGGTCCTTCAACCAGACTCCTGTGTGAAGGATTTCATAGAGAGATGGAAGAAGGTGTTCCCACCATTACAGTCACCTTCTCCCCCTTGTGAGCTGAAAGGGTAAACAATGTTTACCACAAAACGTTTTCCCGGCAGGGAATAACAATGCGGTCGTTACAACGACCGCGTTGTGATTCTGCATACCATTACTCCGCAAGTCTGAACAACGACTTGCGGAGGGGGGGTGTGGGGGTGTTGGATTAAAAATCCAACACCTTCCCTAGTGTCCGCACAGATTGGAGTTGGAATAGTAAATTATACTATTCCAACATCAAGCGCCCCCTCCGCAAGTCGTTGTTCCAACTTGCAGAGTAATGGTATGCAGAATCACAGCGTGGTCGTTGTAACTACAGCGTTGTGATTCCCTGCGGGATAACAATGCACATTCGCTCTTTCAAAACTCATGGGCTTCCCGTTAGAACCCATACATAAGTCAAACTGACAGCACCTTACCTGGAAAGGAGCTTTTGTGGTAGCTATCACTTCAGCATGCAGGGTCAGTGAGAGTCAGTCCCTCTGCACCAAAAAGCCTTACATAGTGCTCCATGCTAACAGGGTGGTGATTAAGACTCATCCGAGTTTCCCCCCCAAAGTAGTGTCCAATTTCCACAGTGACCAAACTATTTCTCTCCCTGCATTCTTTCCAAAGCCTTCTACACCAGCCGAAAGAGCATTACACTCTTTGGGTCTCAAAAGAGTTTTGAAATTCTATTTGGACAAGACCAAAACCATTAGACAATCTGACCATCTGTTTGTTAATTATGGCCCTATGTAGGCAGGCCTTGCATCCTCTAAAAAGTCAATTCTTAGATGGATGGTTTCCTGTATCCTGCTAACTTATCAGTAAGCCAACAAACAGTTACTCTCCAGACACAAAACCCACTCTAAAAGGAGCAAGGTGGCAACAGCAGCCCTGCTAAGAAATGGCCCCATCTCCAAAATATGCAGCACCGCTACCGTCTAGATTCCAACACTAAGGCAGACACCCAAGTAGCGCATGCCTTCTTAAGAAATCTATTTCAGTGATGATGATGACTCCTGCTTTTAATTATTCTTTACTTGTCCTCAGGGGTGTGGGATGGGTTTGCTACTCTATTCTAATGCTTATTACTATTAATGAGGAACCCCTGGAAGCGAACGATAATCCTAGTTCTCTTCCAGTGGAATCCTTATCATAGTCATAAGCAACCCTCCCACCTCCCCAGATGAGTCTTACATGGAGCAGTTCATACATATCTGTGTTCTGTTTATTCATATCACCGTAAAAAAAAAAAGAACTGACCTGTCACCTTTGGGGCATGATGAGTTACAGGAGGTCCTGGAGGTCTCAAAGGTAGGGTGCCCATACTCACTTGTTATGCTTTTAATGCAGCCTCTTGGCTAATAATGCCTTTGCATTCACCTGTAATTTTCTCTTCAATAGGCTGTGTTTTGAACCTAATGCTCTCTGGTTTTTCTAATTACTGAAATACTTGAGCCTTGTAAGAGGCTTATTAAAGGAAATTTGCATGTACATAGAGCATCTTTTGCCGTGGTATATATACAAACGCTTGCCGTCTCTGTTATTGCCAGTGAACAAGGACTGTTTGAAGTCTGAAACGCGTATGGCTTGTACTCTGATGGGGAAAGGGAGAACTGGACTTACCTATGCCTCAGAATTAAAGGAGTTTAAAGTCGCTTTGTGTGTGGCATCTTCTCAAAGGGAACTTTGTTTGGTGAATATATATATATATATATATATATATATATATATATATATATAGTGGGAGAAGCAGGTGGCCTGGGCGGATGACAAGGCAGAATGGGTCGATAGGGTGATTTGCTGGAGGAGATACATCAATGATCTCTTCCTCATTTGGAGGGGATCGGAATCCTCGGCAGAAGACTATATAGCGGCCCTAAATACAAATGATTTGAACCTGAAATTCACCCATAGTATGAGCAGGAAAGAGGTTAGCTTTCTGGATTTGAGGGTTTTTGTTGATTCAGGCGTAATTCAGACTGTGCTCTATAGAAAGGAGACGGCAGGGAATTCCGTTCTACATGGACGAAGTAGTCACCCAGCATCCCTTGTGAAAAGCATCCCCTACGGGGAACTGTTGAGAATAAAACGTAACAGTTCTCTGGAAAAAGACTTTGAGGAGGCTGCAGAGAAAAGCGTGAAACGCTTTAAATCACGCGGCTATTCTAAAATAGCACTCCAACAAGCTAAAGGAAAGGCGAAAGCTACTGACAGGCAGACACTCCTGACGGAAAGAAGGGGCGGAACCACGAAAGGTGGCAATGGCATAATTAGACTAATAACCAACTATTCAGTGGCAGCGAATAGGGTGAGAGCCATTATGTCCAGAAACTGGGGTATCCTCAAATCTGACGCCGTAATTGGCAAAGACCTACAGGATCATCCTATGATCACGTTCAGGAAGACAAGATCATTGAAGGACAGGTTGGTCAAAAGCCATTTGTCCAAAGAAAGATCTAAAGGAGAACTGCACGCCATGTATGGGTCATACCCATGTGGGAAATGCAAGGCCTGCAGTACCAGTCAGAGGGTGCTTTCATAGCAGGTGCCTCATAAGGATTCGAAGATCTGGATTGGCAAATTTATAACTTGCTCAACTACATTTGTAGTGTACTGCCTGAAGTGTCCCTGCGGACTTCGGTACGTAGGAAGCACTATGAAGGCAGTCAAGTTGAGAATCTTAGAGCACCAACGGGCCATCGCGAACAAGGATGAGAACTATCCGATGGCCCGACATTTCGCCTCTCACCACAATAGCGACAGAACCTTACTTAGCTTCTTCAGCTTAGACTGTATCCCACAAGATGTAAGAGGTGGGGACTTCAAGCGGAAGTTAAGACGACTGGAGTCAAGATATATTATAGACCTCCAAACTAAATATCCAGGAGGTCTAAATGCAGGGGAAGAGCTAATATCACACCTAAAGGATAAGAAACAAAATGTGGGGAGCTGTGTCTATGCCTGAGAATATATCCTTTTTTTCTAAAAATGCGTTGAAGAAATTCAGTTGGTAGTTGGTTTAATGGACCCTTTGAGACAAATTTGATTATCACAATTTATTTAGGAATGATGGTGGATTGGGAATGAATTATTATTGATTTGAGTTTCACCGTTTGCCCATTAAGAGCTTTATCATTTATTTTATTTTATATTCTTGTATAGCGCAAGAATCGACCCCTTGCGAGGTATCTCTGCGCTTTGCTCGCAGGATGGAATGGCTGCTGTAGACCAGAGATTGAAGGTTGTAGACTGATGTTTGGAATGTTTATTCTTCCTGGAATAGGACGGTTTTTAGTTTCTTCCTGAAAGAGGAATGATTAAGGGTTTGTCTTAGGCCAATTGGGAGATTATTCCAGAGCTTGGGCCCTACCAGAGAAAAGGCTCTGCCACCTTGTCTGGTTTTTTTGACAAGAGGGGTTTTAAGTAGCAGTTGGTTGCTAGACCGCAAGGCTCTGTCAGGTTTATAGAAGGGTAGCTTTTGGGACAGATAGTAAGGGCCTTTCCCGAACAAGCATTTGTGGACAATGCAACAGATCTTGAACTTGGTGCGTTGTCGTATTGGCAGCCAATGCAGTTCTCGCAGCAGGGGTTTAGAGGGGGTTCTGGGGGGGGCATTCAGAACCAGTCTTGCTGCTGTATTTTGGACTACCTGGAGGCGATTAATAGCGCTCTCGTTGGCTTGGATAAGGAGTCCGTTGCAGTAGTCAATTTTGCTTATCACCATAGTCTGCACTAGGGTCTTTCTATAGTTGTCTGAAAGGTAGGGGAAGACTCTTCTTAACAGACCGATGGTGTGAAAGCATGCCCCAGCGACTGCGTTCACATGTTCCTTCAAGGTGAGATTTTGGTCCAGCTTCACCCCCAGATTTTTTACTGTTAGTTTTGGGGTGGGGGCTGGTCCCAAGTCAAGGGGCCACCAGTCAGGGGACCATAGTAAGGATGCTTTTCCAAAAAGCATTAGCTCCGTTTTTCCAACGTTGCATTGGAGGCGGTTGGCGGCCATCCAGTTGGAGATGGCCCTCATGCCTTCCGCGAAGTTGTCCCTAACGTTGGAGTTGAAGGAATGGAAAGGGTAAAGAAGTTGGGTGTCGTCGGCATAGGACACCGGGGTGAATCCATATTTTCTCACAATCTCAGCAAGGGGGGCCACGTACACATTAAACAATGTGGGGCTTAGGCATGAGCCCTGTGGCACCCCCTTCGTGAGCATCCTGGAAGAGGAGCGGTATGGTCCCAGGCTGACAGATTGTGAGCGCCCGGACAGAAAACTCTCCAGCCAAGAGAGGGCTTGACCTCCTATGCCCACTCCCTGTAAACGGCTCATGAGGATCTTATGGGACACAGTATCAAATGCGGCCGACAGGTCTAACAGCACCAGAATCATTGAGCCTCCTCTATCCTGTGACATCTTGATGTTATCGGTCACGGAGAGGAGAGCAGATTCGGTGCTGTAGTTGGGCCTGAACCCAGATTGGGAGTGGTCCAGGCCCCCTGTCGCCTCTATGAACCTGGACAAGTGGATGTTAACATGCTTTTCGGCCAGTTTACTCAGGAGGGGCAACAAAGAGATGGGACGGAGGTTAGAGAGCTCTGTCCATGGGGAGGTGGCATTTTTCCGAATAGGATTCACCACTGCCTCTTTCCATTGCTGGGGGAGTTTACCTTCTGTATAAGAAAGGTTCAAAACTTTTTGGATAGAGGGGCAGAGGTCAGTGCAGAGCATGTTCATCACTCTGGGGGGGAGGAGATCAAGGGGGGACCCAGTTTTAGTGGTATTTAGTAAAGATTTTATCTCGTCCTTAGAAATTTCAGGAATCTCAGTGAAAGTTTCAGAATTGGTTTGTGAACAGGGAACGTCAACCGTCTCTGTATTATTGGGATGTTTGGCCAGTATTTTATTGTAGATGATATCAATTTTATCCTCGAAGTATAGAGATATTTTGTTGCACAGATCCTGCGAAAAAGTATCAGGACTTTCGCAAGCTGTGGGATTTGTGAAGCTTCTTAGAATTTTATAAAGTTCTCTGGTAGAATTGTCAGCTTCATCTATTTGGGACTGTAAGCTAGTTTTCCTTGCCTTTTTTATGTTATTGTAATAGGAGGAGGCAGCTTGTTGGTAGAGCTCTTTGCTTTCACTGGAGTGGTTCTTCCTCCATTGTTTCTCTAGCTTTCTACACTTTTGTTTTTCAGTTTTTAGAGCTTCAGTGTACCAGATTTCTTTTTTGTTATTAGTCGTAGGTAATTTGACCAATTTTTGAGGGGCTAAGAGGTTTATTGTGTCGAGGAGGGAGTTGTTAAGTTTGGCCAAGGCCGAGTCTGGGTTATCAGACTCGGAAAAGGTTGGTGTTTTCCATGTTTCTACGAATGCTTCCGGGGATATCTTATGCCATGGTCTACGTTTAATGCTCCTGGTAGCAGAGGGTTCGGAAGGTTTGGTTAGTTGCATGAAGGAAAATTCCAGCATGCTGTGGTCAGACCAGTATACTGATTTGGGGGGATGACAGTAAATTGAAGGATCATTAGTGAAAATGAGGTCTAAGGTATGGCCACCTCTATGAGTGGGACCACTATTTCGTAGGTGTAGGCCAAGTAAAGCAAGGTCCTCCAGTAGGAGCTTGGTATCAGGATCCTCTGGTGTATCTGCATGGATATTAAAGTCACCAAGTAGGATGAAATGTTCTTTAGCTTTCATGTGAGGAGCAAGAATTTCAGTGAGAACCAGGGTAAAACTAGTGTCGGTGCCAGGGGGGCGGTAGACTAAAGCGCCCTTCCAGTGGTGTTTGTTACTAGTATTTATTTTGAAAATCATAATTTCCATAGAGGGAAGTAGAGCTTGTTCTAATATGGTGATACGGAGACTGTCTTTATGTATTATGGCAGTGCCGCCACCAGTTTTTATCGGGCGGTCTTGCCTCAGGATTTTATATCCTGTGGGGATTCCTGTCATAACAGATGGGATAGTGTGGGGCTTTAGCCAGGTTTCCGTTAGGAAACATATTTCCGGTTGATGGCAGCGAATGGTGTCCCATATTTCAATGCAGTGACGTGGAAGGGATCGAACATTAAGCAGGAAACTTTTCCAGCCTTTATGTGTGGCTTTAGGAGTGGAAGAATGCCCGGGTATGATTGTATTGAGAGAGGTTTGGAAACCGCACTCACGACACGAGAAAGGTCCTTCTGGGTAGGGCCAGCCGCTATCTAAACATTGGTAGTGATCCTGTGGGCGAAGCGAGTGTAGGAAATCAGAAGAGTACCTGATAAGAGAGTCTGTAGAGGAGACCGGGACGGGGGGTGGATGGGAGGACATATGCAGTATGTACAGTACTAATAGGCTTTGGAATCGCTAGATCTTGACTATAGAATCTTCAGATTACTTCTAGGAGACCCAGGGGACTCGGGTGCAGAGTGTGCACTCTCACGCGTGATGCGGGACAAAGTCTATGGTAGCTAGTAATGACAAAGTTAGTGTTCTCGGGCGAACCCGACCTGGTAGGGAGAAAACGAAAGTGGATCCTGACCCTTGGATAGTGAGGCTATGCTGGGGCACCGAAATGCCGAAGTTACCTAGCCCAGGGGGTCATGGGTTTTGATAATTTCAGACTTTTTTAACCCTCTACCACAGGATATAATGAATGTATGTGCAATATGGAGAATGTTGGTTCATGAATACTGTTTTTTAGACACAAAACCAATAATCTTGATTTATTTGCCCATCCAGGGCGGAATATGAAATACAGGATTATTTATTAATGTATTGTTATATTTAAACATCATAATTATTGTTTCCAACAGCGATCTGTATTGCTTTAATTAGTTTGTTGTAAATTTGTTTTGAGTTAATTTCACCATTGTAAGATGGCACTCATGATTTGGACTTTGGTCCGTTTTTTATTTTGATTATGATTGCCTTTATGAACTTCCGCCTCGCTGTCGCCAGCTGACACTGACGAAGGCAAGTGCTGAAACGCGTTTGTTCTATACTTTGTGCAATAAACTTTAGCGGGTTTAACCTACTGCGAGTGCTGATTTTGTCATCTTTGACTGGGGAGCGTTAATATATATATATATATATATATATAAATATATATATATATATATATATATATATATATGCATCAGGCTTATCGCGTCTGTAGCTGTGTGATCGGTAACTGTCAACTTCAGCCTGCTTATACCCTTGATTAAAAGACTTGCCATCTTGGTCGTTGTTCGAGTGCAGCTTAAAGTTTGAGGACATGTCAAATGAGCGTACATTTTAGGCGTCGGCCCAGCCGTCGATCAGCACCACTACGCTAAGAGAGGGGGCCACACGGCAGAAAATATGCCGAGCCGTTCACGTGGAACTTTGACCAGGGATTTAAAGCAGACACGGTTGATGGTGACGCATCTGAGGGCTTGAATGCAACAGACAGAAATGAGTGCACCATCAGTGCACCATCAGTGGATTTTAATACCGGGACTCCAGAATCCAAAATGCATTGGGGAATTGGACCAGCCCATCTGGGGGGCGTATAAATGGCGTTTAGGACGGAGACCGGAGCACGTATCTACTAAAGCGAGTGCCTCTGAAGAAGAAGGATACACCTTTGAAACACGTCAGGCTTATCCCGTCTGGAGCTGTTGGATCGGTAACTGTCAACTTCAGCCTGCTTATACTTATAATGTTATGGCCATCTTGGTCGTTGTTCGAGTGCAGCTCAAAGTTTGGGACATGGCAAACGAGCGTATATATATATATATATATATATATATATATATATATATATATATATATATATATATATATACGCACATAGGCAGGAATATTCTAACGCTTATGACTTTGATGAGGATTCCCCTGGAAGAGAACTAGCATTACAGGAAAGCAACTTATCCTTACTGGTTGAGGGGGGGGGAACCCTACTCAGGCAGCAACCACAATCTCTGTCAGGGTGAAATACAAGTAAACCCAAATTAACCTGTGCTTAGCCCTCTGGTTTCTTGGTACAAAACAGTCAGGCTCAGTTATCAAAGTAGCAAAGTATTTATGCAGCACTTAAAACAGTAATATAATGAAAACAAAATACAAGAAAAAACCTACACCAATTTAGAAAAATACAGAAAAATGCTATAAATAATTTAAGACCAAAGCAACAAAAGTCCAATAAATTGAATCAGAGATTAGCAATTTCAAAAATGTAAGTGAAAATAGCACCAAAAATGCACATACCACCAACTGTGGTTATCTGGTCGCACCGGGCCGGGATAATGTCACAAGTTTTTTCTGATGGAGCGTGGGCTGGCTATGGTGCCCAATTAGGCCCACTGCATAAGAACACCTTAAATCCTGGTTACGTAGCGATGCACCACATTGAAAATACGTCTCACATCGGTGGTTCCTAGGACCTTTGCGGCTGCGATGGAAGGTCCTGGGTCATCGTAGAGAATGCCATTGATGATGGGCTTGCAATGCGAAGTCCTGCATAGAAGATGCATCGTACACTGGGTAGTTATGAAGAAACGGCGGGGCTTGCGATGCGGAGTCCAGATCCATCATCGAGGATGTCATCGACAATGAGCTTGTGATACAAAGACCTGCATCGTTGCACAGGGGTGGATCCTGGAAGGCTGCAGGTGATGATGTGAAGTCCTGTGCATCAGGCAGCAATCCTGATGTGGAGTTTGGTGAGGCGATGCATCACACAGTGGCTCCAACAAGGACGTTTTGGGAGGTGAAGCATCAGTTCTGCTGTGACCACAGTGAGGCTGGCAGAGTGCACTGAAGAGTTGGGGTCTGAGTACCAATATTCATACCTAGAGCCCACTTTGACGTAGAAGAAGCTTCTAGAGGTTTCGACCCCCCAGAGGTGCTTAGAATTTCTTGTCTTGCTGGCCTGGCCCCAGCTTGTCTGAGGGACACAAAAGACCAGTGTCAAATGCTTTGTGAGAGTGCTCAGGCAGACCCTTTGTGATGTGCCAGTGTGGTAGGTAACACCTCCCCCTTATTAAGTCAGTGGGGCCTATCCTGCTAACACGTACTGTACCTTTGTCTCTTTGTCTGAGAGTAATGTGCAAAGACCAACTGCCAGCTACACCTGGTCAGGTGCCCCAGGATACAGTCTGCAGGCACCAAATTGTTTGGACAAGAAAATGCCAACTTTCTAAAAGTGGCATTTTCAGAATTGTGATTTAAAATCTGACTTTACCATTACAGAGGGTTTTAATTCCCAGTTCCATGGACACCAAACTCAACCTATCTGGCTGCTCCCAATTGAAAGTTATCACTTATTAAATATAATAAGGTAGCCAAATGTTATCCTAGGGGAGAGGTAGGCCTTGCAGTTGTGAAAAACAAATTTAGGAGTTTTCACTACCAGGACATGTAAAACTTAAAATCTCATGCTCACATTTTTAAATACCCTTCACCCTGCTCTCTGAGCTGTTCAGGGCCTACCCTGGGTGACGTATACGTATTAAATAGGAGGGTTTGGGCCTGGTAAAAGATGTATTTTTCCACGTTGAAATAGCATATTAAAACTGCTGACACAGGCTTCAATGGCAGTCCTGAGACATGTTTAATGGAACTACTCAAGTGATTGGCACAATCAGGCCCATATGTAGGTAGCTTAATACCGGTCGGTAACGGCGAAAATCGGTAAATTTCCCGTTACCGACCGGTATTTCGGCTATTGAGATGTAGGAGTCCAAAAATAAGGATTCGGTAAATATAATCGGTAAATACCGATTCATTATTTACTGAATCGGTAAATAAGAAACGGTAAAAAGTAGAAAAGAGATGTAGGTAAATTCGGTAATACCGAATTTCATGTAAATCGGTATTTTAGAGTCGGTAATTAACACTGACTAAGAGCAGGTGGTAATCAGCCACATGGTATATAAGCAATCCCAAAATGCAACACTGTGATCACTATGGCGGCTTTCTATGTGATTGCAAGGTGACTACGTCTACAGGCAGCAGGAGTGAGGATCTGGAGACGGGAGGAGCTTATTTACAGACAGGGCATCACACTCTTCAAACAGACTGAGGCTGAGATCCATGAAAGGTACAGGCTACACCCCCACACCATCTTAGACTTGATTAGGGACCTGCACTCACTCCTTGACCACCCAACACCAAGGGCGCACGCCATACCACCACATGTGCAGGTGCTCTGTAGCCTACATCTCCTTGCATCTGGCAGTTACCAGGGGGTAATAGCTGCGGTAGGCGCGGTGTCTCAGATTTGCCTGTCCCGTTTCTTCAGAAAGTTCCTGGATGCCATGATGCAGAGAATGCATCACTACATCAGCTTCCCAAACAGAAAAGCAGAACTGCTGAAAACCAAGACAGACTTTTACCAGATGGCAAAGTTCCCGCATGTCATAGGCTGTATTGGTGGCACACCACACATTCCAATCTGCCCACCAGCAGCCACTGAGTATATCTACAGGAACAGAAAGTCCACCCACTCCATAAATGTGCAGGTAATCTGCGATGCTGCCAACATAATCACTGACATTGTGGCAAAATTTCCTGGGAGCACCCACGATTCATACATCTTCCAGAACAGTGGGATCTACACACGCCTGGCTGCGGGAGAATTTGGGGAAGGATACCTGCTAGGTAAATCACTGTGACACTCACTTATACTAACTGCAGATGAATGTGTATTGATATATGTGACTAATTGCATTGTCTTTCACACCTAGGCGATAGTGCATATGCCGTGCGGTCATTTATCCCCACCCCCGACCTAAACCCATCAACCCCGAGTGAGAGACGATACAATGTGGCACACAAATCAACTCGTAACGTTGTGAAGCGCACCTTTGGACTATTGAAAAGCAGGCTTCGCTGCCTCCACAAAAGCGGAGGTGCACGTCAGTACACACCCATCATCTGCTGCAAAATCATTGCAACTTGTGCAATGCTGCACAACGTTGCCACAAAGAAAGGTACAGAAGTGGAATTAACTGATTATGAGGACCATGATGATGAATTTCCACAGCCAGAGCCCAATGCAACAGAAGTGCCACCAGCAACAGATGGGAGATAGAGACGGGCAGAGATCACATACAACTATTTTTAAGTAAGTAAGGAGACATAGCCAGTTGTTGTATGTAATGACGTACTTTATTTTCTGGCCACTGCGCCACAACCAAATCTCCAATTTGTCACCTCCATAGTAGGATGTAATGGGTTACTTCACCCAAAACTGTCCTGAAAGTGTGGGCTGCATCACCATCTGTGCCCATGCACAACAATGCTGGATGGTATTGATTGACTTACCTCACTGGCTGTGGTACCAGTGGCGGCCCCATGCCGACTGCTGCTCCTCCATGTGGGTGTCACAGGGGGGGTTATGCTGCTCCGACCGGTTGTGTCTTTGCTGACTGGAACTGCGCCAGCACCAGTGGTGGCAGAGTGACTCGTAAGCAGCACTTCCAGAGCAGTGGTGAACTTTACCAGTCCCCTAGAAACATCAGTGCTGCAGTGCGCCTGCCCATCCTGCATGGCCACGGAGCGCCTGCATAGTAGTGTAGTGGCAGTTGCCAGCCGGTTCACTGCCTTAGTATGTTTCCCAATTTTCTGCCTCTCCCTGCGCTTTGTAACTCTGTCCTCATCGATTTTACTGCACAGCAGCATCACAGACTGGGACATGTCTCGCATGCCCGCTGCCATCTCCTTCATTCCCTATGCGCCATCTCCTTCATTCCCTATGCCATTGAGTTGATGCCCTTGTCAATGTTGGCCATGTTATCAATGAGGCGCCTCATTTGTCGTTGTACTGACAGTATTTCCTTCCCTTGTAGGCGCTGCACCTTGACCATGGTTGCCTCCAGCCCGCCAAATACACCATGGCTCTCATCCTGTGGAGGTGGACTTTTCACACGAGCCCTGTAGCGGCATCTGGCTCCTGTGTGTGCTCCTTCAGTCGTCGCCACCAAACCAGCATTGCTGCCATCCTGAGGCACAGTAGGAGTTCCCCCCCCCCACCCCCCCCGGAGTCTTAGGAGGATTCAAAATCCAGCAGTCTGGCAACAGCATGCCTTCTTGGTCTCACCACTGCAGTTGGTGTTGATGTTGGTGAGGCTGGCTGTGGTGGTGAGGCTGGCTTTGGTGGTGTTGTGTGGCCTGAACTTGTTGTGGCCTTCTCTGTGGTTTCCCTCTGGGGTGCCCTCTCTCCCTTGTCCTGCACAGTCCTGCACGAGGTCTCGCCTGTAGACAGAAATTGTACATTAGCTCAGTGTACCTGCAGCCCTGCATTGCTACAATTAAAATACATTTCTGCAACACTATCTCATTGTCCTCTGCCTGCTTATTGCTGATGTTTGTCACATGCCTTGTTGTCCAGTACTATTCCTGACATGATAGGGGTTTCACTGACTACATCTCCCATAATGCATTGCTGGTCTGAATTAAAACCTGTACTGGAGTGGGATTCACACAGCCCAATTTAGGATTTGGGATAGGGGAAGGGGGGTCAGAATGCTGTGCATGCTTCTTACCTTGTTTTGAAGCTGCTCTGGTAGAGCTGTCTGCATCTCCAATTCCACAGACGCTATCTGGCTCTATTGTTGACTCCACCAGTCTCTCGAGTTCAGTCAGGGCAGGTGCCCTGTTCCTTCCTCCTCCCGTCAGGCTGGCTTGTTTTTTGTGTTCAGCCAGCTTCCTCTTGGTGATGATCCAGAGGTCATACCAACGCTTTTTCAGCACATCAATGTCCCGGGGGGTCACTCCAATTGCATCAACCTGGGACTGGATTCCAAGCCAGATCTTGCGTTTCTCTGATTTTGCCACTTGCAGGGACTGTTTACCAAAAAGCTTTTTGCGGTGCTTGACTACCTCCTCCACAAGGACCTGCAGTTCCTCCTGGCTAAATTTGAGCGTTCTCTTCCTTTCCCCACCTTCTGTGTCCTGGCTGGCCATTGTGAAAGTTTTCAGAGTAGGTTCAGGCAATGGCTCTGTTGCTCTCCTCTGCATTCCCAGCCTCTCCAGAAGATTCTGATTAAATGCACCTGCCTGGGTGTGGCCACTTCCTGGTTGGGAGGGGTGGGGGTTGCACAGGATTGGCTGATTCCTCAATTGCTGTGTATTTGAATTTCCGATTCGGTATTTACCGATTCAGTATTTACCGATTTGGAAACTCCGATCGGTATTGCCGAATCTGTATATTTTTACCAATTTTTACCGATTCAGTAATGTTTACCGAATTATTACGTACATTGGGAATACCGATTCGGTAACATTCGGTAATTAGGAATCAGTATTTCCAATTTACCTACATATGGCCCTCAGTGCTACAGGCCCACTAGTAGCATTTAATTTACATGCCCTTGGAACATGTAGTACCACTTTACTAGGGAAAAGTAAATGAAAAGTGCTAATTGGTTATAAGCCAATGTTACCATAGTTAAAGGAGAGAGCACACACACTTTAGCTTCGGTTAGCATGGGTAAAGTGTGCCGAGCCCTAAGGCGAGAAAAAAAAGTCCGCAAAAACAGGAGGCTTGGGGCAAAAAATTCGGGGGAAACATGCCAGTGATGTCAGGTCCAACAGTATTGATTTTGCTTTTATTTTGTATGTAAAATAAGCTAGCATTTCTGTTGCTAGTACAGTACCTTGTGTATGAGGGGAGCTTGTTTATCTGTGGACTATGCTTCACCTGTGCTATAGATAAGAGGAACTATACTGATGCTATCCATTTCATGATGTACATGTAGTATGTGATAAAAGATTGCATTAATACTGCCTGTGCTGTAATATGTAGTGTAAAATATGCTTGTGCATGTATCTTATCTGCCTGTATCTTTTGCAGGTTGGTTTACTAGTGTAATATTCTTCTATAATTAGATGCATGATGAAGTAGTCTGCTAAAATAGCCTCCTATAATCCTGCAAATGTTAAAATACTTATGTTTTCTATAACTGTAAACAAAATGCAGAGAACAGAAAATAAAGTAAACTACTTTAAACTGTAAAGTGGCCAGAGTAATCCCCTTATGATGTGCTGCAAAGAGTAAAGGAATTAAACTAATTTACTCTTGTAATTAAATGCAGCATTAGTGATCAAAGTAATCTCTTTTCAAAATCCAGTAAATAGCAACATACTCTCCTCCCATATTCAAATGCAGAATGCAGTAGTGAGAGTAATGCCCTTCTGTGCTCTAATGCAGGGTCATGCAGAGTAAAACAATAGGGCAAGCACCTTTTCTAATCTAGAAATGGGTACAATGAGCACAGTAATCTTTCTGTGAACTGAAATGCAGGGTAAAGTGGTCTTCTTAATGCATGGTAAGGCAACTAAGGTAAAATGCAGTGCACAATAACATAATTAAATTAGTTTTATGTTATCTATTTTGGGATAAAATAATCAGTAATCTCCTGTAATTGAATTTGAGATTACTTAGTCAGAGTAATTTTGTGTGGTGTTATGCAAAGTGAAGTTATCTGTGCAAACACCTGCTTAATTATATACCATATGTGAAAGCAATGAAAATAATTTCATTCTGTGTTCCAGTGAAGGCAAAGTAGTTGGAGTAATCAGTGTAATCTCCTTCTGAGATGTAATGTAGGGTAGAATCACTTCATCAATATTCTTGCCATACAATCCAGTAAATGAACGCAACCAGAGTAATTCTCTAATCCAATTTAGATTAAAGCAGTCATAGAAATGTCATTCTTTAATGTAAACCAGGGGAAGTAATATGAACAGTCAGCTTCTTCAGTCGAGTGCAGGGAAAGTAAAATGAGTAATATCCTGCTATACATTAAATGGTGAAGGAATCAAAATAATCTTCTAGAATAAAATTCTGGAAAATGTTTTCACAGTTAATGTTTTCTGCAGTCCCATTAAGGATGAAATGATTAGAATAATCTTGTGCAACTTACTAAAATGTAATTGTTAGACCCAGTGGGTTCCGGCTAGCTGGGATGCATAGAAGCCAGTCAGAATCCACTGCACGAATAGGAAGAGTACGATACACGTGTCCGATAACCTGTACTCACCTTTGGGTAGCTTGGCACCAAGCAGTCAGGCTCATCCTTGGGACCCAAGTGTAAAGTATTGGCATAACACCTCTCTCTCAACACACTGCGTAGCCATAAAAAGACTTCACACCATATGTATAAAACACTGGTCTTTGCATTACAAATACATCAAAACTAGATACTCATTGTATATGCACTTTGCAGTTATATGCAATTGTCGTACTTTTCCATTAGCAGCAGAACGGCATGAAAATATATGCCCTAATCAGAGGTATTCATCCAATGTAACATTACCCAATATCACATACCCCCAACCGTTGCAATGGTTAGGCAATCACAGGTCTTTGACTACGCCTTGTGACCCAGCCCCTCAGTCTCTCAACTACACCAGCCAACGACACACATTGCCCCTGCAGGTGCCACGTTGATTAGGTTGTGGGAACCACTTAAAACGGAAAGAAACAGTTGCTTAGTTTTGTTTATCCAGATTAGGCCTCCAGGCTCCCAGCGCCACCAGCATGAGTGCGGGATTGCTATGCCCCTATAGACAAAAGATTGTGACCCAGAAAAATTACACACTTCCAAGTTTGGAGAAATTTTCCCCCCCAGCAGAGGTGTGAGCTGCTCTAGCTCCTGACAGCCTGCCGTAGGTACCCACAAGAAACAACGAAACCCGTCTTGCCCCCTCACGATGTTCTCCACAACAAAGTACTTTGTTGTGTTGGTCCAGGGAGAGTGAGCCAGTGACCTTGGATGGAGGCCACAATGTCAAACACTATCGTACTCCCAATGAGGAGGTCGAAGGCAGTCACAGCCCCCATCTCAGGTCCCCAAGCACTACTCGGAAACCACACACTCTGGAGTGCAAGCTAGCACAGGTCCCCTAGTTGCAAGCACGGGTCCCTCTGACTCTGCAAGCTGCCACCGCACTACTTGAACTCCTCCCATCCTGGCACCTTAGGTGGGCTGCTGATCTTTATGAGCACACTCCTCTGTACAGTGTGATGACAATGTACGTCAGGACGTTACTTGTCCCGACTGACGATCACTCCCACCCGTTTTTGCCACACAATCTGTGGTCCTTACGATTTTGTGGAAACTGAGGTAATATAAATTTTATGGTCAATTGTGTCCCCTATCGTAGACCCCAACGGCTCCATGTACATGCTTCCAGTACATGTAAGTTCCCTCCACAACCAGTTATGAAGACGCAAATACATTTGCGTCCAACGTTAACATGTCCTCTTTCAGATGCACCATGAATGGGTCCGATATTCAGTTCCTAAGTGTGCCTTGCCAACGTCTTTATGTGGTACACTTTCATGATTTCTAGCTCTGGCGAGTTAGGCCCTGATTTCTGCCATCGAGCCTTTTTCTCCCTTCTGCCTCTAAAAGTCGCAGCCTGCTGCTTCCTGACCCTTGACTTACTCCCTGCGCGGCGAGCTGTGCCAGGCTCGGCCAGCCTTGCCTGCCAAGACTGTATTCAACCTTCAAGTTATCTGCTCCGCTCCTCGAAAAATACATTCCTGTCTAGTAGTTCAGGTAAACATCCTTCCCAGCTGCAGAGCGAAGGGCCCGGCCTCACTGTCTCCATGCAAGTAATTCATAGTTTCCGTTACCATGGTAGGCCCATGGCCCCTCACATCTCATGTAGACACGTAGTCGCATATGCACGCACTAGCAGTCAGTATAAAATAACCTCTGCCCGAGAGACCTTTTCTTCTAGATAATACAGTTCCTCAAACACAAGATATTAGATATGATTTGGGATTAGGTTGTTCTGACATCCCAGACTTCTGTCTCCTCAGGAAGGGCTAAATGTCAAGTCCCCTTCACCCTCCAGTTACACGTCAATCATACGTCATGCTGCTGCGCGCGCATCTCTTCCACATGTTTTTGCTGACTCTGCAGGATTCTTCTAGGGATCCACCCACTCATGACACCTTTATGTGACGTTTCCAGCACACACCTCCGTGTACGCCCTAGTGCACGCCTTCTGTTACGTATTTCTGTTCTTATCTCGTTTCACTCAGCTGTTACGCCTTCTGCATTCAATGCTACTGTATGAAATGACTATATATATGGTTTCATGTTAATAAATCATTGTACATGTTCATTCCAATTCCTACCCTGATCCCTCGTGGTGATGGGCTCCTGTACTGTACCTTGGTTCGAACCAATACCAATTCCTTTTTAAGGAATAAAACCCACTTTTAAACCTCAGATACCACGGATTCTGCCCTCTTATTTTGACTGAGTTATTCTTATTGAACTTTGCCGCATAAAATCCGTATAGGTAATTAAAATTTACCACATAATTGGCGCCCGAATAGGGACCCCTCCCCCACCTCACGCGCCGGCGGTGCGTTGCAGGCCTGGCCCCCTGCCCCAGCGCTGACGGACAACTACGCGTACCCGCAGGATTTCCTGTATCTCCCTCAGGCCAACGGAGGTGACTGAGGCTGCGATCGACACCCAGACGAGGCAGTGAGGAGTGCGGAGGATCCCGACCAGAGCCTAGCTGAGAGAGCAAAGTCCGAGGTATCCGGAGGCCCACCAGTTCCGAAGTTCCGAAGTGCTTACGTCACGAGTCGAGTCCAGTCGAGTCCAGTCCAGTGTCAAGTTTCCGAGGCCTTCTGTTCCGATATGGTTTGCCCCGTGTTGTATACTCAGACAACAGTCAGCCATTCTCGTCCGAGCTCATGAAGCAGGTATCACTCCTGCTGGGCTACCAATGGAAGTTCCACTGTGTCCGACATCCTGAAGCAGCAGGTCTCGTAGAGAGACACAATCAGACCCTGAAAACTCGTCTAGCAAAAATCTGTAAGGAGAAGGGTGTCGACTGGATCGTAGCTTTGCCAGTCGCCCTTTTTTACATGAGGATGGTAGCCCATTCCAGAACAGGGCTATCCCCGTATGAGGTGGTCTTCGGTAGACCACCGAATATGTGGGGGACGCCTTTGCCTAGAAAGATCACTGATGTCGATTGTAATATGTTGACAGATTACCTTGCCTCCTTGATGTCTGCACTACAATCATGTCGTTCACAGGTCGCTGCAGCCTTTCCCGACAACACCGAGGTGAAACCGCACGACGTCGTTCCAGGAGATACTGTACTTATTAGAAATTTCGACAGGAGGAGCCCGCTGGAGCCCCGCTGGCAGGCGCCGAAGTTGGTTCTTCTCACCACCCGGACAGCAGTCAAAGTCGAGGGCAGGAAAGGGTGGCTGCACTCCAGTCACGTGAAGAAATTTTGTGCATTGCCAGAGACTGACTCACCCTCCCCCTCTAAGGACTGTCCAGATTCTAGTGACTCTAAACTTCCCCTGATAGAGAAAACTCCACAACAAGAATATAAAATGAAATTGAGGTCTAGCAAGTCAGACAGTTTAATTGTTTAAGTCCTCCCCTAGGTGAATCGGTTGAACGTGTTTTCTGACATGTATCCCCTAGACCCCAACAGAGAGAGAGATAGACAGAAACAGCTCAAGAAACGTGAATATTGCAAATCTCTTCGCAGCCACTGCATTGTGACTTTATTGATAATGTTTTTCCTAAGTCTTATGATTATTGCTGTTAGTGTGCTTTTGCATGTATATTATCCTATATTCAAGCGTGCCAACTCTTCCTTCAACGTCACTGCCGAGCATTCTTTTAGCGAACTGCCCCCACACGAACTATCTTACAGACTTGCGCTGCGCAACAATACATTCATTAGTATGTTACATCATTCTCATCAGACCAGCAATGCTACTAATTGTTGGATATGTGGCCGACTCCCTCCCTATCAGAAATACAAAGGAGTTCTGCCTCTTTTTCCGTACCCGTTTACACACAATGGGTCCTGTGGGGCATGGTTTAGTTTAATAAACTCTCTAGATTCCAATTCTGTAGTCTACCAGGGTAACTGGGTATGGGGAAACCTGAACACTGTTTTGCATAAAGTATGTTTTCCTGACAAGGAGGGTCTCCCCAAAAGGACAGGAACTGATCTGGAAAATGAAGTATATGGATTAGGTAACTTTACACTTAACCTCATGATTCTCAGTGTTGAATCCGAAACAGAACCAGTCTTGCCCGCCATGTCCGTACTTCCAGTTAAAGGTGAATTATGTGTTAGAAAGAATGGTTCAGTACACCTGGGTCATAGTAGATGTACTACTGTGATCGAATTCAGTGATAAGGGCAAGTCTACCTTTAAAGCTTCACGTCATTCCTACTTCGTTTGTGGTCATACCGCATATATATGTTTACCTCTAGATTGGGATGGCACCTGTTACATTGCATTCCTTCTGCCACCTGTTTTTCTAGCGCCTCCTGACTATCATAGGAACACTCATCTAGTACACAATAGGCCACAGAGAGATCTCCCGATTGTCGATTATACTGAAACGGCATGGGAACAATACACAGATTTTAATAAAGGTTTCTTTCCCTACTTAGGTGCTGTCTTTAATAGTAAACTGATACGAAAATTAACTAGAACCCTTGAAGCTGTAGTGAATGAAACTACTTCTGCCCTAGGTAACTTAACCGAGGAGCAGTCTGCTATGCGGATTGTTGTTCTTCAAAATCGTCTCGTCCTTGACGTCATCCTGGCCGATAGGGGCGGAGCCTGTAAGGTCATCGGGTCGAGCTGCTGTGTTTTCATTCCAGAAAACGCGCCATCAGTATACAAAGCTATAACACGTCTTCATAAGATTGCAAGTCTGATACATCAGAATCCAGGCACCTGGACTTGGTCCGGTTGGTTCTGGACAACGTTGTCAGCCTGGGGATGGAAGGTCCTATCCTTCCTAGGCTTTGGCCTTCTCATAGTATTCAGTTGTTGCCTATGTCTGCAATGTGGGCCAGCGATTTGCGGCTTGTGCGCCACATCATGTATTCCTCATTCAAGTCCTCATTCAAAACGCCATAAGAAGAAAGAAGAGCAAATGATGTTACATGAACAGATTGATAGATTAATGAGGATTGATATATCATGAAGGGTCCGTAGGGGACAAGGAGGGAATGAGGTAATATAAATTTTATGGTCAATTGTGTCCCCTATCGTAGACCCCAACGGCTCCATGTACATGCTTCCAGTACATGTAAGTTCCCTCCACAACCAGTTATGAAGACGCAAATACATTTGCGTCCAACGTTAACATGTCCTCTTTCAGATGCACCATGAATGGGTCCGATATTCAGTTCCTAAGTGTGCCTTGCCAACGTCTTTATGTGGTACACTTTCATGATTTCTAGCTCTGGCGAGTTAGGCCCTGATTTCTGCCATCGAGCCTTTTTCTCCCTTCTGCCTCTAAAAGTCGCAGCCTGCTGCTTCCTGACCCTTGACTTACTCCCTGCGCGGCGAGCTGTGCCAGGCTCGGCCAGCCTTGCCTGCCAAGACTGTATTCAACCTTCAAGTTATCTGCTCCGCTCCTCGAAAAATACATTCCTGTCTAGTAGTTCAGGTAAACATCCTTCCCAGCTGCAGAGCGAAGGGCCCGGCCTCACTGTCTCCATGCAAGTAATTCATAGTTTCCGTTACCATGGTAGGCCCATGGCCCCTCACATCTCATGTAGACACGTAGTCGCATATGCACGCACTAGCAGTCAGTATAAAATAACCTCTGCCCGAGAGACCTTTTCTTCTAGATAATACAGTTCCTCAAACACAAGATATTAGATATGATTTGGGATTAGGTTGTTCTGACATCCCAGACTTCTGTCTCCTCATGAAGGGCTAAATGTCAAGTCCCCTTCACCCTCCAGTTACACGTCAATCATACGTCATGCTGCTGCGCGCGCATCTCTGCCACATGTTTTTGCTGACTCTGCAGGATCCTTCTAGGGATCCACCCACTCATGACACCTTTATGTGACGTTTCCAGCACACACCTCCGTGTACGCCCTAGTGCACGCCTTCTGTTACGTATTTCTGTTCTTATCTCGTTTCACTCAGCTGTTACGCCTTCTGCATTCAATGCTACTGTATGAAATGACTGTATATATGGTTTCATGTTAATAAATCATTGTACATGTTCATTCCAATTCCTACCCTGATCCCTCGTGGTGATGGGCTCCTGTACTGTACCTTGGTTCGAACCAATACCAATTCCTTTTTAAGGAATAAAACCCACTTTTAAACCTCAGATACCACGGATTCTGCCCTCTTATTTTGACTGAGTTATTCTTATTGAACTTTGCCGCATAAAATCCGTATAGGTAATTAAAATTTACCACAAAACAGGAAAATCCTTTGTGTACCTGGGATCTCATGGACAGGAGGCCAGCCCACCAGCTCTTGGACAGTACTTAGGGACCCATGCCACAACAGTTGACACTTAGCTGCAGGCCAGAAACGTCCAGGCAAAATCCACCAAGTGATAGTCCCCGTCCTGGAGCACGACAAGCTCCAAGCCACCACAAGTCTCTGGACAATCCAGTTGCAGTCCCTTCTTCCCAAATAATTCCTCGTGTCAATGTCCGAGCAGTGAACCAGCATAGTGTGGTTCCAAATCCAAAGGCATTTCTAACTTCTGATCCTACCCCAGGAGGCTTGATCACTATCTTGTAGGTCCCAATTCCACCCCCACGTAACCATCCCAGAAAGGCCCCTCAGAGGACTGCAGTTTCCCTTGAGCCCATAGTTTATGGCTTTATATCAGGAATGTAAAGATGTAGCTGTCCTGCCACCACCCAGATTTCAACTGGAAACAGGCCAACAGTCATGCAGAGCAACGAACATCGAAATAACACTTTCCCAAAGTGACATTTCCACATATGTAATGTCGTACCCACTCACACTGCCGAAGAGGATTTGCCATTATCAACTCCTTGATATCAAACAATATACTGCTACTATTCTGCACATAGGAAATACTGTTCAGTAGCCTTTCCCTACATTCCTCCATGCTACTCCAATGCGAGAAGCTGACCTGTCGTACCGAACACACCATCTAGTGCCATTCACGACCCTTGCATGTAACACACACAAGCACATGCCCTACCTCTTCCCAACACTGTACCCCATCCCCAGGGAGAACTTTGATTTAGAAAGAGTCATGCAGACCCTTGGCATGTAGCTTTTTAAATGACAAGCCCAGGTACAGTAACCTGCGCACCCATGATCCACCAGGGCAAACCTGTGGCACGATCAATGAGCTACCTCGGTGGGTTACAAAACCAGAGCTGCAGGCCCACAGAGGAGCATTCGAGGAACATGCCCTGGGTATATTTCTTACTCCTAGACAAGGAATTTACAGCTAACTCGAGTCAGCCAATCACGTCTACACCACTCCCCAGTATGTATATGACAAGCACAGCGCTTTGGCACTGAATGGCAGTGTCAAATGCGCTTAAAGTCCTAAACCAGCCAAACAAAGTCCAAACATGAGACCGGCAGCCAATAGGTCAGGGGAGACCACGACAAGAGATGCCAGGTCTAACAGTAATGTAATCATGGTGTTCTTGTATTATCGCATTCAAGATAAGCAATCAGAGAAGTATTATTCTTTTTTCAAATGAAGTGTAAAGTAATCAGAGCATTCACTCTTTATATTCTGATAAAGGATAAAATAACAAGCGTAATTTCAGATACTATGAAAAATGGAAAACTATTGAGAGGAATTTGATCTAATTCAGTAGATGGTAAATGTATCAAATCAGTCTGTTTCTACAGAGTAAATTAATCTTAGTAATTCATTTTTAATTGAATACTCAATAAATCAGTCAAAGTACTTGTCTATATATTTCAGTAAATAGTAAATATAGTGATCTAATCTCATACTGCAATCACATACTGGCCATTGTAGGTTCAGTCTAATGCCCAGTAAATAATAATCTTACCTGGAATCTAGACAGGGCATAGTAATATGAGCATCTACCCTAAGTAATGTTATGCTGGATAGCGAAGATACTCGACTTCTGTAATTCGATGTGTGGTAATCTACAAAATCTCTTTATGCAATTTAATGCAGATTAATGTAATCTGAGTACTCTCTTGCTTTAGTTCAGAGTAGGGTAAAATCATCGAAATAACCGCCTATAAATGCAGGGGCATATTACCAAGCAATAGCGATAATTATCGCTATTGCTTGGTTAGAGACAAAAATTTACCGCTGAGCTGCGGCGATTTTTACCGCAAAT
Organism: Lissotriton vulgaris; assembly: GCF_964263255.1. Lineage (NCBI taxonomy): Eukaryota > Metazoa > Chordata > Amphibia > Caudata > Salamandridae > Lissotriton > Lissotriton vulgaris. The sequence goes on along the minus strand of NC_141693.1, from coordinate 316,838,666 downwards.
AAACCTTGGTATTACCAAGGTTTATCGCAAATGGGATAAAAATTGCCGCAATGCATGAATATCGCTGAAAAGTCCGCGATATTCATGCATTACCGAGCTAATGCTCTTAGCCATGGTATCCACCTCCCATTGGATAACATGGCTAAGAACTGCTCAGGGCAGGTGTTAGCTTTTGGAGATATTCGCGCTTAGCGCGAATATCTCTAAAAGTTGGTAATAGGAGATAGCGATGTTAGCGACTGTTTTCAGTCGCTAACATCTTGGCACGCCCACTTTGCATGTCATTAGTGATAAATATCACTGACATGCAAAGTGGGGCCCAAGATGGTCGCTATCTCCTACTAGCTGTCGCTAACTGGTGTTAGCGACAGCTAGGTAATAGGGAGATAATTTTATCTCCCCTTTCTTGGCTTTTAAAGCCAGAAAAGCAGAGATAACCCCCTTGATAATATGCCCCCTAGTGCTGTACCTTTTCTGTGTGTAGGAATCTTGCTCTGCTACTGCCTTGTTGTACCTTTTGTGTATGTGAGTGAGCCTGTGCTGCTATTGCCTATGCTGTACCTATTCTGTGTGTAAGGGAAGGTTGCATTACAGCTCCCAGTGGAGTACCTGTTCTCTTTGTCTTAGTGATGCTTGAACAAACTCACTTTACTAAAACCAAAGGCTGTTACTGTAAATGCATGCTATATTTCACGTTTAATCACTTACGCTATGCGGACAACCTTGTCATGTTCAACAAATAACGAAAATAGGTCCTCAAAGCTTGATCAACAAGTTATATTATCATATTACACAAACTAAACTGGAGATCAACCTGAACATACTAAAGTATTAATGCTAGGCAAAAACAAAAAACTAAAAAATCAGGAACTTGTTGATTAATAGCAAAGACGTAAGCAGAATAAAAGTACTTGGTGGTCATAAGAAGTCTGGAGGATAAAAACACAACTGCACGGTGCTCATATGCATGGGTGGCAATAAACACCTACAAAGAACTGAAGCGCCAAAGCTATCTAACGATCAACTACTCTTAATTTATAAAGAGTGAGTTCGTGGCATACCGCCTAGGAGAGTTGCCAGCTTTGGACAATGGCCCCAGATTGCAAAGACAAGAATCAGACAACTCGTGCAAGCTTTGAAAAAGAGAGCTGGAAACAATTAACGCATATCATTTGCTTATGCCCAGAACTTCTTCAGGCCTGCAAAGAATTACTGTGCAACCCATTAATGACCTGAAGATTCCACATGCAGACAGCCCGTGCTAGAAATTAAAGGCCTCCTGTCCGAGTTTATGACATCATCACCATTTTGGTTCCTTTGAGCTTCCTTGACATTGAAGCTACAGATGATAAGGAGAACCCTTAAGTGTAAAGCATCACATTGTAAAAGGGTTAAGCCTTGTACTGATCCAAGACTCAAGTACTTTGAGAGGGATAATCAAGGCCAGATTGGTCATAGCGGGCACCGGGCGTTTCCCCGGTAGGCCGCTAGGGAGGAGGCTGGTTTTGGGCCTCTGGGGCCTGTTTGTGTTACCGGGGGTCGGCAATATAGATTTCCGGTAACAAAATCGGCCAAACCCGTCCCTTGCAAACTGCTCGGCTGCACTCCCCCTCACCCCGAGGGGGGGGGGGGCAGCTGAGCAGTTTGCCAGGGCCGGTTTCTGTTCCCAGTCTGGCCCTGGGGATAATGTCTGGTAGTTTCATTTTGCCAAAACTTGGATGGGCTACACAGGATCACAGGTACGTGATCAAAGAGGTCATTGCCTGTTACCTGTGAGGCAGTAGCATTTTTAACTATGTGTTAGAGGATAAGGGCATATTTATCAAACTATTACGCAGCCCAGCAAGCCACTTTGTTACCGTGCATGACAGGGAAAGAGCACAAATGCACAGTATTTAACATTATGCAGCGCATTCCTGTCTTTTCCTTGCACTGGCGCACAATGTGATGTTTGGCACCAACACGGGCACCCTTGCACCACGGTGAACGCAGCACACATAGAAAGAGGAAAACACAAGGAGACATAAATATATTTCTCCTCATTACGCCTCCCCTGGGGATAAGTATCATTGTGGTGCATTCCCAGGTCAACCAGTAATGGTAAATCTGGGTTTGTGCCAAAATTCATGGGTGGGTGCACGGGAACACCCACCCTCCAACCATGGAAAGCCTCCCTGGGGTAGAGTAATGCAAGGCAACAAGTGCACTTTGCTACATTACTCTAGATGTGTCAAGCCACTCAGGGTCATGCAAGGTGACCTTGCACAGCTTGATAAATCTAACTTAAGAGTTGTGTTGATCTTGAGCCCCGTTGCTTGGCACAAGAACGACAACTCTTTGATAGATTTGCCCCTTACTATTTGATGAAGGTAATCGGGATGTACAATAAAATAAGCATGCTATAATGATATGAATAATTATGCAGCTTGCACTGTATCAGCAAACTAAAATGTCCCTTGGTGCACACAAAGGCAGTACAGTGCACGATAAGAGCAGTAGAAGACTATAGCTGATTGTCAAAGATTTTTACAATCTCACAAATCCATTATCACCTAATTTGAAGTATCTCGATGGTGGTGGAGGTATACAGTCTGTCCTGAGTGTAAAGAGTCTAAAGAGAGAATTTCTTTTGGAAAAAGAATGGACATTAACCAGACAGGCACTTGTGAGGCACAGTGTCATGAATTTGACATGATGGCTGTTGTTAGCCAGTAAAGTCACCTGAGAAATGGAGAAATATGATCCTTTATTTTGGCCAAACTGCTCCATTGGTGTTGCAGAAGTGGGGCATAGATCATAAAGTGATATTTACCAAATAGGAAATGTTTTGATCTCTCCTACAAGTATTATAAAGATATTGTAGAAAAAATCGGTTGACTGCATATGCATAGTGATAAAATGTACAGAAAACAAAAAGCTAGCTTCAAATTTCCCCCTACAACTTCACTGAAGTTTATAGACATTCTTTTGTGCCTTTCTTCCCTGTATTGGTTTTTTTTTTGTGGGAAAATAATGTATTGCAAGCAATCCCAGCTGTTTGATCTCCCCCACTTCAAAGTGAGTAAAAGTGGACCAGTAGGAAATCTCAGTGCTGAAACCGTATACATTTATTGCAAATAGGAAAACAATCTTTCATTAATTGACTACAAAATAAATGAATTAAAATCGCACGTAGTGAGTGCATGATTTATGTAACTAAGAATAAAGGCTCTTGGTTGTATTTAAACAAATACAGTAACTGAAACTAACACATCTCCTTCTCTTTCTGTGTACACAACAGAAAGGGAAAGAGATGTTGACTTTGTGCTGGTTGCTCTCTTTCTACGAGCATTACCCCGCCAGTGGCAGAAGTAATATTCTATCTGTAAACTGTACAGAGCCACCTACTCATAATGATTCAATAGCATTAGATAAACATCACTTCAGAAGCAACTCTAAGGACACAGGGCCCAAATCACAAGGTAAATATTTGCTCTAATTTCCACACACATACATTTTCTTCCTCATCGGTGTACATCTCTCCACCAGATGGCATTCAGCAACTTCATGTGGAGATTTATATCAGTACTAGGAGCTAGTGGGTTGGGGACAAATATGACTTAGAATATGGCCACAAAGTTATTACAAGTAAATTTATAGGCAAATTCATGGTGTAAATCCACCAAAATTAGGGACATATGTACAAGCCCCTATCGCCACCACAACGTCACTTTTATAGACGTTGTGAAAACCATAGGGGCTGCGTCTTATTTACAAGGCAGCTTTAAGCCATGTAACGTGGCTTAACGCTGCCTTGTAAATATGGCCCCCTTTCATGCTACAGTAAGTGTGATAGGGGTGGGCAGTGGGTGTTGCGTGGATGTTCCACCACAACACCCATTGATTTTGACGCTGCCCCCTATGTACAAGGGTGGCGTGTGTAGGAGGCAGCACCAAAATTAAGACCAGGTAAATCCTGGTCGTAAATTGGCGAAACAAGGAGAAATGCATTATTTCTCCTCGTTTTTGCTGTTTCCATACACATGGAACAAGCTAAATGCCATGGATTGGTTATGTACAGGAAGGTCCCCCTTCCTGAACTTAAACAATATTTTTTTTAAAGTGCCATTTTGTCACTTCCATGTGTGTTGCATTAAACAGCACACATGAAAGGGACAAAATGCCATTTCAGGATTGTTTATGTGCAGGAAGGGACATCTTCCTACACATAAACAATCCTCCCCTGCACACAGACACCCTTGCACTATGATGGAAGGGTGCCTGTGTTTGTGCTACACAGCTAAGTGTAGCGCCATCGCAGGGGGAAATGCAAGGCTGCATTTTAGTGTTGTAAATATGGTCCAGCCTTGCGTTTCAGAAGTGGAAGAGTGAGGCCTTAAGCCATGACGGCTACCGCCTCACTCCGCCACTTCTATTGTACATATCCCCATTAGTTTTCTCTAGCGGAAGTAGAGATGTCCACCAATTTCTACGCAGAACTACGAATTGAAAAGAAAAGGGAAATAGGCATCTCTTCAGGAAAATAATACACACCTGACTGTCAACAAAAGCGGAGGCATATAAATACAGCCCACAATTTAACATTCAAAATGTGATTTAAATGGGTGTCTGCAATGTTTAAAACGATATCGATATTTGTGATTAACTTTATTTCTTTTGTTTTTTAATTAAATTAAAACATTTTACAGTTTGACATATATGGGTGCCAGCAATTTGTTTGCAATTTTTGCATGTGTTATTCTATTAATTTATTTAGTTGTTAAAATATGAATTGCAAGCATTTTTCCCTGCCTCAATGAATTCCTATATGATTTCATTCCAGTGGCTGTGGGAGGTCCTGCGTAGTGTGTGACTCACTCCAAAATGTATCTAGAGTAGACCTGAGCCTCTGTGGGCTATAGTATTACTAGAATAGATGTGGGTGTTACTTTTGAGAATTTTAACTCACTTGCATGCTCTCAGTGTCCATCCTTAACATCCCCTTTTCTCTTTACACATAGAGTTGGCATTCCAGATATTCATGCCAATACCCTTTGCAACTCCCACTTTTACACATAGGACATATAACTATGTGGGCATAGTTCTAGCCAAACTTGACTAAAACCTCCACCAATTAGAGATAGGACAGATATGATCCTAGATTTAGGCCTTTGCCTTTGTGAAGTACTACTAAAGGGGTACTTAGTAATGAATGTTTTTGTGAAATGCCCCAGCAGTTTTATCATGCTTGTAGCCTTACAAAATATTTACTTTCATGTCTACACATCAGTTCAGGGAGCACAAACTCATCAATTTGTACCACAGAAGTTAGACTTGACGCAATGTGTGGTACAGTCAGCATGTGTTTCACAGTGTGTGTGCCACCTTCTGAGGATTGGCCCTATCAAAGCAGGTTTCCAAGTGTCGTCTGCTGCTTCTGAAATATCCTCAGGGATCTCGCTGAGGATGCTTGTGCCAAGGAGCAGAGCAGCATCCCCCGTGTCATAAAGGGACATTCGTGCAACACAGGCTGAATACAATGTTATCCTTGTGAAAGGAAGGCGAGAGTCTATCACTTTAAATGCATGATTGAGTAGCTATGTCCAGTCCATTTGGGAAGCACCTTACCCAACATTGCTCTGCATGTCAAGTGGCAGAATCAGTGCTCTATACAAGGGCGAACAACTGAGAGCAAAGCCTACGGGCACTGAGAGGGGATATATGTCGTTACCACGCGCGCGTTACAAAGACCTACCATTACAACGTGGTTGTAACAACGCAAGTCGTTACAACGACTTGCGTTGGGGGGGCGCAAATTTAAAACATTTAATTTACTATTCCAACACCAGTCCCCGTGGATAGTAGGGAAGGTGTTGGGATAGTAAATTAAATGATTTACTATCCTCGAGCGCCCCCCAGCGCAATGCGTTGTAACAACTTTCGTTGTTACAACCGCGTGGTAATGGTAGGTGGTGGTAACGTGCACGTTGTAAACGTTGCGCACCACTGAGGGGGTGTGAGAACTGATTCCAGTTAGTTTTCAAAGACATCCATCCGAAAGCATCAGTGAGTAATCAATTTGTGATCAAGGAATATCTAGTGCTGAGGGCACCAGAAGATAGTCACTTGACCCTCATTTGACCGGCCTACTGTTTAATACCAATCAGTTTCATAAAACACCTCAAACCATGTGATGCATTTATGTAATTCACGGATGCCCCATCCTAATTACCTCGCAAACCCCAGAATTGTGCCATGCCGTCAGTATTTTTAAAACATTGCATAACAATTCCACCAGCATGTCTTGCGGCAGTGTTGTAAAATACCATTTGTATGTTCCATTCGCCCTCACAAAAGGAATATAAGCATTTTTCCTGGGGACTAATTTGTATTAATAAAATGTTTGTAATATTTTTGAGCACGGAAAACAAAGCAGTAAAACGTCTATTAGTTTCTCATAAATGCCCATTTGATAAAGAATGTGGCCCAGCTCCCCAGGCATCTGGCACCTAAGGTTATCTGAACGTCGTCACAATCTGGGAGCGTAGGTAAGAAGCTGTTCCTCAAATTAGAGGATTTCCTGAGACTGTGAGTCTATTTCTGGTAATTACTGCTAAGTTTTGAATGAATGAGTAGGCCAGCCTGGTTTTACGAGTGGCGTCGCAGTGTAAGTCAAATATTCTACAACAGCTGTGAAACCTGTACACCTTTCAGTATTGCAGTTCTTCACCCGATCTTGGCCAAAAGTGCTCGTTTTGAGGGGAATAACATGCAGATTGTGTTGATACCGCACCAAAATATGCATATCTTTGTAAATACCATACTATGTCCCCCTTTTAAATTGACCTTCCAAAATTCAACAAAGGGTGCAGACTTTATTGCACCCTGCATTTACTGTGAACCATTTATAATCTGGCCCCATGCTGAGAATGCAAATGCATTCAGAGGACCTAAGGGGTCACTTCTGCTGCCTGTTAGAGGAATGCCTGACAGATGATGAAAGAGGGGTTCACATAGATATGCAAGCAGTGCCAAACTATATTAACTCAGGTAAAGCAGGCAAGCAAGTTCTGTTGTATTCTAGGCAACAAAAGGAAGCCCATTGTGTGGCCATTTTAAGAGGCTTGAGTGGGGTCCTCAGGTAAGAGGAAGTGGTGATGTCCAACCATTTCGCTAATTACCAAACGCACCTGTGCATGGCAGTGTTTGCTTAAAGACTGGGGGGCTTATTTACAAGCCCCTTGTGCCACAGGTGCGTCACTTTTTGTGATGCACCGGCAGCGCATTTTACTGCCCCATATTTACAAGGACAAGAAAAGCCACCCTAAATGGCTTTTCCTGTCCTTGTAAATACGGGTCCTTGACACGCAGCACTTTGCATTAAAGGGGTGTTCTGTGAATGTTCCAACGCAACACCCATGGAGCCTGACACATTTCCAGATTATGAGAAATCCTAAACCCGGAAATGCGCCTGAATGCTAGGCGTTGGAAGGCGCAACGAAGAGAAATGTATTAATTTCTCCTGGTTTTGTTCCTCTTTCTCTGCGTTCTGGATTCTGCAGCACACATAGAACGAGGAAATCACCTCTGGGGATTGTTTATGTACAGGAAGGTTTTCCTTCCTGCACATAAACAATCATTAAAAAAATTACGTTTTGCAAGTTCTATGTGTGCTAATACTGCATACAAAGTAGTTGAAAAACGCCAATCCCAATTGTTTATGTGCAGGAATGGACATGTACATAAACAATCATCTCTGTGACACAGGCATCCTTGCAACATGGTGTAAGGGTGCCTGCGTCGGTGCATGGTAGCTCATTGTGCGTCAGCTCAGGTTAGAGCTAGGAATGTGACATAATATTGTAAATATGTTACATCCCTGTGCTTTGAAAGTGCCACAGCGGTTGCGCGCTGCGGCACTTTCTTGTAAATGAGGCTCTGAGGCCATCTTTGATGATGCCCCTTGCACTGTTGGAATGTTACTTTTTGTGGCGTTCCGTGGAGCAGGAGCCTGCTCCATATTTACGAGGCCACTCATTTTGGCTTACTGCTGCCTCGTAAATATTGTACTCTTTAAAGCAGTATTCTGTGTGAAAGGGGCATGCAATGGGTTTTGCTGGGGGCGTTCCCAGCATTTCGACACTGCCCCAGATTAATGAAAAATCGTGAATCTGAGACAGCGCCGAACATGCAGACCTCCCCAGGGGACACGTAAGGAAGGCACAATGAGAGAAATATCTCTATTTCTCCTTCTTTTTCCTTTTTCTATGTGTGCTGCATTTTGCAGGACACATAGAAAAATGAAAAAGCCTCTGTGATTGTTTTTGTGCAGAAATATTTCCCTTCCTGCACAAAACAATCATCCCCTCAACAAAGGCACCCTTGCCCCATGGTGCAAAGGTGCCTGCGTTGGCTCAAGGCAGCCCATTGTGCGCCGGCGCAGGGGAAAAGGACAGGAATGCACCATATCTCATAGACACGGCGTATTCCTGCCCTTTTCTTTTACCGGAAGCCACCGCAGCAGGAAGGCCTGCTGTGCTGCTCTACGGCAAAAACACATAAATGAGGCCCTGAATTGATATTATGTGGGACATCCCTGTTGCGAACTGACTATAGAGCATAGGGATCAACCAATTAATTTTTTTGGTGCCTTCAACCAGATGAAGGATTCATTTATTGTTATGACATTGTTCGAACTACAAGCTTATTCTATAATGTAAGTATTTAATATAGATTTATCATAAGACACCTCATTACTCGATAAACTTCAAGCTCTAAGTTCATGCTAGCTGGTCCAGTAGAGAAGATGCAGGGCAATGATGAAGACCATGTTTCCCACAAAGTGCCTCCAGGGAACATCAGATACCATATAGAGCAGGCTCAGTGGCAGAGGGTACTGGAGGAGCGCTTGGCTACAGACCATGCCCTATGATCAGAGTCCCCTGGGCAGAGTTGAAGGCCGTGGCTAATGGAATCAGGGTCTGGCCGCCACTGCTGATGGTGGTGCACAGTGGTCATAGAAGACAAGGGTTAGCCACATAGAACCGACGAGTGCCAGATCCTTAGTACAGCGGCTTATGGTGGGAGGGGGTTGAGCACATTACATGACCAAGGTCTGCACCTTGCATGCAGTACCCGTAAGGCAAGGTAAAATATCATGCCAAGTGGGACTGTAGGAAAAATTGAGTGGGATCAGAGAGTGGTTGAAGGCAATTCAACACACTTTCACCACTCCCAGCAGACTAGAGGGGCATCATTGAGAATGCTTCCCAGTAAGGTCGGATGGCAGGAGGAGTGGAAGCGGATGGGTATAAAGGCCACATTGTGTATTCATTTTCCGCGAGGCATGACTACAGGACATGCTTTATTGGCTCAGGGACCAGTGGAACAGGTCAAGGGCTTGGCTTGAGGCAGTGTGACGAGAACAGCTTAAGGCCATGCTTTGTACAGGAATTTATATAGCGCAAATCACCAACCGGTTTCTAAGCGCTTGCTTAGGGAACCCGTCCTGGTATTCCCCTGTGAGATAGCCCTGGCAGGGTATGCACAAGGTGAAAGCCAGGCATCCCGCCACGAGGGGCCGTTGTGGAGATTAAGCAAGCTATTGCCCAGAGTCGCAGAGTGTGAACCAGTGAATCAAGTAGGCACCGGAGCGAGAATTGTCGAGTCCATGGACATTTTAGGACTCAAGACCCCGCCGAGCCAGGAATTGAACCCTGGTCCCGGGCTGACCTCTGCTTCCAGGTCTGCCTCCTCTAACCAGTGAGCCACACTGTGCTCCTAAGGTGCTCTTGAAGGTGTTTCACAGTTGGGTCGGAGGCAGGTGGCAGCCACTGGGTATGCGTGAGGTCCACAGACTGAATCCAGAAGTCTAAAGTGGAGGGGATTGGCAAAAGCATACCCAAGCCCGCATCCTGTTACAGTGCCTGCTATGCATGGTCAAAGGTCCTCACCAGGAACCTGTTGAAAAAGAGGACCAGGGGCTTTCAATGGTCAAAGGACAGTGTCTATCCCCACTGCCCACTGACAACAGTTGCAGTAAATGCCCGGTGAGTACTGCATGAATGGTTACTAGGCACATGGTGTGACTACATAGAGCAACCTGTATCAAATAGCCATTCTTCTGTGTTCACTGTTATCTAGGCACATCTACAGTCTGTACCATGAGAATACTTAAGCCAAGAGTGCTGGGCAGAAGACATGGCTGAAGTCCATGCTCTGTTTCCACTCAGCGCTAGAGCAGGCCTTCCCTTCTGGGGGCTGCATGAAAGTTTCAAACATATAGTTAAAAAAATCATGAAAATCCATACAAAAAAACAGTGCTAGACCGACATTATGAGTATCTTCTAAGATCACAAGGTAACAGTCTATACAAGTCAAGTCAAGTCAAGATATCTTTATTCGACTTTAACCAAGTCATACAAAGAAACATAAGCAAAAAAGCACATGGCATAAAAATACATATATACAGTTGAGTGTTTTAAAAAGGTACTATATACAATGATTTAAGAAGGCGAAATTTGACCAGCAGCTTTCACCCTTGCTGCGGCCACTAAAAAATTTGCAATACAAAATGTTGTACGTGGATTTGATGCAAGCTGTAAATAGAGCAGCGCCGGGCGCACCTGAGTAAACCCTGCTTCTCTCAAGATGGGTAGCAAATATTTTTTCCTCGGCCCCTGATATTGGCAACAGAACATGACGATGTGCATTGTATCCTGCACCGAAAAGTCATCGCAACTGCACGGTGGGGCTAACAGTCTATACAATAAAACCGTATATATTGCCTTAATAATGCTCAATTGAAGGGACACAAGGGTTTCTCTCCCATGCACTAGTCTTGATTACATTTCACACGTAAAATAAAAGTTAAATTTTTAGCCTGTGCTACTTAACAGCCCCCTGAACCGAAGAAGTGAAGTACTCCTGTGCCAATTTACTTAAATTAATTCAGTATTGATATCATCTATGATAATTTAGGTCAATTCTTCAAACGTTCATTACAAAATAATAGCCTGTGCTTTCTCTGTATTACAGTCCTAGGTAGATTTTGAGACGTGTGTCCCTTAAGTTGGAGATAATTAGGGCATTAGTTCGTAGTCTTAGTAACCTTGAGGGTTGCCCCAGGTAACCTCAGCCACAGGAATATTTTAGTGGATACCCAACTCCCTTTGAACTGCATCTACCATAATCCCTTAACCCCTTCACTGCGGCGGCTATTCCGCCGCAGTGCTAAGGAGGCGGGGCGGCCGCGCGGCGGCCGCATGCTGGTGACGGAACCGCTCCGTCACCAGCGTCGGTTGAGCTGTGCTTGTGACGGAGCGGTTCCGTCATGGCCCGCCCCGCTCAATAGAACGCTCAGCGCAGGCGCGGAATTCGCGCCGCGCAGGCGCGCCGAGCGGGCCATGACGGAACCGCTCCGTCATCAGCACAGCTCACCCGTAGCTGATGACGGAGCGGTTCCGTCATCAGCACTTAAGGGGTTAAAGGAATTTCCTGACCAGTTTTCAGATGAGTGATTGTTTTTTTAGCCACAGTGGTGCAGTTTGAACAACCTAAGCATGGAAAGGTACCTTCCACTGGCCCACCTGTGGCACACTGTAGACCTACTGATCTGATGCTTCATAAGTTTTCATTAGTTCCTCCTGGTGGGTTGCTGCTTTTTCCTCACTCTAGTGCCATGAAACTTTGCAGGTGTGGGAGCTATTTTACAAGTAGTATGTAAGGCTGCATAGACTAAGTAAAGGTGCTGTTTTCTCCTAAAGCACCATGGTACAGTTATAAAAGCACCACATATTAGGAAATCAGCATACTTTACACACCATTACAAGAAATGGACACATATGGGTAGTGAGCACACAAAAACCATAGTCCAATGAGTCACAGCTCTGGTAGTACTAGAACAGGTGGTCCATAAGTCTGGTGACACAGTGTTCCAGGCCATGTACGCCACATTCAAGAATGAGATATGGTCAGTTCCCTGGATCAGTACCCAAGCCTGGGTCGGTACACTAATATCATCAAATTAGGATGAGGCCGCTGAAGCATAGGGTGAGACTTCCACTAAGCGGGCTCAATACCCTGCAGAGCCTTACAGGCCAACATGGTCCACTTCAGGGAATACCATTGAAGAGAGGGGTGATGTTTACGTAAAATGCTTGAGAACATCAGACCAACAACATATTTGGGCTTTCTTCCCAGTGTTCCCAGCCGGCATCCTGCAGCCTCCTTTCTTCAGTAAGCACCAGCCACAAGCATTGAATTTTGGCGGGATCGGCATGGTGATTGGCCACGAAATTACCCACGGCTTTGATGACAACGGTAAGGAAGCATTCACTACAGTGTCCTGAAATTTTCAGGAAGCCCAAACATGGGTGTGCTTGAGAAAGCAGGGCATGCATTTCTACAAAATCATTCAATATGTTCTTCTTTCTTTATTATGGTGGATGTTTTAATGGACAGGTAGGAACTTTGACAAGGATGGAAATATGTTTGACTGGTGGAGCAACTTTTCGGCGACACTCTTTAAGGATCAGTCTCGCTGTATGGTGTACCAGTACGGAAACTACACCTGGGAGCTCGCCGGTGGACAAAATGTGAGTAGATTAGCTTGGAAAACATATTTTATTCGAAGCTGATGATTTCTATTAGTAGTATTTTTGGTATTAGTATTATCATTGACATGATTATAACTTAGTATTGTTGCTGTTGACATATACATCCTGACCTTTGTTATGAGCTTCACAAGCCTTCACTGTAAAGTTTGCCTGGACTGCACCACCTGCCCAAAATGCCTGGGGCATAACTCCACATGACCAGCTGCCTCCCAGGCCCCTACTGAGCCTAAAATGCTGGATCATATAAACGCAAGAAGCAAGAAGGAATTCAGAACTACAGTAGTCTTAGTTGCCCCCCCAGTGCCCCTGCCCTGGACAGATCACTTTTTTGTTCCATTTATTATTTACTTGCCCAAGCATAAAGCTAGCGCTCCCACCCCTCTCAACTACCCTCGACGTAGGTGGGCAAGATTCTCCCTGCTAGAGTTTAATAAGGCTCTTACCGCAGAAGGGCCCCCAGGAGGCAATGACGTGGCAATGGCAAATAAATTGCTCAATGATCGCATCACGACTGCTCTGGACTGCACAGCCCCACTGGGCCGGCCAACCAAAGGTGTCCGCAGACAAAGAACTGCTCCCTGGTTCAGCGAGGTGCTGCGCTGCGCCAAAAGGGATTGTAAACAAGCAGAAAGACAATGGAGAGTGGCATATGATGACCGGATGAAAGAGGCCTATCTTACTAAGAGGCGTACCTATCATAACAAAATCCGGATAGAGAAAGCCACATACTATGCAGACAGAATCCACGGGGCAGAAAATTCCGCCAGGGAACTGTTCAGCATATATAAGTCCCTATCCACCCCAAAAACCTTCACTCAAGATGAAGATCACTCAGTAGCAGCATGCAATCGCATCGCTAACTACTTCGGAGATAAAGTGTCTAAGATTTATTCTGCTTTTCCCGATATACCACCTGCAGCGGAAGAGCCTGCAGACTCAGCAGGAGAGGAAGCCGATCAAAATCCGCTACTCCATTTTACTATCCCCTTACCGGAGGATTTAGTTAAAATTTGCAGATCTGTTAAATCTGGCTCCCCTCGAGATCCCGCATCCCCAAAAAGGTTGAGTGACAGTCTGGAGACACTTGAACCCTACATCAGGCACCTGCTAGATGTCTCCTTCCGATCCAGCTCTATACCTGAGGATTGGAAACAGGCTGTGGTGCTTCCCCTCCGCAAGAAGCCCAACATTAGCTTTGAGAAGCTGGACAATTTACGCCCCATTTCTCTGCTGCCTTATTTCTCTAAGGTTGCGGAGAAGGTGGTAAACAAACAGCTAATGAAACATGTGGAGGAAAGCAACCTTCTTCACCCTACCCAATTTGGGTTTCGGCCCCGTCATTCCACGGAGTCTGCCCTTCTCAGGGCTACCGAAACCCTCAGGCAAGGTGCTGACGAGGGACAAACCATGGCTTTAATCCTCTTAGACCTCAGCACAGCGTTCGACACTGTAGCTCATTCCATCTTGCTACAGTGTCTGAACAAAGGTGGGGTGCGAGGGGCAGCGCTGAAATGGATTTATTCATTTCTTGTAGGCCGAGGCTTCCAAGTGAGGCAAGGTGACCATTACTCTGAGCGAATCGCTTTGGACCAGGGGGTGCCGCAGGGCTCGTCCCTGAGTCCAACACTTTTTAATCTTTATGTCACCCCGATTGCCACCTTGGTAGAGAGTCACGGCCTCCGAATGGTGTCTTATGCCGACGACACGCAGTTGGTCATCTCCCTGTCACGCGCACCCGGTCTTTCGGCGGACATCTTCAGAGCTTGCATGCAAGATCTAGCTGCCTGGATGTTCGCCAATTGCCTCAAGCTTAACGGAGGCCAGACCGAGGTGCTGGTCGTGGGGGGAGGCCAATCGGCGTGGACGTCGGCATGGTGGCCTCCTTGCCTAGGTCAACACCCATCCCGTGCCAGAAAGCAAAGAACTTGGGTATCTGGTTCGATTCTGACCTGACCTTTGGCCCCCAGATCAATCGGGTGGTCGGATCATGCTTCGAGACCCTAAAAAGTCTCAGGAAGGCATTGAAGTTTTTACCTGTAAGAGCCCGTCAAACCCTGGTGCATGCACTAGTTACATCAAAGATGGACTATGGCAATCTTCTCTATTTAGGGACCCTGGAGAAGAATTTGAGCCGCCTACAGGTCTTACAGAATGCCGCTGCCCGACTAGTGCTTAGACTGCCCAGAAGAGCCGCATCCTCAGCGGCCCTCCGGTCTTTGCATTGGCTCCCGATCAGAAGCAGGGTAGAATTCAAAGCACTATGCATGTGCCATCGGATCATCAATGGGAGGTCTCCTCTCCCTTTGAAAGAACTGCTGACGTCTTATGAGCCGTCCCGCTCCCTGAGATCTTCCGGCTCAGGACTCCTGGCTATCCCCAAGGTGTCTAGAGCACGGATGGGCGGAAGATCCTTTAGGTACCTTGCAGCTTCTAGATGGAACAAACTACCCATAGCATTGCGACTAGAACCATCAGAACTAATATTTAGGGCCAAGCTTAAAACTGCACTATTCGAACAGTAAGGTATTCCATTTCTGTAGGTTCCAGTAAGTATCTGCTCCTCAGCGCGGGGACACGCCGCTGGGCATCACCAAGCGCTTTGCAAAACCCCCTAAATAGAAATAGAAATAGAAATTCCGTCTTTTATTTCTACCGCAAGGGAAGCAGCAGAGAAGAAAAAGAGATATGATGGACAGAAAGGTGTGAGTAGTGAAAAGGTAGAACTGTAAATGGATAAAGGAAGGTACTCTAGGAAAAGTAAGGGGAAAATATAGGAAGGCCTGTATGAAAGAGTTTCAAAAAGAGTAGTGTGTGCGTGTTAATAAGGGGTATTCAGGGCTCGAGTCGGGGTACCAGGCGGGTGGACGGCGCCCCCCCACTTATTTTACCGGGAGCTCGATAACTATAAACTGCAACTGAGTGCAAGCCACCTTTCGTGATGTCACTTCCTGTCGTGAGGTCAGCATCCCCCCACTTCATTTTTTAGCACTTGTGACCTGGGGGTATTGAAGGATACGCCTGAGGCTTAGGGTCAGATGTGGAGTACGAGAATCAAGAACAGCACAAGCCAGGGAGGCATCATCCACCCTTGAAGAAGACCTAAACAAGATGCAAGCATACATTTGAAATTAAAAAAGGCATGGACTAGTGGGGCCTGCAGTGTTACCTAGCACAGTGCAATGCAAACTCAAAAGATTGTTAGGAGCAATTGTCAGCCTGACTTTATCAGGGTGCCGATTTGTGTGGTAATGTTGAAACGTGTAGCACGACTTGGGATGCGTTTGACGAAATCCTGGTTACTAAACACTCCCACATTTTTTGCATTCCCTTGTAATGTTTGTCACCTGTCAGTCAAACTGTCGGGTCTGGTGGCTTAGTGGACTAATACCTCCACTTTAAGGGCTTTGTGTTTACCCTCATGGTCACAGGTTCAAATCCCAAAGGGTTTACTCAGTCTTTCATCCTCCTGAGGTCAATAAAATACATACTGTTGGGTAACATCTGTTTTTCAACGCCAAGATGCCCACGGGTGAACGTGCGCTTTACAAATACACGTTATGTTACTTATACCGCACTAACCTCCATCTAACCTCCTCTTGAATACTGTTGATAGCAGACATAATTCACATAGAAAGCTGAACGTGCCTCTCAAATAACTTGGGGGCATATTGCCAACAAGTAGCAATATTTATCGCTAAATAGGCTTAGCGAGGATTTTTTTATCGCTGCCTATCGCTGGATATGTTAGCGGAGAAAACATGCTATTAGCAAAGTTTTTCTCCATTGTGCTAAAATATCCAGGATAGCGGCAAAATGCGTGAATATCGCTGAGAATACAGCAATAGATATTCACGCATTAGCGACGAAATGCTCTTAGCCATGTTATCCACCTCCCATTGGATAACATGGCTAAGAACTGGTCTGGGCAGGTGTTAGTATTTGGAGATATTCGAGCTTAGCGCAAATATTTCCAACGCTCCGCCTGCCTTGCTAATAGGCGATAGTGTTGTTAGCGACTGCTTTCAGTCGCTAACTGGTTGGGTACACCCACTTTGCATGTCATTAGTGATAAACATCGCTGACATGCAAAGCGGTCCTCAAACCGCTCGCTATCGCCTAAAAGCTGTCGCTAACATCAGTTAGCGACAGCTTGCTAATAGGGCGATAGAATTATCGCCGCTTAGTGGCCGAAAACGGCCGCTATATCGGCGATAATTGCCTATCGCCCCCCCCCCCCCCCCCCCCTTGGTAATATGCCCCTAGGTTTATAGATGCGTATTCTCTTTTGCAATTTAACATTGTGTGCGTACATTCCTAATGCAATTCAAGAGTAAATGCCCAAACTGAATTTTGGGACTCAGGCACATAGTTCTATGCAAATCTAGGCCCTAATTTACAAACATTACGCCATAGTTTTACTCTTATGTTTAGGGTAAAATATGACTTTTCTGAATTCCCACAGGTTTCTAGGAATGCTCCTGGAATTCTTTTGTGGATTCCGTTTACACATGAAAAAATAGGCTTTTGTGTGTTTCAAAAATTAGTTATCAGAGTGCAAATGCACTTGCTAACTTTTTTTCTTTGGGGGTATATTCTTCCTCTGTATGGATTTACTCCTATCCCAGATAGGAGTAAATCTCCAATATCTAATCGGATAGCAATGCGCCTTGAACAATTGTGAATATACACACAATTGTGAGCTTGTGGGTGTTCATTTATTTGGCAAGCCTTTTCCACCCTGGAGCAGATTTAATTCCATGTTAAATTGCACCATTCTTGTGTAATAGTATGCATGTGTAAATTGATTTACAAGTGTAAATTCATGTTTTGTCTGCAAATGTGAATTTGTGCTAATTAGAATGATATATGAGAACTGAGTAGAATGATATTTCAGCAACAAGTTGAATTTACGTGTGCACTTAACTTTGAGAATTATGTCCAAGGAGGGCAACTATCTTAATGCCCTGATGTGAAAAGGTCTAGTATACCAAGTCCGATTTAAACAAGCTAATTACTGTTTCCCACTGTCACTAATTTTTGAACAAATCATGTACGCCTCAATGACAGATGCAAATGGTCACTCAACAGTAAAGTACCACAGAAGTCACTTGGCAGTAATAACTGTGATCAACTTGTTGCTGCTTAAAAGATGGAGTTCTTGTGAATGCCTATGGAGTATGCGGACGAACAGAAAGATGTCATGACAATTGCACTTCCGAATATGGACTCCCAGAATATTGTGGTACAAGTGTATCAAGGACAGAATATTGAACGATTAGTGCATATAGGAAGTATACATTTACTATTTCTAACTCCACATCTACGCACCTTGAACATATATATATTTCCAAGTTACATATACGTGGAGTTATGTATAGACAGTGTAGATTTACTTACCTATTAATATTTTATTTTAAATATTTTGTCCTGGATATTGTTCTGGTGCAGATACTTGAGGTGCACTGTGTCATAATGACACTAGAATATCTACATTTCCCTGTCTCTTCTAGTGGGAATGCCGCCATTAAATAAGCTACCATTCACTTTCAACGTAAAGGCATGAGTATATATTCCAGTTCACACCCTGATTCCATATTTAATTCGTAAACTGTACGAGAACCCACAGTGGGGCAAATTACCAACAACTAGCGATAATTATCGCTTTGTTGGTTTAGCGGCGATATTTTTATCGCCGAGCCGCAGCGATTTTTATCGCTTAGGAACCTTGCTATTATCAAGGCATATCTCCTAAGCGATAATAATCGGCCAAAATGCATGAATATCGCTGAAAAGTCAGCGATATTCATGCATTACCGAGCTAATGCTCTTAGCCATGTTATCCACCTCCCATTGGATAACATGGCTAAGAACTGCTCAGGGGCAGGTGTTAGCTTTTGGAGATATTCGCGCTTAGCGCGATTATCTCCAAAAGTTGGTAATAGGAGATAGCGATGTTAGCGACTGTTTCCAGTCGCTAACATCTTGGCACGCCCACTTTGCATGTCATTAGTGATAAATATCACTGACATGCAAAGCGGGGCCCAAGATGATCGCTATCTCCTACTAGCTGTCGCTAACTGGTGTTAGCGACAGCTAGGTAATAGGGAGATAATTTTATCTCTGCTTTCTTGGCATTTAAAGCCAAAAAAACGGATATAAACCCCCTTGATAATATGCCCCAGTGTTTCTTAGGAGCCTCTTAATGCCTGGGTTGCCGGACACTGAGGCTGAGTAGTCTTGATTCAGTTCTTCAGTTCAAAGTTTTATCGTGTGGTTGATAAGATACATAACAATGAGCAACCACATGGCAAAACTTGATATACATGGTAAAATAACACGAATGATTCATCTTTTATGAAAATAGTAAAAGGAAATAATATACTTCTTAAAATACACAAGCTACTTATGTTCCATGATTCATCGGGGCCTTGTTGCGACCTCATACATAAATTAAGGAATTCCCATAACGGTTAGGTAATATTGCACGTTTTACTTATGCTGTAATGGCAGCAATTCCGGTGCAATATTATCGTAACAGGGTCACTGCGGGGTTCATAATGAGCCTTATTATCTATTCAGATTATCTATTTTCAACCAAGTAAACTACATAGAACACACTTTCAGGGAACTAACTCAATTTATTAAACACATCATCATTAACCCTTTGCTAGACTTTCCCCCAGATGGCTGATGTTTGCCCTGAAAAAGTGTGTTTGTGACCAGAATTCCGGCCCTTGGCAGAATACCATCCACATATTAATTTGGTGTGCAAGTGTTTGTACAAGTGGGTAGGGCAGAAGGACTACTGGCAAACGTTGTTAACATGTGGAGTTAAAATAGAGGGCAAATGTTAGTGGGTGACCGAAAAATCTTCCTTAGAGAGGCCAATCACATATTTACAAGGGCCCTCGGGCCACGAAGGCCTCCTCCTTAACCACAAGAGTGCTGGGACCAAGATTTGATCTCTGCTTTCTTTGTGGTGGCTGATATTTCGCAGCATGCAGAAACACATAAAGTATTAACCCCCTTGCATAAGAATAGGATGCCCAGCCATAGCCACCAGTCTAATTTTTGGACGTGTAAACACTGTCAGCTTTTGAAAATTGAGATAATTGTTCTAATGAATGGTCATTACTTGATATACAGGTCAGTGGGATTAGCACATTGGGAGAAAATATTGCGGACAACGGCGGAGTGAGACAGGCGTACAAGGTAATTTGTTCCAGTTTTGTGCAGTTTTGTGCATTGTAAGTAGCCATTCTTTTCATTTTTTTTAAAATAAAATGTCTGTGAAGGTCGGCAATGAAAACAGAGATTGACAATTGATATCACTCACGGTACTTGACATATTCTAGAATTTAAATGCCACTTTTGTTGAAAGCTTCACATCCTCAGAAAAATCATGCAAAAGATCTCTTCAAGTGCAAGCACAATCATCTTAACCCATCCTTACTTGGAGGCAGGCAGGCTCAAGGGCTCTTCATTATCCTCCAAACAATCAAAACGCTTACCATGAACTTTATTGGGATCATCCCCACTGAACATCTTACATAGCCACTAAAAAATGCCTGCATCTGCATTAATTTCAAAGGATTGGCCCTCCAAAACTACCTAATCTCATCCTCCACGGAGACTCAAATGTTTGAGAGGATGTGCAAGCCCTTGTGTTGTTTCAGCTAGATTGTGGTCCTGGCTGTTTGGCCCAAATGATCACTCACCTCACCAGAGCCCTGTGTTGACACAGTAACACACAAGTGATGGACCTTTTTTTCCAATGCCCCGGAATAAACTTCACTTGAGGACCACAGCAGGAAATTTACCCTTTCTGTCTCTCTCCCTCTCTTTCTCTCTCTCTCTTCATCAATACTATATATATATATATTGATGAAGAGAGAGAGAGAGAGAGAGAGAGAAAGAGAGGGAGAGAGACAGAAAGGGTAAATTTCCTGCTGTGGTCCTCAAGTGAAGTTTATTCCGGGGCATTGGAAAAAAAAGGTCCATCACTTGTGTGTTACTGTGTCAACACAGGGCTCTGGTGAGGTGAGTGATCATTTGGGCCAAACAGCCATATATATATATATATATAGATAGATAGATAGATAGATAGATAGATAGATAGATAGATAGATAGATAGATAGATAGATAGATAGATAGATAGATAGATAGATATTTTTTTTAATATTATTTTTTTACTAAGTACACAGTGGTGATCACCACTGTGTAATCATGGTTAAGTCAAAGTTTCCATAGAAACAGCTTTTTTTGTTTTGACAATCTCTTTGGTGCTGTTTGACAAATCTATATGAAACTTTACCAAAAAAGTTCATCCACCTCAGGTCGTTCCAGGAAAATTTTGGGGTTTATCCATCAAATGAGGGCTGAGGAAAAGAGGGTATCCTAAAACAGGTTTTTTTTAATCCAATTCCCCGTAGGATTTTGGAAAGATATACAAAAAAACGGCTGATCAGAATTACACCAAATTCGGCAGAATGCTAGATCTTTACTCAGATAACATGTTTTTTGTGATATGGTAATAATCTGTTCAACCCTTTTATGATAAAGTCATGTTCAAAATATAGTGCTATCTGGACAGTCATTCCAACAGGACTACTGATGTCCTCCTGTGGTACCAAACATTTAAAAAATGCAGGGAGCTGATTGGTTGAGAGGGCTTTTCTCCCATCAGCCATCACAGGCCCACATCACCAGTACCAGTTCTGAACAATCTTATTGGCTGGCTGCAAGATCAACAGAAATGTTGCGGCAATTTCAGGACTCAGGGACTCAGTCACCCTGCCCCAGTATGTAATAAAAAAAATAAGATAGAATGGGGCAGGGTAGGAGGATCTTGACCCCTGGTCCTTCTGTTGGGACCCAGGAGGACCCCCACTGAACCCAAAATGTTAAAAGAAATCCATAACACTGGTACAGTGATATTCCTGTGGGACCAAGCAAGGCCCCTGTGTGGTCCCAATGGACTCCCACGAGGTCCCATAGAAGTACCATGTGTACTGTGGGCCAATCGAGTATTAAAAAGTGAAGCTTGCACTGTCAATCAGTACCTTGGAGTGCCACATGTGCAGAAGTACCACAGGGCCATGAAAAAATGTTTACAAATTGAAAATGTGGAATTGGTGTCCACGGAAGCTTGTGCAACCATTGGTCGTTAGCCAGCATCGGAGCGCTGGCTGCCCATTGGTGGCTGGGCACAGAACCTGGCCACAGGCCATGCGTGGCTGGGTTTGGCCACTCGCTGGGGTTTAGCTGTAGGGCCTGGCCATAGGCCAGGCTCTGTGCTCAATCCCCTACTGTGCATGGTCAAAAGCAAAGCTCAGTGTGGGACTTAGGTGAATATGACCATAAATAATCAAAAATATCTATAGTGACTGCTGCCTGGCAATTCAAATGAAAAGAAACTGCTGATTTTGTTAGTGGTACCGCGGTTCTGAAATTAATTTTAAAAATGCAGTTCGCAACGGGTAAGGCCCAAGACCAGACTGCAGGCCAGATCCTTTGGCAAACCCAGCAGTCCCCGGCCAAAGGCCATGTGCAGCAAGGACTGGACAATCCCAGATGGTTGGGTGCAGGTCCTAGTTGCAGGCTTAACTATTAGTTTTATAAATGGTACCCTGACCATCAGCGTGTCATTACCTCCTCCATTGTGATAGACTACTATCCTTCAAACTTATAGATGCTGAAAACTTTTACCTCTGCCATCCTCATGGACTACCGTCTGTTCAAATTCTTTTATTTTTTTAAACAAACTCTGAATGCGGAAGTTTGGTTTTGTAAAAGCAGAAAAAATGAATAACCTCCTCGACCTGGAAGTTTTCTTTCAGAGTGTGGAGGTCATTATTTGTATTGTCTTTCTCTCACCTCCTGGCTTTTCCTGGACAGAAAAAAAATAGAAATTATATCTTCCACACTAAAGGGAGCGTGTGATCTAATGTTCTACCATCAGTCCCTACTCTGTTCTGCTGTCAGAGGTTGATCAAGCTTACGGAGTCTCCATCAATAGAATACTTAATGTCTAATCATCTCTAAATTAGGCAGGTGAACTGAGGGATTGGCAGGAAGGCTATTGTGCCACATTTGGAATGGAGTACCTTGTCCGTCAAACTTTAAATTGGGCTCTTAGTTTTCAACAATGTTTTTTGTTGAAGTCTCTAGGGTTTTTTATGATGCGCTATTTTCATAACCCCTGCTGTGCACAGGTTTGAATATTATAGTGCATCGTAAAAAAAGAACAATTTTTGGGGTGAGTATTTGAGTGTTTTATGCATTAGAATTTTCCTGTAATTTTATGTTTTTAAAAAAATAAGAACCTTTAAGTTGCACTAATAATCCGTTATATCTCACAGGATCAATCAATCAATCGAACGATAAGGAGTTTGTATAGCACTGCTACTCACTCATGAGGGACTAAAGGCGCTGAGGGGGAAGGGTGGGGCTGATCCATCTGGGTGTGGAGATCCGGTCGAAGAGCCAGGTCTTGAGGTCCTTCCTGAATTGGGTCAACGACTTTGCCTGAGGTGGAGGGGCAGGGTTTTCCAGTTCTTGGTGCTGAGGTAGGAGAAGGATCTCCCTCGGGTTCTGGTCTTGTGGATCCATGGGATCAAGGCCAGGGCGAGTTGGGCGGAGCAGAGTTGTGTGGCAGGTGTGTGGAATGCGAGGCGGTGGTTCAGATATTCTGGTGCTGCTTAGTGGAGAGCATTGTAGGCATGTATGAAGAGCTTAAAGGTGATTCTCTTTTTGATTGGGAGCTAGTGGAGTTGTTGGAGGTGTTGTGTTATGTGGCTGCAGTGGGGGATGCTGAGGATCAGTCTGGCTGCCGTGTTTTGGACATTCTGTAGTTTCCTGAGTTGATTCTGGGTGATACCAGCATACAGTACGTTGGCGTAGTCAAGTCTGCCGGTGATGTGTACGTGGGTGACGTCTTTCTGGATTCTGTCGGGATCCATATGAATGTCTTTTGAATCAGGCGGAGTGTGAGGAAGCAGGATGAGGTTACTGCGTTGATTTGTAGGTTCATTGTGAGCGAGACGTCCAGTATGATGCCGAGGTTGTGTGCATGGTCCGTACGGATGTGAGGGGTTCCTAGTGCAGCAGGCTACCAGGAGCCACCCCAGTTTGAGGGGGAGGGGATGGGGATCGGGATAGGTCCCAGGATGAGTACTTTGGTCTTGTCTGAGTTGAGCTTGAGACAGCTGTCTTTCCTCCATGTGGCCTTCATTCTGCTGTGAAAGTTGATTCTGGCGGTTGTGGGCTCGTTGGCATAGGAGACGATGTTGAATCCGCGGGTTCTGACGATGGCTACAAGAACGGCCATGTAGATTGTTGTTAGACTTGGCTTTTTCAGCAGGCTTACCACCAGACATGTTGCTTTTTGTTATGGATTGGTGTTTCCATTATTGACATGTTTGATTTACTGGTAAGTCCCTAGTAGCGTGCACTGAGAGTGCCAGGGCCTGTAAATCAAATGCTATTAGTGGGCCTGCAGTATTGATTGTGCCACCCACAGAAGTAGCCCTGTAAAGGTAACTCAGACCTGCCACTGCAGTGTCTGCATGCAGTTTTTACAGCCATCTCGACTTGGCAAGTGCACCCACTTGCTAGGCCCTAACCTTCCCTTTACTTACATCTTCGGTAGGTTCAAGGTCCCCCTCTGAGCGGGGTGCAGTGCATGTGAAAGGTAGTGCATTTTCTGGTGTGTGTGACATGTCCTGATCCCGTAATGCAGTATATTTCATTTTTCACTATTGAAAGGCTATCTGTCCCATAGGATAGATTGGGAGGTACTTTGTAACCTCTCAACCCCATTAGGATGAGATGGAGAAATAGTTTAGTTTGCCTGAATTCAGAAGGTATGAATGCATTTTTTGGTAAAGATGATTTTTTTGTTGTGTGTTTGGAAATTCGACTTTTAAAAAGTGGGTATTTTCTTGCTTGGCCATCCTGTGTGCCTCTGCTGGGTTGTGCAATTGACTGTCTGGCTTTGGAGTGGCAGGGACTGGGGTGTGTATTCACTGTAGACAGCCACTGGGGGGTCAAGTTGTGTCCTGCCTTTCCTGAATGTGTCATGGCTGGGCTGATTAGACCTGACTGCATTCAGAATAGTGGGAGGAGTTTCACTAGCACCCAAATATGCCTGGTCTGCATTTAGAGTGATGAGAGGAGATTTCCCTTGCACCTGATTAGGCCCTATCTCTCTTGCACAATGCTGTCTCCATCTCCTGCCAGGAAGCTTGACCAGAGAGGA
This sequence comes from Lissotriton vulgaris, assembly GCF_964263255.1. NCBI lineage: Eukaryota > Metazoa > Chordata > Amphibia > Caudata > Salamandridae > Lissotriton > Lissotriton vulgaris. The sequence goes on along the minus strand of NC_141693.1, from coordinate 316,813,810 downwards.
CAGAACTGGTTTGGGCTGAGCACAGACCCTCTCTGCCCAAAAGAACAAAGAGAAACTGAGTACAAATATTGGGGCCCAGACCCCAGAACTTTAGATTACTGCTGAACTGAAAACCAGCCAGGAAGAAGAGCTGGAAACGTTGTCAGGAGGATCTGCCACTTTGTTGCGTGCTCTGCTGTGTTGGCCTGCTGCTTGCTGCTTCTGTCTTGGGCAGAGAAAGGACTGGATTGTACTTTCATCATCCTGCTGTTAGAGTTTTCTCCAAGGGCTTGCAGTAGAGCTTGCCTTCTGTTGGAAGTCTCAGGGAGATAAAAGACTTCAAAGAATTTGCTTGGATCAAGAAACCAGCCAATAAGAAGAGCTAGAAAAACTGCCAGGAGGAGTACTGCCATCGCCATCCCGGATGGATACAAGATCATCAGGAGGGACCGCGTCAACCAGACTGGGGGAGGCATCGCCATCGTCCACAAGAACACCGTCCGCATCACGACCGACACCTACGCGCCGCCGAACACCTCCACTTCCAGATTCACACCGACCCAAAGACGACCCAAAGACGACCCTCAGAGGCACCCTCATCTACAGACCCCCGGGACCACGCACACAATTCAGCGAAGACATCACAGACTTCATCAGCCCGCACGCCCTCCCCTCCACCGAATACATCCTCCTAGGGGACCTCAACTTCCATCTGGAGAACAACAAGGACTGCAACACTGTCACCCTGCTGGACAACCTCGCCAACCTCGGACTCAAGCAACTGGTCAACACCCCCACCCACTACGCCGGCCACACGCTTGACCCCGTCTTCTCATCCAGCAAGCACATCACCTTCAGCCACTCCGCCGGACTTCACTGGACCGACCACAGCTGCGTCCACTTCAGCTTCAGAAAAACCACAACCCACCACCACCTGCAACAGGTTCCTCACAGAAGCTGGAGCAAGATCACCGCCGACCAGCTCACCACCTCCCTCAGCCAGAACCCACCTGCGAGCACACCGGACCCCAACGAAGCAGCCCGCAACTTCGTGCAGTGGCTGACCGCCTGCGCTGACGACCTCGCACCACTGAAGAACCCTCCCAGCAAACCCAGAAGCAATATGGCCCCCTGGTTCACCGACCTCTGCCCCCACCAAGTCTTCAACAAGGCCGACTCCACCATCGCACCCGAACTCCGAGACATCATCAACACCTCCTTCGACACCGCCACCTTCCCGGAGAGCTGGAAGCATGCCGAGCTCAGCGCCCTACTGAAGAAACTAACAGCCGACCCCACCGACCTCAAAAACGTCCGCCCCATCTCGCTCCCCCCTTTTCCTGCCAAAGTTATTGAGAAGATCGCCAACAGACAGCTTGCCGCCTTCCTCGAGACGAATGGATCCCTTGACCCCTCGCAGTCCAGTTTCAGAGCCAACCACAGCACCGAGACCGCCCTCATCGCAGCCACCAACGACATCCAAGCCCTTCTCAACAACGGGGAAACAGCGGCACTCATCCTCCTGGACCTCTCCGCCGCGTTCGACACTATCTGCCACTGCACCCTAGTCCAACGCCTCAGCAACACCGGGATCCAAGAGACGTCATTGAAGTGGATCACCTCGTTCCTCGCTGGAAGAACACAAAGAGTCCACCTCCCCCCGTTTCGCTCCGAGGCCACCAAAGTCATCTGCGGCGTCCCCAAGGATCATTACTCAGCCCCACCCTCTTCAACATCTACATGAGACCCCTCGCAACCATCGTACGCCAACACAACCTCAACATCATCTCCTACGCCGACGACACCCAGCTGATCCTCTCCCTCACCAGAGACCCCGACACCGCCAGAACCAGCCTCCACGAAGGGATGAAAGACGTCGCCGAGTGGATGAAGAACAGCCGCCTGAAACTGAACTCAGACAAGACGGAAGTCCTCATCCTTGGACCATCACCCGCCGCCTGGAACGACTTCTGGTGGCCCCAGCCCTGGGCACCGCCCCCAAGCCTACAGACCATGCACGCAACCTGGGCTTCATCCTGGACTCCTCCCTCTCGATGACCAGACAAATCAACGCCGTCTCCTCTTCTTGCTTCCACACCCTCCACATGCTCTGCAAGATCTTCCGATGGATCCCGATCGAAACCAGGAAGACAGTCACCCAGGCCCTCGTCACCAGCCGGCTGGACTACGGAAACACCCTCTACGCCGGAACCACAGCCAAGCTACAGAAAAGACTACAACGCATCCAGAACGCCTCTGCCCGACTCATCCTGGACATCCCTCGACGTAGCCACATCTCCGGCCACCTGAGGAACCTGCATTGACTCCCCGTCAACAAGAGGATCACGTTCAGGCTCCTCGCCCACGCACACAAGTCTCTCCACAACCTGGGCCCCAAGTACCTCAACGACCGCTTGACCTTCCACACGCCCACACGCCAGCTACGGTCCGCTAGCCTCGCCCTCGCCGCCGTACCACGTATCCGAAGAGCCACCGCCGGAGGCAGATCCTTCTCCTACCTGGCGGCCAAGACATGGAACTCCCTCCCCATCCACCTTTGGCTGACCCAGGACCACCTCGCCTTCAGGAGACAACTCAAGACCTGGCTGTTCGAGCAGTAGCGGCCCCTTCCCCTAAGCGCCTTGAGACCCTTCCGGGTGAGTAGCGTGCTATACAAGTGTAATGATTGATTGATTGATTGTTGTTGCTTTCCTGGGTTGGCCTGTAGTTGCTGCATCTGCCTTGGGAAGTGAAAGTACTCAACCAAACTTTCTTTACTTGTTGCTGAGTATATCGAAGAGGTTGAAATAGAGCTTGCCTCCTGTTCATGTAGTCTCAGGGACAGCATAGACTTCACCTACCTCTGGGTACCACCTCTGGAACCGCGGTTTCTGTTGCCAAAGAGGGAGGAAGCAGCAGACACTGTCACCGACCCCACTGCGAACTCCGCGTCCTGAAGGCACCACAGAGAGCACCGCCACAATTCGCACCTCAACCCTGGTCTCACTGACGAAGACAACTGCTGCGGCTACCAAGCCGCTGCTCGCACCCGACCTGTGTGCACCACACTCAGCACCGCTTTCCTTTCCTCTGCCGCCCTGGTCTTTCCGACGATGTCGCTGCCTGCTGACAGCGACACCACTAACTGCACTGGTTTGGGGGCACCGCTCGTAATTTACATGATGCACCGCCCTGTCCCACACCGCAGCCTGGTCCGACTGATGCCAGCTCCAATCAACTGTCACTGTCGCTTTCACCTTGACCTGTCAGCACCGCCACAAGCACTGCCTCACTCTACACCACAGCCCTGACTCACCGACACGGATGGATGATCATCACTGAGTTGTTGCCTACACCACGACTTGAGGGCACATCACACCGCACCGCTACGCTTCACTCTGCAACCGCAGAGGTCACCATGACCGGCACGCATCGTCGTGGTCGGCTGGAATCAAAGGTACTGTTTAAGGGTCTGCAGACACTATCGCCGGTCCGCACCGACGTGGTCAGCCGGAACTGTTGGATTCTGTTGTTTTCAGCACCACAGTAGCACCGGACGGAGCTACCGACTTCAAAGCAGCAGCGGTGCGTCCATTGGGGCGTAGGGGCGTAGCCCCACCATCCCACATGGAAGCATCGCGGCCGCCGAGCAAATCTACTAGTATTATAAATAACAGATCAGCCGCCGGTTGCGCAGGGGGGGTGGGCGTGGCCTGCTGCAGCTTGAGTGACAGTCCACACACTCAGGCTGCAGCAGACCGTAGTGGGGAATTTACAGTGCGCATGCTTGGGAAAGTTTGAAACTTTCTCAAGCATGCGCACTGTAAGTTCCCCAGCGGGACCCAGGGGTACTTGTTTCAGTTGTTTGGTGCCACAGCCCGGGTTTAGAAAGGCCGAAAGGGCGAGCAGCAAATATGCCTCGGTAGCCAATCCTGGCGCGGCAGCAGTGCCAGGATTGGCTGGTCCACCGGCGCAGCATCCCATTGGATGCCGCGCTTGGGGGTGAGGTCTGTCGCTGGCTCCCGTACAGTGGTCTAGCTGTCGCCGTGATTGGGACCCATCGAAATCTTCTGGGGCGCGGGGGAGCACTTAATGGATTAATATAGCGACTTTCATGACCGAAAAAAGGAACCCGGACTCCCGGAGTAGTGTCATATGGCTCAGAATTCAGAAGGCGAATTCAAACAAACATTCACCAAAGCAACACATCTCTGTCATGCCAACTCCGGTGAGTCGAGGGAAATTGTGGGCAAGCACTAGCATGTGTAGCTGGGCAGGCAGTATTGTGTGTAGCTGGGCAGGCACTAGTATGTGTAGCTGGGCAGGCACTAGTATGTGTAGCTGGGCAGGCAGTAGCGTGTGTAGCTGGGCAGGCACTAGCACGTGTAACTGGGCAGGCACTAGCATGTGTAACTGGGCAGGCACTAGCATGTGTAACTGGGCAGGCAGTAGCGTGTGTAGCTGGGCAGGCACTAGTATGTGTAGCTGGGCAGGCACACCCAGAGGTACCCTTGCTAATATTAAGTCAATAAAGGCAATTTCGTGGCAGTGGTGTAACGGGAAATAATGCATCTGTGGCAGCCTCGCATGCACAGGGAGGAGCCGGAGGACGTGATTAAGTTCGTGCATAACCTCCACACACGCGGTGGCACACGCGGCAGAAGGACTTCCAGCTCACCACAGCACTCCCCAGTCCCCACGGGAGACGATATTTGTGCAGTTTGCCTGTGAGAAGAGAACTACTTCGGTGTTACACATGGCAGCAATGTCCGAGCTGAAAGTTTAGTATTAGGTGGCAGCCAGGTTCTCATGAGCTCAGAAAAATAAACGATTGAATGCGAGTAACCATCAGGGTTCAAATCTGTGAACTGCAAGTTATTCACCGCTCTCTTCGGCTGGTGGAGGTGCATTAACCCGCTAGCTACCTTATCATTTTGGTCAGAAGTTGTACGCCTGATACTGCTGGCGTGTGCTATTGCTGTTTAGTACTAATAGTTCTGCTGCTAGTTTGAAGTCAGGGTGTGCCCTTGCAGTTTGCCTGTGAGAAGAGAACTACTTCGGTGTTACACATGGCAGCAATGTCTGAGCTGAAAGTTTAGTATTAGGTGGCAGCCAGGTTCTCATGAGCTCAGAAAAATAAACGATTGAATGCGAGTAACCATCAGGGTTCAAATCTGTGAACTGCAAGTTATTCACCGCTCTCTTCGGCTGGTGGAGGTGCGTTAACCCGCTAGCTACCTTATAATTTTGGTCAGAAGTTGTACGCCTGATACTGCTGGCGTGTGCTATTGCTGTTTAGTACTTATAGTTCTGCTGCTAGTTTGAAGTCAGGGTGTGCCCTTTCCATGGCTGTTGACGAGGGATTAAAAAAAAAAACGTTCTTAACCGAAAGGTTTCGGATGTCCATTCTTCTTCCTCAGTTGCAGGTTTTTTTAAACTATACTTTAGTTCAGTGCTTGATTTGTGAAATAAAGAGTGCCGGTGCTCACAACTCTGCTCAGAAGCTGACTATCGTGTAATGATTGAAAGTATGGGCCCTGGGCCCTCATGATGGGCGCAGCAAGGATGGACACAGACACCAGGAGAGAGTGGTAGGAAAGGTCCTGAGCACGTGCGCTCAGCCTCTTTTATTGGCAGCGTCATGTGACACCATGACGTCTGTGGTGGGTGGGTGTAGAGTGTGTTGCATTACATAGAAACACTAGAACGTGTCCACACCAAGACACTACATATCGCACACTGAATACCAAGGCAGGTAGTCTTTAATCCACTACCACACAGCACAATCCCTGCCATTTTCTCACATGTGCAGGTTCATTTCTGTTTGTGACGGGGTTGCCGTCTTTTTCTTCCTCCGTCTTTGCTACCTGCGTATTTTTCCTCTCATGCACTCGTTATATCATAAGGAAAAATCCGTGCAGTTCGGCCCCCACCCGGCTCAAATTAAGCGCGGCGTTGGTTATGACATTTTGCGTCTCTTTTCTCTCTGGACGGATTATCAAAAAACATGGCAGCCTCTTACTCGAGCACCTGGGTGCACTTCGGCGCCTTGTCTGGTGCATGAGGCGCTAGAGACATACTACACTAATTAGTACTACCTGCCCATGTTCCAGTGCTGTGTCCAGCCGTGAGGATGGGTGGTGGAGGAAAAGAGGATTGACAGTCACCTTACCCCTGACAAGTAGGCACTAGCTAGGGGCGCAGTGAGTCATTTTTTAGCAGCTAACTATGAGTATCAGAAAGGGAACACAGGGAGAAGAAGACACAGAGGGAGGGGTGACACAGAGGGAGGGAGTGACACAGGGGGGGGTGACACAGGGGGGGGGTGACACAGAGGGAGGGGTGGCAGAGGGAGGGAGTGACACAGAGGGAGGGAGTGACACAGAGGGAGGGGGTGACACAGAAGGAGGGGGTGACACAGAAGGAGGGGGTGACACAGAGAAGGAGGGGGTGACGCAGAGGGAGGGGTGACGCAGAGGGAGGGGTGACACAGAGGGAGGGAGTGACACAGAGGGAGGGAGTGACACAGAGGGAGGGAGTGACACAGAGGGAGGGAGTGACACAGAAGGAGGGAGTGACACAGAAGGAGGGGGTGACACAGAGAAGGAGGGGGTGACACAGAGAAGGAGGGGGTGACACAGAGAAGGAGGGGGTGACACAGAGAAGGAGGGGTGACACAGAGAAGGAGGGGTGACACAGAGGGAGGGAGTGACACAGAGGGAGGGAGTGACACAGAGGGAGGGAGTGACACAGAAGGAGGGGGTGACGCAGAAGGAGGGGGTGACGCAGAAGGAGGGGGTGACACAGAAGGAGGGGGTGACACAGAGAAGGAGGGGGTGACACAGAGGGAGGGGGTGACACAGAGGGAGGGGTGACACAGAGGGAGGGGTGACACAGAGGGAGGGAGTGACACAGAAGGAGGGGTGACACAGAGGGAGGGGGTGACACAGAGGGAGGGGGTGACACAGAGGGAGGGGGTGACACAGAGGGATGGAGTGACATAGAGGGAGGGAGAGACACAGCGGGAGGGACTGACACAGAAGGAGGGGGTGACACCGAGGGAGGGGGTGACACAGAAGGAGGGGGTGACACACAGGGATAGAGTGACACAGAGGGAGGGAGTGAGGGATGGAGTGACACAGAGGGAGGGAGAGGCAGTTGTTGCAACGCCAATACGTTGATTGCTATTGGGCAGTACTTAACTTCGCAGACCACGAAATCGCATGCCCCGACAACGCGTTTTGTTTTTTGTTCCCCTCTGTTTTATGTGTGAACTGCTCTTTTATCCTACTGAAATGAAATTGTTGTAAAAAAGACAAGAATACATATCCCATATCCGTCCGTATTTAGCCAGCCACGCATTTCCCAGAGTGTGCTTGCTGCTCGTCCTATAAGGCACCTGGACGCCACCCAAAGCGCTATGAAGCGCTATGTAAATATCATTACTGTTGGGGATAGTCTGGTCCGCTGTGCATGAATTGTGATTGGCTTTAAAATCTGTTCCCTAAAGTGCAATTTATATCTGTGCCTATTTCGTCAGCCACGCATTTAGCAGATTGCGCTTGCTACCCGTTCGATAAGGCACCTGTACGCCACCCAAAGCGGTACGAAGTGCTATGTAAATACCATTAGTGTTCGAGATAGTCTGGTTCGCTGTGCATAAAATGTGATCAGCTTTATAATCTGATTTCTAACATGCATTTTTCTTTTCTGCTGTGTGCCTGCAATTCCATCCATCCACCCTGTACAGACTTACATGAAGCAATTATTAAGTATTTGTTTGCAAACTATCCACCCATTCATCCATCCACCCACCCTTTGATCCATCCACATACCCATCCAGCCATCCTTCACCCATCCACCCTTTGAAACATCCATTCATCCATGCACCATTTCATCTAGCCATCCACCAATCCTTCACGCACCCACCCTTTCATCCGTCCATGCATCCAGCCACCCTTTCATTCAGCCAGCAAGCCATCCGTCATCCACCCACCCTTTCATCCATCCAGCCAGCCTTTCACCAGTCCTACCATACACCCTTCATCCATCCACCCACCCTCTCCCCATCAATCCACCATCACATTAACAAAGGAATGATGATATTGACATTGCGCACAATTTACGTTATTTGTAGCTTTGTTGAGCGTTTGCAGTATTAATGAATGCATTACAAACAATTCAATCAACTGGCATTAAGTATATGACCGTTATTAAGTATATGAGCGTTATTAACGCGCGCGTCAATAAGCTAAGGTGACATAGCCGCTGTTTAAAATAACTATGTCTTCAGCTTCCTGGAGTGCCTCTGACTTCGTTCTGTTTCTTTACTTTTTGTGACTGTTGGTCCTGCTGGGAAACATTTTCAATTTATGTTGTCTTGTTTACTGGGAGCATTGTTTTTATTTTCCTTTAGTGTAACAGGCTGGCTGGTGAAGTGCACTTCCCATAGTGTGCAGTCACTTCAATTTGCCTTTAGGTGACTACCTGGCTTGATGGTGGTTTTCTATTTGATTTCATGTAACTCCTTGTCTTGATGAGTGCATTGGTTTTAGTTTGTTTGAGGTAACTGCTTCACATGCTGGTTTCATCACACAGCTGACACCCACCCTGAGAAAGCCAGAGCTGCCCTGTTATTGTTATCAACACCAGTGCGCTTAGGTTCCTTACAGCTCCTTCACTTGAAGTGGGTTACCACCTACTCGTTTACTTTTTGTATCCTGCTCGTACCAAGTCAGATCCAGACCCAGACCAGTCATTTTTCTTTCATTAAACTGTTTTACTTGCTTGGTGCTTTTATGTTGGTGCCTGCATGCTGAGGTGTACTCTTCTTCAGTTTAAATGTATGTGACTGGCCTGTTGACTAGCACCCTGCTTTCAAAGTGAAGGTTCACAGGTTCACACTTGCTTTAGCTTACTTTTGTATGGTTGACTGCATGCACTGTTTTGCCGGATGCATTGCTTTAAGTTACTACTTGATGCATTGCTTTCAGTTTGCTTTAAAGTAATTGCCTCTCATTTTCCTAATGCTTTGTGAAGGCTGTTTCCCAACTGCTGTGCAACTTCTTCTACTCTTAGAGCTGAGATTTTCATGAAAGTCTTATAGTCTGAATTCAGCACCTGAGCGTAATAGGACGGAATGAATGAAGCTCTGTGGTTATACTGAATAAGCAGCTACCTATGTTATGCCATCTATTAATGTAATAACTGCACTTTCACAATTGCTTTATTAACCTTCCTGCTTTCTCAAATTTGCTTGAAAATGCACGATTTTTTATTCTTTTTTTTCAAAATTTTCTTGGGGGGGATTATCCCCCCAAAGCCCCCTTTTGGGGTTCGGGCTCGCTCGCTGCGCTCGCTCGCTACGGTGCTGTATGCAAATCACTTCACGCCCCACCACTTTGAAATGTCACCCACCGCCCCTGCTTCAAAGTACTGCATTTTTACGTCATACTTGCAAAGTGCCTATTTTTGATTACTGTATGTTGTTCTTTTATTGTTTTGGTCTTGTGTGCACAGATAAATATTGGTTATTTTTCTAAAACTGGTTATGATGTTTATTTGTAGTGTTTTCACTGTATTACTGTTGGTTCTGCCCTTGAGAGTACGATCACGTTTTCCGACATGGTTTTCATGTTGGTGTATCTGACACGGAAACCTTGTCAGAAAGTGTGTTTGGGGGCCAACAATAGGGCTTCTTTTGGTGCACGACCTCTGGTTGGAGGTTGAGGGGCACCTATGGTTCCCCCTGTTGATCCCTTCATCTTGTGGCAGGCACCTTGAGGAGCCTGCCACGTGGTGCAGGGATGAACAGCACTTCCCATTTCACTATGCGAGCATGCATTACGGCCAGTTTACGGCTGCAATGCATGCTCCCATATGGAAATATAGAAATGCGCCCAAACAGTGTTCAGTCGCATCCTAATAAGGCGGTCGGGACTGCCGACCGGGTGTCGGTCCAAGTCGGTGTCGGTATTAAGTGATTTTGCCCTACATCACAATAACCTCTTGAGTATTGTTGAGGAGTTGAAAGTCATTAAGGTATTCGGCTGAGGTGTCTGTTGATAATTTTCTCTAAGACCTTATCCCGAAATGGTCTATAGTTATAGAGCATGAAATGGTCAGCAGAGGGTTTCTTCAACAATGGTAGAACAGTGTGTTTCCAAGCATTCGGGAAAGTCTTGGGAGAGGGGGAGGAATTCGCAATGGGTGTGAGCATGGCGCTGATGGGTTGCAGTCCTCTGGAGTAGGTGAGGTGTGGTGGGGGCAGGGGTCCATTGGGATGAATGAACTAGGTGCTAGTGGTTTCTTCTTGGGTGATGATGATGAGCGGTTGATTTACAACTTGTGTTGCCAATCAATTGCTTCTTGTTGTTCAGTAATTTAATTATTATAAAGTTTCACTCAATGGTACCCGTGTAAGGAAAGATATGAGAAAAACATTCTAATCTTGCGTTGTATGTATTGTTCAACTCCACAGGTTTTATCAGATTCCTGGCATGCACATGTCAAACCTGGCATGCAGTGGCTGTTCTGAGCCTGAAGTGGCGATCAATAGCATATGTCTGTGGTAAATGTGAAGCTTAAACTTGGGGCTGTGAGGATGAACATAGGTTTACAATATTAGTGCATGAGCATTTGAGCTGTATGTGTTACCTTTGAAACAATAGCTGTTGAGAACACTTGAGAAAAAAGACAAACTGGCTTTGTGGTTGAAAGACTGCTGTTATTTGAGGCTAATTAGAGTGTATATTCTCGGGGTGAGATTAGACTTGCTCAGTTTGTGCTCGCTGGAGGCAGGGTCCATTTTTTAATTTTTGTATTAGGGCTGCAGCTTGAGTGGACATTGAGGAGCTACGGGTGGGCTGCGGACGGAGAAATTACACTGTGTATGGTCCCGCGGCAACCCGCAGCTTGAGAGGGCGTCGAGGAGCTACGTTGAGCTACCTTGGAGTTACGTTGGAGTTTGGCGTTTGGCTGCGGCCTGAGAGGGCGTGGAGGAGCTGCGGACGGAGAGGTACTCCCGCGGCTTTCTCTTCTGTGCTTGCAAAAGCAGTGTTTGTATGTGGCAGGAAGGTCAGCGTGGGCCACATTTCAGCCAGAAGCAAGGTATTTTCTGCCTCTGTTTTCTTTAGTTTCCGGATGCAGCAAAGTCGATGTTTCAGCTCATAGGCTCATAGGCTGCAGGCAGCAGTCAGCAGTCTAATAAGAAAAGTGCAATTTGGACTGAAGGCTGGGCTGTGTGAGCTACGAGATATGAGGAGATGATTAAAGTCTGTAATTTAAATTTAAAACGAACTCTCAACAATCTGAAGAGTGACTACGACGGGGAAGTCTGCTCACAACTGGTGCTGCATACAGTCTCATCCAGGAGAAAAAGTTTGCGGGAGACGCTCGTGGGAGCTTGGAGTTCGGTAGCAGCAGCAGGGCACACGAGAAGGGAGAACCACGCTCCGAGGAGACAGCGGGGCTGAGAGCCGCCCTACCGCCACGCCCCTGACCTCGACTGGTGGATTTAACTAGCCCCTTACTTCTGATCAGCGTGGCGTGCGCGGTTGCCCGTTTGAGCCCATTCGAGGCCGGAGAAGTGCGGGCCGGCCGGGCCCACTCTTTAACTTCTGGCCTTGGAAACGGACATGCAGCCCTGCTGGGTAAGTCAAGCATTTGACTCTTTCCACTGGGGCCTCAAATCCACTGTTTATTAGAGATGGCGCAGGGTATCAAGGACAAGATGAGCATGAATGGTGGGGGCATGCTGGGTACACTGGACTACTTTTTCACAAAGGCATCTAACGTGCTTGCACAAGAGATAGCAGTAACAGAACGGCAGCTATCACTTGATTTGCACGCTCACTTTGGCCAGCTGGGGGATGGACACATGCCGGCCAACTCAGATGCACAGGGCTTGGCATTGGGCGATTGTTCTCCACTCAGGGTGGCCCACAGCTTGACAAGCGATCTGACAGCCCCTGTAATAGAGTCTAGTCCACCAGCCGAACGATCCCATCCAAAAACAAGGTCAATGATTGTCCCTCTTTTGAGAAAAAAGTCCACCCATCCAATCAAAAGGAGCCACTAAAAAGAAACGGTACATTGGCCACTCGATAAACAGGCCCCCCACCAAACCAAAGAAAAGGAGGCTAGAGGAGGCTGAGCCACAATCATTGGAACCCCGCGAAGAACCTGTACAAGTGCCAGTACATGTAGATCTTACGGTGCCAGACGTGGAAAATGCCCAAGCGAACATTGACGTTTGGACAAAAGTGGGGGCTCTTTTTTCTGATCTTCTGGCCCCTCTTAAACATAAACTGGATGAAATTGTAGCCAATTTATTAATTCTAACTAAAGCTTCTAACCGGCCGGAAGGGATTCTAGGGGAACGACTAAGGGTAAATGATAACCATCTTCCTGTCACTTTAAATGGCTTAATACTGTGGGTCTGGCTGAGCCAGCTGTACTTGATCTTGGTGCTGCAGGTATGGCTGGGACACCTGTATTTGACCTCAAATTACAAGGGCCTGGCAGTGTGACAATAGGCACTACAGGGTGTCCCGTGGCTACTTCCATGGCCGGCCAGGGCCTAAACCCATGTCACAACCCCCTACCACCCAATGACCCTAATATATCCACTCAGTGTGCTGGCAATTCAAGGCCCATCCAAATTAATCTACCACCCGAATCTAGCCCCTATGTGGTGGTTTTAGCTGGGGTCCCTGCACTGAGTAATGAAAGTGAGGAGTCATATATCTCCCTAAAGAACAAAGTTACAGACTGGCTCAACAAAAATAGACCTCGTCCGCCCACTGTAACTAGCAACATTTTACTTGTTTGCAGGGTGCCATGGGTGGGTAACAGGGCAAAGGACTTATCTGGGGATTGCATAATCAGGGGAAAGGTTACCTGGCATTTACAAACGCGCTCTTCGACTTCTGCTTAGCAAGCGCGCAGCGCTTCTGTTATTTTAATACTTACCGCTTTTTGTGCATTTTAGTTGGTATTCATTTCTTAGCCCCTGTTTTTAAACTTGATAAAACGCCCACAGACTTGCACTTTAATTGTGCCCCCCACCGCTTGTAGAGCGGAGTTCTTTGTACTTTTACGATTTCCTACTTGTGGTGCTTGGCCGACATATTGGGGGTGCTGGTTCTCAGCACGCCCCCGGAATCAGCGCTCTAGTGCTCCTTTTGGAGACCAGGTGAGGCTGTACTTAAGGCGAGCACTGTGAGCAGCTCGACCTTGGGAAAGGTTATCTGGCATTTACAAACACGCTCTTTGACTTCTGCTTAGCAAGCGCGCAGCGCTTCTGTTATTTTAATACTTACCGTTTTTTGTGCATTTTAGTTGGTATTCATTTCTTAGCCCCTGTTTTTAAACTTGATAAAACGCCCACAGACTTGCACTTTAATTGTGCCCCCCACCGCTTGTAGAGCGGAGTTCTTTGTACTTTTACGATTTCCTACTTGTGGCGCTTGGCCGCCATATTGGGGGTGCTGGTTCTCAGCGCGCCACCGGAATCAGCGCTCTAGTGCTCCGTTTGAAGACCAGGTGAGGCTGTACTTAAGGCGAGCACTGTGAGCAGCTCGACCTTGGGAAAGGTTACCTGGCATTTACAAACGCGCTCTTTGACTTCTCCTTAGCAAGCGCGCAGCGCTTCTGTTATTTTAATACTTGCCGCTTTTTGTGCATTTTAGTTGGTATTCATTTCTTAGCTGTACTTAAAGCTCACTCCACCCGCGCAGCGGTGACGCGCAGCGGTAGCGCCTGACTCGCGCCTGAGTCAAGCCAGAGTCTGCCCGTCTGCGCCCGTCAGCGCTAAGGAAGTGCGAGGTGCGGCAGAACTCTATCTTCCTCGTCATGGCCTCTCCTACCATCAGGTATTGTAGCGCAGACTTATTGGCCTTTCGAGAACGGCTTCCCACTTGTTCTCTTCCGCTGGTAGCGCCGCTAAGGGGCCGGTATCGGTGCACTTGCTGTTGTTGGCGCCTGCCCCCCCCCCCTCCCGCATCCGTTCCTTAGAAACTTCATCCCGGCAGATTAACGTGTTTGGGGTGAATGCTATTAATATATATAGCTTAAATGTCAGATCTTTAGTCAAACATCATGCGGAGATCTTTGATATTCTTACTAATGACTCCCCGGATGTGCTTTTCATGACCGAGACCTGGCTACAGGATGCTGACATCGCAATATTAAACCTCGCTGTCCCCCCTGACTATACCGTGGCTACTCTTAACCGCGGCTCGAGAGGGGGTGGAATCGCCATGGCAGTGAAACGCCGTTTCCCCTGCGAATGGAAAGAACTTAAATTTCCGGGTTGCGAATGTGCCCGTTTTAGAATCTCCCTTTCTCATTGCTACAGCCTTTCTGGTCTTCTAATATATCGGCCTCCGGGCTGCGATGCTGCCTTTAGGGCCGCTCTCCCGGACGTCATTAGCACAGAGGCTCTCGGCTGTGCGAACTTTAATGTGGTAGGTGACCTTAACCTGCATTTTGATTGCACATCTCAACCCTCTATTCGGAGCTGCCTAGCCGATTTAGAAGCTTTGCAGCTCCTACAGAGAGTGTCGTCCCCCACCCATTTGGGTGAGCATATACTGGACCCGTTTTTCACCAACTTAGAGGACATAACTATATGTCCACCTGTCCAGCTGACATGGACGGACTATATGCTGGTAAAGGCAGCCATTCCCGTGTCAGATCCTCTCTTTGTGACACAGAATAAAACCACTCTTTCACGCCAGTGGAATAAATTAAAACTAGAAGACTTCTATCTTCTACTAGGAAAGACACCCTTACCTCCCTTCTCGGATGTTGATTGTGGGTATGACTCATTCTGCAATTGGATTGCCATGGCCTTAGACTTTCTAATTCCCCTGGTACGCTCCAACTGCCGGACTAAAGTTCATAGCCCGTGGTACGATGAGACCTTAGCGTCTCTCAAGAGAGACTGTAGGCAAGCAGAGAGGCGATGGAGGAAAGCTTATGACCCCGCGCTTAAAACCTGCTACCTCACTCTAACTAAGGCATATCATAGAGCGGTCTGTCGAACACGTGCCGCATATTATGCGCAGGAGTTTCGGAACAGCCCTAACCCCTCTAAATTAATCTTTAAGGTCCTAAAGGACCTTACGACTAAGAGGACCTCTGCAGCGGAAATTTGTACAGACTCTCATTGCGAAAGTCTGGCCTCTTTCTTTGACCAAAAGGTGCAAGCAATCTATCGCACCTTTCCAACTATCATGCACCATTAAATCCGGCTCCCCTGTAGACCCTCTTAAACTGGCCCAGTTTAAGAACATGCAGGTAGGGGGAGGAGCCAAGATGGCGACCGGAGCAGACGTGTAAGCTCCCGGCTCCGCCAGCCCTTGAGCCCCTTGTTACTATCCTGCCTGATATCCTGCTCAATCCACCGGCTGTTTGATTGGGGACTGCGCGCTGACTTCACCCATGTCCCTCCGACACCTCAGCTCGGTCGGAATGCGAAGATAGACCGCTGCCCGCCCCGACGCCATTACCCCGGTGTGAATCGCCGCCGGATACCGGACCTCGACGGAGCGGAGACGGCCGGCCTGCCTGCAGGACACCCACAGTCTGTGAGGAGCTGCTTCTTTCTCGATCGCGGACCACGGCGCACTGCTTGCCGTGGAGTGCTGTGTACCGCGCTACCTTGCGCTTGGAGGGTGGAATACACTGAACGACCGGCTCCTTTGTTACGTGCTGGGTGAGGGCTGCCTGGACTCCATTGCGGGACTTGCCCGGACTCGGTGGACCGCCCGTTTGCCCTGATTGCCTGTTCAGGCCGGCGGGGGCCCCTCACTGGCGACACTGGGCTATAGCTGGCTGCAATGGGAGACGGGGCAACTGCTGACTCCTGTCGCACCCCCCCATGTTCTTGTGACCGGCTTGGGGGCGCTGTGGATGTACTCGTTAACTCACGGAATGGAGGAGACTGCCCACCCTCGCCCTGTGCCTGCGGCACCATGGCCGGGCCGGGATCTGCACTGACTATACCCACTTCTATCCCAGGCACAGACGGACCACAGCCTACCCTATCCTATGGCGATATCATGTCTGCCCTTGGCGAACTGCGATCAGCGCTGCTTCATGGCTCCCACAGGCTGAGCAAGAAACTCGACGACATAGCCTTCGACTTGGAGCTGATGCGGAGGGACTGCTCCCAGCAACAGTTGCACTATCCCCTGCTGGTGCCTGAGTTTGCTACTACGTTGCCAAGCGCTTCCAGCGGTGGAGAGACCCGGGACGACTGGACTGACGCCTGTAGAAGACCGCTTACAGACTCTGCCTGTGCTACATTGTTTTCACATTCGGGGACTGATTTTTTGTATTCGCTTCCACTGTCGACAATGAGGCTGCCGGCTAGGCGACTTCTGGCTCCCTTCAAGACTCTCTCATTGAAGCCTCCGTTCTTTCCCCTGATGTATTTGTGCTATCATAACAACTTGGAGACTCTTTTGGCTGCGACCACTGCACTGTTGGGTATTTGGCACCGACCATTTAGTATTTACGAGTCTCCCCCTTCTTCTTTGCCCCCATTTTGTTTCTCTGTTGTGGAGGGGGTTGGCATTCATCGAGGGCTGGGCTCAGAGGGGCATCCGAGATCGGGCCAGGGTTAGGCAGTTTCCTAGTTGTGTTGCTTTCTTGCCTGGCGGGGATTGGGTTTAGAATGCTATATATAGTGGCTGCACGGATCACACGCATAATGAAGGTTGTTTTCCCCCATCCGTCTCTGTCATTGCTGGTTACTGCTTTGCTCTTACATTCAAGGCATCCTTCGTGACATTGCGACCCTTGTCTATGGCACAGTCGGCGCTATAACTGGCTATCCTGGTGAATTGTGAGCTACTGGCTCCGCCACATTCTCTTTGGTGCCTGACTGTTTTGTCAAAGGGGTTCATTGGGACGGGGGACTGTTTGCTGAGGGTGGCGTCCATTTTGCTCTTCTTTGTCTCTGCGCTACCTAAGGCGGCCATCTTGTTCCTTTGTTCCAGCTGGGGCGGGCTTCTGTCGGGTACCAGGGTGTAGTGGTCGCTCGCGACCTGATTAGAGCTAGGGGTCTCCGGGTGCTAATTTTTGTTGGTCTGTCTGGCGCGATCTCGGACTGGGCCGCCTCTCTGGCGAGTGTTGTAGTTATGGCTCCCCACATTTGTTCTGCTACTGTTGTCTATCCTGGCACCTTCGTAAGTGGGGTGGAGCTGTACATATCCTGTTGCCTATCTTTATAGACGGGGTGGTGATTCATGTACTGACTCGGGGACCTGGGTGTACCTGATTCTGCTCCCCTTTTGGTACTATGCATTTCGATATTATTGTCTCACTCGGTGTGGGAGTTGCAAATGGCTGGGAGTCCGGGAGATCTGTTATTGTGTGGGCTCCTCCCCGTCTCCTTCTCTTTTTTGGGAGTGGTAGAATAGCTTGTTCTTTTCTTCCTCCCTATATTTCAAGAGTTAAAAATCTTCTATTTTTCATATCGTTTTCTTTTTCTTTTCTTTCTTTTCTTGGTCTATATTTCGGGTTCTTTAATGGGCGACAGGCACATTGTCGGGGGGGGGGGTAGGCCGTAGCCTCCGCATTGGTGTAGGGTGGGGGAAGAGATTTAGTTTTCCTTGTTTAGTTTCTATAGGCCTTATTTTTCTAAACTTTCTGCGCTTTCTTGTCCTGTTTCCTGTTCTGGGTCTGCGACAGGGGTTAGTAGGGAGTGGGTGGCGCTGTGGGTGGTGCATAAATGCGGACTGATGCTCCTGTTGTTATACACTGTACTGCCATATTGACGGGGTGCTCACCACTACTATTGTTTTCTTAATGATGCTGCCTACTCATGTTGTGAAGCTAATGTACGGACTCAGTTCTCCTTGATCCTATTCTTCACTGATTTATATTTAGATCGGAAAAAACTTAAAAAATTAACCTTCAATGCTCCTTCTCCTCGGCGACATGATTCCATTCAGTGTAACTGCTATTACTTGTTGCTATGTCGCCTGATGCCGCTGGGGAACCGTATTGCTTGCACTTGTGCTTCAAAGTATCGTGGCCGGCCTGACGGTTGTAGGCCCGTATTTGTTCCTTTTTTTTCATGCACAATAAAGGTTTTCAAAAAATTAAATAAAAAAAAATTTTAAAAAAAGAACATGCAGGTAACATGTCGCTCACCCTTGCTGGCTCTTATCAACCTCTCACTGGCCTCAGGGATTGTGCCCACCAAGTGGAATCAAGCGGTAGTTACACCTATCCTAAAAAAGCCTACCCTAGACCCAATAAAACCCGAGAACTATCGCCCCATCTCACTGCTGCCGTAGGCTGCCAAAGTCACCGAAGCCCACGTGAATGGGATCCTGGCTGACCACCTCGCCAAAGCTAACATCTTGGATCCCACCCAAAATGGATTTCGTGCAGGCCACAGCACGGAGACTGCCTTGTTGTTCATGGTCGAACATCTGCGCTCCGTGCTGGATACCGGACGAACTGCGGCACTCCTGTTACTAGATCTAAGTGCCGCGTTCGATACGGTGTCCCACGAGATCCTGTTGCGGCGGTTAGAGGAAGATGGGGTTAGGGGATTGGCTTTGTGCTGGTTCCGCGCCTTCCTCTCCAACAGATCTTTTCAGGTTGCGATACCACCCGGTAAATCCACCTCTCACCCGCTCACCTTGGGGGTCCCACAGGGATCATCTTTGAGCCCCACTCTATTTAATCTATATGTGAGACCGCTGGCTGCGGTAGTCAAACGCTGGGGCCTGACAATGGTTTCCTATGCGGATGACACGCAGCGGTCACATTAAGTGGGGACTCAGCTGTGGAAGCCCTCAACTTTTGTGAGGGGTTACGTGCGGTGGCCAATTGGATGAACCAGAACTGTCTCCAATTGAACACGAAGAAGACAGAGGTTATGGTGGTCGGAAAGCAACCTGGATGGTGGAATGACAACTGGTGGCCTCCCAAGTTAGGAATGATCCCTTCTCCTGCAATGGAGATAAAAAATCTCGGGGTCTGGCTGGACCCTACGCTCAGTTTCACCTGCCATACTAAGAGGGTGGCTGCCTCCTGTTTTGGCATCATCAGGGGTATCAGACCTGTGCCTAAATTTTTCGATGCCCCCACTAGACAGCTTGTGGTCCAGGCCTCTGTACTATCCAGGATAGATTATGCCAGCGCTCTGCTAGCAGGTACGAACCAGGCGGAACTTATGCGGCTGCAACGAGTGCAGAATGCCCCAGCAAGAGCGGTATTAGGGCTGCCTAGACGTTGTTCAGTTTCCAGAGCATTGCAAGCGCTCCATTGGCTGCCTGTTGCGCGGCGGATCGAGTTTAAGGTGCTTTGCCTGGCTTTTAAAATTTTGAAAGGCACGGCCCCACCTATTCTGATGAATCCACTGACCCCATATGTCCCTTCTCGATCCTTGAGATCGATGGGCCAGAATTTGTCTGTTGTCCCACGCTTCTTGCTGAGCAGGATTGGTGGCCGCTCCTTCCTAGTAGTAGCCGCAAAACTGTGGAACTCTCTTCCCAGTGAAATTCGAGCTCCTGAAGACTTACTCCAGTTCAGACGTGCCATCAAAACCTTTCTTTTTAATAAAAATCCCTGATTCTGTTGCATTTTGTGATGTTGTGTATACCTTTCTTGGCGCCAGGACGCCCCTTTGCTGGGGCAGCTGTGCACGGTCCAAAAACCGTTAACATAACATAACATAACATAATAATACATTTTAGAGACACACGTACGGTGTCTCACATATGTCAATGGGGCCAGTCCCACTCTGTCACAGCCTACAGTCCCTCCCTTTGTCCTACTTTTATCCTCCGGGGCAACAATGTCCCACTAAAGGTCTAGAGCAACCCTGGAATGTGGTAGGGCGTCGTAGGGTGGGGGTAACCAGCCAGAACAGGCATAGAGTTTCTCCAGGCCCTGTATCAATAAGCCTTCACAATAGATACAGTAGCCTGAACCAGGGTGACTGACGGTGGCCCATACAGGGGGAAGTGATAGACACCGATATGGCCGGTAAAGGGGTGGACGGTAACACAAAAGAAAGGGAAAGAGACAGCTCCAGTGAGGCCAAGATGGTGGGAAGGACTAGGGAGGTTATACTCACACAATCTAGTCCTAGCAATATCCAGCTCCCCTCTCACAGAAGCAGTGAAACTAGTACCCTTGCAGTTGAGGCTAATAATCCACAGATGCCCTTAGTGCACACAAAGACCCGGTTGAACACAGGTAGCAAGGCACCATCGGAGGTTAATGGCGGGGGGCCTGGGCCAGTTCCACTTAAAATACTATCGTGGAATGTGGCAGGGCTCCCAAAGAAATTGACCTATCCTGATTGGGGATCCTTTGTGGACGAAAGCGACGTCTGTCTCTTTCAGGAGACATGGGCCCGTACTGATTCACATCGTATAGGCTTTGCTTCATTCCATGTACCGGCTGTTTGGGGTGGAAAAGGCTGACCGTCTGGGGGCCTTACTATTTGGGTTGGCACCCACCTTGGTTGTACAGCTAAAGTCTTAGATACTCATTCCAAAGACATTCAGTGTGTGGTCCTCACCTGGCCCAACGTGTTTAAACTCGCGTTGAATAATGTATATTCCCGCCCTGTAAGTCCTGCCAGCGAGTCAAGCACTATCGAGGACCTATCCATTTTTATTCCAACAATTCCAAATGGTACTCGCTTGCTTGTGGGCGGTGATCTAAACTGTCACTATGAACCTCTCAAGGGCCTAAATGATTAAGTATTAACCGCAGAGGATGAGCATTGGTCTATTCCCGCGTCCCAGGCTCCTGCTCCCAAGGCATGGTCCCCGCTTTCGATTCAAATTACGGCACTGACTTTAAACCACTCTCTACGAGCATGCAATGGCCGTAGCCCTTCCGACATCCCACCTAAATGCACCTATAACAAACCGGGACAAACGTCTCTTCTGGACTATATCTTGGTTGAGACAAGACTATGCCATTTGTCATTGACTTTAATGTTGTTATAAGAGCAGAAAGTGATCATAACGCCCTTAGCTTAACCATGGGCATACCCTATAGTAGGGGGAGTGACCTTCTATCTTCTGAAGCCAATGACGGCAATCTTACCATCTCTAATGATAGGCGCAGAGTCAGCTGGCACAAACTAGTTGAACATCCGGAACTACTGGGGAAACTTTACAGCTCAATAATTCCCTTGCTTAGTGAAATTGCAACGCTAATCAGCTTAGCACCACCATATGACTATCTTTCTAAACTGGAGGCATGCAACAAGGGCGTCCTGCTAAACCTGGCAGAGGTACTTAACCCTTGAGTGTCGGGAGGTCAAAAAGGGAGCCTCATTCCTCTTGGTTTAACCCGGCGTGTAGGAAAGCTAAAAAAGAGCTATTGCTGGCCATAAAAGAAAATGATAGATCCACAATTAAATCCAGAAGGGCGCAATACAAACGGTTGATCAATTGCGCCAAGGAATAGTGGGACTGTGAAAAATGGTCTAGCTTATCTCAGGCACTTGAGGCTAGAGATTCCCGTAAATTTTGGACCATAATAAACAATGGTACCAGTGAGAGGAAACCAGCAATAGAACCAAACATAGCTCCAGAGGTCTGGGAAGGTCACTATAGGGCTCTATACTCCACTGAGGGACTAACTGACCACACTCAGGACCCAGTCGCCCAGGTCACACTGACACTGCCCCTTGAGACAACTGAGTTCACGGTATCAGAAGTCTGTAATGTCATTTCCAAACTTGCTTCAGGTAAAGCCCCGGGCTTGGACAAACTTCTGGGGGATCTCTTTAGGCAGGAACAGAAAATCTGGGGCCCATATTTCCAGATTTTGTTCAATGCGATTTTGAGAGGCATGACGGTCCCACGTACTTGGCTGGGCGCAGAGATTGTGCTCATATTTAAAAAGGGCTCTCCTATGCTCCCCTCCAACTACAGACCGATCAGCCTCATCGACGTCCCCCAGAAGATTTTTGCTAGACTAATTCTGGATCGGTTGCAGAACTGGATAGAGGAGTCTGCAATCCTCAGCCCCTATCAGGCGGGGTTTAGGAATAATACCTCCACTGTGGACCAAATTTTTCGTTTACAGCTTCTTTTGTGGAAAACAGTGAGAATAGAGGGTGGCAGCCTCTATATGGTATTCGTGGACCTCCGCTCTGCTTTCGACCTCGTTCCTAGGGGCAAACTCTGGACAGTCCTTCTTGATCTTGGCATTCCCACGGACCTTCTGTCTATTTTGATGAGGCTACATGAGGCCAATTTTGGCTAAGTAAGATGTGGGAAAATTGGCACACTCTCATCCAGATTCCCAGTTGGCAGGGGGGTAAGGCAGGGTTGTGTGCTTGCACCAACCCTGTTTTGCCTCTACATCAATGGAGTAATCAAGCACCTCAATGGTGTTCCTTATAATGACACTCCAAAACTGGCAGGGAATACGTTCCCGGCAGTCATGTTTGCTGACGATACTCTCCTGCTGTCTAAAACTGCCATGGGGGTACAGAGAATATTGGACGGTTTTCAGGAATTTTGTACCAAACCGAGGTTTGGAGATCAATTCTTTGAAAACAAAATGTATGATCTTCAACCCCCCAAGAACCACTCGACCAAACCCTACTCTAGGGACTACATCTTTGGAAAGGGTAACCACGTTTGACTATCTTGGGGTCACAGTTAACGAAAATCTTACATGGGGCCCCCAGCAGATTAAGTCACAGTTAAAACTGGCCCAACTCTCGGGTGGCATTCTTAAACTCTCAAACAAATCTACAATTAAACCTCTTGGCCCTCCCAAGAAGGTCTATAAGGCTCAAGCTAGGGGCGTCATTATGTATGGGGGTGAATTGTGGGGCCACTCCGTCAGGTCCGAAATCACCACAACTGAAAATGTATTTTTACGAGGGCTAGTAGCTCTACCGTCCAGTATCCACTTCTTCCCTTAAGGCTCGACCTGGGTATCAGACCAATTAAAGAAGAGTTAGGATTAAAACCCTTGAGATTCAGGCCTAGGCTCTGGGTTACCCCAGAGCTGAAACAATACAGAGATGAACTCAAGGAGATTATGACATATACAGGTTCGGCGAACTTTCCTTGGCTATTAGTCTAGAAATCACAGACCTATGGGCCGAACCAGAGCAGGGCTGCGCAAAAATCTCGCGCAAACAGCTAACGAATATATTTCGTGCAGATAGATTTGATGCTGTACTACGCAACCCACAGATTGGTTCTACTGCAGCTTCCTTGCTCTTGGTTAAAGATAGCTATGCATTTGAGCATTTTTTGGATGACATCTACCCTGCCCTAGCAAAAGAACTTTACGTCCAGTGGAGGCATGGTGTTTTGCCGCTGTGAGCGTTCACCAGTAAGTGGTCACCCTCGGCACTGAAAATCTGCCCAGCATGTAAATATGATATCAAAACAGAAGAGCACGTATTGGGGCATATTATCAAGGGGGTTTATCTCCGCTTTTTTGGCTTTAAAAGCCAAGAAAGCGGACATAAAATGATCTCCCTATTACCTAGCTGTCGCTAACACCAGTTAGCGATAGCTAGTAGGAGATAGCGACCATCTTGGGCCCCACTTTGCATGTCAGTGATATTTATCACTAATGACATGCAAAGTGGGCGTGCCAAGATGTTAGCGACTGGAAACAGTCGCTACAATCGCTATCTCCTATTACCCACTTTTGGAGATATTCGCGCTTAGCTAACACCTGCCCTGAGCAGTTCTTAGCCATGTTATCCAATGTGAGGTGGATATCATGGCTTAGAGCATTAGCTCAGTAATGCATGAATATCGCTGACTTTTCAGCGATATTCATGCATTGCGGCCGATTTTTAATGCATTTGCGATAAACCTTGGTAATACCAAATTACAGACAGTCCAGAACATGGCTGTGCGACTCCTCTGCAAATTACCTAACATTTCCTCAACCTCCAATGCCCTTCGCTCCCTGCACTGGCTCCGAATTGAAAATCGGACAAAATTTAAGGCCCTTTGCATCATTCACAGAATAAATTCTGGTCTAGCTCCACCTTATCTCAACCCCTTGGCACAACTATACCATCCCCCTCGCAATTTACGATCTTCTAACCAACACTTACTTTCAGTTCCTAGAATTAAAAAAGCCAGAATGGGTGGCCGATCTTTTGCCTGGCTGGCCCCCTCACTCTGGAACTCTCTCCCCCATCAGACACGAACTGAATCCAACTACCTTAGGTTCCGCAGACAGGTAAAAACCTGGCTATTCAACATCTAATAGTTCTCTTCTGACTTTCCCCCCTCACCTTTTGGTTTTAGCGCCGGGAAACCTACGGGTAGCTGAGCGCTTTAGAAACTTAATTATAATAATAATAATAATAATAATATCTGCGATAAAAATCGCCGCAGCTCAGCGGTAAATTTTTGTCTCTAACCAAGCAATAGCGATAATTATCGCTATTGCTTGGTAATATGCCCCATTGTATTTTTGCCCAGGGTATCACCAGGCCAGGAACTACTGGCTAGTCCCCCTATGCAAAAACTTAGGCCTTCGACAATGCATGCAGGCATTTAGAATACTAAAAACCGACACAACTGTTGCGATTGTATTTGCCCTTTCAAAATATTTGGCTGCTATGTGGCATAAGCGCAGGCGATTAATTGTATGACCACCCACCTGCATTTTCAGCCCGTGGCCTACTGTTTCCTTCTACAATTTTACATGTTTTTAAAACGTATTTGAATTTATTTATTGTTTTAACAATTTTAATTTTAATTGTGTCCAATACTTTTGAAATGCCACTAACTGACTGCTTGTGTGGAAAAACTGCTGCGATTTTCACATATATTATGAACTTTGATTGTCACTTACTGTGTACTGGTTTTATAATCTGTTTCTTCTATGGCACACCGCCGAAATAAAGATCTTTTTGACTTGATTAGGGCTCTTGGTAACCTTGATACATCCCTGTGTAGGAGTCATGATGGTGACCATTATATCTTGACTGACCGTGCACAATGGACTGCAAAATCTATGCCTGAAAGACTGCTTTTATTTGGGGGTAAATACAGAGTACACTCAGGGGGAGATTGGGCTTCCACGGTTTGCACTTCCACAGTTTGCACTCACTAGGAGAGGGTAGCGTGGTGGAAGAGTCCATTTTCCAAATCTATATTACTTATCTTGGCAACCTTGGTATGCCCTTATGAAGAGGCATGATGGAGCTTGCGCAATGTACTGCAACTCACAGAATACTGTAAAACACATTTAGTTGTATCATATTGAAGTTATCAAATAAATTAGGAGCTAAAAAAGCATTTGCAATGCAATAGGACTCACCTTTGGGACATTATAAGGATTTAGTAATGCAGCGCATTGTGCGGCCCCATAGCTTTCATGGTGCTGAGTCGCTGATGAGCAAGTGTCCTGGGATTTTGAGCAAATTTCTTCAAATACAAAAAGCGATCTCAAAGGGGTGGTGGGGTGAGGTGAAGGGGTAGGGAGAAACAGCAAAGGGCAAGGAGGGAACAGGACGCAATGGTGAAAATGAAAATGGTGAGGGGGTGGTCAGGGATAGCACGCAATGTGACCGGATCAGACTTTGTGCTTATAAATTCGCCCATCTGGCAACATTTAACAAACAGCAATGAAACGGCATCAAACATGCTGCAAAGGGCTTGCAGCCAGAGATGCCAGCCCGGGAGTTCAAGTCTCTGCGTAGGCTCAAAATCCTGTGACGATCTCGGAGGGGCGGTGAGGGCGGTTGAAGGGAGGGGCGGCACAGGGCGAGCAGGCTGCCTTGAGCAGGAAAGAAGACACAATGGTGAAAATGAAAGTGGGCACATCGTTAAAATGTGCATGGCCTTCAAAGTAAAACGATAATCAAACCAGCAATGCAAATGCCAATTTAAAGATGAAGCACATCGTCTGCGAAGTGGGCGCTGTGCCTATAAACAAGTTGAGGCAAATATGAAGAAAAAAAGTGTGCACAACGGAACCTATATAAAAAAAAGTCGTAAGGCCATGTGTAACGGGGCAGTCTCCTGGGAGGGTTTGAAACACAAAAAGGCTGGACTAATTAAGCATGCTGACCAACCAAAAGAATGCATTTATGAAGGGCACGAACAAAAGATGGGAGGTGCTTCAAGTCACAGTCTAGATTACAGCATGCATGCCTCGCAGAGCAAAGCATGCGCTGCCTAGGCCTGACCTAAACATGGAATATCATACATGAAGATATTCATGAGGGGCCCCAGACTACTAGGAAGGGAATACACAATTGTGCAATCTTAGAATGGTTGGTACTCGTTTACCAAAACGTTTTACTAAATGTTCTCAATGGGTGAACTGCCTGTGCCCAAGGGCTGAAATGCTGGATAGGAGGATCAGATGCCAAACTAGAATAACCACCCATATTGGCACAAAATGATACAACTCCACTTCATTAGGGGGAATAAATGGGAGTGGAAGTTAATCCCATTTGTATTAATGTAACTATGCTGGGGGCAGTAGTACTGGAACCATTTTCAAAGTAGGGGTGCTGACCATCCATGTCACCTGACTTGAGTCCCTCTGCTCTACTTTCCGTTCCAGGAATGTATTCACCAAAGTGCTATACGTGCAGTGGCACCAGTGCCGATGGGAGTGAGGATCAATCTCCACTCCAGTTGTGACAGTGTTTCATTAACAAAGCACGGCAAATGGGGCCCATGTTCCTTGCTTCCATGTGTGCCATAGCATACTTGCCAAGACATTGAGTCACGCTGCTTATATGCATTTTGAGATATTTATTCTTTACTTTGTAGAGCAAGTACGTGTCTATATTTGCATATGTTTTTGAAAATCTCTTGAATACGTTCACTGTTACCTCAACAAGAGTGTTGCTTATTAGATACCCAGAATTTTTAGTCTGAGAAAGGAACAGTAGACACATCACAGAGGTTATACTAATTAGTAGCACTTTGTCACTGAAAGTTTGTACTTCAGTCCACAGTAAATACTCCACAGCTTTTTCGTAATTCTCCATCTGAACACCATCAAGGATATTGGAGGTGTTGCATCACCCCGTGCACCCCTACTTCCAGCGCTTCGGGTTGTGGGGCAGGGACAGAATAGATAATGGCTTAGAGTGGAAAAACATGTCAAGCATAAATGTTTACTCAAAATTGTCTCTTTTTTTAGGCCTACCTGAAATGGGTGGAACGTGAGGGGAAGGAGCCCAAGCTGCCTGGACTTAATCTTACACACAAGCAGCTCTTCTTCCTCAACTTTGCTCAGGTAGGAAAAGTTTTGTCATGCCTAATGAGTTGTTCTTATGATAAGATTCATCATTTTGAAAAACAGTAATGTACCTACGCAGTAAAAACACAGCATCTTACTTTTTTCAGTCACGTGTATAGTGTTTGTTGGGGAAATGGTAAAACCTCAAAGTTCCTGAATGGTCAAAATAGATATTTTTTGTCGTTCAAATTGTGGATGATTGTGTTGTTTGTCTTTTCTCTTTTGGGAGAATCCTAGATAGTGTCTCCCATGGAAGAAGGTTGGTGAGGCTAGTTCCATAGCATGGAGCTAACATTGCTCCATCAATAGGTGATGCAGTGGTCAATTACAACATCTGTGGTGACAAGTGGTATACTGTCCCACGCCCTTCTCTTCTGCCCTTGCCTCCATATGCCATATAACGTATGAAGAGTAGTAGGAAATAGAATGAGCTAAATCTAAATTAACATTATTTAATTTTCCTTTCTAGGTTTGGTGTGGTTCCTATAGACCAGAATACGCAAGTCAGTCCATCAAAACAGATGTCCACAGTCCTTTGAAATACAGGTAAATAGCAAGACATTGATAGATATGTGTGCTAGATTAATACAATGCCTTCTTAGGATTCAAAACTGATTCCTGGATCTATAAGTAATAATGAGGGTGCAGAATTGGTTTCAGAATATATATATATAGCACTGAATCACAGAGAAATTCTTGGGGATTTCAGAGTGCTGGACTTTCCCAATGACTAGAAGTAAGCCATGCTTCCATTCTGGTGCTGTCTGTCTACATCTCTGTTTTCTACCCTCTGTGCATTTTCCAGCCATAGAATTCAGAGGCCGTTTTACAGAAAGTACCCCAAGGGTGCAAGAGTTGTGCGCCCACTTTGGGCACCCTTGCGGCGCTTGGGTATTACAGAAAGTACTGCAGATGCTTGTATGGCACCTTCTGTGATGTGACAGCACTGGTGGATATGTATCACCAATGCTATTCGGAGAGGGCGTTCCCTCATTTGCGTGGGGGTGTGGCCCCATGCACATGAGGGAATCCCTTTGCATGTGCTCCAGGGACGTATTACAGATGCGGGTGCAGAGGCTAAACTGACCTAGAAGGCGCACTGAAAGGGCGCAACAAAAAGGTGCTGCACTGTCAGTGTGCCCCCTTAGGAAAACCATCTGAAGGGCTGAAAGGGGGTCTCATAGACCCCCCTGACATCTATCTGCAGGCAGGTGCAGTCACTCACTGCATCTGCCTGCAGGGGAATCTCTTATTCCTCTTCAAAATGCAGGGGCATATCATCAAGCCCGGAGATAAAATTATCACCGCTTTAGCGTCTGTTTTTGGACGGAAAGCAGCGATAATGTTAACGCTTTATAAGCAAGGTCACGCTATCGTGTGAATCCTTTCATTATCGACCTATCCCCAATGCCCATCTTTGCATCTCTAATGAGATGCAAAGTGGGCGTTCCTGCCCTGACATAACTGGAGAAATGTCGTTAAGCGACATTTCTCCAATTATCAATGGGCACGCTAACCTGGAGAGCGGCAAGCAAAGTAGCGATATCGCTACTTTGCTTACGCCTGCTTCAAAACTGACTTAGCCATGATATCCTATGTAAGGTGGATATCATGGTTAAGTATGCCTTGCCCTATCAACAAGCTTTCGCCAAACTTTGTGCGATTATCGCTGTATTTCCAATGATAATCGCACAATTGGCAGCTTGCGCTCTGAATTTTATCGCTTTGGAGATAAGCGATATCTCCGCGATAAAATCCAGAGTTGGCTAGTGATAATTATCCTTGCAATAAGAGCGCTGAGCGATAATTATCGCATGGCCTTGATGATATGCCCCGCAGTCGGGCTGACTCCTGCACAGAGAAACATATTGCACTAAATACGCTGCCCTAGGGCAGCATGAGTTCACGGCTTCCCTGAGGGCAGCGCATTCGTCATAATAGGGTGCACTTTCATTGTTTGCACCTAGAGTTCCTGCTTTAAGGTGCAAAGAAGAAAAAATTTGCCCTATTTGTTATACGGGTCATAATGCACAGCAATAATGTAATTTCTATGGTCAACTAGGCATTTCCAGTCTCTCTTACACCAATGACATCCATGTCAACTTGCAACTATTTTCCAAACTTGTCAACCATTGATACCATGCCCTTCATAAATCTGGAGCTAAGTTTCCTCAAGGTTCTAACTCATAAATCTTAAGAAGCAAATGTAACTAGAGGAAATATAAATACAGTCATATTAAACAGTGAGAACGTTGGGCAGATCTTTGTGGGGAATCAAGTTAAGACAAGTGTATCTTTGAATTTGTATGCAGCTCTGCTGTTGCATTGGATTTGCGGTAGGTGATATGGAAGAACAGGATTTTATAACTAATCAGTACAGACTCAAAGGCGGCACAATTTACTAAAGGGCGCTGGGAAAAACAAAAGATTTTAAAGACTATGAAATCCACTAGCAAAGGACTGGTGTGAAACCTCTAAACATGTGACCAAAAAATATGAACCAATGAAGATTTCTGCTTAAAGGAGTCGTCCATTTAAGTGAAATTAAAGTTCTCCTTTCTCCGTCCTACATCATTAACAATCACCACAAATAGGTTTTCTAGAATGTTTCATTGTTTGATGATGTTAGCTTGTTTTTTTAGACTTATTATGACGTCATTCACTGGATGGCCCGTTAAGAATTTTTTAAGTTTAATCAGCTTTATTAAAAGTAAAGTTACATAAAAGTGAGTATAGATAATGTTTTTCTCGGTTCCATATCACCTGATGTGGATGTTGTATCTTCTGTTTCCAGATTATTTAATCTTTTTATTGCATTAGCTTTTAAAGTTATTCTATAATCCTGGAAAGACAATTCTAAGGATTCTTTGCTAACTTGGGGGAATATTATTTGTGATGAACACAGGATTTCTACTGTTTCCTCCTCTTTTCTTTCTCAAAAAATTAAATCTGATCTTCTTTGGCTTCCTTTCACTACTTATCTTTCTTCACACTCTCCTATACATTGATTCTTTTTCTCTCCTTTTTTCTACTATTCTCCCACACCATTTTGGTTCTTCCTTCCCTGTATTTTTCTCTATCTCTCTTTTCTTCTTTCTTTCTTTCTTTCTCTTTCCTACCTTCCTTTCCTTTCCTTTCTTCTTCTCTTTAATAATAATATTCCTATTTTATCATATGGTATTTGCCTGATTGTTTATTTTAATTATGTTATGTGTGTTTTATTATGGCTTTTACCCCTTCCCCATTTTATTATTTCCATTTCTCTCTTCTCTTATGTATTTGAAAAATGTAATGCAAACTTCTTAAACAAAAATAAACAAAAAAAGTGAATATAGATAATACCAGAAGTAAATAAGAGAAATGTATGCATATTAATATCTTGAAATAAAAGAAAACTGTTTATACTCTTGTATATTAAAAGGGGGAAGCAGGGAGAAATACCAGAGAAGGAGGAGGGAGAAAAAAGGGGGAAATAACAATATAAACTTGCTGATCAAATATAAACACGTAAGGCAATGAAAAAGATTAAATAACTCAAGGTTGAACTATCATAATAATATATAAAATATATAAAGCAAAACCAGAGACTACAACATATTCCGGAGGTTTAAAATTCTCAGGACTAGTTTGGAGAACAGATTTTTTAGCATCCAATATAAATCTCTATTTACTTGTAGTCTACACAAACATCTTGTTTTTCCTTAGTGACTCCCCAACTGACTGGAATTTACCATTGGTCGGAGATAGGCCTTACTTGTCCATCAGTAATTCCAGGGTACCATAGACCTATCATCTGTTTCGTGCTAGGATTAATTTTAAGGAGTCACATGAGAAAGTCTGGAATATCCCTTCAATGTCGATTCCATGATGATCAGGAGTAGGGTAGCAAATTATGAGGTTTTGCTTATGTGATTTTGTTTTTTTAAACTTGACAACTTTTATGAATTCCACGAACTTTGTGTAATTTGAAATTCAGCAAACAGTGAGTCTTGTAGGAGGAAAAAAGCTGTTTTGAAGAAAAATTATAAGCATGAAGACATTTTCTTGCAAAATATGTTTTGCTGCAAACTGTTCCCAAAGGTAGGTTGTGAGAAGTTCACATGCATCACAAAGTTCACTAATCTGAAAGTTGCCATCTTTGCTCAACTCTTGTCACAAGTATTCCACACACCCCAGTCGTTAGTCAAATAGGCTACATGCCATGCACTTCAGTATGCTAATTATAGTTCTTCTGTGACTGCCAGATGTGCATGTCATATCAAGTATTTTCGACTCAAGACATGCATTCCTAAATCCTTCTCTTTGCTCCCTCCATGCAGTAGTAACATTTGAGAAGCATTGTCAAGGAATGGGGTATGAAGGCTCAGAGGACAGTTATTTCTCTTCTGCTTCTCAGGGTAGGGCACCGGGGAAGGCGAGAAGGAGTAAAACAATTGTTTGCCATGTTCAGTGTTGGCACACTTGTTCCCAGAAACGTTTGGCTATGTCTTGCAACCCTGTACATGTTCAGGGATGCTCAGAACTGGGAAACGTTGTTTACAACGCAGTCGTTACATCGCGCTGCCATTACCTTGCGGTTTTTATAACGCAAGTCATTACAACGACTTGCGCTGGATGGCGCTCTAGGACAAGGAATAGTATCATTTACTATCCAACACCTTCCCTACTGTATGTAGACTGGAGTTGGAATAGTAAATTATACTACTCCTAAGTCCAGCGCCCTCTAACGCAATCGTTGTAACGACTTGCGTTGTAAAAACCGCGATGTAATGGCATGCGATGTATTAGCATGTGTTGTAATGTCATACAACCCTCAAAACTTGGGCCTCCATTGTGATGGTCAAATGACCAATAATACTTACTCTCTGTGTTCTCTTTTTAGGATTAATTAATGTAAATATGCCCCAAAATCGGATAGAGATACAGTATCTTCTATAATCCTGTGGTACATTTTATACCAAAGGTACCAAAGCTCTCTGTGTGCAATCTGAACACTGACTGAAATATTTCTCCTTTATCTGCTCTTTCTACAAAGTCATTAGGTCCTGTAACATGCTTTGTTCATGCTACCAGATGAACTATGCTCATTACCTCTTCCTGTTTGTTTATTATTGCCAGAATCGTGTTAGTTTGTTTCCTTCACTGATAGTGAAAGTATCAGGATAAAAAACACACTATTATTTGAGGGATAGTGGAGCAAATATGTTCTGGTCTAATTGGTTTATTAGTTGTACTGTATTTTGATTTATATAGTGCTTACTACACTTAATGAGGCAGTGAGGCACTTTATGGTGAGAAGCCTGCTACACCAGGACTCACGTTTAGTGGTCATATGGAAGTTATTGATTGTTGTATGTTATTGGGATTAATCTTGTACTATCAAGGACATCATTCCAAGCATTTAGTCCAGTTTCTTTGTTGTGGTTTAGATTAATAGGAGTTAGGTGTGAACATGAATAGGGGCTATGTGAGCTCATGCAAATGGTTGGTGGGATGGGCAGATAAACTAGTGGGGATTAAGTATTGTTAGGTTGCATGGGTAACCCCAGCTAGAGGAGGCATGCTAAGAATCGGGGTAACGAGAGTTCATTTTAAAAAAACAGAAAGGAAAGAACCATTTAAAGTTTTAAATCATGTTCATATATAAAAGCTGTATTAAAAAATAAAGTGGGAGGTAGCTTTTGGGATTGCATGCAATACGGTAGAGGTGGGCGTAACTCGTGTAATTTTATGTAGTGGAATTATAACAAAATTATGCGAGATTATGGGAAATTACATGAGGAGCATACTTCAGCATTTAACACTACTTTCTTAGTGCAAATTGCATCCAAAGATAGATTTTGCACTAAGAGAAAAAATTGCTAAATGCAACCGAATATGAACTGTGGACATCAGAAGCTGCTCGCGTTCTTTTCCTGTGCTCTTTGCGTATGCATTTTTGCCGCAAATTACGCTAAATTACACAGGCAGGTGAAATTGTGTAATTTTTGTTAACTACCAAAATTAATCTGATTACTCTGGTGTATTTAAAATTTCTGTCAAGGCCTAATGATAATGCGACATTCTAGAAAGAAAAAGCATTAATGATATATTATGTACAAGGCATGGTATCAGAATATCAGCAGCCCTTGCTCAGCTAGTAAGCGTCAATAAACTAAACTAGGAGTTGATATTACGTTTCAGTGGTTTCTGACTAAGGGTCCGATGTAGGTAATTAAATTTTACCACTTCTTAAATACCGAATGATACCGAATCGGTATTTAAGAAGTGGTAAAATAGAGGGGGGGGGGGTGTAGATAATACAGATTCGGTAAATACCGAATCGTTAAGATTCAGTATTTACTGATTCTGTAAATACCAATTCGGTAATGCCCATTGATTTCAATGGGCATTGAAGCCCATAGGAATCAATGGGCATTACCGAATCGGTATTTACCGATTCGGTAAATACCGATTTCAGCAAGGGTGCAGGGGGTGTCACTTTGACACCCTCTGGCACCCCAATTCCGGACATGTGTGCCATGTGGCACACATACATGCCCTAAGGGCATGTCTGTGAGTCACATTGCACAGGTGTGCATGCACAGATGTGCATGCACACCTAAATTCGGTATTTTACCACCCAATAGTATTGGGAGGTAAAATACCGATTCTTAAGGGCCTGTGGCGCTCTTAGGAGTGCCACCTACATGTGGATTTACCGAATCGGTAAATATACTGATTCGGTATTTTACCGATTCTGTAAATTTACCGTTTCGGTAAATTTACAGAATCGGTAAAATATAGGTCCCCTACATCTGGAAAACCCATTTACCGGTCGGTAACTGCCGAATTTGGCCGTTACCGGCCGGTAAATGGCCACCTACATCGGGCCCCAAGTATACACGGACATCTTGTGACACCCCTGGCAGTACACATCAGCATCATAATCTCAAAGCGAAGATTGTTGCATTCCTTTACCTTGGCTATACCCAGTTATAAACATGCTGGAATCCAAAAATTGAAATTCTGAAGTGGTGCTGGGGGACTACTCCGGACCAAACAAGCTCACATAACCCTTCTAAGAGGTTACATATGAAACTGCCAGAATACAAATTGTCATGAACGTTGGGAAAAGTAGAGAGAATATCTGCTTGCTGGACTTGGCATTACAATTTCCTACCTCCATCCTCTGTCAAGCTCTTGGACTCCAGTGATATTGTGCAATGCTTGGAGATGTGTTCATTCCAAATCGAGAGATCAATGATTTGCCTCGTTGTTGAATACAGCTTAGCGAATGAAATTTGGATATTGCTACAAACATTTTACTTACAGGATGGGTATTCCAATAAGACAATGTCGCCATTTATTATGGAC
Source organism: Lissotriton vulgaris (assembly GCF_964263255.1). Taxonomy (NCBI): domain Eukaryota; kingdom Metazoa; phylum Chordata; class Amphibia; order Caudata; family Salamandridae; genus Lissotriton; species Lissotriton vulgaris. The sequence continues at coordinate 316,779,223 of NC_141693.1, read as the reverse complement.
AAACTCATCTCGTACATCATTATTGGAAAGGGGCGACCACTCGGTCCCCCCGAACGTATGGTGGAGTACCCCGATCCCCCCGGGAGGCCATCTTGGGCGGGAGGCGAGTCTCGGCTGGTATGCCCGAAGCGGCGTAGCCGGGGCGCGCCTTTTCCCGCCCTGGAGTGGGTTGTCCTAGACGCTGACGCCGCCGGCCACGCCCCCGGGGGGCAGGCGGTGGCTGGTTTACGCCCGCCCGAAGACGGATAAAAGGAGCAACAAGCCAAGAAAGCATCCTCTTGTTCCTGTGCTCTGAAGCTGCACCTCCCCGCTGCACGTGAGCTCGAGACGGAACGAAGAGCCAATTTTGAGCGTTGTAATTTTGTTCTTGTTTTACAGATATATTCGGTGGAGAATGCCGGGCAAGAAGGTCGGAAAGCGGGTCGGTACCGATCAGATGCTCTGCATGCTCGTAAAGGAGGTAGCCGAGTTGAAGAAACAGATGGCGGTAAAGAACGGGGAGGGAGTCCCGAAGCGAATCGTCGGACCAGCATTGCCGGGAGTAGTCCCTAGCGGGAGAGGCAAGAGGTCCAAGAAAGGGGGGCACCTGGGGGGGAGGCCCCGGTTCCCGATACACCGATAGAGGAGCCAATCCCGGTTCCGAAGGAGGGGCACCCGATCCCCGTGCTAGTCACCCCCGTGAACGGAGAAGATATGCCTCCAGAGTTGGCTGCACAACTGGCAGCATGGTTGGGAAAGGATAGTGAGGGCACCACGGCGGACGACGCCAGGGCAGTAATGAGGCAATTGCGGGAATCTAGACAGGCTGCGAAGGCACCATCTTCTGTTCCCCCGCAGGTTCCGGTGGCTGAGATCGCAGCAGGCGCAAGTTCGGCAGCATGTACAGCACCTAGTTCAGGTAAGCGGCTACTGCCGATTGCGGGGGAGGGGTCTGTACCCTCGCGAAGGGAGAAAGTGGCCCAGCATGTTCCACTCGAAATTAAGGAAAAGATTTGGGCTGATAAGTATGTGAACATGTTTTCTTTGCTTACTGACCATTACGAGATCGAGCATGTGAAGGCCCAAAAAGAGCTTATGCATCCGAGTGTTTGGCGCGCAAAAATGGCCGCCTTTAAGGTCGACGAGAACATAGGTACTTGGGGCAGAGCGTTTGGCATTTTCACCTCCATTATGGGTGAGCGAAGGCCTGAGTTGTTGACGGAATTGCCTATTTATCAGACACGTATTATGGAATATTCTCTAGCGTACGAGGGCAATCAGTGGTTTTGTTATGACAATATTTTTAGGAAGGCTAAGGAGCACGACCCAGCTCTAACTTGGGATTGTTATGACTCCATTTCTTGGCAAAAAATGGAGAATTCAGGCATGTTAAAGGTACCATTGTCGGGGGGTATCGGGGGGGAGTCTTCCCGCCAAACCTCTGGGACACCCTTTCGGACGGGTGCAGGTAACGAGCATCACTCGAAGTCGAGTGGCAACGCAGGTAAAAAGGGGATTTGTTGGAATTTTAACAGGGGAAAATGTACAAGGCCTCAGGGGTCATGCAAGTTTAGACACGAATGTGGGGGGTGTGGACAGTCCTCTCATCCCGAGACCATGTGCAGAGCCAAAACGGGTGATAACGGTGGTAGGGGAAGCGCCAAACAGGTCTGAAATAGTCCGAGGGGCGCCTTTACCTACCCCGGTTGATACCATGGCAATGATTCCTTGGCTCAATGAATACCCGGATCATGTCTCCGCTGGGGTATTGCGAGACGGGTTTTCGTATGGTTTCCGCATTCCAGTGGGGGTTTTTCAGGGTAAAACAAGTTGTAAGAACCAACTGTCGGTCCTGCAGCATACGGCGGTGGTACAGGTAAAGATTGGGAAAGAGGTGACTCGAGGGCGGGTTGCCGGTCCATTCGATTTACCACCGGTTGCTAACTTTGTTGGTTCCCCCTTAGGGGTGGTCCCCAAGAAGGACCCGGGTGAGTTTAGGCTAATACATAATTTGTCAGCCCCACGAGGTCTTTCCGTGAATGATGCGATAGACCCGGAAGTGTGTTCGGTGCGGTACGCATCTTTCGATGAGGCCGTCGCCATGTTGAATCGCCTGGGGCCCGGAGCGCTGATGGCCAAATCAGATATCGAGTCAGCGTTCCGGTTGCTCCCGGTACACCCAGACGATCAGCGTCTCCTTGGTTTCATGTTTCAGGGTCGCTATTACATGGATAAATGTATGCCAATGGGTTGCTCCATATCTTGTGCTTATTTTGAAAAGTTCAGTTGTTTTTTGCAATGGGTATTCACAAGAAAGACGGGGTTTCAGCATGTGATGCATTATCTCGATGACTTTCTGTTCCTGGGGGCAGCCGGGGATCCAGAATGTGGACAGGCTTTAAAAGAGTTTTGTGTCTTAATGAATCACTTTGGCGTGCCATTGGCACCAGGTAAGACTGTGGGTCCCTCGACTTCACTCGAGTTTCTGGGGATCGAGCTCGACTCGGAGGAAGGTTGTTTTCGGTTGCCCAAAGAGAAGGTGTTGAAATTCAGGGCATCCCTTGAAACATGTATTCGAGAGACTAAGGTAAACCTGCATCAATTGCAACAAACGGTGGGCCAGTTGAATTTTGCCCCTAGAGTAATCCCAATGGCCCGCCCCTTTTCCCGCTCGATTGCACAAGCCATGGTCGGCCTTAAGGAGGGACATCACCGCACGAGGCTCTCGGCTGAGATTCGCCAGGACATGCGCATTTGGTTGGCATTCCTGGCGGATTTCAATGGTCGAATTGTCTGGAACAAGCCGGCGGTGTCCTCCGAGGAGCTGGGGCTGTGGACAGATTCGGCCGGGAGTATAGGTTTTGGTGCCATATTCGGTACGCAATGGTCGGCTCAGAAATGGCCGTCATGGTGGCACGAGTGCGGGCTGACAAGTAACATTGCTTTCCTTGAACTCTTCCCTATTTTGGTGGCCCTAAAAACATGGCCTGAGGGGTTCCGAGATCACTCTGTGGTGTTCTGGTCTGATAACATGACCGTGGTTGAGTGTATCAATAGTCAGGCAGCACGTTGTAAATGGATTCTGAGACTGCTTAAAGAAATTGTATTGTTGTGTATGCAGTTGAATGTGCTCTTTAGGGCGCGACATGTCCCAGGGGTGCTGAACCAAGCGGCTGATGCGCTTTCTCGTTTCCGTATGCAGGCCTTCTGGGGTTTTCTGCCCACAGCGGACCCGGTGGCGGCACCCTTTCCCGAAGCTCTCTGGTCTCTCGGTGCCCCGAACTACAAAACCTCGTGGGAGAGAGTTTAGCACCCAGGACAAGGAAGGCATATGAAGGGGCGTTCCGTTCCTATTGGTCCTTTTTGGGTTCTGCTAGGGGGGAGTTTTGGGGCCAGGAAGAGCTTGTCGTAAAATTCTTGCTGTCTTTACATCGGGCAGGCAAATCAGTAGCTACGGCCCAGAGGCATCGGGCCGCCATTTCCTTTATGGCAAGGGCTCATGAGATCCAGGACCCGACAGCGTCTTTTGTGGTGCAGAAAGCGCTACGTGGGTGGCAACGCCTTGAGGGTCGCAGAGTAGATGAGAGGCACCCGATAGGTCTGGATAGATTGGCCCTGTTATTATCCGTACTCCCGGCGACATGTTCATCCCAGTATGAAACAGTGTTATTCCGGGCCGCCTTTGCGTTAGCATTCCATGGGGCAATGCGGGTAAGCGAACTGGTGGCGAAGAACAAGCGGGATACGGTGGGGGGACTGTGCCGGGAGCACATTCAGGTAAAGAGGGAGACAATGACTGTCTTGTTTGTCAGGTCCAAGGCCGATCAGGGTGCGATAGGGGATTGTGTAGTCATACATCGGATTCCCGGATCTCCCATGTGCCCTGTTGTTTGCTTAGAGGAATATTTAGCACAGAGGGCGTCATCATGGGGGGGGACCTTGTTGAGGCACGCTGATGCCACCCCACTGACGAGGTTTCAGTTCCAGCGGGTGCTTGCAATGGCGCTGTCGGCCGCGGGCTTGAACCCCGGCGAGTTTGGGACCCATTCCTTTCGGATAGGGGCTGCTACTGAGGCTACAGCCAGGGGTCTGAGTGTAGAAAAAGTGAAACGTTTGGGGCGTTGGTCCTCGAATTGTTACAAAAGGTATGTGCGGTTGCACATGTTGTGAAGCTGCTATCATGTACTCACGCTTCTTGTTTTTGTTTGGTTTACAGTTTCGCAAGCTTACGAGGCGGGGCGGACTGTGCAGTCGACCCGACACCTGGGAACCAGCGGTCAAACATCACCGGCTGCGGAAAAAGTGGTGTGGGTCGTGGGCCACTCATACGTGAGGCGTGCCGCGGACGTATTCAAAGCAGGTGGCATGATTCACAAGGCTGGGGAATACGGGTACAGGGTGACCTTCTACGGAAGGGGCGGGCTCTGTATTGACCAGTTTCAATCCTTTTTCGAGGGTTTGTTAGGGCGGACAAGGTCACCGCCGTCTATAATCATAGTCCATCTTGGGGGTAATGATTTGGTGACCACTGGTAGACGACTGCTTCTCGAGGCAATGCTTTCCACTGTAAGTTGGTTGGCGAGAAGAGTTCCAGGGTGCACAATTGCATGGTCCCATATGATTCCACGAAAAGTGTGGCGGGGGGCGATTTCGGTTTCTGCTCTGAATCACTCAGTGAAGAAAGTAAATAACAAGTTGGGTAGATTGTTTCGTTCAAGTACACTGCATTCTATTCCGCATGGTTGTATCAAGGGGGACAGTATGTATTTGGGAGATGGGGTCCGTTTGTCCCGGGTGGGGAATGAGTTACTCATAGGAGACCTCATAGCTTGGCTAAAGAGTTTAGAACATGACCTTTAGGCAGGAGTTGTTGTGGGTTGTCCGGATAGCCGGTCAACTATCCGGCCTGTGGCGGTAAGGTCATGATCGGTGAGCAGTAATTGGAAGATCCCTATGGGGGGGCGTCACCCATTACGGATGGGAGCGCCCGGGGGAGGTGGCCATTGGCCCCTCAACGGGGAGGCGGTCCCTTCTAAGGATGGGCCGCCGAAAGTAAAGGAAAGGCGGTCAAGGCCCCTTCCTTGATAGGAGGGGCTACGGGCCCCTCCTGGGGAATTTCCCGGGGCCAGGACACCTGCGACGGCAGATGTGGTAAGTTGTGTGGGGTGGGGAGGGGGTTTACGCTACCTTCTAGACACCTCACACGAGTCCTCGGACGACCTTTAAATGGCGTCGAGTTCATTGGGGCCCCCGTCAAGTCAAGGGAAATTGGTAGATGCATTTGAGGTACAGCCTCTGTGCGGTCGCCCCTCCCAAGTGGGGGGGGTAATTCTGGTTTAGGGATCTGACACCGGTTACGACCTTGCCGTTGGCCCTTAACGTTAGGATGTACAATTTCAAGTTAAATGTTTTGTAGGATATTAGTTCGGCTAGGAGAACCTTTGTATTAGAAATATGTTAAGGTTAGCCAAACATCGTAATGTGGAAATGAAATTGTACATAATATGAAACTGTTATTTTAATGTTTTGATTTTGTTTCATATTTTAATAAATACGGCCGGGAGGGTCACTCCCTCCCGCCTTCCAAAAGTTCAGAACCGTTTCCGTTTTCCCATCCTTGGGGATTGCGTCGAGAGGGGGTGGCGGGTATCTCAGCCATATGGAATGGGGCGACCACTCGGTCCCCCCGAACGTATGGTGGAGTACCCCGATCCCCCCGGGAGGCCATCTTGGGCGGGAGGCGAGTCTCGGCTGGTATGCCCGAAGCGGCGTAGCCGGGGCGCGCCTTTTCCCGCCCTGGAGTGGGTTGTCCTAGACGCTGACGCCGCCGGCCACGCCCCCGGGGGGCAGGCGGAGGCGGATTTACGCCCGCCCAAAGACGGATAAAAGGAGCAACAAGCCAAGAAAGCATCCTCTTGTTCCTGTGCTCTGAAGCTGCACCTCCCCGCTGCACGTGAGCTCGAGACGGAACGAAGAGCCAATTTTGACCCACCCACCAGCCCCTGAAGACAGCAAGTGGTTTTAAATAAAGTTTTCATGTGGTAACTCTATTTCTTACAGGTTGTGATGATGGACGTGTTATTTGTGTATGCAATAAAGAGAATGATCATCCGGAGTATGTTTTTTCGAATAAAGTTTTGCACTAGTGTTGATCAGTAATCATACGTGAAGTAGTTATGGTTGTCTTTTAATTTAGTAATTTAGTTAATTGTCGTATTTATTTTGGTCGGGCGGTAAGGTCATGATCGGTGAGCAGTAATTGGAAGATCCCTATGGGGGGGCGTCACCCATTACGGATGGGAGCGCCCGGGGGAGGTGGCCATTGGCCCCTCAATGGGGAGGCGGTCCCTTCTAAGGATGGGCCGCCGCAAGTAAAGGAAAGGCGGTCAAGGCCCCTTCCTTGATAGGAGGGGCTACGGGCCCCTCCTGGGGAATTTCCCGGGGCCAGGACACCTGCGACGGCAGATGTGGTAAGTTGTGTGGGGTGGGGAGGGGGTTTACGCTACCTTCTAGACACCTCACACGAGTCCTCGGACGACCTTTAAATGGCGTCGAGTTCATTGGGGCCCCCGTCAAGTCAAGGGAAATTGGTAGATGCATTTGAGGTACAGCCTCTGTGCGGTCGCCCCTCCCAAGTGGGGGGGGTAATTCTGGTTTAGGGATCTGACACCGGTTACGACCTTGCCGTTGGCCCTTAACGTTAGGATGTACAATTTCAAGTTAAATGTTTTGTAGGATGTTAGTTCGGCTAGGAGAACCTTTGTATTAGAAATATGTTAAGGTTAGCCAAACATCGTAATGTGGAAATGAAATTGTACATAATATGAAACTGTTATTTTAATGTTTTGATTTTGTTTCATATTTTAATAAATACGGCCGGGAGGGTCACTCCCTCCCGCCTTCCAAAAGTTCAGAACCGTTTCCGTTTTCCCATCCTTGGGGATTGCGTCGAGAGGGGGTGGCGGGTATCTCAGCCATAAGGCTTTCGACGTTCAGTATCTCTTGTTGAACGCACTTTGCTTTGGAAAAAGATAGAAAGGAGAGCACTTGGTTTCAATACTTGCTCCAGTTCTTTGGGATTCTTGACCAGTGGATCTGCTTCTGACTATAGCAAAACATTTGCATCTGTAAAGTGCACACCTACCCCAAGAGGTCTCTTGGCTTTATATAAGTGATGTTTCAGTTTTTTATAACACTTTTTATTTATTCCATAACAAGTCATCAAACACAGTGCGACAGTCCAGTACAGAAGAGATACATTGTACTTAGCACACATTGTGATATAGTCAGTAATCACCAGAAAAAATGAGCCACACAGGTATATGTAGTCCTAGCCATTCACCCAGGAAAGACAATGTTCCCATCCCATGCCACCAACATCTAGAACCCACCATGCCTGTGAAATTTGTTGCAAGTTCCCCACACCTTTTCCCATTTGTGGGGGCGCCCCCTACTCTGATAGACCAACTTCTGTGCCTGCCAGCACCAGTCCATTTCCCGCTCCCAATCAGCAACTATTGGAGGCAACTGGGATCCCCAAGTCTGTGCGACATTTTGCCTTCCAGCCCCCACTCCTACTGCCAACCACAGCCAGGGGTATTTGGGCCAGTCATAGGTCCCAGTGAAAAGTGATGTTTCGTGATACCTATTTCCACGACTGCAGGCTGATTAAAATCTAACTGAGCCCCACAGGATTCAGGCCTATGTCCTGGGAGTCAAACAGAAAGCCCTGCAGTGGATGCATTAGTCTGCTGAGAGATGAGCTATTACACGTCTATAAACATTTTCAACTTATTAGATAGGCTCTATCAACAACTGTTTCTTGTATAATGTGCTCTTGCAGTAGCACCAATACTCTTCGATGATATCACAGCTCTCAATTAGTGATAAATAATAACCATATATATATATATATATATATATATATATATATATATATATATATATAAATAGAAATTATGTCTGTCCTTTAGGATCTCCATAATTAATATTAATGAGATACATTTCCATGCAACAGTGTGAAGCACTAGTATATTTATTGATATAACAACCAACATTGATAGTAGGCCTTCGGTAAGGCCCTTGAGAACTGTCAGCTAGTAACAAAGGATTAAAGAAACAAAACCTTTTAGAAACAGGGCAGACCATAAGCTCATCTAATGTTTTTATTTCCTGTCTGCTTTATAACGTCAGAGTGGACATAGCCTCCAAATGCATGCTTGATTTGGAGTTCAATTTATACAATACAAATGTACCTTATATGAAACTATACAAATTTGGCCTGGATCTAGCCATTCTGGGCCTGTGCTTTACAATCCTGGCTTATGACTGGAAAATACATTTTAAAGTTGTTTTGTCCCCACCAATCCAGTTGGAAACACATCAATTTACTCACATCCCTTCTTTCTATTTGAGTGTGTCCCGAATTTTTTCCTCACCTCCCCATTCCAAATTCCTGCTTCACCCACTACTCCTAGGGTTTCCAGTTGTGAGGAAAAGGCTTATCGCATGTTCTGTGTCCCTTTCATTAAGAATCTGAAAGTTGCTTCAAAGTCCCTCTGTCACCTTGCTTTTCCTATAGCACATCTTTGGTCGCAAGAAGATCCTTGCCAACACGTCATGAATGTATTTCTGTCTTTCTGTTGCAGGGTCATGGGCTCCTTACAGAACTTTGAGGCCTTCTCTGAAGCATTCCACTGCAAGAAGGGCACAGAGATGCACCCAGTAGAGACATGTCGGGTCTGGTAGCCCAAGGAGAGCCCATACATTGCACTTGGACTCCACAGCCTGAAGCTGTCGGCTAGCCTGGCGATGGATACCGAACAGTATACGAGCCAACAGCGTGCCTGATGTTTCCCCATTCAGTCACAGCCAAGGTTTATCGTGCAGCTAGTCGAGCTTAACACTTTAAAAAAGGTTCTGCGAAAATATATGCAAAGTGTTTCGTATGTTGGATGGTGGTCTCTCTGCTGAGGGATATGCTTTATGGGATAAATGACTGTTTTAATGGGGGAAATGACTGTTTTTAATGGCTTATACTGACTGTTATTTAAATGCACACACACTGCTGTCAGGGGTTTCCAAAACTACTTATGGAAAGGTGGAATTATTTTTAAGAAAAGAGTGTTAACCCTCCATTGGCATGTCTGTTGTCCGTCCGCCCCCTTGCTAAGTTTTAATAAGTCTTGTTGACTGCGTTTTCATTACTGAAAAATATGTGCAAACGTGTCTTTGTTCTGTTTGGAGTGGTTTATTTTTGATGTCGAAGATAAAGTCAGTGAATTTCTGTGCTTTTCAAGTACTTTTCAATGTTCACTCCGTGGTCCTTCTTCCCCTCCCTTATAAATAAAAAAAAGAAATATACAGCTGCTTCGGAGTGGTTTGTGGTGCACAACGTTTTCTTTGGTGAGTTTTCACTGTACTGCATGTGGTAACATAAAGGCATGTCGTGACACCATGATTTAGCAAATCATCAAAGCCCACATCAAAAATACAATATAAATAGGCTGCAGGATTTTAGGTTTAAACCTATAATAACTGATAAAATCCCACTGAAAGATAAATAGCCCTCACCGGTGAAAACATATAAACACTGAAAAAACACCTGCACAAACTAAATGCCATTCAAAGAAAGGAAAAAGAGAGTGAAAGAGTCATTTCTTTTCTTCCTGAAGGTGTCAATACAATGTAACTTTGTTATACAAGCTAGCAGTAAGGAAGACTGGGTAACATTATTCTGCTTGAGTTTTGTTTGTTCTTTAGGGATGCCACTAACATGTTGTTTCTTCTTCCTTTTGCTTTTTTCATTTTTGTGGCCTTTGGTCTAAAGATTCAGGGCTTAGTTTCAGCTTTTAGGTCTAGTTTAATTTTTTTTATAAACTGTAGAGATTCAGAAAATATCAAACTCATATTTGATATTTTGGCTGCATTTGATTCTTTCACTGATAGGTAAAATGGCTGGTTTCAGAAAAATCTTTCCTAATATGTGTCATCACTTTTACCCACAGAGAATGGTTAAAAACCCTTAATACATCAGACCATAGTTTCTAGTGGGTCAGTATTGATAGTGGGTGAATTGCCAACACCTCAGGCTTTAAACATTCAATGCAAGGTATAGTTAAAAGTATATACATCACCAGGCATCTGGGATAGTGGCGAAAACATGACACCAGACTTTTGGAAAGCATTGAACTCAGTGTCACTTGTAATGCTCTGCAAAAAATAATCTTTCCAAGTTCAACAAAGATTGGAGTGATATTGTTTGTATTTGCAATGATTCAGCTACGTATATAAAAAAAGTTGTGTGATGGCCTGTCAAAATTGATACCCGAGCTGAAGTGATTCCCTGTAGGAGATCCTTGCCACTTGTTAGATGGTATGCTGAAAGCATCTTTACCATTTTCAGAGTTAATGAGGGATGCTATTGACTTTTTAGTCAATTCTGGTGCACTGTTTTCTTATGCACAGGAACTAAAACGCAACTATTTATCATTTAGTGCTTTATGTGGCATCAAAGAAAGAGTCATCCCAACTGTGTCCCTTAGCTAATGGTTCTCATCCCAAGGGGCTGTGATTGCTGAGAGGGGCTTTTCACAGAAGATTACATGGGAAGGAAAGAGTGAGCGCACATGACCCAAAGACTCACTGAAGAAGTATTGTATGGTGTACTGCAATAAGATTAATTTTCAAAAATCAATTTGGACCTCATATACACTATAAGTACACTGTCTATATATCATGTTCTTTGAGTGTAGAAAGCAAGCAATAATAAAAGCAAAACGTTCCATAAACACCAGAAAAACACATTTTCTGTTGTTTTTAGTGGCGCGAAAATGTGTAACAACTGATAACAACTGTTTTTTAAGATATTGAACACAGTGAAAAAACCCCACTAGAATTTACCAAAAATAGAAACTGAAAACAGGAAAGCCTAAATATAAAGCATCAACTTACTGTGGTACCACATTTACAAGATGCCACATGAGGTAACCTTTTGATGATTGTAATCAAACAATCGAAGTATCCACCAACTCGCAAGATTTGTAAATTGTGTTTGTTTATTAAGGTTATTCGATGATCATACAAATAAATGTTACAAATTAAAATATTTTAAATCAATTGTCTCTTTCACGAATACTTTCCAGGCATTTATATCTTGTTGATGCATTTTCAAGATTAAAACAATACCTTCATCAGGAGAATGCCTTAGATCATGTTCAAAATGTAAATAGAAGCTATTCAAATCATAAATAACATAGAAGGTTAATATACCTTTGGATCAGATTCCATAGCCCATCTTAATATCTCTGATTCAACCCATCAGCACACTAAGGGGCATATTATCAAGGCGGGCGATAAGAGATTATCGCTGCTTTAGTGGCCGTTTTCGGCCGCTAAGCAGTGATAATTCTATGGCCCTATTAGCAAGCTGTTGCTAACAGCAGTTAGCTACAGCTTGTAGGCAATAGCGAGCAGTTTGGGGCCCGCTTTGCATGTCAGCCATATTTATCGCTAATGACATGCAAAGGGGGCGTACCCAACCTGTTAGCGACTGAAAGCTGTCGCTAACATCGCTATTGCCTATTATCAACGCAGGCGTAGTGATGGAAATATTCACACTAAGCGCGAATATCTCCAAAACCTAGCGCCTTCTCAGACCAGTTCTTAGCCTGTATATCCAATGGGAGGTGGATATTCAGGCTAAGTTCCTGTTAGCGATAATGCCTGAATATCGCTGGATTTTCAGCGATATTCACACATTTCTCCGCTATCGCCTGTAATGTTATCCCTTCAGAGATAAACGTTGCTAATAGCACGTTATCTCTGAGATAAAATTCCGCGATGCTCGGCAGTAAAAAAAAATTCGCTGAGCCTATTTAGCGTTAAATATCGCTAGTTGTTGATAAAATTCCCCTAAGGGCCTTATTTAAGATGCCCTACCAGCACTTTTGGCCAGCCAGTACGTCACTTTTTAGACGTTGTGGTGGTGCAATGTTCCACGTCCTATTTATAAGGCCATATAAAGTCACTTTACGTAGCTTTTCATGGCTTTATAAATGTGTGCTCCATACATGCAGAATACTGTGTGAATGGGGCTTTCCATGGGTGTTGCTGTGGGTGTTCCAATGCAACACCCATGAATCCTGACACATTACCAGATTTACGAGAAATCGTAAACTTGGGAATACGGCAGAACCTAATGCCACACCAGGGTGGCATTACGGAGGCGTAATGAGAATTTTTTTCTTTTTCCTCGTGCTTTCCTTTTTCTATTTGTGCTGCATTCTGCAGCACCCATAAAAAAGGAAATTGCCTCTTGTGATTCATTTTTTGCTGGAAGGTGGCCCTTCCTGCACAAAATCAATCACCCTCAACACTGACACCCTTGCACATATGCTGGGGAAAAGGACAGGAATGCACGTATCACATAGATACCGCACATTCCTGCCTGTGTCAAAACCTCATAGCCCCAAGCGCAGATTTACTAAGAATTCATGCAACGCAGTGCAGCAGGGCAAGTATCTATGATGCGTTGTGTGCATGGAAAAGAGCTGAAGAGCGCCATATCTACTAAGACAGTGATACTCAAAGTACCACCCGGGCGCCGCTTGCTGCCGTCTGGACCTTTACATGTGGATCTGTCTTGTTCTAATCTAGGACCCCGATCAATACTGTGACCCTATGCCCCTATACGGCTATAATCCATTTATACCCCTATAATGGCATAAACAATCAAGAGCGATATTTCAGAAACTCGTCTCTGGCCTAACCCGATCAGAGCCACATTTCAGAATCTCTTCCTCTGCAGCTCATTAGAGCAAATGACACAGCAGAAGCCACTATCTAAGATTCCTAGATTACACTCCGAGTTCTTCAACAAGATAAAACTCAGCAACCTTGGAAAGCCCCTCTTGCTATGTTTTGATTAGTAATAGAACTCTAATGAGCACTGAGAGACGATCACTTCCTAGTGACATCTTTATTGACGTCTTATGTCCAAAAACTTACGTCAAACAAGGCACCTTTCAGGTATAAATATTACCAACGTTGCCTTAAGCAAACGCTGCCTCAACGACATCGATGATAGAGATGGTGTGGTGAACACAGGAGCAGATCAGCTGTCCCTTACAGAGCCCAGCAGATGCAAGCTGCCCACAGATGCTGCCTCTCCTCCTCCTTGACGTGCTGAGAGAGACGCTGTCTTTTCTCTTGCCGAGAAATTCCAGCTCCGGCGTTTCCAGCCTACTCTTGCGAGTGACTGGGATATCGAGTCCTGGAAGGAGATACAAGACCTCCAACATTCTATTTCAGAGGTATGGTGTTGACTAAACCCTTAGAGAGAATTCTTGAAGCAAACCTTGGCAAAACCAACTTAACTAAAACTACTACTCACTTACTCCCTCCCAAGTATTAGGCTTAGGTCAGGTACACTGGGGTAGGCGTAGTTAGAAGCACCAGTTGAGTACGTTAGCTGAATTTATATATGAATGTATATATTTTATTCATTTTAAACCATTGTATGGCTAAGAAACCATATCAATGCTTTTACAGTATTATTTCGCAATCCTCATTTTACTGTACGCACTTTTTATAATAACAAGTCTTGCAATTGTGGCAATTCATTTCTCTTGCACGAGAAGAAAAACTGTTCAATAAATAATACCTTTTATTGAAAACACCCGTCTCTCTATTCTCTGCACCTTGGTGAAAGTAATCTGCACAACTGACTGAGTAAAATAACTGTCTATTGTTTCACACGACTCTAGAGATTGACTCTTATTCTAAGGAGCAAAGTTGTCATGTTTATGCGGTTGTTGGAAAACTGATTACCTTCTTGTCTGTACCAGGGAAGCTGATCACTTCCTATTCAGTCAAGAAAGTTTCCAGTGACCTCTGAGCTAGTTGGTAACAAACCCAATTAAGTTTAGCATAGTCAGTAGACACCTGGAAGACCGCACTTCTATGTCAAAACTGCTGTTTATGTTATTCCAATGCGCAGGGCCTATTGGGAAAATAGGAACTACACTACATGGCGCCCAACGTTTGGTAAGGCGATAAAACTAACGCAAGACGTTAGAGTAACTCAGTCGTGCATTTTTCACACAGACCCCTTTCTACCGTAAATACTCCAATAGATGTCTGGAGTGGGTGAAAGGTTAAAATCCGCCCGAACTTAGTCGGAAGAGATTCCTATGTAAAGCTCTGGTTTATTCAACGTTGAAGGATACAGTGTTTCAAAATATTGTGCACCTAATCTTTGTCTCCTTGGAGACCTGCTCTGCAAAACCTTTCTGACCATAAAATGTCAGACTTAGAAAACGGAACCACTGCAGTCGCAGTAAATGCGACTGAGCAGGGTCCCGACGGTGTTAATGAACCGGGTGCGATAATCATCCCGGTCAACATAAGAAAATCTATAACATCAAAACTTATAGAAAATGGACTGACCACACAAGGTGGCACAGTCGTCTTCGTGATAGAGGCACACGAATATCGGCAGACAGAGGTATTCTATTCTTGGATAAAATTTCCAGCGGCAGACACTGCAACACACGAGTTCCACTATTACAAAATAGGGGATCCACCGGAAGGGTACGCTCCTTTCGAGGAGATTGAAATCCCATTAAAATCCAAGAGTATCTGCTCTGGTTTAAAGGCGCCCTAAAACATAATGATCATATTACCAGGCTCGGTCCACTAGGTAGACCAGGAGCAACGTGGCCGGTTCTGGCCAGCTACACACCACATCCAGACATTAATAAAATGTCAAGTGAAGAACTCTTAGTTAAAATAAGAGAATTAACAAAGGCATATAGAGAGTTAGTTCAATTGACAATGGAAGATAAAACGATCCGCCAGAAGTTGAAGGAAACAGATATAACAGATCAACCAATTGAGCTTGCCAGAATTATAGAAAAATGTTATGAAGAACTAGGTAGAGACAGCTTGGGCGGAAAACCAGTAAAGCTCCAACTGCTCGAAAATCCGGAAAAATTATTTATTAAAAATAATTCAAACACTCCTAAAAAGAGCTGGGACGGAAATAAACAATCCACTCCCAAAGAAAAAGTTTTCCAGTCCAAAGGAAGGTCTCCTCGATGGAGGAAAAAAACTCTGACTCGAGAACACCAGTCTCCCCAGAGGGAGCCCTCTGAGAAAAGATATAACCTTAGAAATAGGGATAATTTGAAGAAGACTGATAGATATCAAAGTATTGATACACGTCCCTCTCGATCTTTTTCGCAGAAATCGGAAAGAAGAGGACGGTCAGACCCAGGAGAGCACACCAAGTCCAAAGACAAGGAACCTGCTCAAAGTAAAAAATCTAAATTTCCAAGAAATAAGGTAGCTAGTATTAGAGTAATCGAACATGCCGAGAATACTGAGGACACAATTGAAAAACGGGGAGTGGGCACAGACAATGCTAGACAGTGCAGCAGAAATCAGTATAGCTCGCAAGATCCTGATGAGTCATCTGGAGACAGTGGACACAAATGAATACATTCAAGTAGAAACTGCCGACACCAGAGTTAGCGAGCCTCATAAGATATACGAAATAACACTGCGTATAGAGGGTGATAAGACTAGGAAAATAAAGGGTCTATTTTGGGATAAACTCTCAAAAGGCTATGATATTCTGTTAGCTGAAAAGGATTGGCCCCCAGAGTTTGTCAGGGAGTGCCCTCATGGCAAAGAAATGATTATGCCTGCCTTCTCGAATCACATTCCGATTCACACTAAATATATATATGCAAGGAAATGGGCAGTAGCCCAGGCACCAGCATTATATAAAAATCATGTAGGATGGGATGAGGACTCTCCTCCTCACAAAATCCAGTTAAAAAGTCAACCGACTGCACAAAGGCAGTATCCCATTAAGCAAGAAGCTAAAAAACAAGTCAGGGAGATTTTAGATCAACTTGAATACCAGGGGGTGATTGAAACATGCACCTCTCAAATGAACAATCCTTTGTTTCCTGTCTCCAAACCAGACAATTCATATTGTCTAGTTTTGGACTACAGACACCTTAACGCATGTTGCAAAACATTTGCAGTACAAAATTCGCATAGTGCTGCACTAATGAATAACATAATTAGGAAAAAATATAAAACGACATTAGACATATGTAATGTTTTCTTTTATCAAAATATTGCACCAGAAAGCAGATACTTGACCGCTTTCTCAGTAATGGGGTCACAGAAAATTTCTGTAGGCTCCCACAGGGATTCAAGAACAGCCCAGGACTATTCTCAGCCAGAGTAACAGAGTTACTACAAATGTATGATGATGAGGCATTATCTTATGTCGATGACATCTATCTAATAGACGACGACTTGGAGACTCACTTGAAAAGAGTGAACACCATAATACTTGGGTTCGCAGCAGACGGTTACAAATTCAACTTTAAAAAGTCTCGAATTGCCCATCTGACAGTATTATTTTTAGGATACGAATTATCAAGTGAAGGAAAAAGCCTAGCGGACAACTTCTTAGAGAAGTGCGCTGTGCTCCAAGCACCAAAAACGCTGAAGAACTTACAATCGATTCTAGGTTTTCTGAATTTCGGAAGAACTTACATTCTAAATTATGCAGAGAGGGTTAAACCTCTCTATGAACTAATTAAACCTGATTTTAAACCAATCACTTGGACTCAAAAACACACAGAAATTTTGAGATCACTGCAAACAGACATGGTAGCAAAAATAAAATTAGATACACGTGACAACACACGCAATCTTGTAATCCGAGTCATCCCAGGAAGATGCGGGTTCACGTACCTGACCTCTAATGAGGGAGAAAATGTACCAATAGCTTACAAATCTCACTTGTACATACAAGCAGAAAAAACATTCAGTCCTACAGAAAATACTGTGAAAGCAGTAGAAACTGCATTAGCGAATGAACGAGAACTAGCACATGGCAAAAGGATCAATGTCCTCACAGCAGAATCCGCGTTCGAGGCGCTATTCAGCCCAGTAAACCTTCTACAGTGTCACTGGATCAGAAATGGATACAGTGTGTAAATTCTCTTGGAGCGGAAGATGTGAAATACTATTTCGCCCCACAATTCGAAAAACAGAATGATTTGACTTATGAAGAAGAATATCCTCTACCAATCGAAATTCTGCCTCTCCCACAGTACGCCTGTATAATCTATACGGACAGATTCGTACAGCATTTTAACGTAGAGAACAAATCCTACGATGCAGCCTGCGCGATTGTTAAAGGTCGCTGGCTGTGCGGTAAATTTAGACCGAAAATAACAAAAACTGAATCAGTTAGAAACTGTTCGGCTCAAAGAGCTGAAATCAGATGTTTAAAGATGGCGCTTGAAAATGCAGAACGTGGATTCCCGACACTAATCGTGTGCGATTTGCATTTTTGCGTCAACTCTTACAACAACAAGTTACAGAGCTGGATTCAAAATGATTACAAAGATGACACAGGTGCCACAATAAAGCATAAAATGCTCTGGAAACAGGTAGTTCTTTTACAGAAGGAACTACAAAAGACTCACGTGATACACACTCTGAGTCATCAACGTGATGGCGTTCACGTTGCAGGGAATTCATTGGCTAATACAGCCACAGCGGAAGCAACTAAACCGGCTTCCGTAGCCACAAAAAAGCGTTCAGAAAAATACATAGACGGGGAACCATGCTGGCAGTAAAAACGTCCGTAAAAGGCGACTGTGCAGCACTACCCGTGAACTATCCACTCAATTAGGGATACGTAATTGATGCAAACTCCATTCCTTTTGCTCGAATCCCTGGAGTGGGGGATAGGGTAATTCCAAACATGAACAGGAGGAAATTATTAATAGCAGACGCACACATGGGTGAAGGTCCAAGGCATATACAGATGAAGGAATCTCTGACTGAATTACAATCAGTATACTGGTGGCCAGGAATGAGCCTGCACCACTACAAATATGTAAAGAACTGCCCGGACTGCGACAGAGATCGCAGCAATGAGTCAAGCGCATTAATGCCATGGTAGGCATAATGCTATCTACATGCCATCCAGCGTCCTATTAATTATTAGACTAAAACTCACTTAAAAAATGTGGCCCCAGCGCTCGGCTGACGCCAGAACGGTTATAAAAGATCTGCGAGTCTTTATCGGCACTTACGCAATTGCCATGTTCCATTCTGACCAGGGTCCTACTTTTAGTTCTCGAGCTTATAAGGAGGCCATGGCCAGCATGGGCATTGGCTTGCGATACTCTTGTCCATCACACCCCGAAGGGAACAGTGTAGTGGAAAGAAAAAACCGGGACATAAAGCAATCTATAACTGCGAAGGTATTAGGTTCGGGTGATGGGTGGGTCAAACATTTCATAAGTGTCCAGATCAGTCTTAACAATTTGCCAAGAAAATCTCTAAAAGGTTTCAGCCCATATGAACTATTGTTCGGAACTAGAATGTACATTCAGGACTTAGATAGCCAGGTATCAGTGGTAGAAGATAAGAATAAAGACTTTGACATCAAAGACCGTTTGGCTGTTTTACAGGACTTGAATGAAACAAGAAAATCCTTAAGCAACATAAAGTTAAAACAACAGCCAGCTACCACTGACGAGGCACCACCAGCCCCAGCAAGGCCTGTCTGGATTCCAAAGATTGGGGATCTAGTCAGAGAAAAAATAGCGGTGAAGAAGGAATTTGGGCCTTCTTACAGAAAAGCAGTACCTGTCTTAGCAATCAACGGAACAAGATCAGTAGTACTACCGCCCCTTGCTGGTAAAAAGGAGAACAGAGTTGTATCAATCGACCTGATAAAACCACAAGCATGTGGCCTATAATCAACAGTAGGCCCAGTGGACTCCCGAGAAACAACAGAATACCCAAACTTGCAACAATCCAAAAGGTTCAAACTGAAAGACTAATCACATTCGATAAGCCTGCAGTGCACAGAGAGGGACTCCGCAATAATGCCATAGAACTTGTGCCTCTTGAAACACAGATTGAAACAGTTCGTCAAGAAACACCGGTATACAATGACGTGGCATCAGAATGTGCTACCGAAAGACAAGTTGAAAGAACAATTCCAACAATTGACAGAACTGCCTCTGACTACTTCATCAATTTCGACAACTTTTCTGAATATCAAACCGACCCTGAAGTGATGCCAGAAACAAAAACTTTTAAAGAAAAAGCAACAGAACTCTTTCATCAACTCAAGGAAACTTACCTTGTTTCTCCATGGTTAGAGTTCTGGTTTGGACTAGGCGTATTTTTCCTCCTGCTTTGGCTCATCATGGTACTTTGGGAAAATTCATTGAGGGAAAATACAGTTCAATGGACACAGCAAGTCAGAACATCAACTTAGTCCTAAAACCACACAGATCATCCCACGTGAAGAAAAGAAAACTGTCAACAGTAAATGTCACAGCTATTCCAATACCCGGGGGGGTAGTATGGGACAAAACTGACTATGAAATTTATGGTCCGGTCGAAATCCTGAAATATCCTCACCAGTTCAAGGTTTGCTTAAGTGACTTTGTAAAACAGAGTACATTTTCTGATGATTGGGATTTTGAAAGTATTAATAATATGATGTCTGATTTAGTGTTGTCAGCAAGATTTACAGAACATGATTATTTACAAGGTTCGTCTAGTTATGAACAGATGTACTGCTTCTCACACTACAGTGACCATTACTTGCATAAATCTGCACAACCTAGAAATGTTTTTAAATATAACCAATGGGAACATTGTGCTACTCCACCTAAAAGCAGTTCAAAAACATTGAGAAATGTCAGTACTTCTCAGGGTTTAACACCAGTGATGCAGAAACGTTTTATTATAAACTGTTGGATAAAACAGGGTTGAAAAATATGCTGACAAATACTAAATTGATATATTCAGAAGCATTTTATGAAAAAATGATGACATTTGGTTTTGATTATTGGAGAAATAACATTGAAACAAAAACAATCTGGGGTACAAAAGATTGGCAGGTACAAGGCCTAGAAGCATTATTTCGAGCCTGCATGATCCCAGAACAAATATTGTTCTTAAATGACACAATTCACCAAACAACCTGTCTTGGCCTAGCTAAGATTAAAGACCTTAACAAACCTTCTATTCCGAAGCCAAAACCTGATAATGCAACAACAGATATTGAGATAGACGTATCTAAAATTTTACATCTAAACAGAACACATCCTGATTGGAAAAAGTGGTTAATCTGGCCTACTGACTCAAACAACTGTTAAGATAGATTCCTGAATAAAACACAGGGGTTAACAATGACCAGACCAGACCCTAGATACTCCCAGAGACAACATCCAGGGATAGTAACAACATACTGTGTAGGGAAACTGTGCCTTGAATGGCTAGAATCATTCACACTGGCAGAAATTAAGCAACACTTATCTTTACTTAACCCTTTCGATGCTCATGACGAGCTCAGCTCGTCATGAGGCACAGTTGAGCTGTGCTGATGACGAGCTGAGCTCGTCAAGTATAATGGGAAAGCTCACAAATAAGCACTGGAGGGGAAAATGCACAGCAGCCATGGTGTTAAAGATGGTGCTGATTTGCACGATTTCATTCTGGGACCTCGCAAACAGCGTCAAAAACGTTTCATAGCGACCAGTATATATGCGGCTTACAACGAAGCTTGGAAAGTCACACAAATTGAAACAGCTGAAAAAATACGAGAAATTGATCGTATTAATTTGGAAAAATCACTTTCTGTTGTGGACAATAGGTTAATGAATCTGTCCTCCAGAATATATTCACTGGACAGTATTGTATCATCTGCCATAGATATAATAGATAAAGACTTGCTAATGTTACAGCATGGCCAGTCGCAATTGCGTTCTATTATACAGTTAGGCTGGACGCTGCAAAATCTTCGTTCAGGCTATGTGCCATGGCGTTTAATCAACACAACGTCATTGTTTTCCATCTTTAATCTTACTGATAAACAAATCAGCTTGGCACAGAAAGGAGCAGACTATACAATCCTGAGCATCGAAAAACTTGAGAGATTACCTTTGACAATGTCAGAAAGTCCTGTCATTGAATGGATAATGGACGGAATTATCACAATTCCGGTAACAACTTTCCGATTTAAAAATTGCCTTGAATGCATACTGACTGGCCAGTATGAACGTTTGGGTAAAGGATACATTAAGTCAGCATGGAAATTACCATATACACACACATGCTATAGTGACAGCAACAAAAATGTATTTCTTAGTGGTGAAAACTGCAAACATTCACTAAGCGGTATACTTTTGTGCCAGGGTATTAATTTACACGGAGCCTGTGAAGGAAACTCAAACAACCTTACATGCCACCAACTTATCACACCTGCAACGCAGATAGAGCCTTTCTTTAAGCAGCTCTCGAATGGGAGTTACATTCTAATAACGGATCACAGCTGTTGTGGCCTTTTGCCAGGGAAAGCATATCTCGTAAGCGTAACTTCCATGGTCAAATGCTGTATGCAAGCATTGTTTCCAAACGGCCCTGGAGACTCCGAGACTCCCATTTGGCCTCGTTTGAACGTCTCTTCTATACGAATTGATACTTTAAGCAGATTGAAGTCTGTGCTTTTGCAGACAACAGTGCCCATCACGTCATCAAAAGAGACGTATGATCTCCTAGTTGCAAGGACAACATCAGAGATTCATGACCTTTTATCAACAAATTGCCCCATGCATTTCACAGAAATGCTTAGCCAAATTCTTAACATGTCGAGTGCCATTGGCATCCCAGGCGTATTTAAGACCATTTTTACGGGACTGTTAACACCATTCAAAGCAATTCTGGGAATCATTCCCAATTTTGTCCATTCAGTCTTTGGCGGCATCCCCCTATTTTTGGGACTTGTAGCAGGCATTTTATTTTTGACCCTCCTGCTCCGATATGGCAAGCCAAAACTCAGACATGACTCCGGCAGGGATGGAAGAAACGATCCTAGCAATACGCTACCAGGACCGAATAACTAGAGTCCTTGGATTAGCCAGGCTGAGAGATCTGAACATGACCTGGTTTCTTTCATTCAGACCTATATGGCAGACCTGTGCTTCGATGTATGCTATGCGGAGATGAGTGTGCGTTGGACATCTGTCTTGCACTTCCATCAGCAGTACCAATGGATATCGATACTTTGCTAAGTCCTGTAACGGCTCACGCATTGTGTTGTCCCCAGCGGCTACCAATCCTGATGACGGCATTTGTTGAGACTCCTGTGCTACGACTAGGTGGTAACAGTGGAGCGAGAAATAAAAGCAACATCACCCAGGTACGACCTTCTGTGAGCATTGCTGATCCAGACTTTGATGATAGCAATCATTCTCACACCTGCCAAGTTACAGCACTATCGAACTTGGTCGAACTGTCACCTGATTTTGTAGACCAATTTTTTGAGAGCCTGTCTGATATGATGTTCTCCCCTGAACAGAAACAATAATTTTTGAAAAGCATTCCGACACACAGCGGTCCCATGAACTCTGAATTCGGCTTTCAGTTTTGATCAACAAAAACTACTGAAAAGCGTTGGAACTCTATTCCCCCGTTCACCATGAAAATTCTTTTTTTTTTATTTAACATTTTTCAAAATATTTACCTTTTTCTGGCATGAAAATTCTTTGCTTAAAGTAGACCTATTCATAAAGAACAGAACTTCTATTTTTTAGGTAAATCTAGAGACATAATAACTTTACACCAGCCTCTAGCACATGTTACAGCAAATGCATTTCTATGTGATGAAATTATCTCGCCCTTCTTTTCTGTATAAAGAGATATTTCATGTGTAATTTTTTCGCAAAATCGTTCATTGATTACATATGCTATCATTTTGAATGATTTCTATGCTTAAAGACGTACAGTACCAATATTTCCATGTATTTCAAATACGCCATTTCAAATGCAGATATGTATTTTTAGGTGGGTAATGTTACACATGCATCTTTTTGCTATAGTTTTTAGTAATTTGATGGACATAAATTCGTGGAGTGGGTGTCGTGTTCTAATCTAGGACCCCGATCAATACTGTGACCTTATGCCCCTATACGGCTATAATCCATGTATACCCCTATAATGGCATAAACGATCAAGAGCGATATTTCAGACACTCGTCTCTGGCCTAACCCGATCAGAGCCACATTTCATAATCTCTTCCTCTGCAGCTCATTAGAGCAAATGACACAGCAGAAGCCACTATCTAAGATTCCTAGATTACACTCCGAGTTCTTCAACAAGATAAAACTCAGCAACCTGGGAAAGCCCCGCTTGCTATGTTTTGATTAGTAATAGAACTCTAATGAGCACTGAGAGACGATCACTTCCTAGTGACATCATTTTTGACGTCTTATGTTCAAAAACTTACGTCAAACAAGGCACCTTTCAGGTATAAATATTACCAACGTTGCCTTAAGCAAACGCTGCCTCAACGACATCGATGATAGCGATGGTGTGGTGAACACAGGAGCAGATCAGCTGTCCCTTACAGAGCCCAGCAGATGCAAGCTGCCCACAGACGCTGCCCCTCCTCCTCCTTGACGCGCTGAGAGAGACGCTGTCTTTTCTCTTGCCGAGAAAATCCAGCTCCGGCGTTTCCAGCCTACTCTTGTGAGTGACTGGGATATCGAGTCCTGGAAGGAGATACAAGACCTCCAACATTCTATTTCAGAGGTATGGTGTTGACTAAACCCTTAGAGAGAATTCTTGAAGCAAACCTTGGCAAAACCAACTTAACTAAAACTACTACTCACTTACTCCCTCCCAAGTATTAGGCTTAGGTCAGGTACACTGGGGTAGGCGTAGTTAGAAGCACCAGTTGAGTACGTTAGCTGAATGTATATATGAATGTATATATTTTATTCATTTTAAACCATTGTATGGCTAAGAAACCATATCAATGCTTTTACAGTATTATTTCGCAATCCTCATTTTACTGTACGCACTTTTTATAATAACAAGTCTTGCAATTGTGGCAATTCATTTCTCTTGCACGAGAAGAAAAACTGTTCAATAAATAATACCTTTTATTGAAAACACCCGTCTCTCTATTCTCTGCACCTTGGTGAAAGTAATCTGCACAACTGACTGAGTAAAATAACTGTCTATTGTTTCACACGTCTCTAGAGATTGACTCTTATTCTAAGGAGCAAAGTTGTCATATTTAGGCGGTTGTTGGAAAACTGAATCCCTTCTTGTCTGTACCAGGGAAGCTGATCACTTCCTATTCAGTCAAGAAGGTTTCCAGTGACCTCTGAGCTAGTTGGTAACAAACCCAATTAAGTTTAGCATAGTCAGTAGAGACCTGGAAGACCGCACTTCTACGTCAAAACTGCTGTTTATGTTATTCCAATGCGCAGGGCCTATTGGGAAAATAGGAACTACACTACAGATCCCCTGGTGAACAATACCGCGAGCAGCTGTTCACTTGCTGAGTACTAATATTCAGAAAAAATGCTAAATAAAAGGGCAAGCATTATTTTGCAGGTTAAATGAAGTAACTACTGTGGTGTCCTACACCACTTAACTTTAGTTAACCTGCAAATAAATGCCTGTCCATTCTTTAAACATTGTATTAGACCTCCTTACACAATTTCTGACCCACCCAGTATCCCCGACCACAACAGTGTGGCCCTCAGTCACACTACAGATCATACATTATGGCTCTTGGGCAAATGTTCACGACTACCCATGTACTAAGTAAGGCACTTTTCCCCTCTCTCCCTGTGCTTGTGCACTTAAGGCTGCCTAGAACCAACACAGGCACTCTCGCATCATGGTGGAAGGGTTTCTGCATTATAAGCAGGATTGTTTTTGTGCAGGAAGGGATACCTTGATGCACAAAACCAATCCTTAGCGGCATATTCATCGCTCTGTGGGTGCTGCAGAATGAAGTACACATACAAAGAGGAAGTAACAAGGAGATATAAATATATGAATCCTCCCTACTCATCACTGGTGAGGCGTAGCATTTTGACACATTTTCAGATGATGCAACCCTCACATGAAGCCATAGCAAATCTTCCCCAACATTCCTGGGTGCCATTGTCGCCATCAGTTGGACATTAGGCATGTGGTATTCTATTGTGTTAAATATACTAGTCTTAGTTTTCCTTAGGAGTATGGTCTATCATATTAGAACACAAATCTGATCATTGTGAATGGGCCAAGTGGGTTGTCCAAAGCTCAGCAATACACTGAGTTCATTTGAGGTAAATGTGCATTAAACCATATTTTTTCCACTTTTTTTAACTACATGGTAAATCAAACAAATCCTTTAGCAATTTTCACGCTCTAAATGTACGTTTACTCCAAATTTTTGGAACTAAATTTATGTTTGCATTTATATTTGGAAAACACAACACATGTTTGTGAACACCCTTTCAAAATATCGTGGTTTCTAAAACTGTCAGTGCCCGCCACTCATCTCTTTCACATTGTTTCCATATCCAAACAATCTACTTAGTTGATAATGTTTTCACCGACATAAGTGAAATTTGCATTTGTAAAATCACACAAACTTAATGTCACAATTTCTGATGTAAACATTTCAACATTAAACTCCAGTAATTCCAACTAAATTATAGCTATGATTGGAATATTGTTTTTGGCTCTGGCCATATGATACTAAATTCTACTGCACCTCCGCCGTGAGTTAGTCAGTCCGATGGACCGCCAAACTCGAAATCATGCCCTAAGAGAAGATCAAAATGGATATATGATGTTACAACGCGGACTTTTACTCCGCATACCGTTACAACGCGGTTTTTACAACGCGGATACTGTAACAACGCATGTATTTACAACGCATTTTTTTACAACGCAGGTACCTTTACAACGCATACCATTACAACGTAAGTATAGGTAAGTATATGTTAATATTAATAATATAATAGTAACTTAATTTTTAAAATATATCTGTTAATATTAATAATATAATAGTAACTTAATTTACAAAATATAATTTAATGTAATTTTAAATAATTTAATTTCCGTTTATTATTTTAAATTTAAATTAATATTACTTTATTTTTACCATGTACCCCTGTACCCCAGAAACTAAAAACTGACCCTAAACCCCAAAAATAAATTAAAGTAATTTTATGAAATATAATTTAAATTAATTATTGAAAATTTAAAAAAATATAACATTATTTTTACCCTGTACCCCTGTACCCCAAAAACTCAAAACTGACCCTCAACCCCAAAAATAAATGCAATGTAATTTAATTTAATTTATTTACTATTAAATAATTTAATTTAAAATTAAATTTAATTTATTTTTACCCTGTACCCCAAAAACTGAAAACTGACCCTGAACCCTAAAAATACCCCTTTACCCAAAAACTGAAAACTGACCCTGAACCCTAAAAATACCCCTTTACCCAAAAACTGAAAACTGACCCTGAACCCTAAAAATACCCCTTTACCCAAAAACTGAAAACTGACCCTGAACCCTAAAAATACCCCTTTACCCAAAAACTGAAAACTGACCCTGAACCCTAAAAATACCCCTTTACCCAAAAACTGAAAACTGACCCTGAACCCTAAAAATACCCCTTTACCCAAAAACTAAAAACTGACCCTGAACCCTAAAAATACCCCTTTACCCAAAAACTGAAAACTGACCCTGAACCCTAAAAATACCCCTTTACCCAAAAACTAAAAACTGACCCTGAACCCTAAAAATACCCCTTTACCCAAAAACTGAAAACTGACCCTGAACCCTAAAAATACCCCTTTACTCAAAAACTGAAAACTGACCCTGAACCCTAAAAATACCCCTTTACCCAAAAACTGAAAACTGACCCTGAACCCTAAAAATACCCCTTTACCCAAAAACTGAAAACTGACCCTGAACCCTAAAAATACCCCTTTACCCAATAACTGAAAACTGACCCTAAACCCTAAAAATACCCCTTTACCCAATAACTGAAAACTGACCCTGAACCCTAAAAATACCCCTTTACCCACAAACTGAAAACTGACCCTGAACCCTAAAAATACCCCTTTACCCAAAAACCCTAAACTGACCCTAACCCCTGAAAATACCCCTTTACCCCAAACATATAACATTTAAAAAATAACTATATACTTACCAATACTTACGTTGTAATGGTATGCGTTGTAAAGGTACCTGCGTTGTAAAAAAATGCGTTGTAAAAACATGAGTTGTAACAGTATCCGCGTTGTAATGGATGCGTTGTAACAGTAGTGCATTGTAAAAAATGCGTTGTAACAGGTGCACACCGATCAAAATCATTCTGTGACCATCAGCATTCAAGCACATGGAATGGCAAACAGGAACAGATGCAGCCACGCAAAAGAATATTCTGTTAATGCTGAATGTGCATAGGCATGTTTTCTGTACATCTCACATTAACTCTAGATGTGCCAGGAAGATTGAGAGATTAGCAATGAAAAATGAAACCTCTCTATTAAGAGGAAAACCTAAATATGCTGTGACCATCATATAAAAAATGTGTTTGACCAACAGATATAGACCATTCTAAATATATATCATAACACTCAGAATTTACTAAAATGATGACACTATTACAATTATACTGGAAATGAATGTATACTTAGAAAAAACAGCATTAAGGTGAATCCTAGAATGATCAATGATGATCTGACACTATACTGAGCAAATATTGTATTATGGTAGGACTAGAAACTACCTAGACCCTTTTCACCTAATCAAACAAATAATGTTTCAAAACACTCGCTCAGCTGTTAAACACAAACTTGAATTACTTGAGCACTCTGATTCACATGGGCTGGATATTGCCTTCTTAGCTGAAACATGAGCAGATGCTTTCTCTTACCTGGATTTAGCCACCATACTTCCTAACGTCTATAATACTATCTAACTGGACAGGGAAGGGAAGAGAGGTGGGGATCTAGAGGTAATTTACCATGAACACCTCAACCTTGCTGGACAACCGTCCAAGATAAAGAACTGCAAAGCACTATTTTACATTTTAAGTGAACTACAACTCCATGTTTAAGGGCTACTTATTTATATATCCCAGTCCCCAAAACGCAATTCTTGGAGGCTCTTAATGATTTTCTTGACTCGAGCACCCAATTTGTGAATGACACCATTATAGGAGATTTCAACTTCCACTTGGAAGATTTGAACAATGGAAACACCAGAACTTTGGTAGATAATCTGACCTGTTTTAATCTCTTCTAATTGGTCAGTACGGACAACGACATTGCTGGGCAGGCTTTGAACTGCATCTTCACAAATCACCCTGCTCTCCAATTAGGAGACATCATTCCCCTCACATGGTCAGACCATATAGCAGTTGGGTGTAGTATCTACTCATGCTCAGAGAAACCAGCAGCCAAAAGCTCAGGCACAGCTAGTGTTGGTTTGGAATAAAATCAATAAGGAAGATATGATTAATATCTTAGACTCCTCCTAACCACCGCTGATGGGCGACTTCAAAATGGCTGCTGTGGGCTACAAGGAGTGTATTAATTTAGCAACCAATAAAGTGGCTCCAGCCAAAATTATTGAAAGTGTCAGAATACGTCTAACTGTACCCATGTTTTCCCCCAAACTTAGGGACTTGAAAAGGAATTGTACAAAGCAGGAGAGAGTCCGGAGGATCAACTACTCCATTGACGAGAAAGCAAAATATAAACAACTAATTCAGGGTTATAAAAACATGATTAATGAAGAAAAACTACCTTCTACTCAGAAAGGATCAATAGGACAAAGAACTTAAGTTGAGAACTATTTAAAACGGCTCAAGAACTGGCCTGTCCATCCTCTAGCAATATGTTAGTACCTAAGCAAAATGTCTGCAATAACTTGGCGGAATTCTTTAAAAGCAAAGTTGAGACCGTCCATATGAACTTCAATATTATTACAATTACTAGGGCCCCTTGTGATGTAATGAGTCAAAGGAATCTTCCTAAGCTCCTTAATTTTCCTTCTCACTCTACTGCTCAAACAGACCAAATCAGGCACCCCATTTGACCCCTGCCCCCCAAAATACTCCAAGAGAGTGCAAACACTGTGACACTCCATTTCACTACACTATTAAAGCACATTACCTACCGCTGCTCCTTTCCAACTGAGTGGAAAAAAGCCTCCATCTTTCCATTGCTTAAAAAACACACATTGGCTGCTCAACACTACCGCCCAATATCAAATTTTCTCTTCCCTGCAAAAATCTTTGGAATGCACATCAACATCACCGTATTCGAATAGCTCAACTATAACAAGATTTTGGATGGAGCTCAATTCGGCTGCAGAAAGCCGTACAGCACCAAATCTACACTCATAGTGTTCTTTATCTCATAGTGTGCTCCCTGTTTAGTTCACTATGTACCTGCTTATTGTATTACTCTCCTTTGACCCATGCTTCTTGTAATTATGTGATTATTATTGCTTTTATTCCTACTTAATGTCGATATTGTACGTATTACCCTCCTTCCATACTTTTTGTAAAGCGCTCTCATATCCTTCTGGATCTTGTTTGCGCTATATAACACTTTATAAATAAATAAATAAATAAAAAAATGGAGGCAGAGCTACCATGGCCCTATTGGACTAATTCTGCAGCCTTATACACTGTGAGCTATTCGATCAGGATGCAAAGGATAACGGAAATTGGAATCGTCAGGCCAGCCCGTGATCAGGTGCATTCCCTCATTTGGGATAGAAAGCAAACAGTCATGCTAGGAGATTTTGTCTCCAATCCCTTCTCCTTGCCATGCGATGTTCCACAGGGATCGTTGCTTAATCCCACCCTGTTTAATATATAGATGGCCCCCCTTGCCAAACTCATTAGATCTTTCAGTTTTTCAACCATCTCCTACAATGATGACACAAATTTTGGTGACCGTCATGAGCAACATTGAGGAGGTGGCACAACGGTTCAACAACTGTATTCAAACAGTGGTTAGCTAGATGAGCAAGCACTATCTTAAGCTGAATTCAGAAAAAAATGAAGTACTTCTCTTTAGGAGGGATACTTCTTTCTGGGGTGATACTTGGTGGCCATAGATGCAGGGAGGTCTCCTGACCCCAGTTCCTAAAGTGAGAAATCTTAGAATAATTATTTATTCCAAACTCACGTCTACGGAACAAACAGATAAACTCACATCTACCTGTTTTTTTCCAGCTAAAAACCCTCATGAAAATCCTTCCCTTAATTCCAACAAACTTACAAAAGACCATGGTCATTTCTCTGGTCCTATCAATATTAGACCATTATAATGCCCTGTATTTGAGCATGCAGCAGGGCTCTCCCAAGAAATTGAATTCATACTGCCTCGTTGGGTAGCAGATGTTTTATACACTCAACTTGCAAACTCTGGAACCTGCTCCACTGGCAGCTAAGAAGCCAGAAAAACCTGCTGATATTTTTAAACAGCTCAAACTATGTCTATTCCCACTCTCCATGTAGATACAAACATTTTCTAAATGCAGATGATCCTCCTTGGTAAAGACACTATCGCCAAGATGCCTTCGTGCATGTGTCGTGCTCTATAAAAATAAATATCAAATGTAACTACAGTAAACTTTAAAACATAAGACAATCCATTGAAAAGGTGTCATTTCGTTATAAGAATATTTAGACTAAGGGCCCAATGTATATATTGGTGGAAAGGATACTCCATTGCAACAGCGATGGAGTACCCTTTCAAGCAACATAATAATGGTGTGCCTTCCCAATTTAAATTCGGGTGGATTCTTTGGGGTAAGCCAGCAGATCCTGTGGTTACACCCCTCCATTTGCCCAACAGAGTAAGGGCAGTTGGAGGTTGACTTGTATGTCTGCCCACCTGATTAAGATGGGCAAACACAGGTCAGTTTTCACTTCCCGTCAGCAGGCAGAAAACCCAGGCGGTATGGGGCAAGAAAACCTGGAACATTTTCAAAAACATCATCCCGCTTTGGGATATTTGTTTTTTAAAGTATACAATAGTGTAACTTTGCCGCACGGCTCTGTCATGTTTGACACAAAGTTAGAATACATTGGTAGGAACCGCCTTGACGGCTGCCAATGGTTAAATTGTTCTTCTGCCCTAAAGACATTTCAAAATTTGGCAGTTGGGACTTCCACAAGGGTGACAGAGCAATTTACTCCGTACCCCTGGTGGACGACAGCCCAACCGGCAAATAATACAAATTGGAGCCTAAGTCTGGGTTAGAAATTTTTTACTCAAATAATTCTAACACAACATTAAATTGATGTTACTATTAGTATTGTAATAAAGGTAAGTG
Organism: Lissotriton vulgaris; assembly: GCF_964263255.1. NCBI lineage: Eukaryota > Metazoa > Chordata > Amphibia > Caudata > Salamandridae > Lissotriton > Lissotriton vulgaris. The sequence continues at coordinate 316,748,013 of NC_141693.1, read as the reverse complement.
TGCATTAGATACCAAAACAAATGGTGATACAATGGTAGAAATATCACTAAGGCTCAAAGGATTCAAAGGCTTTTTTTACTACAATCTAACTAAGGAAAATTTGTATTCAACTAAGTAGACAGTTGCGAAAAATTAATTTAAAATTGTACCAAGAAGATAACAGAGGACAAGTAACAGTAAACTCTCAGCTGATATTACTTAACCCCTCGAGTGGCACATTGTCTGCATACGGTAGTGCCCAATATTTACCCCTAGACATGCACATACCTTGTAAAAATATTAAAACAGTGCTTCCCGTTTTATTTGTGAACTTGTGTCAATTACATATATGTATGGTATTGCAATAACGGTGTATGTCTTTTTATGATATCTATTTATCTAGCTAGCTAGCTATTTATTACACAATGGCAGTCGCTACTCTGTAGTTATAGTTAGGTCAGAGTTTCCATAGGAACAGCGTTGACTGTTTTGCCTTTAGACATATCTTAACAAAACTTTTTTTTTAAAGTTCATCCTCTTCAGTTCTTTTCTGCTAAGTTTTGGGGTGATCAGTCAAGCGGGATGAGAAATGGGAATTTTCAAACACATTTTCCCCATGCAATTTCCCATAAGGATTTTAGTCCACATTTTATAAAAGACAGTTGAACAAAAATACACCTGCATTTGGCAGAATGTTAGATCTTTACATCAAAAACATGTTTTTTGTGACTTGGTGTAAATCCATTTGGCAGTTTCTAAGAATCGAAGGTCCAAAACATAGTGACATCTAGAAGGTTGATGTGGACGGAACTATATGATTGGCTGGCTGCAACACCAACAGAAATGCTGCAGGCACCATAACAGGACAGGGATATTTGGTCACTGTGTCCTGAAAGTAATACAAATATAAGGTATGCAGGGGCAGGGTGGAGCTACCCTGACTCTCTTGCCCTTGTAAGGGGTCGCAGTGGGGCACAAATGTGGGTTTCTTTTGTGCTGTCGGTCAGAAATACTCCCAAGGGACCCAGTGAGGCCTCCCTTGATGTACCATAAGACCCAGTGTGGAGCGTTGTGTGGTCCAGTGGCAGTATAGCAGAACTGTGAAATTGGAAAATGTGTGGTGTGGGTCCATGGGGGGGGGGTTTGGCTGCCCATGGGGAGTTGGTCAATAATTCTTCCAAAGGAAGGAGAAGACAACTTCCAAGGCTGAATTATTAGAGACCCATTTATATTTTATATGTGCACGATGCCCGTTTGTACAGAACCTCATATATTTATATTAACCCTCAGTAATTGAGTGTCTGAATATAATGATAGAAAATTGAGATGTTTCGGGAAAACATGGCGGCCGCTAGTTAGAGCGGCACGCACGTCCCGACAACACTCCCGACCCAGCGCCCTCAATGTTTTGAACCGTTACCTGGTCGGCTTGTGGAGCAGAGGCGGTGAGGCGCGGTAGCCTGCGGGTGAAATCAGCGTGTAGAGGTGCTCTCATTTGGCCCCCCTGGCTTTCCCGGTCAAGTTTCGGCTGAGGTGGCGTTCCTTGGAGCTCGGACCGCGCCGCACAGGAGAAATAAAATTATGCAATATATTAGGGATTACCCCGCGCAGGTCATAAAAATCCAGGAGACACACTTGCTAAGGCAAGAGGTCATTGATATAATGAAGAAATGGAAATGGGTTGACAAATTTCTCAGTACGTACCATAATGCCAATATTCGCGGGATAGTCATTATTTTTAAAAAAGAAGCCAAAGCTCAGATCGCAGATTACAGGGTGGATCCGAGCGGTAGATGGCTAATAGCCAACGTCCACCTTGATACAATACAGAATCATTTGATCACGTCTCAGAATCCCGTGATATGGATGGGAGACTTCAACCTGGTCCTAGACCCGAAATTGGATAAATCCCCTAGCTCTAGAGCAGTACCACACAGCAAAGTGAGGGCTACCCTTTTGACTTGTATGTTGAACTTGGGGCTGGTGGATTTTTGGCGGGAGAGAGCAGGCAACACCTTGGGGGTTTCGTTTCATAAATACAAATACAAGCACAAATCTCGTATTGACTATGCCCTATTCAGCTTCACCCTCAAAGATTCCCTAAAAAGCTTGGTCTACCTTCCCCCTCATTTGTCTGATCACTCGGCTATTCTCTTTTCATTAATATTAGGCCAGAATGTCACTCACACCTCATGGTCCTTCGATCGTACCATCCTACTCGAAGAAGAGGAGAGGGAATTCCTTATATCTGAGTCCGATGCTTTTCTGGAGCGCAATTGAAATTCTGCCCCCCTGGTGTCTGTATGGGAGACTTGGAAGGCCTATCTAAGGGGGTGCATCACCAACCGCTCCTCCTATAGAAAGAGGAAATATAGAGAGGAGTTATCAAATATAGAAGGAGACCTGGCGCTCATAGATTCGGACGACCCCATATCCTCGGCGAATTCGGAAAGAAGGTCTGTGCTAAAAAATAAATTAGATGCTATATTGCAGGACAGAGTGAATAAAAGGTGGCAGGCTAGCAAGCTTTCCCACTTCGAATACAGTGAGGCTGCGGGCAAATTACATGCCTGGAAAATCAAAGCAGACCAAGCCAGAAACTATATTAAAGAAGTGAGGGTAGAGGGCGAAGCCAACAATAGGAGCTCAGACTTGGAAATAGGGGACGCCTTTCGGGTCTTTTTTCAGAATATATATACGGAGGGAATCGGAGTCAATGCTGAGGAGAGAAATATGTGGTTGGAGAGGGTGGGCCTTCCAAAACTAACTAAGCAACAGAGCGAGCATCTGGACAAGGAAATAACAGAGGCAGAAGTCACAAGAGCTATCAAACAGCTGAAGCAGGGGAAGGCCGCAGGGCCTGACGGCATATCTGGCGAACTGTATCGGGTGCTAGACTCGACTATCATCTCAGTCTCAGACGGACTTGTTTAACAACATATTATTCAGCGGTGAGGCACCGCCTAGGTCATGGGTTGAGGCAAATATCGCCCTAGTTCCAAAATCAGGAAAGGATGCAGCTGAGTGTGGATCTTATCGCCCGATCTCGCTCCTAAACAACAATTATAAGATCTTTGCAGCAATTTTAGCGGTACGTTTGGGGAGTGAGATCAGTACGATTATCCACCAGTACCAAAAGGGCTTCATTCGGGGACGCCAGTTGGCTGATTTGACCTACGATTTGGTCGGGGCAATAGATATTGCTTCAACTTTTGCCCTGCCTCTTGCGATCATGACACTTGACACTACGAAGGCATTCGATAGGGTCGATTGGCCCTATCTAGATGCCGTAATGAAGAAATTCCAATTTGGTCCTAAATTTTGTCGAGCAATTAGCCTTTTATACAGTGATCCGAGGGCTAGCCTCTTGATTAATGGCACCCTCACAGAACCTTTTCAAAATCCTAGGGGGACAAGACAGGGGTGTCCGCTTTCCCCCCTCCTGTTCAATCTTTATGTTGAACCCTTTGTTCAGACCCTTAGGGATGATCGTAATATTCTGCCTTTCTTCTTTTATGGCTGGGAGAAAAAGGTCGGGTTGTATGCGGATGATATTCTCATATATACAACTGATCCCCACCAGGCTTTTCCCAGGGTTATAAAGAGGGCCGAGGAGTTCGGGAAGTTCTCGGGTTATGAAGTCAATGCCGGGAAAACCGATCTCACGGCTTGGAATATTGCAAACCTTCATCTCCCAGTAACACCCTCAATCCAATATCTGGGAGTCAGATATTCAAATGACATTGGTATTTTGGCTCAGATTAATTGAGATCGGATTTCCCGCGAATCCAAGGCACTGATGAAAGCATGGTCCTTTCGCCCTCTTACTATTTATGGGAGAACGAGTTTAGTAAAAATGACTATCCTTCCTAAATATACATTTATCTTTAATGCCATTCCGTTGGCATTTGATTCTAAGCAACTTTTTAAATGCCAACAGGACATTAACTCTTTCATCTGGGGTTTTAGATCTACCAGGTTGGCATGGAAAAAGTTAAGAAGAAGGAGGGAGAAGGGGGGCCTTGCACTGCCAGACCCGGAATATTATGCTTGGGCTTTCCACCTGTCCCACTCTAGGATGTTATTAAAGACCCCCGAAGACAATTCAAATGGTTGCATGTTTAAGGCAATGCTATCTGGCTCTAATCTCCCGCTTGACGGATTCTTGTTTAAATTCGGGCACCAGAGATATTTTAAGAGAGTGAGGTTAAAGATCCTATATCTGCTTGTAAAAGAATGGACCCAAATTAAAGCTAGGGTTGGGCTGGCATACTTTTCTAATTTTGCTCCTATTTGGGATCTTCCGGGGCTCAGTCCGCACCTTGTCGATAGCTTTACATCTGTGCTATTGGAGGCAGGGGTATTAAGATGAGGAGAGCTGGTGGCAGGAGGGATTTTAGTAGAATGGGATGCTTTCTCTGAGAGGGTCGGCTCACCTTTATCCTGGTTTATATATATGCAATTGTCAAGCTGGTTTCTAGAATAGATAAAGAAAAAGGTTAAACTCGGTGGATATAGTTTTTTAGAGAAAAATCTTGTAGAGAAAGTAAGGGGTGGTAAGGAAGTTGCTTTTTTGTATTGGAACATTATGGAGGAAGTGGATGGAGACTTCAGCCTCCCGGCTGAACTGTGAGGAGAGAATGGAGAAGTCCAGGCGGAGGAGTTATGGGCGAGATCTTTTAGCCTCCTGTATAAAGTCATTTATTTACTTTGCATCGCACATACTTCTCTCCCCAAAGACTTTCTAAGTTCCAACCAGGGAAGTGCTGTAATAAATGTCTCCTCCTAGCAGCCTTAGATGTCCACATGTTCTGGGAATGTCCCAACATTAGTAGCTACTGGCCGGAAGTTAAGGTTTCTCTAGAATCAATCCTCAAAATCCCGATTCCTTTTTCTTGGTCCTTAGTTATTTTTGGACTAAGTGATAACATCGGGGGTAGAGAGGCCATTTTTGTTTTATGCTATTTTGGTAGCAAGAAGACAAATTTGTAAAAACTGGGTCAACGCCAACCCCCCCGACTCATACAGAGTGGTTGACATCACTTTATGAAATATCCAAAGTAGACATTGCAAGGTCTTGTAGTACCCGTAGTTTGGCCTTTTGGAATTTGCTACTTAAGTGGAGATAAAAACTATCAGGGACCCCGGGGTTGGTTTTTTGGTTTTTTTTTCCCTCGGGTCCGATGATTAGGCCCAGTACTCCAGGTCCAACGGGAGGCTCCACCATGCCACGACAAAAGCGAGCCGACAGCCTGATTTAGGCTTTGACGGAGTAAGATCGTCCAGAAGGTACCTCCCGCCAAGCTATTTGGTTTGTTCCTGGGAAGAATGGAACTATTTTCTAGTTACCTGCCTTTCAAGGACCTTTTTTGGTGGTTGGTTATTTCTTGGAATGATAAAGCGGCTAATGAGGACAAAAAAAAAAAAAGAGAAAGAAAAAAAGAAAATTTAGATGTTTCTGAAGACCTTTGGGTGTCAAGTCTACCAGAACATTGTTGTCTGCATAAAGCAAGGTTAAGGAAAGGAGCCTAGTTCTAGGGCATCGCTGGCAGCCTTGCTCAGCACATCAGGCAGGTTTGCCATATATAGGCAAACTAATAGGTGAGCCATCAGGCATCCCTGCTTTTATCCATTACTTGTTAGAATTTTCAGCGCCATACCACGCCTTCCTCCTAACATCACATGGTACCAGGTAGCTGAAAGTATAGGATGGTATTCCTAAGGCATTCAACTTTTTCCAAAAGGTTGGCCTGTCTATGTGGTCAAAGGCAGTTGAAAAAGCTGTGAAAGCAACATAAACACTCATTCCTCTTTGCTGCACATATTTTACCAGTACGAGGTGGATTTCCATTATAATATCTAAGGTCGAGTGACATGGTCTAAACCCTACTTGCTTTAAAGGAATAATATTGTTTTCCTCCACCCATTCAAGTCGATTAGTTAAAATACATTTGGAAAGAAAATGTCCTGTGGCGTCTAACAGGATGTTCTGTCTATTGTTGCCGGGAAGGTTTGAGGGGTCTTTTTATGTAACACGATAAAAATACTGCTCCTCCAAGAGCAAGGGACCACCCCAATCAAGCAACAGTAGCAGAAAAGCACCACTAATTAAATGGCCCATAAATCCAGATCTAATTTTATGATAGAGATAAGTGGTTGAACTGGGCCTCTTGCCCTAGTATTCCTAGCAGCGTTAAAATAGTCCAACACTTCCTGTCTACTGAGGGAAAGAAGGGAAATGCAACTTCCCAATGTATCCTCCTCTTGGGAATCAATAGCACTATTACTGGGTGTCTGTGAGTTCAAAGCATAGATGTAGATGATATACGTTTTCCATTCCATGCTCAAAATATTATTTATCTTAGGTTTGGAAAAGGAGCTGCTATGTCCCCCTATAATGTTCCAAAAGGCTTTTTGATATTTATATTTTACTGCTTCTATTATTTTTACCCAGACTTTTTCGGAGCTACATCTCTTTTGGAATCTTACCTATCTATTTCTTCTTCATTTTAGGCATGAAATACACTTATTTGATTCCTTAGAATAAAAGGTGTCTTGCCTTCTTTGCAGTTGATTAACCCTTTTGACGCTGATGACGAGCTCAGCTCGTCATCACCCACGGGTGTCGTGTGCTGATGACGAGCTGAGCTCGTCATGCAAACAGCAAAATGGTAATTCCCAGCACACAGCGGGAAAACGCCTAGCAGCCAAGAGGTTAACAAGTGTATTAAAAACAAATAGTTTATGAAAAGTTTTAGATTATCTTATTGGTTTCTTGAAAGGGCTACCTGTCGAATTTGGAGTTTTCCTCACTGATTTTCCCATATCTTCCTCACATATATTTACAGGTAACTGTCCTGATGGGGGAAGATTTTTTATAAATTTCCTTAATTCTACTGCGACTGTTATCTTTCATAGTCCATAAAACCTTCCCATTAGCTATGCTAAGTATCACTTTCAGGGATCTGCCATGAATCCACATTCTCTGGTACCCCATTAAGGGTAAAAAGAAGAATATTATGATTGCTCAAAATATTCTTTATAACCTTTAAAACAGCTAACTAAGAGAACCCCATATTCGAATAAACAACATAGTCGATTATTTTGCTGTTATGTGGGTCAAATGAGCTGGGGAATCACCCTGTAATCTCCCATTTAGGACTGTCAAGTCATGTTCCCTACAAACCTAGCAGTAGAGAACCTCTTTTATTCGTATTGCAGGAAGTGGAGAACATGATGGCTGGAAGTTTAACAGCCTCTTTCTGTTCTTTGTCTGCAAAGATGGCAAGAGAATGATTAGAGACAGTTGCATTTAGATCTCCCATTATGAGGTCCTTGGTAATGCCCACTGAACACATAATCATTTTAATATAATGAAAGAACTCAACAAATTAGTATTTTCTTGACCTGGAGGAATATAAAGATTAATCAAAGTAAAGGGAAAATTGAGTGGACCAGATTCTGCCCTGGGAATACAATACACTGTACTAGGTTTAGTTGATGCAAATATTCTTGATAGGTCAGAGTAAAATTTGTAGACAATAGTGTGGCTGTACCACAGCTGGAATATTTTGGAAGTAGCAAGGACCCCCTGAATCACTCATAGGTTGATTCCTAGGACAGGGAAAATTTCAACAATATATAAACATTCCTAGGCAATCTGTAATTTATAGAGGTGTATAAACAACTATACTATAGGTCAGACAACATAAATATATATTATCTAAAACAGATATCATTAATGAAAAAGGAGAGAAAAAAATAGAAAATCAGAATTGATTGTTTTATTTATATAAAAAAATGTATTAAAAAATCCTCACTACAGGATTAGAGGAAAAACATACATTCTACTGAGTATATAAATCACACAAAGACATTGTAATAATAAACAGGATAATACTGTAAGACATAATATCAAATTGTGGCAGTAAAATATTCTTTACGACGCGTGTTTCGGCATAGTGGAGACGCCTTCTTCAGGAAGCCACGTATTTAAAATCTATTTAAACAAAATTGTACAGACAAAACTGATATTAGTATTTACATATAAATTAATAAACATAGCGAATATGTACACATTTTCATATACAATTTTTAAACATGGCAAATGTCATATATATAGGAAATATAAAAACAATAATAAATCTTTAAAACAGTAGCTGTTATCTATTCGTAATGTAGTTGATTACTCAAGATAATTACTCTCGTCTGCAAGTTCTAATCCCGACCCGTCCACTATCAGCGGACTTGGCAACAAAACAAAGTTTTAGGTGGAATAGAACCTTAACAGTTTTTATCAGGTAACAGTTTTGCTCCAAAATTAAGCATGGATATTCATACATTTGAATATCCTTTGTAGAAACAACACACATTAGAAAATCAAGCTTCGATAAAATGTCTGTATTGTTTCCATTTTTTCTATAGATACAGGTTCCATTTTCCGCCCACAATCTTTCTTTTTAATCTCTACGTATACTAAGAGTCCTCTTTGGCCAATGCATATACTGACTTGAAAATAGACTCCATTCAGAAGGTTACCTACGGCGGTTCTGCAGGTACCTTTTTGTCTATGTTTTTTGCTCTAAAGAGAGCCTTTTGCCTGGCCTTAATAAAATGTAACTTAATGAGAACTTTAATGAGATGCTTAATGACGCAAGCCATTTTTATATCGTTAGACCATATGTGTTTCCTCTAAAAGAGGTTCTTACCATTGCGCTAATTTCTGCATTTTCAGGACCAATTTAGCATCAAAACTAGTTCTGACGTCCAGGTTATATAGAGACAGACGAAGAGGAAGATTTTAACTTTTTAATAAAAGGTAATTAGCGAAAATTTAGAATTCTACTGAAACATAGGAAAAGAGATAAACATGGTGTCTTACTACCTATATTTTCTACAGGTGTTTCATGAAAAATTTTTAAGTAATCTCCTATCAAGACTGATGCCAAATGAATAGCAGAAATAGAGCATATCCTCTATAAAGTTATACATCACTACTGAAAATAAAGAGGTAAATATAAGATGGTATTTGCGAATTCTCTTTAGATTTCATCATAAGACTAAAAGAATAAAGAGTACTACAGAAAACTAATATTGTTCGTGTGGTTGGTTATCAAATAAGGAATATTCATATCCAATGTCTATAATCCTTGATATCTTTTAAATCTGTCTCATAAAGTTTGAACAAATACCGCTTGAAAACAAATACCGTATGCAAATAGTCGGTTTTGAATAAAAAGTTCTTCTGCCTTGAATTTGACATTTTATCAAAAACGTCATGTCTAAATAGAACTTTAGCCAAGACCAATGTCAATAAATAGATATGACATCTCTTTTACTTGGTGTCAATCACCATATAGTATCTGTATTGGAGTGTTTCTGGGTGTTCGAATACATAACTGTCCACTATTATGGATAGAGAACTATATCTTCTGTATAGTTCAACTTATATAGGTCAGAATATCACTATATGTTTTACAGTTATTGAATCAACTACATTACGAATAGATAACAGCTACTGTTTTAAAGATTTATTATTGTTTTTATATTTGCCATGTTTAAAAATTGTATATGAAAATGTGTACATATTCGCTATGTTTATTAATGTATATGTAAATACTAATATCAGTTTTGTCTGTACAATTTTGTTTAAATAGATTTTAAATACGTGGCTTCCTGAAGAAGGCGTATCCACTACACCGAAACGGGCGTCGTAAAGAATATTTTTCTGCCACAATTTGATGTTATGTCTTACAGTATTATCCTGTTTATTATTACAATGTCTTTGTGTGATTTATATACTCGGTGGAATGTATGTTTTTCCACTAATCCTGTAGTGAGGATTTTTTAAATAATTTTTTTATATACATAAAACAATCGATTCTTATTTTCTATTTTTCTCTCCTTTTTCATTAATGATATCTGTTTTAGATAATATATATTTATGTTGTCTGACCTATTCTATAGTTGTTTATACACCTCTATAAACCACAGCTGGAATAGACTCTCTTTGAATATGCAGCAGGGCAACGAATTACATAGAATTTATTTACCTCAACAGCGGAGGGAGACCATGTTTCTTGCAAGCAGATTACCACAGGACCCAATTAATCCAAATTCTTGGTTTTACCCAGATTATTCCAGCTGCCCACTATATTCCATGAAACAATTTTAAAGGAAGGAGGCCCACTACTAAATACCTCACTTCAGCACATTTGGTCCGGCCATGGTACTGTTAACCAACCAGCTCAGCCTTAATGTTGGCTTTGAAATGGTCAGACAGCCGCTACAGCTTATTTTTGACAGATGGGTTGTCACCAGTGTCAATGTGGTGCACTCACCACTCAGTCATACATGGGGTCACAGAGGACAGGCCAGAAAACCCCTCCAGCACCTACTTGCAGTCTCTGTGATGCTGGTCTGTCAATTTGGGAGAGAGTAACACTCACTCCACTGACCCATCTTGCACATTGTTGGAGATGAGATCGTGCACTGGCTCAGTCTCTTCCTGTACTTCCTCATCTGTGACCAGTAACATGGTCATGTCTTCCCTGTCATGGTGGAGTTTCAATCTATTTACATGCAGGACCCTATGAAGGTTCCTGGGGGTGCTAAGGTCAACCAGGAATGTAGCCTCACCCATCTTTTCAATGATTGGATAGTGCCCACTCAATTTGTTATGGAGGGCCCTAGGAGCTGCAGGCTCCTACACCCTCACCAATTGTCCTGGAGTATACTCTGGCATTGCAGTCAAATGATCATACCAGTGCTTCATGAGCTCCTGGCTGGCCTCCAGTTTCCTGCCTTCCTTGTACATATACTCATTTGAGATCTCAGGCCTAGCACATAGTTCAGCACCTTGTCCTTTACTTCCTTGAGATGCTTCTTTAAAGACTCTGGCAGAAGGCACAATGGCCCCCTCACATGGTACCCACACATCAACTCAAAGGGACTGAAGCCAACACATTTTGTGGGACTTCCCTGTAGGCAAACAGGAGGCATTGGAGGAAAACATCCCATCTTCTCCTGAGTATGTCAGACAACCCATCGATCATCCCCTTCAGGGTCTTGTTGAACCTCTCCACCAGACCATTAGTCTGGGGACTATATGAGAAGGTGAACTTGTAGTTAACACCACATTCATCCCACATCACTTTCAGATAGCTGGACAGGAAGTTTGTATGCCTATCTGAAACAACCTCTTGTGGGAAATCCACTTTGGTGAACACACCAAGTAGTATCCTAGCCTCTGCAAGAGCATTGATGGTTCTGAGGGGTACTGGCTCAGGGTTCCTTGTGGCATGGGTCATTCCCACCAGGAATTTCTTATTCCCTGATGCAGTAGGTGGGTCTAGGGAACCAAAAATGTCCAACCTCACCCTTTCAAAGGGAGTGCCAATCACTGGAAGAGTTATTAAGGAAGCCCTTGTCTTGCCCCCAGCCTTGCCACTGGCATGACATGTGACACAAGAGATGCAAAACTCCTTTACCTTCTCAGACATATGAGGTCAGGGAAAATGGTTCACCAACCGGTTCCAGGTCTTAGTCTGTCCCAAATATCCTGCCAAGGGGATATAATGACCCACGGTCAGAGTGAAATCTCTGTATTTGTGGGGCAACACCAACCTCCTGGTGGCCCTTCCTTAAGGTCTCTGGGCTCAGTATAAAGTGGTCTATCTTCTCAGTAGATTCTGTAAAATCCATTGTCATCCCCCTCCTCTTGCTTTGAAGCAATCCACCTCAAGCTCTCACGGGTGGGACAGTCTTTCTATCCCTGAAACAACTCCTGTCTGGAAGTTCCACTGGTTCCTGTCAGTTCTACCAAGTCTGAAATGTCTGGAATGGATGGAATCCCTTCTTCAGAAGTCAGATCCTCCCTATCAGGGTCAGATTCTTCCTGCACCACTGGAATTCCCTGGGCTGGCTCACCAGACCCAGTGCCCTTGTCCTGGGATGCTTGGACCCTTGTTCCAGAGTAGAAGCTTCCCCCATTTCCTTTCTGGATAGTTGGTGGCCTGGTCAAAGCGCAAAACCAGGGAGCAATATTCTCATATGGAGCCCTCTCTCCACCACGGACCACTCAGATGCTTTGAGATCATTGCCCAGTAAACACAGGACTGAGAGTACAGGAGACACAGCTTCCTTCTTAGGGCCTATCACACTTCCTCATTCCAACTCCACCTCAGCCATAGGATGGAGTTTAGCACTGCTGTCTGCATAGGTCACCTGGTGAAACTCACCAGGTAGGATTCTCTCTTGAGGTATCAGAGTGTTTAGCACCATAGTCACACTAGCCCCTGTGTCTCTTAGAGCCTCAACCTCTGTGACATTTACTTTAGGCTGCTGCCTATAGTTATCCATGTTTGGAGGTAAGGCGGCCAGAGCTTCAATATTCACCACACCCAGGGACACTACGGTTGCCTCTGCGTCTTCCCTACACCTCTTTGGGGCTTTCTCGACCCCTTCAAATACATTAGCAATCCCTATGAAGGACCCACTAGTGGGGGGCTTCTTTGTGCAGACAGCATGTCCTTTCTTGTGCCCTGGCTGATTACTGTCAAAGCACTTTTCCACTTTGAAGGGATCAGAGAACCTACAATTCTTTCCCTGATACCCCCTCCCTTTGACTTTGGGTTGGTTCCCCCCTCCTTGTTCAGGTTTTTGTGGGGTCTTTGAGGACTCCTCCTTGATCACACCCCTAGTGCTGATTGGAAACCTGGGTTCTCACCCACTCCTCAGCTTGCTTCCCCCAGCTCTCTGGGGTTTGTCAGCTTAGAGTCCACTAGGTACTGGCGTAACTTCTCTTCAGCACAATGAGTCAAAATGTGTTCTACAATTTTTCATATATTTACTTTATTAGCAACAATCCAGCCTTCTAGTGCCTTCACTGAAATGTCCACACAGTCCACCCAGGACTGTGTTCCTACATTGTGAATGTCTCTGAATTTCACCCTGTACTGTACTGTTCTGTAGGTTGACCAAACCTCTGGACTAAGCAATGCTGCATGTGTGAGTAGGTTTTTGCCTTTTCCCCCTGCAGGGTCAGGAGCCTATCTCCACCAGCTACTGAACTCAGTTCACACAAGAGAGAACCCCAATGCTTGGAGCCGACCCCCCACATTACAAGGGCCCTTTCAAATAATGCAGTCAGTCATTTATCAATGTCGTCCTGGATACTATACCCTTGGGAATCTTGTGGCCAAACCCACCACCCCTGGATATCTCAATGTCATCTTTAATTTTGCTGCCACCATTTCTTCTTGCTTTCTTCTTCTCCCACTGCTCCCTAGCTAATACATATTTCCTCTCTTCTAAAGCAGGCTCCATTTCTCTTAGGGACATCCCTGACCCTTGTGTGGGAGACCCCCATCTCTCACTTCTTGGCATTACATAGCTAACACCGGAAACAATGGAGGAGGCATTATCCTCAACCTCCTTCTGGGTGGCATGGGAGGGTCAGCTTCCCCCCGCCCTTCATTCTCTGGAGCTGGCCTGGCCCAGGCCTTCAGGGACCTAAACAACTCTGTCTTCCTGTTCTTGTGAGCAGCAAGTAGCCCCCTAGCCGTGCACAAAACATTAAGCTCAGCCACTCTGTGTATAGTGAGGTTAGCCAGGTCCAGCTCCATGGTATGCCTAGTTTTGGGGCATACGAACTATCAATCAGACTTCGAACAACTTTGGAAAAATCAAAGCAATTGGTAAAAAGTCAGTTCAGTCCAAATTCAAAAAATTCTAAACTTAAAAGTTTTGTTCTGAGACAACTTAGAGGATTTTTAACATCTTAATTTACATTACTGTAATGTGTACTTTTAAACACAAATCCGTATCCACACAGTTGAACACCAAATGTTGGAAAGTGGGTTATTAGTAGTGGTAAGTATGCATCTACCCATGGTAATAAGGCCACTAACATGGTCTAGGGCTCAGTATAGGTCTCAATAAATTATTCCCAAGCTCAAACCTTGGCAGCCAGCAGGCAGGCTTAACTCAGGAGACAAGTATGTAAAGCATTTCAAAATACCAAATCAGTAAATAATAAAGATAAAGCACACAAAATAAATCCCACACTAATTTATAACAATAGGAAATATTTTCATCTTTAAAATGACACCAAAATAAAAAAAAATCCGATTTAGGGAACAGGAGATATGAGTTTTTAAATAATTACCACTTTATAGTGCTTAAAAGTCTATAGCATCACTCTGTGACATCTGGTCATGCCTGACCAGGACAAAGTCAATGGTTCAGGCTGACTCTTATGGAGCCCTGGCCGGATACACTAAGCAGTAGGGCTCTGTAAAATTTTACCCTCACACTTAAAAGCTTTTCTGGAGTTTTTTCCCAAAAGTTCTCCAAAACACAAACCCAATGGTCTCCTGGATGGTCCTCTGAAGATTTGGAGGACAGTTCCCACAATGCATCTGGCCATCATTTAAAGTCCACTGGATGCCCACCAGGCTGGGGACTCTTGGTGGTGGTGGTGATGGTGCAGGTGTGCTCTGTTAACCTGTAGCTTGCAAGCAGTCCACTCTTTAATCCTTTTGAAGCAAGGTACATCCACAGCATGTGGTTCCAGATAGTCAGTCAGAATGCAGGGCTGGTGGTGCAAATCAAATTTCCAGAATGGCATTCCTTCTTCTTCTCCTCTTCATTTCAAGCAGCAGATCTGAGAAGCTTTGCACCTCTCACATATTTATGCAGTGTTCTCTGGGGTCAAGCAAGATGGCACCCCTGTCCAACGAGGTGCAAGGCAACACCCCAAAGCATGACCGCTTCCTCAAAGTTTGGCATAATCTTCTCCCAGAAAGCACTATTGCTCCAAAATTCATCATGGCTGAAATCTCAGCAGAGCATAAAGAGCTAACTAAACAATCTCTCAGTGTGGCTCATTTCCATAGCTCTTCACACCCTAACATCTGCAGATTCCTTCGGAGAGGGGATGGGGTAGGCAGACCTAGCATTCCCTGCCTGTCCTGCTCCTCTTTTGAAGACTCATGTATCACTTTATCAAAGCAGCCTGGCTAATCCTGTTAACTCTGACCAATTAGGGAAGGCTGCAGAAAGGCAGAATTTTGGCTTACAGACAAGAATGTCTTTTCTGTACAATTTAGGATAAATTCAACAATGGCATACTGTTGGATTTATCAATACCATTCTTCTATGTCTTTGAATGATATTTATGAATTTCCTTGCAATATTTATTCGTTCATGAACTATTGCAATGCTATCCTATGTGGCTAGGCATCTACAATGGGGAAAATTATATGTGCAATTGCTCCATCACCAGGGCATATGAAACATATTTTATATGGGCCCTGCTTATAGTTACATGCCCCCACCCCTGCAGCACCTAGTGGGTCCTGAATATGCAAAGCTAGTGTAGGTTTCCTCACTCCACAGTGCTCATAGCCAAAGCCGATTTTTGGAGGTACTTTACTATAATGGGGGAAGTGAAATGTGCATTTTTCTATCCCCAGGCCATATCAAACATATTTTATTGGGACCCTGCTTACATTTATATGGCCCCCACATCTCGGACACCTAGTGGAGACCCTGGGGCACCTTATATGTAAATATACTATAGATTATCATTTTCTAAGTACCCCTACCACCAAAGTTGAGTTTGCAGTTAATTGTGCTTTTAAAAACACTGCTGCAATGCAGGACTGCTTTTAAAATTACCTAAGGCTATCAGCAGTACACACACGCCAGTGCAGAAAGGGCTGATGGTCTCTAACTGCCATGCCTTAATATATACTACAGACTTATAGGTATTTTAATCTCCCTGCCTTATTATCTACTAGGACCTTATAGAGTAGGTCATGCCTACACTATAAGATCATGCCTATTGTAAGTGCACCCTAATACATAGTGTACCCTAATGCATGTGTTTGTTTTCACTGTGTTTTCAGCATAGAACTGGCCCTAGGCCTGGTAAAACAGAGCCCAGAGACGGTTAGAGTCAGTTACCACCAGTACCAGTAGGCAGACAATAGGGTTGCACAGGGCACTTGGGATGACTTTGCAATAAGTGGCTAAGACATATATAATGTAATAAACCCTGCTACTTTCATCTTACCCTGTTATTGTCTGCTTTGTGATTTACTCCATCATTCTACAGGGGGTAATTGGAGAAAGCCCAGTAATTCATATGGCATACATATGCTATCAAATGAATAAATTAAGTCAAATGGACAAGAACGTGAGTCGGTGATAGGATCAGTAGTCACGCTATTAAGGTAAAGGCAGGGATACTGCCGACTTCTTCAAAAATATAGATCTTGAAACAGGAAAAAGATGGAAGGAGAACCACACTTGAGAAACTGAGACAAAACTAGAAAATCTTTAAATGTCTAGATTTTAACTCCTCCTAGAATGAAAGAGGCAAACAGTTTTGAGCTGGGGTCTATCTTTGACAGATCTTTTATTGGTCTGAGGACAGATCTCGATTAAGTTCCACATATGATATTTCTGGACATAGTGGGGAAAATTCATTCTTTGAGTACGCATAGCGTGCACAATATAACTCTCCACCTGTTCCCTTTATAAATGATGTCATCCAATGAAAGTGGCCTGCAATTGAACATATATGTAATGTTGCCATTGTATTATAAATGCATACAGCCTTATTTAGTGTTTGGTGGATGGGATACAACATTACAGGTGGGGGGATGACCTGCCTGCCATATTACAAGTTCTTTCCAGCCTTTGACACTTGTAATAAGGTGGTCACAATTAGGCTAGGTTTGAGGGAGTATTCCATTGCAAGCTCTAAATCTGGACCTTGGTTCTGACTTTCTGTTCCACTTGAACTGACAGGATTAAAATGCAAGAATTCTCTGTCACACCCTTAAGTACTTTTACACAATTGGTGCCATTACATCAAAATATATTATATAGTCAGACATTAATTTGCACATTTTGAATTGTATCGCTCTAAAAGTGCTCACCCTATCCTAGAAAAGAAAGTGTATTAAAAGAATCATTTGCAGGGTTAATTAAAATACTGGGGGGGCAAATTTAGGAGAGGCTTGTATCATGTTTACACAACGCAAAGTGGTAGATGCATCATGCAAGCCTCTAAGTCAGATTTTGTAAAGCCACGCAAAGCCACATTGCATGGTTTTGAATGGCTTATTAAATCTGGAGTAAGGAAACGCAGCGGAAATTGCTGCGTTGCCTTCTCTGCACAAGGGAGGCGTTCCACGAATGTTGCGGTGGGTGTTCCCACGCAAATCCCATGGCTTTGGGAGCATTCCCAGATTTACCAAACCTGGTAAACCCCGAAATACACCAAAAAGATATGCCTCATCAGGTGAGGCAGGACAAGGAGATATATGTTTATTTCTTTTGTTTTTTCCTCTTTCTATTTGAGGACTAGTAAAATGCATCTATGGGTTGTTTGCATTCAGGGAGGTGCTCCTTCCTGCACAAAAAAAGCCCTGAATACAACACAGGCACCCTTGCACCATGGTGCAAGGGTGCCTGCGTTGGCGATAGCCTGCTGATACTGTGCCAACGCATATTGCTGTGCCCTTTCCCAGTGATGCAGGGCAGGGAAGCAAGGTGACTTGTTGCTCTACCCAGCGCCACTATTTTTATAAACATGCCCAAAGGTTTTAGCCTAGCTACAAAATATGCGAATGCTTTAAACATACAAGATGCAAGTACTTCCATTCAGCAATTTTCCCCAAGATGTGAATGAAGATCTCATCATCAGAACAGATCAACATAATGAACCAAGCACTACAGAGAACGGTGGAATAGCTAGCTCACAATTATCTCAAGCTCAACACACACAAAACTGAGTTCCTTCTGATCTCCCCCTTTAAAAGTTCAACCAGGATTAAGGAATGGACCAAGTTGATCACAGTGCTAAACGTTACCCCAATTATAGTGGACTCATCCAAGTATCTGGGAATCACGCTGGATAAAGAATTAAACATGCATACCACCATAAACACAATGGCAAAAAGCGCTCATTTCCATCTGAATTACCTCTGAAAATCAAAACTATTAATCGATTCTAATGATCTTAAAATGGCAGTCCAGGCACTGGTAATATCAAGAATTGAGTATGGATGCACAACTCTATCAGGACTTCATAAGATCTCAAAAGCTCCCCTAAACGCTTGCCTCAATAAAGCTACTAGACTTATAACAGGATCAAAAAAATTTGACCACATCACTACACATCTGAAAGCGCTTAAATGGCTACCATAGGAGGCAAGAATAGAGCTAAAAATTGTGTCTATTACACACAAGGCAATACACCACAAAACTCCACATTACCTGGCCCATAAAATTACGTTACCTGGAAGCAGTAGACCATTGAGGGGATCTGCAGGTTTTTTACTTGAAACCAGCACTCTTCCGTAAGAAAAGAACATACAATAGAGCGCACACAGGAGGTGCAGCAAGGATCTGGAATTCACTCCCACCAAATATTAGAAGAATCACAGATGCTCCAAGATTCAAAAAGGAGGCTAAGTCCTTTCTGATGGGTACATTTCTCCCATAAACATTCAATTGGGATTACTGAAATTCTTGAGAAATCTTCAGGTATCCGGGAGATCATCTTCGATCAGCTTTTCAAATAAGCTATTGTGGGCTGGACTACCGTACTCCTAATAACAGAGCAAATAATTTGTTCTCTTCTTAAATCAATCCACTTTCATGGATTGAGCTCTAATGGCTACCTTCAGTAAAGGGGTTACTCTTAGTCCCTTGACTACCAACAGCGATGTTGTCAATGGTTAGGAACCTCGACCAATCCACAATATTTGACTAGGCCTGCAATTCTATAGCCAATGTAGGTATCCAAGTCCTCAAGAGTGGTCTTATCTTAAATTTAACTATGTTATGACATGCTTTAATATATTCTTATGATTCTATTATTCTTCATTTTATGTGGTGTATATAGGTAAGCACATGTCAATGTTACTGGAATACGTACATGGTCTGGACGTTATCCATATCCATACTAATATAATAAAGAGAGAGCCCAAACCTTTGAGGCGGGTAATCTCAGGAACCACAGCACCAATCACAACACCCAATACAGCGTTGGAAAGGGCAGTTGCAGCAGAAGGACATAGTCTATGCAGACACCCACCATATGCATTTAAAAGGTAAAAGAACCATGCCAGCAAAGTAGTCCCTTGTGGGCGTGTCTGCGTTGTGCTGTGGCCGTGTGCTGGGGGCGTGACAAACACTGGGGGCATGTGGTACGTTCCCGCCCTTCATGCCATGTCTCATAATGTGTGCTAATCCCACCCTGCTCCCTTTAAATACCCCTGCACCCCATAATCATAACCCACCCATACTCCTTAAAATACCCCAACACCCTTAAACACTAACCCATCTTAACCCTATAAATATACCCTGTACCCCAAAACCCAAACCTATCCCTAAACCCTAAAAATGCCCAGCCACAGCCCGTGGAGGGAGTTACACTGGAGCAGAGAGGCGGGCGGGGGAGGGGCAGGGTGGAGGGTGCTAAAAACCGGAATATGGATAATTGGAGGTAATTAAACAATTGAATAAATAAAACGAATTTCGTAGCACGCCATGCATCACTAAATGCGATGCATGGCGCGCTACGAAAATTGTTTTATTTATTAAATTGTTTCCTTACCTCCAATCATCCATATTCCGGTTTTTAGCATCCCCCCATCCGGCCCCTCCACCACCCACCTCTCTGACCCACTGTTACTCCCTCCAGGGGCCGCAGCTGAAAATACCCCTCTACCCCAAAACCCAAACCTAGCCCTGAACCCTATAAATACCCCTGTACCTCAAAACCCAAACCTACCACTGAACCCTAAAAATACCCCTGTACCCCAAATCCCAAACCTAGCCCTGAACCCTAAAAATTCCACTGTACCCCAAAACCCAAACCTACCCCTGAACCCTAAAATACCCGTGTTCCCCAAAACCCAAACCTAGCCCTGAACCCTTAAAATCCCCTGAACCCTAAAACCCAAACCTACCCCTGAACCCTAAAAATACCCCTGTACCCCAAAACCCAAACTTAGCCCTGAACCCTAAAAATAACCTGTATCCCAAAACCCAAACCTACCCCTGAACCCTAAAATACCCCTGTACCCCAAAACCCAAACCTACCCCTGAACCCTAAAAATACCCCATACCCCAAAACCCAAACATAGCCCTGAACCCTAAAAATACCCCTGTACCCCAAAACCCATACCTATCCCTAAACCCTAAAACTACCCCTGTACCCCATAACCCAAAACTATATCTGAACCCTTAAAATACCCAAACACCCCAAAACATATACCCCTATACCCATACTTACCTTATCCAAACATTAAAAAACAGGGGCCTCATTTATGACTTTTTGCCGTAGGGAAGCGCAGCAGGCCTTCCTGCTGCGCTTCCCTACGGCAAAAGAAAAGGGCAGAAATGCGCCGTATCTATAAGATACGGCGCATTCCTGTCCTTTTCCCCTGCGCCAGCGCACAATGGGCTGCCTGCGCCAGCGCAGGCACCCTTGCACAATGGTGCAAGGGTGCCTGCGTTGCGGGGAAGATTATTTTTGTACAGGAAGGGAAACCTTTCTGTACAAAAATAATCACAAGAGGCTTTTCCTCTTTCTATGTGTGCTGCAGAATGCAGCACACATAGAAAAAGGAAATACGAGGAGAAATGAAGACGTTTCTCCCTGTTGCGCCTCCCTTACGCCTCCCCTGGGGAGGCGTAAGCTTTTGGCACTGCTTCAGAGTTTCGATTTCTCGTAAATCTGGGGCAGTGTCAAAAGGCCATGGATGTTGCTGGGAATGCCCCCAGCAACACCTATTGCACGCCCCTTTAACGCAGAACACTGCGTTAAAGGGACTGATATTTATCAGGCAGCAGTACGCCACAAAAACTGGCGTACTGCTGCCTGATAAATACCACGCAGGCTTCTGCGCCACGGAACTTCATGAAAAGTGAAGTTCCGATGGCGCAAGGGGCCTCATAAATGAGGCCCCAGGCTTTTACCATTCATGCATTTACAACGAATTTCGTTGTAAATGTATGAGTGGTAAAAGCATATAAAATGTAATGCCAAGCGTTATAATGGCATTGCGGAGTTATGGTACTTTTGTAATGAAAGTATGCGGAGTGATGGTAAGCGGAAAGAAAGTTGCGGGATAATGGTTGTTTACCCTCCCCCGATAAGTACATTGGTGGCACGGCGGCCCACATCTCCAGCAACATACTCATATTTTTTCACCACGGATTTGAAAAATGTACAGGTCTCTCTCATTGATGGCCAGCACCGACATACACTTTTAGACACACCTCCCGCCACAAGTTCTAGAATTGCGAACTTTAGAGCTGGGGAGCTACGTTCGAATCTCGGCATCAGCTCAACATCCTGTGATTCCAGGCAAATCGCTTTATCTCCCCGTGCCTACCACAAATGAATGTGTTCTTCTGTAATGTAAATTATGCTCATGCCATGTTGTCGAGTTTGCACTACATAATATTGCAAGGAAAGATAAAGTAGGGAAACTCGAGTTCACACACTACTGAACGCGCACTCGTAAGTGCATCAGCAGTGCACTGTGAATCGGAGCGTTTCACAGGCCTGTCACAGTTAAGAAATGCTATCAAAACGAAATCCTACAAAACAATATACTACTGTCCGGCAGCATTTCATACCCGGGCAACGTCAGGACGGGCTGCTAGTAGAATTATATTTCTGTGAATTTTAAAAGTGATTGAAATGTAAAGCGCTCTGACACCCACATTTTTGGGTCATGTTGGCACTATAGAAAAGACCAAAAATAAAATAAATAAATGAAAGGCAACCTCTTACCTGCACCGAGAAAAAACCTCAGTTTAGTGCGTAGTCGCAGAGGCATTAGCTTCATCAATTTATAGCACATGGGATTCTGTAATCCCTATATATGCGCCTGTCTCTAATTTCTTAATAATCAATGACATGTGAACAAACAGTCACCAATTTTAAAGAAAAGACGTCAGAACTCAACTAATATAAGTTATTACAGTTGAGTCTGAATAGGCCGGGCGGAGGTTTAAATTCCACTAGCGAAATTGGAGGAATATGGGTAATTCCGCATTACTCTTTTAACGTAGAATTACTGATTAATTAAAATTCGGCTGCTTCCCCAGCAGAATCAAATTATGCAATTGCTCCTGAAGTTTAGAAACCACTGTATACAACTCTGCGCCCTAGCATACTCAGAAGAGATTTACATTTAATCACTGCAGATTATTTAAGGGAGACAAATGATGTATGCAGTGCTTTCTAAACTTTAGAAATTACTGCATACCAGCCACTTGGCACCCTTACATACTCACTGCAAAATATGCAAGGACACCAGATGCTATTTGGTTGCGCTATTTTCATAGCCAAAATGCAGTCTCACATCCATTTTTGGAATTCAGGGTGCATTTTACGCTGTGTAAATAACATCTAGGGGCAGATTTATGATAACTGGTGCATCCCCAGGGATGCGCCAGTTATTTTGCGCCGCTGCTCCGCCACCCATGTTGCGCCGCATTTACAATGCGGTGCACCATGGGGCAAAAACGGCACAGATGCGTGACGCATCTGTGCCGCAAAGGTGACGCATTGCTGGAGTTGCGTCGCAAGCGTGACGCAGCTCCAGCAAGGCTCGGGGGTGCCCCATCTTTACAATGCTGCATCAAGACCTACGCCTGCTTCTAGCAGGCGCAGGGTTTTGACGCAGCATTGGCCTGAAAGTGACTGAGTGAAATCTTATAGATTTCACTCAGCCACTTTTGTGAGGCGCACCTGCCCCGGAACACCCACCCTGCGCCGGAACGCCCACAAGTGGCGCAGGGTTTTACAACATGACGCATCTGCCTAGATGCGTCACGTTGTAAATGGGTCGTAGGGATGCGCCACGTTTACGCCGCAGTTGCGTGACGCAAACGTGGCGCATTCCCAACATAAATCTGCCCCCAAGTTGAGGTTTCGTGACAATTATAATTGGTGTTTTTGACTCGCGCGAATATGGTCGAGTCTGGTATCTATGAACCGCAAATGACGAGTTTAGTGGGTGTACGCGTTTTCGCTGTGCTAGCCTAAACCGTGATTCTGATCTCTGAGTCCATACACGTGGACGTAGGGGATTGGACGCTTCTCGGGTGGTTTTGGGGCCTAATGTCGACTTGGGGTTGGAAGATTCTGATGATCATTGGGGTTGTTGTAGCATTCCTGTTCACGTGTTGTCTTTGTGTGCAGTGTGGTCCTGCCTTATGTGGCCTCTGTGCTACAACGTGTATGAGGCAGCCGCCTGTGACCAAAGGAACTCTGATGGATAGAATTATGTTGCAACAGCATCTAGATGGTTTGATGAATATCGAGATCGATTATGATTCCGACTAGTGCTTGCCTACATGAGGGCAAAAGGAGCGTCTGAGGTTCCGTGACAATTATAATTGGTGTTTTTGACTCGCGCGAATATGGTCGAGTCTGGTATCTATGAACCGCAAATGACGAGTTTAGTGGGTGTACGCGTTTTCGCTGTGCTAGCCTAAACCGTTCGTCTGTTTCGTGGGTTTATTCATCTGAACCCACGGGTTCCATCTTAGATATGGCATCCATTTTGTTTCTTGCCCTCAAGTAGCCAGCGAACGGACATTGTCCGCTTCACGACCCTGGGATTCCCAAACTCTTGCGGAAGACACGTTTCCTTTGAAGGTGTCTTTATGATGAGGGGGATGACACTGTAAGGCAGATGGCCCCGCTAGAGGCTCATCTTGCCGTGCCGGTCTATTGTCTTAGTTGTGCATGTCATTAGGCGCACCCCTTTGATACCTGCAACTCGTGTTTCCTGGTACCACCCCTTTTACACCCTTTCGTTCTGTTCACTGTCCTCGTCTTCCTCTGCACCTGTTTCTGTCTCTTCCTCGATTCGTTTACTGTTGAATGGAATGTACTAATGGTGGGAAGATGTACTTTTACAGTTGGGAACTGCCAAATGTTACTGTGATTATGTTCCGGGCTCTGAATACATGAAAGCAACCCCCTATGATCTTTACGATGGGAAACAAGTTGTAATCTTTTGTGCACCATGTTATCCTATGCTCAAATACTGTATAAAAGGAGCGACCCACAGATACAAGTTGAAGCAGTCTCCTCGAACCTACACATGTTGTACTTCCTGTGACTTCTGTGTTCCCTGCAGTAATAAACCTCGAATCTTTGACGCCGAAGGAAGTGTCCCGTGTCTCTGTCATTTGTACGCCGGAACAGGTTACCCACGAAGGTTTTAGGTGTTATCCCTGGCACCGCTGGGTCTTAGAAAAACCCAGTCCTTCAGTTGGCGCCCAACTTGGGTCTGCATCAGTGGTAACGGTCCAAAGCCCGACGATCGTGAGGAACTTCGTGTGAAATCTCCGAGGGAAGGTGCACCCCGCTTCATCGATCCTGTTGT
Source organism: Lissotriton vulgaris (assembly GCF_964263255.1). Taxonomy (NCBI): domain Eukaryota; kingdom Metazoa; phylum Chordata; class Amphibia; order Caudata; family Salamandridae; genus Lissotriton; species Lissotriton vulgaris. The sequence goes on along the minus strand of NC_141693.1, from coordinate 316,723,597 downwards.
CGAAACAAGTGGCCCGACGACTTTTCTCGCAAAGATCCCCGCCTCCTGACGGCTGCGACGGACTGCTGCCCTGACTGTAGACCTGTTTTGGCGCCTGGCGTAGACCTTGGTACAGCGAGACGATTGACGGGCCTTCCTGGTGACGCCATTTATCTTTGAGTTAAGTATTTGTGGGTCGCTCCCAGAGTCCTTTGTTGTGGGTGCTTAGTTGTTGCATGGTTCCATTGCATTTGTGGTTCTTGGTATCTCGTTCTTTGTTGTGATATTTGACGTCTGCAGTCGCCAAAAACCGAGGGTTTTTGCTCTTTGTAGGGACATTGTAATCCTATAACCTTTGACGTTTGTGAAACTCGGTTAGCGTGCAGGATGCCTAGCCGTAGTACTTTGTTCAGTTGCTTTAAGAGTTGTGGTACGGATTCCCGACTGGCGGACTCGTGTCCGATACCTCCGGTTGGAACTCCAACTTACGAATTGTACAATCGACACGGATTAGGTCCAATTACATTCAATGAGTGTTGGGTTTGTTACACTAAAAAAGACGGTGTCCTTAGTTGGCCACCTCATGGTAGTTTTGAGGCCCCGATTTTAGATAATCTTGAAGCTAAATTGTTCCAAAGAAAAGCAAGGCCGGCCATGTTTGATTCCTTTCGGTTGTGGCGTAAGGAAGCCAAGCAGAAAGAAATCAAGCAGATTAAACGTAATAAGAGAGAAGGGATTGTTACAACGTTAGGAAATGCAGAGCAGTTTCAGCGAGATAAGGAGGAAAGGGAAAAGGAAGTCTTTGATAGATTGCAGCGCATGAATGTCGATAAGTGTTACCCCGTTTTACCGACGGGTACGGATAAGAAGGAGGATGTAGTAGAGGACCCCTTGTTGTCCTATCTCATGAAGTCACCACCTCCGTATGCACAGGGTACCATAGTTCCTGTGGTTCCCCCTGTTCCTGTTCCTCCGCATGCTCCTGCTCCTGTTCCTGTTCCCCAACCTGTACCCGTTCCTCAACCTGTTCCTGCTCCCTTGCCTGCTCCCGTCCCTACTGCTCCTCCGCTTGTACTTCCTCATACTCCTGCTCCCGCTGCTCCTACTGTTCTGATTACTCCTGCTGTCTCTTCTGTTCCTGACACTTCTCTTGTTACCCCGGTGTGTTACTCTACTACCCCATCTGCTCGACGTCGTGTTCCTTCTGTTGCTGCTAACTTTTTCGAATCTCTTGGACCAGTTCTTGAGTCCGCTGGTTCCGAAGGTCCCCAAAGACGAAGTCAGCTTCCTGGTAGTAGGGAACGTGACTCGCTATATAACATGGCGATGGGATGGATTAGATACCCCCTTAGGAATCCTCCACGTGTGGTGTTCGATACGTTCTCCCAATTCAGCGTACCGACACAGAGGTTCGTGTTTGAGGAAATGTGCAAGCTTTTACGCGATCAAATATCGGCTGATGCATCTGATGATGTATTGACTGCTTTAACTAATCTCCAGCTCCAGTTTGCGAGCGGAATAATGGTGGGTAGCAGTGTTTGACGCGCTGTTGAGCAGTTGCTATCTTTTCGTCCTTCTATAATGCCTCGGGCGTTGTTTCTAGAAGACATTGAGGAACCGCTAGCAGCGCCTGGTCAGTATCCTATGCGCGAAGTTCCACCAGTGTGGATGCCGGGTGATGCTGCTCAAGTTCCACCGATCTTGCCACATTTCCAGAGAGTGTGGATACATCTTCCATGGAAATGGTCAGAAGTTTTGCAAGTAAAACAATCGCTACCTGATCCTCGCAAAAATCCAGCAGGGTACTATAAGGAATTGTCGCAGCTAGTGGATGCTACGATAATGAATCTTGCCGATATTGATATGTTGTTCGGTAACGTAGTCCCGCAACCGGTTTGGGCGAAAATTCGTCAAGAAAATCATGCGGCAGAATTAGGTGGTGATTGGGCTGCTCTTATAGCGGCGGATACACGACAAATTGGTGGGGCTAAGCCTGAACAGTTAATTACGGCTTTGCCCCAGAGAATTATCACTCTCATGAAGACGCTTATGCCAGCTATGAAGGTGAATTGGGATGAATTGTCTGCCTGCAAACAAAAGAAGGACGAGAGTGTCTCTGATTTCTTTACGAGATTTGAGGAGGCATTCATCGATCATAGTGGTCAGGATATGGGCACCGAGGGAGGTCAGAGGTTGTTTGTGGACAAATTTGTGTCTAATTTGCTGCCGGACTTAAGCAATAAATTAAGAAATTCAGAGAGTGCGTGGGCTGTCTCCACTTCTGGTCAGATATTGGCTACGGCCCAATATTATGAAAATAGAGAGAAAGAGGAAAATGATTGTGCCGATAAAAAGACAAAAGAGCTCAAAACTAAAGTGTTGTTGCAACAAGCGTATCCTCCACGTTCGAATCAGAATGATTCGCAACAGCGGAATCGATCGCAGTCTCAGTTGAATAAGTTGCAATCACGAAATGACTCCTCTTCGCAGAGATCTTCGTTGGGGTACAATCAGTGTGCCTATTGTAGGGGAGAGGGTCATTTGAAATTCGATTGTCCAGTTTTGCGTGATCGAAATAGCGGTAATTCATCTAGAGGAGGTCGTAGTGGTCCTCAACAAGCATCATGTGGTAGAGGCCGCGGTGCTCAAAATGATTGTTCGGATAATTCTTCAGATTCTAATAATTGTTTCGATCAGCGTGGATCGTCCCAAGGAAGATCTGCGCAGTACAATGTGGATGACTATTACGTCGACCAGGGCACTGACGACAGTAATTACTAGGACAGCCATAGACAAGGAGAGGGAGTGGTATCAGTTCCGGTCGATCAGAGAGGGCCTTACGTCGCAGTTGCCACATCGGGCGTCATTGAGCCTTTTCTGTTTGACACTGGTGCAGCGAAAAGTTCCATCATGCATTCGAAACTCCCTGGCGCACCTTTGTCTGGCTTAACAAATGTTTCCGTTGGATTCTCTGGCGCCCCTGTTAGCAATCCGGTTTCACGCCCTTTGCCCCTTACAATTGGGCCTCGTGAGCTGCAAGCTCCCTTGATTTTGACTACTGGTTGTGGTGAAAATCTTTTGGGCCTGGATTTGCTGAAACGACTATATGCGACTTTGTATTGTTCTCCTGCGGGAGTGAAGCTTACTTTGGGTGAGAGAGTTATCTCTCCTATGTACTTGTCTCTCGATAAGCTTCCACCGGAATTGAGTTCTCTTCCTCCATCTTTGTGGGCAACAGGTCCCAATGACGTGGGCCTGCTTGATATCTCACCTTATGTTGTTCACTTGAAATCTAATGTGCGTTTGCCACGTATTCCCCAGTATCGTATCTCCCTTGATGGTGAGCGAGCGCTGTTAGCGATCATCTACGATTTGATTGAGAAAGATGTTATCGAGGAGACTCGGGGAAACGTGTGCAACAGTCCTGTCCTACCCATTCTGAAGCGCACTGATCCTTCAAAGCCTCCTGTTTATCGTTTTGTTATCGATTTACTGGAGGTGAATAAAATTGTGATTCGTCATTTCCCTGTGGTGCCTGACATAACGGCTCTACTGACACTGATTCCAGCCTCTGCATCTTGGCTCTCAGTGATCGATCTGAAGAATGCTTTCTTCAGCATTCCGATTGCTGAGGAGAGTAGAGACCTTTTCGGTTTCTCTCTTGGTGGTCGCAGCTTTAGGTTTAAACGTGCTCCTCAGGGCTACTGTGAGAGTCCATCGATATACAGTCAAGCCTTGAAAGGCCAACTTGACGCGTTTGTGTTGCCGGCTGGTGCGGCCTTGATTCAATACGTCGATGACTTATTGGTGGCTGCGGACACTCAGGACATTTGCAAAATTGCTACGGTGTCGTTGTTGCAACATCTCTGTGACTTACATCACAAGGTGTCACCTTCTAAGCTGCAATATTGTTGTCATGAAGTAACCTATCTAGGTCACTTATTGTCAAAGGAGGGAAGAAGGTTGACCCCAGAGAGAATTGCAGCGATTGCTCGAATGACTGTGCCAACAACTCAGAGAGATGTGCGTGCCTTTTTGGGTATCACGTCATACTGCAGGCAATGGATTCCAAATTTTTCATTGCTAGCGAAACCATTGGTGGCTCTTACGTGTAAGGATGTTCCAACTCCTTTACCATGGACGGACGAATGTCAGAAAAGTTTTTCTGAACTGCGTGATGCGTTGTGTTCGGCTCCTGTGTTAGGTACCCCTGACTACAGTAAGCCGTTTACACTATGGGTTCACGAGAGGGAAGGTTGTGCGTTGAGTGTCCTAACGCAACAATTCGGTGGTAAACAGCGTCCATGTGCATATTTTTCCTCGACCTTGGACCCAGTAGCTAGAGCATTGCCGAGTTGTTTGAGAGCAACAGCGGCAGCTGCGGTGTCCATCCAACAATCTGCAGGATTGGTCATGGATAATATGCTTACGGTGATGGTTCCGCATGCAGTTGACACTCTCTTAAATCATACGAAAACTCAACACCTGACGAGTGCAAGGTTGTCTGGGTATGAGTTGACGCTTCTGGCAAGTCACATTCAAATAAAACGTTGTAATGTCCTGAACCCGGCGACTTTGCTGCCAATCAGTATGGAATCAGACGAAGTAGCACCTCATGACTGCTACTTACGAACTGAGGAGGAAACAAAAGGTCGTGTGGACCTGAAAAATACTCCATTGGAAGACCCCGACGGGACCCTGTATGTGGATGGGTCGTGTTTTAAGTTGCCGAATGGTGATGTTATGACTGCTTATGCTGTGGTGACGTTGAGTACGATTGTGGAGACTGCGAGATTGAATCAGAATTCTGCACAGGCGGCAGAGATGATTGCCTTGACTAGAGCGTGTGTGTTGTCGAAAGGGAAACGGGTGAATGTGTTCACGGACAGCCAATACGCATTTGGTGTTGCCCATAGTTTTGGACGATTGTGGAGAGAGAGAGGTTTTATGACGTCGCATGGTACGAAGATTCAGCATGGACAGCTTGTGAATGATCTTTTGGATGCACTTACATTGCCCGAGCAGGTGGCGATTATTAAATGTAGTGCACACCGTAAGGTGACGGATGATGTTGGTCGTGGTAATGCGTTTGCGGATGAAGTTGCTAAGGAGACTGCCCGGAATCTTAGTACTAGGATATATGTGACGAGTTCGGTAAGGTGGCCTGTAGAAACTGGTATGTGTGAAGACACTATCGAGAGTGTGAAAGCGATTCAGAACAAGGCCACTGAATCTGAAAAGACGAAGTGGAAAGAGAGTACGGGAAAGTTGGATGCGAATGGCTGCTGGATTGATTTGTCGGAGCATAAGAGGTGGATGTTGCCGGATGCGTATGTGCTAGCTGTTGTAACGATTACAAAAAACAATTTGATGGACAGAATGTAGATCAATGTCTTACATTCACCCCAGTACAAGGATCTGGGCCTAAATCCATCGTTTTTTGCACTCCACACCACCCTGGGTGAGATAATGGCATTATGCAAATCAGCTCTGACCCTGTGCCCCATGGGAACAGTCCAGTCCGAACTACAACAGCCATATCTTTCCCAGACCGGAATCAAGCATCCGAGGACCGGACCGGTTTCGAGGTAACACCTCTCATCAGCCCGGCTAGCTTGACTCCAGTGGTGTGGAGGCTCTGGGACCCACGTCTGAGCAACCCCAGTACACTCAGGGAGAAAATTACAAAAAACAATTTGATGGACAGAATGTAGATCAATGTCTTACATTCACCCCAGTACAAGGATCTGGGCCTAAATCCATCGTTTTTTGCACTCCACACCACCCTGGGTGAGATAATGGCATTATGCAAATCAGCTCTGACCCTGTGCCCCATGGGAACAGTCCAGTCCGAACTACAACAGCCGTGTAACGATAGCACACGGCTTGGCATATATTAGTGCGAAAGGCATTTGTAAGTTGTTATCCCCTGTATGGAAGAATGATGGTATTACTAAGTGTGCTGAGAGATTGGTGAAGAATTGTATGATATGTATGATGTACACCCCCTGGCCATTTTGCTCCCCCTTCATGTCCCTTTGAGGTGATTCAGCTAGACTTCATCCATATGGAGCGATCCAATAACCTGAAGTACGTTTTAGTTGTGGTTTGCGCATTCTCCCGATGGATTGAAGCCTACCCTCTTAAAGACAACACTGCTCTGTCCACTGCAAAAATCCTACTGAAGGAATATTTTCCTCGGTATGGAATGGCACGGATTGTATGGTCTGATAACGGAAGTGAGTTTGTAGGGAGTGTGATGAAGAATGTGTGTAAGGGCCTTGGAATTACACAGAAATTCCATAGCGCCAATCATCCCCAGTCAGCAGGTTTGGTTGAAGGGTATAATGGCACCCTTAAACTGAAACTAGCGAAGATTCAGGCTACGACTGGTCTCTCGTGGCCTGACGCTTTGCCTTTAGCTCTTCTGTCAACAAGGGTGACTGTACACTCCCGAGTAGGGCTCAGTCCCTATGAGATTGTGTTTGGCCGTCCTGCCAATGTTTGGGGGGTCCCTAGACCCAGTGTGTTCTCTGATCTTGAGTACCCAATGTTGATCGATTATCTTCATGATCTGACTGCTAAACTGAGGTTAATTCACCAACAGGTCTTTGAAGCACTGCCGACGCAGACGGAGGGTCCAGGCCACCAGCTCCAGCCCGGAGACTGGGTGGTGACGAGGAATTTCGCCCGAAAGCGCAACCTTGAGCCTCGTTTTACCGGACCCTACCAAGTGCTCCTTGCCACGAGGACTGCTGTTCGTTTGGAAGGACGTAAGAACTGAGTGCATGCCACCCATACCAAAAAGGTACCTATACCTTTACCAGCGGACTGGTGGATAAGGAAGGGCATCGCCTCGTCTGAAGTTGAGACCGTACCGACCTTTGTCCCTTTCAGCGACGCTCAGCCTGTCGGAGATCCCTCAGTGCAACAGAAAGATATTGTTGAACATTTGTCATCACAGAACTCAAGATCTGAACAATTGCCTGGTCAGCAGAACTCTGTCTCATCATCGGACCAATTGTTTGACAAACAGACTCGTCCTGGGAGAAGCCGATATTTTCTTCGATCCAGTACTAGAGACCAATAAAGATATTTTTGCTCTCTCCCCGGACATCTACGTTACCCCATTATCATTGACCAGTTTGAACACACTTGTATAATTGTGATTTTTGTAAATTTTGAGTTTTTTTCCACACATGTGTTTTTGCTTCCACAGCTAGGAGATTTTGTATATATTGTTGATTAAAATACCTTACATCCGGGTGGACCGTAGGGCCTCGCGGGTACTTCCTTCTGGTTAGTAGGTCTTAACACTAGGTCAAAGACCGTCGATTCCTAGGAACTCCTGGGGATTGGCTATTGCTACACAGAACGAAGTGCGTCAAGAACGTTGCGGACGGTTTTAGAGGATGGCTTTCTCAAAGCTGTCGGAATTGGAAAAGGCTCAGGCCCATAGATTCGAGTTGCGCAGAATTGCACATACAAAATGTTTCATGTTTCAGATGTTCTTTTTATTCCTAACTGTTTCCTCGTTATTGGTGGGTGGGGTGTATTACATGATACAGTCATTGTTGCCTACTGCCTCACCTACCCCTTCTTCTGAACCTAAAACTACCTCCACTGTTTCTCCTCATTCCTTCCACATCTTACCCCAACACGGGCAGGTTAGACGTGCGGAATTCATGAACAATTCTTTCGTTCAGCTCCTTCATCAGCATCAGTTAGTAGTGAACACTACCAATTGTTGGGTGTGTGGGTTAATGCCACATACCACAGATAAGGGAATTCCGTACTTGGTCCTTCCTTACAGTTCCCAGGGTTCAGCTCGAGCATTTCAATCAATGTTTCGAAGCGCACTAGATTCTTACCCCAATCGAGAGCCACGTCCTCCGCACTTTGGTCCCGGTCCGTACCATAAGTCTTTGGCGATAGCGATTGCTGATTTAGATAGGGATATCTATGAACCATCGCTCATCCCAGAGGAAGAGGTGCGAGCCTATAGGGATTTGAGTGAGGTTGAGTATAGTGCGCTCGTGGGCGAAAGACAGCTTAGAAGCTCGTCTCCAATATGGATCGTACCCCACCTTGGTAATTTCTGTCTGAAAGGCTGTGGCCGAAGCCCGAGAGCTCACCTTGGGGAGAGTGCTTGCTCTGAGACGTATGTCTTACCAATGCTCTCTTCCCCTGTTCTCCTGACTGCCAAGGGTATGTACTTTGTCTGTTACGACCGTGCATATACATGGTTGCCCCTTGACTTTGCGGGCACCTGCTATATTGCAAACTTGTTGCCACCGACTTTTACGGTTGCCTCTGATTACCACAAGACCAGAGTTGTGAGGGGCGTGATTAGCAAAGAGGACACTGCCGGTCAAGAGGCAGGAGACTTTTTCAAGGGTTTCTTTCCGTTTTGGGGACCTATGGTCAATAGTAGGAACCTGAGACAGTTGACTCGAGTGGTGGGATCAACTGCTAATATCACTGCCAGTGCCCTTGGCAATATTACAGCAGAGCTTCAGGCGGATAGGCTGATGACGTTGCAAAATCGTATGGTTCTAGACGTTGTCTTAGCAGATCGAGGAGGGGTATGCAAGGTGATCCATTCGAGTTGTTGTATATTCATTCCAGACAACGCTCCGACTGTCTACCAAGCCATCTCGAAGTTGCACAAGATCTCTGAGTCCATACACGTGGACGTAGGGGATTGGACGCTTCTCGGTGGTTTTGGGGCCTAATGTCGACTTGGGGTTGGAAGATTCTGATGATCATTGGGGTTGTTGTAGCATTCCTGTTCACGTGTTGTCTTTGTGTGCAGTGTGGTCCTGCCTTATGTGGCCTCTGTGCTACAACGTGTATGAGGCAGCCGCCTGTGACCAAAGGAACTCTGATGGATAGAATTATGTTGCAACAGCATCTAGATGGTTTGATGAATATCGAGATCGATTATGATTCCGACTAGTGCTTGCCTACATGAGGGCAAAAGGAGCGTCTGAGGTTCCGTGACAATTATAATTGGTGTTTTTGACTCGCGCGAATATGGTCGAGTCTGGTATCTATGAACCGCAAATGACGAGTTTAGTGGGTGTACGCGTTTTAGCTGTGCTAGCCTAAACCGTTCGTCTGTTTCGTGGGTTTCTTCATCTGAACCCACAGGTTCCATCTTAGATATGGCATCCATTTTGTTTCTTGCCCTCAAGTAGCCAGCGAACGGACATTGTCCGCTTCGCGACCCTGGGATTCCCAAACTCTTGCGGAAGACACGTTTCCTTTGAAGGTGTCTTTATGATGAGGGGGATGACACTGTAAGGCAGATGGCCCCGCTCGAGGCTCATCTTGCCGTGCCGGTCTATTGTCTTAGTTGTGCATGTCATTAGGCGCACCCCTTTGATGCCTGCAACTCGTGTTTCCTGGTACCACCCCTTTTACACCCTTTCGTTCTGTTCACTGTCCTCGTCTTCCTCTGCACCTGTTTCTGTCTCTTCCTCGATTCGTTTACTGTTGAATGGAATGTACTAATGATGGGAAGATGTACTTTTACAGTTGGGAACTGCCAAATGTTACTGTGATTATGTTCCGGGCTCTGAATACATGAAAGCAACCCCCTATGATCTTTACGATGGGAACCAAGTTGTAATCTTTTGTGCACCATGTTATCCTATGCTCAAATACTGTATAAAAGGAGCGACCCACAGATACAAGTTGAAGCAGTCTCCTCGAACCTACACATGTTGTACTTCCTGTGACTTCTGTGTTCCTGCAGTAATAAACCTCGAATCTTTGACGCCGAAGGAAGTGTCCCATGTCTCTGTCATTTGTACGCCGGAACAGGTTACCCACGAAGGTTTTAGGTGTTATCCCTGGCACCGCTGGGTCTTAGAAAAACCCAGTCCTTCAAAGTGCTCACGCCACTCCGTAGCGAAATGTTGCAGAATTATAATGTCATTCTTCGTGACTCCTTGGAATCAAACTCCGTCAATTCCGTCCACCCTTAGTTCTGATATCACAATGCCTGCTGCCAGAGACATTAGACAAGATGAGAGGCAGGTCAGGTCATTGAATCCGCTGTTTAGCAATGAAAATTAAACATTGTTTTTCATTCTTCTGCTCTATTTTCCTAGCTTACAATGACAAGCAGAGAGAATATGTCTAATTGTGGCACTCCTTAGATAATTTAAGAAAAGCTTAAATGTTTGTTCATGTTTCTACACCTTTTGAGCTTCTGCAGCTTTTTTAAAAATTTAAACTGACTTGAATTGAACTGTTTCTAATATATGTTTGAAACAAATATCTAACAAGTTTTCAATTTGCTTAATTTTGCACTAGAGGTTTTATTTTTTATTCTTCATGTTTGCAAACATGCTTGCTCTTTCATATGAAAGAGTGACACACCAAGGTTTGAAATGCTTTATGGGAAAGGTGATGTTGTGACCATGTATTATATGGGATAATGTACCCCCTGGTATACATGATAAGGATATTGCGAGTCACCTTGGCGTTCCATAAACTTTCATTTTTATTTTTAATATCTGCATTGTTTTCTATGTCGTTCTGTACCAGCGACCTTAAATACACATGACGTCATTTTTGTTGTCTATTGTGGAATATATATGGAAAGATAACGCCCGCAAAAGTGGGGCAACATGGGAAATTGGTGCAACAAATACTGCCTCTGTATGCAATGCATCATTTCTCTGGCAGAAACTTCTCGTAAGAGGACGCCTGTGCTACATGAATTAAATACCTGACTCTGGCGGCGTACATACATTTTGCCCTGGGTGAGGTTCCAAACTTGGAGTTCTGCCACATCTGCCCCCAAGCTAAGGGAAAAAAAACAGAAAGAATACTAGCTATGCAGCTGAAGGTGTCCTTTTGAGCCCCTTAATCCAGCCTCAGCTGAAAGAGCCAGATCTATAATATTGGAAAATTAATGAACCAACTGGGAAAACCACAAAAACACAAAATGAGGTGATGGGCAAATAAATAGGTCAGATAAAGAAATCAGGAAAACAAGGCGCCTTTGGAAACAGAGTGAAAAGAGTCGGGAGCTGTGGCAGGGTGGTCTACTTACTGTCTGGACAGCTAGTGAGCAGCTGGGGACACAAAACATGTGAGGAGCTGGAGACATACAGTGAGGCAACTTGATGGATAGTGGAGAAACGGGCAGATATCGTGAGGCACTGAGGACACATGGCAAGGCACCGTGAGGAACTAGGGGTATAGGCAGAAACAGTGTGAGGAGCTGGGGTTCATGGAAAGGCAGTGTCAGGACCTAGGGGCACATCGAATAAAAGCACTCGGAAGATTGGGGACACAAGGAAAGATGGCACTGTGAGGACCTGGGGAAACATGGAAAGAAGGCAGTGGGAGGAGTTGGATAAGAAGTAGGCGACACCGTAGCTGTCCTGAAACTAGCTTTATTATGGACTACATTACATGCTCCAACCTCTAGCATATGGGTATAACCATTAGCTGGCTAATCCACCTTCCCCCACCCATTGCTCCTGGCCTCTTTGCCCGTGGCCTCTTATTGTGATGGAATGCATCCTTACCATTAGGGGTCAATGTCAGTGCCCAGTTAGTTTTAGATAGAGCGCTGTTGAAACACCTCAACAGTATCCGAGCACTGGAAGTGGCCCTGTATATGTGTCACATTGCCTTGGAAGCATAAGCAGCCCTTAATTTGTGAAACAAATATCTACAGGGGTCCAAAGTCATTCTTAATGAACCAAATACAAAGTCTACCTCATGCCTCTTTCTTCCATCACTATCCTGGAGTGCAAATCGAGGGTGCTTAGGTCAATCCTGAAGCTGCTCTCATGTGTGAGAGCAGCTTCAGGATTGGCCGCAGGGCATTCTGGGAGACTGTGTCGCCTGTACAAGAAGACCAGAAGAGCCTGACCCGGCCAGCTGCAGGTACGTTTAAAAAAACAAAATTATTATTATTTTTAATGTTATTACCCACAACCCCTTTGACCCCCACCACCCTACCCCCGTCAGCCCTATCGTTCATCCAGCACACGGGCCGCTACTACGAGCCATAGCTGAGCCTGTTGCTCTGAGTCAAAGTCTGATGATGAAAAATAAGCTCTGGTCCCTGAGCTCTAAAGTGCTGCAATACCTTTGTGTGTGTCGAGTTCGTTCTGTATAAAACCACAAACAAAATATATTGCTTTCATATTCAAAGATTATGCAGCTTCTTTACTGTATAAGAAGGGCATGTTATACCCACCCAATAAAGCTATCAGCACAGCTGCGCTGTTGTGAAATACATTCTGCTTCTTACATTTTGCTAAAGTTTTATGTGGATTTCTCAGAAAAACGACTTCTCCTACTTGGCATTACTCCTTTCACCCTTTCATATCTGGCAACAGCTGATGTAATGCATACAGAAACGGTGGATAGTGGCACAAAGGTCTAGTTCAGCTGTTGCACCCTGAGCATGTCGTTGTTGCATGAAGTTAAAGTAGCCCTTGAGCTCAGGGGGGCCATGTCTGGGTCACTACTTAAAAGTTATGCCCAACTTTTACGCCCCACACCTTTCAAATGTCACCAGAAGCCACTGATAATGCTGAACACCTCTTGGGCACCATTGCATTCAGTACTCAGGCATTAGTCTTCATACCTAGTGGAAAGGTACATTTAGTTTCAAACACCTTGAAACATTTTAAGCATAACAAATGGCATCACAGCTCATAACATTAAAATCTACATAAATTCACTGCAACACATGGAGAAAGCACATTCAGCAAAGCATTTCAGTCCAGATGCACGACCATTTCATTTTGTGAGTCTCTAATTGCGATTTTTTGCAACTCTCAACTAAAGGCTCACAAAATGGAATCTACTAGTGTGCCTCAGACAGATTTTGCGATTCCCAATGGGTTGGCAAATTATCTACCTCATCAATACTCATGAGATAGGTCACAATTTGCAACCCATTGGGAATGGACTGCACTCAGAGGGATGGTGGCCTGCGGGGGTCAGCAGACTACCATGTCTGTGATTGCTTTTTAAAGAAATATATATATATTTTTTTTTTAATGCAGCCCTTTTTATTAAAGGAAAACAGGGCGCATTTAATAAAGAAAAATTAAATGTTTCCTTGTTATACTTTAAGAGTAGACAATGGTCCGTGGTACCACCACCTGCTCTCTTTCACCCACATTCCCATTTGCAAATGGGTTACTGCTTCCTTCACGGAGTAGGTAAAATATGAATGTTTTGCAGCCACGTTCTGGTCCCAAAACATTTATGCATACCACTGCGACTCGCTATTAGGAAGGGACGCCCCTGAAATGCCCCTTCCTAAAAGCGACTCTCAAGCCATATTTTGCGAGTTAGTAATAGGTTACTGACTAGCAAAGTAGGGTTGGTGCATTGTACAAGCTGTTTTAGCAGTCACAAACGGTCCAATTCTCCATTTGCGAACACTTAGAAGGGGCGTACATATGGCCTTTCATCACTTGATCAAATCTCTGACATTTTACCCCAATATGCCTGATCTGTCTAGTGAGTTCCAGCTCACCTGAATTCCCATGCAGCAAAGTGATGGTGGCAGAAGTGAGGTAATTTGGAGTCTAGAAACAAGCAGCATCAGTCCACACAAAATGTGGTTATCATACAAAAATGGGCATTTTCACACACATAGATGAACTACATAACCTTATATAAGCTCCCAATATACTTCCCGACCCCCACCACATAAAGAGTTCCATTCCTCCCTAGCACAGTTTATGCAGTAATAATGCCAGCTGGTACTTTCCTTGCACACATTCTCAGCAATCCTCTCTCGTCTTTCTTTCAGCTAATGAGACCACTCATGCACCAGTATCACACAGTCCCTTTTCATGTGATCGTTGCAGGTTCCATAACTTTGCATACCTTTTCACTCGTTACTCGTCCCAGTGATTGGTGTGAGTTTGCATTCATATGTATTATCGATTCTCTTTCCGTTGCCTTGTGCCTCAAATCCAGGACATCTGCTTGACAGACCACAGAGCTAAACAGAATCTTTGATGCAGAAGGAAGAGACAAATTCCCTGTGACCCCAGGGCATGATGTACGTGTACACGAGTGCGCTCTGCACTTTGAGTGGCCTAAACAAAACGTTAATATGAACAAGATGTCGGAATCTGTGGCAAATGTGAGGATAACTGAATATGTTACAACAAAAGCCTCTGCTTCTTGGATCACTGAGCAGTGCTTTGGACGGATATCAAGGATCAGACTTGACGTGCTCCTGAGTCTCAATTACCGTGGGGTTCCAGCCTTCATCTGTGGAAAGAGGGGAAGTAGAGGGGAGAGAACTGAGTAAGGCAGGCGCAGTGAAGCAGTTAGGACACTAGCTGAGAGACTGCACTGCACATTATCAAATGCCATTGATTGACGTAGGGATGGATGGATGGATGGATGGATGGATGGATGGATGGATGGATGGATGGATGGATGGATGGATGGATGGATGGATGGATGGATGGATGGATGGATGGATGGATGGATGGATGGATGGATGGATGGATGGATGGCAGTGGCAGCTCCTCCGCTAAGGTGGAGGAGTGTCACCCCACTGAGTTCAAAGTAATGATGAAATGATAACACAATGTTAATTATGTTACGTAATTATCATTTTGTTTTTTTGTCTGAGGCCTGAGCCAGGTTAGAGCGGGTGGTGCCTGGATGTCCTCACAGGGTGGAGGAGTGGTTGCTGCACCAAAAGTGTGCATGACGGTTTTGCATGAAGTGTGCATCTTGGGCAGGCCAGCCCGTCATGTGCGCTTAACATGTGCTCCACCTGGCTGTATTGCAAAGCTGGGTGGAGTATCTGCACAGACAACGACTCCCTGTCCGAGCGCCTAACCAGGGTGCTTAGACCAAATCACGATGCTGCTCACATGCTGGTGACAGCAGTGTTCTGATTGGCTAGGAGAGTCTGGAGCCTGTGTGCTTCCTGACTCCTTGAAACAACAGAAGAGGATGGAGGAGAGGAGGCAACCGGCAGGTAAATGAGCTTTATGTTCCTTTTCTTTTCTTTATGTTTTACTTTTCTGTAATTCCCCCCCACACCTCCTACCCCCCCATCCGCCTCACCACTACATTTCTACATTTCCCTAGAGGCCACCACCCCTAATGGATGGATAGATATCTCGTAGTTTTTTTCTATCATTATCTATTAAGATCACAGACCATTCTGATGAGTCCTAGCGGGTCCACACTGGACAATCTGTAGAACATCGCCTAGAAGACGAAATCCAACAGAAGAAGGTGTGCCATGCACCCAACAAAGGGAAGAGAGGGAGAGAGCGAGGGAGAGAGACGGAATAAGAATGCACAAGCAGTGCAAGCTTTGCAGGGCACCTGGCACCACATGCCAACATGTGTGTGTGTATCGCAATCCGTACACCATGAGTCCACGGCCGTGTCCCAATCTCAGACACTAAGCCACATCACATTCCAAAACTGCAAGTAGTAGTCAGACATACCTCAGGGATGAAAGCTATATTGTTCCAATGCAGAAGGCGGGAGGACACCTGCGCCTCTGACCTTGTTCCTGAATGCTCCTAGAACACCCTGAGAGAGATGCCATGGCAGATGTGGATGACTCCCACACCATGCATTGCGCAAAGGAACCATCTGACTCATCCACACCCCACACACAGAAGCCCCTCCCTGAGGCACCCCGCATGGGATGGCCTTGACTGTCACGGAAACAGCAATCCATTCTGCCCAACTTTGCACACACCCTCAAATCATTGCTCAGAGCTGTGGCATATCCTCCACACAACTGCAGCAGTACAGAAGAGTGCCGGTTCCACAAGAAGCACCAAGGCAATGGCAGGCCATACCAGGCACATGCACAAACCCTGTCACGTGGAACACTACTGTGCATGTATGCTGCATTTACTGGGCGCAGTGCCACTGGCAGTGCTGCGGATGAGTTAACGGCTCAGCTTCCACATTGCCTACGTTACCTGCGTCCAGCCCTGGTTCCACTGCCCAACATGCACATTCGAGTGTCCCATGGATGTCTGCCAATCCAACACAATGGTAGCTGAACTGGATTATGGCTTGTGTCTCCACCCCCTGTTGGATCGCAAACAGGAGTGTAACTGAGACAGCCGTGCATGGGATGCATTGACATACTGCGTATATATTGTATGTATGTATATGTATTGGCAGTTGTGCATGGGAGATTGCACAATTCCTCGTGTGCAGTGGCCACATAGAGGCCCTACCCTATTGGTCTTGCGGATTGGTGAAACGGTGTGGGCTGAGTATAGGAGTATATGTTTTGGGGTACTGAGGTATATGTTTTGGGGTGTTTTTAGGTTTTAGGGCTGGGTTTGGGTTTTGGGGTACAGGGGTATTTTTAGGTTTTAGGGCTGGGTTTGGGTTTTGGGGTACAGGGGTATTTTTAGGTTTCAGGGCTGGGTTTGGGTTTTGGGGTACAGGGGTATTTTTAGGTTTCAGGACTGGGTTTTGGGGTACAGGGGTATTTTTAGGGTTCAGTTTTAATAAAAAAACGACATTAAATAAATTAAATGAATTAAATTAATTAAATTAAATTAAATTAATTAAATAATATTATTTACAATTTTTAAATTAATTAAATTAAATTAATTAAATTAATTAAAAAAAATAATTACAATTCTAAAATTAATTAAATTAAATTAATTGAATTTAATTAAATTAATTAAATTATATTAATTACAAATTTTAATTTAATTAAATTAAATTAATTAAATTTAATTAATTAAAATAAATTAATTACAAGTATAAAATTAATTAAATTAAATTAATTTAATTTAATTAATTATATTACATTTATTACAATTTTTAATTTAATTAAATTAAATTATTAGAATTAAATGTATTAAATTAAATTAATTACTATTTAAAAAAAAAAAAATTAAATTAAATTAATTAAATTAACTTAATTACATTTTTTTTAAAAAGATATACTTACCTATACTTACGTTGTAATGGCATGCGTTGTAATAGCATCTGCTATGTATTGGCATGCGTTGTAAAGGCATGCGATGTAATGGATCCAGCGTTGTAAAAATCGCGTTGTAATGGAATGCGATGTAAAATTATGCGTTGTAACGCCATACATCCGTAGGAAATATGTACTTTCAGGCACAATTAAGAGGGGACCAAATGGTAGCTCGCTATACACTATTATTTCCATCATTGCATGGGGTACTCATCACGGCGCTGCTAATATCGAGCCCCACTGAGCAGAAACTGTAGATAGAAAACAGCGGCAAACATTGGGCGACAAAGGAGGTATTCACTTCTAGGAGCACTTGCTCAAAAATGTGCAACCAGCGTCACAAACGGGACCCATGTAGTCGGAAGAGCTGCGTGTCGTGAAAGTGGTGGCAGAGGGTGCCATTGAGCAGACAGTGCCCACATGGCCTGGAAGGTTGTAAAGCAGAGATCTGGAGAGATTTGGCAGATAAAGGTGTTTATTGCCCCCTTCAAACAATTGCCAAGTAATAGAGCTGTGGAAGAGTGCGCAACCATTCTGCACAGGCTACTAGTTTGACGCTCAGTCATTAGCGGGGATATCCTGATGAACATTGGCCTGTGTACGTGATACGTTATATACACGGGTATATTTGTATTGGGCCAAAGTTACCGAACCTCATGAAAGGGGGGGGCTCTTGGCCCCCCCGCCCGCATGGCGGCGCGGCGACCAGCCCCCTCCTCAGAGCTCCTCGGTGGAGGGGCGTGCCCTTCCGGGCGCGCCTCGCCACCGATTGGTTTGCGCCCCCCCTTTGACCCGGATGTCATTTTAGGGCTTCCGGGTCGGGGGGGGCGGGCTGCAAGAGGGGCTGGGTGGGGGCGTGCCGCCCTCACCTGGCCCCTTGGGGATAAAGAAGCGGGGAGCGCCCAGGAGACCCTCTTGTTCTCTGGACGCTCCCCCACAGTGTGTCGTGCCCCGCGCTCGGGGCTTCTCGTTTTTAGTGACCCTTTGTGTTTTGTTCTGCAGGTCATCGGAGCCGGAAAGAAGCGGAGATCGCCCGGCGCTTCGAGAAGCCGTGTCGGCGTGTTGTTTTTTCCCTGCAGGCCGTCGGATCTTCAAACGACCGGAAGGAGCGGAGGTCGTCCTGCATTTACCGAGCAGAGTCGGCGTTGCCCAGGGTTCAAGATTTTGGAGAGCGCGCACGAGGAAGAAGGATGCAGAGCTCCGAGGAAGGCGGCGCATCAGAGGAGCGGGTCGACGAGTGATTTACGAAAGAAAGTTAAGTTGAAAGCACAGCTGCAAAAAATGTGCGGTGATGAAGCCGACTAATTTATAATTACCGAGGTTACCGAGGTTTAAGGTCAGGCGAGTGGCTTAAGTGACAAATGCAGAAGATCATCAGGCATGGAGGATGTGGAGGGGTAGTCCTGAATTTTTTCACCACGTGTTTCTTTAGATTTTAACTGATGTATCATGTGTCTTGCTTTTCCACGAGGGCCATCTTAACACCGAGTTAGGCACGTTTTACTGTATTTGGGCCGTCTCGAAGTATGTTTTATTCCACATGGGAGTGTTTTCTATTTTGTGCCACACTCCCATTTCTTGGCAGATGCGTAAAGCTTTCATCATCTCCCTCCTACAATGCACCCTAGAACATAAGATCGATTACATGTATATGTTACTTTAATACTGACGAAAGTTAATTAGAAAAACCTTTAAATTAAATAAGAATCAGGAACCCCACTTGTGACGCTGTGATGTGGTACCAAGAGACTGTTTAATTGCTGCTGTGCTCTATTAAAGTATCAATATTATTATTCTATATGAGGCAGTATTATTGTTGAATGAAACATACATTTGAGGCGTTTGTATGACGTGCGCATTCTGTGGTTTGAGCAGGCCTGTTTCCATTGTGTCAGATGAGGTAAATGAGACAGAGAGATTAAATGATGTGCCCAAGACCACACAATGCTGTGAAGTAGCAGAGGCTAGGATTACAGCCCCGATTTCTTTGTCTGTTATGTAAACTCCGAATCTGATCTTCTTCTGGTTTACATTTACACGTATTTGTACACTGCTTTCAACATTTTAGAGTTTCTAGAACTAAAATAGTACTCTGTTGGAAAAAAGATAGAAGCTTTCATGTATCCCTTGAAGCTGAGTGCTCCAAAGTACGGTATGCTGTTGCAAAAGAATACTTTTGAAAGTAGCTTACTTTGAAATTCCGTTTTTTGTGCTGAACTCGTTACTTTGGTAATAATGTTTTTTCTCTTTCGGTAAATGGAGTCATCACAATGATAACGATGTAACTGACTGACATTAAACCAGCTTGCAGTTTAGCCAAACACCTGATACACTGCAAGACTGAGAGCAACTGGGTCAGGGGCATGAGGTCAGGTCAGATAATTACAAGCTCCCAAAATAGTCCGAGGTTAAGCACGTGCAACGAAGCTGCACTTAAAATACCCCAGAGCTCTGTTCTTGGGATGCTTGCGCTGGCTGGAAGATAAACGTGTTCACAGAGCAGCAGGCAGACCAGAAACAAGGAGGCTTGGGTCACAGCCCAGCCAGGGAAGCTACTCGCATGTCAAAGCTGTGAGCACGCTTTGCGCTATTCTCTGGTACTAGGCGAGGGGCTAAAGATAACTACTGGGATTGCCTGTTGAGCATGTATACATTTTAGCGTATTGCTAGCTAAGCTGCACAGGCGGCGTCTGCATTCACTTACGCTCTTAGTGCCTATGTTGCGATGGTATTAATTTGAAAGCCTATCACACATTAACAGATAGATATGCAATTCTTATCATCAAATGCCCAACGAGCGTGTTTGGCATTTACACATAGTGTTTTGGTATTAAGCTGCCACATTTACCAATGGTCATAGGTAAGGTAGTTAATAGCGACATTTGTCACGATTACCTCTCGTAACTTAACGTCTGATTTTGTAATCTGTTCTTGTGGAATGTGCTCATGTATCATTACTGTTCTTATCGTGAAGCGCTCTGACGCCTTCGGGTAAAGTCCGCGCTATATGTGAAAGCATGAATAAAGACGCTGCGATTCCACGCGCAATGTTGCCCAGGGTAGGATCACTTTAGGGCATACAGCTGGCTTAAAAAAGCAGATATTTAAGATGAAGGGTATTACCACATAAGATTTCCACTTTTCCATTGCTCAGTTTGAGGAAGGCTTTGTAGGTAGCAATTTTAAGCACTGCACAGACTGGCATGATTTAGTGAAGATGTACGGAGGCAATCATAGCATTGGATTGCTCATTGGGCTTGCCTTCCGCTGCTCTTCGGTTCCACAGAAAATACTGTAAGTTCAGGGATTAGTCCACAGCTATATCCTTTTGGCTGTGCTAACCCTCATGTCCTGTACAATAGCAGTCCAACCAGTTCTTTCCACAATACAGGGAACATGGCAGTTCCAAGGGTGGCATGGACAGCAGCAAAGGCCCCTCCTCTCCAGAACCTCAAAACCACTTTAGATTGTCCTTGAGGGAACACATGGCCTGTAGTGGGGAGGGTGCCCCTTTCACTTATATCATTCCTTTGGCACTGCCAACACTTCATAGAGGTAGGAAAGTCGCTGGAGGCTCGAGCCAGATGCCTGGCTGTAGCTCACCTTGAGGTCCTCTTAGAACCTCAAGACCAAAAAAAAAAAAAACACTGAGCTTTCATTTGGCTTCTTCCTGCCACCCATACTCTAAGCTTGTGCGCTAAGAATTGAAGACCAACATTAAACCTTGATGTAAAACAGGAGCGAGGATAATATACCAATCTCATGCTGCAACTGCACAATGAAAGGATCTTGGAATATGTAAGTTGAGGGTGTCTCCTATACAAAAATTATCTTGTCTGATTTTACAGACAATAATGTTGCTCCAACCCATAAGAATATAGAGTGTCATGTCATGAGGCATTTGTTTCTAAGTTCATATTTTAAAACTGTCAGTTTAATTAATTGCTTTTCAATGCAGTGAAAAATTCTGAGGTACTAAAGTGAAACGCTTCCATATGTTAAGGTTTTCATGATGTTTAAAGCATAATTTACGTGCCACACATTAGCTGCATTTGGCCCAGGCACAGGCTCTTAGAGCCAAGCCAGAAACTTTCCTTGGACTGCTCCACTAAATTGTTTACCCTCCTACCTCTAAAACGACTCTGTCAATATCTCGACAACTGTGTGTCTCCTGCTAACACCCCACTTCCTACACTCTCCTCCTTTGTCGCGTCCTTTCTCCCTCCAACAGAGAGCAGCTGTTTATTCTGTGGCCTTTTTAGTGCTACATACTTGGAAACAGTATAGCACAATGTGAACCAATCGCTGTGAATCCATGTCAATGGCAATTTGTGCGCTATGCAAATGCCATAGCAATAAGCGACAAAGGTCCTTTGAGGGCAAGGCAACAGCTATTGCTGCAATTTTTTGTAACTCTTGAACAGTTTGAGCTAGACATAATTTGCTTTTGTACATATCTGCAGACTACCAGCAGAGGCTGGATTAGGTGTCAAATGCAGCAAAACTATAAATATCCACTGGCCCTAATAACATTTTCTTTATGGAAACAAGGTGGTATCGGGGCAGGAGGACCAACAGTTCTTGACAATATTAAGGTTACCGTAAAGCCTAGGCGATGCACTCGCAATATGATATACTGCCCTGGCTACTGTAGGAGGTTTTCACACAGGTTAAAGACCCTATCCTTACGGCGGTTACTTTCCCAAGAATAGTCTATGGCCTGATGCCATCCTGGTAAGAGCATCTGCAATTAAGGGTGACTTTCTGAAATCACCCTCGATATACAGTCTAGACGGTGAAGGGGTAAGTGTCTTTACAAGTTAATATACAGGCTGAGCATGCGGTACAGGTTGAACTGCTCTTGGCTCAAGAAGGAAGCAGAGCATTGATTGCGTCACTACCTGGAGAGATGATTTAACCTAGCAGAAATATTTAGGAGGGTCTCTGAGAATGTCCTTGCAAACTTCCTGGGGGGGACCATAAAGCTGGTCAGGTAAGCCGGGTAAGTGACCGCCCCCCTCTTTTACTCCCAGCAGCAGAGTTTGGAGCCAGCAGTGGGTTTTAGACAGCATGACCCCCTCACACCACCTGCCTGTGAGGGGGCTCCTCAGCATTTGAGTGCAGACGGAAATTACTCCTGGTCTATTCACTGCCTCCTCTGTCAGGAAGGATTCAATATATTACATGGCAATACCTCCAGTCACACGGTTTCATAGACTTGGTGTGAGGGTCTGGTAACAGGACCCAAGATCACAGTGCAAGCAGGCGAGGGGTAGAAGTCTGCCTACCAGCAAGGGTGGTCGATCTTCAGTCCGAGGGAACAGGGTTTGAGTCCCAGCAAAGAGGCGCAACATACTGTGATTCTGGGCGATTCACTTAATCTCCTCGCGCCTAACAGAAAAACGACTGTGTTCTCAGGTAACGCAACTGGGACTCATGTAAAGCTCTCGGATGCCGTCATGGACCTGTCTCAGGGGTTCTTAAACGATGTGTGCTGATTGACGTGTTGTAACGTGCAAGGTAACTCACGCCTGGTGTTTTTTCTGTTTTTTGCAGTTTCTCAAACCTGTCACGCGGGGGAGGAACTCGCCGCGGTGCATCAGCAGGCTTCAACAGCTCAACGAAAGCAAGACGTGCAACGGACACTGGTGACTTGGTTGTGGGCCACTCTTGTGAGGCGTGCCAAAAAATGTTTATTTTCCTTGAAAGTGAATGTAGGAGGAGTGCGGAACAGGGGTTTCCGTCCCCTTAGGGGTGAGGGGCGCCTACGCCCCAGGCAGTTTAGTAATTGTTCTGGCTTGAGCTACTGCCCTAAACAACCCGCTCCCCGTCAGGGGTGATACTTCACCTGGGGGAGAACGATTTGGCCAACCTAGGTAGGCGCATCCTTCTTGAGGAAATCATTTCCGCTGTCAGGGGGTGGCCAAGACATGTCCGGGTCAATGTTTCTCTTTTAGGTGACCGTAGGAAAAGGGCGGCATGAAAGGGGTTTGGATATCTCATTCTTTGGGAGAGGGGGTCTATGCCTCAGCCAGTTAGGAAATTCTTCCAGGGACTCTTAGCCCAGCAGCCCGCCCCCCTCCCCCCCACCTCCCCCGTCAGTGGTGATACTTCACCTGGGGGAGAATGATTTGACAAACTGGGGAGGCGCACCCTTATTGAGGAGATTATCTCTACTGCGGGGTGGGTGGTCAGGATTTGCCCGGGTGGCACAGTAATATGGTCGCAACTTATCCCTGGTGTCAGTGGTGAGGGGGGGGACTCGGTCAGGGCGTTGAATCACTCGTTAGAGAGGATCGGCACACAGTTGGACAACCTATTTTGAGCCCCCCGTTCCAGACGATTCCACAGGGGTGTATCTGGGGCGCACAGTTTTACCTGGGGGACAGGGTGCACTTGACTGAGGCAGGGAATGTACTGTAGGTTAATAATCTATGGGCCTGGTTGGAGGGGTTTTGCAAAATAAGTAGGCACCTGGTTTAGGCTAGGAAGGGGGAGGCCAGATCGTCGGTTAACAATGCTGGCCTGTGGCGGTAAGGTCATGACCGGTGAGCAGCTATTTTAAGGTCTGAGGGGGCGGGCATCATCCCATGGAGGTTCCCGCCCAAGGGGAGGTGCCCTTGGCACCTCATAAGAACTTCAGGGGCAAGGTAATTGCTGTTCAAAGGGGCGCGGGTTGGAGTAGTCACGCTTTCCTTAGGCTGGTAGCCACCCCGCGCGCGCATACTCATGACGTCACCGGATGGCGCAGAGTAAGGGCCCTCCTTTAGTGGGTAAATGGAGTTCACGGCGTGGACCGGGTAATTACCGGGCCCGGCTACGCATGCGCACATCTCTTGGTGAGGCGCAGCTGGTAATTGGATTCACGGCGTGGACCGGGTTATTACTAGGCCCGGCTGCGCATGCGCACATCCCTAGGTGAGGCGCAGCTAATAAGACCTGACACCGGTTAGCGACCTTGCCATATGGCCAGAAATGTAGTATACAAAAATCTAGCTGAGGATGTTAGTTTCGGTTAGGAACAACTTGTATTAGAGTCTCTGTTAAGGTTAGCCTCTCAAGTTTGTTGACAATATTGTATCTAATGTCCTGCTGATTTTTGTATAATGTATTTATCATGCTATTAAAATTCTTTAATTTTATATCTTAATAAATACGGCCGGGGGTCCCGCGACCCCCGCCTTCCAAAGATAACCATGTTTCATGTTCATGTGTCCGGGAGTTGGTGTGGTAAGTTGGGAGGGGGGCGGCAGCCAGTCGCTGACCATGTGAAAGGGGGGGGCTCTTGGCCCCCCCGCCCGCATGGCGGCGCGGCGACCAGCCCCCTCCTCAGAGCTCCTCGGTGGAGGGGCGTGCCCTTCCGGGCGCGCCTCGCCACCGATTGGTTTGCGCCCCCCCTTTGACCCGGATGTCATTTTAGGGCTTCCGGGTCGGGGGGGGCGGGCTGCAAGAGGGGCTGGGTGGGGGCGTGCCGCCCTCACCTGGCCCCTTGGGGATAAAGAAGCGGGGAGCGCCCAGGAGACCCTCTTGTTCTCTGGACGCTCCCCCACAGTGTGTCGTGCCCCGCGCTCGGGGCTTCTCGTTTTCCCACCCACCATCCCTGGAACTACTCGGTCGAAGCTGTTTTAGTTCAAAGTACATATACTTTGCTGGGTTATTACTAGCACAAGGCCTGGTTTAACGTGCGTTATGTGACTAAAGTATTTTGTTGTAAGTGTATTTTAGGCCTTTTTTCCCAGTTTAGTGAATTATGCTATAATATGCTGTGTGGTGGTGTTTGTGTTAGGACCTTCTCTCCTTTGTAGCAATATGTCGATTTTGATGTGATATTTAGTTAGAGTAGTTGTCCTTTAGCTCTTTTCTTCCATAGGTCGTCGTATTTATTAGGTTTGGGGCATGCGGTAAGGTCATGACCGGTGAGCAGCTATTTTAAGGTCTGAGGGGGCGGGCATCATCCCATGGAGGTTCCCGCCCAAGGGGAGGTGCCCTTGGCACCTCATAAGAACTTCAGGGGCAAGGTAATTGCTGTTCAAAGGGGCGCGGGTTGGAGTAGTCACGCTTTCCTTAGGCTGGTAGCCACCCCGCGCGCGCATACTCATGACGTCACCGGATGGCGCAGAGTAAGGGCCTTCCTTTAGTGGGTAAATGGAGTTCACGGCGTGGACCGGGTAATTACCGGGCCCGGCTACGCATGCGCACATCTCTTGGTGAGGCGCAGCTGGTAATTGGATTCACGGCGTGGACCGGGTTATTACTAGGCCCGGCTGCGCATGCGCACATCCCTAGGTGAGGCGCAGCTAATAAGACCTGACACCGGTTAGCGACCTTGCCATATGGCCAGAAATGTAGTATACAAAAATCTAGCTGAGGATGTTAGTTTCGGTTAGGAACAACTTGTATTAGAGTCTCTGTTAAGGTTAGCCTCTCAAGTTTGTTGACAATATTGTATCTAATGTCCTGCTGATTTTTGTATAATGTATTTATCATGCTATTAAAATTCTTTAATTTTATATCTTAATAAATACGGCCGGGGGTCCCGCGACCCCCGCCTTCCAAAGATAACCATGTTTCATGTTCATGTGTCCGGGAGTTGGTGTGGTAAGTTGGGAGGGGGGCGGCAGCCAGTCGCTGACCATGCGAGTGACTGACAGCTGTGTGCAGCCATGGGCAAGCCAAATACAATGCAACCATGACTGAACTTTGAAAAAAAGCTACCAAAGGGGCAGAGGGCAATGCGTGCCATCAAGAGCAGAATGAAGACCATCATCGGGTCAGCCACCAGCAGAAGACATCAGAGAAATGTTTAAAGATCTTAAATCTAGTCTTCAAGGCCTGGATACTAAGATGGATTCATTTGCGGAAAGGATGGACAGAATAACGCAGCGAGTAGAAAAACAGGAGGATGGCATCGGTGTGTTGGAAACCAGAGTGACGGAAAGGGAAGAAGGCCAAACGGAAATGGACAAGAAGCTGTGGGGCATGGATGGCGTGCTGTATGCCATACAACAGAAGAATGAGGACTTGGAAGCTATGTCTCGAAGGAACAACATATGTTTTACAGGTATTGCGAAAACAACGGACATCCAGAACATGGTGAAGTATGTGGAGGTGATGATGACAGACCTCTTCAGACCGGACTTGTCATCCATATTCCTAACAGAGTGAGCGTACCGCACTCTGGGCCCCCGTCCGAGACCCTGCGCACCTGCTCGGCAAATATTGGCCAGATTACTGAACTACAGGGATCGAGACACTATACTACGGTTGGCTAGGGAGAAAGGAGAGATTCAGTACAAAGGTAATAACATTGCGCCCAACCCAGACTTTACACTCCAGGTGCAGGCAGCTCGGAGAGAATTCATTCTGCTAAGAACATTTTTCAGCAAATAGTAACCAAATATGCTCTAATATATCCAGCCAAACTGAG
This sequence comes from Lissotriton vulgaris, assembly GCF_964263255.1. Taxonomy (NCBI): domain Eukaryota; kingdom Metazoa; phylum Chordata; class Amphibia; order Caudata; family Salamandridae; genus Lissotriton; species Lissotriton vulgaris. The sequence goes on along the minus strand of NC_141693.1, from coordinate 316,697,198 downwards.
AGTCCAGGGGGGCGGAAAATCCACTTTTTTCACTGACGCTAAAGCTGCGCTTACCTAGCAAGCTATGACCAGAGACTCACAGACTGACAACAATCTGAGTGATAATGATTGATGGGTCTGAACCAGGGAGCCGAGTATGCAGATAAGTATCACCTGCTGAACTATGTGCAACAATGCATTATTACTATTTGTAGTGTGTCGCCATGACAGACTTAGTACTTATATAAGAAATTAGAGAACAAGTTGTTTTATAAGCATTAATGTTGGTCTGTTGATCCATGTGAAGAGCTGTTCCCGTGGTCCGTGGCCGTGGGTAATACGCTCGGCCAACCTGACGGTGAGCAGGGGAGTGTTGCAGGTAAACTCACGCACCCCATTGGGATGACTACCTTGAGTTCACAACTGTGGACCAAATGTTTGCATTTCCAGGGGAAGTGGAAGGGTGATTCACAACCTATTTGGGGGTTGGTGTGGGAGGGGGGGAGCTGGGTTAAGTTTTGTTTAATTAACCTGCCTAGTCAAATGCAACACTTTTTAAGAAGTCTGGGTTTGAGATATGTGCGCTCATTTTGCTGGAATGGGTGTCTACCTGGATCAGAATTGTAGAATGATATTTTTCGCACCACTCACATTTGATTGCACATTGGACACATATGAGATCGTAGCAAACCACGTACATACGCATCATTGTCACTCCACATTACGGCACTCAATTGCCTTTCTTGGAATGTTAGAGGCCTGAATGATCGCAGAAAGGTCCAGCCGATCCACTGTTATCTTTTGAGACATGCGGTGGACATCTGCTTACTCCAGGAGACCCACCTAACGTCAGCGGCTGCCAATACACTTAAACATAACAGATGGGGGGAGGTGGTGGAAGCGGGTACTCAATTATTATTCCAGAGGGGTGGCAATTCTTATTCGAAGGGGACTACAATGGAAAGCGCATCAAAAAATAACAGATGCTGAAGGGAGATATATTATCTTACAGGGCACACTGTACAATACCCCTGTGGCGATTATAAACATATATTGTCCAAACACTAATAATCCTACCTTCTTCAAACATGTTAGACAAAAGATCCATACATTGAGAGATGTGGCGATTTTATGGGTGGGGAGATTTCAATGTAGTAATGTCACCTGTGCTAGACAGACAGGGAGCGGCTCGCGCCCACCATCCAAAGGCAGCTGAAATGTTGGCGGGAATTGTAGAGGACCTCGGCTAAATGGACTCATGGAGGGAGCTCCACCCAATGGTCAGAGAGGGTACCTGCATTACACATCATCGTAATGCATGATCCCGTTTGGACTATTGCCTTGTCACTAAAGACACACCACTCGCAAACTTTTTCGGATCATGTAGCCGCTCAGATACGACTGTTAATTCCACCGGCATATAGGCAACCATTTACCTGGCGATTTCAGACAGGTGCATTATTGGATCAAGTATTTCGAGACGAATTAAGGGAAAAAATCGTCAAATACTTTACGTTAAACAAGGGAACGGTAGACTCACCAGGGGTGTTATAAGAAGCGTTCCAAGTAGTAACTAGGGGTAATTGCATAGCGCTTAAAATGGGGGTACTTAGAGATATACACACTACTCTAGTCAGATTGGAACGCGAAATCGGAGAGGTAGAGCGTTCGATCCAATTATCTCCATCACCTGCTGATAAGGTCCAACTTAGATCTAAATTAACAGAGTTTCAGAAAGAGGCGGGGAGGGAAACTGCGTATATGTACAAATACTCACAGGCTAGGAGATATGGAGACAGAGATAGAGCAGGCAAAACATTGGCTGGACTCCTCTGTTCCCAGAGGAGGTCTAATTATATTACCGAAATACGGAGGGATAATGGTGAAATAGCTAAGACACAGCGAGATATACTAAAAGTAATGACTGGTTTTTACCAACAGCTTTACACCTCCCACACGAACCCAACGCAATCAGACATTACGGAATACCTAGATACTGTGGCCTTGGCTTGGTTTAACAGAGGTGCTCAGGAATACATGGACTTGCCAATTACAGTAGATGACGTCAGACAGGTGATAAGCGGCATGCCGGCAGACAAATCCCCAGGTGCAGATGGCCTTACTGCGGCCTTCCCTAAAGAATACGTGGACATTATAGCTCCTCGGTTATTACAGGTATATATGGAGGCGATGGACACAGGTATTTTGCCCTCCACGCTTAGAGAGGCCACAATAATCACTTCATTAAAACCTGATAAAGATCCCACTAAACCTGATTCATATCGACCAATGTTGTGAATAAATCTAGATGGTAAGATTTACGCCAAATTACTTGCTAACAGGTTACAGGCAATGCTTTTCCAGACCAGTCTGGGTTTATCCTGGGCCGTTCAACGGCCCATAACCTACGGACCATATTTGGTTTACTACATTACTTGGCTCCGCATTTCCAGGCAGTCGCTGCACTATTAGACGCTACAAAGGCGTTTGATTCTTTAGAATGGAAGTACCTTTTCTCCCTTTTGACCTGAATGGGCCTAAGTCCTATGTTCATTAAACAAATTCGGATCACTGACATAATATCGAGGGACAGAATATCGACCATCAAGAATATCGTTGACAAAATATCGACAGACAAAATATCGAGTTTCTATCTACAAACAGGTAAGTACAAAATCGAGTTAAAAATATTGTTTACTAAAATATAGTTTTTAAAAATATCGACTTTACTAAAAACAATGTTAAATTAAATTAATATTAACAATTAATTGCTAAAATATACTTAAAAATTCTTAAATTAACTTATAATAATTAAATATTTAATGAAAGTAAAAAAAAATTATTCATATTTGTTAAAACATATATATATATATATAGTAACAAAATATAATTAAATAATAGCCAATATTATTAACGTACAATAACAAAAGTGTAAAAATTACTATTCCCACTCCAAAGAGTGCAAGCGTAGGGAAAGCGTAGGGGTTAAAATTACTATTCCCACTCCAGTGGGTGCAACAGTAGGGAAAGCGTTGGATAGCGTAGGGGTAAAAATTAATATTCCCACTCCAGTGGGTGGAACAGTAGGGAAAGCGTTGGATAGCGTAAGGGTAAAAATTACTATTCCCACTCCAAAGAGTGCAACAGTAGGGAAAGCGTTGGATAGCGTAAGGGTAAAAATTGCTATTCCCACTCCAAAGAGTGCAACAGTAGGGAAAGGGTTGGATAGCGTAGGGGTTAAAATTACTATTCCCACTCCAGTGAGTGCAACAGTAGGGAAAGGGTTGGATAGCGTAGGGGTTTAAATTACTATTCCCACTCCAGTGGGTGCAACAATAGGGAAAACGTTGGATAGCGTAAAGGTAAAATTTACTATTCCCACTCCAGTGGGTGCAACAGTAGGGAAAGCGTTGGATAGCGTAGGAGTTAAAATGACTATTCCCACTCCAGTGAGTGCAACAGTAGGGAAAGCGTTGGATAGCGAACTGGTTAAAATTACTATTCCCACTCCAGTGGGTGCAACAGTAGGGAAAACGTTGGATAGCGTAGAGGTAAAATTTACTATTCCCACTCCAGTGGGTGCAACAGTAGGGAAAGCGTTGGATAGCGTAGGGGTAAAAATTACTATTCCCACTCCAGTGGGTGCAACAGTAGGGAAAGCGTTGGATAGCGTAGGGGTTAAAATTACTATTCCCACTCCAAAGAGTGCAACAGTAGGGAAAGCGTTGGATAGCGTAGGGGTTAAAATTACTATTCCCGCTCCAGTGGGTGCAACAGTAGGGAAAGCGTTGGATAGCGTAGGGGTTAAAATTACTATTCCCACTCCAGTGGGTGCAACAGTAGGGAAAGTGTTGGATAGCGTAGGGGTTAAAATTACTATTCCCACTCTAGAGAATACAACATTAGGGAAAGTAAATACTTCATATATTATTTAAAAATTTAAAAATGAATATCTATTAATAATTAATTAAAAATAATTTAACAAAAATTATATAATATAATAATTATTATATATTAATAATTACTAATTAACAATAATTATTTCAATTGATCACCTATTAATAAAAATTAATTAAAAATTAACAATTAATTATTTAATAATTAAAAATTATTTAACAATTATGTCCAATTAAATACATTTGAATACATTTTATTATTTAATTAATTATTAATAAATTACTTCCCACCCTATTCCCCTATAAACCCACAACCCACTACAGAAATTAAATTAGTAAAATTTACATAATTACCAATTAATCAATTAATAAAAATGAATTACCAATTAGAATTAAATTAATTAACAAATATAAATTAATTAACAATTAATTAAATATTACTATCAATAAATAAATTTACATATTTAATTATAATTAAATTACTTCCCACCCTATTCCCCTATAAACCCACAACCCGCTACAGAATTAAATTACGCAATAACTATAAAAACAAAATTCATTAATTAAAATTAATTATAACATAAATACACACTTTTCACACATATTATAACATAAAAATACACTATAAAAAATTAGATATTATTAAAAAATCGATATTTTTAACTATATTATATACTTCGATATTTTAACTATCTATATTTTTAACAGTCGATGTTACTTCACTTACCTTAAAAACGATATTTTGGTTATCTATATTCTGTCCTGTCGATATTTTGTCCAGTCTATATTTAAAACTCGATATTATGTCCAATCGATATTTTGGACTCGATATTATGTCTGTGCACCAACAAATTCAACTCATATATAATACCCCGATGGGAAGAGTGAGGGTAAACGGGCACATGTCAGAACCGTTTGAAATCACAAGGCGGACGAGACAAGGTTGCCCATTATCGCAGCTATGATTTGCTATTGCTACTGAACCACTGGCTGCCAGGCTCCGGCAACACCACACACAGAGGAGCATAGGTTTTACATCTAGGGGTCTATTGATATCAATGTATGCGGACGATACAATGATTTACCTGGTAAATCCCTAAGATAATTTCAATGTCATTATGAGGAAAATGGTTCGATATGGCGGGTTAACAGGGATACAAATAAACTGGGCAAAATCCACAATGCTGCAACCCACAGATGAAACAGCCTCATGCGATACTGAGTTTCCTATACAATGGGCAGATGGTGAGGTACGCTACTTGGGTATCTGGGTTAGTAGGTCCATTCAGGAAATATGGATGGCAAACTATGGTAAAGCGATTGAATGGATTGAAAGTAGGGTGGAGCATTGGAACAACTTCCATTATCCTTGACGGGACATATAGCCATCGCAAAAATGGTTACTCTACCCAAATTTTTATATTTACTTGTAACTATACCAATGCTGCTGACAACTCATTTTTTAAGCGTCTCCGCACAATCATCATAGGTCTGGTTTGGGCAGGCAAACAACCACGGGTCTCATGGAATTTGTTAACGTTACCGTTTGCGCAGGGAGGACTGGGAGCCCCAGACTTTGAACTTTATGCATATAGCGCACAGGCACAATATTTGCACTATTGGCATCACCCAACACCATACCAACCGCAAGTAGCGATAGAAATAGACAGAGTCGCACCTCTCCTGTTGAACGTGGAGGTATATAAACCATACAAAAGACCACATATGGAAATAGACACAGTGGAAACAACGAGATGGGCTTGGAAAAACATTGCTAAGAGAGCGGGTCAGGAAGAGCTGTATGCACCGTCCATGCCGTTGAAGGGTAATCCACTCTTACCACCACTGATGGATGCTGCTACCACACTGAGAGCGAAAGCCCGAGATCTAACAAAGGGTAGTGATCTGTACCCCGATGATATCTTCCTAACCTTACAACAGATGTTTTAACTAGCAAACACCCTCAGCATCAGACATGTTGTTGTATTACCAGATCAGAGTGGCAAGCAGGACGAGGTATAAAAGCTTCCCTCAAGCGCCTTGCACTGTGCTGGCTTTAGAAAACGTTTTATCAAACCCATCTCCCAGCAACCTTATTACCCGTATTCATAACGCGACACAAGAAGCATTCCCCATCATTATTAACGACTCAAAGGCACATTGGGAAAGGGAGTCAGACTCGTCAATTACTGACAAACAGTGGCGATTCTGCTGCTCACAATTGGAGCATCTTTCACCAAACTATAGGCTGAGGCTCATACACTTCAATTTTTTACACAGAGTATATCGTACCCCACCTCAATTACATCGTATGGGTTTGCACCTTGACACGAGATGCTGGCGTTGCGGATCACTAGATGCAACTTTTATACATTTGGCCTGGTATTGCAAGCCAATAGCGCAGTTCTGGGGGGAGGCTGGCAGACACATTGGGAGCATTACTGAACAACAACTGCTGCTTTCACCGCTGGTGGCCCTATTAGGAATTGTATTAGAGGTCCCTAAGAGTTCCCGGAAACTCACAGCTATGCTGTTATTATTAGCGAAGTGCCAAGTAGCGAAACATTGGAAAAAACACCATCCTCCAACGATAGTGGGATGGCTCAATGCAGCTACATACTGTAAAGACCAGTTAACGAATTACTGGGAATTGATGCCAAGTAGGTCTAAACCTCAAGACATCTGGGCTTCTGCTTGTGAATTGGTTGGGTTCAGAGGGAGCAGACCTTCAAATGATGGCTCTGGATAAACATTTTATGTCTGGCAAACGTTGACAGATTAAATCAACCAGATGGATATATTGATATAAATGTGTATTGTCTCAATGAGTGATATTGATATGACACTAATTTTCAAATGAAGAAGCGGAAGACTACTGCAAAACAACAGTAGATGGACTTGACCATGTGCCTCATGGGAACAGTCCAGCCTGAACTGCCAAGCCATGTCCTTCCTAGACCGGAATCAAGCATCCTAGGACCGGTTTCTGGCTATCAGCCGTCTTCAGCCAGGATAGCTTGACTCCAGTGGTCTGGAGAGCATGGGACTCACGTCTGAGCATACCCATCCCACTCGGGGTGACAAATGCAAAACAACAGTTGATGGACAGAATGCAGAACAATGTCATACATTCACCCCAGTACAGAGATCTGGGCCTAAATCCATTGTTTTTTTGCACTCCACACCACCCCAGTTCAGACATGGCCATATGCAAATCAGACTTGACCCTGTGCCTCATGGGAACAGTCCACCCCGAACTGCCAAGCCATGTCTTTCCTGGACAGGAATCAAGCATCCTAGGACCGGTTTTGGCTATCAGCTGTCTTAAGCCAGAATAGCTTGACTCCAGTGGTGTGGAGAGCATGGGACTCACATCTGAGCATACCTATCCCACTCGGGGTAACAAATGCAAAACAACAGTCGATGGACAGAATGCAAAACAATGTCATACATTCACCCCAGTACAGAGATCTGGGCCTAAATCCATTGTTTTTTTGCACTCCACACCACCCCAGTTCAGACATGGCCATATGCAAATCAGACTTGACCCTGTGCTTCATGGGAACAGTCCAGCCCGAACTGCCAAGCCATGTCTTTCCTGGACCGAAATCAAGCATCCTAGGACCGGTTTTTGGCTATTAGCCATCTTCAGCCAGGATAGCTTGACTCCAGTGGTGTGCAGAGCATGGGACACACATCTGAGCATACCCATCCCAACCGGGGTGACAAATGCACAACAACAGTTGATGGACAGAATGCAGAACAATGTCATACATTCACCTCAGTACTGAGATTTGGGCCTAAATCCATCATCATCTGATAGCCAGAAACCGGTCCTAGGATTCTTGATTCTGGTCCAGGAAAGACATGGTTTGGAAGTTTGGACTTGACTGTTCTCATGAGGCACAGGGTCAAGACTGATTTGCATATGGCCATGTCTGAACTGGGGTGGCTTGGTGAGCAAAATAACGATGGATTAAACCCAGATCTGTGACTGGTTGAATGTTTGCCATTGTGCAACATTCCGTCCATCATCTTGTGTGTTTTGCTGTTCACCCTATGTGGGAAGGGTATGCCCAGACGTGGGTCCCTTGCTCACTAAGCCACTGGAGTCAAGCTATCCTGGCTGAAGTCGGCTGATAGCCAGAAACCGGTCCTAGGATGCTTGATTCTGGTCCAGGAAAAACATGGCTTGGCAGTTCGGGCTGTACTGTTCCCATGAGGCACAGGGTCAAGACTGATTTGCATATGGCCATGTCTGAACTGGGGTGGCTTGGTGAGCAAAATAACAATGGATTAAACCCAGATCTGTGACTGGGGGTGAATGTTTTGCAATTGTGCAACATTCCATTCATCATCTTGTGTGTTGAGGCGGAAGACTACGCCAAAAGTTTATAAGTTGGTTCTTTGACCATCTTTATCATCGACTTGCATTTGTGGAAGGCAGAATGGGGGGTGAGGGGTGTTTGTTGGGTTTTGTGGCACTTATATGACACATAATAGATTGATGTACATCTCCAATTTTGAGTTTCATTATCGCAAGTTCACTATATCAGGTATTGAGATCACTGCCGGGCCCCAGGATGTCGGCATGTCAGCTGTGTTACATTAGGTTGAAGCCATACTATATATGCTGCTGGGCCCAGGGTTGTAGGTTGAGAGCTGTGTGAATTGAAACGCTGCAATAAAATAAAAAATAAAAAAAAACACCTACTACAGGAACACATTGCATATGAAGCTGAGCGGGCATTCATGGACGAGTAACTACGCTCCTGCAGCCACATCCGATTGTTACCCACAACATAGGTCCCAACAACATGTTGCATCTTGGGGATGGCTCACATAACCCAATACAACAGAGGACACGTCTGCCATCGTCCGGACTCTGGATGCATGTGCGTGAAACAATGCGTGTGTACACACACCCGTGCAAAGTGAGGCAGCTCCATAGTCGTAGCAACAGAGCATCGTTTGGCAACATTTGCCAATTCGGACACACTGCTGGGGTACAGCACACGCACGGCACTGTGGCACAACCCTTTCACCTGAGTACTGTCAGCAGAGCAGACAATAGGCGCACTCCGGTGGAAGAGCACTATGCAGATCCCATGGGCAGTGAGTTGCGCAACCTCACATGGGGCAATGAGCAGATGCCAAACAACATCTAACTCATTCAGCAAGGCAAGGTGGCTGGGAGCATTGCGTTCCATAATGATTTTCGTCTATTGTTGCAACAACAATGTATGAACTGCAACATGTACTCATGCTGCGTGCAAGTGTAGCCAGCATGTCCCTGCCTGTTGTGACCGTTGCCTGGTCCACACTAACATGCACATGCCAATAAACTCCATGCAACCCACTGGTGTCTAACTGTGAGATGTGTTGCTTTGATTGTCCACTCGTGTGCCACAATGAGCATCGTGCCTACACATGGAGGAACTGACTGACGCATGTGCAATGGTGGTGTGTCCCTTCTGCAAGTTCAACCTCTGTGAGCCAGACATGGTTTTGGGATAGGTGCTGGCCGACGTGCACATACGTGACTACAGCAATGTGGGTAGGGTGTGCAACATCTGACCATGTGGAGCAATGTCATACATCATAACAGAATGTGTCCACACAGATGTGTGTAAGTGGGTATGTGACGTGTTCTGTTGTCACATGTGATGTAGGCCACCACTCTTGGTCTGATACCGATTTGGTCAGTCTTACCCACAGCCTTATTCAACACATGGACGTGTGCCTAGTTTGGGGGGGGTCATGAGATTATTGTTGATGTGCAATGGGGACACAGCTAGTACTCACCTTCACAGTCAATCAATTTGCCATGTGTCTCAGGGATACACATGAGCATAGATGTCAGTTACTATGGTGTACCTTCATGTGCAATCATTGTCCCAACATCCAGCCATAATTCTATACGTAAGTGAACATAGTAATGAAACATCTGTGTGATTTAGAATGTTTTATTCACATTCAGGTGAGTAACAGAGCTGGTGCTGTACATGGCCATCCAAGCCCACAGCACATGGAAGCCGAGTAGTGGGCCAAACACATTTCTTTGGGGATTGAGAAGTGATTAGGAAGTGGGAGAGTACAGTCCGCAGCAGGATTGCTGTATAATTGGCCAGCAGTGATTAAATGCCAGTCTGTGTGCATGTCGTAGAATGTTCCAGGGGTCAGTATGAGGTGTTTCCCAGGGCATGATGCATAAGTCATAACCAGGCAGGGACCGGGCATATGGCGGTGATGGATGCTACTGCCTCCTTCCTCACTAAGTAATTCTTCCCATCCCCTTCTTGCTCCCATGATACAGGTTCTGTGTCCAGTGTGTCCGGGGTGTGTGGTGGGGTGATGGCTGCAACACTGTGTGCCACTGACACAACAGACTGTGAAGTTGATGGTGCAGCATCACTGTGTGCCATGGACATATCAGGGCTCGGAGCTCTGTATGTTAATGTTCCCGCTGCAGTCATCTGGGATAGGCTCAGTGGTAGCAATGGCAAGATGAAGTACTGCAGGGCATTGAGGTTCCCAGTTACTACTCGCTGGTGTCCAGCTGTGGCAGACAGACTTCCAGCCTGCATCTGCTCCATGGTCTCCATTGAGTTCCGCATCTGTGCCAACACTGTACTCTGATCACTGTTGCCTGTCTGACCACACAGTTCTTGTATTAGATTCATTGCCCCAGCAAGGTCAGCCAAGGTCTGTGGTGGAGCATGGTGCATACCGGGGGTGTCCGATAGGGACTGTGCGTGGTCTCTGATCGGACTCAGACACCCAGGTATGGCATCGAGTTTGGCTGCCATGAGTTCAAAGCCCGCCCGCAGCTGGTCAGTCAACTCTACCTGGCAACGCCACATACGTTGTTGGAACTCTATGAATTGGTCGGGGGTGCTGGGAGACAGCTGTGGTGATGTGTGTTTCTTGCTGTGTGGCCTGTGCCGGTGGTGGGTTCACCTCGGGACTGCTGGCCTGCCCTCCTTCTGGGGATGGGGTGCGGAGGCTATCTACGATCTGTTGGTGGGTGTCGGTGCAGATGATCAGGGGGTCCTCTTCATTGTCACTGAAGATATGTCTGGTCTGCTCTGCAGGAGGTGTTGTTTGTCCCTCTGCAATGTGATGGGGAGATGTAGGTTAACAGAGTTGTACATGTATGTTGGAGATTTGCATATGTTACGTTCAGACTGCATGCCAATGTACATTGTGACTGTTTTGGTGTAGATGGCTATTTGATGGCAGTCAGTGTGTTTTTCGACTACATGATGGATGTGTGGTAGTACCCATGCATTGTCATCACACAGTGTCAGGCAATGCCTGATCTGAGTGGACAGTTACTACGCAAGTACGGGACCTGTTGTGAGTTGTGTCCTATGGTGCTGGTGTTACACTTTGTACCTCATTGCCATCATTGCTGATGTTCTGTGATTGCTATGTGTGTGCTGCATTGTAGGGGGTTGCCCCTACAGCTCCGATTTCTTGTAGCCTTCTCCCTTTGAGGCAGAGTGCCTTTGAATAGTGTGCTTTTCGGGGCCTGTTTTGTTTTTTACTTGGGTCATATGTGCTCTCAGACAGATTTTGTGGCCTGGTGCATTGTTCATCTGCTGCGTGTATTGTACGGTGTGGGTTGTGTGTGCACGTGGACATGTCGGAGTCTGACCTGCTCTTTTACGGATGTGATCCGCACTGGGGTACCTCCATGTCGATTTGTGGCCCATCTCATGTTTTGGGCTGCTGCCACCCTATCGGGCATGCAGTGCTACTTGCATAGTCAGTGTGGGTCACAGAGTCGCTGCTTTGCTGGATTCATCACATGTGCATGGGTCGGTTGTGTTCTTTGTGATCTGGAGGGGAACCCTTTGTGCACATTGTGGACTGGGGCCTACTTGGCGTTTCTATGTGTGCTGTGGTGTTCCACGGCTCTCAGCGACATGATCCAGGGTCATTGTGGGTGTGCAGTGTGCTACACATAATTGTGCTTGTGTGCCAGTGTGCCCATCTCCCCCAGTCCTCCCCGTCCCTGGTCGTTTCTCACCCTGTTGCTGTTGGGTCAGGTCGTATCATGCTGTGTCCAGGTCTCAAATTCCTGCCACCATCTCCACACTGCTGACTGTGGCCACTATTTCCTCCATCTCATCAGTCACCTCCTGTGTCACAGGACTCCCACCTCCAGTCGCCCTGGCTGGCTTCCTGTTGGCGGAGAGCTTCTCCTTAGTTTCGCTGTGCACTTCATGCCAGCGCCTCTTGACCTCCTCCAGTGACCTTCTCGCCACTCCGACTGCGATGTTGAAAGTAGCGTTACGCTACACTTGCGGTAGTTATCACACATTCTTGTGAAAATACCCGAATGTTGAGGTGCAGTTTAGCACACCTATAATAGAAGCGGCTAACCAATTAAGGGGAGATGAAACATGCTATGTTAGGATAACAAACTGTACTCAATCCAAATCAGGAGTGTATTTAGGATTTATTGTTGCTTGGTTAAATGTTGGTTGTATATTTAATGTTTGCATTCATTCTAAGTGATAGCAAGTTACATGTTGACTGTCACTGAGTTCCAGCTTTTAAATATATTTCCAGAACAAAAGACCTTAAGGTTGTATTTTTTGCTGAACTTTCTGACTCCAAGATAAAAAAGAGCTTTGTTTCTAGAAGTTCTGTTCTTTCTCTGCATGTTGAATTTTTTAAGGTGCACAGGAGTGTCAATGTTGAGTGATTTGTATGGAATATAAATTGACTTGGGTGCACTACAATTTTCCAAGAATAGTTATTAGAGCTTAGTTAGTACTGGTATATAATGAGGACATTTCCAGGTGTTAGTAATCAGTCTGAAAGCAAATTTCAGAATGGCTTTAATAGGCAGTGTTGTTCCTTAAGAAATACAATAAAAAATACATTACCATATACTATGGGTAAATATTATTGTTGGCCTAACAATGCTCTTCAAGTTAATATTTGACAGTGTGGCTAATCCACCTTTTCTGCATAGACACTTCCAATTTATCATCTTTTTTAGGACCCCATTTTTTGGTGGTGTGTAACTCTGTACACTATGACACGAGCGGTGCCTCCTCCGCAATGGTGAAGGTGCATCGCCCAACTGCCTGGTTCAGAGCCATCAGGTGAAAAATGAAACAATGTTCTATCATTGTTTTAGGTTTCATTTGCCAGTTATGAGCCAGCACGTGGAGGTAGGGGAGGAGTTGTGGCTTGGGAGGGGGAGGTGGAGTGCTATGTGCACTTGTTAGTGCTCATGTGTGTTTGGCCAGTCGTCTCAGGCCGGCCAAACACACATGTGCACTTAGGTTTCTCCAACCCGGCTGCATTGAACAGCTTGGCTGGAGAAACCCCACAGACTCCCTGTCATTAGTTGAGTGTCTTTCAGCCCACTCAGGCCAACCCCTGTGCTGCTCTCAGCACAGGGATTGCACAGGGAGTCTATCCCAGAGGCTTCTGGGAACAGGAAGAGCACAGGAAGCACAACGCAACCCGGGAGGCAGCCGGCAGCCTAAGGTACTTAAAAAATATATTATTATTAACACCCCCCCTTCGTGATCCCCCCCCAGCGTTCCCTCCACCCATCCCACCACACTTTGTTTGTGGCCGCCGCCACTGTATGACACTGTGTGATATCCTGCACCCAGAAATTTAGACTACAACTACTCTTCAGGAAAACAGTGACTATAGAGGGTGGCAGCCTCTATCTAATATTGGTTGATCTGAAGTTGGCCTTCGACCTTGTACCCAGAGAAAATATTTGGAGGGTGTTGAGAGACCTTGGGATCTCTCCATACCGCTTAAATGTCATTGAGAGCTTACACCTCGACAACTTCGCACAAGTACGCTGTGAAAAGCATGGGGAACTCACTTCACGTTTCCCTGTTCAAAAGGGGGTACGGCAGGGATGTGTTTTAGTCCCTACTTTACTTTGCCTTTTTATTAACGGTCTTATCGACCATCTTAAAGCAATTGAGGACAATGATGCTCCCAAGTTAGCTTTTGGGAATGGCCCTGCGCTGATGTTCGCAGACGATACTCTGCTACCTTCACAATCACCCATGGGCATCCAGCGCATTTAGATGGTTTTGAAGATTTTTGTAAGTTACGAGGGCTGGAGATCAATTTAGCAAAAACTAAATATATGGTCTTCAACCCTCCCCACACAACCCGGCCAAACCCTTCTCTACATGGTATTCCCTTGGAAAGAGTCAGGATATTTGATTACTTGATAGTTACCTTGGCAGAGAACTTTGAATGGGGCCCACAGCTGGACAAAGCAAGGCTTAGATTAACACAGACAGTGGGTGGTATAACGAAATTGTATAGAACTTCAGGTTTTAAACCAGCCGCCACTGTGGTGGAAATCTATAAAGCCCAAGCGAGGGGTGCCACGCTTTATGGGGTTGAGTTGTGGGGCATTGCCCTACTAACAATCTGATAAAGGTGGAGAACACCTTCATGCGCCAGCTATTAGGCTTACCCCACAGCACCCCTCTTCCCACCCTTCGCATGTACCTCGCAATGAGGCCGCTTGATGAAGAAATTACACTGAGACCCAACTTTTGGTGTAGGATGTGGGCGACCCCAGAGTTGTCTGCCTATAGGGCTGAGCTAACTGAGCTCCATAGGGGATCTCGCCTTCGAGCTGGGCAAGCCCGATCTCTGGAGAATGCACGAGACATCATGTGCCAAGCTTTCCAGGTTGAACTTAGTTAATTCCTACAGAGCAGCCAAGCTAATGTGCATCCGAGAAAGTGCATCGAGTGGTCGTTTAACTTCAGAATTTTTATTAGTAAAGGAAGTATATAGCAGGGAAACCTTTTTAGATTTTGTTCAACCCCCATTGTTTAGGAAACTGTATATGCAACTGAGACTGTGGATCCTTCCATTAGCAGTACACACCAGCAAGTGGGTGAGAGACCAAACGGGTGAATGTCCTGCATGCAAATACAAGGTGGAGTCGGAACTACATGTCCTGCTCCTCTGCCCTGCCTATCGGCTGCTGTGCAAGCGTTGGTTAATCCAACTATGTAAGAATCTAGGTTTTGTGCGCTCCATAAAGGCTTACAGAGTCCTAAAGTAAGACACTCACCCACCAATTGTCTTTGCTGTATCGCGTTTTTTAAATTGTATGTGGCACACTTGCCGGGCCTACCTAAAGTAGATCCTACGGGGTTGAAGAACTGTATGAACCTGCGTAGGGGTAGCAAGTCTGTACTCATGCCTTGCGCCTCGCATCGCTGTTCCACAGCTTCCGGACTAAACGTGAGAGGAGTGACGCGACGAGACTGAGATTGTTGCTGCCGCGCCGCAATTAATCAATTCAGAGGATTAATTTGAGATGTCCCCTGACCTGATCGTAATTTATGTTGCTTGAAACCAACAACGGGCCACCAGTCCGTGACGTGCCCCAAATTGAAGTTAAACATCCACACACCCAATTAGAGTGTCTATTGTGACCTGTGTCAATTCTACTTCATCTTTAATAAGGGATTGTGTCCTACACTAATAAGAGTGTTGGTCCTGAGGAGAACCCCGCAATTGGGGGTTCGAAACGCGTCGACCTGTTTTTGACGCCTAGTGTCAATCAGATTAAAAAAGGAATTTGTGGTTTGGATAATAAGGCTTTGTTTCAAAGTGATTGTTCTAAATAAGACTGTTTACGACAAAATAACAAAGTGTAATACCATCTACATGGACGTATAACCCATTTTTCGACATTAGGCTCAAAATAATGTATTATGTGGTTTATTTGTAGGTATGAGTGAGGTATGGATGGCCAGAATGGTTGGTGGATGTGCTGATAATTTGTAAATGTAATGTATATTTAAACTATGTTGTATTGAGGTGTATTGTTTTATATCTGTTTGTACATGCACAAAAAAACGAGTGACATCTTTATGAAGTAATAAGGTTCCACTATAAAAAATGAATCAATAAACTAAGTGATGTCAATTCAAATAAACGGACCGGTATGTTTCATTCATAAAGGTTAGTATAAATAGCAGAAAATGAAGTCCAGTATTGGCAGTTGTGTTGTTCTTTTGTTACATTAGGCTTAGCCTTATGTTGTACAGTGCTTTGCTTCTTTCCTTGGCCAGCACTCTAGATCTCTTCCTAAGTTCTGGGTTCTGGAGCGCTCCTTCGCCCTGTTGGCAGTTGGAGCTCTGGTTGGACTGGGGGCTGACCTACCTATACCTGTGCTGCAATAAAGCTTCTGCTTTACTTACCTGCTTGTGGAGTCCTCTTCAATTTACAACACTTGGCGACTTGGACTTGTGGAGTGTCCAACCACTTCCTCTCCACGTGTTGCTGCAGCCTCAGAAAACTTCTACAGTGCGGTAGGCTCAGGAACCCCTCAAGAACCCCGTGTGGATAGCGAGGAACGAGGACGCAGACACCAATTTCCGTCCCAACGTTGACTGCTTGCCAAAGGTATTCCTGTCCGATTTTTCTTGTCTTCGGAGGACTTCTGGTTCACTAAGTGACGTCATCTCAACCGAGTCAATACCACGGTGAGTCGCTTAGCAACGCGCGTTTGCAACGTTGAACCAAGCACGCGCCACTAGAACGTTAAGTGCAGCAGCGATAGCGTCACTGAAGCGCAGGTCCTGACAGCGTCTGCGTCAGTGTAACGCAGACGGCGGAAGTGACATTTCACTAACCGGATACAGCGTCATTGAAACGCAAGCTAAGGTGTCACTGGAATGCACCGCTACAGCGAACCCGCGTTTTCTTGAAAACATCTCGTTCGTGAAGCGCATTTCATTAGCGCATGAACTCTCGCTATAGTAATGATTACAAACGTCATACGCACGACGTTTTCGGCCATTCTACTATTATTTGTGTATTTAGAATCTCCATAGAAACACTCGTGTCTGAGCGCTAAGCATCTGTTCTTTGCTGACATCGGTTCTTCGCCTCAGTTCTTCTTTATAGTAAACGTAAGCCTTTATTTTTATTCTTTTCTGTTTATATTGGAGTGATTACTTGTTTACTCTTTTTGTGGTCCGTGAACATGGCTCAAGCCATCAATGTCGCACTTCCTCCTCAATTCCTATCAGAGCCTGGCATGCCTCAGATAGCTTGGGAAGACTGGATAGTAATGTTTTATAATTACATTGAGGATCTGGACGGCGAGGATTATTCACCCAAACGTAAAAAAGCATTACTAATGACCACATTGGGTAAAGAGGGGCAACGTTTATTTAGATATTTGCCTCAAGTACTACCTGTAGGGTCACAAGCTGACTTTGATGAATTTAAGGAAGCGATAACAAGATTGGAAACCCGTTTTGGCAAAGAGGAAAATCTTATTCTCCAAAGATATAAATTTTATAAGAATAAACAATTACCTGAGGAGAGCATTGATGAATTTGTAGCGAGATTGCGTGAGTTATCCATCAAATGTAACTTTGGCCAGATGGCGGACGAGCTAATCAGAGACCAGCTAGTTGTTCAAGCCAACAATAGAAAAGTACAAGAACGTCTATGGGCGGCAAAGAACCCAAGTTTAAAAGATGCTATAGAACTTGCAAAGATTGTGGAAGAAAGCAAAAAGTGTATGAGGGAACTACAGAAAGGTGGTTTGGAGACTAAAGTAGCAGAAATTTCTCATAAGAGTATCCATAGCGAAAATAGAGACGATGAAGCTGCTGCCATTGCAATTGTCAGGAAGAAAGGTTATGTCCTTCAGAAAAAGAACATACAACAAACTTTCTTTACCAAGAATAATCAAAAGATTTGTTCTAGGTGTGGTAGCTTTTCCCATCCTTCTGATGGAAAATTTTGTTTTGCAAACAACAAGGAATGTCTAAAGTGTGGTAAGACGGGACATTTCGCTAAAATGTGTAGGAACAAGAATAATTAGAGGGTTACAGTTGTGAACGAGAGTGATGATTTGAGACGTGATGTCAACAAAATCCTAGTCCTGACTGACACTGTGTGCGCGTGTGATAACCAGAGAGGTAATCCTTTCAAGGATGATTTTGTTATTGATGGAAAAGTCATTACACTCATGGTAGATACAGGTTCAAAGTGGACTATAATTCCTAATTCTCTGATGAAAAGTGTGTGGGGTGAAAGAGTGTTGAAAATGTGTGACATTTTCCCGTCTGGATACCAGGGGGAGAAAATTGACATACTGGGTTTCTTTGAAGCTGAAATTGGTTTCAAGGGAAGATTGGCGTGTGGTAAGATTTACATATCTGCTGATGGTCCGGCAATCTTAGGCCGTCACCACCAATATGATCTGCACATTGTGGTTGATCCTAGATCCGATAACCCCATTTCTATTGTTGAAACCCCATCCTTAGAGGTCATTTTAACTAAATATAAAAATGTTTTTAGAGATGAGTTGGGTGAACTCATTGGCTATTCACATCGTATAGTCCTCAAGGACGGCAGCTCACCCGTACAACACAAAGTAAGGAGAGTGCCCTTTGCCCTGCGAGATGAGGTCAAGGCTACTCTTGAAGAGATGCTTCAAGGGGGAATCATTGAACCCATTGAGGCGTGTCCTTGGGTTTCGCCCGTTGTGATCTCGCAGAAACCGCACAACAAGATCAGGTTCTGTGTGGATCTTCGTTCCCTCAACAAGTGTGTTGTAGCAGATGTGTTTCCCCTACCTAACATAGGAGAATTAGTATCAACCCTCAAAGGAGCAAGGTTCTTCAGTAAGTTAGACCTCAAACACGCCTATCATCAAATTTGTTTGGATGAAAGCTCTAAGCATTTAACTGCCTTTATCACCAGCGAGGGCACATTTCAATTCACCAGGCTACCCTTTGGGCTAGTCTCAGCTGCTAGCGTATTCCAGAGACTTGTTTCTGAAGTCTTTAAAGGTCTTGATAAGGTACTGTACTTTCAAGACGATATCTTGATTTATGGTAATTCCCTACAGGAACACAACAAAATCTTACAGGATGTGTTAGTCAGGGTGGATGAGGCCGGTTTGACTCTAAGAAAAGAGAAGTGTGCTTTTCTATTGAGAGAAATTGAGTATTTAGGATTTTGTTTATCTGAAGAAGGTATTAAACCCAAGAAAAATTTACTTGAAGCCATTGAGTTAGCACCCTCCCCAGTTGATAAGGATCAGCTTCGGTCTTTTATGGGCTTGATCGAGTTTTACTCGAAAATCGTAAGAGACTTCTCATCCAAGACTGCTTCCCTGAGATCCTTACTCAAAAAAGGCGTAAAATTTAATTGGACCTCTGAACATGAGTCCTGTTTTAGACTTATCAAGGGAGAACTTAAATCGGCCAATGTCCTCACCCCTTTTGACACTGCTCGGTCTTCCATTCTCATGGTTGATGCCAGTGCCATTGGCCTTGGTGCAGTTCTCTTACAAAGGCATGGTAGTGCAGAGAAAACCATTGCTTTCGCGTCTAGACCTCTGTCCTCCTCTGAGTCTAACTACTCGGTAATAGAGCGTGAGGCTCTTGCTGCAGTCTGGGGAACAAGTTACTTTCGAACCTATCTATGGGGTTACAAGTTTGTCCTGCGTACAGACCACAAACCCCTGTTAAATGTGTTAGCTCCTGGTGGGGCTGGTAAAGGTTCTCCGAGGTTGGCGAGACTGGCTTCCCGTTTGCAAGATTATCAGTGTGAGATCGAATTTGTCCATGGGTGGAGGAATGTCCAAGCCGATTGTCTGTCTAGACTTCCTATTCCTTCCACATGTTCCGACTCTGCGATCCCGTCTGATGATCTTGCGGTTGCTGTGATGGAGGATGTTTTGTCGGTGGGCGGTGGTTCATTTTCTCATGATGAATGGTCCAGAGGCATGGCTGAAGATTTGACCTTGAAGGCTGTCATCGGTCTTATTTCCAATGGTACTAGGAGGGAAAGTACTGTTAGTCCTTCAGTCAGACCCTTTCTAAAGATCTTGGACGAACTTTCTTTGGAGGGTAAAGATGTTTTGGTGCGAGGTGACCGTTTTGTCCCTCCCTTTTCATTAAGGAAAAGGATTTTAGACTTGGCTCATGAGGGGCACTTGGGTCAAAGTCTCACTCAACGCCGCGTCAAACTGAACTTTTGGTGGCCCTCTATCGACAATGATGCAGTGGATTGTGTTACAAAGTGTAGTTTCTGCAGGGAGGGGGAGAAACGCCTCAAAGTCTTGGGCTCTCAGTCTACGCAAAAAATTGTTTTTGAAAATACTCCCTGGCATAGTGTTTGCATTGATTTCATAGGACCTATGAATGAACTGCCTATTGATTATCGTTTTGCAATTGTTTTAATCGATTGTTTCTCTAAATGGCTGTGTGTACAGTTTGTAAAGGAAATCACCACTGATGCCACCATTAAGTTTTTGAAAAGCACTTTTATCAACGAGGGGTACCCTTCTGTTCTCATTTCAGACAATGGGACTCAACTCACGTCTTTGAAGATGACTGATTTTGTGAATGAGTGTGGTATCAGACATCAGAAGACCAGTCTTTACAATCCACAGGGCAATGGTATATGTGAAAGGGTGAATCGCCTTGTCAAGGGTGTAATTCAGATGTTCGTAGAGTCTGGCTGTTTCTCTACAGAGCGTGTCCAGGAATTAGTCTGGGCTTACCGCTCCACACCCCATAAGAGTGGTGAAAAGTCTCCCTTTGAACTTATGCGTGGTCGCACGCCCGTAAGCAAATTGACCCCCGCATGGTTGAAAATTTCTAATAGCGATGTCCCTTTAATTCATGACAGCATTTCCTTGCCCATTTCTGTTGGTGACCTGGTTAAGGTTAAGCCAGGAAGATTTGCGAAAGGTCTCAGCAAGTTTAGGGGTCCCTACAAAGTCAAGAGGGTTTCCCCTCACTTCATTGTTCTGGCTAATGGTGAAAGTTGGAATTACCGGAGGGTGGCCCTCTACCAGAAACGCAAAGACTTTTCTTCTGATGATCTGCTCCCGGCTCATAGTGATGGTTGTAATGGATACTTACTGTCTTCTGGTAGCTCTACCCTGCCCATGCCCTTGCCAATTGAACGGGGGGAGGTGGGTGGTGGTGATGCTTCTACATCTTTGTGTACATATCATAGGGGCCCTGTGGTTAATTCTGCTCCTGCTTCGCTTGTTTCTACCTCTGTTCCCGCTCCTGTCTCCTCTTCCTTGGCTGACGTTGGTTTAAGGAGCTCTCGCTCTCGTCGCCCTCCCATGTACTTGAATGACTATGTGCACTAGTATGTTTTCCTTCTCATGTGTTTTCTTTCCTTGCAACGAGGGGAGATATGTTGTACAGTGCTTTGCTTCTTTCCTGGCCAGCACTCTAGATCTCTTCCTAAGTTCTGGGTTCTGGAGCGCTCCTTCGCCCTGTTGGCAGTTGGAGCTCTGGTTGGACTGGGGGCTGACCTACCTATACCTGTGCTGCAATAAAGCTTCTGCTTTACTTACCTGCTTGTGGAGTCCTCTTCAATTTACAACACCTTACTGGGTCAGAGCCACGACCCTGTGTTGTTCTTTACAGTTTTATTCTAGCATACATTTTAAAATGTATCTAATTTTATACGGATGGTTGTTTTTAATTTCATTGCAGGATATCATTCATTCAATAATACTTTATTTCGGCCCCTTGGTCCATTAAAGTGCAAACAATAAAACAAATAATATACACATCTGGTTAAAAACAGTGACTACTGACAAGGATCTTCATGTACAATAGTCAACCCGTAAATGAAAGGAACAAAGCGAACAATACGTGGGTACAGCAGGGATGTAAAAGAGGAACTATGGCATAAACCAATTTCTCCCTTATCTTTTGTATATTGTTGTACCTAGTTTTCCTTTGTCTGGGTCCATGGCATTCTCTGCTGCTGCAGAGAATTCTCTGTGGAATGTACACAGTCGAAATGAGGGTGGAGAACAACAGTTTACTGGGTGCTCTACTGGTTGGTGGCTAGTGTTTCTATTTGTTGGGATAAACCTTACTTCACGTCTTTCCTGCTTGGCTTGGATTTATTAAAGACTGGGACTTCAGACACTGCTATTCATTGCCACAGTTTCTGTGACTTGTCACGTATTTAACTTTCCAGTAATGTCATTGTGAGATAGTGCAGAAATTGCTGTGGTGTAGAAGTGAAATCCTCAGTATGCATCTACACCTCCACATATTTGACAAATATCTCTCTTAGGTGAGCAGAGATTATGAAATATGGCATATGGCAGGCTGGACGCGGAGCTCTGCATTGGCCCCTTAGTCATCTAATTCCATCATTTCGTGAGGTAGTTACAGGAGAATATATGACCGATTGCTTCACTTGGAGATGGTAAAAAGCAGGTTAAAAAGTAGGAGGTTCCTTAGTCTAAAAGTTGAAGGGCATTTCCCACTGTTTTGAGAAGGCTAGTTTCCGTATCATGGTTCAAAAAAGAGGGATGGAAGGTGAACTCGTTGTGAAGTCAGTGCAGACAAAGTTGAGAATTGTTCCAAAGTTGTTTCTTTTTATTCAATAGATCTTTTTAAAACTGGCACACAGCCAACGCGTTTCGTTCCCAATTATTTTGCCAGAGGAAACTTCGTCAGGGCTCCTATCTGTTCTGTTGGTCAGATACCAATGAGGGTGTGTGTATTTCGGAAATCCAATCCAGTAGGGCATAAAATAGGCCTCAATTATGGTGTATATGGTGAAGCATCTAACAGCTTCAAATACTAATCATTTGCTCTATAAAGCAAAAAGATTGGCCTCAATTCCGGTATGATGCACAGAGTTTCTCACAGCTCCAATAAATGGGCGTGAAAACTTCCTATATAGTGAGTTGGCTTCCAAAAAGTCTTTAGTCATCAGTCAGCTGTAAATTTGTGGCGGATCGGTGTATAAGCTGATGAAGGAGAGGCTCTGCGCAGCGTGGCGTGTTAACCGGCAGTACGGGGGCATAGGTAATGGGGGACTGCAAAATAAAAACAAATAATATTTTTCAAAAATGTACCTGCAGCCAGCCGTGTCACACTCTTCTGCTCCTCTTCTCACAGGCACAGGCTCCCAGACTGCACTGCGACCACTCCTGAACTTGCTCAAAAGCATGGGCCTGAGAGCCCTCGATTTGCACTCCCGGACAGGCTAGGAGCCTGTGCCAGCATGTCTCCAACCCAGCAACGCAGCTTAGTTTTCCTTTCCTGAAATTTTTTGGGGGGCCGACGTTCCTCCGCCATAGCAAAGGAGGCGTCGCTAGATGCGATGTCTGTCAGGACACTCATTCAGTTTTATACAAACTTGACAAAATATGAAAGTCACATAATGGGTCTTAGTTTCTCTATTGTGTTGGGAAGTTAACATTTAGTTTCTTTAGTAGTTGCCATACATGGTCTACTTTTAAAGGATCCATAATAAAACCTTGTTCAAGAGAGGTATTTATTTTGTTGAGCTGGAAAGGAGCTAGGACATTCATATATGCCTTTGCATACATTGAAGATTATGGTCGGCAGAGTGATGTGAGGGCCAGTCTCCATGACCGTTTTCTTGAAAGCCTTCAGGGTGGTTTTGGTGTGAAGTTTGAAAGAGTATGGTTGCTAGAAATTGTTTAGGATGTGTGACAGGAGAAGGAGAAAAGGGTGTCAATTAGTTTCCTGAAGTTCGTGACTCTGTGATAGAAGGATGTGGCTACTTCATCAAATCTTGATTCATTAATCTGAACCCATGAATGTTCAGTGGACCGGCCTTTTTTTATACTTGAGTTTTCTATGAAAAGATGAGTCTTTGGTATTGTAAAAATGGGACTTTTAGGTTGTCCTCTCCAACTTCAAGATAGAAAGAGGGATTTTCATCTGCTTTGTTTCCAAATCTTTTTCGGCCTCCCTCAGAAATGTTTGGTGGTCTTTATCGTGAGGATTATACCAATGTGCAGTTTTCGTTCAGATGGTAGGTTTTGTGCGAGAAGGGTACAGTAGATTACAATTCTAAACCAGCAAAAGAGAGGAAGGATCAATGGTATCTTGTTGTATTTGTGCCAGAGAGGTTACCAACCTGTGAAAACAGCTTGATCGATGTCTGAGATGTCTGAGATCTCTGAAAGTTCTTAATTCTTTTTCATAAGTGCTCTAGATGAGTAGGAGTCAATGTGGAGTCTACGTAAAAGGAGAGTAAATGAGTAAATGATCATGTGAACATCTCACAGGAATTTGGGTTGGATGTTTTTAGACTAGCCTGCACGGCATAGATACTATTGAGTATGGATCATTTATGATGAGTAGGTGGTGGTCAGAGTTGAAGAAGGTTGCGAGCTAGAAGAAGGGTCTTCAGTTTAGGTGAGCCTTCATCGTTAGAATTAGACTACTGCAGGGTGAAGTCACCTGTGAATGCATTCTCTGGTGGAAATTGTAGTTGGATGAAATTTGATGAACTCAGTGAAATCCAATAGCAATCTGTTTTTTATACTGGGAGATCAGGAAAGG
This sequence comes from Lissotriton vulgaris, assembly GCF_964263255.1. Taxonomy (NCBI): domain Eukaryota; kingdom Metazoa; phylum Chordata; class Amphibia; order Caudata; family Salamandridae; genus Lissotriton; species Lissotriton vulgaris. The sequence continues at coordinate 316,672,954 of NC_141693.1, read as the reverse complement.
ACGTGCAGTCTAGTGGATTGTTTGAATATGCAGAGAACACAGTAGTAATACATACAAAAGAGGAGAGGAATTGTGCCCTAATATTTCTACAAAGGAAATTACCACAATAGATTAGTGTAGCATCTTGAGATGCTACATTCTAAAAGCAAACCGGTGTCACTTACAGGTGGCCAGGGAAATCAGGGAGTGAGCACTCAGGGCAACCTAGGATGTCAGTATCTTCCATCTGAGGTATTGCTGATAGGGCAGCGGGTTTAGCAGTTGCAGATTAGCAGTATTACATTATATAGTTAAGGCAGACATGAGGCTTAGTCTCTGTACATTCTCAATCCCTTATGTTAGCATAACAGACAGTTCTGGGTTTGTTCCTGTTCTTTCTTGTCTTTGAATGTTGTCTATCACATTGAGCTCTACTTGGTGTTGTTTGCTGTGGCATTGAATGTCAAGATAATATTTGGATTTGGAGGGGTCTCAGGGATAATGAGGGCTTGATTTGTACAGTGCCTAGTTCAACTGATTTCCTAATTCTCCTAATAAATGTCCTAGATGAGCAAGAGATGATAAAGGAATGGTGGATACGAGCTTTTGTCAGTAGGGATAGCATATGAGTTATGTAAAAGATGAGTTGTTGTGTGTCATCATGATAGTAAACGTGCCTTGTAGATGTGGGGTGGTGGGGGATCTGTTAATGTCAGTTTTATGAAATTCATTTATGCAGTTTACAATAATTTCTCTGTGTGTAGGAGATTGCATTGTAGAAGAGGCATGTGGGATGGAGGGTGTATACAGGTCATCTTGCTGATGTTGGTGGTTACTGGATTTGTGCTCAAAGGTCAGTGATCCTGGAGATGGATGTGAGAGCTGATTAGCCATGCCTGTGCTTGCTACAGACATAAGCATGGTGCACACTTGTATGTTGACCATATAAAAGCATGGTATTCACCCATAATCAGTGCACGATTCATATGTAGGAAAAGAATGTTTCTTCATGTAATGAGCAAATGGCATTGCTGTTTATCTACGGCCAATTGTCCTCTATGTGCAAGAGCATACAGAGATAGGCTGCAGTCATGTGACATAAGGAGCAGGCTCAGGTCATGATCTTTATGGGCTTTGTAAAGTATATTGTGCACAGGGGTGTGGCTATAATGGAGGCAAGTGGGTTACATTGCAGTGAGCTGCGCTCGAGTCGCCCATCAACAGTATCCTGCTGCCCTTGTAACCTCCCCTAATGGATGGCTCCCATTGATTGAGAAGGCACCGTGCTCTGTATCATTGCGGCAGAAGGCGTTTCGAGCACCGGGGTCGGTGTGGGCCATGGACGTGCACAGCCTGAACTCTGCTGTCACCCGGAGCTGGGTGGAGAACACCAAGAGCCAATCCCTGCCTTCCATCATCAGTGGCTTGCTACTGCCCCAGCGGATCAACCGGCTCTCCGTGGAAGCAGGGTGTGTGGCACTTGCTCAGGACATCCCAGACAAAGCTCCTCCAAGCCAGAGGGAGGGCACACAGCACGCAGGAGACTACGTCCCACTAACAGAGCTTCCTTTTCCCTCCCCCTTGCGGTGACCTTCATACTGAGGTGGCAGGAGGTGCCATGTGCACCGGGCGAGGAAGGAGAACAGATGGCCTCTGCAGCCTAGTGTTGACCCTGCAGCCCCAGCCTCCATTGCTGGCTGGAGTTGGGTAGTTAGCACCCAAAGATGATTTCTGGCAGCCACCAATGACTCTGTGGTGCACCTGAGGTAATTGAAATTTCTATGGTCAAGTATGTCCCCTAACGTGTACCCCAACGTCTCCATGTACGTGCTTAAAGTACATGTAATTTCCCTCCATGACCGAATATGAAGACGCAAATACATTTGCGTCCAACGTTAACATGTCCTCTACCAGATCCACCTGGAATGGATCGATAATTCAGTTTCTAAACATGCCGTGCCAACGTCTTTACATGGCACGCTTCTGAAATTCGCACACGTTTTCTCCATGTTTCCTGGCCCAGTCGAGCTAGGCCCTTAAATGTGGCCTCTCTGCCTCATCTCTCCTGTCTTCGAGGACTGTGTGCATCCCTGACCCCTGCCTTACTTCCTGCCAGCGCTGCGGTGCCCGGCTCGGCCTGGACTGTCTGCCAAATTCATGTTTTACCTACAGTTATCTGCTCAGCCTCCTCGAAAACACATTCCAGTCTAGTGAAATAGGTAAACATCTTCCCGGCTGCAGTGCAAAGGGCCTGGCCTTTTCTGTCCTCCTTGCAAGTGATTTACTGGCTCCGTTACCATGGTAGGCCCATGGCTCCGCACGTTGCACCCAGACACGTATGCACGCACTAGCTTTCAGTATGGGATGGCCCCTGCCCGAGAGACCTTTTACTCCAGACACTACATCCTCTAAAACATAAGATACCAGATATGCTATAGGTACAGGTTGCCCTGACACTCCAGACACCAGTCTCCTCCACTAGTGCTAAAGTCAAAGCCCCCAGTTCCACGTCATGCTAGTTGCGCGCGCATCCGGGTTAAGGGGTTCTGCTGATCTTGCAACTTTCTCTACACATCCACCCACATGTGACGATTCTTGTGACGTTTCTCTGACATGTACAGTGCACGCCCATGTGTACGCCTCTTTTTCACGCCTCCTCTTACGCACATGTGTTCTTATCTCGCTCTTTTCACCTGTTACGCTTACTGTATTGGATTCAATTATGTTACTTTACTATATATAATGTGTAATGTTAATAAAACGTTGACTGTCCCTTCCCGAACCCTAGTGGTGACGGAACATGATATCCAACCTCGAGGTTCATTGTCCATTAAAACCCGTATGACTCAGATACCACGGACTCTGCCTCTCATTTGAATGAGCTGTCTTGTAATGATAATTATGCGGAAAAATTGATTGGGTAAATTTATTTACCACATAATTTGGCGCCCGAACAGGGACCCCCCCTTCCCCACTCGCCGGTGAAGTCACGCGGCTTTCGGCCCCTTCTACAACCCCGACGGAAACCGTGCACGTTGCGGGGTTTCCCGCTATCTTCCCTCGGGTCCACGAGGGAGACGGAGACTGCGGTCCGGCGTCCAGACGAGGCGGTGAGGAATGCGGAGGTTCCCGACCAGAGCCCTAGTCGATAGAGCAAGGTCCGAGGTGTCCGGAGGCCCACCTGTTCTGAAGTTCCGAAGCGCATGCGTGGAAGCGTGATGCATCGTCGTCAGATGTCGTAGCAGTCCAGTCCAGTCCAGTCCAGAGTCCAGTCCGGTTTCCGAGGCCTTCAGTTCCTTTGCTTCCCGGTGAGTACCGTTGTTGGGAACGCATCTAGACAGGTTCATTGGTTTGTGCCTGGTAAAGACAGAGTTGGGTACACAATTCTGGTCCTGACGTGTTCACTTAGGTGGATACGGTCCGACGTGTCTCTTTATGAGACCGGTCTGTACTGTTTTAGCAGTGCATCTAGTGCATCTAGTTATTCAGTTTTTTCTCGAGACTTTCACTGTGTTTTCTGTGTTCCAGGTAATGTCAGTCCGACATGTTTTAATGTGTTTCAATGTTGTGGGGTAAATGATTGTTTACTGTTTATTACTGTGTTTATTGTATTCACGTCCGAATCACTCTAGAAATGCCGCTGTTTTCGAAGTTACGTCAGATAGGTACTAGGAAAGGGATACTCGAAGAAGCAGTTCCTGTCCCGCCTAGAGACACTCCAGGATATTTTATGTATTACAAGCACGGCTTAGACGCTGTGTTGTATTTAGATTTATGGGTGGACTACACAAAGAATCTGGAAGAAAAGTTTAGATGGCCCGTCTCAGGGACATGGGATGCCGAGTGCATCATGAGAGTAGAAGAAGCGTTATGGAAAAAGAAAGCTAGACAATCTCAGAAAGATGCCATAGAATTGTGGTGCAAAGAATAGCACAGAAGAACAGAAAAGGCATTCAGAAAAGCAGAGAAGAGTAGAGAAGAATCCAAAAAAGCCAAAGAAAAAGAGTTACTAGAAGAAGGAGAACAGGTCAGATCAGAGCAATTAGACCGCCAAAGGAATGCACTCATTACAGGCATGTATCCAGTTCTTGCCGAGGGCCTGCCCAAGGCGACCCCGGAAGTACCCCGTAACTTGCCACCACCATTGGTTCCGACTAAACTCCATCATAAAAAGACCGCAGCAGACATTTTCCTTTCTTCCTATTTAGATGATGTAGCTCCCGCATATACCAATGTACCCGTACAACCTGCTAATAATAATCTGCCACAGCATATTCCTGCTGATCAAGCCACGACCCCTCCACACCAAGATTTACTTCCCGCACCTGCTGTCACTTCCCCTTCTGCTGCTGCTGCTACTGGTCCCCCTAGTATTGGTCCTCACAATCCTTTTGCTACAGATGCGACTCAGAGTCAGTCCTCCCCGTTAAATGTACCTTTCCCACACCCAATGACGTCAAGTCATGCTCATGGTTCTGCCTCAGGAGGTGCTTCAGGAGGTCACTATCACACCCTGCCACAGTTACATCGAGTGACAATGAAAGAATTAGCTACACAGCGTACTCCGGCAGCGCTGCCCCATGAAAAACTTAAACAGTATCTAACGGATTGTAGATATGATCCAGTACCTGGCAAATCAGGAGATATGATGTTAGCCTCGTTATGTCTACGACGTGTTACAGATTATCTGATGTTATTACCAGAAATGCCAGAACATCTAGACAACATATATCATTTCATTAGAACAGGGGAGAGGCCAGAATGTGTTTGTGAAGCCATGGCATATCAGAAAGTTGAGACACAAGGTTTACTATTACGATTCTTGGTTAATTGTTTGATAAGGGAACAAGATCAGACAGGTGTTGTTAAGGAAGAGATGAAAGTACTGACAAAATGGAGTCAAAATATTGCGGAAGGTAAACATGACAGACAGAAGTGTATAGAAGCTATGACCAGAAAGGTCCGTAAAGAAATAGTAGCGATACATACCAGACAGAAAGCCGAAAAAGAAGCCGAGACAGACAAGGATGACTCCTCGGAGGAGGAGGAGGTAGAAACGGAGACTCCAGCCGAGACAGAAGATACAATAGCATACGTAGGTAGAGTGAAACTCCCTAAACAGTATTCTCTTGATAGACCTTTCGACAGACCCATTCGTCCAGAAAACAAGAAACGTTACCTTTCCCCGATACCAGAGCAATGTTCTCTTGAACATATATTCCAAGTTACTGATAAAATCCTGAAAGAAAGAATAGGTTATCATGAACTCACTACCTTACGTGATCAAGAACTAGCCCGGTCCGCAGTCCAATGGGCCGGGGATGACAGTATATATAAAGATGATTTAGTAGTGCAAACATTTTTAAGTCTTACTCCAGAAGAACAGCGACTAGCTGGTATATACATGACCCAACATCTCATTACACAGTATGAAAACCAACAATCTGATCCAGGTCCATTGTATAATCTATTGCAAGACTTACTCCTGAGAAGATGGAGAGGTCTAGGTACCGATTTAATTGACATCATTTTAGAACAACGTCATAAATATAGAACTTTCCTGACTCCACGTCTTGTTTCCGTTCCACCCCTAGTAAGACAACCATATCACCTAGACAGACAGAACCCCTTACGAGAAGTGCATCCTATCCGGAAACCAGATGATACACTTGAACGCGTATTCGTATACACTCCTTTGACTAAAATGGAATTATTGGAAATGAAGAAAATTGTACCTTGTCACGATAAGGATCCTGCAGGTTTTCACCGTGAATTGAAAGACATGTTACTTATGGGCGATTACGCATATTCAGACATTCTGAAAATGTTAAAAGTATTGTTGCCAGCAGGGATTTACGAAAAACTGAAAGAAAAGGAATGGGAGGTGGGAGATAAAAAGATTGTTTGGGCTGAATTAGAAGACGAAGAGAAAGGACGTACCCCAGGTTTAGGTCTTGGGGACAAAACTAAAGCATTGCCAGGATTATTAGTACAGGTTTTGCCTAGATTACTGACAGTTAAAAAGGAAGATTGGGATGCAATCTCAGCCTGCAAACAGAAACAAGACGAAGACACTAGTGATTTCTATTCAAGATTCGAGAAATGTTTTATTATTAATAGTGGCCTGAAAACAAGTAGCGAGTCATTCCCACATCTTTTTGTGACCAAATTAGTAGAGAATTCCTTACCACAGGTTAAGAACAGAGTATTGAAAGTTGAAAGTACATGGCAAGCTAACACACCTTCCCAAATGTTACAAATGTTACAGTACCACCAGAATAGAATTAAAGAGGAACACGATCATGAACAGAGACGCATGAAAGACACTAAAATGAAAGTATTAGTTGCCCAGTCTGTTCCAGCAGATGGTCAGAAGAGGGGTAACACTCAGAACACACAGACTAATCATCCAACAGGTCCTGTTAAAGGAAATTGCAATTATTGCAAACAGCCAGGTCACTTCATAAATGAATGTGCCGTCCTCAGACACAATATTGCTACAGGCAAAACGAAAGAAAGACCACGTCCACCTAGACCAGAACATGTTCAACAGAATTTTCAACAGAATCCGCAACCTGCTCCACAACATGCACAGCAACAGACAGTAGCTGTACCGCAACCTCAACCCATTGCCGCAACACAACACGTCACTCAGCAAATGTATCAGTATGCACAGTCTGAGTATCCAGATTATCAGCAGTACACATGAAACAGCCTAGAGAGGGAGGTTGGCTTGCCCCTTATCGAGGTTCCTGTAGATCAAGATGGTCCTTATGTACATAGTCAGGTGTTAGGGAAAGACAGAAAATTTTTGATTGACAAGGGGGCGAGCAGAACTACCATCAGTCATGACGAGGTCCCAGGGGCACCCCTCTCAGGCTCACAGAATGTTTCCCTTGGTTTTTCAGGAAAGCCTATTGTTAATGAAGTATCACAGCCAGTTCCCCTTGCAGTTGGTCCATTGTCCCGTACTACAGATTTATTGCTTACAAAATCATGTCCTGAAAACTTACTTGGTATCAAAACGCTGAAAGCTCTAGGAGCTGTTATATGTTGTTCCCCGGAAGGAGTAAGATTGTTCCTTCGTGATTTCAAAGGCCATTATGTATTGAGAGATTTTGATGTCAGATTGAAAGATGTTCCACAGCATTTATGGGCGCAAGGTCCAACTGATGTAGGTTGTATGCATATTACTCCCTATCGTGTTACATTCAAGCAAGGTGTTGTATTGCCCCGAATTCGACAATACAAATGGCCCCCCGAGGCTGTAGTAGCCTTACTGAAAATTATTGACGAACTCATAGCCCAAGGAGTAGTTGTAGAAACCGACTCCAATGTATGTAATTCACCAATCATCCCGATTCTTAAACGAACTGACCCGAATGCACCTCCAGTTTATCGTTTGGTGATCGATCTTCGAGAGCTGAACAAATGTATAGTACCACAGTACCCAGTGGTCCCAGACATTTCATCCCTATTGACTGCCATTGATTCCGAAGCGATTCAGAAAAGGGGGTGGTGATGAACAGAGTGTCTGAATTGAGCAGACCACTCTTACCCAGTCCAAAGATCAGGGCTTGATCCATCACCGTTATTTATCTCACTGCACCATCCCAACTAAGAACCTGGCTATATGCAAATCATCTGTCCCTGGCCCAGTGCATCATGGGAACAGGGCAGACTAAACTACCAAGCCAATTCTTCACCAGAAGGGAGACAAGCTACCGGGGACCGGTTTCTGGCATTTCAGCCATCTTCGGCCCGGCTTGCTTGAATCCTGATGGTGCAGTGAGAAAGGGACTCATGTCTGAGTATACCCTGCCACACCTATAGGGGCCAAAAACGATTCAGAAAAGGGGGTGGTGATGAACAGAGTGTCTGAATTGAGCAGACCACTCTTACCCAGTCCAAAGATCAGGGCTTGATCCATCACCGTTATTTATCTCACTGCACCATCCCAGCTAAGAACCTGGCTATATGCAAATCAGTCTGTCCCTGGCCCAGTGCATCATGGGAACAGGGCAGACTAAACTACCAAGCCAATTCTTCACCAGAAAGGAGACAAGCTACCGGGGACCGGTTTCTGGCATTTCAGCCATCTTCGGCCCGGCTTGCTTGAATCCTGATGGTGCAGTGAGAAAGGGACTCATGTCTGAGTATACCCTGCCACACCTATAGTGGCCAAAAACGATTCAGAAAAGGGGGTGGTGATGAACAGAGTGTCTGAATTGAGCAGACCACTCTTACCCAGTCCAAAGATCAGGGCTTGATCCATCACCGTTATTTATCTCACTGCACCATCCCAGCTAAGAACCTGGCTATATGCAAATCAGTCTGTCCCTGGCCCAGTGCATCATGGGAACAGGGCAGACTAAACTACCAAGTCAATTCTTCACCAGAAAGGAGACAAGCTACCGGGGACCGGTTTCTGGCATTTCAGCCATCTTCGGCCCGGTTGCTTGAATCCTGATGGTGCAGTGAGAAAGGGACTCATGTCTGAGTATACCCTGCCACACCTATAGTGGCCAAAAACGATTCAGAAAAGGGGGTGGTGATGAACAGAGTGTCTGAATTGAGCAGACCACTCTTACCCAGTCCAAAGATCAGGGCTTGATCCATCACCGTTATTTATCTCACTGCACCATCCCAGCTAAGAACCTGGCTATATGCAAATCAGTCTGTCCCTGGCCCAGTGCATCATGGGAACAGGGCAGACTAAACTACCAAGCCAATTCTTCACCAGAAAGGAGACAAGCTACCGGGGACCGGTTTCTGGCATTTAAGCCATCTTCGGCCCGGCTTGCTTGAATCCTGATGGTGCAGTGAGAAAGGGACTCATGTCTGAGTATACCCTGCCACACCTATAGTGGCCAAAAACGATTCAGAAAAGGGGGTGGTGATGAACAGAGACCAGAAACCGGTCCCCGGGAGCTTGTTTCCTTCCCAGTGTAAGAATTGGCTTTTGTAGTTTGGTTTGCCCTGTTCCCATCATGCACTGGGACAGGAACAGACTAATTTGCATACAGCCAGGTTCTGAAACTGGGATGGTGCAGTGAGCTAAAAAACGGTGTTGGATCTAGCCCTGATCTCTTGACTGGGTGAGAGCTTTCTGCTTCATTCAGAGACTCTAACCCTCACCACCCCTTGTTGTAAATATTTTTGTCCACCCTAAGCGTGGAAGGGTATTCTCAGATGTATGACCCTTGCTCATTGCACCATCAGGATTCAAGCAAACCGGGCCGAAGACGGCTGTAATGCCAGAAACCGGTCCCCGGGAGCTTGTTTCCTTCCCAGTGTAAGAATTGGCTTTTGTAGTTTGGTTTGCCCTGTTCCCATCATGCACTGGGACAGGAACAGACTAATTTGCATACAGCCAGGTTCTGAAACTGGGATGGTGCAGTGAGCTAAAAAACGGTGTTGGATCTAGCCCTGATCTCTTGACTGGGTGAGAGCTTTCTGCTTAATTCAGAGACTCTGTCCCTCACCACCCCTTGTTGTAAATATTTTTGTCCACCCTAAGCGTGGAAGGGTATTCTCAGATGTGAGACCCTTGCTCATTGCACCATCAGGATTCAAGCAAACCGGGCCGAAGACGGCTGTAATGCCAGAAACCGGTCCCCGGGAGCTTGTTTCCTTCCCAGTGTAAGAATTGGCTTTTGTAGTTTGGTTTGCCCTGTTCCCATCATGCACTGGGACAGGAACAGACTAATTTGCATACAGCCAGGTTCTGAAACTGGGATGGTGCAGTGAGCTAAAAAACGGTGTTGGATCTAGCCCTGATCTCTTGACTGGGTGAGAGCTTTCTGCTTAATTCAGAGACTCTGTCCCTCACCACCTCTTGTTGTAAATATTGATTCCGAAGCAGCGTTCTTTACTGTAATTGACCTCAAGAACGCCTTCTATAGCGTCCCCATTCATCCTGACAGCCAATACTTATTCGGATTCTGTTTAAATGGCCGAAGCTTTAAATTTGCACGTGCACCTCAAGGGTTCACGGAAAGTCCTAGTATTTACAGCCAAGCGCTGAAACGACAACTAGACAGTATTCACATACCTACTGACACTGCTCTACTACAGTATGTCGATGATTTACTGATCACGGCACAGACAGAACGTGACTGCGAGCGCGCGTCACTAACAGTCTTGTATTTCCTAGCCGACAAGGGGCACAAAGTATCCCCTTCGAAGCTCCAATTCTGTGCCCGGCAAGTGGTATACCTTGGGCACTTGCTGTCCAAGAGGGGTAGACAGTTGACACCAGATCGTATCCAGTTAATTGCACATCTGCCACAACCCAAGACACAAAAGGAAGTACTGGCCTTTATTGGCCTCACTTCGTACTGCAGACAATGGATTCCCCAGTATGCATTTCTAGCCAAGCCCCTCATACAGTTGACAACACAGGAGGCAGCGACTTCGACTGTCCTCCCTTGGACTCAGGAACATACACAAGCTTTTAATGACTTGAAGAAAGCATTATGCCAAGCACCAGTTTTAGCGACACCATGTTACAGCAAACCTTTTACACTTTTTGTCACTGAACGCGATGGCACAGCGTTGTCCGTTCTCACACAAGATCAAGCAGGACATCACAAGCCTTGTGCTTATTTTTCTAGTACATTGGATCCAGTAGCCCAGGCTCTGCCTGCGTGCTTGAAATCAGTTGCAGCAACAGCTCTTGCTATCAGACAAAGCGATTCAATAGTGTTAGGACATCCCCTGACAGTACAGGTTCCACATTCTGTGGAAGTCCTTCTGAACCGTATTCAGACTCAACACTTGACCATAGCACGACTGACAGGTTATGAATTGACACTGTTCCAGCCACACATAGAAATCAGGCGCTGCAACATACTCAATCCTGCCACATTGTTACCCTCGGGTACCCCAGATCCAGCACCACATGACTGTGTTGAAGTCATTAATACAGTGACGAAGCCCCGACAGGACTTGACAGACATTGCATTGACCGACCCAGACCTGACACTTTATGTGGATGGTTCATGTATGAGAACAAGCACAGGAGAATTAGTGGCCGCCTATGCAGTGACCACTGAAACTGAAGTCATAGAAACACACCGTATTGACACACTATCTGCTCAAGCTGTAGAGCTCATTGCTCTGACCCAAGCCTGTATAATAGCCAAGAACAAGAAAGTTAACATATACACAGATTCACAGTATGCATTCGGAGTCGTTCACGACTTCGGAGTTCTTTGGGAAGAGAGAGGTTTCTTAACTTCTCACGGTACCAAGATCCAGTATGGTCCCCTCATTCAAGCTCTGTTAGAAGCAATACACTTGCCTACAGCCATAGCCATCATGAAGTGCAAGGCACATACTAAAGTCACCGACACTATTTCCCAGGGTAACGACCTGGCAGATCGTACAGCCAAATTCACAGCCCAGACAAATATTCCGACTAACATGACAAAGATTGATTCGACCCCAATGACACATTGCCTGACAGTTAAGGATCCCATTCTAGATGTACTCGACATACAGACACATGCCACACCAGACGAAATCAAGAAATGGACTGAACAAGGAGGGATCCGAACAGATCAGGGATGGATGACGAAGGGACGAGCCACATGATTCCTCCCCGACTCTATGGTTCAAGTCATAATTAACACAGCACATAGTCCAGCACACTTAGGAGAGAAAGCCATGTTAGACAGTTTACAGAATCTCTGGTACAACAAACATTTACGAGCAGCAGCAAAACAGAAAGTGCGTACTTGCATGATCTGTTGTCAGTTCAATCCAGGAAAAGGTGTCCCCGTGGGACAGGGTGGATTTCATCCTCCTGACCATCCTTTTGAAGTCCTCCAGATGGATTATATCCAGATGGACAGATGTCGAGGATTTAAGTATGTCCTCGTAGTTGTATGTGCTAATTCCCGATGGACAGAAGCATATCCAGTCCCCGATTACACTGCTGCAACCACTGCCAAACAGCTGGTACGTGAGTTTTTCCCGCGGTACGGTTTGCCCCGTGTCGTGTACTCTGATAATGGACAGCCATTCTCGTCCGAGTTAATGAAACAGGTATCACTCCTGTTAGGTTACCAGTGGAAGTTCCATTGTGTCCGACATCCTGAAGCCGCAGGTCTCGTAGAGAGACATAATCAGACTCTGAAAACCCGCCTTGCCAAAATATGTGCCGAGAAAGGTGTAGATTGGATAGTTGCTTTGCCAGTTGCACTCTTTTACATGCGAATGGTAGCTCATTCTAGGACCGGGCTATCCCCGTATGAGGTGGTCTTTGGAAGGCCTCCGAATATGTGGGGGACGCCTATGCCTCGTAAGATCACAGATGTTGACAGTACTATGCTGACGGATTACTTGGCTGCATTGATGTCTGCACTACAATCTTGTCGTTCACAGGTCGCGGCTGCCGTTCCGGACAACACCCAAGTAAAGCCACATGAAGTCCGCCCAGGAGACCTGATTCTCGTAAGGAACTTCGACCGGAAGAGTCCGCTGGAACCCAGATGGAAGCAGCCGAAGTTGGTTTTATTATCTACAAGGACTGCCGTCAAAGTGGAGGGGAGAAAGGGGTGGCTGCACTCGAGCCATATTAAAAAAATTCACGGACTGTTGCCAGACTCTCCCTTTAAGGACTGCCCACTCCCCCCACTTCCAGAGACTGAGTCTAAACTCCCCCTGCTAGAGTTAACTCCGCGACAGGAGTATCGTATGAAGTTGAGGTCTAGTAAGTCAGACAGTTTAATTGTTTAAGTCCCCTCCTGGGTGAAGCGGTTAGACAGGTTCCTGACATGTATAAGATAGACCCCACTAGAGAGAGAGATAGACAGGAGATCAAGAAACAGAAATATTGTAAAAATCTCCGAAGCCGTTGTATTATAACATTACTCATCATGTTTTTTCTGAGTCTTACGGTTATCTGCACGGGTTGGATGTTACATATGTTCTTTCCTATTGCACATTCTTTTTCTAATGACACTGCAAAGCACACGTTTAGTGAACTGCCCCCACATGAGCTTTCCTATCGTTTAGCGATGCGCAATAATACATTCATCCGTATGTTACACCATTCTCACCAGACCAGCAATGCCACTAATTGTTGGATATGTGGCCGACTCCCTCCCTATCAGAACTACAAGGGAGCTCTGCCCCTCTTTCCTTACCCGTTCACACATAATGGTTCCTCTGGTGCATGGTTTACTTTAATGTCTTCCCTAGATAGTAAGTCCCAAGTTTCCGAAGGCAATTGGATATGGGGAGACCTAAACACCGTCATGCATAAAGCATGTTTCCCAGACAAGGAGGGTCTTCCCCAAAGGACAGGGACCGATCTAGAAAATGAAGTGTATGGATTAGGTAATTTTACACTTAACCTCATGATTCTGAACGTGCAGTCTGAGACTAATTCGGACTTGCCGTCTATTACAGTTTTGCCAGTTAAAGGTGAATTATGCGTCAGAAAGAATGGTTCAGTACATCTAGGACACAGTGATTGTGATACCGTTGTCGAATTCAGTGATAAAGGCAAGTCTACTTTCAAAGCTTCCCGACATTCCTATTTCATTTGTGGTCAGACTGCCTATATACGTTTACCTCCAGACTGGGATGGTACTTGTTTTATTGCATTCCTACTGCCACCTATTTTTCTAGCCCCATCTGATTATCATAGAAATTCCCGCCTCACTCACATTAGACAGAAGAGAGATCTCCCAATAGTCGATCAGACTGAAACCACATGGGAACAATACACAGATTTCAATAAAGGATTCTTTCCTTATTTAGGCACTGTCTCCAATAGTAAACTGATACGCAAATTGACCAGAATCCTCGAAGCAGTAGTGAACGAGACCACTTCTGCCCTAGGTAACTTAACAGAGGAGCAGTCTGCTATGAGACTTGTTGTTCTTCAGAACCGCCTTGTCCTTGACGTCATCCTGGCCGATAGGGGCGGGGCTTGTAGAGTCATCGGATCCAGTTGTTGCGTATTTATTCCAAATAACGCGCCATCCGTGTATAAGGCCATAACCAGGCTTCATGAAATAGCTCATCTGATACACCAGAATCCAGGCTCCTGGACTTGGTCCGGTTGGTTCTGGAGTGTAGTATCCGCCTGGGGATGGAAGCTATTGTCATTCCTGGGAATTGCCCTGCTCATAGTATTCAGTTGTTGTCTATGTCTGCAATGTGGGCCAGCGATTTGCGGCTTGTGGGCCACAGCTTGTATTCCCCATCCAAGTTCGCGTTCCAGTTCCCGTCTGAAAAAAGATGAGCAGAGGATGTTATATGAACAGATAGATGGTCTCATGAAGATAGATATATCCTGAAGGGAACGTAGGGGACCAGGAGGGAATGAGGTAATTGAAATTTCTATGGTCAAGTATGTCCCCTAACGTGTACCCCAACGTCAACATGTACGTGCTTAAAGTACATGTAATTTCCCTCCATGACCGAATATGAAGACGCAAATACATTTGCGTCCAACGTTAACATGTCCTCTACCAGATCCACCTGGAATGGATCGATAATTCAGTTTCTAAACATGCCGTGCCAACGTCTTTACATGGCACGCTTCTGAAATTCGCACACGTTTTCTCCATGTTTCCTGGCCCAGTCGAGCTAGGCCCTTAAATGTGGCCTCTCTGCCTCATCTCTCCTGTCTTCGAGGACTGTGTGCATCCCTGACCCCTGCCTTACTTCCTGCCAGCGCAGCGGTGCCCGGCTCGGCCTGGACTGTCTGCCAAATTCATGTTTTACCTACAGTTATCTGCTCAGCCTCCTCGAAAACACATTCCAGTCTAGTGAAATAGGTAAACATCTTCCCGGCTGCAGAGCAAAGGGCCCGGCCTTTTCTGTCCTCCTTGCAAGTGATTTACTGGCTCCGTTACCATGGTAGGCCCATGGCTCCGCACGTTGCACCCAGACACGTATGCACGCACTAGCTTTCAGTATGGGATGGCCCCTGCCCGAGAGACCTTTTACTCCAGACACTACATCCTCTAAAACATAAGATACCAGATATGCTATAGGTACAGGTTGCCCTGACACTCCAGACACCAGTCTCCTCCACTAGTGCTAAAGTCAAAGCCCCCAGTTCCACGTCATGCTAGTTGCGCGCGCATCCGGGTTAAGGGTTTCTGCTGATCTTGCAACTTTCTCTATACATCCACCCACATGTGACGATTCTTGTGACGTTTCTCTGACATGTACAGTGCACGCCCATGTGTACGCCTCTTTTTCACGCCTCCTCTTGCGCACATGTGTTCTTATCTCGCTCTTTTCACCTGTTACGCCTACTGTATTGGATTCAATTATGTTACTTTACTATATATAATGTGTAATGTTAATAAAACGTTGACTGTCCCTTCCCGAACCCTAGTGGTGACGGAACATGATATCCAACCTCGAGGTTCATTGTCCATTAAAACCCGTATGACTCAGATACCACGGACTCTGCCTCTCATTTGAATGAGCTGTCTTGTAATGATAATTATGTGGAAAAATTGATTGACGTGGGAAGGGCCCGACAATATCTGTCTGCATTCTGTGGGACAGACAACCAGCACGTGAATGTACCACAACAATGTAGCCTCGTTTCTCCTTTGCCATCAACCCCTCTCCCAACCATGAATTAGGCCTTGTGGGCCTTTCGAAGCCAGAGCAATACTGCTCTGAGAGTGGCTTGAGAACTAGAGGCAGTGTGTTGTGTGTGGTTTGTGACACTTCGTTAACGGCTGCTGTCATACAACGCAAAGCACCAGATATTGATCCACAGATTGCCAGCCTGGCAGTGACAAGACCAACCCCATGTGGTAAAGGATACTGGAGACCAACACCAGGAGTGATGGGCAAGCAGTCATGGCCAAACTCATGGCCCCCTGGGGGCACACAGGACGGCACTGACTCCACAGCTAGCAACCTTAACCTCCAGCCGGCCTTCACTAATGTGATCACTGTGACGTTCAAGGAGCACACAGGCAACTTTGAGACTATTCTGCAAGCTATCCGTGATGGCTAACCTTCGTTGAAGCCTAACATGAAAACTGTGGCCTTAGAAGTAGGGCTGCTAAGAGCAGACCACAGAAACTCTCCAACAGCGTGTAAACCAATGAATCCACATTGCATTGATGTGGCTCTCTATGTGCAAAGTACAGCCCCAGTTTCAGGTTCTTCTGGACGTGGTTCAATATCTCAAAATAAAAGTGGATGACACTGAAGTCTGAAAAATCAATGTAGTCCTTCACACACGCAATGTATTACTTCCAGAACCTCTGAGATCTGATCTGGAAGACAAAGTCACCTTGAGACAATTTCTGAACAGAGAGGTCCAGGGCCAGCTTTAGCGATGATTGCTAACAGTTCAACAATCTGTGTTTGGGCTCTCCAATGATTCAACTGATGATCTAACTGAAGTTGCAGCAGAGAGAAAAGCTGAGGCAGAAACAACCTTAGTGGAGGAGATAAAGTCTGAGGCAGGAATAATCTTCAGCAAAGGAGAGGGCTAAGGCAGAGAGAGTCATGGCGAGAGAACATGTTGTTGGCTCATGTACTGAGTCTAGAGGAGCTGGACCTAAAGCTTAAGCAAGCCTTAGATTCCAGTAGTAATGGTGGCAGTGACATGAAATTGTCCAATGGAGACAGGAGGGTGCACATACCCAGGACCTGATGCCTAACTTTGTTGTGGGTGATGATATAGATAAGTGGTTTGAGAACTTTGGGGTTGACCTCGAGATGCACAGGGCCCCTGAGAAGGATTTGGGAGCCAGTGTCTGAGGGCACAACCCAGTGAATGGAGGGATGCACTGTTAGCCCTAGGGAAAGGGGACAGGGTGAGGTATCTGCTTACGAGGGATCACTTAACAAGAAATATAATCTCACACCTGTAAGGTACAAGCAGAAGTTTAGGGATAGCCAGAAGTTCCCCCAACAGTCATGAGTGGATTTCTTGGACTACATTTTTAAGGCACTGGATGGCTGGGTGAAGGGTGGTGAGGAAAGCACTTATGAGGGGCTGTACTATTTGGTTGCAATAGAGCACCTGTTCAGTTATTGCTTTCCAGACTTACGCCAACACTTGATTAACCGCAAGATCACTGACCTCAGGGAGCTGCAAAGGAGGCAGACCTCTGGACTAGTACCAGAGTGTCTGAGAAGGTTCCCCTCTACAGAGTGACTGGGATGTCCACAGTGACCCAAATAGGTCCACAAAAAGTGTGGGGGGAAAGTGTTCCCATGCCCCCACTAAGAGTAGGAGGAGAGGGTCTGGAGGGTGATCCCCCAGGGTGCCCCATTTTTACCCCCTCTGCTTTGAGTGTTCCCAGATAAGATACAAGCGTGGAAACTCTGTCTGCCTAAGAAACCAACCACTGATGTAAGCACCACAGGGTTAAGTGGTCCCAAGATGCCCCTTGACTGCATTGTGGGTGATGAATAACCATTAGTGTTAGCAGAGATGGAAGAGGCAGGGGCTACCCAGGGTGCCCTGAAGAATCAGGCTTCGGAGGGTACTGCTCCCACAGAGAGAGGACACAGTCTGAAATGGACTGGTAGGGGAGAAAAGGCTTACCCCTGACTCCTGGTCAGCATCAGGGTGCAGACCTCTGCTGGAAACCAGTCTCAGGATATCACCCCTGAACTGGTGGGAAGGAGAAAGAAACAAGGATATCAAACACCAGGGGCTGATGCTCCTTCACACTGCAAACCCTCCAAGTGGTGTCTGTCCAGCCCAGGACCCTTGGAAGTGGTGCTAACAGTGTGCATATAGCCCAAATCCAAAATATGTGACTTAGAGAACTCTCCGCCAAATTATGCTCTAAGAACCGAGAGGAGACTGGGAACTACCTGCTCACCGATCTGCCCAAGGTGCATCGCAGGCTGGCCTGACTTCGCAACAGCCCCCGTTACGTTATTCTCTGCAGCAGCAAATCATGTTCAGCGGTTCCTTGTAGAACAGGTATCCGGCTTCATGGAGTCTTTCATTGGCTACAGGCTGTAGCTTCATTTCGCTGAAGATTTTAGACTTCCAAAAAAGAGACTAAGTCTGAATGTAGAAATCTTCACTGTGACTTCGACCAGCGGTTCCCCGACAACAACGCCTCTACCTCGGACATCTCTGGTTGCCTGGTACTACAGAACTTGACCTTCACAGACATTTTTCTTCTAAAGTTTTTTTTAAGTCCAAAGGTAAGTGCGACCTTGCTCAATCCACTTTGCATATTCGAACGGAGCTCCATAACTAATGACTTTGCCTCGATTTACTAGATGTCTGAAGTTGGCACTTTAATTTTTTAGCCCTATTTTTCACTTAAAACTGAAAATTCATAACTCCACTTCTGCTGATGGGATTTATGTTGTTTTGATGTCAATTAATGTATTAAATATTACTCTATTTTCTCTAAATTGGATTTTTCCTTTTGTTGTTTTCAATGTATTATTTTTTAGGCACATGCAAAAAGAACAATTGATGGACAGAATGCAGAACAATGTCATACATTCACCCCAGTACAGAGATCTGGGCCTAAAGCCATCGTTTATTAGTCACTGTATAATTTACTTTACACATTGCCTCTAAGTTAAGCCTGACTGCTTTTGTGCCAAGCTACTAGGGGGTCAAGCAAAAATTAAATTAATGACTTGTGGTTCACCCTGACAAGGATTGTGGCTGTTGCTTGAGAAGGGCTCACACCCCCTCAACAAACACCTACATTTCTCACAAGTTGGATGCTTTTAACTCTTTGCGTGCTGATAGCTGTTCGCTCCGTCATCAGCCGCGGTGGCGCTGTGCTGATGACGGAGCGGTTCCGTCATGGCCCGCTCGCCGCGCCTGCGCTGGGTGTTCCATTGAGCGGGCGGGGACATGACGGAACCGCTCCGTCATGAGCACAGCTCAACCGTGGCTGGTGACGGAGTGGTTCGGTCACCAGCATATGCGCGCCGCGCGGCCCCCGCCCCCTTAGCGCTGCGGCGGAATAGCCGCCGCAACGAAGATGTTAAAGTGGTACTCCATGGCCTATGCATTAAGACTACATATGGGGTTAAGAAGATGCTGCATCGGAAACATATGGAGATGGAGGAAAGAATAAGCACTCTAGAAAACCAGTCCCCGACCGATGCCCAGGCTACACAACAGATGACACAGGTTCAGACGGACTACCAAGAGGTGCAGAGTAGAGTGAGCCTATTAGACTACTGGCATTGGGTGGCTCAAGAACATGCTGAGGGCGAAAATGTGTAATGTCTGCTTGCATGACTCTGAAGATCTGCTAATCCAAGGGTGCAGAGAGGCGCAACCCAAGACGAAAAAGGAGCGATCGTCAACAGCCAGGCAGAGATCAGTGAGTTTTTCCGCACATACTGTGAGACAATAGGCACACCCCAAACAATGGGCAATGCTGAGATGTATGATTTTATAGACAGAGTAGCCCTTCCATCCATTAATGAGCTCCAGAGAACCAAGTTAGAGGAACCAATCAGCATCCAAGAGGCACAAGTAGCAATAATGCAAATGCAGGTAAAACAACGGGACCAGATCAGTTCCCTGTAGAATGCTATGCAGCGGATGCCCCAGGACTTGTGCCCAAACTATTGAGGACAAATGAGGCAGAAAAGCAAATGTGCCACCTGCCAGCCTCCTTGCGAGAGGTGCTAATTGCAGTCCTCTCAAATACAGACAGAGATCCGCTTTTAGTGTCATACTATCTATCCCCCATTCTCGGGCCTCAATTTGGAATATAAGATATTATGGAAGAGGCTTACAAACCGGTTGATTCCGATTGCCCATACTAAAATACACCAGGATCAGAATGGCTTCATTCCTGGAAGTAACACCTTTATCAGCCTCTGACGCTTATCAAGAGTCATGAACTGGTTGCTGAGGCACCAAAGGGAGCACTGGGTTACCTCTCTAGATATTGTGAAGGCTTTCAACACTCTGAGTTGGCCAAACCTAATGGAGGTCTTACAGAGACTTTGACTGGGTCCAGAGTTTCATCACTGGGGTCAGTTCTAATATATGGAACTGATGGCAAAAGTAGAGTAAGCACAGAGTGGCAAAACTATATCTGAAGTGCTAAGTATAGGCAGTACCAGGCATGTGTGTCCTCTCACTCATTATTTTTGTGCTGGTGATGGAACTGCTGACCTGTCTCCTCCGAACCAGGGCTCTTGAGTGGGGAGTTTTGGGGGACAGGGAATGGCGTGCGATATCTCTACATGCTGACAACACCTTGATCTATCCTAGTAGAGACTCTGTCTGTAATGGCAGCCTGCCCTCAATCAATCAATCAATCATGAGCATTTGTATAGCGCGCTACTCACCCGGAAGGGTCTCAAGGCGCTGGGGGAGAGGGGTCCGCTACTGCTCGAAGAGCCAGGTCTTGAGGAGTTTCCTGAAGGAGAGATGATCCTGGGTCATCCAGAGCAGGATCGGGAGGGAGTTCCATGTCTTGGCTGCCAGGTAGGAGAAGGATCTTCCCCCAGCGGTGGCTTTGCGGATGCGTGGTACGGTGGGAAGGGCGAGGCTGGTCGATCGTAGCTGGCGGGTGGGTGCCTAGAAGGTCAGGCGGTTGTTGAGGTACTTGGGGCCCAGGTCGTGGAGTGCCTTGTGTGCGTGGGTGAGGAGCCTGAACGTGATCCTCTTGCTGATGGGGAGCCAGTGCAGGTCTCTTAGATGGCCGGAGATGTGGCTGTGTCGGGGGATGTCCAGGACGAGTCGTGCGGAGGCGTTCTGGATGCGCTGGAGTCTTTTCTGAAGTTTGGCTGTGGTTCCGGCATAGAGGGTGTTTCCGTAGTCCAGTCGGCTGGTGACAAGTGCCTGGGTGACCGTCTTCCTGGTTTCGGTGTGGATCCATCGGATGATCTTACGGAGCATGTGCAGGGTGTTGAAGCATGATGACGAGACGGCGTTGACTTGTCTGGTCATCGAGAGGGAGGCGTCCAGGATGAAGCCCAGGTTGCGTGCATGGTCCGTTGGTTTGGGGGGGTGCCCAGGGCAGGGGGCCACCAGGATTTGTCCCAGGCGGAGGGCGATGATCCCAGGATGAGGACTTCCCTCCAGTTATTTCCTGGCTTTGGCTCAGCGCAAGGGCTGTAAGCCATTTGGGATGAGTTCTGTCGACGACTGGTACTCAGGGTCATTACATACTTTTAACATCTTCCACAATAAAAGGGATCTGATTGATAGTAACTTAGGCAGAGAAAATTACATGCATCTCTAGAGAGTGGTGGCCTAAGTGCTCCAAACTATGAGTTATATGAGCTATATTATGCAGCCGTGCAGCTCAAATGACCTACGAGGTGGATGGTGGCAATAAATGCAGGAGATCATGGCACACTTGGGTGAGGACAGTCCATGCTAGATTGGTTACTAAGCTCAGACAGAGGTGGCATAGGGGATCACGTATTATTAAAAGTTGGAAGATGGTGCTGGAAGACCTATGTTCACAAACCAACAGTGGGCACGCCAACACCCCTCTCCGTGTGCACCGCACCTTCCACTATGGCCACAGCCAGGGTATGTTAGGCTGGCCCAGATGTATGATGAGGCAATGGACATAGGCAGGCATACTGACATGGAATGACTTGTCTAATGAGGGGAAAATGGACTCTTTCGGGAGGTGGATGACATGGGCGCAAGTCAATTGGCCCCTCCAATACTGCAGGTGACTGCGACCTGGGATACCAGTCAGAAACCATGGAACCTCGAAACAGGTGGTCTCATGTTTCTATGCTGCTCTTCTACAGACTCTAGGGACACGATCAAAGGTCCTGAAGGAATGGTGAGAAGTGCATATAGGTCATGAACTGGCTTCCTTTGGGTGGGCGTGGCGAATCAGCAGGGCAAAGCATGTCTCCAAAAATTACAGACTGACGCACACGCAGTTCAACTACATTCACCAAACATATTTGACCCCCCAAGCGAATAGAGCATATAAACCCAGGGGCATCCGCAAACTGCCCCTGCTGCACAGAAGCGTACTTTATCCACATGGTGTGGCTCTGTCGGATGATAGATTGCTTCTGGAGGGAATCTCCGCTCCCCCCACACACCCCCTCGCTGCTCCATCCGAGGCTGGGTTCCTAGGATGCCCCACAACTAACGCACACATAAGGATCCCAAGCAATTGTCCACAATTGACCAATATTTGTTCATTCCCCAAATACCTTTAGTAGGTTCATTTTGGTTTTTCTGGTTCTTAGTTTTTACGTACATTTCATACCGACTCCTGGGCCTCAACGATTGGGAAGTGAGATGCCTATATTATACCAATTTGCTTGAAGTGGAAAGACTGTGAAAAATATCATTTCAATGTTATGTATTAGCTATTACTAAAACTGAATAACGAGATACAGTGGAAAAAAGGTACATTGGGCGCTTGAGGTATGGATTATATATATATACTAGCAGCCCGTCTCGACGTTGTCCGGGAGAATTCGGCTTCATGGATCCCGCCCGCCCCGACGTTGTCCGTGGGTCCCCCGGAGCCTTCCTCCATATATTGCAGTATTATACCTCTATGTTTACTTTGTACGTTTTTGTAACCTGCACACGTAACTTTTTCCTACTGTAATGCACCGTTTGGCTCACTTTTTTAATGCTCCGTTTGCTTTCTTTTGCTACCTGCACACGTCACTTTTTCCTCCTATACCTCTATGTTTACTTTGTACGCTTTTGTAACCTGCACACGTAACTTTTTCCTACTGTAATGCACCGTTTGGCTCACTTTTTTAATGCTCCGTTTGCTTCCTTTTGCTCCCTGCACACGTCACATTTTCCTCCTATACCTCTATGTTTATTTTGTACGCTTTTGTAACCTGCACACGTAACTTTTTCCTCCTGTAATGCACCGTTTGGCTCACTTTTTTAATGCTCCGTTTGCTTCCTCTTGCTACCTGCACACGTCACATTTTCCTCCTATACCTCTATGTTTACTTTCTACGCTTTTGTAACCTGCACACGTAACTTTTTCCTCCTGTAATGCACCGTTTGGCTCACTTTTGTAATGCTCCGTTTGCTTCCTCTTGCTCACGATTTTCATTTTGGCTTAATTTTTCCGCCGCTCCTAAATAAATAAATAAATAACCTACCTCATCCGCCGCTCACCGCTCCTCCCCGCCTGTCCGCCGCTCCTCACCGCCTGTCCGCCACTCCTCACTGCTCCTCCCCGCGCCATGTCCACCGGTCCTCCTCTCGCTCCTGGACGCCGCTCCTCCCCGCGCTCCTCACGTCGGGCACGCACGTCGCGGCCGGCGCTTCTTCGATGGGACTACTTTTTTTTTCAAGAATTATTTAAATAACGTATATTTATTACGTTTATATAGCCTATGTCCATCTGCACACCCACAACGATGTATCGGGTGTGTGGATTGGCGCTGTGGTTCCCGAGTTTACCCGCCTCAAAGGTTCAAAGTTCTTCCTTTATAATAGTAGTATAGATTTATAGTTAAATATATTTGCAGCAGATTCGTCACATTGCCTACATTGACTCTGCAGAGATAGGAGATGTTCAAATGTACTTTACATTATTATGAGAGAAAAGCTGGATGAATGGATGACTAAAGGGGCATAAAGTGCACATATAAAACATTAATATGGCACTGTAGGTTCATTGGTCTACGACCGATCTGTGTTGTAGGCGGTTTGTTTTTTAATTGAAAATTGCACATAGATTGAATCAAGCATTTGTTTCCAGGATCTGCACAATGTGAAGATGAGTAGGGGGAAGAAGAGATGCTTTTTAATTACAGGGTGCTTAAATACAGAATATGTTTTTTTAAGAATTAGACCCCACAGTTTCCTGATACATGGCTGCCTAGAAGACCGGACCTTATTTGCTTCTGCTGTGGATTATTGATTCTTGAGAGGCACTGAAAGTGCCAGGGCAGAACCCTATGTACACTTTTTTTTAATATTGCATACTGTATTCTCGTGTTGAAAAAAATCACATTTTCAATCATAAATCGATTTTACCCTTATTTTCAGAATGTCGCCTGGATCCACCTCCATTTTTCTATACAAATTTGAAAAATCTCTTTACTCCTCACATATTTGATTTGGTCTCTCTCATTTCTTTGCTTTTCATTAATTGAGAGGTTGAGGCCAGATGGATGGATTGATGTATTTTCTCTGTAGAGGTAAATATATTTGGGGATGCATGCATACCTGCCCAGTTGCCTCTCTCTTCCTCTGTCACTTTTTCTTCACGCTTCGAGTATAGAATGTAAATAGTCTATGCCCCGAGATAAAGAACGCATTAGGTTATAAAGAAGCGTGCTTCTAGGTGTTGTCCTTATAATTTAAGTTTTCATAATTCAAAAACGCGACTTGCCTTTGGCTGTTGTTATTAACATAAATAAGCCGAATACACTATATTTTGATATCTGAGCATTAACATAGTTGCAGGAAAATGAGGTACTCTGATCATTGTGAAATACAAAAATAACTGGCTCTATCACAAAAGATGACCCCATTGTAATGGTGTCAGCATAAGCAGCACTCTGGTGTCTTCATGTGTATTTATCTCCTGGTAAAGAGGAGAGAAACTCTAGGACATGAAAGCTGTTGGCACTGCAGGAAGAAAGTTCTAGACAAGGAACTTTCCTTTGTAGGTGAATGCACAGGACATTTCGGATGAAGGTCTGAAAGGCTGAGGTTTTATTCATTGTTTATTGACTTCTAGACTTTCAGGGGCAGATTTACAAGCCCCTTGCACCCCTTTTACGCCGCCGTTGCGTCACTTTTCGTGACGCAGCGGCAGCGCAAAAGATGCGCCATGGTGCGGGGTACTTACAACGTGTCGCATCTGGGAGATGCGTCACGTTGTAAAGCCCTGCGCCAGAAGGAGGAGTTCCTGCGCAGGGGGGGGCGTTCCGACACAGGAACGCTTCCTAAAAGTGGCTGAGTGAAAACTACAAGATTTCACTCAGCCACTTTTGAGCCCATGCTGCGTCAAAACCCTGCGCCTGCTTGAAGCAGGCGTAAGGATTGACGCAGCATTGTAAGAATAGGGCCCCCCAGAGCATTGCTGGAGCTGCGTTGCGCTTGCGACGCAACTCCACCAATGCGCCGCTTTTACGGCACAGATGCGTCACGCATATGTGCCGTTTTTGCCATATGGTGCGCCGCATTGTAAATGCGTTACAAAAGGGGGTGTCCTCGGAAGCTTGTTTCCGGTCCAGGGAAGACATGGCTTGGCAGTTCGGGCTGGCCTGTCCCATGAGGCGCAGGGTCAGACTGATTTGCATATAGCCATGTCTGAACTGGGGTGGCAGAGTGGGCTAAAGAACGGTGATGGATTAAACCCAGATCTTTTGACTGGGTGTGAGTGTTTGATTGATTCAGATGCTCCGTCCATCACCACCCCCTTTTGTACCGCTTTTGGCCGCAATAAGTGTGGCAGGGTATGCTCCGATGTGAGTCCCTTGCTCACTTTGCCACTGGATTCTAGCAAGCCGGGCTGAAGATGGCTGGAATGCCAGAAACCGGTCCTCGGAAGCTTGTTTCCGGTCCAGGGAAGACATGGCTTGGCAGTTCAGGCTGGACTGTTCCCATGAGGCAAAGGGTCAGACTGATTTGCATATAGCCATGTCTGAACTGGGGTGGCAGAGTGGGCTAAAGAACGGTGATGGATTAAACCCAGATCTTTTGACTGGGTGTGAGTGTTTGATTGATTCAGATGCTCCGTCCATCACCACCCCCTTTTGTACCGCTTTTGGCCGCCACACGGCAGGGTGTGCTTAGACGTGAGTCCCTTGCTCACTTTGCCACTGGATTCAAGCAAGCCGGGCTGAAGACGGCTGGAATGCCAGAAACCGGTCCTCGGAAGCTTGTTTCCGGTCCAGGGAAGAAATGGCTTGGCAGTTCGGGCTGGACTGTTCCCATGAGGCACAGGGTCAGACTGATTTGCATATAGCCATGTCTGAACTGGGGTGGCAGAGTGGGCTAAAGAACGGTGATGGAATAAACCCAGATCTTTTGACTGGGTGTGAGTGTTTGATTGATTCAGATGCTCCGTTCATCACCACCCCCTTTTGTACCGCTTTTGGCTGCCATAAGTGTGGCAGGGTATGCTCAGACGTGAGTCCCTTGCTCACTTTGCCACTGGATTCGAGCAAGCCGGGCTGAAGACGGCTGGAATGCCAGAAACCGGTCCTCGGAAGCTTGTTTCCGGTCCAGGGAAGACATGGCTTGGCAGTTCAGGCTGGACTGTTCCCATGAGGCACAGGGTCAGACTGATTTGCATATAGCCACTAAGCATGGGCGAATTTTGCGAATCTGGCGTTCGCGAATTTTGTGAATTTGCGAAATCGCAATCCGCGAATTCTCGCGAATTTGCGTTTTTTTTTTTTGTGTGTTCGCACGGATTTCTGCCAGTTCGCGAGGGTTCTGTACCAGTTCGCAATTGCGAACCTACATGTCGGCTCACAACGGTCACGATTATGTTGTTTCTACGTCTGGTTCATCATCACAGGTTCCCAGCACCCTCTGTTTCACCCCTGCCACACTCTGTTTCACCCATGCCACCCTCTGGTACATCAATGCCACCCTCTGGTTCATCATCACTGTAGATTATGGGGGGGAAAAGCAAGCACACCTGCCCTGCTTCAACTGACATGAATTAATTTGGGGTTGATTTATTAATGTGTCACTGATTTAAAATTCCAGTCTGGCACCTGCTTCCTTATCTGTAATTTGCTTTCTGTTGCAGTGCAATTTTTTTCCAGGACCTTTGTGGCCTACTTGCAGCTATTCTATGAGCCTGCTGTGAGGGTCAGAGCAGGGTCATACAATTGTTGCAACTAGCAACTGAACTCTGGAGGGGCCCCAGTCAGGAAGCACTACAGGGAATGGTTACTAATGATGAGTTTGAACTTTTGCACCTGCTGAATGCTTTCACTTTTGCAAAACTCGTTTTTCTGCAGAACAGCATTACAGCAACTGTAATGCCCCAAACAAGCTTACTTGTGAAAGTTGATTTCTAATCCAAAAGTGATCCAAAGAAAGTCAAAAGGCTCAAATCCAAAAAAGTGCTGGCAAATGTCAACCTGAGGAGTTATTCTGATAAAAATCATCATTTTCAGAAGGTCTATGCTGCTTGCTAGTGGATTTCTTGTGCAGAATTGCAATTTTTGTAATTTTGCGAGTGCGAGATTGTTGCTGCCCGCCGCACCTACATTTTCGCAATTGCGTACTTACATCGCACGCCGCAAAATTGTATCACCAAGAAAAAAAAATCCGCTGCGTGCGAATTTGCGGATTTTCGGTAAATTCGCGAGCGTTCGCGGATTACGAATTTACCGAAAATCTGCAAAATCCGCGAGTGGAACGGATTTTCCGCCCATGCTTAATAGCCACGCTGAACTGGGGTGGCAGAGTGGGCTAAAGAACAGTGATGGATTAAACCCAGATCTTTTGACTGGATGTGAGTGTTTGATTGATTCAGATGCTCCGTCCATCACCATCCCCTTTTGTACCGCTTTTGGCCGCCATAAGTGTGGCAGGGTATGCTCAGATGTGAGTCCCTTGCTCACTTTGCCACTGGATTCAAGCAAGCCGGGCTGAAGACGGCTGGAATGCCAGAAACCGGTACTCGGAAGCTTGTTTCCGGTCCAGGGAAGACATGGCTTGGCAGTTTGGGCTGGACTGCTCCCATGAGGCACAGGGTCAGACTGATTTGCATATAGCCATGTCTGAACTGGGGTGACAGAGTGGGTTAAAGAACGGTGATGGATTAACCCCAGATCTTTTGACTAGGTGTGAGTGTTTGATTGATTCAGATGCTCCGTCCATCACCACCCCCTTTTGTACCACATTGTAAATGCAGCGCATCCATCAGGGCCGGACTGGCCATAGCGGGCACCGGGCATTTCCCCGGTAGGCCGCTAGGGTGGGGGCCGGTTTTAGGCTCCTGGGGGGCCGTTTTTGTTACCGGGGGTCGGCAATGTCGGCCCCAGGTATCAAAATCGGCCGAAACTGGCCGTCACAAACTGCTCACCTGCCCTCCCCCTGACCCAGGGGGTGGCAGCGGAGCAGTTTGCCAGGGCCGGTTTCTGTTCTCAGTCCGGCCCTGGCATCCATGGTGGCGGAGGCATGACGCAAAATAACTGGAGCATCTCTGCTTATATGCAGGGATGCGCCAGTTATTGTAAATCTGCCCCTCAGTTGCTGCACTCAGGATCTGGGGATTACAAAAGAAACTAACGGGTTTGTACTAATGTGCACCTAAATCATCCAAAAATCAGGATTTACAGCCGAAAACTTGGTTTACATTATGCCTGTAGTCACCCAGATGGTCCGTTTAATAAAGTTGAATTGTTATCTTTATCGCTGGTTCACAGCACTGCCATAATAGAAATGTAAATTTTTTTTAGGCATAAATAGACAGATCCAGGTTAAGTCTGTTCTTATTACAAAGACAGAGTTTTCTATCTTAACTGCTGGGGCATGCAGCGCTTACCCAAACAGAAAGAAAGATACCCCGCGTAGGATGTTTGGTTGGAAGAGTGTTTTTGTTTAGAGATCATGTGGGAAGTGTTTTTCTCGTCGAGAGTGGTAGCCCTGGGTCTAGCAAGTTAATTAGTAAGTGTGAATTATGGGACTAACTCCTAATTCTCACTTTCCATTTGATTATATCGTTAAACCCTGTGCAAAACGCGTTATCTCCATGTGCCTCAGGTTTTTCATCTGGCTTAAATGAAACACCAGTATTAAGCTCCAGTAACAATTTAGACAGACTCAGCAGCTGCTGACGAGTGTGACAGAAACTGATCTACACCTGCAGAAGTGAGCAGTGGAGGAGGACGCCCCCTACCCTCGCCCCTCCCTAAAAAACGTCAGGAAAGGAAAATAAAAAACGACATATGTTTTATTTCTCCTTTCATGCCAAGTCTTCGGGGCAGCGTCTGGAGGGTGACAACACTGAGGAGAGAGGTAGTGCACTACCTTCAATACGCAGTGAAGCTCTCTCCAACCCCAGCTGCATTGTTGGGTTGGAGAGAGCAGGCACAGACTCACACTCTGTCCTGGAGCGCTAATTGAGGGGGGTCAGGCCAATCCTGAAGGGCTGCAAGGCAGGCTGAAAGCCTGTGTCTGAAGTAGAGGAGCACAACACAAGACGCGATAGGCTGAAAATACCTTTTTTAGGTCTCGCTATAGCCATTGTGTTAGCAATGCTTTGCAAGAGTATAGTAAGGGCCTCTCAAAAAATGCTCCCAAAGTCTGCAGGCGGATGGGGCACAGTGCATGTGCGCCGGGCCCGCGCACCATTTGTCCGCCTGCAGCCTTTGGGAGAACTTTTGCGGCCGCTTTGATGTTCCCAGCCACTTCATGCGCGCGGTCCACCTCTGCTGCCATATGGACACGCTTTCCGATTACCATGCTTCACCACACCCCCTCACCCCCATCCCCCTTATGCTCTGCGTCCCAGACACACACAGCCGCACCCATGTACTTCACAGCTCTTTACAACAGAATTGACTTCGTAAACATTTTTTTACTCATTGTTAAAGCACCTACATCTCCACTAGACATATGCTCCCTCGCCAATGTTCCTTCCACCCTTCCTTTGATCTTCACTTTTCTTTTAACTTTCAGCGCGAGTTATTACAGGCTCCTCTCTGCCCCCTTCCTTTAATGCCCCCCCTCCTCCAGCACAGAGCGTGCATCACTTGTTGTTTGTATCACCAGCATCCTTTTCCAGTTCTTGTGGACTGCATACATTTTGGGGGGCATGTGGCGTGTACCTCTTTACTGAAGAATGCCTCCTGTTCCTCCGCCTGCAGCATGTTGTTTGCACCTCACTCATCCTGTAGGTAATGTTCCCCCCTTGTGTCCTAGCCCACTCTCCATATAGCCCGAGCCATCGTTGCTGCTTATTTATCTTATGCAACTAACAACCATTGAGAAAGCCAATAGACCCAGCTTATTGTCAGTATGCTCCTACTCATTGTATCATATATCTGGATGCAATGACAGAAATAGCCAAAATACAAGTGGGGCAGCACACTAAGCTAAGCACAAATTATTTTTTTTTGCACATTATTTAAGCCACTCCCTTTATTACGTTAGCCACGCTGCTGGTGTTCTCCTTTCAATCCACTTTTTGCTGTTGTACTGGACCTCACATTTTACCAAATTAAGGCGTTATGTGGGGCTGTTAGGGCAGGAGGATGGTAGGTGGTATTGCAAATTATTTCACCCTTTTTTTTTTGCACATTATTTAAGCCACTCCCTTTGTTACATTACCCACGCTGTTGGCATTATCCTTTCACTCTACTTTTTGCTGCTGTACTGTCCCTCACATTTTTGCAAATTAAGGCGTTATGTGGGGCTGTTAGGGCAGGACGATGGTAGGTGGTATTGCAAGTTATTTCACCCTTCACCCCCTCTCAACCCATTGTAACCTCCTTCAGCGCTGTGCACCCCTTCACACACTCGCACATATCTGACCATCGCTGCATGCTCTCTTCAGAGAAGTCAGGTATTGGATGGGCGTACATCAGCCGTGTGATGTGACTACAGGCCCGGTACTGTCCCCCAAGTGACTTGTGTTCCCACTATCTTTCCGCAGCTTGCGCCTGTTTAGTCCTCCCATGCACCCAAATGTGCTGCATTATACCGCATAATTTGGCCTCTTTTCTTTTTTTATACCCAACCCTGCTGCATACTATAGCCCATGCCATTGTTGCTGCTTATTTATTTTATGCAAGTAACAACCACTGAAAAAGCCAATAGACCCGATTTATTGTCGGTATGCTGCTAATCGTTGTATCATATATCTGGATGCAATGACAGAAACAGCCAAAATACAAGTGGGGCAGCACACTAAGCTAAGCACATCTTTTTTTCTTTTTTGCACGTTATTTAAGCCACTTGCTTTATCACATTACCCACGCTGCTGGTGTTATCCTTTCAATTCACTTTTTGCTGCTGTACTGTCCCTCACATTTTAGCAAATTAAGGCGTTATGTGGGACTGTTGGGGCAGGACGATGGTAGGTAGGGTAGGAGAGTAGGGTCTGCTCCCTATGGTGACCCCGACTTTTTGCTTTGATTTTCTGGTTTTTCGACTTTAGTGTGGCTGTGGGCCTGCCAATCAGACTGACAGCCCTGCTGTTCTCTCTCTAAATTGATACCATGTACTTTAGGTACATACCGGATTGGTTACTGGGTCACCCTTGTGAGCCCCTGTATAGTGTACCATAGGTACCCTGGGCATAGGTGCACCCAAGGCCTACCAGGGGCTGCAGCATGTATTATGCCACCCCTGGCTGGCCCTCCAAACTGACAACACAGTTCTGTTCACACAGCCTGGGTAAGGTGGTGTAATCACCCCTTACTTATATATAGAATACCTATATCTAGTGGGAGCAACTGATTGTGGCCAGAGTCCAAAACACTAGCAGAACAGTGGAGGGGCTGTTCCGTTTTGCTTGTAAGTTAGGACATAAGCCAGTAGCGGAAATGATAACCCTATACAAATCCAAATGTCTATCAGTAGCTATTTTCGGGACAGGAGTATGGGGACATCACAAAAGCAACCAGTTACAAACTCTAGAAAATACATTTTTAAAAAGATTATTAATGATCCCTGTTAGTCTTCCAATGCTTTAGCCCCTCAGAAGTGGGGTTGTATTTTGTAAGAGATAGAATAAATATTGCTCCCTTGATCCTTTGGGGAAAAGTGTGGACATCAGAGGACTTATCATTCTTAAGTAAGGGCGAATTTGGCGGATTTGCGGTTCGCGAATTCGCGCAAAATGTCAAAAAAATCAGCGAGTTTGCGGATTTTCCAGCGAACTCACTGATTTTTTTGCCATTTTGTGACACGTGTGTCTGTAACTTTGCCACCGTGCCAAAAGGCCCTAGAGTGAGCTGTCCATCATAGTGAGGAAAGGGCGGGAAGATGTTGCATACCCTATTGTGTGTGGCGAGGCCAAACGGGCGGGGCTTCTATGCGAGTTCACATGCCTCTTGTTTATAAAGGGTCAGAGACCGATCAGAGCAGCAGATGAGGAGAAAGCAGCCTTCTGGTCACAGGAAGTACACAGGGATTGTGCTAGAGAAACTTGTGGATGCAAAGACCTCCATCAAGCATTACATCTGATTGTAGGCGGTAGATATGGGGAGGAAGCACACCTGCTTCTTCTGGCCATGGTAACATCCCGCCTAGATTATGGCAATGTCCTCTACCATGGCATGCCCGACTACCTTATGAGGCGTCTCCAGCTTGTTCAAAACCAGGCCGCTCGGCTGGTTTTTAACCTCTCTAAATCACACCATGTAACCCCTCTCCTCTTTTCCCTGCACTGGCTCCCTGTCCGGCAACGCGTCTTATTCAAGCTCGGCTGCACCATTTTTAAAGCCCGGACAGGTTCTGCCCCTTCCTTCATCAACTCGGCCATTCAAACCTACACTCCCTCGCGAGACCTCCAATCCTCTTCCCACCACCTTCTCTTGGTTCCCCGCTTCAAACGGAAGAAGTGGGGTGGTTCCAAGTTTGCAACCGCGGGTCCAGCCTTTTGGAACTCTCTCCCATTGTCCCTCAGAACTTGCACCCAGTACCCCCTCTTTCGCAGTGACCTTAAGACCTTCCTCTTCACCCAACCTTCCCATCCTGAATGCTCACCTTTCCCCCCTTTCCGACCCGCTGAGTAGCAGTTACCAGTTAGCGCCAAGAAACCGCCAGGTGTACGAGCGCTATACAAATCCCTTCAAATTCAAATTCAAACCTGCCTAGCCTCGACTGTGCCCACTAGTTGCTTGGGCTAATTATAATGCGTTACTGAATTTGAGCTTCAACTCGGGCACCTGCTTTATTTATATCTGTAAGTGGTTCCTGTTAAGGTTTAATTTTTGTGACAGGAGCATCGTGCCAGAATGAATCCTGCCTGCATATATTTATCCACGAAGATGACACCCTCTACTGCAAAAAATGCACACAAAGAAAATCCACCCGCGAGCGGATGGCGGGTTTTTGGCAATTTTGCGCGATTCGCAGTTTGCGAAATTGCCAAAAATCCACGAGCGGAACGGATTTTGAGCCCACACATAATCATTCTCAAGGAGTGTTCTCGGAGATTGTATGTCTCTTGAAAAGGCTCTCGCTATCCCCTGGCTCCGATATGTTAAACAACATTTTTATAAGATCGGGCTAGGGCACTATAATGATGATCCCGACAGTATTCAACCTAATATGAAATTGATGATAAAAAATGCTTATTATGTCAAATTAAGTATGTCTAATCGGATTTGTGAAACACGCAATAGTGTAGATGAGAACCCAAACCATCCGCAATTTTATTTGTCTTTTACCATTCAAGTTTATTCACGTTTCCTCATAACCAGATTTCGACTCTGCACATTGCACTTTCTTGTCGCTTTCCCTAAACAGATGAGTTGTTGTGACAGAGACTAACTCCCTGTCCGTGCAATCATTTAGCCCAACAAAGCACGATGCACTTTGTGTTGTTCTGCAATCTTTACAAAGATTCAAGGGCACGTTTTATTAAACCTGTCTTGCGTGATATCAGACCCTGTTCCTATCAGGAGGCATTTAATTTTTTACACTCTTTATCCACTGCTGCTATTTGTATTGCTATGCTTAATTTCATTCGAACTGCCTTATCAATTAGGAAACGTTATGAACGGTAATATGAAATTAGGTTTTTTTAAATGATTTTATAGTATTATTTATGTCATATTTATGTGTTGAACACTGATATGATGAATTAATTTTAGTAAATTTGGCTTTCATGCAGGGGGAGTTAGAACAATGCTGAAGGATGATATATGTGTTGAGTCCTACATTTTAAAGTTTAATCATGTATTTTGTGACAGTTCTTACAGTCTTTTTTGTATTGGTCTCTGAAGATCTATTTTATGTATATATGCAAACTTTTATGATTCTTAAGAATCGAATAAAGTTATTTTGAATGACTGACTGAATTATTGTGCTTTGCAGGGGGTCCCATTTTGTGTCTCAACTGGAGTTCTTCACAGGTCCAGTAGTTGTACTGTCTTGGTCGGGTCCGAGTCTGAGTACTTATACCCAAATGTGCATTTGAAGTGTGGGTAACTTAAAAGCAGGCCCTTGAAGTGCACAGGTCTCCTTCTAACCCAACCCTGTCTGACGGGCTATCTGTGGGGGGTAATCAGGCCCTTTGTGTGGAACACAGTACACTGCCTATTCAGGTGCATGTGTCAGCTTCTCCTCCTTCTTCCAAGAGCTATCAGAATGTAAATGAATGCATATAAGTTCTCTGTCAACCACATTTCCTGTGTTTGTGGTTGTACAGAGGGAATGTAAAAGTGTAGCTGTCACCCGCTCTAGGCGTGTATTGGAGACAGGATAGAAGGCACATAACACAGTAAGAGCGGAGAACTGTCCATTTTCTAAAAGTGTTATTTGTAAAACAGTAGTTTTAAATCCAACTTCACCGGCATACAGGATTTATCATTACCACTCCAAAGATATCATACAGCTACTTTCTAATATGGAATTACAGCTTCAAAGTGTTTTAAGGAATTTCCATTGCTAGTCTACGAGAGGAGTAGGTCTCACAGCAGTGAAAAACAAATGTAGCTGTTTGTCACCTCCAGGACATGTCAAAGTTAAAAGTACATGACCTACCTTTTACTAACACAGCACCCTTACCTTAGGACTACCTAAGGACTATAGTATGGGTTATATATGTATAATAAATGGTGAGTTTAAGGCTTGGCAAAAGGTGTTAAATACCAAGTTGAAGTGGCACTACTCTGCACACACAGGCCTTGCAATGGTGGGCCTGCGGCAGGTTTGAAAGGCTACTTGTGTGTTTGGCACTACCAGTGCTGCAGGCCCATTAGTAAGTTTTATAATTCAGGCCTTGAGTATACAGTATACCATTTAACAAGGGACTTATAGTAAACTAAATAGGCCAATCTACCCTATTCTAGTTGGGCAATGTGAGACATTTGTCAATTGCAATTCCACCGGGAAATGAGGGCAGCTAAGCAGGACTACTGCCATGCCGCCTGTCTCTTCCCAGCTGAATGAGAAAGGCGAGCTCTAGAAGCCACAGAACCCAGGTGCTCCTTTACCAAAGGGAGCCAGATGGCTCACACATCATATAATGGAGCAATGTTGAGTGACGCAAAAAGCAATTTTCTCTACTCAATGATACTGTAGCATCTGTTGCATAAACAACAACTTTGATGTACTTCTACAAGGGTTGCTTTACCATTCACAGGTGACACAAGTGAACACAGTTCAATCCACTAGAGCTGAATGATTTCGTCGTTCACAGTATCTCACATACACGCTAAGGAGAATAGAAACTTTAAATAAAAGCGTTTATTATGACATGAATAACCTGTTTCTCAGTACGTCTCAAACAGGATATCACAAAACATCAAATAGGCATTTTGTAAGAAATGAAAATAAAATGAACATTTCTAACATGGTTAAAATGTAATCTCAAACCTAACTTCCTAAAACCTACTTTTATGCACTAAAGTGAGAGAGCATGGAAAGCGCAACAGCTTGCAGTCCAGCGTTTCTTAGGGAGAAGTGACGCACTGCATACCTTGTTGACAGCAAAGGCTGTCGTTATCAGTAGAGGCTTGGAGGCAGTGTTACCTGTAAAAGGCACACATGTGCTGAGGAAGCGCCCTTCCTCGCTGACTTAGCTTTATCAGCACTGAGTGAGATGTAGCCTCTTCAAAGTGTGGTGGCAGTATGTGAGACCATCTTCTGGCAGAATCTCAGTCAATAATCTGTGTTAAGGATCTCTCTCTTAAGTGGTTTAATGGCAGTCCTGACATGCTAAATCTTATCAGAGAGTGGAATTTCTGCCATAAGAGAACAGCAATTCAGACTACATTATTTTGACTATATGGGTGTACTTGTTCTTATTTGACCTAGACATGGTGATTGGTAGGCATTTGACCCAGACTGATGTCACATCAGGTGGTATTTCTGTTTCATCAGTTAAACAAACTGACATTTTCATTGCTCTTAGAAACGATAAGGTTAGTCGACATCTGCATCAAACGGCAGACATGACAATGATTCTGCTTAAATAGAGAAAGGTGGTGACCTCCATGATCTAAAATGTCAATGGGGCCTACTTAAAATTAAGTCAGATGAGTATGACCTTAGGGGCTTTACAAGAAAGGGGGGTTGCTGCACTGTTCCTAGAGGAAGAAGAGGTAGGGGGATTTTTGGGGGGGATTTTAGCTGGCGTGACTAAGGGGGGGATTTTAATGATACCCTGGGGCATCCATTATGTTGGATGTATTTGCCTCACACACCCCGAGGAGTGTCATGCTTCATCATCGGCGGTTGCTCCTCGTCGGGGAGGCGGTGCAATCCCCGACGGGCACACCTCAGAGAGGGGCTCTTTGGCGGAGATCTTTTTTCCAACTGCCTTTTGGTGAAGTGGGGGTATGTGGGCAGGGTGGTGTATTCCTATGATAAGGCTACAGTTAAAAGGTGAAGCTAGTTTCCTAGGTGTCAACCTATTATGTTGTGTGACCCTAGAAAATACTAGCAGTGCATGCACTGCTAGTATTTTCTAGGGTCACACAACATAATAGGTTGACACCTAGGAAACTAGCTTCACCTTTTAACTGTAGCCAGGGGACCCCCAGAATAAAGTCCATTCCGGTACCCCTTGTTACATTTTAGCCGCCTTATCATAGGAATACACCACCCTGCCCACATACCCCCACTTCACCAAAAGGCAGTTGGAAAAAAGATCTCCGCCAAAGAGCCCCTCTCTGAGGTGTGCCCGTCGGGGATTGCACCGCCTCCCCGACGAGGAGCAACCGCCGATGATGAAGCATGACACTCCTCGGGGTGTGTGAGGCAAATACATCCAACATAATGGATGCCCCAGGGTATGTTGGACAGGCCACATGAAGGGCCGCTCCCCCCTCGGCCCGACCAGGCCCGAGCCCGGTCACACAAGTGCCACACACCACCACTGCTCGTCTTCCGTCCCCTCCGGGACCCCGGCCCCTGAACATATCGACCTCGTGGGCCCGACCCACTACTGGCCCGCGCGCCCAGCCTGGGCGCCATCTTGGACACTCCACCACGAGGCCGCCTGGCCCCCGATCGACCTCAACCCTGGGCCTAGCCAGGCCTCAGACATCCCGGCACCACCATCCACCCAGGAGGTGAGCGGGCTACTTGGCAAGTCAATGGGAGAAAGAGGCGTCGATGGCTCTCCCCCGCCAGGTGCCGCTCGCCCATCGCCTCCCCGGGCGCTGGCTCCACCCCCCTGCTGGGTGTCTGGACTCCCTCATCCCGGACCTCCCGACCTCCAAGTGCGAGGGTCCGGACATCAAAGGGCACCAGCCCTATAACTGGGGCAGCTCCAGAGCAGGAAGGCAGTTGTATCCTGGAGTCGAGAGACGCAGAGAAGAACTCATCCTTGACGGACTACTGGCGCTGCCGTAGCTCTGCCTTGCGCATCATCATCCTGCCTGCTGGCGCTGCCGCAACCTTCGTAACCTTCGTAAACCTTCATCGTCGTCGGGACCTGCTGGCGTGGCCGCGGACCGTTTGCAACCACCATCTTCATCGGGACCTGCTGGCTCCGCCGCGGACCGTCGCTTCCTTCGTCCATCTCGGGACCTGCCTGGCTCCGCCGCGGCCCGATCATCTAGAACGCCGAGCTCGAGGATTGAGAGCTATTCCCATCTTTTGGTAACAAGACTGTCCCGCTACCCTTTTCCCAAACCAGAGACCAGAACCGAGGGGACCCCTGAGTCCAGACCTCCTTGTACCATTCATCGTACTTAAAGAATTGCCTATAAAGTATCGTTGAACTTTACCCTTGTGTGGTGTCCGTCTGTGGGGGGGAAGTTACTTGTCTGTACGATCGTCGGAGACGGCTCTCCCCGGAGACCTCTCCTCGGCCGACCCTCCCGGTCCGTCTAACATTGGTGGCCAGCGGCGCGATCCGAATCACCGCATTATCGTACAGAGAGTAGCTCACCCCACGACGAAATCACGATGTCAAACAAAGAAAGCGGATCCACCGAGAAATTTCAGATGGAGAAATTGGACGAGTACAGCCATCGTGAATTAAAACAATTCTGCATCGAACTAGGTATCGCTACCACCGGTCTAAGTACCAAGGACGATTTCAAGCATGCCCTAGAGTCTTGGGCAGAAACCGGGGCTGCCGGAACCCCCGATCAAAACATCGCAGCAATAGAAAAACAAACCACAGCCCCTGAAGAGCGAAGAACGGGTCTCTCGCAAGACGAGATCCAGGAACGAGAAAAAACCCGACTACACGAGCTGGAAATGGCCCGGCTCAAAACGGATGTTGAACTTAAGTTGGCCGAACAAAAAATAAACCTAGAGCACCTGCGTCTCCGAGAAGAAAGAGAGGAAAAACAGAGACAAAGGGAGCTCGAGGAGAAGAAATTGGCATATGAACACGAGCGAAAATTAGCGGAGATCGACTTACGCAAGCAGAATAAAGAAGTAGGGGTGCCCGAGCAACCCCACACCCCAGGGGCAACAGAGAAAAAGGTACACATCCCCAAGGATGTCGTTCGAGAGTACTTCCGAGAGGACGACATCCAGCAATGGTTTAAGGCCTACGAAATCGCTATGACCGCCCACCGGATCGATAGAAGCGACTGGGGAGCCGGTCTATGGGGGAGATTCCTCAACGAGGGCCGCGACGCCCTGCTACAGCTCCCGGACCACCAGATGACCTCCTATGACCATATGAAAGCTGCACTCCTCACCCGCTATGGCCTCACACCCGAGATGTACCGTCAGAGGTTCCGAGACTGCACCCGCATCCCGGGTACAACTTGGGTGGACTATGTAAACTATTTTAGCCGAGCCTTCGAGGGCTGGATCAAAGGAAGCAAGGTCACAACTTACGAACAACTCTTCAACCTCATGGTATGGGAGCATCTATCGAACAATTGCTTCATTGAGCTCCGCCAGCACCTCCTCGATAGCAAATTGACCGATCCCCGGCAGCTCGCAGCCGAAGCTGACCGGTGGGAAATCACCAGAGTGGGCCGGAATGGGTCCTATGAACAGAGCCGGAACAACAACGGTCAGCACCGTCCCCGAGGAAGAGGAGGAGGCCAAGGACGTGGAAGAGACAACGCTCCGGTCGCCCCCGCTAGCAGCACCACCCCCCCGGCCAACCGGGGCAGCACCCCGGCGCGACCGGGATATCGAGCCAATGTTACGTGCCATCGATGCCAACGAGTCGGCCACTATGCAAACGACCCAAACTGCCCCCGGTATCAGAGCCCAAGACCCCGCCAAGTAGCCGCTGCTGCTCTGGGGGAGGAACAGATCTCAGAGGAACAAGAAGAATATGAGCAAGAGCATCAAGAATGGGAGCCAGCCGCCATGGCTCTAGCCTGCTTAGGGGGGAAAGACATGGTCCCGCGGGTCCCCCTACCCGCTAACACCCAGAAGTACAGCCAATGGGTGAGCATCAATGGACGCCGGGCCGAAGCCCTCCGTGACACCGGGGCCAGTGTGACAGCCGTCCGCTGTCACCTGGTGGCCCCAGAACAGTTCCTACCAAACATTCTCTGCCCTGTCCGTTCAGCCGATAACTCAGAGAGTCTGTGTCGGATGGCCTGCGTCCCTTTCGAATGGGGAGGGGTCTCCGGCATGTTGAAAGTAACGGTCCGAGACGATGCCCCCGTAGACTGCCTCCTGGGGAATGACCTTGAAAGCTCTCCGTGGGCAGCCGTAGAACGACGAGAACACCTGGGGATGTTAGGCATCCCGGACTGGGCATGCGTCACCACCCGGTCCATGGCCGCCCGTGCCAAACCCCGACCCGAGGAACCCGAATGGCCGGCGCCTCCGCCTCCGGTCGCACCAGCCGAAACCACCGACCGTGACGTCCCCCCAGAACCAGCTCAACCTCCAGACCTCGCTAACCTCGACCAGTGGCCTCAAGAGGGGGGGCCCACGCAAGAACAGTTTCGCCAAGAACAGAAGACCTGTCCCTCCCTCGAGGGACTCCGCCAACAAGCCCTCGCCCAAAGCGCAGGGGATACCTCCGGAAAACATTGGATCTACTGGGACAATGATCTGCTATACAGTGAACAAAGAATCGCGGAGTTGGGGGCCAGCCGAGTGCTAGTGGTGCCCCTCCGTTTTAGAGGCTTCCTGCTAAACCTGGCCCACGATGTCCCCCTGGCTGGACACCTGGGTCAAGATAAAACCTACAGCCGCCTGGTGACCCACTTCTTCTGGCCCAAAATGAGGGACGATGTACACCAGCATTGCCGATCTTGCCCCACGTGCCAAGCCAGTGGAAAGAGCGGCCGCAAACTAAAGAACCCCCCAGATGTTTTCCGATACCTCCTAACCCTCCGCAACCAGACCCGGCGGTTCCGAGAGCTGGCAAAAGCCAACCTAGAATCCAGTCAAGAGGACATGAAAAAGTGGTATGACCGGAATGCCTCCTCCATCGAATTTGAACCTGGGCAACAGGTATGGGTGATGTCCCCCACCGAACCCTGCGCCCTGCAAGACAAATGGACGGGGCCCTTCAAAGTAGTCGAGCGCAAGGGCCCTGCCACCTATCTCATCGACATGGAATCTGCCCGGAACCCCCTCCGGGTCCTCCACGCTAATAGACTGAAACCCCACTTTGTGCGTTCAGAACTCAGCCTCCTGATGGCCACAGACAATGGGGCCGAAGAAGACTCCGAGCCCCTCCCTGACCTCCTACGGACTCGGGAGAAAGACGGCTCCGTGGATGGGGTCCGACTCTCGGAGGCCCTCACCCTGGAACAACGCCAAGAATGTCGAGACCTTCTGTTGCAGTTCGCCAGCCTGTTTTCCCTCACCCCAGGTGTCACCTCCTGGTGTGTGCACGACGTGGACACGGGGGACAGCCCCCCTATCCGCCACCGGGCCTACCGCGTACCAGATCGGGTACGGGCCTGCATCCAGGAAGAAGTAACCAAGATGCTCACGCTCGGGGTCATCGAGCCCTCAGACAGCCCCTGGGCCAGCCCTGTAGTCCTGGTCCCCAAAGCAGCCGCTCCCGGCACCACACCAGAACTCCGGTTCTGCGTCGACTACCGGGGCTTGAATGCGGTCACCCGAACAGACGCCCATCCCATCCCCCGGGCAGACGAACTAATCGACCGCATGGGAGCTGCCCGCTACCTCAGTATCTTCGACCTGACGGCGGGCTACTGGCAGATCGGCCTCACACCCCGGGCCCAAGAACGTTCTGCCTTTTCCACCCCTGATGGCCATTACCATTTCAAGGTCATGCCCTTTGGCATGAAGAATGCTCCAGCAACATTTCAGCGGCTCGTCAACCAGGTCCTGGCAGGGCTCGAAGGATTCAGCGCCGCCTACCTAGACGACATCGCTGTATACAGCCACCATTGGCCCGAGCACCTCCACCACCTCCAAGCGGTGCTACAGGCCCTCCAGCGGGCTGGCCTCACGATTAAGGCCAGTAAATGCCAAATTGGTCAGGGGTCCGTAACCTACCTCGGACACCAGGTGGGAAGCGGTCTGGTGGCCCCTCTGCAGCTCAAAATTGCCGCCATCCAGTCCTGGCAGCCCCCCATCACCCAGACCGAGGTACGCGCCTTCCTGGGCCTCACGGGCTATTACCGAAGGTTCGTGAAAGACTATGGTACCATAGTGGGGCCCCTCACAGAACTCACGTCCAAAAATCAACCCAAGAAAGTCAACTGGACCCCGGATTGTCAAACAGCCTTCGAACAATTGAAGGCCGCCATGTGCTCCGCCCCTGTGCTCCAGGCCCCCGACTACAGCCGGGAGTTCGTCGTCCAGACGGATGCCTCCGACCATGGCATTGGGGCAGTCCTGTCTCAAGTGAACACCGAAGGCCTTGATCAGCCAGTGGCCTTCATCAGCAGGCGACTCCTACCCCGAGAACAACGCTGGAGCACCATAGAGAGGGAAGCCTTCGCTGTGGTATGGGCCCTCAAAAAGCTCCGGCCCTACCTCTTTGGCACGCACTTTCGGGTGCAGACCGACCATCGACCCCTGCAGTGGCTGATGCAGATGCGGGGGGAAAACCCGAAACTACTACGTTGGTCCATCTCCCTACAAGGGATGGACTTCACTGTGGAGCACCGGCCTGGGCCAGATCACGCCAACGCGGATGGCCTGTCCCGGTTTTTCCGCCTCGACGAGGAGAGTCCCCAAGAGGATGGGTGACTCTCCCCGCCTTCAGCTGGGGGGGACGCATGTTGGACAGGCCACATGAAGGGCCGCTCCCCCCTCGGCCCGACCAGGCCCGAGCCCGGTCACACAAGTGCCACACACCACCACTGCTCGTCTTCCGTCCCCTCCGGGACCCCGGCCCCTGAACATATCGACCTCGTGGGCCCGACCCACTACTGGCCCGCGCGCCCAGCCTGGGCGCCATCTTGGACACTCCACCACGAGGCCGCCTGGCCCCCGATCGACCTCAACCCTGGGCCTAGCCAGGCCTCAGACATCCCGGCACCACCATCCACCCAGGAGGTGAGCGGGCTACTTGGCAAGTCAATGGGAGAAAGAGGCGTCGATGGCTCTCCCCCGCCAGGTGCCGCTCGCCCATCGCCTCCCCGGGCGCTGGCTCCACCCCCCTGCTGGGTGTCTGGACTCCCTCATCCCGGACCTCCCGACCTCCAAGTGCGAGGGTCCGGACATCAAAGGGCACCAGCCCTATAACTGGGGCAGCTCCAGAGCAGGAAGGCAGTTGTATCCTGGAGTCGAGAGACGCAGAGAAGAACTCATCCTTGACGGACTACTGGCGCTGCCGTAGCTCTGCCTTGCGCATCATCATCCTGCCTGCTGGCGCTGCCGCAACCTTCGTAACCTTCGTAAACCTTCATCGTCGTCGGGACCTGCTGGCGTGGCCGCGGACCGTTTGCAACCACCATCTTCATCGGGACCTGCTGGCTCCGCCGCGGACCGTCGCTTCCTTCGTCCATCTCGGGACCTGCCTGGCTCCGCCGCGGCCCGATCATCTAGAACGCCGAGCTCGAGGATTGAGAGCTATTCCCATCTTTTGGTAACAAGACTGTCCCGCTACCCTTTTCCCAAACCAGAGACCAGAACCGAGGGGACCCCTGAGTCCAGACCTCCTTGTACCATTCATCGTACTTAAAGAATTGCCTATAAAGTATCGTTGAACTTTACCCTTGTGTGGTGTCCGTCTGTGGGGGGGAAGTTACTTGTCTGTACGATCGTCGGAGACGGCTCTCCCCGGAGACCTCTCCCCTTATCCTCGGCCGACCCTCCCGGTCCGTCTAACAGGGTATCATTAAAATCCCCCCCTTAGTCACGCCAGCTAAAATCCCCCCAAAAAATCCCCCTACCTCTTCTTCCTCTAGGAACAGTGCAGCAACCCCCCTTTCTTGATTTGACTCTCTAGTACTCAGTACGGACACTAAGCTGCTACTGGACCTTCCACCATCTTGAGTGGTTAATAGTGTCCTCTCGCCTCCCCCCTCTTTGAAACCTACCTTAGGGGCTTTACATCATATCCTACACCACCCGCTTCATCAGCAGAACTTCTGCCACAGAGGGAAGCTCTCTCTGTGAGGTGGGTCTGCTCACTAGGGCTCCCAGGCCGAGGATATCTTTGTTGGCTTATGCCAGGCTAGTGGTGCTGCACCCATGATGGTGCTGTCTAGTCTGGATGGAGTCCTCTGTGCTGGTGCCAGCTTCTGCACTCCTCCCGCTGATCTTGGTCTCAGTAACTGTAAGCCTGGTTTCCTCTATTGATTCAAGTACAGTCGCGATCAGCCGCGGAACATTGCTCCGTTTATGCTTTTGTGACACGGCATATCATACTGTCAGCTACTGTCAGCTTCCATGTATGGGCCATTTGTTATCTCTGACTTCACCTTCTACGCTTCAAACAACAGCTCTCATGAGGAGCAGTATGCTGTGCTCATGATGGTGGCTGTTGTGGAACTCCTTTGGCTTATCCCTCTCACATATGGATTCAAACATAAACAAGCAAAATGACATCCCTCACATTGATTGACACTCAAACTCTAACCTGCTGGCTTGTGGACTATTCCAAAATTTGATTGACACTCCCAACAAAACAATGGCTGAAAGGGATTGACCCATTGCTCCACTCAATGTATGCTCTTCTGTGGACTGCTAGAATATATGAATGACACTTTCAACAAACAAAGCCCCTAAGGAAACTGGCACAAGGTTCTTCTCTATGTATTTTTGTTTTGCTTATTGCATACATTCTGAAAAGGCAGCTAAAGCA
Source organism: Lissotriton vulgaris (assembly GCF_964263255.1). Lineage (NCBI taxonomy): Eukaryota > Metazoa > Chordata > Amphibia > Caudata > Salamandridae > Lissotriton > Lissotriton vulgaris. The sequence goes on along the minus strand of NC_141693.1, from coordinate 316,628,723 downwards.
GTTTCTGTGCGTCAAACCTAAAAAGTCCTCATTATTTGTTACTTGATGGGATTTAAAGATGATGGCATGCATACAATGAGAATCAAGTAAACAACACATGCAGAGGTTAACAGAATATGATTACGTTCTATATATGAAAATTCAGATACGGTAGCCAGGTCTGGAATTCTTTATCTTTGAGTTTCAGGAAAGAAACTTCATATATATTGCCCTGGAAAACCTTAACTACCTCCCTCACTGTTGGAGATCCAACTGGCCTTTACGTATTCTTGTCAGTCATTAATAGCCTAAATCAGCTATTAATTGTTGTTTCAATTACCACTAAGCACTCTCAGTTTTGGGTAGATAGAGGAACCAAGGCCCATGGAGATACAATGATTTGCCCACGGTCACTAAGGTCCAAAGGTCTACAAGTAGCCATCTTTATTTGAAAGTCGAGTTTGGAGCCTACTGTGAATCTATCTGAAATACACAACAACATTTTGACCTGAGTAACAATAATGAAGCATGTAAGTCTTGATAAACTTAACAGAACCCTCTGTTTACAGGTGTGTATGAGTCTGAATCCCCTTTACGAATTAGTTGGCATGGATTATTTTGGTGCTCTTAATCACTATACCCTTGTATGTCTTCCCATCCCTATATCTACCCTCAACGCCTTCTACAAACCTCTAACTTAACTCTGCCTCAACTATCAAGTTCATGTCTCTCTCCTTACTTCACCTCACCTCTTATACTTATCCTATCTCTTTCCTTATCCCTACTTATTTCTACATCACTATATATTCATCCAGGTCTGCTCTCTATACCTTACCTCTCTCTTTTAATGCACCTCTCTCTACATCAGATCTCTATAGAGCCAGTTAAACTTGTCTCTCACTCTACTATTCTCTTTTTCTATCCTTACATCTCTACTGATAGATCGTGGCTCTGTCAACCTCAGTGTGCTCCCAATGGACCTCACTAGTCTGTTTCCATCTCACCCCTTGTAATTTTCTGTCTCTCATTCTTCATCTCTCTATACACCTCACTTTACCTCATCATTCTATTCCTCATTCCTCTTTCATTATTTTTCTCTGTCTCATTTGTCTTAATCTCTCTATGTCATGTTATGTTATATGTTATGTTACATTATGTGTACTTGTAAAGCTAGTGATTTACCAGGGAGTGTATGCTGACACTACAAAAGCAGGCAGTGGTTGTGACTAGATGGGCCTGGCCTACGGGAACAGTCATAACTTCAGTTTATTGTGGAATTCAAGAACTGTCGAGGTGATTCTCTTTCTTAACCACAAATCCTTCTACCTATTCCACCCTTTATTTCTACATATCATCTATCTTTATCCCCTTCCTCCACTCACTCTACACCTTCAACTCTGCCTCACCATTCTTTTTACATGACATACCTTTCTCTAACTCATTCTTATGTTACCCTTCCCTCTACCTTACCACTCTCTACCTCACACCATATATATCTCTCTACCTCACCTATCTGCTGCTGACTCTCTCTGCCTCTGGAATCACTAACTCACCTCCAGTGACACCTGCCAACCATCTAAGGTGGTAGGGTGGCTGGAAAACTGGGGGAAGGGGTGATTGGGGAATAAAATAAAAAATGTACCTGCTACTCCGCTCCGCCAGCCGGCCTCCTCAATGCCCCTCTCGTCTGGCCAGAAGTGGATGTGCCCTCAAAGCACAATCTCCCCACTCAATCCAGTTCCTGCTCTTATGCTAGTAGAGCAGAGCCAGGATTAGTCTGAGTGGCCTTGTTTGCCACTCAGGCAGTGCCTGGGAGCCTGTGGCTTTCCTCCAACCCAGCTGTGCAACATAGCTTGGTTGGAGAAACATAAGTGCTCATGTCTGTTTGGCCAGCTGAAGATGTCCCACCAAACTGCCCGGCACACTTTTAACTGCACACTATTCCTCCTCCCTGCCATGCCTGGCCCACCCTGTACTTACTACTTGGACTCCATCTCCATCTCGGCTCAGACAGCGATAAATAAAACGATAATAACATTGTGTTATTAACATTTCATCATCTGCTGACTCTGGGCAGTGGGGCGACGCTCCTCTGCCATTATGGAGGAGCCACCCCTGCTCACCTCTCTTTCTTCTTTATCTCACTCTCTGTTCATGCTTTGGTCTTTTAAGAGCCCTTAGGTAGACAATTAAATGGCTATCCAAGGACTGATAATGTCTTGTCTGGATTATGGTAACTCTCTCTATCTTGGGAGCCCTATGTTTGACGCAGGAAAATTACAGGTGATACAAATGCAGCAGCTAGAGTCCTGTTGAATATCCCTAAATCTCATTCTGCACGACCGGCGATGGCAAGCCTCCATTGGCTGTCTATATGGAAGCAAATCGAATTTAAGTCCCTTTGTATAGTCCATAAAGTAAGACATGTTCAGAGGCCACATATCCTGAAGCATTCCTTGTCATGCACCAGACTGTATGGGACTTATGATCAAACAACCAATCTCTCTTGACCCTACCAAGAATAAAAAGAGCTAGAAGCAGATGTTGTTCCTTTGCTTACCTGGCCTCTAACCTAGGGAATTCACTCCCACTAAGTCTAAGATCTAATGACAACTTGCTTAGTTTCAGGAAGCAACTGAAAACGTATTTGTCCTCCTGAAGTGATTTACAAGCCACCTCAGTCAGGTCTCCTGCTACAGCAGGAAAGCCTGTGCTTAGGTAGCCACGCGTTTTACAAGAACCTTGAAAAAATGAAATGTACCTCACCCCTCTCTCTACATTTCATTCCACACCAGGGCCTAACTCCCAGGAAGGGAAGAGAGACCTTAAATAAACAGGAAAAGGATACACTCTCCCTACTAAACTCAGAAAAATACAAATGGTATCCCCTTCCTAAATTAGAGGCTTTGCTAACAAAAAATACCCTTGTCAATATCAGAAAAAAAAGGAAAAACAAATGTTACCTTTTGTTAAACCCTCACCCTATCTATTAGTGGCTTCAGGTCTCATCCTGGTCCCTAAAAACCAGGATATGCTCAACCATGAGCGGACAAGTACTGGTTCCGGCGAGTCTGAGCAAGTGGCAGAGAGCGTGCCCCTCCCCCCCGGATTTCAGCGGAGAGGCCTGGTGTTCCCTGGCGGGAGAAAGTTCTGCCGAGCAGCAAGCCGACAGCCCCGAGACATAGCCCGGAGCAGAGAGGGCCACCGGATGTCCAGCGGCACTCCTGAGGTGAAAGCGGTCGGCTACAACCCGGGGCTGTGCACGTGGAGAGCTGGCGGCCGAGGAAAAGGAGGGCCGAGCCGCCATCTTGGGAAGCTCCGACACAGCCCACAGCACCGCGCTCACGGTTGAGGGCCCGGTAGTGATGTTGGGGCCCTCCCGTGTCAGTGCGATAGGAGAGTCGAGGCAGGCCCACCGCGATACACCTGCGGGGGTGTCGGCAGCGTGCTATGTCCACCTCCAGGGTACGCAAGGACAAAACTGTAAAGGACCTGTTTGCCAGGGCCAGGCGAGTCAGCAACACACAGACATGGATCAAACTCTGCCCAACCCGCCTCGGATTAGGCGGAAGGTTCAAAACCTATTACCAAGGCCTTTTTAGAATCAATGTTTACTACTTTGAGGGACGATATCCACACGTTGAAAAAGGAATTCACGGAGGAGATCAAGGAGGTTCACAGAGATGTGGACGGCATAGGGGTGCGTGTGGCTGAGTTGGAAAACAAGAGTGACGGGAGAGACACGAAATTGAGGCATTACAACAGGAGATTTTGCGGATCCACGACCAACAAGTTGACCTCCAAACACACCTTGAGGACCTGGAGAACCGTTCTCGTCGACATAATGTACGGATCCGGGGAGTGACACTGTCCGATGACACTAGAGATCTGTTCGGAGTAACGAGGGAACTCTTCAATCACATTTTGGGGCGTCCTTTGGAGTCAGACCTCTGACTGGACAGAGTAAATAGGGTGGGACCCTTACACCCCGCGTCGACTCCTCCTCCGGACATTCTAGCATGTGTGCAGGACTACCGCACCAAAGAAGAAATCCTCCAGAAAGCCCGGCAGTTACAGCCCCTGTCCTTCCGAAATCAGTCCCCGGTTCTGTTCCAGGACTTGTTCGCCCTCACCCTGCAGAAGCGCAGAACCTTCAAGCCCGTCACGTCACAACTCCAACAGCGCAACATTTCTTACAGTTGGGGCCACCCATTTCGCCTGGTGTTCAAACTAGACAATAAGCTTTATCAGCTCGGATCTTTGTCGGAAGCATGCCGCCTGCTGGGTATAGATCCTCCAGCCGAAGAGAGTGAGTCGACGGGCCAGGGCGTGGAAACGGATAACTCTAAGCCCCGGTGGCACCAGCAAGGCAGAAGGCATCGCTTAAAGAAGCCCCCTGCAGCCGAGATTAGGGATGGCCAGCGCGCCGCGGTGGAAGCAGTCTCATCCGAGCTGACCTCGCCCCACTCCAGCTGACTTTTATGATTTTTGACAGCGATTTGTTTGCTTGTTTCTCTTGCTAGGCCATTGGCGGAAGGAGGGCTGTTGTGAAATAATAAAACTATTCCGTTGTACTAAACTCCCAATCACCTACGGACGATGGACAATGTGTTTCTGAATATTTGGTTTCGTGTTGGGGGGGGAGTTTATTTTCGGGAGGGGGGGAGTGGTGGGAGGGTTCAGTGATCCTTTTCCACCATGCGCCTGGGGTTGAGATAGACACACAACTCCTAGTCTTTTTTAGAAAGGCTGACGCGCTTGTTTTTAGTTTTTGCAGCACCAATGCAGTTCTTCTGCCTTCTGTCACCCTGGTAGAGAAGATGCTGATCCCAGAACTTAAGGTACTCACTTTAAATGTGAGGGGGTTGAATAACCCTGTGAAGCACAAGGCGGTCCTTTCCTGTTTAGAACACTCACAGGAAGACATTTGTCTCCTGCAGGAGACGCACGTCTTGAGAAGGACTTCTTTCCCGAAAGTTCCCACATCAGTTTTTCTCTTCAGGCGCTACTAAAACAGCAGGAGTAGCTATTCTGGTGACCCAGAGGTTTAAGGGGAGGATCATACAGAAGAAGGCTGAGATAAAAGGCAGGCTGTTGACGTACAGGTTTGCTCTGGGGGTCTACACGTTCACTGTTGGCTCAATCTGTGCCCCTAATGAAGGCCAAGAAAGGTTCTTTCACTCTGCCCTCATTGATGCTACCGTCACTCCAGATTGCCACATTCTCTTGGGAGGGGACTTAAATTTGGTGTTTGACAATACTCTAGATAGGTCATGTCAGTGCTCCTCGCAGACTGGCGCTCTTTCTGCGGAGAGACTAGCCCGTTTTCATGACCTAGGTTTTAAACATTTATGGCGCAGCTTTCACCCCCAGGGACGTGCATACTCATATTACTCTAATGCTATCAAAACATACGCCCATCTAGATTACCTGCTGACCTCAGCTTTGATACAGGTGTTAGCAACTGAGGTGGAGATCGGGGTTGCCTCTCTCTCTGATCATGCCGGGTGACAGTCGGGCTTGCCTTCCCACCAATTCAGCGCGCGCAGCGGACATGGCTACTTAGAGAAACTTTACTACACCGCAAAGAGGTAGTCACAAGAATACAGCGCGCCATCACGGATTACCTCTCTCACAACAGCAACACAGACACCACACTCGCTACACAGTGGGCAGCGCTGAAGCGATTTCTGCGGCGGAGAACGCCGAACGCAGTCGCAAGTGGGAAGAACTCATTCAAGGTACGAGGAAGTTGGAGCAAATGCACCAACGAACAAGGGCCCACGCATTTGGAGGCAACTTAAAGCTGTGCGGCAACAATTGACAGCTATCGATCAGGACAGGGCGGAATTTGCGGCAATGAGACTTCGGCATGCCTATTATATGGGTGGGGATAGATGTGGACGATTGCTAGCTCACAAATTGTATGAAGCCTGACAGCAACAAACAGTTCAGGAAATTCTTTGACCGGACGGCAGGTGCGTCTCAAACGACCCTGGTATCCAGAGGGCTTTTAGTGAATTTTACACTGACCTCTACACCAGCTCCCCCCGAAGGACTGAGTTGCGGAGGCTTTCCTTGACTCCGTCCGGCTACCTACCCTTACGAAGGAGCAGGCTGAGCATCTAGAGCGCGACATTCTGCCAGAGGAAGTTATCTCTGCCATCTCACGCCTTAAGGTGGCCAAAACGCCTGGCCCAGATGGTTTTCCGGCGGTCTTTTATAAGACTTTTTGTGCACAGGTCGCCCCCCTCCTCACGCACCTTTTTAATACCTTCTCAGAGCCCGGGGCGATACCAGGAGACCTCCTACAGGCCTCCGTAGCCGCCATCCCTAAGCCGGGCAAAGGTAGGTCACAATGTGGGGCATACCGCCCCATCTCGCTCCTTAATGTGGATCTTAAGTTCTAAACAGGGATACTGTCGGCCCGGCCCGGCTAGTGCCCCATATTGGAGGCTTAGTCGACCCGGACCAGGGAGGATTCATCCCGGAGCGGCAAACTTCGGATAACACTAAGCGGGCCCTGCACCTTATTGAAAAAGCGACTCGAATGCAAGGAGAATTTTTGATGTTGGCTATTAACGCTGAAAAAGCGTTTGATAGGGTGCATTGGCCCTATCTAGAGAAAATCCTGAAGAAAGTGGGTTTGTGTGCAAAGTTCCGCACATATGTACTGAACTGTTACAAGTTCCCCACGGCTGCAGTTCGCGTTAACGGGCACACGTCCCCCTGCTTCCCCATTGAGAGAGGCACTAGGCAGAGATGCCCTTTGTCGCCCCTCCTTTTTGCCCTCTACATGGAGCCCTTGGCACAGAGGCTATGGCTTAACACACAGGTGGCGGGGACCAAATTTGGGAGCTATGTCCATACAATCAGCCTCTACGCTGATGATGTCCTGATCTCACTGGCTAACCCGCGAGAATTATTGCCTGCCTGCCTTGCAGATTTAGAATGCTTTGCACAAAGTTCCGGCTTCAAAGTTAATATGAGCAAGTCAGTGGCTCACTACCTGTCTCTGGAAAAGTCTACACGAGAACACCTACAGAGCTCATTCCCCATTCAATGGGCGACAGGGGCTATCCCGTACCTGGGGATTCAATTGGCTCCCTCACTTATCGGCACGGTTAACATTAACTATGGCCTGCTGCGACAGAAAATTAGGCGGGAATTGGGGCGGTGGAAACACTACCCTCTGTTATGGTTGGGCAAGATAGCTGCGGTCAAAATTACTGTTCTCCTTCAGATTTTATACTTGTTCCGCACTATCCCTTTCCGCCCACCGATGGGCTGGATACAGCAAATTCAATCGGAATTGGCCCAGTTCATATGGAATGGGCAAAAGCCACGTCTAAAGCTGAGGCTGGCGACGCTCCCACCGGAGGGAGGGGGATTTAGAATACCGGACCTCTTGCTTTATTTCCAAGCAGCTCAACTACGTCTCCTGGTGGAGTGGAGTAGATGGGAGTCCGAGAAGCATTGGTTGTTTCAAGATCAAGCGATGGCCGGCCGATCCCTACAGGAAATTCCACTTCTTTGAAAGCAGCATCAGCCCCCTAATCTTTATGCATCTTACATTACAAGGGTTCTCATGGAGGTTTGGGACCACACCAATGTCAAACACAAACTTACCACTTTCCCTGCCCCGCGTACCCCTTTGATGGATAACCCCAACTTCACGCCAGGTACAAACTCGGTGGCCTATGCGGGGTGTCGATACCTCTTGCACATATATTCAACGGAGGGAGTGATCCCTTTCACCCAGTTTCGGCATGCATATGAGATGCCTGAGTCAGAGAGGCTACATTACCTCCAAGTGCGACATTAGGCACTTAGTGAGCATGTACGCCCGGTGGCCGATAGACACCTCCTGCCCTATGAACATTGGCTGATTACACATACGACAGACAAAAAACGAATCTCAGATTTATATAAAATGCTGCTGGCTAGGTATACTCACACATACAGTGCTGGTAAGGCGCGCTGGGAGAAAGAGCTAGGCAAGACACTTAGCCATAAAGAATGGGAGGGAGTATACCATAGAGCGAGGCATTCAGCGTATCACATGGGGCTTACTGACACTCTCACTAAGATCGTAACATACTGGTACTACACCCCAGAGCGCCTCCACACGATGGATCACACCAAAGAGGTGACATACTGGTGGCTTTGCGGTCAGGTAGGTGCACTGGTCCACCTACTCTGGGATTGTGTTCATCTTCTGCTTTCTGGAAGCAAATATTAGATGTGATAGATACACATCTTGAAACAGAGATTCTGCACCTCCCCTCATATGTCCTCCTGGGTCTCCCAAATCCCTTGACATACCCACTACGCTCCCGCAGAGGCTGCTTGATTGCGATCGCACTGGGCTCTGCAATGCAGAATATACTTACACACTGGCGAACCGCACATATCCACACATTCAATGGCTGGCTTCATCGCTTATGGCATGTGCTTGGAATGGAGAAGCTTTCGCTGACTTTGGCGGGGGAGGAGTCCAGATATGCAGAGCTGTGGAAGCCTTTCATGTCCCTATTAGCCTCGGAATTCCGTGAGGTCACATGTCCTTGATACCTCCGGCTGCTATGCTTTTCTGATCCCGAACATCCGAGGGCGGACTGAGAGTTGCAAAGGTACGGACGTTATAGACGGTGGACTTGAAACACGGGTGGGCGGTGGGGAGGGTAGGGTAGGGGGGTTTTAGTTGGTCTTTTTTTTTCTTTTTTCTCTTCTGTTAAGTTATGATGTTAGGACGGCCAATTTTGAAGCAGCTCGAACTCGCATTAGCACTGTTGGATCTAATGATTCACTTTCTCCTCTTGTCTGTGTTTTATGGAGACGATGTAATGGCTGCAATGGATGATATTGTTCCGTGTGTGCTGCAATCTTTCAATAAAAAGATTTAATACTAAATGTTCACTCCCACGGCCTCCAGCTGTCGGGAGCAAGCAGCGGCATGCAGGCTGCCAGCTGCATTCCTCCCTTGTCGTGGATCATGTTACAAATTAAGCATAGCACGTCGCTTTTGCAGCCGCGCATGCTTGTCTTCCTCACTTGCCTTGTGGGTCTTTTTCATGTTCACTCCTTTATTTGTTTCTCACACTTTTTAATTTGTCATGCTATCTCCCATTGGTTTATTTCATTGCAAGCATGTTATTTAATTAAATAATTAATTAATTAAAAGTTGTCGTCTAAAAAGGCAGCACACTGCTTCAAGGCAGGCATAATCATATCAGCTTAGCAGACCCCCCACTTCCGGGGCATTACCGGTGTGTATACCATGGCACACTACACTTCCACTTCCGGAGCATTACCAGTGCCTATACCATGGCACACTAGGCTTTTACTGCCAGAGCATTACCCATCTGTATACCATGGACATGACGCTTCCACTTCCGGAGCATTACCGATGTGAATACCATGGCACACAGCGCTTCCACTTCCGGAGCATAACCAGTGTGTATACCATGGACACTACGCTACCACATCCGGATCCTCACCAGTGTGTATACCATGGCACACTACGCTTCTACTGATGGAGCATTACCAGTGTATTTACCATGGCACACTACGCTTCCACTTCCGGAGCATTACTTGTCTGTATACCATGGCACACTAGGCTTCCACTTCTAGAGCACTACCGGTGTGCATACTATGTCACATTAGGCTTTTACTGCCGGAGCATTACCCATGTGTATACCATGGACACGAAGCCTCCACTTCCGAAGCTTTACCGGTGTATATATCATGGCATACTAAGCTTCCCCTTCCGGAGCATTACCAGTGTGTATACCATGGACACTACGCTTCCACTTCTAGAGCATTACCAGTGTGTATACCATGGCACATTAGGCTTTTAATTCTAGAGTATTACCCGTGTGTATACAATGGCACACTACGCTTCCACTTCCAGAACATTACTCGTGTGTATATCATGGCACCCTACGCTTCTACTTTTGGAGCATTACCGGTGTGTTTACCATGGCATACTACATTTCCACTTTTCAAGCATTACCATTGTGTTTATCACGGCACAATACGTTTCCACTCCCAGAGCATTACCTGTGTGATTACCATGGCACACTATGCTTCTGCAGCATTACCGGAATGCATACCATAGCACAATATGCTTCCACTTCCAATTACTGGAAATGCTTCACTTCCAGAGCCTTATTGGGGTTCTTACCATGGCACACTACGCTTCCAGTTCTAGAGCATTACTGGTGTGTATACCATGAAATACTACGATTCCACTTCCGGAGCATTACCGATGTGTATACCAAGGACACTATGCTTTCAATTACGGAGCATTACCAGTGTATACCATGGTAAACTAGACTTTTAATTCCGGAGTACTACCTGTGTGTAAACCATGGCACACTACACTTCCACTTCTGGAGCATTACCGGTGTGTATACCATGGCACACTATGCTTCCTATTCCAGAGCATTGCCAGTGTGTTCCATGGTACACTAGGCTTTTACTTCCAGAGTAATGCTGGTGTGTTTACCATAATAGGAAATCAAGATTGCCTGGTCTCGGGTTCAACGCTGTTTATTATTTATCAGCAAGTGTGAGCTCTTTATTTAGTTTTAGAGACTCATTATTAATTAACTCATTTCAAGTGTTTATCTTACTTATACATTTGCAGTAAGAGGTTGTAACATGTCCTAAAGTAGTTTTTACACATAAATCATGATTCAAAAAACAATTGCACATGGAGAAATCATAACATCAGTGGTTTGCATGACTATTACATACATAAACATGAATTTGAATCATTAAAAAGGTACACCAGAATTTTTAAAGTTCAGTCTCTTATATTGATTCCTTTTGTAAATTTTTAAGACTGACACACTATAGACATCTGGTTTATTAAAGGTTCAAGAACGTCCTACAACGTGGGACGTCTTTTCTATTTAATGCCTTGTAGTGGATTTGGAAATGAATCACATGTGGAAAAGCCGACGCGTTTCCAAACCCGGTGTGATTACTCGGGTTTTTCTTCAGGGCAAACCTGGGTACCTGTTGGGTTAAAAACCACATTTTAGTCTCTACTCTTTCTCGTGATTTCTGCGAGTAAACATATTAATGGGGCATGTAGTACCTGTTTATTTCAAGTACGCGATGTTGTCATTATCGTTGGATTTCCTGACCTTGACTCTGTATCAAGAGAAAGGAGACCGTCGGTTGTCACTTTGTCTCACTCTCTTTTGACTTCATGGGCATGACTGATTATTTAAGATAACTGCACTTACTTAATCTGAAGGTGTGTGGGCGTCCATCACGCTGTCTTCTTAGAGCGGGTGCTGGCAGGAATGAATTTGGTTTCCGCGTTAGGCGCGTTTCCCTTGCTGGGATTGTATCTGTGTTTAAATCGCTTGTGGCTGCAAAGTTAACAAACGCTCTGATTAGTTCGGCGTTTTACTTGAAGAATGAATAAAGCTACGAGCGCGAGGCTATAGGAGCTCACCTTTGTTGGATTCAATCTCGGTGTTCGTTCTGCCAAACAACTCTGCCGGAATTCACCCGGAAGTGACATAGATTAATCACCTGACATGACCCGCTGGCGGAGTTGTGGAAGTTGTAGTGCGCTTTTTATGGAAGTTGGAAAAAGCTAATTCATTCGTTTTCATTGAAGGCAGGATGGGTACTCCAGAAGGGGCGGTGGCATTGCACGAGGGCTCAATGAATGTTTCTTTGTAATTCAGATAGTTCATTCATCCCCTCAATTACACAGTTGAACTTGAGAATTAGGTATGCTTCTCGTTGTAGCAACAATGTTTCTACATCTCCTCCTCTTGATGGAATTTTTATTCCTGACAGGACTGTCCATTTAAAATCTTTTTCTGTATGTCCACTTTGAGTAAAGTGTTGTACCATTGGGGCTGTTAATACTTTTTGTTTGATACGGGACCGGTGTTGGGCCATTCGCTGGTTTATTTGCTGACTCGTTTTCCCGATATATAGTTTGGGACATGGACAGATTACCGCATACACCAGGTTGCGGCTTTTGCAGTTTGTGAATTCTTTATGGAACCATTTAGTGTTGTTGAATTCAAATTCAGTGCCTTCAATTGTGGTGGCACACGAGACACACGTTCCACATTTGTGATGTCCTTCAACTGGTTTAAGTCGCCATGATGTACGTAAGTCTGTTCTGACTTGGCTGACTCCTAGATCTGCCCTCACAATCTGTTGTCCAATACTTTTGTTCTTTTTCAGAGCAAAAAGTGGTTTCTGCATTGGCATCCCTAGTCCAGATAGTAGATGCCAATTTTTAAGGATTATGGATTTGAACTTGTTTGTGTGGGGCCCGTAGGTAGTGACACAAACTAGTCTCTCTAACGGTTTTTTCTGTTTTTTGGACAGCAACTCTTCTCTTGGTGTACACCAAGCCCTTTTAATGGAGTGTTTTAACATTTTATCAGGGTAACCTCTTTTTTTGAGTTGGTTACTTAGAATTTCTGAATGTGCTAGGAAGTCCTCTTTCCTAGAGCAGTTCCTCCTAATCCTTAGCATTTGTCCATAGGGGAGGTTAGATTTCAGACATTGTGGATGATAGCTTCTGTAGTGGAGGATGGTGTTTTTGTCTGTAGATTTACGGTGTAAAGTTGTAATGAGTTTTTGATCTTGTACACCAACCTCAACGTCGAGAAACGTCAGGTGGGTGGTACTGTGAGTTATAGTTAATTTTATATCAGGGTGTCTCATGTTCAACCATTCATGAAATTGGATCAAGGATTCAACTGAACCCTTCCATTGACACCAGATGTCGTCGATGTAACGATACCAATTTAAAATATGGTTCTGATAGGGGTTATTGTGGTACACAAACCGTTCCTCGTACAAGGCCATGAAGAGGACCGCCATTTCCGGGGCGTAAGGACACCCCATGGCGGTCCCCTTCACCTGCACGTAGAACGTGTCCATGAACCGAAAATAGTTCCTCTTGAGTGCAATTCGAGCTAGATCGATTATAAACTCCGTAGGCACTCTATGTGGTTTAGGGCGGGTTTCCAGAAAAAATTCGATCGCTTCTAAGCCTTCCTCTTGTGGGATTTGTGTGTATAGGGAGACTATGTCAAAGGACACCATTAGGTGTTGGTTCGCATCAAATGGGACCCCTTCGACTTTGGTGATAAAGTCCATGGTATCTTTCAAGTGTGTTTACCATGGCATACTACGCTTCCACTTCTGAAGCATTACCGGTGTGTATACCATGGGACACTACGCTTCTACTTCTGGAGCATTACCAGTGTGTTTACCACAGCACACTACGCTTCCACTTCTGATTACTAAAAATGGCTCACTTCCTAGAGCATTACCGGTGTGTTTACAATGGCACACTATGCTTCCAGTTCCGGAGCATTACCGGTGTGTATACCATGGACACTATGCTTCCAATTCTGGAACACTACTGGTGTATACCATGGTACAATAGGCTTTTACTTCCTGAGTATTATACATGTGTATACCATGGCACTCTATGCTTTCACTTCCGGAGCATTACTGGTGTGTATACCATAGACACTCCGCTTCCACTTCCGGAGCATTACCCGTGTGTATAGTATGGCACATTATGCTTCACATTCCGGAGCATTACCAGTGTGTATACCATGACACACTACGCTTCTACTTTTGGAGCATTACCAGTGTGTTTACCATAGCACACTAAGCTTCCACTTCTGATTACTAAAAATGCCTCACTTCTGGAGCATTACCGGTGTCTTTACAATGGCACACTGCGCTTCCAGTTCCGGAGCATTACCAGTGTGTATACCTTGGACACTATGCTTCCAATTCCGGAGCACTACGGGTGTATACCATGGTACAATAGGTTTTTACTTCCTGAGTATTACCAGTGTATATACCATAGCACACTACGCTTCCACTTCCGGAGCATTACTGGTGTGTATACCATGGACACAACACTTCCACTTCCGGAGCATTAACTGTGCGTATAGCATGGCACATTATGCTTCCACTTCCGGAGCATTACCAGTGTGTATACCATGGCACACTAAGCTTCCACTTCTGGAGCATTACCGGTGTGTATACCATGAACACTATGCTTCCAATTCCAGAGCATTACTGGTGTACACCATGGTACACTAGGCTTTTACTTCCGAAGAATTACTGGTGTGTTTACCATGGCACACTATGCTTCCTATTCAGGAGCATTACCGATGTATACCATGGTACATTAGGCTTTTACTTCAGAGTATTACCGGTGTGTTTACCATGGCACACTAGGCTTCCACTTCTGGAGCATTACAGGTGTGTTTAGCATAGCACACTACACTTCCATTTCCGGATCATTAGCGGTGTGTATACCATGGCACGCTATGCTTCCATTTATGGAGCATTACCGGTGTATATACCATGGACACTAGGCTTCTACTTCCAGAGAATTGCCGGTGTGTATACCATGGCACACTACACTTCTACTTTTGGAGCATTACCGGTGAGTTTAGCATAGCACACTACGCTTCCACTTCCGGAGCATTACCGGTTTTATTACCATGGACACTATGCTTCCAATTCAGGAGCATTACAGGTGTATACCATTGTGCACTAGGCTTTTACTTCCGTAGTATTACCAATGTGTATAACATGGCACACTATGCTTCCACTTCTGGAGCATTACCGGTGTATACCATGGACACTGTGCTTTGAATTCCGGAGCGTTACTGGTGTGTTTACCATGGCACACTACGCTTCCACTTACGGAGCATTACCAGTGTGTATACCATGGCACACTAGGCTTTTACTGCCGGAGCATTACCCAGGTGTATGCCATGGACATGACGCTTCCACTTTCGGAGCATTACCGGTGTGTATACCATGGCACACTATGCTTCCACTTCCAGAGCATTACCAGTATGTATACCATGGACACCATGCTTCCACTTCCGGAGCATTATCCATGTGTATACCATGGCACACAAGGCTTCTACTTTTGGAACATTACCTGTGTGTTTACCATAGCACACTACGCTTCCACTTCTGATTACTAAAAATGCCTCACTTCCAGAGCATTACCGGTGTGTTTACCATGGCATACAACACTTCCCGTTCCGATGTGTATACAATAGACACTATCCTTCCAATTCTGGAGCTTTACCTGTGAATACTATGGTACAATATGCTTTTACTTCCTGAGTATTACAGGTGTGTATAGCATGGCACACTATGCTTCCACTTCCGGAGCATTACGGATGTTATACCATGGACACTACGCTTCCACTTCCGGAGCATTACAAGTGTGTATACCATGGCACACTAGGCCTTTACTTCCTGAGTATTACCGGTGTGCATACCATAGCACACTATGCTTCCACTTCCGGAGCGTTACTGATGTGTATACCATGGACACAACACTTCCTCTTCCAGGGCATTACCCGTGTATATAGCATGACACATTATGCTTCCACTTCTGGAGCATTACCAGTGTGTATACCATGGAACACTAAGCTTCCACTTCTAGAGCATTACCGGTGTTTATACCATGAACACTATGCTTCCAATTCCGGAGCATTACCGGTGTACACCATGGTACACTAGGCTTTTACTTCCTGAGAATTACTGGTGTGTTTACCATGGCACACTATGCTTCCTATTCCAGAGCAGTACCTGGGTATACCATGGTACACCAGGCTTTAACTTCCAGAGTATTACCAGTGTGTTTGCCATGGCACACTACGCTTCCATTTCTGTAGCATTACCAGTGTGTTTAGCATAGCACACTACACTTCCACTTCCGGAGCATTAGCGGTCTGTATACCATGGCACACTATGCTTCCACTTCTGGAGCATTACCGGTGTGTATACCATGGACACTAGACTTCTACTTCCAGAGTATTGCCGGTGTGTATACCATGGCACACTACGCTTCTACTTTTGGAGCATTACCTGTGTGTTTACCATAGCACACTACGCTTCCACTTCTGATTACTAAAAATGCCTCACTTCCAGAGCATTACCGGTGTGTTTACCATGGCATACTACACTTCCCGTTCCGATGTGTATACAATAGACACTATCCTTCCAATTCTGGAGCTTTACCGGTGAATACCATGGTACAATAGGCTTTTACTTCCTGAGTATTACAGGTGTGTATAGCATGGCACACTATGCTTCCACTTCCGGAGCATTATCAGTGTGTATACCATGGACACTACACTTCCACTTCCGGAGCATTAACGGTGTGTATACCATGGCACACTATGCATTTACTTCCAGAGCATTACCCGTGTGTATACAATGGCACACTATGCTTCCACTTCCGGAGCATTACCCGTGTGTATACCATGGCACACTACACTTCTACTTTTGGAGCATTACCGGTGTGTTTACCATGGAACACTTTGCTTTTTCTTCCAGAGTATTACCGGTGTGTTTACCATGGCACACTATGCTTCCAAAGCAATATCTGTGTGCATACCATAGCACACTACACTTCCACTTCTGATCAGTGAAAATGCTCCACTTCCGGAGCATTACCGGTGTGTACCATGTCACGCTACGCTTCCACTTCTGAGGCATTACGGATGTGTATACCATGGACACTACGCTTCCACTTCCGGAGCATTACCAGTGTGTATACCATGGCACACTAGGCCTTTACTTCCTGAGTATTACCGATGTGTATACCATAGCACACTATGCTTCCACTTCGGGAGCGTTACTGATGTGTATACCATGGACACAACACTTCCACTTCCGGAGCATTAACTGTGCGTATAGCATGGCACATTATGCTTCCACTTCCGGAGCATTACCAGTGTGTATACCATGGCACACTAAGCTTCCACTTCTGGAGCATTACCGGTGTGTATACCATGAACACTATGCTTCCAATTCCAGAGCATTACCGGTGTACACCATGGTACACTAGGCTTTTACTTCCTTAGAATTACTGGTGTGTTTACCATGGCACACTATGCTTCCTATTCCAGAGCAGTACCTGGGTATATCATGGTACACCAGGCTTTAACTTCCAGAGTATTACCAGTGTGTATACCATGGCACACTAAGCTTCCACTTCTGGAGCATTACCGGTGTGTATACCATGAACACTATGCTTCCAATTCCAGAGCATTACCGGTGTACACCATGGTACACTAGGCTTTTACTTCCTGAGAATTACTGGTGTGTTTACCATGGCACACTATGCTTCCTATTCCAGAGCAGTACCTGGGTATATCATGGTACACTAGACTTCTACTTCCAGAGTATTGCCGGTGTGTATACCATGGCACACTACGCTTCTACTTTTGGAGCATTACCGGTGGGTTTAGCATAGCACGCTACGCTTCCACTTTCGGAGCATTACCAGTTTGATTACCATAGACACTATGCTTCCAATTCTGGAGCATTACCGGTGTATAGCATGGTACACTAACCGGAGTATTACCAGTGTGTATACCATGGCAAACTATGGTTCCACTTCTGAAGCATTACTGGTGTGTATACCATGGACACTGTGCTTCCAATTCCGGAGCACTACTGGTGTGCATACCATGGCACACTACGCTTCCACTTCCGGAGCATTACCAGTGTGTATACCATGGACACCACGCTTCCACTTCCGGAGCATAATCCATGTGGATACCATGGCACACAACGCTTCTACTTTTGGAGCATTACCTGTGTGTTCACCATAGCACACTACACTTCCACTTCTGATTACTAAACATGACTCACTTCCAGAGCATTACCGGCGTGTTTACCATGGCACACTACACTTCCAGATCCGGAGAATTATCGATGTGTATGCAATAGACACTATCCTTCCGATTCCAGAGCATTACCGGTGTATACAGTGGTACAATAGGCTTTTACTTCCTGAGTATTACAGGTGTGTATAGCATGGCACACTATGCTTCCACTGCGGGAGCATTAGTGGTGTGTATACCATGGACACTATGCTTCCACTTCCGGAGCATTAACAGTGTGTATACCATGGCACACTATGCATTTACTTTCGGAGCATTACCCGTGTGTATACCATGGCACACTATGCTTCCACTTCTGGAGCATTACCGGTGTGTATACCATGGCACACTACGCTTCCAGTTCAGGAGCATTACCGGTGTGTACCATGGCAGACTAGGCTTTAACTTCCAGAGTATCACTGGTGTGTATACCATGGCACACTACGCTTCCACTTCCGGAGCATTTCCCGTGTGTATACCATAGCACACTACACTTCCACTTCTGGAGCGTTACTGGTGTGTATACATTTCCGTAACATTACCAGTGTGTTTACAAAGGCACACTAGGATTTTACTTCCAGAGCACTACCAGTGTGTATACCATGGCACACTGAGCTTCCACTTCTGGAGCATTGCCGGTGGGTATACCATGGCACACCAGGCTTTAACTTCTGGAGCATTACCCGTGTCTATTCCATGGCACACTACGCTTCGACTTCTGGAGCATTACCAGTGTGTATACCATGGCCCGCGAGGTACGTGGAAGATGGTAAAAAGCAGCAATCCGTACACTCCATGGGGCTGTTCATGTAATTAATCAAACAGGAGCGCAAGCCTTAAGCAGCATCTTACACTCTCACTGTCAAAGTGCAAGATGCGACTTAACGCTGCTGGAGGGAGCGGAGTCGAACAGTTTGACCACATACATATTCCACTCTTGTCTATTTGCTGTCGCTAGCATTGCAGCAGTCTGCTATGAACTGCTTTTCTCTCTGGCCAGTATTGAAAAGACTAATTGCATAGCAACAGCTGAATTATTAAATATGCATGTGATTGCACTTCTGCAGTACAGCCTGATTTTAAAAAAAACAGACCGACGTGAATAGGTTCCTACTGTGTGAGAGGGTAATTATTGGGCCACCGGAATTATGTGGCAGGGGAGGGCAAAATATGCAGCAGGGTTGAGGAAATTATGTGGCAGGAAAAGGCAAATTACAAGGCACAATGCCACACATTTTGTGACGGTATTACTTCATTATTTTGCCATTTTGTATACATGCTAACACTGTCTGAGCTTTGGAGTCACCTCATTAGTACCAGTGTAACACCCACATATGGCAATAAGCAGCAGATAGGTGATCAGTCAGGCTTTGTAAATGACTTTCAGCAGTGCTGCAAGGAAATGCATGGGTTCTCGGATTTCCACTTCTGGCAGTGCCACATACTTTAGTCCATGTTAAACTAGGATAGGTCCACATGATGTGACATTACATTAAACAAATCTGTGCCTGTGCCACGGGGTGAACAACAACGAGGAAAGATTGCGGGTTTTCTCACCTGGTCTGTTTCCTGTTGTGAATAATTCCATTTTGTGTGGGGCATCTGCTTTTGGTGAATACTATTCCTGTAGACGAGTGCCTTCTCTGGGTTCTTTGGTCTTCACGATCTGGGTAGGGAGCAGGCTTATGCGTGGCCCTGTGGGACATTTTAAGTCATGACTATGGCCACTGTAAAATATTCTAAAGGAAAACATCACAAAGTCATTGAAACATTTCTGTTAAGGAGCTTAAATAATGGTAGCACAATAAAAATAACTCAGTTCTTCAATAAAAATGCAGTGAATGGAATCATGTTACGTGTTCTGGAGTATTAATGTTCTTTCCAAATTAGTTATGAGATTTAATTTAAAAACCGTAATTTATGAATTACATTTTTTTGTCATGTAATGTTATAGCCTACTTGCAGAGCAAACACATTCATGTGAGTTACCATGCTACAAAATCACTATGGATAACATAAATATTTTCAGTGCACAACACAAATGTTCAAATAATAATTCAACATTTGGGGGGAAAGATGTGGCCCTTAGATGTACAGTAGCTTATAGGGTGCTCTACTGTTTTTAATGTTTATTCCTTGCTATCTTGTGTCCAGCCTGACAAATCGCAATATTTTTTTTTCTCAGTAGATTTCATTTTTAAAGATATATCGTTAAATAAAGAAATATGTGAGGTACTCAGCATTGTATTTTCAAAGTCTGTAATGATATATATACACATGTACATCCCAACAACACACATCATATCACACCTCACCACTACATTCCACACCATGCCAGTGCCCTTACGTCACTACACTAAGCACAACTTGCACACAAATGTTACCGTACTAAACACAGCAGCTACATTGCTCTACAACATACCTTAAAACATTGTCAATATCTCTGGCTAAACACGTATAAGGTCCCAAAGGTGAGACCTATTGGCTATGCCGATGCTTGTTACAATGTGGGGTCGCTGGTACATTCTTCCTGCTGATGGTGCACTGCCCTTTCTAGTGTGTGCCTAAAGAAGCATGCTCCCCCTCCTGCCATGTGACTTTTTGAAGTTCCCAATTAGGGTAAGTGCTAATTTATGAGTAAGATTGCACCGATTTATGCAATCCAACGCCTTTACCACCGAGCATGATATGCTGACTGTATTGGAGCTATGACACAATAATGCACACAGAGTGGGGTATATGTAGTATTCAAAGTATAATATTTGCGTGGATTTTGAATGTTTGCATTAATGCATGTACACAGTAGTAACTAAGTACTGACACAGAATAAAATGCAATTACTGATCATCACCATTAGTGATAGATCATGTACAAAAATTATTCACTGCTCTTTGAACGATAGTCTGTTGTTAATACACAATCAGATTAATATATATCTTTCTTTAAAATAGGAAGCAAGACCTGTTACGGCTACAGAAAGGTGAGTAATAACTCACGTCCCATGCAAGATAGTGCTGCATGCTATTTATGTGATGTCCTGATGAACGCCTTGGACCCAATAGCCTTGATGTAGGGCTGAAACATGTTGACAAATTGTTAGGGTTCGAGGACCATAATATCATTATCCCCAATTGAGATTTTGTTTAACCATACCCTAACAGCCTTTAATAAAGGGAAAACCAGGTTGGTTTGAGGTATGTGTATCTATTTAGATACCCGGGCAGTGAAAATATCCAACGTGCTCCCTGATACATGGTCAAGTCCATCCTGGTTTTTAGTGACCAGGATGAGACCCGATGCTGAAGCATACCACTAATAGAGTGGGTGAGGGTCTAACAAAAGATACAAGATTTTTTCCTTTTTTCTGCTATTGACAAGGTATTTTTTTAAAGCATAGCCTCTAATTTGGGCCAAGGGATACCCATTGTTTTTCTCTGTATTCTGAATTCGACATAAAATGATGTTACAAGACAAAAAAATCCAAACCAAGTTCACAAAGAGTTTTCTATTAAACTTGCTCACGCTTCCTTTGGTAATTTGTAGCCGGTGTGCCCCCATTTGAGAAAGTTCAAGGTGTGATTCAATATTGTTTGCCATTCTGAAGGGTGACTAGTTAAACTTGTTCTGAATAGGAGTCCTCAAAAGATGTCTTGTTCTGGCCCTAAAAAGTCCTAAGATGTCACTGTCTCACAACTTTTTACCTCACCCCCTCTATCTTTAACTCTGCCTTAGACTCTCCTTGCTTTTGTATATATATCTATTTTTCTCTACACCTCATCTTCCCTACATCTCTGTCTCACTAAGCTATTTATCTGACCTGCCTTTCTATACCCCTTCTCATGTTACATCTCTCTCAACCTTGCATCTCTCTATACTGTTCTCTCTACACCACCTTACTGCCTTTGTACATCTACTTCTCGCCGCCTCTTCTTCTCACCTCTCTTTCTGCTCTGTCTACATCACACCTTAATGTACCCCATTACTCTCCCTCCTATTAAATTAATTTCTACCTTTTGCTAACTCTACCACTCATCTTTCTTCTAAAGCAGCTTCCATCACGCTAGCACTCTTTCCTTACCTACCTCTTCCTTTCTTCTTTTCAATCTCTCTGTAGCTTTCAGTTTGGCTATCTCACCTGTCAATCTTTGCCAAAGAGCCCTGTCTATTTTACCTATCACTCTTCTTCATTTATATCTATATCTCCTATCTTTCTATGTCTCTCGTATCTTACTACACCATTCATTTTACACCTCAGGCCCTCTGTCTCCCATACTTCCCATTTCTCTTAATCAACAAACTCGAAAGTCACTTGTGAGCCAGAGTAGTGTACGCAAAGAAAGAGGAGGTAAGCAACAAAGAAGGGGAAGAGGATTAAGGATAAATGATCATATTTCAAGGAATGGAGTGATGAAAATCCTCTGCATGAGGTTTTGATTTCCTCTTTTGCAGCACGGGAAGATGGGAAGGAGAGACTACCAATATTTAACAATTAAAGCTAAAATTTCAAGCACTATGTGCCTATGTTTTTCAATTATGCACTAGCTTACTTAACATTCAACATGTCACTTTTACTGTGTGATCTCGCCAATTGGAGGAATAGTCTAGTAAGACAATTTGGGGCAGATTTAGTAGATTCTGACAGATCGCAGTGCAGCAGCCGCAAATGCTGGGCTGTGTTGCACGAGTGGGTGAGCGCCACATTAAAAAAAATATGGCACAGGAGTCGCGCGAGCGCGTCGACCAAGATGGCCGCCACTGCCGGAGCTCCGTAAGTCTACCGGCCCAATTAGCCGGAAAACGACGAATTTTCAGTCAGGGCCCGATATTTTCTAGCGGCGCTTGCATTTCCTCACTGTCCCCTACCTGTGGCTCTATTTCTGGGCGATTTCGCCGAGGGAAACTGCTTCTGCTCGATCCTTCGTCCTCTCCTCTGCCTCTGCATCTGTGTCTGCCGGCTTGCTCTGCTTGAGGGGCGGAGTGAAAATAAAGAAAGGGCCTGGCTTTGGCCTGGCCACATCCACAACCCTGTTTAGCTGCTGCACCAGTCCTTTTACAGTACTTTTGGGGACTTTACATGCTTTTTCCCACATATTTATTAAAATTTGAGGTGATTTTTATTTTTTGCTGTTTTTTTGACACAAAAGGTTATTTTTTCACCTCAGGATGGAAAATAAAAATGTACCTACTAATAAAAGGAAACAGCAGATTTCACCTCCTCCAACTAAGTCTAAGGTTGTTGAATCTTCTGAACCTTCCCTTGCTCTGATTTTCGAGGAACTTCAAGCGCTGCATCTGAATACTGACACTATTGCCACTGAAGTCAAAAATATACGCAAAGATATGGCATCTATTTCCATGAAAGTGTCTGATAACACTATCAAAATTCAGGACAATAAAAATAAATTAGACGCTTTTACTCCTTTGGTGACTCAAATAGTACCAATGCATACTCAATTACTGGAATTGGAAAACCGTAATAGGCAATACAATCTTCGTATTTTCAATCTTCCTGAAGAGGTTGAGAGATCTGATTGTCGATTATATCTAGAGTCCTTGCTTCCTGGCCTCCTAAATATCAAATTTCCTGAAAAATTTGAAATAGATAAGGCTCACAGAATTCCATCACACAGGAATCTTCGCAATACTAAACCCCGGCAAATGATTTTTAAGGGTCTGCGCCACCATCATTTGGTCCTTATCAGGAAAGCAGCAAGAGACATTCCCTCCCTCTTAGTAAATGGCTGTAAAATCTTTATCCATCAAGATTTTGCTAAGGAAACGGTTGCTATTCGCAAGGAATTTTCCTCTTTTCGTCCACAATTGCGAAGCCTTGGTTTTAAGTATGGTCTATTTGATCCCTCTACGATGAGAATCTAGAAAGACACCTTTTCTAAATCTTTTCATCGTCCTGAAGATTTGAGACTCTTTCTGGAACAACAAACTTCACCGTCAATGGACACTCATGACCCTGTTACTTGAAGACGTCTATTCTGATTTATCCTGACATTTATATTTTTCTCTTCACGGGCTCCAACGGTTTATCTGGCCATGCTTGAGGAACAGGTGTGCGTCTCTGTCTTCTTATATATGTTTCTGTTTCTTGTTTGTTCTTTTTCCCTTCCTTTATGTTTCTCCCTTTTGTGTCCCTCCTTTTATTACTCTTTGCGTGGAGGTACTCTTTCTATATGGCTATTTTTCAGTTCCTCTTCCTTTGAATCTTTTCCTATCCTCTTCCTTCTAACTCCTAATGGCTAATATTCATTCTATTAAACTTGTTTCACTTAATGTCAAGGGCCTCGGCATCCAGTAAAACGTACAAAAATCTTGGACTACCTGGGTGCATGCAAAGCTGACATTTGTTTTCTTCAAGAAACGCACGTTGATGATAAGATTTTACATTATATGAAGAAAAAATGGGTTGATAATATTGTTTCTTCACCTGCGCTGGGGAAGAAAAATGGAGTTGCAATTTTCTTTGCAAAAAGGTTACACTGTCAAATTCTTAGTAAGTTTAATGACACGATTGTTGGGGGGATTTCAATATGATTATTGATCCGTTGTTAGATAGGCTTTCCTCTACAAAATTCCGCCCTCCTAAAGTTTTTTATGCCTTTAAATCTTTCCTTCGCACCACCAAGTTGGCTGATATTTGGAGGATACACTTCCCTACTGAAAAATGGTTTTCCTTTTTCTCCAATTCCCATAATTCTCATTCACGGATTGATTACTTTTTGCTTTATTCCTTCTTTACTCCAATCAGCTGACAATCCTGTTGTAGGTAATATTGATATCTCAGACCATGCCTTAATTTCCTTTGTTTTAAATATCTCTTCTATGTTTACCAAACAAAATAGATGGCGTATGAACACGAATGTTGTACTTAATGACACACAGAAGCCTAAACTATTACAAGCTATTCAGGACTATTTTTTGTTTAACCCTGATGGCTCAACTTCACTTGTTAATAGATGGGATGCGTTTAAGGCCTATATTAGAGGTACCACAATTTCTATTATGGCCCATGCAAACAAGCAATTTAACTCCAAAATTGATCTTTTGGACAAACAAATTACCAAATATGAGCGTTTATTTATTACTTCTAATGACCCTCAACACAAATTTACACTACAAAAGCTTTGTTATGAATTTAATGCTCTACTTAGTACTAGTCCAGGCCGGACAGTGACAGGACCCAAGCCTTTCCTTGTTTTCCTCTACTTAGTACTAGAGCAGGGGTTCAACTCGCAAAATCTAATGCTAAATTTTGCTTTAATACCAATAGGTCTGGGAAACTCCTTGCAAATTATTTGCGAATCAAGAGGGATAAGACCCAAATAACCTCGATACATGGTGCTAATGGCCAAGTAGCCATTTCCCATAATGATATTGTCCAAGAATTTTTAACTTTTTACTCTACCTTATATAGCAAACCTGATACCTGTGATGATTCTTTAATTGATTCTTTTTTAAATAAATGTAATTTGCCTCAAGTTTCTCCATCCGATAGATTAACTTTAGATTCCCCAATTACTTGTGATGAGATCTTACTTGCTATTAATTCACTTCCTAAGAATAAATCCCCTGGCCCGGATGGTATCCCTGCTGAATTTTATAAAGAATTTCATTCTCTCCTTTTACCTTATTTAAGTTCCCTTTTCTCCCATTTTGGTTCCTCTGGTACTATTTCGGGCTCCTTTACGGATGCTTTAATCGTTGTTTTGCCAAAACCTGATAAGGACCCTACCCTGGTTTCTAATTATTGTCCCTTTTCTCTAATAAACCAAGATTGTAAACTTTATGCTAAAATCCTTGCTACTAGATTGGCTCCTATCCTTCATTCCATCATTCATCCAGATCAATCTGGCTTCATGAAAAATAGATACTCTGCAAATAATACCAGAACGCTTTTACATGTTATTGAACAGAGCTCTCACTTTACTTCTCCTGCGGGAGTGATGGCTTTAGATGCAGAAAAAGCATTTGACAAAATTCATTGGCAATTTTTATTTAGAACTTTATTGTCTTTTAATTTTGGTACCCAGTTTATTCGTATGATTTCTGCTTTATATTTTGCCCCTACTGCTCGTCTATTTATTAATGGTCGAATTTCTACTCAGTTTCCACTCTTTAGAGGTATTAGGCAGGGTTGTCCCCTGTCCCCACTGTTATTTTTATTAGGAATTGAGCCTTTTCTTAATTATGTTTGCTGCTGTGATACTATTCAAGGTGTTACGATAAATGATGTCACTGTTAAAACTTTAGCATATGCAGATGATGTGTTATTATTTATTAGCAATCCTCTCTCCTCTGTACCCTCCCTCTTAGACATTATTACTAATTATTCTGTAGTTTCAGGTTACAAGTTAAATGTAAGTAAAACTGAATTTTTTCCTTTAAATGCTTTTTGTACACCGGATATGCTACCAAACGCAAACATTCTTTGGCAAAACATTAAGCTTAAGCACTTGGGTATTCTATTCGCCTCTTCATTACATGCTACATTAAAATTAAATACAGATTTTATACTTGATTACATCAAAGGCAAAACGTCCAAATGGTCTCCCCTTCATCTCACCTGGTGGGGAAGAATGGAGGCTATAAAAATGAATATTGCACCAACAATCTTTTATTCTTTGGCTATGATTCCCACTCAATGTCCTTTAAAATTCTATAAAGATATTGATAAACTCCTATCTAAATTCCTTTGGTCCAACAAAGTTCCTCGTATTGCTTACAGAAAATTAAAACTCCCCAAGTCCCAGGTAGGATTTGCCCTTCCAGACTTTTACCTTTATCATAAAGCTTTTATCTTAAAATAAAGTTCTTTTCAAATTCACCTGTAGTCAAGCCTCCAATTTGGTTAGATATTGAAACCTCAATTGTACGCCCCTTTACTTTACTCTCTTTGTTGTCAATGTCCTCTGCTTCTAAGGTAGTTCATCGGTCATCTATAATTAAATCTTCTAGATTAATGCTCAATGACTTAGACTCTAATTTTGAATTACCCCTACTCTCTACAGTCCACTTGTCTTTATGGCATAGTGCTCTACTTAAACTAAACAGGAACATTAATTTTTGGTCCTCATGGATTTCAAAAGGAATTTTATATCTTAAAGATGTCTTTTATAACAATGCCTTTATTCCTTTTGAGCAATTACAATTACAGTTTGACATCCCGGTTTCTGATTTTTCAAAATACCAGTCTTTATGTAATTCTATTTTAGATTCCTTTCCAGATGGTATTCCTTCCTTCACCACCAACGACCTTTTGATTTACCTTAAGGCTGTTACGTCAACCTCCAAAGCTGTCTCTGTTTTTTATAAAAAAAATTCTACTTTCCAGGGCTCTCATTTTGGTGCAATATCATCTTTTTGGAACGCTGAACTTTCCATTTCCCTATCAGATGACTTATGGTCCTCAATATGGCTCAACAGCATCTCCGGTTGGCTTCCGGTGTCCCTTTATCAGACTAACGCTTATATTTTATTTAACGCTTTATGGACCCCATCTCGATTAAGTCATGCTAAATTGATACCATCTGATGTTTGTTGGCACTGCAAGTCAACTTTTGGATCACTTCGTCATATGTTCTTTGAATGTACAATTATTATGAAATTTTGGTTGAATGTTTGGAATGTCATTTTGAAAATTTTGCCTGTACATGATGATATTTCCTATGCTGTGTTAATATGCAAATCGGTTGCCCTCTCCTATCCTCTTAGTGATTCGGAGACGAAGTTATTTAATTTTTTAATAACAGCTGCTTTAAAATCCATCACTTTTTGTTGGAAAGATGCTTCTTCTCTTTCAGTTCATGCTTGGTGGTCTTGGATTACCTTTACAAGAAGAGGAGCTCAGCTATCTCTTAAAGGTGTTACTCACAATGCAAAGTCATTTCAATCTTTTTGGTCTCCTATTGATTCGTATGTTTTGAAATGATATGATCAATATGCTTTTGTGTCTCTCGATGATTAATTTTTCCTTATTGCCATCTTTGTTTTATTCAACTAACTGGTAACTCTATATGTTCTGATTTTATAATTCTAAGATATGTTCTTTCCCCCATTCTCCCTTCCTCTCTCTCCCTTTCCCTTCCTTTTCATTTTAGAATTATTGCATTTTATACTGCTCAATTGCTCATTTCCATATGTAGGAATTATTCTTTCTGTATTGTACTTATGTTTTCTTATGTTGCACAAACTTCAATAAAAACATTTTGAACACAGAAAAAAATATGGCACTCTCCTCTTTCTCTAAATACTGCTGCCAAAGAAATATGCTGCCATGCCCCAAGGTACACAACTGTGCATCATTGTGCAAGGGTGTGCAAGGGTGTCTCCGTGAGTCTAGCATAGGTTTTGTACTGGAAGGAAAGCCTTCCATTACAAAATACCATGCTTACACTAACTTTAAACCTTTTCCCACTATGTATGTGTGCTATGTGTCCTATTTGATTTGGATGCTATTTTCTCATGCTAAACCCTGTCTGTATTTTTTCAGTAAATAGGGTTAAGCATCAGAAACCTTGGGTGGGTCCATGGGAATGGCCATGCACCACCCAATGTTCGTCCCCTTGGCGCTAAGTAATGCTAAGCGATTCAGAAAAGGGGGTGGTGATGAACAGAGTGTCTGAATTAAGCAGACCACTCTTACCCAGTCCAAAGATCAGGGCTTGATCCATCACCGTTTTTTAGCTCACTGCACCATCCCAGCTCAGAACCTGGCTACATGCAAATTAGTCTGTTCCTGTCCCAGTGCATGATGGGAACAGGGCAAACCAAACTACCAAGCCAATTCTTATACTGGGAAGGAAACAAGCTTCCGGGGACCGGTTTCTGGCATTTCAGCCGTCGTCGGCCCGGCTTGCTTGAATCCTGATGGTGCAATGAGCAAGGGACTCACATCTGAGTATACCCTTCCACACTTATGGTGGACAAAATGATTCAGAAAAGGGGGTGGTGATGAACAGAGTGTCTGAATTAAGCAGACCACTCTTACCCAGTCCAAAGATCAGGGCTTGATCCATCACCATTTTTTAGCTCACTGCACCATCCCAGCTCAGAACCTGGCTACATGCAAATTAGTCTGTTCCTGTCCCAGTGCATGATGGGAACAGGGCAAACCAAACTACCAAGCCAATTCTTATACTGGGAAGGAAACAAGCTTCCGGGGACCGGTTTCTGGCATTTCAGCCGTCGTCGGCCCGGCTTGCTTGAATCCTGATGGTGCAATGAGCAAGGGGCTCACATCTGAGTATACCCTTCCACGCTTATGGTGGACAAAATGATTCAGAAAAGGGGGTGGTGATGAACAGAGTGTCTGAATTAAGCACACCAGTTCAAAGATCAGGGCTTGATCCATCACCGTTTTTTAGCTCACTGCACCATCCCAGCTCAGAACCTGGCTACATGCAAATTAGTCTGTTCTTGTCCCAGTGCATGTTCATCACCACCCCCTTTTTTGAATCGTTTTTGGCCACTATAGGTGTGGCAGGGTATACTCAGACATGAGTCCCTTGCTCATTGCACCATCAGGATTCAAGCAAGCCGGGCCGAAGACGGCTGAAATGCCAGAAACCGGTCCCCGGTAGCTTGTCTCCTTTCTGGTGAAGAATTGGCTTGGTAGTTTAGTCTGCCCTGTTCCCATGATGCACTGGGCCAGGGACAGACTGATTTGCATATAGCCAGGTTCTGAGCTGGGATGGTGTAGTGAGATAAATAATAGTGATGGATCAAGCCCTGATCTTTGGACTGGGTAAGAGTGGTCTGCTTAATTCAGACACTCAGTTCATCACCACCCCCTTTTTTGAATAAGTAATGCTAAGCAGCGCGTTGCTTTCGGGTGATTTTTCAGTGCTAAACAAGTTTAGTGCAGGAAAGTAAATTAGTAACAAAAGATTTAGCGTCGATTTGCGACACTTTTTTGATGCAAACAAAGCACTAAAAGTTAGTAAATATACCCGTGAATTTCACATAAAATGGTGCTATACGCCAAACGAAACTATATCTAAAAGCAAAAGAAACAACTTCATCAAATCCTGTTTCAGCTTTCTGTTGGTGCTAATTGGCTGGCATATGCCAGGCAGCTTGATCTTTCCGCTGCCCACATGTGATATATAATTCCATCTTATTTAGCATCATTAGGATTTGAATTAGCTGAAAATGAGTCCTAAATACAAACTTGTTCCATGCAGGGGTCCCAAGATACACCTTGTCCGCAGCCTGAAGAACCCTTAAATTGTCATTGCTTCTAGGCATTGTGCAGCCCTTATCTACTCGTTTTCCCACTGTATGCTGACATGTGCCTGGCTTCTATTTGCTGTGCACCTCCATGTTCTTATTAAGCACATTGTCTGCTCCTACATGTCAAGATCCACTACACTATTTAGCCCTCTTCCACTTGCACTCATGGGCCTGTGCCACACAATCAATCAATCAGGGGTCTTGTATAGAAGAGTCAATCACCCGTGATGGTCTCAAGGTGCTAGGGGAGGCTTGCGGGCCTGCAGTCCAGTCTTCCATCTTCCTCTGCATGTCTCAGGGGAGTTTGTTGGGGGTCCTAGCTGCAGATGGAGTCGTATTTTGTTTACCTAAATTGTATCTGAAAATAAACATTCTTTTCCCGTATGCAAAACCTTTCCACAACTAACATGATTTTGAGTGTGGCTGTGTGCGTTTAATTATTTCTAGTTTATTCTGTTTACTTCAGAGCCACATGTTTTGGGCAGGCTCTGTGTCCTGTATTAGCCCTGGCTGTTTGTATTTTATGAGGAATGAACTATCATAGCTCTGTCATGTGTGCTTGGTCCGCCCCTGCTGCAGTGTATTGTGTGCTAGATTAGCCCTTAGCAGTATCTTCCTTGGTGTTTCGCTTCAGTACTGTACGGTGGGTGCATGGGACATCCAAAATAGTGCATTGAAGGGGCTCTGTGGATCACTCAGTAGAACACCAATTAGTCCTGCAGGCCAGGCCAGGCGAGACATATGCTCCAAAGCTTGGAGTACAGGTGAGCCGTAAGAGCTCTGTGGATCTCCATGCAGTGGGACAATGGTGAATCCCGGTGGTCAAGATACAAGTGCACTGCAGAGGTTACCTTATTTACTTACTGTATTGAGGGTTTTTGTAAATCCCTACGAACCACCCTCCGGAGCTGGGGTAGCGAGGAACAAATGGCTCATTGCCAGCCGTGGTCGAAATGGGTGGGATCAACAGCGAGTCCTCACTTTTTAAATTTAATAGAAACCATTCCCCTATGTTTTTTTTAAAAAAAATGCATCCCAGGACGGCAGAAATAGCCAAGACCTATAGATAAGGCCCGCTGTTCGTGGCCGTTCGGAGACAGGCGGGATTCACTCTGCCACTGCCACTGGCAGCTGACCCCCCTCGCCCTCTCTTTCTTCCTCTTCTTCTAATTCCCTCTCTTTCTGTCTTGCTCCACCTCACTTGCTGAAAACCGTGACTTCAAGAAACGGCTCATACACTCTCGTTCCTCTCCTTTCCTTCATCCATTCCATGTGAAATGGATCCAAAAAAAGAAATAAAAACACCTTTGCCTGAAATGTCGTCTTTTTCAGACATTTTTCTATTCCAGAGTCCAGGCTCAGGACAACGAGGAAAAAAAGATTTAAAAGTAAAAAAATAACTAAATATCTAAATAAAGCGGGCCAGAGTGGTGACTAAGGGCCAGATGTAGGTAAGTAACATTTACCGAATCTTAATTACCGAAAATTACCGAATTTTACCGATTCGGTAATTAAGATTCGGTAAATGTGAGGGGTTGGTATGTAGGGAATCCAGATGTTCCCTTTTACCGAATCGGTAAAATTCGGTATTTACCGATTCGGTAAATACCGAATCGGTAAAGCCTATTGATTCCTATGGGCTTCAAAGCCCATAGAAATCAATAGGCTTTACCGATTCGGTATTTACCGAATCGGTAAATACCGAATTTCACAAGGGTGCAGGGGGTGTCACTTTGACACCCCCTGGCACCCCCTAAACAGGATTGGGTGCCATGTGGCAGGCATACAAGCCCTAGGGGCAGGTCTGCCTGTCATATGGCACAGGTGTGCATGCACACATGTGCATGCACACCAGAATCGGTATTTTACCATCAAATAGTATTTGATGGTAAAATACCGATTCTGTAATGCTTGTGGGACTCAGAAGAGTCCCACCTACATATCAATTTTACCGAATCGGAAAAAATACCGATTCGGTATTTTACAGAATCGGTAAATTTACCGATCGGTAAATTTACCGATTCTGTAAAATACAGGGCCCTACATCTCAAATTGCATTTACCGGTCGGTAACGGCCGAATTCGGCCGTTACCGACCGGTAAATGCCTACCTACATCTGGCCCTAAGTGGCTAGATTAGTTTTATTCACACCCATACACATTAGCACCACTTTACAGAGTTTGCCAGACAGTAAAGGGCTACTTTCATTTTCTCGCCTTTCTTTGAACTGCATTGTTTTCCCCAAGTGGGGAAGTGCACCATTACTTGACATACTTCAATACCAGATTGATGCTTGGAGTGGAAAATGTTTAAAGGGATCCTTATCAGCTGTTTTCCTTATTTTAGTTTGAAAAATGTGTAATGCGGCTCTGTGTTCAGGGATGTGGCCTTTTTAAACCATGCTGCTTATATTTTGTAAGGGTATAGGCAATGGACATTGAAAGGGGTCCATTCCGGGCCCTGAAGTCCTTTCCTTAACTTTTCAGGCAAAAAGACTCATTCATTTCTGAATAATGAGTGTAAAAGCGTTAAGATAGCCACGTTGTTCCAGCTTACAATTCACATGCTTTACTTAATCTTCCAGGATGTTGTTATTTCTTTTTACAGGCATCATATTACACTTGTCTAGTGCATAATTTGAATTGAGTTGCATCCAGGTGTTTATAGCGGGGCACAATTGGGTTTTAGCAGTGTGTGTTTCTCTCAGTGGGGCCGTATGGTGTTCAGTGGGGGAAAGGATGTGGCATTATGGGCAGAGCTGCTGAATTTGGAACTGGGTAATCAGCTTTAGCCTTCATGACCAGTCCACCAGACCACTCTCCTGAGGGCGGTACAAAAGGGGGTGGTGATAGACGGAGCATCTGAATCAATCAAACACTCACACCCAGTCAAAAGATCTGGGTTTAATCCATCACCGTTCTTTAGCGCACTCTGCCACCCCAGTTCAGACATGGCTATATGCAAATCAGTCTGCCCCTGTGCCTCATGGGAACAGTCCAGCCCGAACTGCCAAGCCATGTCTTCCCTGGACCGGAAACAAGCTTCCGGGGACCGGTTTCTGGCATTCCAGCTGTCTTCAGCCCGGCTTGCTTGAATCCAATGCCAAAGTGAGCAAGGGACTCACGTCTGAGCATACCCTGCCACACTTATGGCGGCCAAAAGCGGTACAAAAGGTGGTCGTGATGGACGGAGCATCTGAATCAATCAAACACTCACACCCAGTCAAAAGATCTGGGTTTAATCCATCACCGTTTTTTTGCCCACTCTGCCACCCCAGTTCAGACATGGCTATATGCAAATCAGTCTGACCCTGTGCCTCATTGAAATAGTCCAGCCCGAACTGCCAAGCCATGTCTTCCCTGGACCGGAAACAAGCTTCCGGGGACCGGTTTCTGGCATTCCAGCCGTCTTCAGCCCGGCTTGCTTGAATCCAGTGGCAAAGTGAGCAAGGAACTCACGTCTGAGGATACCCTGCACACTTATAGTGGCCAAAACCGGTACAAAAGGGGGTGGATTAAACCCAGATCTTTTGACTGGGTTTGAGTGTTTGATTGATTCAGATGCTCAGTCCATCACTACTCCCTTTTGTACCGCTTTTGGCCGCCATAAGTGTGGCAGGGTATGCTCAGATGTGAGTCCCTTGCTCACTTTGCCACTGGATTCAAGCAAGCTCACGTCTGAGCATACCCTGCCACACTTATAGCGGCCAAAAGCGGTACAAAAGGGGGTGGATTAAACCCGGATCTTTTGACTGGGTTTGAGTGTTTGATTGATTCAGATGCTCAGTCCATCACTACCCCCTTTTGTACCGCTTTTGGCCGCCATAAGTGAGGCAGGGTATGCTCAGACATGAGTCCCTTGCTCACTTTGCCACTGGATTCAAGCAAGCCGGGCTGAAGACGGCTGGAATGCCGGAAACCGGTCCTCGGAAGCTTGTTTCCGGTCCAGGGAAGACATCGCTTGGCAGTTCGGGCTGGACTGTTCCCATGAGGCACAGGGTCAGACTGATTTGCATATAGCCATGTCTGAACTGGGGTGGCAGAGTGGGCTAAAGAACAGTGATGGATTAAACCCAGATCTTTTGACTGGGTGTGAGTGTTTGATTGATTCAGATGCTCCGTCCATCACCAACCCCTTTTGTACCGCTTTTGGCCGCCATAAATGTGGCAGGGTATGCTCATACGTGACTCCCTTGCTCACTTTGCCACTGGATTTAAGCAAGCCGGGCTGAAGACGGCTGGAATGCCAGAAACCGGTCCTCGGAAGCTTGTTTCCTGTCCAGGGAAGACATGGCTTGGCAGTTCGGGCTGGACTGTTCCCATGAGGCACAGGGTCAGACTGATTTGCATATAGCCATGTCTGAACTGGGGTGGCAGAGTGGGCTAAATAACGTGATGGATTAAACCCAGATCTTTTGACTGGGTGTGAATGTTTGATTGATTCAGATGCTCCATCCATCATCACCCCCTTTTGTACCGCTTTTGGCCGCCATAAGTGTGGCAGGGTATGCTCAGACGTGAGTCCCTTGCTCACTTTGCCGTTGGATTCAAGCAAGCCGGGCTGAAGACGGCTGGAATGCCAGCATCCGGTCCTCGGAAGCTTGTTTCCGGTCCAGGGAAGACATGGCTTGGCAGTTCGGGCTGGACTGTTCCCATGAGGCACAGGGTCAGACTGATTTTCATATAGCCATGTCTGAACTGGGGTGGCAGAGTGGGCTAAAGAACGGTGATGGATTAAACCCAGATCTTTTGACTGGGTGTGAGTGTTTGATTGATTCAGATGCTCCGTCCATCACCACCCCCTTTTGTACCACTCTCCTGAGGGAGCCCATTACTATGCTAGACCTTAGAAGGTCACGCTAGACCTTAGAAACTCTGGCGTCTTAGCACCAGCAGGTGAACCTTAGTAGTATCAAGTGTGGGTTAACCTTGAAGGCCTGTCCACCACAGTCCATACTGAAGTTCACCTCCAGTCTTGCAGGCAGGTCTATGAAGCAGCACACGCTAGAGCAACAGTGACTCTCTCATTGAGGTCACAGGACCCTTGAGGGCAGTCCGCCTCACCCACTGATACGTCCATTGGCCTTATTTCATGCAGCTGACCAGTGATCGTCAATGCAGGATATACATGCTCACCAAACCAAGGGCATCGTTATGATGGCCGGCGGACAAAGTTTTCCCGTCACCATAACGGTATGCGGGACCATCCACCAGGGGTGCGGCGGTCCTGCACCTACAATTATGATGCCACTGTGGCGGTGGCATCCCCTATTCCCAGTGTTGTGGCAGGCGGTGCTCACAGCACTGCCTGCCACAATGCTGGGAATGCACGTTGTGCATTGGCATGCACAAGGTGACAGGCACCGCTTTAGGAACCTCCACATCCTAGGTTTTATCCGGTCTGCCAGTTTTTGCTTCATCTTGGCCACTCTTGTTGCACTAGAGCAGTATCTTACCCTTTGGTATACTGCACTAGTATTTCCTGCTTCGATAGTTCATTTTTTTATCTACCTGGCTAATTAGCACCGTCCTTCCGGTCTACCGCTTCCCGACCGACCAAGAGTCTGGTCCCCTCTCACCCTTGTGCTGAGTACTCAGAGCTGCCTCACTGCGGCGATTCTGGCCGCTTGTGTTGTTCCATATAGCTGTTTACTGCCATCCAACCCTCTCTCTCCATACCAGGGACGTTCTTCTGTTTCTTTTCAGGCACATCCCACTGTCCTCCTGTGTTCTTGACTCTGATGCCCTGAGGAAGGTGAAGAGACCATTAAATTCTTTCTATGTACTTTTATGCTACGTTGGATTTACTTTTAATGTCCATTTCATGAATTACTTGTGACTGATGCACATATTGCATTGTATTCGCTATTGGATACACGTTATTGTATTTCATGACTGTATACCCCGACCATCTGTACAACCTGATTTTTCTTATGTTCGCCTTGTATGAATGTCTTATTTTGATTGATGTGTGAGAATGGGAATATTTGAGATGGTTTGCCTGAGAAGTGAGTGGTGGGATGTGAAGGTGGAGAAATGTGGCTCAATGGTTAGAGCGGCAGACCCTGATGCAGAGGTCTAGCCTGGGACCAGGGTTCAATTCCCCGCCTCGGCGGGTCTTGGGCTCAAAATTCCACGGACCTAATAATTCTCGCCTCAGTGCCTATTCTAATCATAGAGTCCCACTCTGCAACTCTGGGTAATAGCTTGCCTAATCTCCACAACGGCCCCCACAACGCTAAGGATGCCTGGCCTTCACCCTGGGGTTGCCCAGGAATGGACGCCTCACAGGGAAAGCCAGGACGGGTTCCACAGCGGTATTCGTACAAGCGCCTTGAGACCCTTGCGGGTGAGTAGTGCGCTATACAAGTATCAATTTACATTTACATTTACATGTGCAATTGATATGATGTTTTCATTTGTTATGACATGATCCTTTAGTTATTATACCTATTTATTAAAACTATTTTGATACATCTTTAGCTTTCCTCTGTGGTTCACCTACATATGTACACATATTATTTATTTTTGCTCTGTCTTTTGCATCACAAAATCATTGATTATTTGCCTAATTGAAACCAGATGGGTAGAGAATTATTCTGATGAGATTTTCTGGCTTGTTCCCCCTGTTATTTTCTACCACATTTTAGTCAGGGGGCCCCCTTCTTTTGATTGGTTGCCACCTTTTCCATGCCAATGTAGAGGGGTACCACAGGTAACCCCCAAGTGCACCCCCCACCCCCAAACACTGTAGAAACTGAATGCCTTTTGATGGCGGCACCGCTGCCATGTAAAGGCTGCTCACCGCCATGATCATAATATGGATGGCAGTGTCTTGCAGACACTGCCACCACATAAAACACGTTTCCCGCCCGATTGACGAGTCGACCGGCGGAAAAGCGGCAGACGGCCTTTCCATCTGCCGTGGACCCCCAGCCATCCTAATGTGGCGGGGGACATTCATGGCAGGATGGCGGGCGGATCGCCCCGCCGAGGGTGGCTACCGTTGGCCCGGCGGGGGAAATCGGCCCGCCATCCTAATGGGCCCCATTGTTCGCAAACTTCGCAGTCTCTCTTCTTTATACACAAGCACTTTTAACATGTGCTGCCTGCTTTGGGGCCATTGGAAATGTGCAGCAATGGAGGACCAAATTATGTCGCAGTGTTGACTAAATGATGCAGCAAAAAAAAATGCAGTCCATTTTCGTTATTTTTTCGATATTTTTACACGTACAGTCGCTGAAAAGATTTTACGTCATTAGTACCAGTGTAACATACAAATGCAGCAGTTAGAAAGGTAACCAGTGGGGGGCGAGGCTAGCAGCCGTACGAGATGGCCGCTGCCTAACGTAGCTCCCACCTTCCCTATCAAAATTCCTCCATTATCTGGTGCCATCCCTGCATAAATCGAGTCGGGTGCGAGAGCGAACTGTCCCCGGACCCCCCCCCCCCAGAGAATCCCAGAGGAAGCAGCGGGGCGGTACCGAGACTGTCACCATTTCTGACCCCCGAGCGAAGCGGTGATGAAGGACCCTTGGTGTAGGCAGCAGCAAACACGGGCCCCACGAGGCAGCGAAGGCAGATGGTTGATAAGCGGCAGTGCCGCGATGTCCATATCCCGCTGACTGACAGAGCGGCCACAAGATAAGAGACGGATAGGTGCAGACTGAGGGCGTGCCCTGCTTGAGGCCCAGGTACACTTAGGACTTCGCGAGGCCCAGGCTTCTGGGCCTAGATGGAGGGGGGCCCGGCCGCGATTTCGGCGGCCCGTGGAATACCAGAACTTGAAGCACAGGCACTGAAACAGTGGAAGTAAGCGGTGGGGGAGGATCGCCTCTACATGTGCCTGCTATGGCTAGGTCGGGTGTACTCCGGACAGCACTGCGAGTCGCCCAATTGAAGAGGCCCAGACCGCGCTACAGAAATTGAGGTCCCGGCTCGAGGCCTATTTGCTGTGCAGTCCCTAGCTGTGGGCTCGAGCTGAGGAGTGGCCGGAACCTGCACTGCCTCTACATTGGTGAGCGCTCTTTGTGAGAGGTGCTAGAACTGCTGGTGGCGGTGTGGTGACTGCCCCCTCTTCCCTGTCGTCTTCCTCCAGTGCACCAGAGGGGTAACATTGGAGTGCTGCTCAGCGCCAGGCCTTTGGTCCTGTATAGAGGTGATAACCCCTTGGGCCTTAGGAAACATCTATACCAACAGTCTGGTTTGGAGTGCCATAGGAGGCGCGTGGCAAGGGCTATTACTTTACCCACGGTGCAGTGCAGATGCGTGCCATTGGAGGGCCCTCTTGATGGCGTCTATGTGAATGGTGAGACCCGCAGGTGGCGGGGAGGTCTGGTAGATGGTGGAAGAGCTGATGTGATCCCCCTGAGTGCTGGCGGAGTGTTGGTACTGAAAGCACGATTACCGTGTGTGACCGTGGCGACGTCTGGAAAGAGGTCCTGGAGCTGGGGTTGTCTTAAGAATTCGACACACTGAACATATTCCTGGCAATTGTGTCCAGTGAAGGAAATCGCGCCGGTCCAAGCGACTGAGAGATACTGAGGAGACAACTCTGAGGTAAAGATCCTCTGCCTTGACCGCCCCCGTACCACATCGGGTGTGCTGTCTGGCAGCGCGCTGACATGGCGACAGGAGGGAAAGGTCCCAGGGGTAACCCCCAAAAAAAGCTAGCAAAATTTGCGTGGTCCAAGGCCGGAGACAAAGGTAGCTCCCCAAGATCAGAGAAGGAAGGCGACACAGCGACCTCGGCGCAGGACTCGGAGCCCACCCTTCATGATGTTATGGCGGCTTTCAGTGGAGTGCGAACGTCAGTAGACTCGGTTAATGTTGAGGTCTCACTCATTCGGGCCGACTTCTGCACAATGGATGAGGGGGTCAAGGAGCTAAAAATAGTCACCACTGCCCTACAGACGATTACCTCAGAGCTGCAAACACAGATGCTCGAACTGCAGAAAAAGCAGGAAAAAATGTCGCAGCAACTCGATGACTACAAAAGCCGTGCCCGCCGCAATAACATTTACCTTTTGGGAGTTCCGGAGAGGGCGGAGGGGCCTGCGGCGTACCTATATGTGGAGGACCTCAACACAAAGCACCTTAAACCCAAGACTCTATCCAGCTACTATTTAATTGAAAGGGCCCACAATGTACCGGGAGGTAAGCCAAGACCTGGAGCGCCCCCCAGATCTATTATTGCGTGAATTTTCAACTACCGCAACACAGACATTATTCTACAGACGGCACGTTCCAACCCCCCTCTAAAAATGGGTAATTATGAGGTGGCCTTCTTTCCTGATTTCAAGGCCAAGGTGCAAGCTCAAAGACGCAGCTACCAGGCGGTAAAGAAGGAACTCAGAGACAGGGAGATCAGATATGCGGTGCTGTTTCCTGTGCACCTGAGAGTCGAATCTGATGGCAAGTCCTGATTTTGTGACTCCCCAGAGGCAGTCTGGGAATGGATGGATGGCTGGACCATGGTAGGGAGCCAGAGGAGGGGTAGGCAGGGTAAACCAGGCCAACGAAAAAAAGCTCAAGTGGAGACGGTCCAGGGAGGCCCAGCTGATGATCCTAGCCGGCTTGAGGAACAGGACTGATGAACATTGGCAATAGGACTGGAGCGCTCAAATTGGGACACAAACAAAAGCAAAACTAGTGGGGTGGGGGGGCTGGGCAGGAGAGACACTCATTATTGTGTGATCGGTTAACCAAGGGGTTCCTAAAACTAAGACACGTACTGTTTGATTATCTAGATGTGATTTGGGAGGGACACAATTGGCTCACAGTGGATGGCTATAATTCCAGTTCTTATGATTTGAATAAACGGGAAGGGGGACTGCTTTACCCCGTGTATTTTCAACATTCTAGGGGGGAGAGAAGCATTCTGCCAAGTGTGGGGGTGGGTAGTTTTGAATCCACGAGCAGGGGGGCATGGAGGGGGGAGGAGGAGGGGGAAAGGGGGGTTGTTTCAAGGTTGCTTGGTTTATTGATGTAATGATTGTTTCAAAGGTACAAGGGAGTGCACTATGTGAAGGAAAGCTTAATAGTGTGTTATTAGACTTAAAGCATTCAATAAGTAATATGGCTCCATTGACTGTTACAAGTATTGTCCTTTATTTTACAATACCGGATTACAATCAATATAGAAAAATTCATATCTAATCGATAGCCCCAATGGGGGGAGGAAAGGAGGGGAGGAAAGGAAGTGCTCAGGGCAGTGTCAAGTCGGAAAGAAGATACACACAGTCATAAAGAATTACGAATTATTACAGTTTGCAATTCAAAGTCAAAACAAATCTGATACACAAAGCCTAAATTTTTGGCATCCACTAAACAACTGTTATATTGTGGACATTCAACGGACACATACACAATTTCAAAAGATCAGGGGCATGCACCGGAGGTCTGAGGAGAAAAGGCCGTCGACGTTTCGACCCCTAGCCGTAGGTTACTTTAAATCCTTAAACGGGGTCTTCATCAGGACGTGTGCAGGAGAGGGAAGGAGTAACAAGGGGCGATTCTGTCTGCAAAATTAAAAACAGGAATCAGGATAATATATTTAAGGTTGTCATTTTACTAGACATTATGACCAATATAATCATTGGGTAGAATTTACCATGGGGTCTGGGCCAAGGCCAGGCCTCAGAGACATGGAATGAGAGTAAGACTCAACCTGTGGTCAAGGTCAAACTCATCAATATTCAATAGTACAGAGGAAAGATTAACCAGTATGGTATAGATCAAGATAAAAAAGGATTTGTCTTACAAGGTTAAGTACGAGAATTTAAATCACATAGGCCTCAGTTATCATACTAATTGAAAATTCTGAAGAGAGCTTGGAGAATGGATCAGACGACAATTGCCGCAAAAGCCAACAATGCAGTCTATAAATCACTTACATTGGATACACAGGTGGGGGGCGTTCAACTTGGCACCTAAGGCGTCGTAAACGATGAAATCTTTATTGGTCACTGTACATTTGGAAGATTAAAACAAAACGTATTGGTGACATGCCACAGAAATAATTAATTATTACAACATTTAATTAATGGGCATCAAGGTCGAATGGCATACCTCTAAAGTGATTTAGAAACCAATTTCCATGGTCTCGCACTAGAAAGTTACACATGAAATAGCCACTTCTGTGTATGATAAACTTCAGCGGCGGTTAAATCAAAAACCTCGGATCACACGCTGGAGCTTTAATTTAAGGGAATGCCACTATCCCCGAATCCTAGATGGAAGAAACGACTATTTTAAAAAAACGCGTGAGATTACTAAAGATTGCAAGTGCTGTTTTGCACGTACATATCAGGAAAAGGAGGGGGGCGGAGCCACTTACAGTTTATTTGGAGGCTCATCTCCGTCAAAGGATTATACGTGAAGTAACCATTTCGGTGTACAATAAACTTCAGCAGTGATAAAATCAAACATCCGGGTTGCGCGCTGGAACTGTGGTTTAAAGGAGTGCCAATGTCCCCGACTCCTAGGTGAAGGAAACGGCTGTTTAGAAATGCGTGGAGTCACTAAAACATGCAGGTGCAGAATTTACATTACAGGAAAAGGGTTCAGAGCCACTTACAATTTGTTCGGAGACTCGTCTCTCTCAAAGAATTACACATAGATCAGCCCATTTCGTGTGTAACGAACATCAGCGACGAGTGAAACAAGCACTCGAATCGAGCGCTGGAGCTGTTGTTTACAAAACTGCCAGTATGACAGAATCCTGGATGGATAAAACGACTCAGTTAGGGACGCGTAAAATCACTTATGGAGATGCAGAGGCTGATTTACACATGCATTCCGGAGTGGTGTAGGCCACTTACACTTAACTAGGCAGCTCGTCTCTGTCAACTCCGTGAGGCAACTACGCGAAGTTGGGGGCGGTGCTCAAACTTTACCAACTTTTGAAGGACATAAAAGAGTTACTGGGTTAAGCTAGCTTCATTGGAAAATCTCCTCTATCGGCTCGACGAGGCCACCACTACGCGAAGTAGGAGGCGGGGCTAATGCTACAACACCTCTTAGGGAAAACATAGAAGAGTTACTGAGTGAAGCCTGTTAGTAGGTTGTGAAACACGGATAGTTGGAGGATAAATGTGATACCTCTCATCTTATCAATTAGTATGATAACTGAGGCCTATGTGATTTGAGTTCTCGTACTTAACCTTGTAAGACAAATCCTTTTTTATCTTGATCTATACCATACTGGTTAATCTTTCCTCTGTACTATTGAATATTGATGAATTTGACCTTGACCACAGGTTGAGTCTTACTCTCATTCCATGTCTCTGAGGCCTGGCCTTGGCCCAGACCCAATGGTAAATTCTACCCAATGATTATATTGGTCATAATGTCTAGTAAGATGACGACCTTAAATATATTATCCTGATTCCTGTTTTTAATGTTGCAGACAGAATCGCCCCTTGTTAGTCCTTCCCTCTCCTGCACACGTCCTGATGAAGACCCCGTATAAGGATTTAACGTAACCTACGGCTAGGGGTCGAAACGTCGACAGCCTTTTCTCCTCAGACTTCCGGCGCATGCCCCTGATCTTTTGAAATTGTGTATGTGTCCGTTGAATGTCCACAATATAACAGTTGTTTAGTGGATGCCAAAAATTTAGGCTTTGTGTATCAGATTTGTTTTGACTTTGAATTGCAAACTGTAATAATTCGTAATTCTTTATGACTGTGTGTATCTTCTTTCCGACTTGACACTGCCCTGAGCACTTCCTTTCCTCCCCTCCTTTCCTCCCCCCATTGGGGCTATCGATTAGATATGAATTTTTCTATATTGATTGTAATCCGGTATTGTAAAATAAAGGACAATACTTGTTACTAAATTGATTTATTTCCCTTGATTATTGGTTGTGTTACTTAATGTTAGTGTGTTGTACATAACACGTTCTCCTTGCGGGGACCCTTCTTTACACATACCATTTAGCGCCCAGGTCCCCGCGACTGCATGGG
Source organism: Lissotriton vulgaris (assembly GCF_964263255.1). Lineage (NCBI taxonomy): Eukaryota > Metazoa > Chordata > Amphibia > Caudata > Salamandridae > Lissotriton > Lissotriton vulgaris. The sequence continues at coordinate 316,585,814 of NC_141693.1, read as the reverse complement.
TAAAACCCCCCCTTTGTAACGCATTGACTGTTGGACGACAATTGCTAAATGAGCGGGTTTATGTTTTCTCCTACATTGACACGATCCGCAGGCAGGAACGAAGGGTGGCACGCAGTTATTTATTTATTTTATTTTTTTGATATATTTTTATTGCAGCATCAATATGTGTACAATCAATTCGACGATCGGGCCAGCATCTTGTAGTCGCGTAATACATGCTCCTAAAAAAAATAAGCCTTACATGGCCATTCAGCTCACACCCCGGAGATCGAGCGGCATCATACAGGAAACCTTAGTCGCTGGTAAATGCATTGAGTCTCACATATAACTGTTTCTCAGGTAGTATTCAGGGCGTGACACGCAGTTATGGGGCAGGATAGTAAACGATCTCTGGCGGTAATGTCCTGGAACGTAAATGGGATGGGCAATAGAATTAAGAGGGGAATAGTGCAACAATACCTGAAGAGGCACTCACCGGATGTGGTCTTGCTGCAAGAGACCCATCTGGTAGGTCAGAAATCCAAGGTCCTTACTAGGTGGGGGTATAAACTCTTGGCACATGCAGACTACACTACGGGCTCAAGGGGTACAGCTGTATTGGTGAAAAATACCACACCCCGTATTTTACACAAGACAAGGGCGGACACTGCAGGCTGGTTTGCAAGGGTGGAGGCCCAATGGGCTGGGAAGGACATTAATATACTCTCTGTCTATCTGCCGCCCGCTCTGGGCAGGACTGCGCTGGAAGACCGGGGTAACAAGCTGACTGGACTCCGGGAGGGCGTACTGATTATGGGAGGAGACTATAACATGACTCTAGATGATACTGACAAATCTAGCAACCTCCTTCCCGGTTTTGCAAATGCATGGAGTGTGGCAGATGTAGGTCAAGTACTTCATCCCACCGACAAACTGTTTACCTTTTTCTCCAATGCCCACCACAGTTTGTCACGTATTGATTACTTCTTCAAACATCGGTCCTCAATAGGCAACTTTGCCCAGTATAGAGTCCTACCTAGAGGGATCTCGGATCACTCTCCGGTCTGGACGGAATATACGCAATGGGAACACCAACCACCTGCCACGATAGTGATTAACCCATGGCTCCTACACATCCCAGACATTAGAGAAGAACTCCGTACTCAAACAGAGAACTTCTTTACTGTGAATGTGGGTTCTGTTGATTCCACACGAACAATCTGTGAGGCATTCAAAGTGGTGCTCTAGGATCTAGCCCAGTCGTTAAAGACCGGCTATATTACTAAAAACAAGAACTCCTGGCCAAAGTGGAATCTGACCTCCTTGAACTGGCGCGTGAGCATTTGCTAGATCCCTTGCCTGACACCAGTCATAGGCTTCTCCTGAAACAGGACGAATTTCGGATTAAAACTAGGGAACAGATGGTAGCCAAGCAACGCGCAATTCAACACAGACTCTACGAGCTCGGGGACAGGACGGGCAGGACATTGGCTTGGCTGGAGAGGCGGGAGCAGGGCACTAGATAGGTTCATAAACTGATGACTCCGGAGGGAGACACAGTAGTGCACCGAAAGGAAATAGTGGAACAATTCGCTGATCACTTTGAGAGGGTATATTCCCCCTCTACCCATTATACAGCGGAAGACTCCTGCAGCTCCTTAAAGACAGCAATGTCCCAAGCCTCTCTGAGGCAGATATGAAAACTATGGAGGCAGACCTCTCAACAGAAGAAATAGGAAAGACCCTGGGACAACTAAAATCCGAAAAAAGCGATGGGGCCTAATGGCGTCCCGGTAGAGTTTCTGAAGGATACGGCCTCTCTGACTGTGCCCCATTTGAAATCCATGTATGAAGAAAGCTTAGAAGAGGGTCAACTACCACTTGATCAGCGACTAGCTACTATTGTAATTATTTATAAACAAGGTAAACCAATGGACAACTGTGGCTACTATAGGCCGATTTCGCTGATAAATGTGGAGACGAAGATACTAGCCAAAGTTCTGGCGAATAGGTTTGTGACAATTATTACCTCACTGGTCCATTCAGACCAATCTGGCTTTATGCCAGGGCGAAGCACAGCCCTCAACCTGTGTCGAGTATACAACATAATGGCCCGGAGACAATACATTGAAGAAGACGCAGCTATACTGTCCCTCGATGCCTCTATGGCGTTTGACTCCATTGAAAGGCCATACTTATTTAAGGTACGGGCTGGGCCCCAAGTATGTGGCCTGGGTGAGACTCCTTTACACTGGGGTACTGCGCCAGGTGAGGGTTAATGGCTTCACATTCAGTACGTTCAAACTCCGTAGGGGCACGAGACAGGGGTGCCCGCTTTCCCCGCTGATCTTCGCCTTAGTACTAGAGCCGCTTGCGGCCTGGATATGGGGGGACGTGAAGCTTCGTGGCATGCGCGGGCAGCCGACATAGAAGACCGCATATCGCTCTATGCGGATGACATCCTGCTTTACTTGGCATCCCCTTACAGGTCGATCAATGTGGTATTAGATATATTCACAAATGTTGGTAAATATTGGGGATACGCAATTAATTGGCGCAAATCAGTCTTGTTTATGCTGAAAGGAGATGTGCCGCGTTTCCCGTCACGGTGTACAATAACGGTTGTAATGGAAGGATTTCGATACTTGAGGATTTTTATTACTTCAGACCCAGGCTGTTTTTATGATTCGAATTTGGCCCCACCTCTTGCCAGGCTGCGGGCGGATGTGAAGCATTGGAGGACCCTGCCCTTGGTGGGGAGGGCAGCACTTTTAAAGATGCTGGCCCTTCCTCGCTTTCTATATGTTTTACATTCCTGTCCCCACAAAGTCCCATATTCGTACTTTAGGGCTGTCTAGAGTGAAATAACCATGCTACTATGGGATGGTAAAGCCCCCAGAATTGCGAGGCAAAAATTGACAAAAACTTGGTACGATGGGGGCATCACCCTCCCGGACCTGCAGAGGTATTACTGGGCGCACAACTGGTGACTGTTAACCACTGGTTATATCATCCCCCAAACGACCCAGCATATGCCCTCGACAGATACCATACTGACCGCTCTGGATATCTGGGGGCTTTGTACACCACCGACCGGAAAAACAAGGGGAAATTCTTCAGACCGACCAAACATACACAAAAAATTTGGAGTCTGGTTACCTCTCGGCTGGGATGGGCGGGCACTCTCTTGTTGGCCACGCCACTGGGGTTTGCCCAAAAACTGGAAGGCTAGGCTACCAGCCCGGATTTGACAAATGGGACCTCATTGGATTATCAACAGTGGGGGATCTGGTTAAAAAGGGGGCAATACTGACTTTTAGTGAACTCCAGACAAAATATCAGATGGCACAGGGAGAAATGTACAGATGCCTAAAGATCAGAAACGTGCTGCAGGCAGCTTTTCCGTCTTTTAAAGAGATACCGGAGTCGTCACCCCTGGAAGATCGCCTGCTTGATGTGCCTCTCAATTCGAACGCAATATCCTTAACTTGAGGAGCTGAGTAACAACCTTCTGGACACCTTCCCGAAGCTCATTGAGCGGTGGCAAGATGATATAGGCCCTATAGATAACGTTGATTGGCAGTCGGCTCTGATGTCCCCGCGTTACGCAGCCATCACTCAGAGGTTTCGCCTAATTCACCTTAGAATACTCCATTGATCATATATTACAGGGACAGTTTTGGCCAGGATAGGATCCAAACCTGATGACAGATGTGTGAGGGGATGTGGACAGCAGGCCACATTTTACCATACATTGTGGTCCTACCCCAAGATACGCCCCCTTTGGGAGGGAGCCACGATTCACATGCTCACAGCCCTCGGGAAAGCTATAACACTGACACCACAGATCAGATTATTTAACATCTGCTGGGATTCCACTGACCTAACAGAAGTCGAACGGCAATTCACAACGCTAGGTTACACACTGGTTAAGAGAGAATTGGCTAGGGGCAGGAGGGACATACACCCGCCTCGTGTCACCCTATGGGCCAAAGAAATGGGTAGATGTATGCTGGCGGAGACTGAGGTCTATAAAGCTCGGGGATGCCCCAAGAAATGGGATAAGAAATAGTCACGGTGGAACGAACACAGGGGAGATCTATGTGTGTCACCCACGACTGAAATGGAAATGCAAAGGCAAGAGAGACTGGTAAAAGATATGTAATGAGTAATTCTTGATGTTTTAATTGGAATATTTTGATGAAAGTATGCAATGTGTTGTTCAATCATGTGATGCACTACTGTGATTTTAATCAATAAACGAAGTTTAATTTAAAAAAAGATATTTTTTTTAAAAAGTGCATTTAAAGCACAATTTGGAATAAATAATACAAAAAAAAGAAAGGTAACCAGTCAATCTTTGCAAAATTGCCCTCCTTTTCGCAGCAACACAAGATAAACATTTTAGTAACTTTTAATCCTTTTGAGCTTCAGACAATTTTTAAGTTAAAATCATCAGGTTATGTAGCAGATAATGTGGCAAATATAGCAGAGCCATAATTATGTGGAAAGCATTTGCAAACGAGGACATTATGCCATTCATGTTTGAACTGCTCTTGTGGAAAAAGGGAGGAGGAGTGCGGATGACAGAAACTGCATGGCTCAGAGACAAATGGCTTGGGATTCCACTTTTAATCATATTTGGGTCATTCTGTGATTGGAAAAGTCTCCCACTTTCTGAATATATTTTAATGTCAATTACTAATTTTAAACCTTGAAGAAACAAGTGTATCCATTGGTTGAACTAAAGAACGTAATTAGCTGCAACTGGTCAGTGAAATGCCTAAAAAAATACTAAACATTGGGATGTTTTCCTCTTCTGGACCCACCTCTGACTCTGCCACTGACTGAGGTTCCGTGAATTTTGAATCCGTTTTATAAATGTCATGGTTTCGTTATGAATTTGATAGTAGCAGACCGCAACTAGTGAGTTTGGCAAGTACGAGTGATTTCCGACAGATTCACTATGTATTTCGAGATTTCGTTCCGAACCATGGGTTCCATTTTGTGCATGGCAGCCATTTTATGGTTGCCCTCACATAGGCCGTTGACTGCGGCCAAACGAGTCTTTAGTACACGTAAGCTCGAGTTTGTGCTGACTTTTGGATGAACCGAGTGAACTGACCTCGTTGCCTGAAGCTGACCTTGCTAAGCCAGTTCCTTGCCGGATACTTGATCAAGATTAAGGATCAAAGCACAGGACATTGTAAAGTTTAGTATGCACACACATCCCTTATCCTGCTCTGTATTTGTTTCTGTTTCTTCTTTTATGGCCTCTTTATGACATGGATTGTGGTCCTTTTATTATGGGTTTGTCCTGCTTGTGTAAGAAGGAATGTTGGGCTTTCCTGTATAATTAATGGTGGGCTGGACAACTGAGAAGTGGGTTTGCCGTCATGCGATACCTTTTGTAATAATACCTATGATTGGACAAATTGTAAATAGTGGGTGTTTGTCCGGAATGTGATTTTTGGCATAAAAGAGGATGACTCGCCTTACAGATTTGAGCAGTCTCCTACGAATATACGCTGTGTTGTACTTCGTGGACTTCTGTTTCTGGTTGCAGCCAATAAATTCGATCTTTGACGCCACCGAGAAGTATCCTGTGTCTCTGTATTCTAAGACAGGTGAACCCGAAGACTTTGGGCGTGCCCCTGGCGCCGCTGGGTTCTAAAACCCGGTTCTTCATGACCCAATCCTCTGGTTATTCCCGAGCTCTGATTCTACGCCCACAGTTCCCCTACTTTTTTTCCCCACATCGACCACGGATTACCAGAGTTTTGAAGGATGTTTCAGTTCTGCTGTAACAGCCCATAGTGCAGACCAGGGTGAAGGGCCTTGTGATCTAGCTAAGAACAAACACAAAGAGGCGGGCAAAGCACATTGATGTATTAAAGAAAAAGATTGTCATATTTTCAGCATGCTTTCCTCTATGCCACAGTGTGCCTTCAAAGGCTAATTGCACCATTTGTGTCATGAATAAGGACATTGCTTACTTTTATGATACACAGGATATAAGTAGCCCATTTTCGCACTGCCAGAACATCAACAAAGTGCATTGTTACATCGCAAAAATATATTGCCATTGTGTAAACGGGTTCCCTTTAAGCTAGCTAACATCCACCACACATTGGTCCATTTTACCAGTGGTTGGTCCCCCCTCTTCCCCTCTCGCCATCGAAGAATAGAACTTTTTATGTGGCTGACCCTTTTTTTAGGTCTCGCAGACGTAAAAAGCAGGCGTAAGCCTGCTGTCTGCGAGACATCTTTTGCTGGCGTGTCTGGAGGAATGTGAAGACAGCGATCGCCCACGCGCTTCGCTGTTTCAGATTCGTCCGTGTGAACGCGCTTTTGGATCTAGCTGCTGGGAGCTTGCTACGTGGTCTGGCTTTCGTTTAAAAGCTTTAGCGCTACGTGGTCTGGCTTTCGTTTAAAAGCTTTAGCGCTTTCATTTTTTGAGTGCGTGTCTTTATTTGGGGACAGCGTTAATTCCTGTTATTTAATTAGTAAGCTTTGGCCAGACATTTTGTACATTATTTGCGCGTACACAGACAGGCAAAGTCACGCTTGCGCACACACATCCCCCCTCCCCCCAGGCATACACACACAGGCAGGCAGGCACACACACACAAGCACACGCATGTATGCACGCACCCCCCCTCCCCCACCACTCACGGGGCTCACGCGCACACACAGACACACATATCCCCCCCTCCACTCACCGCCTCTTTTGTCGCTTCGCTGAGCTCCCTTTCTCCGGCGCAACGAGCAACACCGGCCTCTTCCGGCCGCGTCACAGGCCCCGCCCATGTCACGGGCAAGGATGCCTGACTTCCTGCTTTCGCCCCCGCCAGCAACTCTGCTTCATGAAAGCGTGCAGCAACCTAGACCAGTAACTTGTGATTGCGGGCAAATTACTTGTTCTCTTTAGTAACGCATCGCCTTCACGTGCTTTAGTGCTGAGACTGCTTCGGAATTTCAATGTTTTTCTAACTTCTAACACCCTTCGGAGAATTCGGCCTCTTTGATGAAAATTTACAAGCTTTTGTGATTTTTTTTCCTCGTTCGTTTCCTTTGTTCCTCTCTATATTTTTCATGCTTTCCTCTCTTTATCTTACGCACCATACGTGCTTTTCTTTAGAAACCATTCTGTGATTCCAAGGCTGCCTCGGTAGCTGTACGTCTGTTCAGAATTTCAATGTGATTTCCTTCATTGCTTATGCATGCATGCTCACACTTGGTCAGGCTGATGAAGGAAAACAAGTCATACGGGAAAAAAAGGAGGTAAGTCATGGGGGAGGGGGGTCCAGGTCTCTTGCTGCTTTGTAACACCACTCTCCGAATTCTCAGTGACGACCAATAATGATAAAACTTGAGGAAATGTATGAGATCACACATTCGACTGAGACTTGTTGACAAGACTGTTTTTTTTGTTTCACTGCTGCCAGCCCGGGAGGCAGAAAACACTCTTTCTCGTGTTAGGTGTGTGTCAGTGCTAATAAAGCACCCTTTGGTTTGGTGGCTTATAATGCTTTGTGATCTGTGGTGTGTCAGCATTTCAGCGAAGGTCTAATGAGCACAATCTATAAAAATGTACAGAATGTATTCTCTTAAAGGTGCACAGGGTGTTCAGCAGTAGGTATGGAAACAACATTCTAAAACCCTCAAAGGTCTTTCAAAGCCAGGTGCAAATAAAAATCAATCCTAGTCATAATAAAACATGTTAAATGAGCGCCAAAACGCTGGGCTTTTAGGTGTGCCGTCAAAGAAATCAAATGTCCACCTAATTAATCTCTGAACATTTTTGTGGGTGAGAATGTTTACTTCCAAGTGGAGATTTCTGCACCTCTGCTCGCTCGTATCTGCTCCTGGGGGCTTATTAACGAAACTCAGTGAACCTAAATTGAACTCTAAGCTTATTTTGAAGGGGATTAATTTTCTGCAATTACATACTACAAACATAATTTGTGCAGTTACATACTACAAACATAATTTGTGGATAACATGGAGGTCATATAAATAATACACTGGCCTTCTCCCCCCTCAAACCTGCCAGACGGGGTAGACACACACCCGCCAGCTGGTTCACCGTGGAGCTCAAGTCCTCCAAACACACCTGCAAATGACTGGAAAGAATGTGGTGCACCAATAAAATGCCCAACAATCAAGCCAACTTCAACAAGCATTTGCAATGCAATAGGTCTCGCATTTTAGAAACTTTGAACTATTGGTATTCTGAATGACACTGCCTTTTAGTATTGCAGGTTTTTTTAAACACATAAATAAAAGGCATTGCCATTTACAATGCCAATAGCTCAAAATCTCGCAATTGCGAGACCTGTTGCATTGCAAATGCTTGTTTATTATGATGGTCAGTTCACCCAGCAGAACACTCTTCTCCTGCATGACTATACACGTAATACGACGATGTCCCGATTGGTTCTTCGCAATGAAGTATTTGGGGGCATATCATGAAGGGACGGCGATAAATAGCGCAAAGCGTGCTTAGCGCTTTTTTATTTATCGCCGTCTATCTCTGGAATTTATCGCCCTATTAACAAAGTGTTTCTCCAGGGCGATAACAATTCCAGTGATAGCGGGGAAAACGCCGTTTTGCAGGGAACACCGCTGGTTTTCCTGCGATGTTCCCTGCAAAACGGCGATAACCTTGCTGATACGACCCTGTGGTCGTGGAAGGTAGAATTGGCGGTATTTTCGTGGTCTATTGCTACCGCATGTTAACTTGACGATTATGAAATGAATGTCCTTGGAGGCTTATTTTGTCAAATGTGTGCACATAAATCAACATAATGAACGTATTACTAAAATTGCAAAACAACTTAAGGGGCATTGCCTTTCTTATAGCATACACAAGCGCGCTGATGGAGCTGCAGATCTGAGAATAAAAGCAAGAACCTGCCCCTCTTGCTTTTAGAAAGTAAATGACGAAGAAAATCCTCATGGTCATTATTCGGGGGGTTATCTTAATCTGACTTTAGGTGGCAGTGTTGCCTTATAATTTTCAATTTTCTTCTTTATTATTGGTTTATGAACTAAATATGGTTTTATGCATTCACAAATTCTATTTAAATGTGGTATAGACCAGTGTTATCACGTTAAGGTCTGCCCTAAATACGACATTGGTGGGAAAATGTAGCAAAAAAAGCAATGCTTTCTGTTTTGAATAAGTGGGACAGCACTACAGGCAGCAAACAGGGAAAGGAACTCGGGAGTAAAATAGTCCCTCATGCATTCAAATGGCAGTAATTCCCGCAAGGCGAGATGATACAACAAAAACTTAACAGCATGATCTGAAAGAATAATACTCTGAGTGGAGCCAAAGCCTACTCTATATATATTTTAAACAATTGCTGACAATAGGTATTGCAGACAACTGCACGGTCAAGCCAGACTCAAAAGCGTGCAAAATGAAGTCAAGGGTACTGGACTTATCGCCTCTGCTCTACAATCTAGTACAACATTCTATCTGCATTAACACTACCCTTTTTGCAAATGAATGACAGATGCTCAATGTAGAAATTGGCTTAAAGAACAAACAAGGTTTATGACTGTCTCCTCCATAAGAGCTTAACAGCATATCTCTGAATGTGTATTCCTTTAATTTTCCATGCATATAAATGGAGGCCATTGTCAGATTCCGCCTTGTATAAACAGCATTTATTAATTAAACTTGAAAACAGTATAGATTTTTAAAAACAAAGATGAAGAAAGGGGTTCCTGACGCAATGAGCGGTTTAATAAGACAATAGCAACTGGCGTATGCTCAAAGGTAACGGCAAAGATCAAATACCATTCAGAATTACTTAACTTCACAGCAAAACAGAGCAGGGAAAGCGGGTCGGATGAGGAAGGCCCAATTGATAATGGAGGCTGGGAGAATTAATGCTATAAGTGTACAGCCAATATGTATTTGGTTTATCCCATGCCTCTTCCTCACTGTGTTCTATACAAGGATAATTATGTATCCCTATTGTGATTGCCTATCTCCAATGCTGCCACCTGTATCAAGTATCAACAACAAAAAAGAAGGTATGACCCTATATAATGTATCGTTCACAATATGTTTTTATTGTTGCAAAATGAAAAATGCAGTAAAAAAAAAATACCACAGCAAAACAAGAACCCAGGGGCTGATTTATGAGATTTTGGCACAGGGCAAAGCAGGAAAGGACAGGAATGAGCTGCATCTATAGCATAAGGTGCATTCCTGTTCTTTCCCCCTGCCCTGGTGCTGTTGTGGCAGCCTAGCACCATTGAAGGCACCCTTGCACCATGGTGCAAGGGTGATTGATTTGCATGCAAGATTGTTTTTGTGTTATTGTTGCGTGCCTGTTTCATGGGTCTCTGTACAATTTTGTGTGGGTATCTCCTGGCTTCCAACTCCCTTGCTAAACTGTCTCCTTTCTCCTTGTAATCTCTCCCAGTTGAACCGCTTCTTCTTAGTGGTGAAAATTGATCAACATGGAGATTTTCATTAAAATGACATGGATGAAAGCTATCATAGAGAAGCAAACAATGGTTTGCCGTTGGTTTTTCATTTTTGGTTGTCTTCAATGTGCCTTGCTCTGTTATTATATTCAGGACTAGGAAAACCAATGTTTTATCACTGATTGTATGCGAGAATTTTAGAAATTCATCTTGTACATTGAGCCACACCATGAATTGATTTGCTGTGTGCTCATCCCCTTTCCCAAATAACGAGGACCTCCTCAATGATGTTCAAGGTTTCTCTGTGTGGGAGGCTTGTTTAAAGACATTCTATATCGAGACTTAGTAGGTGGTGGGTATCAAGATTGAAAGTGATATTTTCAGGAGGCGTAGTACATCTTTAGCATCCTTAAGATACGCACTTATTTTCTGAATTAGAACATTGGAATGTTAGGAGCTCCATTGAAAACAATGGAGTGCTCCAGGCTTATAATGGCTGGTATAAGCCTGGAGCTCCAACATTCCAATGTTTCTTTGTTCACAGCTCTGGCTGTGAACAAAGGCTTTAGGGAGCCTGAGGGGATTCCAATCCCCTCACGCTCCCATAAGGCTTTGTTTTTTTTGTTAGAACATTCTGCCCTCAAGTGGCAGAATGTTCTAATAGCCTTATAGCACTTCGTAGCTGGGCTATACCGGCTATTAAAGTCCCTCTCCCTTGTTAAAGGCCCTCGCCTTCGGCTCGGGCCTTTAACGCTGGAGAGGGCCTTTAATAGCCGGTATAGCCCTCTACGGTGGGCTATAAGGCTATATTATGGGTCTAAGGAAAGCATCAGCAAATTTGGACAAAGGTTCCAAAATAGAGCCTATCCCTTACACTATTGGGCAGCCTGGAGGATGTTGCCGGTTCTTATGAATTTCGGAACTGTGTAAAAGTAAGGATTCTCCCTCCTTCTGTGATATCCAATCATTTGTCAAGACCTGCTTAACTATGCAGCTGAATTTTGTTTTTAGGAAATCAGTTGGATCGGTGGGCAGTTGTTCATAGTTTTACTCACTATTAAGGAGTTGTAAGCATTCTTGGCTATACGCCTCAGTCGAATGGATGACTATCGCCCCATTTGTCTGCAGGTTTAATCACCAGGTCTTTGTTGTTGCTAGTTTCTTGATAGCTGCCTTTCCTTCTTTTGTTGTGTTGTGAAATGTTATGATCAGGCCGGGGTCAATTTCACCAATGTCCTTCAGGAAGGTCTTTTCAAAAGCCAAAATTTCCACCGGAATTGCCGCAGAGGGTGGTGTGAAGGTGGATTTAATCCTAACACCTGTATTGCCATGTGGGTCTGATTCAAAAGGTTTTTCTGCAAATCCTTCTCAGGAACTCATTGATTTTGCAGTTTAATTTGAATGTATTCAATGTTGCTTTAGGTACAAAACCCAGTCCTTTCTCTAGAACCTGCATCTGTGGGTGTGTGAGACTTTCTCCAGTTAGGCAGATGACTAGACTGGGCGGTTGCTCAGGCCTGGTTGTGTTTCCCTTGCATTGCTCCTGGTCATCATCACCACTGTTTCCTGTGGTGGTGGGGCCCATTGTACCTGGCCTTTTCTCTTCATTTTGCCTCTGGTGCAGCCTTGACCTTTCCCTAAAAAAGGCTGTCTTTGAATTGATAGGTGCCCACTCCCGGATCCCATTGTGCGAAAAGGCAGTGGCAGCATTTGTAAATGTAAATGTAAATGTATTGGCATTTATATAGCGCACTACTTACCCGTAGGGTCCCAAGGCGCTTGGACCGCTGCGAAACCCTTCCTGGCTTCCCTGAGAGATGGTCCCTTAATGGGTATCTCCAGGGGGAGACCAGGCATCCCCGGTGGTCTGGTGGGGCCGTTAGTGAAGATGAGGCAAGCTAATGCTCAGAGTTGCCGAGGGTGATCGCTGATCAGAGTGGGCACCGAGGCGAGAGAATTATCGAGTCCGCTGACCCTGGTCCAGAAACCTGCCACGCCGGGAATCGAACCCTGGTCCCGGGCCGCTCTCTGCTCTCGGGTCTGCCGCCTCTAACCAGTGAGCCACACTACTTCACTTGGGGCGGAGGTGGTGGGCCTTAATAGTAAGGCATCAGGTACATCAGTGGAACATTATATGGGTCCCACGCTTTTTCCCGTCGGAAAACAGCACCTAAAGCAATAGCAAAGCCTTGATTCTTTTGGTTTGTTGAAATATGATCAAGACGCAAACAAGTCCGTTTTTTTTTTGGCACACCAACTGGTTTCCGACATGACCCCCAATTTGCATTGTGACTGATGTACTAATCAACGGGGTCACAAAATTTCCTTTCATAGAGGTTGCTAAAAGGTGTGGCTAATGTTTGCAACAAAACAGTAGATACTTTCTAAAATATAAATTGCCGCTCAGGTAACAGCACTCAGTGGAGAATGCAGCTCACGCTTTGACCACTGTCTGCTCCCGCCAAAGCAATCACAAAGAATAAGCTGCCCCTCATAGGCAACTTTCCCTTTGCAAATCTGTTACCACACCATTTTAGGACTTGGGACCTTATTTAGGATTTGATGGACAGAACCCCATCAGTCAGGGTAGCAGAGGGCATTACCTCAGCTACCCTTACAGACTACCGTCCAAAAAACTTAGAAATTACTGCAGCCCTGGCTCCATTTCTGTACATTGAAAAAATGCCTGCCACGTTGGTTCCTTTCAATGTACCAAAAGGCAAGTGCCCATCAGTTTTAACACTGATTCATCTAACTTATAACAGTTTTTGTTTTTCTGAAACAAATACCAAAACTAGAAGTATCTTTCTAAAAAACAAAAAAAATAATGACCCCGACCCTGGAAGTTTTCTTACAGGGTGTGGGGTAATCATTTTTTTATGTCACTCACTGCAAAGTTTTTCCTGGCTCTGACATAAAGGAAAAAAACATATGACCATGCAATCTAAATAGGGCAGGCAGTTGTATGTACTACTTCCGATGACCCCAAATTGCAGGCTTAGCGATCACAAAGAAGTTTCATACATCTGCCCCACTTTTCCTAATCTTTTTTGTAAAAGTATGAGATTGTATTACTTCAGGGATATTCATTTTACGGGGTGGGGGCGGTATGTGGCCGTATGACCTTTACACCACTGATCTGCAGTTTATTTGACCAAGTTCTGGCATTCAAAAAGATGTTAAACAAATGGGCAAGCATGTATTAACTCCTTTTCTGAAGTAAAGGAAAAGAAACACAAAGAGGTACAACACCACTTGTCTTTAGGAACAATTTAGCAATTTCAGGTTTAAAGACATCATGCAACAAACATGTTAAAATGATAAAAACTCTTCAAACTGAAAATAAAGTCTATTTTTCAAACATGTGGAAGTGTTTAATTTAATTTTAATTTAATAACGATTTGTAAAGCGCCTGGTGACCCAAGGGCATCCCCGCGCTGTAGGAGTTGTAATCCAGTTGAGGGAGAGGAAGGGAGGAGAGACGTTTAATTAGGGAATAGGTGTGTTTTCAACTTTTTGCGAAATACCAGGTAGTTGGGTTCAAGTCTGAGTGAACGAGGAAGGGCGTTCCATCCAGTGGCTGCTTGAACAGAGAAGCGTCGTCCTCCTGTGCGTGTCTTCTTGAATCTGGGGATGTTGGCCAGGTGCTCATTCTCGGATCGTAGGGATCTGGGTGCTTTGTAGGGAGTGATCATGCTGCTGAGGATCGCGGGACCAGATCCGTTGATCAGCTTGTGTGTCGTGCACATGGCTTTGAAATGCACCCTTTGGCGCACAGGGAGCCAGTGCAGAGCCTTGAGGGCAGGTCTGGCGGACACTCTAGGGGGAAGGTTGGTGAGCAGACGTGCTGCAGCGTTCTGTGTCCGCTGCAGTTTCGTCAGGGTGGCCTCGGGGGCTCCCAGGTAGACCATGTTACTATAGTCCAGGCGAGACAGTACTAGTCCCTGGATAAGCAATTTCCTGGAAGCAGGTGGCAGTAAGGGGAGAATCTTGCGGGTCGTGCGCATGAGCCCGAAACAGGTGCCCGCGGTTTTGGCTGCTTGCGTCTTCATAGAAAGCTCTGGTTCGAGCCATACGCCGAGGGTCTTGATTTCACGCTTCGGGTGGGGGATTTCTCCGAACACGTCGGGCCAGAGTGCTGGAGGGATGGTCGTCCATTGTTTCCCCATGAGCATCACTTCCGTCTTTGACCCATTTAATTTTAATGATGAGTCACTCATCCAGCTGTGGATTTCTGTGAGGCAGTTGGTCAGGTTCTCTGGGTGGTCGACTAGTTGGGATAAGGAGACGACCAGTTGACTGTCATCAGCGTAGCTTACCATTTTTATGTCAAATGGTGTCACCACGTCCTCAAAGGGGGCCATATATGCATTAAAAAGCGTCGGGCTCAGGGAAGAACCCTGAGGGACCCCGCTTGTGAGGGGGAGGGTGGACGAGTGGTGATTGTCGTCCCATACCTGGAACGTGCGCCCAGTGAGGAAGGATTCGATCCAGCTGAGTGCTGTCCCGGTGAGCCCTGCTGCCGCGAGTCGATGGAGAAGGACACGGTGGTTGACTGTGTCGAAGGCTGCGCTGAGATCCAGGAGGATCACTGCCACTGACCCTCCTGAATCCAGGATGCGCCTTGCCTCCTCGATAACGGCAAGAAGGGCGGTGTCTGTGCAATGACCCGGGCGGAATCCAGTCTGGGATTGCCGTAGTACGTTGTTAGTCTCAAAGAACTGAGATAATTGTTCGTTGACCAATTTCTCGGCTACCTTGCTGATTCCGGGGAGTAGTGATATTGGCCGATAGTTTGACATGTCCGCTGGATCAAGCTGGGGTTTTTTTAAAAGTGCCTTCACCACCGCACTTTTCCAGCTGTCAGGGACAGATCCCTGGGCAAGCGAGCTGTTGATAAGCTCTGTGACCGTGGGAACGATGACAGGGGCCACGGTTTTGAGGAATCTGATGGGTGCCGGGTCCAGAGGAGATCCGCTTTTCATTTTAGTCAGGGTTCGTTCTACCTCTGTGCAGGTTACTGGCCGGAATGTCGCAAGTATGGGGCATAAGTTGCTTTCGGTGTGGCAGGGGGATGCAAGGCTGGCCAAGTGGCTAGGGGGGCCGGGCAGTGGGAAGGAAGCCAGGATGCGGGAGATTTTGTCATTGAAATAGGAGGCTAGTTCATTACTTCGGTCGACCGGGGGGGTGATGGAGGTAGGGGTGTTAGGTACTTTGAGCAGCTCCTTTACAATTAAGAAGGATTCCCTGGCAGAATTGGAGGATTCTTTTATCCGCGCGTCGTAGTGGGAAGCTTTGGCTTGCCTGATGGCCTCTTTATAGAGTCTGACTGTGTTATGGTATGCTTCCTTGCTGGCCTGCTGCCAATCTTTTCTCCAAAGCCGTTCGGCTTTTTTGCAGTTTTTGCGAAGTAAGTTTACCTCAGTACATCAGATTACATCACTGTAATGAATGGCAATTATTAGAACTGATAGCTTTCAAAAATGAAATTAGAGATTTTCATTCCACCGTCCATCTCTGACGACAATGCCATTAGTGAAAAAGAGGCAAGTTAGTTGTCGTGTGCACTCTCTGTGTGGCCCAGGCTATATACACGCCATTATAGTCTAATAAATCAAACAGAAGCAGTTGTTGGGCAGCACACATCAAGAACTCATGTATTTCAAGTACTCCCATATGTTATAATGTAAAAAAGTATCGAAGGTGAAATAAAACAACTGCCTAGAATCACACAATTTGGTCAAGCAGAGAAATCGTGATTGATTCCAGGTGTTCTCTTTTTACATTGCACAATTCAGCCGCTTGATGGGTATCTCCACCCCGGTTTCTTTTTACATGAACATTTAATGCTTTGTCTTTAATTTTTGCCACATGAGGTTAGAGCATGTGTGGTAAACAAGAGCCACATTAAGGCTCAGCTTGTTTGGGTCTAGAGGATCAAAGAGAACCTCGGGCTGAGCCAGAACCAAGCATCTGGGATTGAGCTTGAGCTTTTAGTGGCTCACTGACCTCTATCACATAATTGCATTTAAAGGCACAGTGCAGGGCTCTTTGTTTCAATGGTCATGACTTTCTCACTACATCACATATTAGTGAGTAGGCTATGAGACTGGGTGTTCTCTACCCATTAATAAAATAAATTGTTGGGGGCGTGGCCAAGATGGCGTCGTGAGCAGACGTGTGGATTCTCTGCTCCTGCCGACGGCCGACTTATAGCACCGGTTCTGGCTGTTTCCTGGCCTGCTGATTCGGGCTGAAGGACGGACCGGACTGTGGAGACAGCTGACCTGGCCTGAGGGGCCGGTCGGGAGGCTTGGAGCGCGAGGGCCGGGCAGGGAAGAGCTTGTGGCCGGAGACGCGCCCCTCCCCCATGGGACCGATTCAGAAAAGGGGGTGGTGATGAACAGAGTGTCTGAATTGAGCAGACCACTCTTACCCAGTCCAAAGATCAGGGCTTGATCCATCACCGTTATTTATCTCACTGCCCCATCCCAGCTCAGACCCTGGCTATATGCAAATCAGTCTGTCCCTGGCCCAGTGCATCATGGGAACAGGGCAGACTAAACTACCAAGCCAATTCTTCACCAGAAAGGAGACAAGCTACCGGGGACCGGTTTCTGGCATTTCAGCCGTCTTCGGCCCGGCTTGCTTGAATCCTGATGGAGCAGTGAGAAAGGGACTCATGTCTGAGTATACCCTGCCACACCTATAGTGGCCAAAATCGATTCAGAAAAGGGGGTGGTGATGAACAGAGTGTCTGAATTGAGCAGACCACTCTTACCCAGTCCAAAGATCAGGGCTTGATCCATCACCGTTATTTATCTCACTGCCCCATCCCAGCTCAGAACCTGGCTATATGCAAATCAGTCTGTCCCTGGCCCAGTGCATCATGGGAACAGGGCAGACTAAACTACCAAGCCAATTCTTCACCAGAAAGGAGACAAGCTACCGGGGACCGGTTTCTGGCATTTCAGCCGTCTTCGGCCCGGCTTGCTTGAATCCTGATGGAGCAGTGAGAAAGGGACTCATGTCTGAGTATACCCTGCCACACCTATAGTGGCCAAAATCGATTCAGAAAAGGGGGTGGTGATGAACAGAGTGTCTGAATTGAGCAGACCACTCTTACCCAGTCCAAAGATCAGGGCTTGATCCATCACCGTTATTTATCTCACTGCCCCATCCCAGCTCAGAACCTGGCTATATGCAAATCAGTCTGTCCCTGGCCCAGTGCATCATGGGAACAGGGCAGACTAAACTACCAAGCCAATTCTTCACCAGAAAGGAGACAAGCTACCGGGGACCGGTTTCTGGCATTTCAGCCGTCTTCGGCCCGGCTTGCTTGAATCCTGATGGAGCAGTGAGAAAGGGACTCATGTCTGAGTATACCCTGCCACACCTATAGTGGCCAAAATCGATTCAGAAAAGGGGGTGGTGATGAACAGAGTGTCTGAATTGAGCAGACCACTCTTACCCAGTCCAAAGATCAGGGCTTGATCCATCACCGTTATTTATCTCACTGCCCCATCCCAGCTCAGAACCTGGCTATATGCAAATCAGTCTGTCCCTGGCCCAGTGCATCATGGGAACAGGGCAGACTAAACTACCAAGCCAATTCTTCACCAGAAAGGAGACAAGCTACCGGGGACCGGTTTCTGGCATTTCAGCCGTCTTCGGCCCGGCTTGCTTGAATCCTGATGGAGCAGTGAGAAAGGGACTCATGTCTGAGTATACCCTGCCACACCTATAGTGGGACAGCGGCTGGAGGCCCGGTGCGGCCTGGCAGAACGAACGCCGGGCAGCGAGCTACGGAGGGCCTGGAGGTGACGGCGGGTGGGTCCGGGCCGCCGTGGGCTGAGAGAGCGTCGGAGTCGGTGAAGATACAGGCGAGCGGTGGCCAGATCCGAGCTGCGGCGGAGTGGGAAAGGAGGCCGGTGCGGCACTACCTTGGGAGGCGCGATGAGGAGCAACAGCACTACACACACGGTCGAGGGCCCGACTGGAGCAAAGAGGCCCTCCCTTGCCACCCCGGCGAGGTATAGCGACCGCACGGTTTGCTACTGGGCGTGCAAGTGGCAGGGCGTCCCTCAGGTGAGGTGGAGCTCCCCGTGTTGGGGCACGGACGGCGAGCGGGTGGTGGCTGCCCGAGCACTGCGACAAGGCCACACCAGGGGAAGGCCGCAGCGCCATTTTGAAGAAGGCCGCGAGCTGCTAACGCTCCCCATGAAACACAGGTGCGGTTGAGGTCCTGATGGGTGGAGTTGGGCTCTCCCGCGCTATCACAGAGGGCGAGTCACACACAGAGGAGTGCTGGGCCGCCTTGGACAACCGGACGAGGTGGTGGCTTTGACCAGCAGCGGCAGGGGAACAGAGGTTGGTCACTGTGGACAGTCCTGCGACGAGTTGTGGCCTTGTTGGAAGGTATGCCTGTGGACCTGGGGAGCGCGCTGCCGCGGTGAGGCCTGGCTGCCTGCAGGAAGGATATATGGGAGGAGCGGCGCGTTCTGGGTTTGCAGCTGGCTGCCGCCTGGAGGAGGCCTGGTGCTGAGGTGGAGCTGCATTACTGGATGCGGGGTTGCTCGAGACGCGGCCCGGAGCGGGAAAGGCACTGCTGGGGACATTCCGCATAAGACAGGCTGGTGGAGTAGGTGGCGCGGAGAGCTAACCCATTGCGGCGCACGCCTGGCCATACCCGAGGGCACAGAGTAGCAGGTGGCGAAGGAGTGCCGGCGGTGGGCACCGGGGCGAGCGAAGGGCAATGTCTACTTCCAGAGGCTGCAAGGAGAAAACGGTGAAGGAGCTCTTCGCGAAAGCACAAACGACCCAGCAAAAAGGCGCAACAGCGTCGGCTGTGGGACAGATGGGTCCGGAGGCAGAGGCTTGCTCGGAGCCTATCACGAAAGCGTTCCTAGAATCCCTCTTCACGACACTAAGGGAAGACATCCACTCCTTGAAAACAGAGTTTGCTGGCGAGATCAGGGAGGTGAGAAGGGACGTGGATGGGATCAGTGAGCGGGTGGCAGACTTGGAGAACAAGAGTGACAATAGGGACACTAAACTTGCCACTCTACAACAAGAGATTGTACGCCTCCATGATCAGCAAGTAGATCTCCAAATGCACATGGAGGATCTGGAGAACCGCTCTAGGAGGCATAATATCCGCATTCGGAACATTGCACTGTCGGAGACCAACAAGGACCTGTTTCAGTTTGCGCAGGAACTCTTCAGCATTAGTGTCCGAGACCCAACACAGCTTTATTCCAGGGAGAGTAACAGTGGCACATATCAATAAAGTCATTACGTTGCTGGATATAGCAGAAGTAGAAAAACGCAGTTTAGGGCAAATATTACTCAATGCTGAAAAAGCGTTCGATCGCGTGGAATGGAACTATTTATGGAAGGTAATGGAGACTATGGGATTCCCTAGAAAATTTATGATAGCACTACAAAGTTTATATGTGGCACCAACGGCTAAGATAGCATCTATGGGAGCGATCTCTAATTTAGTGCAGATAACTAGGGGGACAAGGCAGGGTTGCCCCTGTTCTCCGCTTCTTTTTGCTTTATACATAAATCCTTTAATCGATTTGCTTATTAACAGTGAAGCTATTAAACCCTTTTTTGTACGTAATATTCCCCATATTGTTTTTGCCTTTGCGGACGACATAGCAGTGACTTCAGATGACTCGGCTTCAGCACTGGTAGAAATTGAGCGATTAACCAAGATATTTGGTCAACTATCAGGCTATAAGTTGAATACTGCAAAAACGCAGCTGGTGTGTTCACTTTCGGTCCAAGTTAACGACCCTAGAGTAGTAGTAGAAGCAACCTACCTGGGGGTCAAGATAAGAGCAGCTATGTCAGAAGTGGTAACCGCTAATTGGGCCCCGCTCTATAGAAATATAGTGGAGTCTTTAGAAAAGTGGGGGCGGTTACATTTCACTTTAATTGGTCGAACCAACATAATAAAAATGATTATATTACCAAGGGTTTTATATTTATTCAGATCCTTACCATTGGAAATTCAACCGGCTAAAATTCAACAGCTGCAGGCACTGTGTGCTAGATTTATTTGGACTCCGGGCAAATCACGGAGAGCCATGCGGCTCATGACACTACCAAAAGATAGAGGGGGACTTTCGGTCCCCGATTTTTTATTATATTATTATGTTTGTTTTCTGCAAAAGATGTACTTTTACTGATAGGAGGTGAAGTTGAAATTAATTCAACTACATCGAGTTTCAATATATCTATATATCATTTAACTTTGGGAATGGCTGCAAACCGGAGCTTGTTCAGGGAAATAGAATGGAGCTATTACAAAAGAACTGAGTTCAAGACGATAGAAGCAGTTATTAAAAGTTGGAAAAAAGTACGCAAATTAATTAACTTAGGATCCATAACCTATTATACCCCATTAAATGCAACCAAATTGCTTCCAGCTATATGTAGAGATAGTGTCATGAGGTTTTGGCAAAGTAAAGGGATTAACACTCTAGGAGATCTCTACGACCAATCTGGTGCTCCTAAACAATTTGTTTCGATATCACAAGATTGTGGTATACCACAAACACAGTTTTTTAAATATATTCAAATTAGGGATTTCTTACTTAAAAAAACCTAAAATTGATATCTAACCCTTTGATGGAGGTTGTAAAGAGTCATAGTAGGATAGGGGGATTATATAAAATTCTAAATTCAAGAAAGGATGACGATTTGGGAAAACATATGATTTATTGGACTGAAACTCTGGGGGAGAATGAAATAGATATATCAATAGAAGATGCTATTGTTAGAGCTAAGGAAACTTTAATGTCTGCAAATCTACAAGGACAATTCTTTAAAACTGTGTTTAGGTTGTACTATACGCCTGCGAGAATGAAAAAGTGGGGCACCAGATACGATGGGAAATGCTTTCGATGTGCTGCATCAGATGCGGATATAGACCATATTTTTTATACGTGTGTTAAACTACTTCCTTTTATACAAGCTATAGAGAGATTCCTATCTCAAATAATAGAGATACCTGTTAAGATAACCCCCGCGTTAATGATGTTAGGGATGGGTCATGAGGTTTCAAAGCAGGGTAGTTTGTATAAATTTAGATACTTTTTATTTGTTGCAATGACCATAGCTCGTTTAAGTATAGCAGGGGAATGGTTGTCTCAAGAGCCTCCGAGATTTGAGGTATGGAGGGCTAAGTTATTTAGAATATCAAGCTTGGAATTTAGTCTATATTCGTTAAAAGGAGCAAGGAAGCGGAAAATGGGACTAATGATTTGGGAGCAATTTATGGGCTATATGAACAATTGAAAAGCATATTGTGACTAATTATGGTGTAAGAGTGTTTGCTTTGTTAATTTACAATTTTTAATATACACTTTTTTTTCTATTTTGAAGAATTCTAAAAGAAGACTTAGTTTGTTATAATATGAATTGTAATGAAAACTATGTATTCATGGTGATGAAAAATGTATATTTTCAAATGTTAATCTTGTTATGGAAGTGTGGAAAGAATAAAATATAAAAAAAAAAAAAGGAACTCTTCAATCACGTCTTGGGGCGTCCACTGGAATATGAACTATGCCTTGACAGGGCGCATCGTGCGGGTCCTCCGAGGGCATCGCCAGCTCCGCCGCCGGACATCCTGGTCTGCGTCCAAGATTATCGAACGAAGGAGGAAATATTGCAGAAAGCGCAACAGATGCATCCACTCTCATTCCAAGGTCACTCACCATTGCTGTTTCAGAAGATACCCTACAATTAGGGTCACCCATTTCGCTTGGTCTTCTGGATAACAAGCAATACCAGCTCCGCTCTGTCTCGGAGGCCTGCCGCTTGCTGGGTATCGAACTGCCCGCCGAGGAGGATGAAGGACAGGGGACTGTGCCGGAGATGGACGACTCCAAGCCAAGATGGCGACAACAGAGGAGGCGACGGAGGGTGAAGAAACCTCCAGCGACGGAAATAACAAAAGGTCGAAGGTCTGCGGTGGAGGCGGTGGCGGCAGATGGCAGCTCGGCCCCCAATGATTGACTTGTCAAGCTCATTGTCGAGCCATGATTCCCTGTTTTGACTGCCTGGCCATTGGCGGTAGGGAGGCCAATGAAAGGTTTGGTGTACTACCCCGTTCTACATTTTCCCTATCATCTGGAGATGATGGACTCATTGTGCTTTTGTTGTTTGTGGGGTTCTGGGGGTTGGGCAGGAAAAGGGGGGAATGGTTCATGGTCCACCGAGGGTTTGGGTCTGTGTTTAGTCTCTACTCCCGGGGCCCTTGTTTGGAGATGTGTTTACATGCTGCGACACCGTATGTTTCTATGGCTTTGATAAGGCTGGTTTGGTGTTCCACTGGTTAAATACCTGTCAGGGATCTTACAATACTTACACTTAATGTTCGAGGGCTGAACAACCCAGTCAAGCGTAGGGCAGTCCTGCTATGTTTGGAGCAATCCCAGGCCGACATTTGCCTCCTACAGGAGACACACCTCCTCCCCAAAGATTGTCATCGCCTTCGATCTCGTAGGTTCCCCTCTCAATTCTTCTCCTCGAGCCCCACTGAGACGGCCGGTGTTGCGATCTTGGTGGCCCAGAGGTTTAGGGGTAGGGTGTTACACAAAACTGCGGAGATTAAGGGGAGACTGTTAGCTTATAGATTCTCGATAGGGGACCCCACACTCACAATAGGCACTGTATATGGCCCCAACGAGGGCCAAGAAAAGTTCTTCCATAGGGCGCTCACAGAGATCACAACCGCAGCCGACCACTATATTGTACTAGGGGGTGACTTAAACATTGTTTTCGATAATGCTCCAGACAGGTCATGTCAGCTCACTTCCCAGGTGGGGGCTCTTTCGTCGGAGGGCTTGGAACGTTTGGCGGAGCTGGGCTTCCAAGACCTTTGGCGCAGATTTCACCCAGGTGAGAGAGATTATACATATTACTCCAATGCACATAAGTCCTATGCGCGTTTAGATTACCTGCTTGCATCCATGCCTACTCAGGCGCTTGTTACAAAGGTGGACTTAGGAACTGCTTCACTTTCTGATCCCGCCCCAGTGACATTGGTCCTCTCCAAGCCGGCAGCACAGCGATCACGCAGGGTTTGGCGACTGCGGGAAACATTGCTGCACAGGGAGGAGGTGGTTGCTAGGATTCAGCGCGCGATTGCAGACTACCTTTTATATAACAACAATGCTGATACCTCACTTGCCACGCAGTGGGCTGCGCTTAAGGCAGTTCTCAGGGGGGAGTTTATTGCCATTTCGGCAACGGAGAATGTAGAGCGTCAGGCTAAGAGGGACAAACTCACTCAACAGACCACGGAGCTGGAACAGATACACAGGAGAACGGGTGCCCTGAGAATATGGAGACAGCTGAAGGCGGCGTGGCAGCAGCTGGCGGCGTTAGACTTAGATCGGGTGGAATTCGCTGCCCTGCGGCTGCACCATGCGTATTACTCTGGGGGAGACAGATGTGGGCGACTGCTGGAGCACAAGCTGCGGGAGGTGATGCAGCAACGAACGGTGCGGGAGATAATTAGGGGGGATGGCACACGGGTCACGGAGGATCATGACATCGCCAGCTTCTATAGCTCCTTCTATGCGGACCTTTATTCGGCTGATCCCCCGGCTGACGGGGAGGAAACTGATTTTCTGGACTCTCTCCCCCTCCCGGCCCTCTTGCAGGATCAGGTGGAGTATCTGGAGAGAGATATACGACCGGAAGAGGTCATTTTGGCCATTTCCCGTCTCAGAAGTAGCGAAGGCCCCTGGCCCGGACGGCTTCCCGGCGAGTTTTTACAAGATCTTTTGTGCCCAAGTCGCCCCGATGCTTGCACGCCTATTTACTTCTTTCTCGGAGCAGGATGCAATCCCTGGGGACCTATTGGAGGCCTCCATCACTGTGATACCCAAGCCGGGTAAGGACCGTACAAAATGTGGGGCATACAGACCTATCTCCCTGCTTAACGTGGACCTCAAGCTCTATACCGGAGCAGGTGGGAGACGGGGAAGCACTGGTTATTCCAAGATCAAGCCATTGCTGGTAGAACCCTACAGGAGATCCCTTTACTGCATAGACGACACAGACCTCCTAACCTGTACGCCTCCGACGTTACGAGAGTCCGGCTAGAGATCTGGGATTGTACGAACGTGAGCCATGAACTCACGACTCTCCCGTCCCCCCTAACGCCCATTGTGGGGAACCCGGACTTTCAGCTGGAGTTGGACGAGGTGGCCTTTGCTAGGTGGAAGCCCTCTGGCTGCCGGTCCCTCTATCACATGCACAACCCAGAGGGGGTTCTTCCATTTGTGCAGTTCCGCCTGGAGTTCGGGTTGCCAGAATCGGAGAGGCTCCGTTACCTGCAGGTGCGGCACTGGGCTCTCAGTGACCATGTGCGCTCTTCAGTGAACAGACACCTAACGCCCTAGGAATGTTGGTTGATTACGCGCCAGACAGACAAGCATCTGATTTCGGATCTTTACAAGATGCTCCAGAGCAAATACACTTATACCTACAACGCTGGCAGGATGCGATGGGAGCGCGAATTGGGGAGGACACTTACTTAAAAAGAATGGTAGGGGATATATTATAGAGCGCGGCATTCAGCATATCACATGGGGCTCACTGACACCCTCACCAAGGTGGCGTCCTATTGGTACTATACCCCTGAGCACCGCCACAAGATGGATCCTGCCAAGGACGCCATGTGTTGGCGCAGCTGCGTACAGGTGGGCACATTGGTGCACTTGCTCTGGGACTGCACATTGCTCACGGGGTATTGGAAACAGATTCTGGACGACATAGTTTCCCACTTTGACACAGAGATTCCCCATTTCCCTGCGTACGTTCTTCTGGGACTCCCCAACCCTTTGACTTACCCGCTGCGTTACCTTAGAGGCCAATTGATAGCCATTGCCTTGGGTTCAGCGATGCAGAATATATTGGCACAATGGCCCAAGTCCCCACATACCACGGGTGGCTTCACCGCCTCTGGATGGTGCTTGGCATGGAAAATCTCTTGTTGTCAAGAGCAGGGGAGGGCGCCAAATACGCTGAGTTATGGCAACCATTCCTGTCTCTGTTGGCCTCTGAGTTTCTGGAGGTTACCTGCCCCAGGTATCTCCGACTGCTGTGCCTTACGGATACAGGGTAGGGGGGCATGGACAGGGAAGGTTGGGATGGAGTAGGTGTGGTTGGTAGGTTAACAGTGTACGGTGGATATGGACCATGGGGAAGGGGGAGTTGGGGGAGGGTAGGGGGTAATGGGTTGGGCTTGTTTGGGGGGTGGGTTCTTCCTTTCGGGGCTTCTTTTCTTGTTTGTAATAATTGATAAGTATGCATGTGTGCCCAAGGCCGGTGGAAGGAATTCAATGCTGGTGTCCTTTCACGTGCAGATTTGAGGGGGTTGCCTCATGGGATAGACTAGGATTGGAGGCCTATGATGGCCCTTTTTATTAGACTGTTAGAGTGCAGCCCTCTTACCGCATTGTTCCAGTGCTTAAAGACGCGGCCGGCCCTATAAGGGTTGTAGGCGGCTTGCTGTGTTTAATTTCTGACACCCCCTTGGGATTTTTGCTTTGCTGTGCAACTGATTCCTCTACGGTGGCCCGCTGGGTTGTAGGCGAATTTGATTGTGGTTTTTCTCATGCTCAGTATTTTGTCAATAAAACAAATTTAATACTAAAATTAATTGTTTGTTGGGTTAACGGCCTGTTTTCTTATCACATACTTATTTCTACGGTTTAGTTTGACTTAAGGTATTTCTATCTCTGTAAAAAAGGATGAATGAAATGTGTTCATAAATTAATACCCAGGAGCACCCAATTTGTTGCGGGGAGGTAGGGATTTTTATAAACCATGAGCCAGATGTACGACCGTCTTGTGCGGTCACAAAGGGGAAATGGGCCCATTTGCGACCCCAAAATAGGTCTGCCCTATGTACAAACCCTATTTTGTGAGTTGGTAACCTATTACTGACTTGTAAAATAGGATTTGCGACTCGCTATTAGGAAGCGGCGTGCCAAGGGTGTACCTAGGTAATAGCGAGTCATCCTTCAATGTACAAATGGTTTGGGACTGCAATTGCGGTCGCAAAACACTAGCAGTTTACCACCCATTTCAAAAAGGTGGTAAGCCACTCGGAAACAGGAAGGCCCCCTTCCCTTTTGTGACTAGCAGTTAAATAATTTTTTAAGAGCAGGCAGTGGTCCCACAAACCACTGTCTACTCTTAAAAAATGAAACGGAAAGTTTAATTTTTCTTTTTTAAATGCATCCCATTTTCGTGTAAGGAAAACGAGATGCATTTTTTTGTTAAACTGTTTTATTTTAAAAAGCAGTCATAGGCATGGTGGTCTGCCGACCCCTGCAGGCCACCATCCCTGGGAGCACTATCCATTCTCAATGGGGTTGCAAATTTCACCTGCCTCATGAATATTAATGAAGCAGGCAATTTGCGAGTAGGAATAGCAAACAGTGTCTGAGACACGGTTGTAAATTCCGTTCTGCGATTCGCAAATTTCGGGTCGCAAAACGACACAATTTGCGACTCACAAATTGGAAGGGTCGTAATCTGGCCCCATGTCTTTTGGCTCCATAGTTTCCATCTTGCTCATTACACAACAACTGGGGTTTGAGTAGTTCCAAGGGTATGATTCATGAACTACTCCTGTCAAAAAAATGCCACTGTGTTGTAGAACCTGCCCAGACCTTTACCATAGAGTTCCCAACTAGC
This sequence comes from Lissotriton vulgaris, assembly GCF_964263255.1. Taxonomy (NCBI): domain Eukaryota; kingdom Metazoa; phylum Chordata; class Amphibia; order Caudata; family Salamandridae; genus Lissotriton; species Lissotriton vulgaris. The sequence goes on along the minus strand of NC_141693.1, from coordinate 316,558,652 downwards.
ATTTTTTGTGAAACTTTCCTATTGTACCACATCTAGCTGCGAAGGTTGACTGTTTGTGCTGCCCATCTTTAAAATTGCACACCTTGTTGGGGATCTTTGTCAAGGATTTTTTAATAGCACGTCCTACCTTAATTGCGCCTGTTTCTAGGCATGCCTACCTTTCTTTACCCACAGTACCCCACAAAAAGATGATCCTCAACCCCATCGTCTTTTGGAAGAAATTGATGTAAAAGCATAAGACCTGTTGATGGAGTCTCTCCTCCTCTTTCAATGGCTAAGGCTGAGTAAAGACAGTTGAGAGGGTGGCGGATTGCCCAATGTGAAAATGAGTGAAGACGTTTGCCAAAAAAGCTATCCTAGTCCTCAACACTAGTTTGTGTAGGAAAAAGGAGGTGAACAGTTTTGAGTGTCAGAAGATGCAATGAGCAGCTGTGCATCTGCTTGAAGGGGTTCACATGAGGAACATTAGGACCAAAATCAAGAACCCACTGTGGCGTCAGAAAATGTTTGTGGGAGAAACCTTTAATAAACCACATTACAACAGGTGAGCTAAACAAGGATGGTTGGCCCGGAAAATGCAGAAAGGAAAAAGGGCTAAAAGATAACCTTCAACGAGGTCCACTGCCAGACCTTATTGGGTGAAAGACAAAACAAACAATAGAACACCTGAGAGTTTGACTTATAAGAGGTCCGTTTTGTGGACTCCACACCAGGCCACAAATTTGTCCCAGATGTATATGGACTTTGCAGAAGGAGGTCTGGTGGCAGGAATGACATCCACAACCTCAGGTAGTAGATCAAACACAGTCAACGGCTGCTTCTCAATCTCCAATCATGGAGCTGATTAGGGAACCTACCCTTTCATTTTTAGCCACCAAGGTTTACCTCTTGTTAGTTGATCCTTGAAATGGTTGCACATTAATGGGGGTTTTCTGCCAGTGCTTCAGTTTGCATATTCTGCGGAGTCATTTCTGAGTGACTGTGAAAAATAAGTCACAAGTTATGGCTTGACCAACTCCAATGACACCTGGTTTCTTTTCTTGGATCTAGGTAATAGCGGTGTTATCAAAGACAGTTCTTGTACCATCTGTAGTGATCACTGCATTAGGCTTTTCATGGGAGCGGCCAAATGCAGGAGAACATTTTCTGAACACAAGAGAAGAATAGGAATAATTGAGAGAGTAGTATCAGCAGAATCTGGGATAAAAATAGAAATATGACAAAACAATAATAATAATAGAGGAAGTGTCATGCAAAAATAAATTCTTTACCCCCTCGCATGCTCATGATGGCCGTCACCCGTCACTGTGTGCGTGTGCGGAGGACCGCCCCCGGTCGTCCAAATCCCACCCACTAATAAAAACTCCCGCACAGGACAGTATGTGCGCTTAAAGGGGTTACGACATAAAATAATTCATCAATGGACAGGCGTGATGTCTTGGTCAGTTGGAGTCTGGCCCATCTAAAGCCTGATTGGATCCCAAATTCTTTTCAGTCTCCTTCAACAAACATCATTATCTAACAGATACTTTCCAGAGAACATGTATTCAAAAATACATGCCACCCGACCCATGGACTTGGAGCCTTGTTTAATAACCAATTTCTCGCCAGAACAAGTATGGAATAGTAGAGAGAAAAGATAACCTCACAATATTTGAATTACCCAATATAATTAATTTAGAATCCCACACAATATCAACATAAGAAATGCTGTTAAGATTCCCAAAAACAAAGGCCCAATAATTACATAACACTGGACACAAGCAAATATATGAACTGCATTTGACCCATTAGTCCCACACCTAAAGCACTTTCCATCTCTTCTAAGCTCCATGAAAAATAAACAGCGGGCGTATAATAAAAGTAATTATTAGATTTGATGTGATGGGCTTTTATGCGAGACAAATTGAGGACACTCTCTGTAAAAGAGTTGTTACGCCTCATATCATTCACTGTTACTTCTGTACCGAGATGACTCCTCCATTTACCTGCCCATAGCTGGAAGAGATCAACTTGTCGCTCCATCTCAGCTGAAGGAATTAACTTATATGTCATGCTGATATTCCCCTTCTCAGGACCTCTCATTAGAAAACCTAAAAGAATCATTTGCGAGCATCCGATCTCATCTTTTCTAATACTAGTTAAAAAATGTAAGGACCTGAAAAAGACAATATGGGGAAGCGAAAATTGTTGCTGCAGTCGCAAAGGGAAGAAGTACATCACCTTCAAACATTTCTCCCAGATTGTAGAGTTTAGCTGCCTCCCAGCTCTCCCGGAAGCTATGATGGATACAGAGAGGTAGGTTAGGGTTATATTACAGATAAGTAAATCAATTGAAAAGAGTGGTATCTGGAAATACTAGTATAAGATACCCTCAAATTATATGAAACATCCTCAATGTCTTAAACTGAGTCTTCTGAAAGTACACTGTATTGACCATGCCAATAAAGGGGGTGAAAAATTCTCCCAAGGGTAGATAATCTAGGAACTTGTGACCCAAAGACACATGTTCCCCTGCCCAAAACCAGCCGGCGGTGTGACAAAAAGGCAGACAAATAAAACCGCTGCAGTTGCCGGGGGGAGACCCCGCCTTATTCTCGGGATGTCTTAAATACCTGTATACTACAACTGGGTTTCTTAGAACTCCAGATGAACTTCTGCCAACAGGCCTCAATCTTATTAAAGAAAGCCTTTGAGAGATAGCGGAGTATACATCTAAAGAGAAACAAATCTCTAGAGGTATAATCATTTTAATAAGATGACACAGCCCTATCAAACTAAGACCACCTTGCCTTTAGGAAGCAGCTCAAGACCTGGCTGTTCGAGCAATAGCGGACCTCCCCACCCCAAGTGCCTTGAGACCCTCCCTGTGAGTAGCGCGCTATATAAATGCTTTGATTGATTGATTGATTGATTGATTGATTGAAGATGTAGATGGTTCCACTTGTTAAAGACATCAATTGAATGTTGATAGATTTTCCCATAATTAAATTCAATAATATCCTCCATTCATAAGGTCAGTTCTAAAATAGGTAAACCAACGTACCCACCTCTTATCATGAGCAGGGGGTTAATATTAAGCAAAACCTGCATTTAATCAACGTTGAATTTGAATCCCAAGAGTGCATCAATTTCCTGAACAGTTGCCTTCTCTGTGCTAAGGGCCGAGACCGGGGTAGGAGTTAGAACTGCCACGTTGTCTACATATGCTAAAACCTTCATTTCAAATCGATGTAGGAACAGCAAATTAATATCTTCAGACCATTTAAGAGCATGAATATATTGTGCGATATATAGTGCAAACAACTGAGGTGACAGAGTACAACCCTGCCGAGTACCACAGAAGAATTTGATAGGGCCAGAAAGTAAGCCAGAGCAGCAGATCTTTATCTACAAGTCAACAAAGTTGACGTACCCAGGATATAAATCAAAAGCGAAGTCCAGAGACCTCCATGGACGCTCAGAGGAATGACCAGAAAACCAAGTCGAAGGCCTTCTCTGCGTCTAGCAGGATCATCCCAACAGAAGTCCCGTCCAAGGATGCAACTCAAGAGCTGTAATAGCAGGGCTGACATGCGATGTTGTATCACATCCAGGAATGAATCCATGCCGATTTAAATCTACTCAGCCCGAATTCACCTCAGATACCCTAATAGCCAGGACAAGTATAGATTTTAGAGTCAGTATTATTTAAAAAGAAGCGGGTGATATGAGCCACATTGAGCATGGTCTTTCCCTTTTGTAAGAAAAATGGCAATACTGTTTTCCCCAGGACCTGTCACAATGTGTCGAAAGAGTTAAAGAGATCCTGGTGAACCAATGCCAACATATGTGAAAACACTGCATAAAACTTTATAGGAATTTGGTCCAGACCTGAAGCCTTACCTTAACGAATGACCTAATAGCTATTTCTAACTTAGACAATGTTATGGGCTCTTTCAGTCTCGCCTAAAGATCCTCATTCAATTCGCAATGAAAATGGAAGCCTAAAGCCTAAATAATCTTAGAGAGAGAGGTTTTGATATTATAGTCAGAACTGCTCTCTAATACCTGCTGGATCCACCACAAAGTCGTCCTTTTCATTCTTAATTCACTTCATGGGTTTAATGCTAATTTAGTCCTTGGCCCAGCGGAGAGTAACCAGCTAATCTCTTCAATGTTTGTTTTCAAAGCTTAACAGCTGCAACATTTTTTGACCACCTGGTTCCATATATGTTTCCTGAGGGACATTTGCAGGGGAGCGATCTTCTCTCAAATAAATGAAGTGCATTGTCCACCCTGGGAAATGATATTGTGCCCCAAGCTAAACTCTTTAAAGCTAACAATTACAGCACTTGAGTATACTCCCAAGTAGGTGTCTTCCATTGATAGTAGCAAATTTCAGCTTGTGACCACAGCAAAAGGCCTTATCTGCATCCCAAATGACAACAATAGAGGCCAAGCCAACAATAGTCTCCAAGTACACTCTGAAGAACAAGTTAATTGAGTGAATATAGTAGTCTTCAACAAGCAGTCTTCACTCAAACGTCCAGGCGTGCAGCCCCAGATACTGGAGAAGCCCTCCCATTTGAATAAATAGGTATAATGATTTGTGGTCAGATATTATTCTTGGATAAGCCTGAATCTTCAAAAGCGACACAAAAAAATGAATAACCAAGAACATATCGATACATGAGAGGGACGGGGGGGCTGACTAAAAAGTATATCAGATTTACTAGCTCTTCAGTGTCGCCAAATGTCAACAAGTGTATAGGAAGCCATACGGTATTTTAAAGCCCCTCTGAGTCGTTACTTCACCCTATTGGCCAAGTTAGAGTTTCCTGCCCCTGATATGTGGAATCTATCTGAGGACACAATGCAACATTAAAGTCCCCACAAATGACCAGAGGTGATGGCCAACAATGAAGGTCAGCCAATAGGCAGTCAAAAATTGCTGTGTCATCCTCAAAAGGACCGTAAACAATGCATATAGTGAATCCCATGCCTTCTTTACGAACAGTCGCACTAAACCATTGTCCGCCGGTATCACCCTTCTGTCTCACAACAATCCATTTGTTATCCCACACCAGCAGTGCAACCCCTCTCTGTGCTGAAGTAGAGCAGGAAGTACATATGACTCTATAACCCAACTCCTTTAACAATGATGCTTGCTCCAAGGACTGGAGACAAACCATTTCTAGTCTATCTTACACTTATGGGGCACTTTGTCACACTTATTATTCCAGGAAAGAATATGCAAGTGTTAACCAAGACAACTATCATTATTAGACACTACCCTAATGTGTCAAAGCCAAGACGGTTCACTGACATAGTATCGATGTAAACAATATTGATGTAAAAAAATAGAGTAAAAAATATAGACAACAAAAATATCGACTCCTATATTTAAACAGGTAAGTACAAAAATATTGACAAAAAAAATTGATGTAAAAATATAGATGTATAAAATATCGACTTTTATATACATATAAAATAAAATAATATATATTAAATATCAAATATAATTTTAACCAAAAAAAAATTAATTTAATATACATTTTAATAAAACATAAATAAACTTAATTATAGTTGTATAAAACAGTAGTGGAACGTGTTGGATAGCAAAGGGGTAAAAATAACCATTACCACTTCAGTGAGTGCCAAAGAAGGGGAAGTGTTGGATAGCAGAGGAATTAAATTTAATATTCCAGCTCCAGTAAGTGCAACTATAGGAAAAATGTTGGATAGCGGAGGGGTAAAAATGACTATTCCCACTCCAAAGAGTGCACAGTAGTGAAAGTGTTAGATAGCGGAGGGGAAAAATTACTATTCCTACTCCAGTGAGTGCAACGGTAGGGAAAGTGCTGGATAGCCGAGGGGTAACATTTCTTATTCCAACTCCAGTGAGAGCAACAGTAGAGAAAGTGTTGGATAGCGGAGGGGCAAAAATTACTAAACCCACTCCACTGAATGCAACAGTAGGATAAGTGCTGGATAGGGAAGGAGTAAAAAAAAATGTTTCCCACAACGGTGAATGCAACAGTAGGGAAAGTGTTGGATAGTGGAGTGGTAAAATTCACTATTGTTACTTCTGTGAGTGTAATGGGAAAGAAAGTGTAGGATAGTGGAGAGCCGGAGGTAGTAGTGGGCACCGGGCATTTCCCTGGTGTGCCACCAGGGTGGGGGCCAGTATTGGGCCCCTTTGGCGCTGTTTTTGTTACAGAGCCGTTTTTGAAGCATAGCTGCAATATTGTCCCCCGTCACAAAATCGTCCGAAACCGTCCCTGGAAAACTGCTCGGCCACACCCCCAACCCCCAGGGGGCCGGACAAGCACTTTGGTAGGTCCGGTTTTGGTTCAGGCCCTGGGTAAAAATGACTATTCCAACTCCAGTGAGTGCAACAGTAGGGAAAGTGTTGGATAGTGGAGGGGTAGAAATTACTATTCCCACTCTGGTGAGTGCATCAGTAGGGAAAGTGCTGGATAGAGGAGAGGTAAAAACTACTATTCCCACTCCAGTAAGTGCAATAGTAGGAAAAAAGCTAGATAGCGAAGAGGTAAAAAATATTGTTCCCCCTCCAGTGAGTGCAACATTAGAGAAAGCTTTGGATAGCGGAGAAGCAAAAATTACTATTCACATTCAAACAGTTAAAAAAAAAAATATATATATATATATATATATATTTTATATATATATAAAAAAACAAATTATAATTTTAATTAAATATAATAAAAACCTACAAATAATATCTAAAATAAAGTAATAAAGAAATGTATAAAAAATCATTATTTTAAACTAGAAAATGTTTGCAAGCAAATAAGCGAATTAATACATAAACGTATTTATTTTACTACCTACCCTATAACACTACCCCAACAACAAAACACTTCAACATTTTTAATTACATTTACTTTCATAATTACCAGAATTAATAATAAATTAAAAAATATTAATAAAAAATAACTAATAAACAGTAGTTGACCACACACACTTTAACACTATAATATCCACAACACACACCTGAGTTAAACTATAAAATAATAAAACACAATTAAAACATATTTTTAAATTAAAAATTATTACTATTAACAAATAATAATAAAGTAATTAAAATATTTAATACCCACCCTTTACCCCTTTAAAAGTAAAAAGAACACATTAAAAATAACCAATTACCCAAAATATATATCAAATGAGTAACATTAATTATTTAAACAAACATTACTTACTAACATCTACTCCTATAAACACCACAACACACACTTAAAATGAATTACACAATTAAGATAATTAATTATCAATTAATTAAAATTAATTAACATCCAATTAATTCATCAATTAAAAATAAATTACTTCCCACTGCCTTTACAACTATAAACACAACACACACCTACAATTAATTACACAATTAATGACCAATTAATTAAAATTACCAACCAACTATTAATTCAAAAATTAAAAAATAAATTACTTCCCGCCGTTACAGCTATAAACACCACAACACATACCTAAAATTAATTAAACAATTACCATAATTAATTACCAATTCATTAATTAAAATGAACAGCCAATTATTAATTAAAAATACATTACTTTACACATTTAACACTATAACATTTCAACTAAACAAATATCAATAAATACAAATTAATCAATAAATGTAACATAATGAAATTACTTTCCACCCTATTCCCCTATGAACTGACAACCTGCAACGGAACTAAAAACGCAAAATTCAAATAAATAAAAAATTGATAACTATTCAAAATTGAACACATATATTGAAAATACAAACTATTCTTATACAAAAAAACACACAACACATACATATAAAATATGTACTAAAATACATAACATTAATAAAAAAACAATATTTTTAACAATTGTATTTTTGCAAACTATATTAAACACCTAAATATTTTTTAAATGGATATTACTTACCTTAGGTCGATATTCTTGACCACGATATTCTTGCTGTCGATGTTTCTGAACCACGATATTAATGACTCGATATTTGTGCAACTTTATATTTTTCACTCTATATTCTGGTACTGCACCAGGCAAGACGCTTACTCTAAAGACACGGTTAACCTAAAACTGTCCCCTAAAGTCAATTGATCCAATTTTCTTTCCATCCCTTTCTCATTTTTTTTTTACCTCTAGACCTTTCTCCCCCTTACCCCAAAAGACAAAACCAGCCAACAACGCTAACATCAGTTAGTCTTTCTCACCCACCCCTCACACCACAACTAAGAAGACCACCCAGCCTCACAAATCTATGCCCTAAAAAAGGGGCAATCGAGTTGTTGCCCGAACTTAATTTGCATTCGTTCGGGCGCCCTGAAAGAAGTTCTAAGGAAAGGGAACTTTCGTCTCGGGGTTAGTTCGGCTCGATTCATTCTCAGCAGCTATGGAAGACATGAAATGAATGGAGCAGAGTTGTAATTTGCACCCCAACCCCATACAAATAAAATTGTATTCATTCAAGCACTGATCATTGCTGTGCTTGTTCTTATTCGTCTGATTAGAAATTGTTTGATGGAAAGCTCAGCCAACTATTTGTCCTGAAGATGACCATGTATTAATGACAAAGGTCGAAACGCCGTAGACGCTACTGTGGCCGCAATTTATGGAGGACACATAGTTTTGTTTGTTGTGGTTCTAGTTTTACTCTGGAACTCCTTCCTTTATGTAACCTCTGTTTGTATGCCACTTGTCTGGTCGTGTATGTTCACCAATTGTTATATATACTAGCTTTTATGTCTGAGCCTTGTGATATATTTTATATGGATTCAATTTTGTACGTTTTTCTAAAAAAGTTTCCTATATGGGCCCAATTTTGTATTTTCTTTCTTTTTCGATGTGCACTTGATTATTTATTGTTAAAATATGTTTCTAACTGTTGATACACTTTGAACCGTTGTTAGGAAGAATACTAACAAAAGGGCCATCACCCACAGAGGCCAACCAGTGACCTAGATCACTAGAGGGAGATTTTCGCCCCAATCTTTTGAAGAGCTGAGATTTGTTCCCAAAGCTGCCACTGCTGAACCACAGTTTGATGACAGAAATCACAACAAACAAAGAATTCAACCCCACAGATAATATTTGGTTAATTAGGGTGGGCTTCTCAGTAGATCTTCTGTTTAGTATAAAATTGCTGACATAAATAAGGATTGCGCAAGGATGTCGAAGGGTGGGGAGCAACCTTGCTAAGCAACCGTAATAAAAAACGATGTGCTCTTTGTATCATACTGTGCATGTCTCAGTCGCTTAGTGCAGTAAAACATTCTCTAAACTTACCACCAATGTAACCTCTAGGATCATCCCCTTCTGACCACTGAGGAATGGCCGAAACTCTGATATTGTATTTTGCATGATCCATTCGCAAGATAATCAATCTTAGTTAAAGCCTGGCAAACTGAGATTCTTGCTGGAGAATAGATGATTGGGTTTCACCAACAGCTATTTGAAGGGCAGACAGGTTTGAATTATGTCCTTATTCTTTCACAGCTTTCTCAAATTCCTGTCCAGTTGCCTCCACTGCGCTAAGGGCCAAGACTGGGCTAGGTACCTGAGTTTTCAGATAGGCTATTTTAAATTCGAAAGAGTCTTTCCTGTATTCCTCCCTTTGTTCAGAAGAACACTTTGACTAGCCACCAAGGTAGGGGCATCTGGAGCTGATGAGGCCTACTTCTGGAGCCAACCGAAGCCAACCGAAACCAACACCACAGAAACGGTCATATTTGTGGTCAAGGAGGTAATAGAGTGGACAGAAGCCGATGGAACAGGCTTAGTGGGCATTAATTAAATCCCATATAGGTCCCAGAGCAGGTCTTCCTCAGCTAGTGGGAAAGCAAGGTCTAGGACACCTTGGTCAAAGGCAGACTTGACCAGATTCTTCAGCTGGTTCCTTGTTATAGGACCAATACCAGCCTGTAGCCTGCCACTCCCACTAGTGCTGGGGAGATCCCTCGATCTTGAGGCCCCGATCTTGGTCATCAGTGTCAGACAGGCTGCCTGAATCTAGGGGAAAAAAATGCCTTCTGAGAGTCCTGCACAGTAGCGGCAGTAGCAGGAAGAGCGGACACCCAAACAATGGTCACCTTCTTCTGAATTTAGTCTGTGACTAAATTATTGCTGCTACTTTGTGTATCTGAACTGCAAATGTTATAGCCTCAGCAGAATTGTCCTTTGAGTGGAATTCCTCAATTTAGCCTGTCAGCTTATGTTAGAAGTCCACCAATGAAAGTTGACTTTTAAACAGGCCTATCCATACACAAAGGTCCTTTGCTTTTATTGCTTTTCTGAGTGAGTCTTTTCAATGATTGTACAACAAATGCCTGAAATAGACATTGTAACCTTGAGCACAAAATGATGAGGAGCCTTCAGTTCCCATACTTTTTATTTATGACTCACCATTTTACTTAACTGTTCTTATACTGAAGATATATATAAAGTTTTAATTAATGTGTTTGCATACATATAATGATTTGGATTTGCAGTATGTTTACAACTAGTTGATGAAATGTGAGAATCCAATAGAATCCAATAGAAATCATATCTAGCTGCAATAAGCCCCAGTTTGTTGGTGTCACACCTCCTAGACCCCCTAATTCCCCAAATGAGAATGCAACCTTTTTGGAGAAATTGGCAATCTTCAAAGTAAGGAATGAATTTGACGACAGTCCCAGCTATCGTCAACTCCCTCGGAGAGGTGGCTGGTCAAGAGAAACCGAACACAAGAAAGAAGGGGAAAACAGAGAAGGGAGAGAGAGAGGCACCGGCTGCGGGTTAAAGATGGTAAGTCTTGACCTAGATTCTGGGTCAGTGCACTGCTATGGTAAGTCTTTGTTGCACATATTGAATACTCCTAGATGAATACTCCTAGTTGGGCACACAACTTGCTGTGGAAACACTTTGCTGAGAATATGTTTGAGTCTAAGAAAATGAAGGTAAAACAAATGGTTATAAGTGAGGCATGCAGTAATAGAGTGTGCACTCCAGGCTCCCAGGCACACATGTTGACCATAATCCAGAGTGGATGTTGCAGAGATGAGATCAGACATTGATTTAGATACTGGAAATGCTCCCAAGGATACCAAGGCATCCGTGAGCACATTAGAGCAGTTTTCAATTTCGGATAACCAATGACAGACTCCAAGAAACAGGGAAATCAGGGCAGGGAACACGAGGGAACTAAGAACAGAAAACACAAGAAATGTGTTGGACAGTAATAGAGGTGGACGCACTATCAACTGTACAGGAACATTGACTGTATCCTGACCGAAAATGCTGGGGAATGCAAATCATAGGTGTAGTGAAAGAGACCGAGAGCTCAAGAGGTGTACAAAGAGTTATTAAATACAATTTCTACGAACTGAACCAATTAACCGAGTTGGACTGAAGGTGCACAAGAAAGCACCAGGAGTACTGTTCAATTGACCGATTAAACAATTCTGCTGGTATATCGCTCTGTTAGAGGTAATTGTTAGTTGTTAGCTCCTAATTATATCGTTAATTCTACCCAGAAGTGAACTGTAGATTGAGACGCCCCTTCCCCCCCACAAGAAATGGCTTCTGGGAATCCTTGAAGTCTAAAGTTACAGTCCCAAAAAATTTGAGCCAGTTTATTTGCGAGCGGAAGCTGTTTGCGCCCCATAAAATGATTTTGAGAACTATGAAAATCAATAGATGGTAGTGAGATCTTGGGAAGGTGATAAGTCTACAAAGAATTATAATGACAAAACAGTACTAGGTTGTGATGGTGTAGTGAGGGTCGGGAATAATCCTGCCATTTTTTTTGCGATATGGCCTAGCCTGGGAACAAATGTTATTCTGCTGTACAAAAGTCTTCAATGTGTCTCTCCTTTCTGGTCACAAAATGGTCTACTGGTTAACTCAAGGGTTTTTCATTGACCAGGATGCCCTGCCATGGGTAAATCAGGACACCATTTCAGTGCTTGTTTTTAGAATTCTTTACTAGGGAGACACCAAGCTTCTCCTCTATACAACAGGTCTCTCTTAGGTGTTAAATGGGCACTTGATGCAACTAGTCAGGGCTACTGATGGAGCTGTAAGCACCTTTGACAAAAATAGTGTTTTTTGTCCTACATTGGTGGCCTATATTGCTAGATGGTGGTGTCTCTGTATTCTTCTCCTGGTTGTCTATACAGTGTATCCGTCTACCAAATCTATGACCAAGACAAAAAGTAATTTTATTATGAAAGCAGAAGAAGAGCAGTCACCTAGTATGAAGAGCATTGTCATGCGATTGATAAAGTTCTTGAGGTGCATCTATATCCTAACCTTGTGATTGCTTCCTTGTAAATAATGCTTTCAATGTGCAAAGGCTTCTTTTAAGGCTAAGATCTTCCTGTCATAAGTTGTTTAGTTATTTTCTGTACTATAGAGACACAGAATGTAAAGTCTCCGAGTTGAGATTTCTGTGTGTTAATACTGCCTCTGTGGCAGAGGCATATGTCCATAAAGTAAAATGAATATTCATATCCATGCGTTGAAGGAAGGGTGATTTTTTGAAGGTTTTCTTTGGAGCACAAATGGCCTTTCTTGTTCATTTGCCTAGTGAATTATTCTTACCTTCTGTGAGATATTGGGTTGTTGGTTATAGGGTGGGGGTGTGGGCCTTCTCAAGCAACAGCCTCAACCCTTATCTGGGTGAATCACAAAGTCACCAAATTAGCTCGTGCTCAACACTATAGTAGCTTGGCACAAAAGCAGTCAGGCTTAACACAGGTGTTATGTGTAAAATATTTCTACAGTACTCTAAAAAACAACAAATTGAAAATGCAGGACGAAAAAGAACATTTTAATAAATTATTCAACTCTAAAATGATAAAAGTCCAATCAGTTGAACCAGAGTTATGAATTTGTAAAGTTCGATATGAAAAAAAGATCAATCTGCCAACCGCAGACATCTAGTTGTGCAAGACTGGGGCAAAGCAGAAAGTTAAGGCTGATAGCAGTGGAGCGCAGTTCAGACACACAAAGTGGATTGGGTCCAGTCTCCACTTACCTTCAGACTAAAAAGATATCTGAGAAGGAAAAGTTCTGCGGAGCAAGACAGGCAAATGTCTCCGAGTAGGAGTAATCCTCGACAGGGCGCCACTGGACAAGGTCCTGGTGAAGATTTCTCCATTAGGATTTAGCCTCTTTTTTTGGAAGTCAGAAATCTCCAGCGGGACAAAGCTGCAGGCTGTAGCCAACAAGGGCTCCACGAGGCCAGATACCCCTCTTCTGCAACAGAATTTGTTGCTGCAGAGAAGATCATAGCTGGAGCTTCCACAAAGTCAGGTCAACCGGTGATGCACCCTGGGTGGATCGGCAAGCAGGTCGGTTGCTGAAAGATGTTTAAGTCTGAGGCGATCTGGGCACCTTTAGCACCACTTCCAAGGGTCCAGGACTAGGGGGGACAGGGATGACACAGCTTGGTATACTTGTGGGTTCAAGATGGTTGGAGCTTTTTCTGTTCCTGACCCTCAAATCAAGATATCAGCCAATTTACCCTTGGAGTCACTCTGAGAGTCCTGGAATTATGCAGAAAAGTAGGATTCTGTAAAGTCTGAGCACAACCAATATCCTTGCTGGCTGTGCAGTCTTGTAGGAGCGAGACGAATATCCCAGAAGTTGATTCCCTATGCCACCTAGAGCTCTGCAGCCACCGGAGAATCAGAAATACACCCTTCAGATGATGACAGCACCCAGGGAAAAGAGGAAGTGAAGAAAAAAACACACACAAATATGATGCTCAGGACTTTTCCTGCGTAACTGTCTTAATCCAGGTCTACAGTGACTCTTTCAAAGCTTGGTCGTCATCTGTCGATAAAACACATACAGAAAAACCTAGTGCCTGATTGGCTGATCCGTGAAATACTCTGTATAATGATTAAGTGTATGCACCTTACCTAATAGCTCCCACTTTCCCAAGTGTTCTAGGAGGCTTTATACCAAAGGATGAAAAGGAACCCAATAATGTTGTATGATCCTTGAGTTATCCTGCAACACCTCTATGCTCACTGGAGCAGCCCCAAAGCGCAAGGTGTTGTGCTGAAAATACTTCTCCATAGGAGTTCTCAGAAGGTGTGTTTAAAATTAACACTATCACCAATTATGTTACAAACATTTACTATAATCATGAGCCTTTGTTACTTGAAATAGTCCAATTTTTTCCCTATTGCAGTCTGTTGCTTCCATAAAGTACAACATCCAAATGTGAATGGATTCTTGAGCTCCTCCGAGACCTCAATGCAGAATGGTGAGCGAATATCCAAAGTTATTTAAGTGCATGTATCATACCAACTGGAAAGAAAGTCATCTGTTGGTAACTGGTTTACACCCGTATCTCTACAGGTGTACGAAGAACAACCAACTGCAACAATACTAACAACCTGAATTATCCTGACAGGCTGGGCTATTTCCTGAAAGGGGCTCTTCGCCAAATCCAGGTCTAAATGCAGGGCCGGCTCTAGGGCGGTGCAATCGGTGTTACCAAACTGGGCGCTCACTTGGGGGGGGGTGCGTAATTTTTGGATATCATCATTTTAAAAGCACCTGCTGACGCGTTTCGGGGCTCCAGCAATTTTCAGGTATTAATTAAAATGTCCTGATAAGTCCAGTGATTAATTATCTTCCTTAAAAGAGACCTTTGGTTTGTCTAGTGGAAGTCTCGACTCATCCGAAGGTAGCGTAGAGGGTTAAAATGCACGCTGCTAAGAACGTGTACCATGCAGATCACAAAGTGCATATATTTTAAAAAGGTCTGTGGGTTACTTATTCTGTAAGAGAGCTCCTTTTGTTTCTTGTCGTTTTTATGTCAAAATCCTAATATAGAACATTGAGCTATTAACTGTCATCAAAGAACTGCATACAAACTGCAAAGTATATTGTAGAACTATATGTTTTTTTTGTCCAGTCTTTCATTATCCTAACGTTGCCAAAAGGGTTCATTTGGGTAGACAACAATGCTTATTGGTAAGGAGAACCCCTAACAATGAGGTTATGTTTTAAATTCTGAATTTGTGCCTTTCCAGAATAAGGACTCGTAAACTATATTGCCTACCAGTATCGATGACATATCACTCCTACACTACACCTTGTAGTACTGTCTGATATAACATTTCCTATAAACTGATTTACACACTATTGTCACTGTGTGTGTGAAGTAAAGTGCTCTGACACCTCACACTGGTATGAGTGGTGCTTTAAAAATAAATGAATCTGCAAGCCCCCCCCCCGCATACAGGATGGTTACATAGGCTATGGATGGTGCTTGGCATGGAGAAGCTGTCGCTGGCGCAGGCTGTGGTGCCCCTTCTTGACATTACTTACTAAAGAATTTCGTGAATTGAGCTGCCCTAGATATTTGCGCAAACTGAAACCCAAGCTCTGAGGACTACCTCACTTGCTTTTCCTTTTCGCCACACGGCGGTTACCTTTTTGTTTAGTGAACAAGGGGGAGAGGGAGGGGGGAGGGTGGGGTGGTTGTGTTTTTCGGACTCACAAGGGATCCACATCATTGATTGGCTCCGTTCTGCATTAGTAATGTATGCCTGTGTCGCACTGGAGCTTGCCTTTCATTGCTTGAATATTCGTTCTAGAGTCCTGTATTTTTTCTTCCTTGAAATCTCAATAAAAGATTTAAACCATAAAAATAAATGAATCTAAGAGACAATGGAAATGGAGACATGAGGGGCACTGTTAAAGGGTGCTAGTGAGGGAATCCGTAGCAGAGTTGGTCATTGGAGGGGCGCCAACAAACATTTTCGCACAAGGTGCCACCAGTGTTAAAGCCGGCCCTGTCTAAATGCAGCCCTGCAAACTGTCAAGCTTCTACAGCAGACTTGGATTCACAGAGAGTTCCAGCTATCCTCCAGATGTGTCTAATTGCCAGTGATGAAAGATAATACAGCGAAAGCAGTGAGAGACATCAGCGCTTGTGACTGTTGTAAGTCAGAGTTGCTCAAATTAGTCTTGGATTCTGGGTCACCGCTTAAGTATGGTAAGCCTCTTTTGCACGTATAGGATACTGGTAGGTAGACACAACATTCATTCTAGTATCAACATGGAGATGATCTGTTTGAGTGTAAGAAACGGAAATTAAAACAAAAGGTTGTAACAAAGGCATTTAATAATACTGCACGTGCTCAAGACTCCCAAGTAAAAACACATACTGAATCCTGAGCGGGTGTAGGAGTCGTGAGAGCCGATGTTGTCCCAGATAATGGTGGTGCTCCTCAAAAGGCCCAGATATCAGAGACCATATACCAGCAGCTGATTGATGCCAGATAAACAAGACAAACTCCAACAATAAGAGAAAATGCAGCAGGGAACCTGACGGAACCAAGTTGGACAAACACACCAAATGTGCAGGACGATAATGAGGGTCAATAAACTATTGTAGCAGGTAGCCACGGCAACTGCGTAACTTTGCTGGCAAATGGGTACTAAAGCACGGGTATTTAATACAACTCTACCTCAATTAACCTGGAAGTGGCTGATAACCTAGATGTCCCACCATCATAATGATCAGTAGTCTAGCTTCAAATTTTGCAGCAACCTGTCCTAGAAAACCACTCTCCTCCCTGCCAGAGTTTATTGACTGTAAAAGGAGTATAGAGGACTTTAATAAATGCCTACTGGCCATTCTACTGCGGACTAACCCTTAAACGCCTGACGTGATAGAAAATATGAACCAACCGGTATCTCTCACACCACCCCCACTGAGTTAAGCTCAAAAGAGGAGGAGTGTTAGGAGTAAGACAACCCTGTCGAAGAACCTCTCATTCATAGGTAACAAACAGAGCACTGCCCCGTAATCCACAAGCTCACAGTGATTGATATTTTACTTTGGGTATTTAGTATTTAATATGTGCTACTAATCATGAAGTTTAAAATGACTAAGTACTATAAACAGCTCATCAATAATTATAAAGATTCTAACAAACGGTACATATGCTCCAAGCCTATTTCATCACACATCCCTAATCCACTGGCTTCTACATAAATGTTAACCAGTTGTCTAGGAGTAGGGTTAAGTATGTTCTCTGCAATGTGCTAAGTCATGCAACGCCTTCCTGTATATTTATTTATTTATTTATTGACATTTGTAGAGCGCGGCGAATACCCGTGGGCGTCTTGGGGCTAGTTAAGGGATGGATCAGCAACTGGGGTAAAGAAGATATACAAGGCTATTGGTCAAATAACCACGTCTTTAGCTGTTTGCGGAATGTGAACAGGGAGGGACTTGCTCGGATATGTGCAGGAAGGGTGTTCCAGAGTCTAGGGGCGGCAACCAGGAAACGCCTGTCGCCCCAGGTGACTGTTCTAGTGCAAGGCACAGCCAAGAAGTTCTGAATAGAGGAACGAAGAGATCGGGTTGGGACATGATGGAGAAGATTCTGTTTGAGAAAGTGGGGACCTTGATTATTGAGTGACTTGTAAACAATACACAGCGATTTGAATTTGATACGGCTGCGTATCGGGAGCCAATGGAGATCCCTAATGATGTTTGTAACTGGTGCGAACTTGGGGATCCCAGCCAGCATTCGTGCATTCGTGCGTATACCTTATTGTGTCATCAGATCTGGAGTCATAACTCTGTGCTTCAGCATTCCCTCCAGTAAATGGTCCATGTGTATAAACCTGTCCATGGATCAACACTTTTAATTTCTTTTCGGCTGAGCGCAAGCGTACGACCTCTTGCATACTTCAGTATACTCCTCTAGTGGGCTTAAAGCCAACCCCCTGCTTTTGATGTATTTGTTTCAGTGTGCTTTAGAAATCTTTGCCTGCTAGTGGTCAGTCCTGCCGCTTTGTCCCTCCTTTTCTCTTTCATTCCTCCAACACAGCAGGGACTAACTACTATATCATTATGCTTTGTCATGTTTATGTGTTTTTAGGAGACTTTATTTTATTGGTTTTCTGCTTTTGTTTGGCATTTTAATTTGCAGAGCATTCTTGCTCTGTAAATCAGATTCATTTAGATATTGCGGGGTGCAATGCGGAATCTCCAACAACAATTCTGAGACACATTTCTACTGCAGCTGGTACATGGAGGTGATAAACACTGGCACAACACACTTAGGGGTCGATTACGATTGCAGTGAATCCGCATCCTCCAGGCCGGTGGAAGCCGCCACCGGCCCGGAGGCTGCGGATTCACTGCCATGGTCAGAGAAAACACCCACCGCCAGATTATGATGGCGGTGGGAACAGGGGCAGACGGCAAGTCCGTCCGCCGCTGATCCGCAGGATGTTGACTGCAATTTGGTGGAGGTGTCTGCAAGACACAGTCAGCCAAATTAGGATGTGTGTGTGTAAACATGCTTTTCCGCTGCGGCTTTCCGCCGTGGAAAAGCATGTGGACCTTTGCTTCTTGGGCCCCCTTGCGGGCCCCCAGGGTGAAGGTGGGGGGGGGGGGAGGGAGGTGGTGCACATGGGGGGTACCTATGGTACCCCCCTGCATTTGCATGCACAAAGCGGCAGGCACCGCGCAGTGCCTGCTGCTTTGTGCATGCTAATACAAAGCATGCATTTTTAACCTTACGGCGGGTGCTGCTTCAAGCAGCACCCGCCGCAATGTTAAAGATACGGGATGTGACCGCCAGGGTGGCGGTCACATCCTTATTGGTATGGAGGGAATGCCGCTGCCCCTGCAGAATGTCCCTCAACCTCGGGGTTGGCGGAAGGACGCAGGTCCGTCCGCCATCATAATCGACCTCTTATTTTGGATGTGCGATTTTTTCGGAGATAGCCATGGTTGAATATGAATGCCACCGCCAACCCTCTCTGCTCCATCTTCTCTCAGCCCCCTCCTCCTTCACCCTTCCTCCACACTAGTTCGGAGGACCCAGCAGAGTTCTTTACACTCGTCCACTAAACCCAGCTCTCTCTGGAGGCTCCTGATGCCTTGCAGACCCGGCCTGGCGACTGAGACAGTTGCAGGGTCCTTTGCCCTATCTCCTAAAATCAAATTTCACCCAGTTAAACTTATCTGGAAAGATTGAGATTTTCATGGCTGTAAATCATCCGCAGAACAAAGCAACAAAACCACTGAGGTGGCATAAAAAGGGGAAAGGCAGTGATATTCCCTTCTCCCAGTAAACAGCTTTAAAACACCTATAAAACTATTAAAGCATTTCATGGCTATTTATGAATTTCTGTCTGCTGCGCTTATGATTTTTACTCATCCGATCAGCAAAACAAATAGCTATGTGGACTGTCATGGAACATAGTTCGAAACACATTTATTCAATTCCAATTTGATTAGACAGATTTTGTTTTTTTTTGGTCTTTTATTGAATACTCTTGAAATCATTATTTAACTGGTATGTTAAGTGAAAAATTCTGTTTTTTTCTATGCACATGTGTGTATGTGTACCAGCAAACCCATAAATAAAAGTAAGGAGCAAAGTGATGAATAGAGTATAGAGTGACATCTTCTAGTATAGTTGAAAGCAAAAATTGTAAATTATATAAATGCAATTTCGTGAAAAAGTATACAGTCTCAATATATTAAAGTCTTGTCATTTTATATGCAAGTCCTTTTCCCTTCTTTGTGGTTTGGAAAGTTAAACCATACATAGCTCAACTTGTTCGCTCTTGTGAGTCTCTTCTCTAATTTGTTTTGGGTCTAGCCTGGGCAACGCATGCGCTGCTCTGTGAGGCATGATGTATTCAAGTATAGACTCAAAACCCCGCCCAATCGCCGCCCATATTTGTCATTCTATTGTGTCATTGTCCTTTATAAATTCTGGCCTCTGATTAGTTAATAGGCTTGTTAGTGCCTTCTTAGTACCGCTTTGTCTTCATTTGTAACCTCCCATGAGGACCTGCCCCTTTACTTCTGTTGTTACATGGTATGTCTTTTTGGCCTGTAAGCGCTATTTTCACTAAGGACTTTCTCCTACTGCAGGCACAACATGCTTTCCTGCAACATTCAGTGCATCATGCCCGCTTTCACTTTCCAAGCAGCCTGGGACAATGGCGGCTGCTTCTTTGAAATGATATAGGTCTTGCATTTACAAGAGTTGGAGCTATTGGCATTGTAAATGACAATGCCTTTTATGTATGTGTTAATTACCAAGAGAGATACATAAAAGGTATTGTCATTTACAATGCCAATAGCTTAAACTCTCGCAAAAGCGAGACCTATTGCATTGCAAATGCTTCTTATGTTAGGTAAAAAGGTTCATGAAAAGGGACTCAATGGTTCTGTTTCTTCAAGTCTCCGAACAGAAAATGAGAACACATGCTCTTCTCACATTATCTACTAGAGGGAACTAAACTTCCAGCAGAAAAATAGGACTGGCGTCATTTTCAACATTTTACATACTTTGCAATCACATGCTTTGTACAGGCTTTGTGTGTTCAATAGAGCCCTCCCTCGCATTAAACAACTTCACTGAATAAAAAACAGTTTTGAGATGTCTCAATTAGGAAGCAACGTACTCTATTAAAAACAAAAAACACGTTTAAATGTAGAATACGTTGCCTGCAAGAAGACAGGTCAG
This sequence comes from Lissotriton vulgaris, assembly GCF_964263255.1. Classification (NCBI taxonomy): domain Eukaryota; kingdom Metazoa; phylum Chordata; class Amphibia; order Caudata; family Salamandridae; genus Lissotriton; species Lissotriton vulgaris. The sequence continues at coordinate 316,538,142 of NC_141693.1, read as the reverse complement.
AAAACCCAACCAATGCAAAATTCTTTTTAAAATGCCTTTCTGCCATTGTGATTTTTTTTTTTCAAACAAACCATGCTGGGTCTTGGAAAAAGTGGGCAGCTTGTTTGCATGTGCGTGCACAGACAAAAAGAATGGGAGATATGTATATATTTTATGTTACCTCCACATCCCTTGTCCTAGGCCCAGTCATAACTGAATGAGGTAAACCCCAACTCGGAGGCAGAAAAAAACAAGCATTTGCAATGCAATAGGTCTAGGTCTCGCGTTAGGAAAGTTTGAGCTATTGGTATTGTAAATGACAATTTTTTTATTTATGTGTTGGTTTTGAAAATAGCTAAATTAATAGCTTTGTCATTTACAATGCCAATAGTTATAACTTTCGTGAATGTGACACCTATAGCATTTGTAATGCAATATGTGTTGTATTTACGTGACTTAGATGTATTGATATTACAAATAACAATGGCTTTTAATTTTTTTTAATACTGAATACTTAAATAAAAGTTATTGTAATTTATAATGGCAATAGCTTAAACTTTTGTAAATAACTTTTGTGAAGATTATGTTAATTGTATTTTATTGTGATGAAAATCCAAGAACAGAAGTGAAATATTAACATCTTTTTGTTACATTTGTAATAAAGCTTGAAACATTGAGAGAACATATTTGAACCAGTTGTTGTTGAATGGTTGCACAGATTGATGCTGTAGTGACGCTGAGTGATGTTTTGGTGGCGACGAGTGATGCTGTGGCGTTCATTGATGCTGTGGTAGCGCATAGTGATGTTGTGGTGCCCCTGAGTGATGCTGTGGTGGTGCTGAGTGATGCTGTGGTGATGCAATAGATAGATAGAGTGAGTGCGATGGATAGATAGAGTGAGTGCGATAGATAGATAGAGAGAGTACGATAGATAGACAGAGTGAGTGCGATAGAGGGAGGGCGATCAATAGATAGAGGGAGGGCGATAGATAGAGGGAGGGAGATAGATAGAGGGAGGGAGGGTGATAGATAGAGGGAGGGCGATAGATAGAGGGGGAGGGCGATAGATAGAGGGAGGGCGATAGATAGATAGAGGGAGGGCGATAGATAGATATTGGGAGGGTGATAAATAGAGGAAGGGCGATAGATAGACAGATAGATAGAGTGAGGGCGATCGATAGATAAGAGTAATGGCGATAGATAGAGTGAGTGCGTTAGATAGACAGACAGAGTGAGGGCGATAGATAGAATGAGATGAAGGGATAAAGAAGAAAATGTAATGACGCAGCGAACGAACGAGAGAAGGGAGCATGTAAACTGGTCTAAAGGGACATTAGTAAGAGACAGAGAACAACAGAAGTGAGTGGAAGGCAGAATGTTGAGAGGAGGAGAGAAAAAAGAGAAATATGAGGTGTTAGTGGGACGTGCAGGTCAGTAGTCTGAATAACACTATGGCCAGAACAGGCTGTTATCAAGATCAACACCCTAAAAGAATAGCTGTCAACAGTGAGAAAAAATCTTAACACCGATTAATGACTAAGTGGTAGGTCAGAAAGTACTGGCTGGAGATTGTAAGGGGCAGACAGGGAAGCATAGAAAGCACAACAAAAGTGGGCCTTGCACAGTGTTAATTAGACCGCGAGCAGTAAAGTTTTGGTTACACTTGAAACCCCATCAGCAGCGACAATAAAGCATTATTAAACTGAACCGAAAGTGTGGGAGAGAAGAGACGTGAGAAGCAGGGGCACAGAAAAAAGATCTAGGGCGACAAGAGGAGGAGGAACAGAAGAGCAGAGAAGTGACAGAATGAGACGAAGGGATAATGAAGAAAATGCAATGACACGCAAACGAAGAAGAGAGGGGAGCATGTAAACAGGTCTAAAGAGACGTTAGTAAGAGGGACAGAGAACAACAGAAGTGAGTGGAAGGCAGAATGTTGAGAGGAGGAGAGAAAATAGAGAAATATGAGGTGGTAGTGTGAGAAGAAGGGAGGGGACAGCAAGGCAAAAAGAAGGAAAGAGGACTAACAAGTAATGTCCGTGCACCAGAGGAGGGACAAATGCACAACCAAGGAAGCCTATTGAAGCTGATGAATAAGTAAGCAAATGGCCGTGAGAATGAAGCCAACCAAAAGTAAGTAGTAGGCGGCTCCTAAGGTCCATGAAAGCTAACTAAAGGTCTTGCAAGATAGCAGTTGCAATTTGAATTTAAAATAGAACTACAGGGAATCTTGTCTTTTAAATGTATGCTTTGTTAGCTTATTTTCAAATTTGAAAGTGTATATAGTTAAAAATGTGTTCAACGTAGTGCGCATGTGCATTAGCATTTCACGGTTTCTGAAAAAGGGGCAAGAGTAGGTACGGCCTGCATGCTGACACCAGATGTTATTGTTAGCATTTAAAAAAATGAAAAATAGAGCGTCTACTATACCCGGAGGTATCAGAGCACTTTACATGAGCACCAGCTACGTTACAGACGGGCACATTCTTTTTATTTAAGCACAGAGAGATTAAGTGATTTGCCCAGAATCACAGAATGTTGAGCGCCCCAGCCGAGACTCAAACCCGGTTCCTCAGCTCCGACAGCCCTATCCGTTAGGCCACATTCTTAGCATTAGGTTTATTAATAGTTGAACATAGGCGGCTCAAATGAGGTTTACCAAAGTGAAGGCAAAGGCTCACAGGCACAAACCCCTTCTGTAATGAAGATAAATAAAAGATCACTGAGATGCCAATTTTAGCTTCGAAACATGTTATTTATTTCCCGTCCCAGGTGGATATTCAAAAGGGAGATCAAGCCATTTTTAATATAACGCTGAGGCAGGCAGAACGAGTTTTGATAGTTCATTACACAGTACTATGCATGAAGCTTGTAGGGGGCATGGTTCCCACAATAATACAAAGAAATCCCAGCCAACTCCAAGTCCCCATTGCACTCCTTGGTATAACTGGTTATTTCAAACTATGACACAGCTCCCATTCAAGAGTGCATTGCATCCTAGGGCGTAGGGTGGCTTCTGGTGAAAAGACTTTCTTGGAAGCCACACAAGGTAAGTAGGTAGAAATGCAACGTGCAAGAAGCATGATCAGTCCGTGTAAATACAACACATAATATGTTGCAAGGAGTACTTCTTAGGCACTAGCAATGATTGTTACACCGGCGTGAGTGTAACTATATTGGTGCCACAATGGCGTCAGAGCACTGGGATAATAAAGGGTGTGGTGGGAGCTAGAGAACAGACACGCAGTGGTATTTACACCTCCTCCACCCAAACCTGCAAGTGTGAGGTGAAAGGATGAGAACCCCGCCCGAGTGGCATGTGGGATCATTACTCACACGTGACAAAGAAACCCCTTAATAAAATAGAGCACAGACAGTGCCGGCTCATGACTCACCCAGTAACACCACGGTCTTCCCCGACGGCAGCTTGGAGCGGGACCGTAGTGCCGGCTCATGACTCACCCAGTAACACCATGGTCTTCCCGGACGGCAGCTTGGAGCAGGACCGTGTGGAAACTTCACTCAAGATGGAGGACCTGGGAGTGGAAACGAGCTAAGTAGCAAACCAGTGAGCCAACCTCTGCAATACCGGCGTGGTCTGCGGCTCGGGCCCTCGCTCGCAAAAGTGAAACCGTGGTGGAGCGCGAGAGGAGACGGGCGCGTTCACAGCCCGTGTCTCCTAAAGCGCTCGGTCAAAGCCATTGTCTGCAATGGGTTTGGTAGGTTCGTGCACCTCTCCTGTACCACTTCACGAGCTACCCGGCCACAATAAGTCTTACTACACGAGCAGCGCAACCAGTATTTGCTAAGCAATAGGTGTAGCATTTAAAAGAGTTTGTACTATTGGCATTACAAATGACAATGCCTTTTATTTATGTGTTTTGAAAACATGGAAGTGGTGCGAAAACATGTATTTTGTAATAAGAGTCCTTGCTTAAGAGAAGCATGGCTGGCAGAAAAAAAGATGCACAGTTACTGCCTTCCTTGCTTTCGTAAGCAACGACTATAAGTTCAAAGCGCATGTTTACGCAGCACTTGCAGGTTTGCAAAACACATAAATAAAGGGCATTGTCATTTACAATGCCAATAGCTCAAACTCTTGCAAATGTGAGACCAAGTGCATTGCAAATGCTTGTTTAAGCATGGTGTCCAAAGGAGCAAGGAGTCGGTTCATGCTCAGCTCCTTATTTTGAACAATGCTAGATTTTCAAAAACTGCAACTGCAACCTACTGTTACTTTACTTCTTTCTTCCTACTGGGCAGACCACAAAAGGAAATCTCCCTAATATTTATATTTTTCAGCTGCCATGTTTACAAACAATGGGCACACCAGGGAGAAAAATGTATCCTTCTTCGTCCAGTTACCCTAAATTATGTACAAATATACCTATCAAAGAGCACACATTTAGTGATGTAAAAAAAGTAAAATTTGCCATGTGCACCACACAAACACTGTACCTAAATAAAAAGCCAAGTACTATTATGTTACCAAGCATTACATGCTATCAGGCCTATATTTGACATGAAAAATTACACACAGTAGCCACTCACGTCAGTATGTCTAGGGATTATGTTAATCTCTGTTGTCTGAGCAGATTTCTATTAGAGAGGAAATGCTTTTACCTTTTTTTCTATTTGTAACATACTTGTAATTTATTACATCATATTTCAGTTACAGGGTTCCTCTACAACCCGATTTAAATTAACTACTAACAGTCAACTACAATTTACTTCAGAGGCAGCCGCTGTCAACTCAAATTAAATGTTTTGTAAAAAAATTACATACAGACAGGCACAGGAAAAAGATTCTAAAAAAGCACGACTCGTGCTATTAACACTACATAAACACATCCATACAAACTATACACATACACACAATAACCAACAGAAACAAGCATTGAAAATGCAATAGGTCTCACCTTTGATTAAGTTAAAGCCATTTGCTTTGCTAATGGTATTGTATAGCAAAGCAAATGGCTTTAACGTAATAAAAGGTGAGACCTATTGCATTTTTAATGCTGGTTTTTTATCGTGCCCGGGCCGATTTTTTAATCCCAATCCAACCCTGAGTATCGGATACTATGTGAACAGGCATGAAAAGTACATATTCATTAGCGAAATGTCACAGCTTGCAGGCTCCCCAACCCTAGTAAATACATACCACATAAGTGGACCTCACCTAGGTTAATGTTATTGGTTTACATTGTATTTGTTTTTATACTTAATAGGTATTTAAAATATCTGGGATATCACAATTGTAATTTCATCAAGAAATGATTGAAAACTACTAAAGAACCATGAGGACATTTATTTTTGTTAAACCTTGGTAGAATGTATATAGTTATATACCCATTTATTGGGGTCTGCAGGTTCACCAAGAATATTTGGAAAATTTTGTGACAGATGGTGCATATGTAAATACATTAGACCGGTAAAGTTAATCAAAACTAGGAAGAGTTTAAAGACCACTTTTCTCACAGTCTTTTTTCCACACAGGATCCTTGAAGCAAATGTAATCACAATGACAGTAAATGATGATGCAGGTACTTACGGAATAGGTCATACCTTTGGCACCTGGGTGTGAGTGATGGGTGTTTAAAGCCCTCTTAGCCCAGCGATCGTTGCGCGCTTGCTACCTTCATAAGCAAGTGCGAAGGGTTTGTACATAGCACAGTGCGCAGAGAGTAACAGTTGGGCGTTGCCTTGACACCCCAGGCAGGTGACCCCCCAACCACCAAGGTTGGGGCTCAGATATCCCTATATGTGTTGTGCCCTCACCGAGCTGGCTCTTACACAGGCCAATAAAGGTTCCTGAAATAATAATCCAGAAATTAAATATGATGCAGGTTTTGGGCGGCTTAAACGTCCACCACATGTGAAAGGCAGCATATCCTGAAACTAAAAAGTACATCTGCAAGTTAAGAACCAATTAAATTGAGCTGTAAACACTGTAGTGCAGCCATGGTAAAAGATTGGGCGTCAGGAGTTGTAATTAGGTGTTTTAAAGGGTGTGCCAGTGGTACCTTATCCCAGATGCTTCTTTTCTTGTTTTTTTCCAACAATGCGAGGAGAAAACAGAGTTTCAATGCTGAGAAGTAGGTGGACGACCTCAGTCAATGACACAATGATACAACTCAGGCCACAAACTTGACACCTCCTTGTGGTTACAATGCAAGCTCACAGGAAGTCCTGAAACAGTAGTCACATACGAGTCTCTCCCACTCGGGTAAGCAATTTTGTTAAAGAACAAAAAAAACACAGAAAAAGGGTGAAACTGTCTAGCGGGACCGAGTCAGCTGAATTACGTATTGACATACTATTACCCGGAAGCACGTTTCAATCCATTTTCAGTGTTGCTAATTTGCAATGAAACCGTATCTACGGTGGTACGTAGGGTCCTTTTGTACTAAGTCCCATAAGGCTTGTGATAATAATTGGACTGCCCTGCTCGCCTCCACTTTTAAAGCTAAACACACAAAACACCAATGGTTTCTTGTGAATCTATGCAGTGCGCTGTTAAACGTTATACTAGTTCTGAACATAATCTTTAGTGACTGACACTATTTACCAGTTTCCCCAAAGAAATGCTTTATTTACTGCTTGGAGAAATACTGTGGTTTCTTAATTGAGCAAGTCAATTATACTGAACGTATTGAAATACGCTGCTGCTACTACTACTAACAATCTTTAAAATACAACTACACAATCAGCAGCACCCTCTCCAAAGAATCTATAGGTAGACGGTTACACTCCTTAGGCTAAATTGTAGTGCGTTTGTATGCAAAATTAGTGCTGGGGTCTAGGCTTCAAACTCGTCTAACTGGGTGATAACAGAATGAAAACTTAACTGTCACTTAGCATGGGCACAAATCACAATGTAAAAATTAATATGCCTACTTACAAAGATCATCTGTAACGCAGTCTATAACCGGTAAACCCGGCTGATCTTTCAATGGATATCATTCGTTCAATAACTTTACCACTTCTGGGTCGAATAACAGCCAATCCCACATCTGAACATATTCTGCTAGACCTTCTTGGAGTGGGCAGTACTACCAATATGAGAAGTAACCTAGGATTTGATCATTTCAACCACCTCAGCCAATCGCAATACGCCGCACGGGATTTGAAACTGCTGATTGGACGCTATGTTAGCGTGCGCTCATGTCTCTGCAGCAGTTCCTAATCAGACAGCCTAATCAGACAGTCGGCGAGTGGCGAGTTATTTGTAGCGCCTGCTAGCCGAGTTTCTTGGTTCAGGTACACGTGAGGTCCGTTAGTTGAGCGCCACCACAGTCACGGGCAGGTTGTCCCGATTAGGATGTTACCTCCTGGATCCGAATGATGCAGCCTGAAGCGGACCAAGAGAGATCGGAGGGTGCTATAGTTAGATCCATTTTCGGGGCACCTTTGGAGTCCGGTCTGGACGCTTTCTACGTTCCCGGGGCTCAGGCCATCATGTGAATGTCACACAGGCTGCAGCATTAGCCCTTATTGGCATTATATATTGCTTATGTGCTTGTGCCAGAGTTTCATTTCTCACACTTTGCTTTGTTGTTTGCTCACCCAGGCGTACATCGCATTCTGCGTGACGCCCGAGGGGAACCTTGACTGGACAGCTCCCCTTCGCACAGGTCGCTTTCGGCTTGGCTTTACCAGAACTGACGACTTTGGAACTGGAGAACCAGTTTGAACCCCTATCTCTGTTTAATGCCTAAACAAGCACTCGCGGCGATGTACACTTTTCTGCCACCCCACTTGGACGGGCTCGGCCGGACTTCCTGCTGACGTAAAAGGTTTCTTATCTTCTTTATGGGGCCATCTGTTTCGCCCCATAAAGAAGATAAGAAACCTTTTACGCCAGCAGTAAGTCGGGGAAGTACGTCCAAGTGGGACAGACTACAAACAGAAAAGTGTACATCACAGTACGCTCTTTTCCAATGGCTGGCCATCGTTTACCCTAAACGGTGACGCCAGCCAATGGAAAAGAGGGGTGGCGCTTAAAGCCTGCTAGGTGAAATCACCTAAAATCATAAAATCTCGCCAGCTAGACTGCGCATGCGTAGCCATCGCAGGCCGAGACCTTAAAACCGCACAAAAAATGAGATTCAGTACAAACTAACAAATCATATTAAAATATCACAGACTGATGAAAAAGCCATTGAAAACAAAAACTTGTAAAAACACAAGGACACAAAAAAAAGAAACGTAAAGGCAAACTTTAAAAATATATTTACAAATTGAAAAAAATTAATGTGACTAGCAATATCAAAATATGACAAATAAAAACAATTGGTAAAAAAAATACCTAACTTCATTAAGTGACTTTTCAAGAAGCCCACACTTTGACACAGCCAATTCAAAATTAGGAACACAAAGCAGAAAAACAATCATATACGTAAGTGCTGGGGTAAAAAATAAACCTGGAGCATAAAAATGAAAATCCAAATTTGTTTTGGCAAAAAAGCTAATGTCAATGTTTGTAAATTGAGAAGATGCAAAACCTCAGCTCAACATCTTACTTGTATAAAAACACATTAGGAAATGACAAGTATCAAAGCAACCCTTAAAACTGAACATTATTGAAATATAAAACCAACACAGAGCTCCTAAAGTATTTAAACTCTTAATATTTCATACTTGAAAAAGCAACAAAGTAAACCAGGAAATATCAAATAAGACAGGAAAGAAATAGAGAATGCAAATAATTATTTTATAAACATATAGAAAGTTATGAAAACAATAGTGATGTACTCAGTGATGCCACTGCACTGGTTGCCCATTGCTCAAAGAATCACCTTTAAGGTTCATACCTTGGCTTTCAAGGCCCTTAATGCGATTGGACCCAAGTATTTGGGGAAGCGCCTGGCTTTCTATGTACCGAGGAGGACTCTGCGGGTAGGCTCGTTGGCCAAAGCCGTTGTTCCCTCTATTAAACTTGCCCGGATTGGAGGGCGCTCCTTCCGTTACTTGGTACCGCGTTGCTGGAACGAGCTACCGGTTTCCTTAAGAAAGTCGAACAGTCTCCTCTCGTTTAGAAAGGAGCTGAAAACTTGGCTCTTTACAGTATGATTTCTGCCTCTGCCCTCTGCGATTCACTGTGTTGTGTTCTCCGCTGTAGTTCTCTTTGCCAAAGCGCCGGGACACCCCTCGGGGTAGCCGTGCGCTATATAAGAGACCTAAACATAACATAACTGTGGAGGTCATTCTTATGTGATGTCTTCAGTGATTTGATCAGTAATGTCATGTGTGATGTCCTCTGTAGTGCATGGCAGGCACAAGTTATTATTTGCAATGGGAACCATAAATTGTGAATTTCAGGGCTTTGGAACCTGAACCATCACTGTCCTTTAACTATCTTTTTTTCAATTAATTTCCAAGGCTTTTTCTGTTAGGATATTACTAATCCTCCTGTCGTGTTTCGTTTTAGGTGTCAGTATATAGATTTTCCCTATACATGTCCTTATACAGACACAATTCGCATTGCCCTTATATAGGCACAAGATCTCAGTCCTTATTTAGGCATTAGCCATGCTATCCAAATACAGGCATGGGCACCAACATCCATCCACCCCAACGTCACAACGAGTTTTTAGAAACCAGACCCTTAAGCTGTTGGGAGTTTCCCTAGCCCAGGATTATTGATTTCTCCAAGAACTCATTTATTATGCATGAACCGGTATACCCTAAGGGTTCATTCATGACATCTTCCTCTGCCCGACTTTATGTCAATATTAACATTCCTAAGCACCTTCCAGGTATAAATATTCCTTCCCTTGCCATGGTAAAGTACGAGGGCTCGATTTGGCGGCACTCGCCACGGCAAATAAGGAGGAGACCTCGACTTAGAGGAGACTGTGTCCCGGCCCGACGCACTGACAGACGCTGTCATCCCTGCTCACAGAGAATCCAGCTTCCAGTGTTCTGACTCCCTTCGCGGGGAGTTGGAGTTTGAGACTCAGAAAGAGATTCCACTCTCTCTGATTCTAAGGTATGGAGCCGACTAGAACTTAGAGGGACTCTTGGCATAGAAACGTGGCATAACTAAATATAGCTTTCCATACTATCGAAAAAAAAGCACCTACTTCTTCCCTTGCACTGCACTTAGGTTAGGTACACTGGGGTAGAACTAGTTCGAGAACGCATTTTGAGTACTCGCATTTTAGCCTGTGTTATTTATGTATATGAATATGTATCATAGCTAAAAGATCATGCTATTGCAGTATTATTTCTGTCTACTGCTCACGCTGTACATTTTATATCTTGCATTCTGTCTGTAACACACAAGAAATAAGACTGTTCAATAAATCCCTTTTATTGAAACGCCTGTCTACTCTTTCTGTGTAACTCTGTAGAAACGAAACATGCACGATTAGCTGAGTGAAACTGTTATCTATTGTTTCTGAGAGTGTTCCGATTCTAAAGGGAAACAAGATTGTCATGTTTATGTGGTTGCCAAAACTACTCCCTTCTTGTTTATTCAAGGAGTTTCTACTGGACTCTGAGTTAGCTGGCACAAGAAAGTAATTAAGTTTAATATACTCGATAGGGGCATACTGACCTCAGTCCTATGCCAAAACTATAGTGTATATTATTCCAATGCGCAGAGCCTATTAGGGAAATAGGAACTACACTACACTCCCATAACTATGCTTTTTTTATTGACAATCTGTCGATCAATCTATCTAGGTCTAAAATGGATAAAATGAGAAAAAGCACCCGCATTCAGCAGATTCCTTTATGTTTTTCAGTGGATTGTTCATGAACTGGGTTTGCACACCAGCTACAGACTATTGATCCAATGGCTTTAACTTTCACATGACACTTTTGTAATGTTGAAAACTACTTAATGGATTTACACCAAGCCAAGCAAAGGTCATTTCTTGGGTACAGTTATACTTTCAGACCAGGTTTGGTGTACTAATATTTAGCTGTGGTTTCCAGAAGCCGGCCGCAAAGATTCCTGCAGGGCAGGTAAGGGCAAGGGATGGCGAAGGGGAAGGGAAAGGAACAGGAAAGGAGAAGGGAAAGGGAAATAAAGGTAGTGTGGAGTGTTCCAATGCATTAGAACGACCAGCACCCACTGTCCCTGGTTCAAGAATAGCAAAACTATATATAAAAAAAAAACTCTGGTATGTCTATCAAATAGGAAGTGATGAGATTAATTGCTATTTGTTAGCAGGAGCGATAGGTCTGACGCTGGGTACATTAATGGAGGCTGCAGAGAAGTGGGAGGAATCTCTTACACCAATTCATCACGGTTTCCTTGAAAGAAAAAGGTAGCAAACAAGAAATATAGAAACATAGGTCAGTATTGCTTCATATTAGACTTAAATACTTCACCAGCCCCTCTCATCAGTTTGGCAGCAACACAAAGTAAATGAAACAGCACTGGAATTCAAATAAAATTAGCAATTATGAGAGAGAAGCAGCTGACCATTCTACAAGCGGCAGCTTGGGGCTGTGTTAAAGCATATAAAAACGCAGCTCTATGCCAATTTTTAAGGAGTAGGTCAGACTTAGTTATGTTCTGTTGCTTATTACCCAGATATTGAACTAGGTCAAAGTTGTGCTGCAAATCCCAAATCACCAGGAATTATTATTATTTTTATTTGCAACTCCCTCCTTTTGCCACATTTTCAATCCAAAAATCACTGAAAGCTGTAAGTTACACTTCAATGATGTACTGCAGAATTCATAAGCCATCCCACTTGTGTTGAATGTGTGCAGGGAGTTTACATGCACAACGACAGTACCCTAGATTGTGTGTCTAAAGTCATGGCTTTCAATTGCGGCTTGTAGTTTTGTGCAACATTTCATTCTGTTGGCATAAACAAATCAGTCGAAACTGCATGGCATTTGCAATAAGTAGGAATTTATTTAAATAAATGCAAGACATTAAATGATTTGACTGCTGTTCCGAAGACTGTAAAAGGAGTACGTGCCAGGCTATGAACACAGTAAATGTCAATGTTCAATAATTCTGGTATACCACACATCTGGTTTCTTCACAAACAGTCTTGCTATTGCATATATGCAGATAATTCACCCAACTTCATGACACCTGTGATTTCGTCTGCACAGCTGTCCAAGTAATGATGCTACCAGGACACAGAGCAAACACAGCTACAGTGCTCCTCGCATGACTAGGTTTCCTTCAAACTGCACATAGGCACTCTTTCCGTTTCCTTCATGAGTTTTTCTGGCTATCTCGTGCAAACATCATTGGTGCACTGTGAAAAACAGAAAAAGGTAATCATTTTAAATGTGTTTTGCTATTCAACATTCAGGCTTCTGATTAAATTATGCAAAGATACAAGGAGAAAACTTCACAGCCAAACATAGCAGGCATCCAGTTTGGTAAGATATCAACCCAGCGCCGAGTTTGCATCCAAGTAACTCTTACTATCTGGATTCATATTTTCATACACTAGTCCAGATTATGGGGAAGGGCACTTGTTGCAAGGGTTACACTTGCTAATGTTATAGCTGATGGTGTGAGTCTTGGAGGACTTGAATAAGGTCAATAAAATTGCAGCAGTATGTTCCTCCTAACATGGTTAATCAATTTGTCTGCCACCATGCCGTCGGTAATGCGAAGGCATTCTTTAGATTTAGTTTCAGCACTACGTCCATCATCTCCTTGTGTTTCCTTTGTTCGCCCTAAATTGGCAGGGTATGCCCAGACATGGGCCCCTTGCTCACTTTGCCACTGGATTCAAGCGAGTCTGACTGATGAAGGGTGTTACCCAGAAACCGATCCCAGGATGCCTGGCTTGGCAGTTCAGGCTGGACTGTTCCATGAGGCTCAGGCTCAAGACTGATTTGCAGATAGATGGGTCTGAAATGAGGTGGCGGATTGAGCTAAAGAATGATGATGGATTCAACGCAGATCAGTGACTGGGGGTGAGTGATTGAAAAGTTTCAGCGCTCCGTCCATCATCTCCTTGTGTCTTTAGATCAGCCATGAACCTGCAATGGGCTCCGCTCCCCTACATGAAGCGGTTCAGCACCCACCTGTGGATCTATAAAGAAAAAACCTAGACTAGACTAATCACCAGTACTTCGATTAGTTTCCTAAATCTATTGCCTGGAGCACAAGAAAAACTAAAATCAATATAGGTCTATATCTTCAGGCTGACATATATCAGTCATAACCAATCGCTATGACATTTAACATCAGCCAATCAAAATCCAGCTCTTGAGGCCACCAATCATCGAATATCTGGTGCAAACCCTGCAATGGTCATGGTGCTGATCTGAAAGCCATAACTACTGATCTACTTTGGTAAACACAGAAAGGGCATTCAAGCCCATACCTGGGGTCTTTGACTTTCCTGCACACCGTCTGCTTTGATCCCAAGTGTTTGGATGATGGTTTCCAGTGGAATGTGGTCTCCAGGAGAATCCTGTATGAAATGCAGAAGCACTTTTTCTCCACCTACAGAACGAGAATACAATAAGGTACAGGTTTTAGGTATTTATTTATTTATAAAGTTTTATATAGCGCGAACTTGACCCAAGAGGGTATCAGAGCGCTTTACATTTAGGATTGTTGCATTACAAGTTACATCAGATACAAGAGCATAGTAAGGTACAATACACATGAACAATGATTCAATATTTCGTAGGAGGGCGGTTAGGAAGGAGTAATAGCGGGGAGACGAGGCGGAACAATGCCCAATGTCCAGCTGGGTAGGTGACGGTCAAGGGGGAAACCAGGGCCAATCTCCTCATTAGTTGTCAAGCAGCTCCACCGGTCATCAGCCATGTTGCACAGGTCTCAGTGTTCAGGAAAACATATTTTTTATTTTATTTTTGAAGGTTATATAGCGCTATGTAGACCCAGAGTTATCAGAGCGCATAACCAGGGGAACGTTGAATTAGAAGGTACATCAAAAGGATTAAAATGCGCTGGCTAGACTCATCGGTATCAGAGCACTATAACAGAGGAATGTTGCATTACAAAGTAGTAAGGTACATTAAACAAACAATGAGGTTGAGACAATATATAGGAAAGGAGGGGAGGAAGGAGCCATAGCAGAGAGACGAGGAAGAACTGTATCCAATGTCCGGAAAGACAAATAGAGAGGGAAAGGGGAGAGGTGAAGTGAGAAGGGAGAGGACGAGGGGGAAGATGGAAAAGAGATAAAGGGAAAGTTAGCCCAAAGACTGCTCCTCTATAGCGCACTAGGAAGTTCTAACGGGCATCGGTCCGACAGCTGGAAAGAAAAGCGACGAGGAGAAAGCAGAGTGCCAGAAATACGATGGGGGGGGGGCAGTTGGGCGAGATAGGGAGAAGGGGAGAAACTGTGCCCAAGGCCCAGCTGGGCAGGTGACGGTCAGGGTATGAACCAAGGCCGATCTCCTCATTAGCTGAACATAGCAGCTCCACCGGGCATCGGTCAATAAGCTCGGACTCCGCTGTCAGGGTAGATATCATGTGTACTCCGGGCGAGACAAGTAGAGAGGGAAGGAGGAGAGGGGGAGTGAGAAGGGGGAGTGAGAAGGGAGAGGACGAGGGGGAAGATGGAATAAGAGATAAAAGGGAAAGTCGGCCCAAAGACCGGAAGGGTAGGTGACGGCCAGGGAGGAAATCCAAAGCAACTCTCCCCTATAGCCTATCTAGGAAGCTTCAACAGGCATGGGAATGAAAGATGGAAAGAAAGGAGACAGGGAAAAGGCAGAACAGCAGCAATAAGCAGAGGGGGGAGGGCGAGACAGGGAGAAGGGGAGAAAACTGTGTCCAGTGTCCGGCTTAGCAGGTGACGGTCAGGGGATGAACCAAGGTCGATCTCCTCAATTAACTGAACAGAGCAGCTCCACCGGGCGTTAGACAAAATGCTCGAACTCCGCTGTCCACTGCAAGAGATACACACATCTCCTTCTGAACACCAAATTGTTGTTCTTTCAGTACTTTTGACCTTCACTAAAGGTCCAGCCTCATGCAGATTTGAAAGATAGAGAGTTTTTGCTATAGTCACATCAATCTGTCTTGTCTCTGAAACCTTTACCCATTGGATGTATTACCTTGTGTTCGTGGATTTCAACAATAAGCAGCTCAAGCAACCACAAGAAGTGCCACAGAGAGCTTTAAGGTTTTGTGGAAGCTCAGCTGGATCACATCATGCCTCCATTTCTTTTCAACCAAAATTACATGAGATGTGATGCTCAGATTTTGGCACCAAAGAAAGTAGTCAACACGAGACATAGGTAGAAGCTAGCAAGCACAGCTAAAGTCAATAGGTCACAACATGGTGATCAATTGGCTTTGTCATTATTTTTTAGCTATGCTACACACCATCCATGATGCAGTGCAAGGTGTCTAAAGTTTTTTAAAATAAGCCTTTGACTGTGCGACTTTTATGTGGGCGCACCACACATATACACCTATGAAATTACGCCGCTGCTTTTGGTACCGATTCAAGTTGGATAGGTAACTAAAAAGGAAAGATTTTTTTTAGTGATTCAAGGGAGCTGGGGGCAATGGAAGAGGGAGGAGAGGACGAAAGAAATGGAGTGTCTGATAAAACATGGGGTAATGTGGAAGCAGCACACACATCCCCCTTCTGAACACCAAATTAGTTTCCTTTCTGTACTTGTGTTTTGATCTCAGCTAAAGGTCCAACCCCATGCAGATTTGAAACACATTCATGTGTTTTGGAAAAAAGACAGCCCCCATTGCATCAGAAAACTTTACAGTAGGAAACAAAAGGCTGACTGCAAACTTATTCAAGGTTACAATTTAGGTTTATGTTCTAAAAACGTTAGCAAAGTATAGTTTACTCTTTCCAGAAGCACAAATTAACAGATCTCCACAACCACGCACCAATAAACACTCAACAGGTTTTAATATGTGAAGGGAGAAGAAAGCAAAGCCAGCTACATTGCATCCCTGAAAAGCAAAAGTTATTCTACAAAGGCAGGAAGTGGCCTATCAGAGGTTAATGAACCACTCAAAAACTGGGACTGCTGAAAGGAGTTTCCCAGGAAAATAGGTACTGGTAGCAACACCTTACACAGAAACACCATTTTATAACCACAACACAAGGCATTACCTTGAAAATCATCTCTCGCAATAGCATACTGATGAAGAGTGTTAATAAGGGAAGGAGAAACTTTTCTAAGAATAATTTTAGAAATTACATTTTAAAATAAATTCTTCAGAGACAGATGAAGTGGCATTTTTATTTTATTTATCAGAGGAATTTAATTAAATGAATTAGCCATTGGCGTGGATGTTACTTTAATATATTTAAAAGCATCCTGTGTGTGTGAATCTGAAATACCACTTTAGAAAACAAGCATTGGAAATGCAATAGGTCTCGCATTAGAAAAGTTGGAGTTATTGGTATTGTAAATGACATATGTTATTTATTTGTTGGTTTTTAAAATTGCTAAATTGATGGCTTTGTCATTTACAATGCCAATAGTTATAACTTTTGCGAATGTGACACCTATAGCATTTGGAATGCAACATATTTTGTATTTACGTGACTTAGATGGCAGCTCTTGTCGTTAGGCCACATCTCTAGAGAGCAGGAGAGTGCAGCAGGGGAGAGAAGCACAGCAATGCAATAGGTCTTGCATTAGGAAAGTTTGAGCTATTGGTATTGTAAAGGACACATTTTTTATTTATGTGCTTGTTTTGAAAATAGCGAATTAATAGCTTTGTTATTTACAATGCCAATAGTTTTATCTTTTGCAAATGTGACACCTATTGTAACACAATATGTGTTGTGAGGGTGGGTGAGGGTGAGGGGTTGAGGGTGAGGTGTTGAGGGTGAGTGAGGGTGAGGTGTTGAGGGTGAGTGAGGGTGAGGTGTTGAGGGTGAGTGAGGCTGAGTGAGGGTGAGGGGTTGAGGGGGAGGGGTCGAGGGGGAGGGGTTGAGGGTGAGGGGTTGAGGGTGAGGGAGGGTGAGGGGTTGAGGGTGAGGGAGGGTGAGGGGTTGAGGGTGAGTGAGGGTGAGGGTGAGGTGTTGAGGGTGAGTGAGGGTGAGGGTGGGTGAGGGGTTGAGAGTGAGTGAGGGTGAGTGAGGGTGAGGTGTTGAGGGTGAGTGAGGGTGAGGGTGAGGGTGAGGCTGAGGGGTTGAGGGTGAGTGAGGGTGAGTGAGAGTGAGGGTGAGTGAGGGGTTGAGGGTGAGGGAGGGTGAGGGGTTGAGGGTGAGGGAGGGTGAGAGGTTGAGGGTGAGTGAGGGTGAGGTGTTGAGGGTGAGTGAGGGTGAGGGTGGGTGAGGGGTTGAGAGTGAGTGAGGGTGAGTGAGGGTGAGGTGTTGAGGGTGAGAGAGGGTGAGGGTGAGTGAGGGTGAGGGGTTGAGGGTGAGTGAGGGTGAGGTGTTGAGGGTGAGAGAGGGTGAGTGAGGGTGAGTGAGGGTGAGTGAGGGTGAGTGAGGGTGAGTGATGGTGAGGGTGAGGGGTTGAGGGTGAGTGAGGGTGAGGGGTTGTGAGTGAGGATGAGTGAGGGTGAGGGATTGAGGGTGAGGGGTTGAGGGTGAGTGAGGGTGAGGGTGAGTGAGGGTGAGGTGTTGAGGGTGAGTGAGGGTGAGGGGTTGAGGGTGAGGGTGAGTGAGGATGAGGGTGAGTGAGGATGAGGGGTTGAGGGTGGGTGAGGGTGAGTGAGGGTGGGTGAGGGTGAGGGAGGGTGAGGGTGAGGGTGAGTGAGAGTGAGGGTGAGTGAGGGTGAGTGAGGGTGAGTGAGGGTGAGTGAGGGTGAATGTGAGTGAGGGTGAGTGAGGGTGAGGGTGAGTGAGGGTGAGGGTGAGTGAGGGTGAGGGTGAGTGAGGGTGAGTGAGGGTGAGTGAGGGTGAGTGAGGGTGAGGGTGAATGTGAGTGAGGGTGAGTGAGGGTGAGTGAGGGTGAGGATGAGGGGTTGAGGGTGAGTGAGGGTGAGGGGTTGAGGGTGAGTGAGGGTGAGGGGTTGAGGGTGAGTGAGGGTGAGTGAGAGTGAGTGAGGATGAGGGGTTGAGGGTGGGTGAGGGTGAGTGAGGTTGAGGGTGAGTGAGGGTGAGGGTGAGTGAGGGTGAGGGTGAGTGAGGGTGAGGGTGAGGGTGAGGGTGAGTGAGGGTGAGTGAGGGTGAGTGAGGGTGAGTGAGGGTGAGGATGAGGGGTTGAGGGTGAGTGAGGGTGAGTGAGGGTGAGGATGAGGGGTTGAGGGTGAGTGAGGGTGAGGGGTTGAGGGTGAGTTAGGGTGAGGGGTTGAGGGTGAGTGAGGGTGAGGGTGAGTTAGGGTGAGGGGTTGAGGGTGGGTGAGGGTGAGTGAGGGTGAGGGAGGTGTTGAGGGTGAGTGAGGGTGAGTTAGAGTGAGGGTGAGTTAGGGGTTGAGGGTGAGGTGTTGAGGGTGAGTGAGGGTGAGGCATTGAGGGTGAGTGAGGGTGAGGTGTTGAGGGTGAGTGAGGGTGAGGGTGAGTGAGGGTGAGTGAGGGCGAGTGAGGGCGAGTGAGGGCGAGTGAGGGCGAGTGAGGGCGAGTGAGGG